>NC_073353.2:16823750-18288125 GCF_027580225.2 Misgurnus anguillicaudatus
GATGCTAATGGTCTAATCATACTCAATGGATTATGCTAAGCTATGCTAAAAGTGATAGCGCCAGACACGAAGATCAGCTGAATGGATTCCAAAACGGTAAAAGTCAAATGTTTAACTCTAGGGGAGCTGGAAAATGAGCATATTTTCAAAAAAAGTGGAAATGTCCCTTTAAGGAGACAATAATATGAGAATTGTTAAAGTTTCAACAATTGCTATAGAAAATCATGTACTGATTATTTCCCCATCTGTTTCAACAGAGCAAAATACATCAGCACAGAGCTGGGAATCCGAGAGCGTCTTTTTGTGGGAATACTCACCTCCAAAAACACCATCAACACTCTGGGTGTGGCCGTCAACCGCACCATCAGCCATCATCTGGACAATGTTGTCTTCTTCACCGGCGCCCGAAGCCGCAAAACGCCCCACGGCATGTTCGTGGTCACCCACGGTGATGAGCGCCTCATCTGGAACATGTTCCAAACAATCAAGTACATTCTAGAACACTACATCACAGAGTACGATTGGTTCTACCTCGCTCAGGATGACACGTACACACAAGCAGATCGGATCAAGGCTCTGGTGGAGCACTTAAGTATGGACCGGGTGCTCTACATGGGCAGCCCGGAGGAGTTCATAGGTGGTGAGATGCAGGGGCAGTATTGCTACGGGGGTTTCGGATACCTGCTGTCTCGCAGTCTTTTGCTGAGGCTACAGCCCTTCCTGGAGAACTGCAGGAATGACATCCTCAGTGCCAGACATGACGAATGGCTTGGGCGATGCATCATTGACTATGCTGATACCAACTGTGTGGAGGAATTTGAGGGGAGAATTTCATTTGTTGGAAGTTTACACCACGCTTTATATTATGGATCTTTTACTGCTATGAGATTGCATACATGCATTCTGTACTTATGTTTACTATATCTGCATATATTTACACTCTTGACCCCACCCATAAAACTAAAACTACCCTGATTAACACACATGTTAAAAATGTATAAGCTGAATGTTTCTTATGTAACTACACAGTAGTAAAGACATGTGATACAAGAGGGCCAATAGAGGTATAGGAAAAGTTTTACTTTTTCATATTTTACTATTCACAACAACATGCAATGCTGTGTTGGGTTTACGGTGGTGCAGTCATAGTGAACTACTCCATCAAGCCTTGTGGTTCTTTTTCACACAGGCTGTTAGGTAAAAGTCATCTGTGGACAAAAAAGTTTTTAGCATTGAGTATTCATTGCCACCGTGTTTGAAATGTCTTTGGTTTACAGCTATACACAGATTAAACCTGCATTGTATGATGACAGAGGGCTTGATACCAGTAATGTGTTTCACTTTGACAGCAAAAGACCCCACAGAGCTTTACTGTGATGAAACTAAATCTCACTGCCTTTCAACTTACCGTCATATAAGTACATCAACAAAAATGAGATTCAGATGCCTGCTTTGAAGTTTGGTGCTGTTCACCAATTAAAGGGAAGGTCTCCAGTCTGGTACTTTACTCTGTAAAGCTAGGGCCACACCAAAAGATTCTTTTAAATCTTATCAGATTTTTAAAATGTGAGAGACATGATGAAACATAATCGAATATTTAACATAGTTGTTAATTGTGTGTAGTGCCGCTATGTCGTCGTCATGACAGCACATTAACTTCACAAACAACGCAAGTCTTCACTGTGAACACAGAAAATCTTGCGGAGGTCTCAAGATGTCTTTAGCGGCCAAACTTGACTTCACAATAAACAAATATGGCAAACAACGGTCATAAAGAAATTGCATTAATACAATTGACTGCTTTTTACATATCTGATGTCTATCTCACTTTGGATTGTGCCTGCAGCGCCATGACTGTAGTTGTTATGGTATCGTCTTTCATCAGCTCGCTTTCTGATTGGGTATTATTCGTTTCGTGTGACAATCTACAGCAGGATTTCTGATTTGTGATTGGAGCGGCCATGACTGATAAGATAATCGGTTTATCCACGAAGATTTTTAACCTGATTATCTTTTGCTGTGTATCTGGCTTAAGTTGGTACAATGTCTGAGATTTATTATGTCTTTATTCAGATCTTTACCGTTGTCACTTTTGAGATTAAAGATGGTCTTTCCGCTGTTATGGGTTTTTCCAATAAAAATAATTCAGCACACCAGTGTCTCTTCTACCTGAAGTAACTTTAACTCTTTCCCCATCAGTGTTTAAAAAAAGTTGCCAGCCAGCGTCAGCATTTTTTATGATTTTCACCAAAGATTGTTGCCTTCCAGAAAATGTTCTTCTTTAAATATATAAACATACAATATATCAAATGAAAGAACAGACCCTCTTTCAAAAAAAAGTTTTATCCTACCTTCATCTGTTTTCTTTATATCACCTCTTAAATATGGATGGTTTCTTAAAAAATGAAAAATTTTGAGCAAAAAGCTGAGATAATTGCATTTTTGGGAAGAACTTTTGATAGAGATCAGATTCAAAGTGATGATCAAAACATACACGGAGTTCTGACTGTTCGACCTAAAGGGTTGCTTCCGGGTTTCATAAGTTGGGTAAGAGCGCAACCTGGTGGATAATAGCGGAAACATGAATTGACGGAAAAACTTGTCATTGGCAGGGAAACGTTTTCTCTTAATTGATGAGTTAACTCGTCAATGGCGGGGAAAGAGTTAATGCATGCTAGGGTTGCTCGATTATGGTAAAAATCATAATCCCGATTATTTTGGTAAAAATCATAATCTCGATTATTTAACACGATTACTTAATGACTGAAAACACACAGAAACAATTCAATGCATTTCTTTAGTGATGTTGCAAAAGGCTACACGTATAAAGTAGTGGCGCCTTCCAGAAGTGCTCTTTAAACACATGGGTCCAGCGGAACACGATTTATATTTTAAAGACGAGAGAGAGTTTTGCTTCAACTCGCTTAAAATGCATAACTTTACAAACATAAACAGGATTACTACCTAGTGATCTGACTTCGGACATATGTAGCGATGGGCGATAATTTGCATGCGATATCGCTTTACTGACGAGATGTGCATGATAACTACTTTGTGTCTGGACTTTGGACAAATGCGAGACCACTTGCACGAGAGAGAGAGAGAGAGGCGCGAAGCTGCATTTGATGCTCTGGATTTATAAAACAAAACAAAGAAATGACAGAAACTAACGCGGCACACTAATCGCATTACCTCAATTATCTTGTTTTTGGAATCGAAATGTGCAAAAATCGAATTAGAAAAATGATTAATTTCACAGCCCTAATGCATGCATTGTAACTTTTCACTTCTATGGCCAAATGTTGGATCTGTAGCATAAAGCACCTCTTTTAGGTGTCTTGCCCACAAATCCCTGTTCACCCAGAGCCTGCTGGGAACTCTGTCAACACTCAGAAAGAGAGCATGAGAAACAGTCTCAAATATGCACTGGCTTTAACAAAAACATAGAAAGTAAGGCTAAGTATAGCTTGGAACGTGTTGTATACTGCTCTGTAAAATATGTCAACAAAAAAGTAAAATGAACTTGAAGCACAATTTTGCATATGATATTAACGTTTCGTGTTTTAGAAAATGTGTCTTGCAAACATGTTTAAAAGTTGTTTTCACTTGTTTAAATAAGTGCTAGCTTTATCAGTGTGATGTAGGTGCCGGACTTACCATTGGACTTGACTGGGCTGGAGACCAGAGGCCCCTGCGCAGTGGGGATCACAATTTTAATAAGTTATTAAACCATGGTTATCGTAGTGATATTATTCATACAGTTTTAACTATAGTAACCTTGTTTTTTTACCTGTAGTAAAATCATGGTTACTTTCGTAAGAGATGTTGTAATTCATGTTAAGAGTAGAACAACAGCTGTCTTATTTTGAGCTGCAGGCAAAAGAAAGTATAAAAAATATCGATTTTGGTTGAAATGTAGGTTTTCATAAAAATATGTACATTAAAACCTCGTCTAGCAATCCCAATGCTCTAAATATCCTTTTAAACGTCTTAAATTGTTTTTATTTGTAAGTTTCCTGAGAGTGGTACCGTTCTAAATCCTAATTCATAGGATCCGTGTCCATCCACGTTGCGCATTCTAACGGTTTGGTTTTAAAACATGCAGGATTTAGAAAATAAAGTGCAGGTCTTTCTTGATGTTTAAGAGATTAGAGAGAGTTATATACACAGAATTACAGTTTTAAAAATATATTTTTTGACAAGAATTCACGCAGACATAATCCTTTTTTTTTTGGGTAATTGTTTCGTTAACTGTTGGGGAAAATATCTGATGTGTAACATTATATTAGATCTGTGCATTACAGTAGATCCTAAAGCTGTCTGTCTCAATGTCAATCAAACAATAAAATAAGGAAAAAAGTATACATATAACATAAATTTTTTCCTATAGTATTGACACCAAACCGATAAGACATTTCCAAATATATCTTCAGTCATACAGGTTTTTTTAACGACATGAGGGTGAATAAATGTTGACAGATCTTTTATTTTTGGATGAACTATCCCGTAAAATAGCAGAAATCATCCTTTCCCATACTTTTACCCAGATGACTTTTACCCAAAAGCCTGTGTGACAAAGGATCACAAGGCTTGATGAAGTAGTTTTATAACTGCACCAGACCGTAAACCCAACACATGTACTTTCCATACAACGTACATTTGAGTTATTTTGGGGTGTTTATGTAGCTGTGATTTCAATGCAAACCGAGATGGTAGCTTAGTGCTATCTTGTTCTTTTAATAGCATGATTAGATTAGATTCACTTTTCTTTGACTGCAGTTTAATCGGCTCAAGTGCTTAGTGACTGCACCTCACCAGCCCTTACCATCCAGATAAGAGTTCAACACTGGATTGTCTTTATATTTTACTGGCGTTATTAAGCAGCAAGTAATAATAAAGCAATAGCCACGAGAGGTCATTACAGTGATTCACAGTCTCTTGTGGCTTGTTGCCGTATAAAATGAGGGAGCAACAGCAGTATGATTAAAAAACACCAACATTCTAGGTTTAGTTAGTTAGTAAAAGCTAGGTTTAGTTGTAATATCAAAAATCATCTGAATAAACAATTCTGCAGGAAGTTTTGAATCATGCACCCAACTGTTAATTTCATTAATGCACTGGCGTAGAGAGTCAGTGGGGCTGTAGTCATTGGGTCACAGGGCTAAGTATATCTTAGTGTCATCTACATGGGTGTTGTAAGCAATTTGGTTCTTTTTCATTATATGACCAAGTGGGAGCATATACAAAATGAACAGAAGCTAGAATAGAGACCTGTGGGACTCCACATGTCATGGATGTCCACTTTTCGGATGTGTTTTTTTTATGGTTACCTTTCACATAGTAACCCTTTCACTTTTAGGTAAAGTGAAAGTGACAAGCTTGTCAAGTATGCAACTTGACTCGAAATGTGACCTCTGCATTTAACCCATCCCAGTTAGTAGTGAACTGCAAGTCTTGAACACACACACACACACACCCGGAACAGTGGGCAGCTATCCCAGAGCCCGGGGAGCAATTAGGGAAAGGTGCCTTACTCAAGGGCACCACAGTCACAACCCGCCAGCTTTGAGACTCGAACCAGCAACTCTCGGGTTACAAGCCCGACTGGTGTGACTTAAACCACGTGAGGACCATCCCAGAGAGCCCTGCCCAGTTTTCCAGTCTATGTAAGAGCATGGTGTGATCTACCGTGTCAAAGGCAGCACTAAGATTTAGTAGCACCAGCACTGATATTTAACCTGAATTAGAGAATAATCGAATATTATTTATTATCTTTATT
Source organism: Misgurnus anguillicaudatus (assembly GCF_027580225.2). NCBI lineage: Eukaryota > Metazoa > Chordata > Actinopteri > Cypriniformes > Cobitidae > Misgurnus > Misgurnus anguillicaudatus. The sequence goes on from NC_073353.2 coordinate 16,829,530, forward strand.
GAGCACTGTCTCCATGCTGTGATGCTGATGGACACCAGTGGCCGGTTGCATAAAACTTAAAGACTAGTCTTAAAAGTTAGTCATGAATTTTTCTTCAAGACTGATCATAACTGTTTTAAGTATGTTACATAGAAAGGTAGATTGGTCTAATTTAAATCCAAATAATAAGACTGATTAGCCCTAACTAATTGCTAGTTAGTCAGAATCATTCTTAAGACGCAGTCTTAATGTCATGGCTATGTTTATGCAACCAGCCCCAGATTGAAAATTGTCCAGATAGCCATTTGAGTCTAACAATTTGTTCGTGAACGTGACCCTAAAACTTTTGAATGGTAGTAGACTATTTAATGTTACATAAGATAGTTGGACAGAAAAGGCTACCTTATGCCTATTTTTCTCATCCATATTTTAGTTTGTCTTGCTTTACATCTCCCGCTCTCCCTTCCTATATGCTGTCACCATTGGAAGCTGTGATTTGATGCGATTTGAACTAACCCTGCACCTCCTTTTCATACTTTTGAGTGACAGTTCTTTTCTGGGCAAACACTCCAAAGTCTCATCCAGATTTAATTGATTGCCTGGTGACAATGATATGATTTGACACGAGGTACAGATGAGCAATTTAAACCCGGTCAGGCATTCCGTTTTCCTCACCATCCAGGAGAGCGTTGCTCATGGTTGCTTAGCTACGAAAGACGCCACGAGAGCACGCTTCGGACGGTAAAAGCGTGATGTGATGTCAACGGCCCATGAAACACTGTAATGTTTATCGAAATATCTGAAACGTGTTTAGAAACCCTATTACCGTTTTTTTATTCAGCGCAATATATTGATATTGAATTATTGTCCAGCCCAAAATTTAAGATAACTTATTAAAAATCTTTTTTTTTTTTGCTGTTTTTTCTCAGTTTTATTGAGTTGTGGTGAATTGATCCGGGCAGAATCGCAGCTCAGAATTGAATCTTGCTTTTAGAGACTAAACCATATATCACACTTGTTTGGAGAGGTCTGGGATGCTTCGTTTAATCTGTTCTTGAAACAGGTACCGAGACCTCTATTAATCCATCAGAATAGCATTAGATGGATGTCATTCTGAAAGGTACTGGGAAGAAAGAGTCAGTGAATCAGATTCACTAGACATGATGTACTGTCTTCGTTTTGACATTTTATCCCATTATAAATCCACTTTTGCCATTACTGTCGAAGCACTTCCTCTCACCCACATCTTTTAATGGAACAGTTGTAGTGCAGGCCTGACAGCGGAATCATTAACTTAGCTTTTTTCACCCAAAAAGACAATTCTGTCACTCGCCCAAATGGTGTTTGAAACATGAATCACATTCTTCTGTTGATCACAGAGGGTATATTTTTGAAGAATGTCATGGCCACCCTTTTGCATGTAATTCAAGTGAAAGAGAAGCGTGCCTGTCGAGTTCCACAGTATTTACAAAAAGAATAAACGGCACCGTAAAAGTATCATAAAATGGATTTATACTGTTTGATGTACATTTCATCTTCTCAATTCGTATTGCGTGTGAAGAACAGACCAAGTTATAAGTGAAGTATATTCTCCTTGGCACATTCATGAGAAAAGAAGCAATGTCAGTTTCATAAAGGGCTTGAATCTGTATTAATCCAGAGTTTATAAATCTTGTAACTCATTGATGATCCGATCGCAATGTTTAGCAGCAGACTGTAGAGAAAGATTGTTCTTTTCTAGCTACAGTATCATGTTTCTTCAAATGGAAATTCAATTCTTACTGCCATTCTAGTTCACCTAACCTACATGTCTTTGAACTGTGAGAAGAAACCGGAGTACCCGGGTCCTGGAGTAAACCCACTTTGACACATAGATAGACCTTCTGACCCAGCTAAGGCTCAAACCGGGGACTTTGTTGCTGTGACGGTACATTCACGCAGGGCGTAAGCGTTAACACTTTTAATGGGTGACGTCATGGGTTGCCGAACTGAATTGTGGATTTGTCAGGACTGTGTCACTGCCGTTGCTTGCAGCAGAAGTTGAACATTTCTCAACTTTTTGCATCAGATTGCCTTATGCAAATAACCTAGGCAGAGCCAGCCAATTACGTTTATGGACAATGTGCATGTGCTGCGGCCATTGTGATTGGCTGTTGGTCACGCTTCAGACGAGTCTTCCGTCAAGAGTTAATGCTTCTGTCCCGTGTGAATGTACGGTGAGACAACAGTGCTATCCACTTGCCCCAATGGACATTGTATAGTGCACATGTTTGTATGGGTCATTTGAATCACTTTATGATGGTGCTCTCTTATAACTTTGAAGCCCAAGTTCTTATTATTTAGAAAAGACATGAAGAAAGAAACTTTTATGACCATTTTTATGTTTTGATAATATTTCTTCTTTTAAATAAAAAGCAGAAATCAGTTACAATTAAACATTTCTCTAAGAACTGTTTCCTAATTGAATTTAAACAGTACTAGGGTGATTCTCACGAAAACTTGGTTTTAAAAATGTCAAGCATGAAAATGTAAAAATTGCTTAAAATTACTTTTTTCCCACCAGACATTGAAAAACAAAGTCTGCAGTAAATGGGAACATTAATTTAAAAACTTTTACTTATCATTTAACACTTTGTGTAACATAATTTAAAAAATTAGTCCTAAAAAATCTCATTAACGCAACAGTCAGAAAACATCAACACTGACATATTTTCAAAATGACATGACAAACCTGAAAGAACATAATTTGGAGATTCTGCACATGCATTTAAAATCAAAGTATTATGCTTCTATTAATTAAATTAACATTTAATAAGCATCTGTTGCGGTAATGATAATCAAAATGTCGTGTAAGCATTCTGACAAGACAATATTTCAAATTAACTGTAAAAAAATGATCTTACCTGGTAGCCATCTTGAAGTAACTGGTCCATGTGCTTGGTCACTCAAAATCAAACTTTATTAAAATTCTGTATGTGTGCTTAAACTGTTCTCAAAAAGTGTTGCGGAGGATGAGAACATCAGGCATGGACACATCATTTTCCTAATTTTCTTCATTATTATTATACATGAATATTCAGTAAATATTTTTTTCTGTCATCTAAAGTAGTCTAGCAAAACATCCATTTATTTATTTTTCTTAATATTTTTGTGTTAATTTGATTAAATTACAACGCATGTTCAAACACAGCCGGACACATTGCGGTAATGAGAATTTAAGCAGAAAATGAGATAAAATTTACAATTATAAATTCTTATGTTGAAATCACACATTGTGCAAGGTAGAACCCAGTATTGTGTTAATTTTGATGCTTTTTAATGTTACTATATTAAACATTTTAAAGCTAAAATCATTAGTGCCGTGGTGTTTCAATGGTTTCGTGAGAATCACCCACTAACAGACAAGGATATTCCAGACATTGAAATGAAAACAAACTCCTATATTTGTATTTATTTCAGGGGATGAAGTATGACTATTATGAAATGGGCAAAAATTCAGACCCCAGTAAGGAAGATAATGAGGATTTTAACAACGCCCTGACCGTCCACCCAGTGTCTGATCCCGAGCAGATGTACAGACTACACAAACACTTCACTGAGATCGAGCTGCAGAAGACATACCAGGAGATTGAAAAACTGCAGGTAACTTTTATTTTAAGAATGTTCAGACTAATAGAATTGCTACATTAATGGTTTCTCTTGACCTTTTGAGTGTGATAAGAATAATTCATTTTAGTAGTACATTTGGAAAGTGAAGGTGAATTTGCTAGCTTTTATTATCTCTGTACTCTTTTAAGTACTCTGTTTATTATACAGTGTTAAGAATTGTCAGATACAGAAAATATCTGCTCATCAAATACATTAAAGAAATATTTAATAAGGGTGCTCCCATCAGGATTTTTGGGCAGGATCACTGGAAGCAGTATTAGCCGATACCAACCACTGATTACCGATCACAGACTTTTTTTTTAAAGCAAAATATATTTATTATGTAGCATGATTTTTTATCTTTTTTTAAAAACAAATTATTATTAAATTTTAAAGATTAAAAAATAAAAGTAGCGTGAATTGACAACTGCTTATTTATTGGCAGTCAACATGTGCAACATATTCTGCTCTCTCTCTTTAAACCATAGCAGCCTATGCTTGGCTATTTGGAACAGCTTAGATATTAACAAATAAAGCTATGAGATAACATAATAACAATATAAAAAAATTATGCTATGAAATGTAATGTTACATTATAAGAAATTATAATAAAAAATCTATTATAATAATAAATTATAATAAATTGAATGTAATTTAATAAAGTATATAAATGATAAAGCAAAGCCACATCAGGAGTGTCTTTAAACTGAGGTGGCTCAGAGGAGCATTTCTGATGGTATAAATGAAAAATAAGCATTTAATACATCAAGAATCAAAGCAAAAATAATTTTTGATTATTTCCGTTCATATTGTATGTAATTAATGTCAAATAACAGAATAATATAATATGTTTTAAAGGCCATATTCTTTAACACAGACAAAACGACCTGATCTCACGAGAATTTGTTTATATTTTACGAGTTGATTAATTTGTATAAATTCGTACGATGTTAAAAGTGCAAAAACATACGATTATCATAAAAAAGCAATAAGTAAACCCCACCCTAACCTCAACGTCACCGGGCAATAGCAAATCGTCCAAAATGTACAAATGTTGTCATACGAATTAGCCACCTCGTAAAAAATATACAAATTGCCATGAGATAGCGTTGGACAAAACAAGCTGAGAAGTGTTTGTGGATGCTGTTTAAAGCATTAGTAAATTAGGTTGTCTAGTAGCATGCATGATAAACAAAACTGCAATAAATAGTGTTAGAGCGATCAAAGAACGATTACTGAAACTGTCAACGACTTGAGTTTAATCTCACAAAACTCGTTAAAACGAATGAATCTGCACGTATCTTACTTTCATCGTATGTAAACTTTGTTGTTAATGATGAAAGCGTGAGTGCGCACTTTTATCAAAACAACAGAGTGTTTAGCAGACTGCTTCGGTGATTTATTAAAATGCATCTGATCTATGCTGAAAAAAATAAAGGCTGGATTTACTTAAAAATATAGTGTATCATTTTTGCACTTTGCAATTGCTTAAAATTTCAAGTTAAACTTAATTTTTGCATCCACTTTTTAAATTAAATCCAGCATATTCTTTTTTTACAGTGTAAGCTCAACAGACAAATATCTGATGCGATTTGCGAAATCGAAATGTGTAATGCTGTAACTACCACATTTCGTTCACTTTCACAATTAATTGAAATCACATAATAGGTCAGGTTTGAAACTTGGGTGGCAATTTTGTTGATCTTTCTGACCCTGCTTGCCACTATCTTTGAAGACTGCTCATATTCCTTTACGTGACTAACCTTCAAATATCTAAAATAAAATTAAAATCCGTATTTTGACTGAAGATATCCATGAACATCTTTTTTTTCTACTTTTTACCAGGCTGAAATAAAAAACGTGAGTGTGGTGGCTTTCGACGGCAACCGTAGTGCCATGTGGCCTGTTGGAGTCAATCCTCCCTTCGAGCCCAAAACACGTTTCGAGGTTCTCCGGTGGGATTACTTCACTGAGGATGAGGTATTCTCTTGCACTGATGGGTCGCCGAAGTGCGAGCTCAGTGGAATCGATAAACTGGACGTAGCCGATGTCATCGAGACGGCTATGGGTGAGCTGAACAAGAAGTACAAGCCCGTTCTTCACCTAAAGAAACAGCAACTAATTAATGGATACAGGCGCTTTGACCCAACCAGAGGGATGGAGTACACGCTGGATCTACAGCTGGAGGTGGTGAACCAGAAAGGACACAGTCGATCCATCACCAAAAGGGTGCACTTGGTGAGGCCACTCAGTCGTATTGAGATCATCCCAATGCCTTATGTTACCGAGGCAACCAGGGTCCACATCATCTTACCTGTTACTCATCAAGACAGAGAGCTCGTTCACCAGTTTTTGGAAGTGTACGCCCAAAACGCCTTTGAGACCAGTGAAAATGCCATCTTGACGTTTCTTTTCATTTACGATCCAATCGAGGCCCAGCAGGTCAACCAGAATGACATCTTTGCCAGCATCAAAGCGCAAATCAACGCCTATGAGCACAGATATCCCACAGTTAAAGTCCCCTGGATCAGCGTTAAAAGCGAAAGTCCCTCTCAAATCAAGTTAATGGACATCATCTCCAAGAAGCATCCGGTTGACACTCTGTTCTTCATCGCCACTGTGCAAACCAACATCAACTCCGAGTTCCTCAATCGCTGTCGGATGAACTCCATAAACAACTGGCAGGTGTTTTTTCCCATCCACTTCCAATACTTCAATCCCAGCATCGCTTATCATAACCAGCCTCGTCCCAACACGGCTGATCTGATCAAAGAGACTGGTCACTTCGATCGTAGCTCCTTCAACGAGGCGTGTTTTTACAACTCGGACTACATGGCGGCGCGGACACGCATGTCCTCGGATGTCCAGGAGAACGAGGAGATCCTGGAGAGCCTGGATATATATGACATGTTCATAAAATACTCTAACCTGCATGTTTTCCGAGCGGTGGAGCCGGCCCTTCACGAGAAATATAGTTACCAGCCTTGTAATCCACGTCTGAGTGAAGATATCTACCAGCGGTGTGTACAGAGCACCCTGGACAGCCTCGGATCACGCTCTCAGCTCGCCATGTTGTTGTTTGAACAAGAGCAGGGCAACAGTACTTAACACCAAAACTCAAATATTGAGCGAGTACTAGGAGGTGATAACTCCTCCACCCCGTACAATGGACTGAAACTTGAGTGGAATTTGCTCTGAGTCAGAATGCAGTAAAAAATGCTGTTGGTACCAAAGAGGGAATGAAGACTTACATTATTGTTTATAATTGGTGTTTGTTTGTTTGATTTGCAACAACTTGCTCTGTTTTGGCATTTAAACCAAGCCGTTTAAAAGATCACTACCGTAGCATACCATAACACTCATCATTGTGCCTTTAAAGTCATCTCTTATGGCGTGTTCTTGTTGTCATAGATGTTACATGTTTGCTCGTCTGTTTAAGTTAGCCAGTTTAGCTATGTTTTAAACTTTAAAATTTATGTATATTTAATATAATAGGGTTATTACAAGAGAGAAGGAACCATAGCCAGATTCTGTGTTATTCCAGTGAGTTTGTTGTTTTTATAAAGCGTTTGTAAACGCTTCATACACAATTTATGAATCTTGTTAGTGTTTAAAAAAGTATGTTCAAGATACTTTTAAAAAGTAAAAAGACATATAGGGCCAAGTAACAAATATATTTTTCAAACTCTTTACAAATGTTTCAACCAGGATAGCTGTATTGTTAATTTATGCTTTGTTGTGATTTATTTTGAACATGGATACATTTACAAATACATGTGCATGTAAATATTTATCATTAAAACAGCCTGAAAAGAGATTTTTCAAATGAAGTAAAGTTTATTAAAGTTTTGCACTAATAATTTCATCGGACATCTGCCTTACGTCAAAACATTTAAATGTTTTAGTATACTTTTTGTATACATTTTCACAAGAAATAATTCAGGGTGAGTTACATTGGTTTAGTAGTTAGTCCCTGTGCTGAGGAGCGCAGTACCAGTGCAACACTTTTCAGATTTATGATGTGCCCTGTTGAGTCTGCTTAAAGCCTGCTGAGGGAAACATCCCAGATATGTTTAATGTTAAATAATAGCTGTAAAAATTCCTTGTTGCACTTAAATTTTTAAGTTTAATTAATTTAAAATGACAATTAATTTTAACTTTCTTGACTAGTGTGGAGTTGCTATACACTGAAAAAAATATTCATTCAGTTTGCTCAATTTTTGAGGTGGGTGGTTGCAATCAATTTATTTAAACTAAAGTATTTTATTTTATTTTACGATTTTTGTTTAACAATACATTTGTTTGAATGTAGCTTAAATAAATTGATTGCAACCACTTACTTTAAAAAATTGAGTAAATTGAATGAATCATTTTTTCAGTGTAAATAAAAAAATAAAGTTAACTTAAGCTAATTCAACTTTATTTTTATAATTTATAGTAACTCATCACATGTCAAAAATGTTGAATGAATTGTAAACCCTAGTTGATTAAACTTAAAAATTTAAGTGGTACAAGGATTTTTTTACAGTGTAGGTTTCAAATATCTAAGATGCACTCAACCGTTATGTTTCACTACTCATTAAAACACTTTTTTTCTGTGGCAACACTATGGGCTGTATACAGTAAGATTATTATGAAAGAGTTGGCTTGTTTGTGTGGTACCTGTGTTTACTGTATTCATGTTGTGTTAAGAGATTTTAATTTAAATTAGTCATAAATATAATGCAGTACACTGACGGGATGGTGTTATTCAATATCACAATGCTGGAGATGAAAAAGTGCTGTGAAATAGGTTTTAAAACTTGATGTTTTGTATCTTTATAAAAATAATACATGCACATTATAAGATTGAATGCACAGAGTGTCACAGATTGAAGCAGCTACTGGCCTTTAGGGGTCAGCAAAGGATCATGGGATTTTGCCTGCTCTCCGATGTATGCTTTCACAGTACTGTTCTTTAACCTCACCTTTGATATTTTCTTTATGAATATTCTCTATAAATTTACTGTATTTTGTTCTGATATTATTGTACAAAATGTTTAATAAAGACTTTGTATGTTATATATCAGATAAATGTGTAGCCGCCTTTTTTTCTATTTTTTACTTCCCAGTTGAGATCCTCTCCTGGATGGCCACCGTTTTGCAAAATTTGGCTCCAACTTTAATGAAATACTAACTGACCCAAGGTGCTTAAGGTTACTTATCATTTTTTGATGGGTTTGTAAGGGCAGGGTTAGAGGGAAACCTCCCAGAAGCGGATTTGAATAGAGCTGTATATTGCATTTGCATTGGCATTTATTTTTGGGTCAATGTTGCATGAATCAAAGGCTAGCCAATAAGATCTAGATTAAACGTCAGTCTTAATGAGAAGCTGTAAATTTTGTGGCATTTCATGGGCATGGTTTATTGGTTGTTCACCTCTATTTATATGCCCTCTCTTTTAAAGCTCTTAACCACACATGCTGGATTTGGGCATAAAGTGAGCCCACATAAGTACCAGTCAGCCAAAGTCAGCAGTATCTAATTATACAGGAGTCATTTAATACTGATACATTTGTATGGCATCTAAATGTCTTCTCAGCAGATCACTCTATCATTTTTTATACAGCTTCAATCGTTTTAATTTCAAGCAAGTACTGCACAGTAGTTGTGATATATCACTATTAGTGGGAAACCGGCAGACTTACTGTACTGTACAAGATTCACACAGTAGACCTTCTGACTTAATTATGAACAGTTGTGACATATAAAATGTACCTTTTTTGGGTGGTTTCCCGGACAGGGTTTATTCTAGTCCCAGACTAAATGCATGTTTGAGATGCCTTAATTTAAAAACATCTTGCAATGACATAACGTATATCAGTGCCATTGTTTTGTCCCAAGATGCACACCAGTATTGTTTTTGTAAGGTTTGTTTGTAAAAACTACTGAAATGTCCTTATATAACTAAGGCCTAGTTCTGAATTAATCTAAAACCTTGTCTGGGAAATCGCACCATATGATGCTGTATATTTCAGATTTCAATGGATAGTTTACCCAAAAATAAAATTCTATCATGATTTACTCACCTTCAACTATAAATGTATTTGTTCTGCTGAACAAAAATGAAGGTATTTGTAAGCAAGCAAGAAAATAGGAGCGCCATTGACTTTCATAGTTGAACAAAATACTATAAAAATTAATGGTGCTTAAAAATGGTTTGGTTACAAACATTGCTCAAAATATCTTCCTTTGTGTTTACAGGTTTTAACTTGAGAATGAGTGATAACAGAATTATACATTTTTGGGTGAACTATAGCTTTAACATTTGTTAGAAACGCATATTTGTTCATAGCAATGTCATTGCAATGTATTTCTGCATGTAACAGGCAAGTCAGTGTTATATTCTGCAATACTCGAATTTATACATGTGCTTATCAAGTTTATACACAGCTTGTCTCAAAGTCGTGCCACAAGGCCGTGTTGGCAATGCCTCTGGGCAGTTATTTCAGTAATGCAAGATTAAATTCCTCTTAAATCCTTTGCTAAAATCAACATATTTACGACTAAGAATTAAACCTCACATCAACTGTACTGTAACTTTTGTTTCATAAGCTCAAATTGCACTACAACACCTTTTTGATGTTGTTTCATCTACTTCTCTGTAAAAAATTATTTGCTGCCTTGCTGGGTACCCACCAAAAGGTAACCAGAGCTGATTTTGGGCCGATTTCCCCCTTCTGACAATCCTAGCTGTGTCCCGATTATCTTGATAGTTCTACGGATTATTTTATCTGATTTTTCCATGGTGTGATGTGTGTAAAGAGTGTCCAAATCTGATCGGAAGAACATCGGAGCCGCCCGATTGTGAATCGTAATTTTTAAACATGTTTAATATTTACGATCAGAAATCTAGATGTGGGGGGGGGAACCCTGAGGACAAATGCGTGCACACTCTTGAGATTATTTGTGAAATGAAACAATATCCAATAAGAAAGCGAGATGATGGAAGACGGAAGCAGTCGTGGTGCTGCACAAAGTGAAGTTGATGCAAAGTGAACCATGTTCCCGCTGTCTCCACGACTTCACCCAAACCCTTTTCCTTTTTCCCTTGAATTTCCTGTAAAAACATTACAAACACTATCATTGAAATTTCTTCCTGCATATCTTCGGCCATGCTTATTCTGAAGTCTCGCGAGGTTATGAGAGATTTTCTGTGTTCACAGTCGAGACTCTGGTTGAAAATCTGTGAGTGTGTGGTGTGCTGTTTTTGACACATCATGGCACACCACACACAATAGGAGCAAAACTGTCAAATCTAGGATTTTTATCCTCATGTTTGTGGTCTATGACATTTTGAAAATCTTATAAGATGTAAAAAAAATATTTTGGTGTGTACCCAGCATTAAATGTTTAAGTTAAATCAACTCAGATTTACAAGTCATTTAAAAATACTATTATTTATCTTGACTAGAGATGACTCATAAAACATTCAACTAATTTTTTTGTAACTCATCCGTTTAAATTATATTAAGCCTTAAAGTTCTGCATAATGGGTGTGGCCACTTGAGTGACTGGTGAACTGCCCCTGCTGTCACTAGAATCGAGCTTGGCGGTCATATTTAGCGTTGTATTGTCCCCTATTCATAGCAAAAGCAGTGCTTAATCTTGTTATAACCAATATCTTTGCTTGTCTTCAACCTGTAAGGTTCTTTTTAGATGTCTTATAGGCACTCACTGAGGAATCAAATACACGGTGTGAGCGTGCTTTTCTCATTACCATGAAATGAACAGAGGCAATGCAATTCATTTATCAAGGTTTTATTATTGGACTTCAGTACGTACCATCGTTACATTTATAAAATGTGTTCTAACGGAAACCACGGTCATAACAGCAGACCTTTGTACAAACTGTATTATGTGTTCTGTGTAGACTTGTGCACAGTCCATTAGGCTCTGGAGTGTAATGGGTAATTAGCCTGATTAGTCCTGATGCCTTTAATCGTGTGGAAATCTCAACAGTCTGTTTACACTATACGCTGCTTCCGTGCTTCATTTTACGGCCCCCTCTTGGAGCTAAATGGTGGTCCGGCTGCCAAAAACGGGTGGAAATGAAAAGCACATCAAAGCGTAACAATTTTTAAAAATACACACAAAGCTGAACATTGCTTTGGATTGAACTGGAATTTGAATCTTAAACAATACCAGGATGTGAAGGAATATTAATTGATATAACTCAACCGGGAATTAAAATTATTGTAGAAGCATTGTGGATTTAGTTGGACAGTGTAATTAGTCACCACCATGTCATCCAAAATGTTGATGTCCCTCCTTGTTCAGTCGAGAAGAAACCATGTCCTCCGAGGAAAACATTCGAGGATTTTTCTCATTTTAATGGACTTTAATGGACCCCAACACGCAACAGCTCTAATGCAATCCAAAATTTCAGCTTCAAAGGACTCTAAACGATCCCAAACAAGGCATAAGGGTCTTAACGATTGTCATTTTTGACAAGAAAAATAAAATGCACTTTTAAACCACAACTTCTCTTCTTCCTCCAGTCCTGTGACGCGCCACCGAGACCCCACGCAATACGTCATCACGTCAAGAGGTCACGGATGACGTATGCGAAACTCCGCCCCAGTGTTTACAAGTGTGGAGAAGAGGACCATTTCGACGTTGTTGTATGTGAAATGATACTAATTAATGTCTTTGTGTCAGTTTATTATTTAAAATGGTCCACAAATGTGCGTTTCATATATATAACACGTGACCTTTCCACAGCATTACGCAAATACGTGAGGTCTCGATGGCATGTCACAGGACGAGAAGTTATGGTTTAAAAGTGCACACCTTCAATCTTTCTTGTCAAAAATGACAATCGTTTCGCTAGATAAGACCCTTCTGCCTCGTTTGGGATCGTTTAGAGTCATTTGAATCTGCAATTTTAAACTGCATTAAAACTGTTACGTGTTAATGTCTATTAAAGTCCATTAAAATGAGAAAAATCCTGGAACGCCCTCCTCAAAAAACACAACTTCCTCTCGACTGAACAAAAAAGACATCAACATTCTGGATGACATGGTGAGTAAATTATCTGGATTTTTTTTTTAAGAAAATGGACTAATCCTTTAAAGACAAGTATCTGCATTCACCATTCGATGCAGGTCTGCCCACTAAATCGCGCAAAATGACTGTCATGTACTTTGTTGAAAACAGTGTTTCCAGAAAGCACAAATATAGTCCTTTTTAAAGGACCTGCGAGTTGTGCAGACGCAATTGCATTTCAACATTCGGAGGAATCCCTTCTGCACATGTAAGATAGGCCACAAGTGCAGAAATATACGACTGTACTGCATGAGGTTGATAGATAATGCCAAATCAAATCGGAGTGATTTGTTCCACTGCAGTTCTTTGACATGCACTGGTATGTCAGCTATTTTGCATTCACCGCTGAGAGCAGAGTTATTTATGACAGTAAACTGTATTATTATGCATAACCGACTCAGGGTACCATCAGACTCTGACTGGGAGCCTTTAAAAATGTCACTGTGATGCAATTTTATGAATGTTAAAAGCCTGTATTAGCCATGATTACTTTGTGACTATGAGCGCATGGTTTTGATATCCAAAAATGAGATACATACAGTACATTTTGCAGGAATGCATGAAAATTATTATACAGAGTCTTTCTTGCTGATTGTATCTACTAAAAAAGTATACGTATCTGTTTCACTAAGACTTATAATACTATAGTGCCACATTTAAATAATTTGGGAGAAGAAATGAAAAGAGGGTCTATATAGCAAAATGTATATAACACATTTACCAATAAAGAAATTGACATAGTATAACTGATTTTTGTTTTTAAATCTTACACATATTATAATAAATTAGAAATATGAATCAGACATACATACTATTAATGCACTTCAAATGTCTGATTACGAAATAAAATTTGTTCGTTGACACCACTGCCAATTCACCTCGTAAGCATTGCTTATGGATCGAAGTTGCTATGTCTGGAAATACTTTTTTAAACATTTTTGTGCAACCATAACTATTTGGAATGGTTGCCAAGACCGTGCATGGAAATTCTGGAGGTGCTACACAGTTCACTCATGGCAATATAAAAAATATATTTTAAATTAACCACAAATGCATTACTGACATTAGTTGTTATACCTGCAGCACATGGAAAAAGCGAAATATTTCAGCGCTTGCTTATTTTCATACACAAAAAAAATGTAGGCTTCTCATTGAAATGCTTCTCACATCTGGCTTTTTATCAGAGATACCGCTGTACCTTTGACAACTAATACAGAGGAAAAACAAAACTCAATGACTAACTTTCAAACATCTAGCGATAACTCATAGTTCGAAAGTGTGCTGAGCAAACACTGTTTATCATTCTCGCTGGGGCTGTTCAACTCGGTCTCATTTATAAGATAAACTAGGAACATGAGGTCAGTTTTATTAAACATATTTGGGAGGTCTGGGAAAGTGAATCCATCAGCTGTTGGATGGTTGAAATAAACATTGTCCACATGGTTACCACCATGTCATCTGGGTTTTACTGTACACATTCTGCTCTCCAAAGAGAAGTAACCTTACAAAAAGATTATGTTATTGTTGCTAATGACACCCATTACCACTCACAAGTATCTCTATAAATAACATTACAAAATTAGTGGACTATTCAATATACTTTAAGTTAAATAAATCATAAATCATTTGAGATAAAGAAAACATTTACCAGACATACCCAATTGGATACATTTGAGTTTTTCTGACACTCACTATTCTACACCTTTCTCATGATTTACTTTATGAGAAAAAAGCATTTGGATTCTAAGGGTTGATAGCCATGATTCAAATACATCATTTACATTTGTAGATTAATTATATTTCACAAGATGAGAATTCACTGAAGAAAACTCTTAACAGCTGACAAAATATAAAAAATGTAATGTTTTAAACAGTATCTGAAGAATAAATAAAGTGGATCTATGTCATGCAGCCTTGATATTATAGAGGACCAATACCAAAGTATTCAATGTAGAAATCTAAGATTTGTCAGTGATGTCACTTCCGGTGAGAGGAGGGGTAGAGAAGGGGGTGTCAGACAGGTCTCCCGCCGGAACGCAGTGTGTTGTCCGATCCGTGCCTGCGTTCGGTTAGAAGCAAGGGTTTCAAGTTCGACTTTGGCTGTAGCTTTAACTGGTGACAGTAAAAGAGATCAGCGCTGAGGTCTGAGGGTCTATCACTGAGCCCAAACTCAGTACACAGAGACTCTTTCTGTGGTTGTCAACAGCACTAGAGCTGCCGGGCAGGTTCCTAGCAGGCAAAGTCTTCAAACACTCTGCGATGGGTACGATGTTGATGATGATGATTTGGGAGGACGGTGTTCGCGTAAGCACCCTCCGAGTGACTCCGACTCATCTCGCCAGAGTCCTGACAGGAACAACGAGAGTTAGATGGTTTCTACATAGATTTATTTTTTAAACTCTCACATCTTACACACGGCTCTATTCTGAAAAAAAAATGCCTTGAAGGAATGTGACAGAATGTGACTCACTGTGATAATGCATAAATAATGCATATGGCGAATTTGCAATGGTTGGTTGCAGATAAACTCCCCAAACTACAGTATGGTTAAAACCAGAGGCAGACACTACTTAAGTATTTTTACTTTTTACATGAAAGTACATTTTCAAGTATTAGTATTTTATCAGTGTTTTTCTTTGGAAAACCATATCCATAATTTTTTACTCCACTTCATTTCATATTTTCAAGTTTTTGGTTTATATTTAATGTTTAAGTACATTAAACATCTATTTTTTTTTCAAGAAAAGTAAAAGTAATTTTTTTTTTATGTAATAAGGAAATTAAATCAATTTTAATATGCAAAATTAAAGAAATACACAGTATGATTCTATGCTTTAGAACAGTGGTTCTCAAACTTTTTTTTGCGTGCGGCCCCCCTTGTGTACGGTGCATTCCTTTGTGCCCCCCCCAAAGAAAATGTATGACAAAAAAACTGTTCTAAAATTGTACATTTTAATTAAACAAAACATATTAAGTTATACAAAGTAGTGCTGTTGGTTTGTAAGTAAAGTACATTTTTCCCAAGACAAACACTCTGATAAAACACAGATGCTTGGAAAATGTAACTAAAATACTCAAGTAGTGTCCGCCTCTGGTTATAACTGAACCTCTGGTATGCGGTGTTGCTTATTGCTTGCATTACATGATGCAACAGCAAAATAATTATGATCACCAATTGGTAAATGAATAAAAATCATAAAAAATAATTCTGTATACTGTTAAATAAAACTGTAAGCTAATGTTCTTCAGTCACAGCCAGTGAATTAGACCACACCCATGCTTTCAACAACATAAACCCCTGCCTACTAAAGACCCCACCTATAGACGTTTCAGCAGTAACAACCTAAACAAACAGCTTTCGTGGAACAAACGTAACTTCCGTAACTTAATGTATGCAATGTTAACTACATACTGGCTGTAATCCATGATCATCGTCTTCCCTTTTGACAAGGAAACCAAAACATTTGTTATTTTCAGCTAGGTATTGATTCAAGAGTTCACTTTAGCCACTAGCCAAACCATTAAAGGCGGAGTCCATGATGTTTGAAAGCCAATGTTGATATTTGAAATCACCTAAACAAACACGCCCCTACCCCAATAGAATCTGGACCTTCTGTTGATAGACCCGCCCCACACATACGCAAACCGGCATTTGATTTGATTTGATTGGCTATAAGTGTGTTTTGGTAGTCGGCCCGTCTCCTTTTCCAACGCGTTTTTCAAACATCGTGGACTCCGCCTTTAAACAAACAGCAGGGGCCTCATTTATAAAGCATGCATACGCACAGATTTGATCGTAAAGTGTGTGTACGCAAAAATACACGGCAAAGTCCATATTTATAAAAACTGTGGAAAAGTGCTTAGCGCCACATCAGGGTCTGAGCAGACGTACGCACTTTTGCTTGTCTGATTGCTGCAGGTTTTTGGCAATATACTATAAGCCTGCTGCTCGAAATTGGGTTTAAACATTGACAAGCACACTTTTATATGTCTATGACATAAATTAGGCATGGTTTAAAGGCGGAGGTCTGAAACTGCTCAGCTGCCCACAAGTTCAAGATCATTTGCGATTTATAAATTTCACATCTGAAAGAAAAGGGTATGCACATTTTCTGTGCGTAAGTTCGGTTTATGAATCATACAGATGCATTTTTGATAAATGATCGTAACATCAAATGTAGGGTGGTTTCTACGAAGCATTTTATAAATGAGGCCCCAGAAGTTAAGTTGTATCAAGATGCGTAACCGTGACAACGCACATGCGTTAGATGAAACCGTCTATACCATAATCATTGAATATTCTTAAAAACTATTTTGGGTCACTTGGTATAAATAAATGAAAAAATTTCTTAAGAATAAAGCATAGTCATGAACAATTCCCCATAAATTAAACTCCAGATCTGAATTTGGGGATACCAGTGGCGCCAGTGACTTCTTCTTTCGAGTTCGTCACAACATGTATGTAGCCCGTAACCATCTGTGTGGTTCATAATTTCAAAATGTGTGTTCTGCGCGTCGAGAGATCCTATGTGTCAAAGTGTCTTGTCAAAATAAGTCCCTTCTGCAGACGCGTCTAAAGGGTTTATGATAAAAGAGACGCTTGCATTTGCCAGATACTCCCATAATCTCATGCATAATCAAAGTTTACTGTTAAGGGAGTGTCTTGTGTGTATTTTGTGAACGTTAGCGTCTCTTTTATCATAAACGGTTTTGACGCGTGTGTAGCAGGCACTTATTTTGACAAAACACATAATGCACATGGTTCACATGACATATCAAACACATATTTTGAAAACACGAGCAACACACATGACCCTCCGAACACTTATTTTGAATTTGTGCCCCTCGGATGAGTAGTCACGAGCTGCCACTGGCATATACTTTTTCCAAAATTGACATTTTTATCAGTGTATTTATGTTGGGATTTGAACCCACAACCTTGATGTTGCTAATGGAATGCTCTACCAATTAAGCTACTCTTTTTTATTTCTATTCACATATTTGATTTGTGCTGCATGCTGTCACTGTTGTTAGATGAACATGTTGCTCACCTTAGCTTTCATTTCCTCAAGATTTACTGTGGCGACCGTGCTGGCCTGTTGCTGCGGTTGGGTGTGTTTCTTGTCTTCTTGCTGTGGTCTGAGTAAACGCTTCAGCCTGTGTTTGATCACCTAAGAAAGCAAGCAGAGGAAAAGGGCAGAAGGACAAATGAGGGGTATAAAGTGAGTTTTGCAGTCTCAGCTCTTTTGTGGCTCAGCTCACTGTATCTGCTCTTATCCAGAAATACTCTTTACAATGAAGAAAGAGAATAAAGAGCCTGCCTGGGCTTCCTGCACAACTATTGGGCGAAAAATAAATACACACAGGATAGATGCAGGAGGTCACAACAATACACGGTTACCTCGTATACGTAGTCAAGAATCTCCAATATGGTGAGAATACTGGCCCCTATAAAAAGACCCATCTGTCCACCAATGTCACCTGAAAACAAACAAGACAAAGCAGTTAACAACTGTTCATCCATTCTCAAAGTTCTTCTCTACACTGTAAAAAAAATCCGTAGAAATTGCAGCTGAGTTGCCGGTAATTTACCGTAGATTTAAATTTATGTTATTTACTGGCAACATTTTGTTCAAAGTTAAATGAACATTAAACATTTACAAGTCTTTGTCTTTACAGAGTAAAACTAAAAAACAGCATCGAGCAAAACATTCTGGGAAACAAAACGAAAAAGGTTGATGATGATTTCTGGTTCCCAGAATGCTTTGCATGAGGCTGTTATTGTATGGTTTTATTCTGTAAAGATAAGGACTTGTTAATATTTAAAAAATTTTTGGCTTTGAACAAACTCTTGCCGGTAAATAACGTAGATGTGGATCTGCGGTGGATTGCCGGCAACCCAGCTGCAATAACATTGAATTTTTTACGGACTTTTTTTACAGTGTAGGATAGGGATGAAAAGTATTTTTTAATACAGAAAGACTATTTTATTTATATAATTAATTACCAGATGACTCACCTAATAATCCTGCAACGTCGTATGCTTTTTTCTGTTCTATTGTTTCATAGTTTAGAGCTTCAAAGAATATGTCCAAAACAAGAAAGTTGTCTCTAAAATTAAACAATAAAATTAAGTTAATCAGAATAATTAAATATGTTTGTGGATTATACATTGATTTTAAATCTAATTTAACCTAAAACAAAATCTTCCATTAACTCACATACACTGTCAAAAAATGTAAAAAAAATTAAAATGTTCCCAGGCTGTCACTTGGGCAGTACCCTTTAAAAAGCTCATAAACTCTACATATTAATTTAGAGATGGTTTCATCGGACGCATGGGCAGGGCCGGCGCCACGAGGGGGCGTGAGGGGGCGTCGCCCCCGCACCGGCACTATCTCGCCCCCTCCACCATTAATGTTGAATGGGATTTTATTTTAATGATAATATTTTATTTAAAAATCACATTTGCCTTGTGTATTGTCTTTCTAAAGTGAATTTTATAGTCTAATTATTTAACAAAACCAAAAAATCAAGTGTGCATGTATTCTACCGTGACATTAATAAACACACGCCCACTCCATGGCTTGTTACACTTCAGGCGGCGCCGCTGGAGCTGTGAGGCGATGATGACGTCAAAGCGCCGCGAAAGCGAGACGAAATTACACTTTGCATGATTTCTCGAATCGTTCTCGCGGTACTTTGACGTCATCCGACTGTCGGTTCTTGCGGCGCCGCATGGAGTTGAACAAGCCTTTTGTGTTGACGGCTTGACGCACGTCGACAATGAGCCCGCATTCTCAGTCTCAGCGGGAAATCAAGATGTCGAAGTGCGAAAGTATATCAAAAGTTACAGAAAGGAGTGGGAGAGTGACCCGGGCCTGCCCTGTAGCAATGGATATATGGAAAATAGGACTGCAAATTCTGCAAACCGGACTCCGGATTATCACACATCAATTAATGCCGTGGCATGGATTATTATCGGAGCATTTCAGGTGCACAGAACCAAATGTTCGGCTGTCATGTCAATTCTGGCACAATGAACTTCAGCCAGACTGTACATAGTTTTGAAAAGTTCAGATGTTTATGTTGTTCAGCATCCTTGCAAGTTAAAGTACAACCAACACAGCCTATTATTGTTCTGCATTTAACGTTAAAGGTAAGCATACGATATCTCTCTCACACACACACCTGTTTATCAGAAGTAAAATACATGTATTATTATTAATATTAATAGATAAAAACAATGAATTTATAACTAACGAATAGGTATTTGAATTAGCCTATCCTATCCTAAAGCATAGCTAAATGTGTAAACGAGTTGTCATTTTGCTATTGTGGTTCTCTATCTGCTGGTGTTTAATCGCTAGCTTATGGTGCATTACTTGTGGCAGTTAAAATAACTACGTTAAATGATCAAATTGAACCAAAATTTTAATAAAATGTTGCATTTGGACCGTTTTTGCGCTAGAAATCATTTGCAAACACTGTCCCCCACCATTACGTAAAAATTATTTGCACTACGGAAAGCAAACACGAAGTACGAACATTTCATAATTTCAGGGTTTTATATTACATTAACTAATTTCACAATGGACAGTCGAAATGGATTAAAAAGAACTACCTCTGGGTCTGAACTTCAAATGAGCAGTGTTGAGCTGTTAAGTAACGTTAGGTATGCTTTTTTGTTGTTGTATATAGTAAAAGTGTTCATATCATGTACATTGCTCACTATAGCTGTAGTTTTTGTGGTTGTATTACAAAGATGTTTGTTTATAACACGTTAAAGCTTAAGGGACGTACCAAAGCTATATGTATTTTCTAGCTTGGGGAATTAAATGCATTTTGTGTGATCGCCCCCTCTGGTATTTAAGACGCCCCCTCATCAGCGCTCGGCTGGCGCCGGCACTGCGCATGGGCGTTGCCGTGGTTATGCGCCTGGTCCAAAGTTAACTTCAAGCCTGTGCTTGTTTATTGGTCTGGCTAGTAACTAAGCTGACCTCTGGAACAAATACATTTTGAAAAAAAAATTAAAAGGTTTAGGTTTTCAATAGACGAGAAGAGGCAGTGGGCATGAATCACATAGAGACCTGGATTTGGCAGCCAGGCAAGAATGTAAAGATCTGTAGCTAACACTGTATTAAATTATTTATGTTGTTGCTGCTGAATAGTTTATATATTTGGTACCAATATGTACCTTTAAGGGATTAATATGTACCTTTGAAGTACTAATTTGCATTATTTAGGTGCAAATGTGTACTTTTTGAAAGGGTACCGCCCAGTGACAGCTAGAGATGGAAATTTGAATATTCTCAAATGATACTGGAATAACATCAGCCATCCATGCCAGCCTCATTGTACTGTACACTCTTAAAAATAAAGTTTTTTTCTTCACAGTGATGGCACTAAAGTATCTAAAAAGAGAAAGTAAGAATCTACTAAAAAGTAAAAAGTTCTTAAAAGACCATTTGTTTTCTTGCATTCTTGTAGTCTGCTGAATCTTTCTTAAAGGGGACCTTTCACTCAAGACTTATTTTAGCATGTTAAAATTGCCACTTTGGTGTGAGCAAAATGTGCCGTTTTTGTGTGTCCTTAAAAATGCAAATGAGCTGATCTCTGCACTAAATTTGAGTGTCGTGGTATTGCAGTTTAAGGGGCGGTATTATCCCCTTCTGACATCACAAGGGGAACCAAATGTCAATTACTTTTTTTCACATGCTTGCAGAAAAAGGTTTACCAAAACTAAGTTACTGGGTTAATCTTTTTCACATTTTCTAGGTTGATAGAAGCACTGGGGACCCAATTATAGCACTTAAACATGGAAAAAAAATCTGATTTTCATGATATGGCCCCTTTAAATATTGTGGGTTCTGGATGAAAAGGTTCTTTATGGAACCATACAGCCGAACAATACCTTTATTTTTAAGAGTTTTAAGCTGTCATTGAAGTGTTCATATGTTTATTTACATTTTGTAGTTTACATGTAGTGTGTCTTAATATGTCGTTTTGACCCTATCAAATAAATTATATTTTTCAGAACAGAATTTAAAAAATAAAGGGGCTTAAAGGTGCAGTGTGTAATTTTTAGAAGGATCTCTTGACAGAAATGCAAAATAATATACAAAACTATTTTATCAGGGGTGTATAATGACCTTTCTTAATGAACCGTTATTATCTTAGAATGAGACGTTTTTATCTACATACACCGAGGGTCCCCTCACATGGAAGTCGCCATTTTGTGCCGCCATGTTTCTACAGAAGCCCTTAATGGACAAAGTGTTTTTACTAAGTTGTCTACGACGATGGCATGTTTGTCGGGTGGCGGCTATCATAGCTTCTCTGTGTGTTTCAAAAGTGAGGGGTGAGCAGTGGACCGAGCCGTTGGTTGCAATTCCTCACCACCAGATGCCGCTAAAATTTACACACTGCACCTTTAAAAGGTTCTTTACAGCTTACCATAGAAGAACCATTTTTGGATCCTCAAAGAACCAGTCAAAGGTTCTTAGAAGAACCAATTCTTTCATGCCTTTTTATACTCTAAAGAACCTTTTATCACTACAAGGAAACTTTAATGAAACAGAAAGACGATAGAGGTTCAGTAAAAGTTGTTTATGGAACCATACCGACAAAAATTGGTCTCCTTTGGCATTGTGAAGCACCTTCATTTTTAAGAGTGTGTATATGTCAAGTGGAAAGGCTTACAGACCTGATATACTCTTCTGACTTGTCGTATTTCCTGGATAGGTAGCGGGCAGAGCCTTTACTGGGGATTTTGACCATGGAAAGCTCTTTTCCATAACGTGTAAGGTTACATGGAGTTTCACAGGAGCAAGTGTCACCTGAACTTTTCTGTAACAGCGCTGTAACACAGAGACAGAGGACACAAAAGATCAGATTACAGCAGAAGATTCAGACGAACAATGTGTGTGTGTGTGTGTGAGAGAGAGAGAGAGAGAGAGAAAGAGAGAGATCAGGTGCTCTGGCCCACACCTGCACACATATTCCTCATTCATCAAACTAATGTGGAGAGATAACATCAACGCTAAACAATCATTCATAAGACGCTTGAAACACACTCGGCGTGTTGTTCAGATTTAATTTAGTTTCTGAAGGGCATCCAGAAAAGAGCACACACACACACACACACACAAATATGCTGAGAGGAAAGACGCAAATTGCATTAAACATTTAGCTGGCGTTCCCTTCTTTTGGATAAATATGTTTACTCTTACCAATCAGTTTAACCACTTTTAGTATTAAATAAATGTCAACTTGTGAATGAACGTGTTTATTTTTGTATGCATGAATATGTTTGGTAGATTTGGGTGAAAAAGACTCATTCCACCATGAAATGGAATTAAATCACTAATGTTACCAATAAAGATGAAGAATTTGGTTATTTTATTTGAATAGGCCAATACAATGTAAGTACTGTATAAAGCCTTCTGTAAAGATACATCTAGATTTAGTTCAACTACCCGTTAAATGGGGTCAGGACTGGGGAGATAATTACATTTCTGCCTTATTAGATAAGGACTATAATATTTGTAACAATACATCTCTCATCATCAACTTTTCATGAGCCGCTCCATTTACGAGAATCATAAAATCAGTGAAACAAGACACCTTCAGCATGTGATAACGCTGTGAGGATATCAGTGGCTAATGCACCGCGGGGATCTCCGACTTAATGCTGTTCCGTAAAGGATGTCAAGGTTCTGTGAATGCGCCGGAGAAAAGACCAGAAACATCATTCTCATTCATGAACTGAGTCTCCAGCTCCCATGAAAGAGAAATAATCACCGGTGTAATTCTGCCTCTCCTACCCAGCCGTCCCCGACACCAAGCACAGAAATGTCTGTTTATCTGGTATTTAATTATTGGTGTCCACTAACTCCAGAGATATTACACTCTGGGGTGTTTGCAAAAATGAAAAATGCTTGCTTACCAAGTGCTTTGTCCACACATTTGATTTTGCTGGGAGTACAGATATCGGCATCTCCTGAGAAACAAAACACATAATGACTCTGATCAATCAAAAGCAAAAAATGATTACTGGCTTTTTACAGCCGGCTGAGATGAAAAGGCTTGAGAGAAAAAGGCAGTGCATTAAAATAACAGCTCAGCTTTGTTATTCATCCCAAAATGATGGAGGGCAGCGTGTGACTGCGGAAGTGATGTTCCATTTTCTTACGCCTTCCTCGCGACCATCACTCTGGATCTAATTGCGCCCAAAACGGACAGATCCAGGCCCTCCCCGAAGACGCATTTAGAATGCCTTTAAAACCCAATTCCCATCAACACAATGCCACATGAGGTCCAACTCGCCATCCGAATCCATCAAAAGAACAACCGGTCTTAAGAAATATGTGTGGGAACTAAGTGAAAATGGCCTTTGAGTAAATGCTTCTGGAACAGCCTCTCTTTTCAATTTGCATTATGGGAGATTGATTTGGAAACATTAAAGGAGAAAGGCAGAGGTGCAGAGCTTCCATTAGAGCCTGACCACCGACGGTCAGACACGCACAGGAAAGCCTTATAACAACTCAGGTGTGGTGAAATTAATTAGAAAAGAGGTTTCTGGGGAAAAGAGAACGTCCCTCAATCCACAAGTTGTTGGTTTTCCAAGAGAGGGCATCAATAGAGAGAATAAAAACTCTGACAGCGTATTTCGGTTTTGCGGGAAATTGGCATGTGCGGGTTCATCATATCTTTCATATCCTTAAAGGGACACTCAACTTTTTTTGAAAATATGTTCATTTTCCAGCTCCCATAGAGTTAAACATTTGATTTTTACCATTTTGGAATCCATGCAGCTGATCTCCGGGTCTGGTGCGACCACTTTTAGCATAGCTTAGCATAATCCATTGAATCTGATTAGACCATTAGCATCGTGCTTTTTCCTATTTAAAACTTTGTTGTGTACTAAGACATGGCTGCAGGAGGTGCAATGATATTACGCAGCAGCCAAAATAGCCCCCGTAGTATCTTTCAATAGCAGGGGACTATTTTCGGGCACTACGTAACATCATTGCACCTCCTGCAGCCATGTTACAGCAGCAAAGTCCTTGATTATTACGCCAGAATGAGAGTATAGTCCGTAGCCATATCTGACTAGAAAATCAAAACCTTAAATTTTCTGTCGGTCTTAGTACAAGATGTAACTACAGAAAAGTCATGTTTAAATAGGAAAAATATCGAAACTCTTTGGTTATTTTTGAGCGCAATGCTAATGGTCTAATCAGATTCAATGGATTGTGCTAAGCTATGCTAAAAGTGGTAGCGCCAGACCCGGAGATCAGCTGAATGGATTCCAAAATGGTAAAAATCAAGTGTTTAACTCTAGGGGAGCTGGAAAATGAACGTATTTTCAAAAAAAGTTGAGTGTCCCTTTAAGTCTGCACAGCTCTCTCACAAAAGCTGGACTTTATTACACTCACAAAATACACGCAAGACACTCCCTTAACAGTAAACTCTGATTACGCATGAGATTATGCGAGTATCTGGCAACCGCGAGCATCTCTTTTATCATAAACCTTTTAGACGCATCTGCAGCAGGTTCTTATCCACGTGATGCGCACAGGATCTTTCGATGCGCAGAACACATATTTTGAAAAAAGGAACCACACACATGATGAGCTACATAGCCTACATGTTGTGACGAACTTTGCATCGAGCGCCCTCGAAAAAAGAAGTCACCGGTCGCCACTGCGCTAGAGCACTCTTTAAGGTCAGGGAGTGAGGTTTACTTACTGTCTGCGTAGCTCTCTCACACTAGCTGGCCTCCATTACATGGCATCCCTACAAACAACCTTTCATAGCACCTTCATTTTTAAGAGTGTAAAGCAAAGGTCATGGGTTTGATCCCCAGAAAATACAAATGATATAGTCAGTGTACTGTAAGTTGCTTTGGAAAAAAGTAATGTAACGCATAAATGTAATTTAACATACGAGGGAGGCCTGTCAAATCATGATTATCTAAATTTGACCTCCAGTCACTTAATGAACAGAGTTCCTCATATTGTGTGACTAGATAGTAAGTTAATTTAGAGACCTGCGGTAAGCTTTCAGCTCCACTGCCTGGAGCAAATTAGATGAAGAAAAGTTTATTCATTTAGTATTTTAGCAATTAGCAGAATACATTAGCGCACTGATTAGGTTGAGTTTGGGAAATGAATGCAGCGGTGTTGAGTTACCCGGCATGTGCACCATCCTGCACTTGCACTCACGCAGAACCTCAAGAGTCTCGCAGCGCAGGCGGCAGGCGCTGATACTGTAGGTATCGTAACCTGGAATCATCTGCTCGCTGGTGGAGCGGCAGTTCCCCCAGGGCTGGGGCAGGTAGGTTAACTACAGAGAAAAAGAGAGTAATAATGGAGAGAGGTTGGGGTGGGTAAAGTGAAAGAGAGGCAGAGTTTGTAAGAGATTGAGATACAAAACTAAAGTAAATATGAGAAGGAAAAAAGCATGCTTTTAATTTCAACACAATGCCAAAAAAAAAAACACTGATGTAACAAAAGTGTAGGAAGTGCTTCCTGATATATATGAGAGTTTTTATTACCTCTAATTTTGAAACATTTCATATTTGTCTAAACTGCAGATTTTGCATTGCTTTAATTTAAAGTTGCATTGGTATTAATGCGCATGTCATGCAAATTTTCCGCTTGAGTTGAATATTTTCAACTTGCGCGTAGGCGCATTTGAGGCGAATAGCGCGTGTTTTCACTTGCATCGCGCCGCCCATTTTGCATCATTCTCATCGCCCCATGCGAAGACGCGTCTGATTGCGTCTTTGCATTGACTTTGTATGTAATCTACTTGCACTGTAATCTACTCGTCTGGGTTTTGCTCCACTAGCTAGTGATAGTTAGTTAGGAAGATTTAAGTGGATGCAGACAGTGGATGCCTCGTAAGCAAGGTAACTTTCCAACTGCTTGGCACTTAAAAACCTCTTTATGAGTTTTATGATTGCAAAGGATTTCCACTTATTGTCTCATTTATTGGGATCTATTTTATTTACCATTATTTATTTCTTACTTAAAATAACAAGGAACATCATATTTTCTTATGAAATGTGGTTGAAAATTTTTTCAAAAATTAAAATATTCTGATCAAGAAAATACTTGACAAATTTACACAAACAAGGTAAAAATAATTTGTTAATGCTTTTGCGTTTTTTTTATTAGTATGTTGTATTACAATGATCTGCAGGAATAGAGGAATAGCATTAATCAAATAAAATCGGTAGTTACGTAGTTTATAATTGTAATGGATCTTTAACTATTTATATTTGTTCATTCCTGAGAAAAAGTGAGGAAACATTTTGACTAGATAATTATTCATTTTCTTGGTTTTAAACATTTGAGAACCACCGAAATCTCAGGGATGGGCCATACCCTTTGCTCCTGACAGGAAACAAAAGTCTGAAATCCTGGAGAAACTCCAAAGCCCAGCTGATGGATGTAGGGCGGCTCATCCTGACTGTGGATCTGAACACGTATTCCTGCCTCTAGAGATGTTTCATCTAGACAAAGCAACAGAATATTAACACAACAGGAGTGTAAGGGAGCACAACATAAAATGTGAATGTGAAGATAAACCTCACGTATCCCTCCATCATTACAAATGGGAAAACACAACATTGGAAAAACACTGGAATTGAATTTTATCTAAACAGATACAAAGCAGGCACACTTCTGAACCAGATAATAAGGAGATAATTTGGGATTATGTTGCAACTCATCTCTATGATGCATTATAACTCACTCGTCTCCTTCCAGATGGGCAGATATTCATCCTGTTGGATATCCAGCATAATCTCAAGCCCGTTTCCCATCCCTCCTTGCTTCGTCTTCTTGGAGGTTGTTTTATTCCCATTGAAAGTATAGCATTTTCCATACCTTGTATAAACCTATGGGAAAAGAGCTATCATTAAAACAAACACACCAGAATCTTTGTTTCTCTAAAATTTTATATTTAAAGATCAACTTTTTGATCCATCAAAATTATGGCTTTTAAGACATTACTTTTAGGCTCACACAGGAAAAGGTCCCATTAAAGGAATATTCAATTTTCTTACAAGAAAAATCCAGATAATTTACTCACCACCATGTCATCCAAAATGTTGATGTCTTTCTTGGTTCAGTCGTGAAGAAATTATGTTTTTTGAGGAAAACATTGCAGGATTTTTCTAATTTTAATGGACTTTAATAGAGCCCAACATTTAATACTTAACTCAACACTTTTTTTCAACGGAGTTTCAAAGGACTATAAACGATCCCAAAAGAGGCATAAGTGTCTTATCTTGTTAAACGATTGTCCTTTTTGACAAGAAAAATAAAAAATATCCACTTTTAAATCACATCTTCTCATCTAGATCCGGTCGTGATGCCCCAGCGTGACCCCACGCAATACGTCATGACGTCAAGAGGTCACAGAGGATGAACGCGAAACTCCGCCCCAGTGTTTATAAATGTGTTGAAAGAGGACCGTTCCTACGTTGTTGTATGTCAACTGATACTTATTAATGTCTTTGTGTCAGTTTATTGTTTACAATGGTCCGCAAGTTTGCGTTTTATATATGTAACACGTGACCTCCCTACGTCACTACGCATTTAGGTCACGCTGGACCGGATCTAGACGAGAAGTTGTGGTTTAAAAGTGGATATTTTTGTATTTTTCTTGTCGAAAATGACAATCGTTTCGCTAGATAAGACCCTTATGCCTCGTTTGGGATTGTTTATAGTCCTTTGAAACTCCATTGAAAAAACTGTTAAGTGTTGAGTTAAGTATTAAATGTTGGGCTCTATTAAAGTCCATTAAAATGAGAAAAATCCTGCAATGTTTTCCTCAAAAACATAATTTCTTCTCGACTGAACAAAGAAAGATATCAACATTTTGGATGACATGGTGGTGAGTAAATTATCTGGATTTTTCTTTTAAGAAATTGAATATTCCTTTAAACATCAAGGGGCGGTTTCCCGGACAGGGATTAGATTAGTTTTAGACTAAAATAAATGTAAGAGCTGTCCAAACTGAAAATAACTTGCACTGACATATCTTAAAATACATCAGTGCCATTTGTTTTTCCTTAAAATGCACTCAAGTAGGCTAATGTTTTTAATAAGGGATGTTTGTTAAAACTAGTTATATTTCCTAATTAAACTAAGGTCTAGTCCTGGCTTAAGCTAATCCCTGTCCGGTAAACCACCCCCAAAAGTTTTAAGGCTTCTTTAAATTTTGCTTGTGTAGAAAAGAAATAAAGACATTGTTAAAAAAATACAGTGTATACCCTGAGCATTTGTATTCTGTGGCATTGCAAACAAGGCTTTCTCGTCTCATTCATGTCATATTTATTTGACAAAAGAGTGCAACATTTCGGTCTGTGCTACGTTATCATGAAATATGTTTATTCTTTATACAAGAGGAATATCAGTAGTGCTCATCCACAGAAACATCTGCTTCCACCACAAAATGATCACATCAAAATAATTGCACCACATGGGGATTATTGATAAGAGAAGACACAATCTCAAGCAATAACGTTTCAATTTGGACTTGAAATATGAACTATTCTTCCATAAAACACAACAACTGAAAATATAAAAGGTAGGCCTATCCTATTTATTGTTTATAGTCCTTGTCTCCTTTCAAGTTAAAGTGACTAAAAGACCATTATTCACATCCTCTGTTGCATGACGCAGAGTACTCTGTAATGAAATACTCACAACAAAAACAATTGCGACAAATAAATGTCAGAGGGGGATAGATCAGCAATAACGACAGGTAGATAACACAATAATAACAAGAACTTTAAATGGGTGCCCTGCATCCATGAAAACAGAAAAACAAATCCAATAAATTCAGTCATTGTCAAAAGGTTATGGGTTTTTTACTTTAGTTTTAGGGGCCTATTTTTAATTATCTTTTATTCTGAATGCTTTAATTAACATTGCGGTTTTAGTCGCCATACAGTAAAAACACACAAACTCTAAATACTAACAGTTCAGATTTGGAAACAAAGACATGGGCATCAGAACCATTAAATATAAGACCCCCCACTTTTTAAGACCAATGATATTGGACCCAGGCACTTTTACTGTCTTCATTTCCACGCATAAGCCTGTTCACATGTCAAATCGTTGTCAGTCATATCCATTCCACCTGAGAAATGCCCTTGCCTAATAAATTAAACTCCATTTCACATTTTAGCTACAGACTCGACTTCTACACAGTGGCTTCCTCATAACCATTCCACTTGGCTCATTCAGAATAGAGGTCTTCTCGGGTCCAAAGAAATGTACCCGACCAGAAATTATCCTAATCACTTTTTACCCAAACCCGACGTGCATAAGTCTAAAGAAAGACCTGAACTGAGACAAATATACAAAATTAAGGGGGTCGCACACCGGCCGCGCAGCTCAGCTTCGCTCCGCATCGAGTCTGGGACAACTCGGAGGTATCGTAAACCGAAAGTGCACATCAAATAGCGCGAGCTTTGTCAGATAGCGTCTACTTCAAAATGCAAATTATACGTTAGCAACCAATGTTAATCAGTAATGATTTGGGACAAATATGATGTTATTTAATGTTAAACTATTTGAGTGGCATTACGTGGCGTGACGTGACAGGGATTTGAGGAACTTCCTGAGTCAAAGCTGGCCGGCGCGGACAGGAGCCACTTGGTGGCGCCGGTGTGCGCATACTCATAGAAAACAATGTGTTCGATTTTTTTAGAACGGCACGACGCTGTGCGGCGCTGCGCATCAGGTGTGCGATCCCCTTTAGACCTGACCCAACCGAGTGGCGTTTTTATTACCCAGCTGGACCTGAATGTAAACGGCACAGACATGTGTGCAGTCTGAAACCCCGGTGGCCTCGCAACCAAATTAGTCCACTGCTCTTTTCTTGTTATCTGGCGATGACACCAAGGTATCTGCGTACAGTGTGTATTAAAAATGTAGGTCTGGCTCAACGAAAATTAACCTACCACCAGCCACACGTTGTCGCAAGTTTTCGGGTTGGAAAAGGACTTGATGCACACATAGGAGATAGTTTGGGTCTTCTTGGGTTTGTTCGGCAAAAACACATTAACTCTTTCCCCACCGTTGAGGAGTTATCTCATCAATTAAGAGAAAACGCTTCCCTGCCAATGACGAGAATTTCCGGCTTTCCGCAATACCGCTATTATCCACAAGGTGCAACTTATACAACCCAGAAGTAATGCCTCACATTAAAGAGAGAACTCTGTGTATGTTTTAAAGATCGCTCCGAATCTGATCTGAAGAACATTTTCTGGAAGGCATTAAATGGGAAAAGAGTTAATTTTAAATCACCTGAAAGCCGCTAATAGCCTATTATACCCGACCTGGTCCCAGGCAACCGTGAAACTTTTAGACCTGAACCCACTCGGGTCTCAAGACAGACCTCTGGTTTTCTGATCTAACCTCTTATCAGAGTTTGTGTAAATTAAACTCCATTTCATGTTTTCACGACTGTACTTTCAAGTTCTGTATTTCAGCGATACAACAAGGTAAGGTAAGTCATGCAGGTTCACCATAAGTGATCAACAGCATGACTATAGCAATCCACCAGCTACACCTGCACAAGCACAAAACTAGCATAAACCAGCGTAGACCACCGTATACATGCTGACCTAAGAAGATTTATTTTAGCGTGGTGACAGACATAAAATTGGCTGTTATAAATCAAGCAAATCTCCTGGTGATGAGGAGGGCCTTTGAGAGGTCATACTGTTCATTTAGCAGTGTGTGTGGAGTCTGATCTCAGCTGGCTTTGTGCAGAATCAAAGCACGACTCTCTGTACAATATGGGCGTGCTGTAATTGCCAGCTGCAGCACACCACACAGCTGTAATTACGGTTGGAGACAGACAGTGTTTTCATAAACAGGATGGTGGTCAAACAGGATAAAAGAATGAATAAATGTAAACTTCAATTGATATAATTAGACTGTAAATACACAAGCAGACCAGCACTTGTCATGGCAATTCATAACTGTTAACCAAGTGGATAATTCGCAATAATTTGTACGATCTCGTTCAAGACATTTTAGTACAATGTGCTTTTGGCTTTTGCCACAGTGATGCTGGATTTATGGGTGGAGTTTTATTCTTGCTTTTTTCTTGAAAATCATACATTTCTGTAGCCTGGATGCCAGACGATCTTAGCCCCGCCCACAACATTTTGAGAACGGGAAGATCGGTCTGGGGTTTCTGCGGTGAGGAGCTACTATGCTAGACCCAAAGCTGGTCGAACCAATCAAATTGTCAGGGCGGCTTTATACGATGATGGACAGATGATCAACAGTAACGTAATGAACCACGTCACCAAAGAGCGCGTGTGTTGAATCTGTTTACAACGAAATGGCTGCCGCTGTAGAATTCAGATGTGTGGATTATGACATTGAGTCTGTTCTAAAAGATATCAACAGAGCATTGATTTTAAAAGAGGAACAGAGAAACGCGAGCAAGGCATTTGTTGATGTTTTTGCCGTCCTTCCTACGGGATTCGGCAAAGGTTGGTCGCAACTGAAACTGGAATCAAGGCGATGCAACTCGGCGTGCATGACGAGATGGATATAATTAGCGGTCGTTGCCAGCTTCTTTTCGGAAGCCCGGAATCGTGGTTGCTGAATAAGTGGAAGGACATGCTAGGCTTCAATAATTTTAAGCCTACGTAATGGGTATCGTCGTGGATGAAGTTCACCTAATGGTAAGAGATAGTCTTACTGTATGACTTAGTAAATACTTAATGTTGTGATATAAACGAAATGTTGTAAACATAGTAGGTGTTGATGTACGTTGCTAACTACTTAGTATAATCACAATGTTAGTGTAATTGTAGCGAAATAACTAGCAGTTCGGTCAGGCTGCAAAAGACGTAAGGTACGTCACACACTCTGTTGCTCTGATTGGTCGTAGGTCTATCCAATTGAGTGCAGAGGCATTTTTCGGTTGAGACACGCCTCATAATTATAGCTCAATGGAGCGGTATCAGACTCAAATTCTGACTAGAATTGAGTATGACAACGTCAGGCTAACATTTCTGCGATTTACTTTGTACAAATTTTACAAAATCGTTACGTTTTCATGTGCATCTATTTGAACAGATGTGTAGGATTAAATACAGATGAAGTGGGGCAAATGGCAAAACAAATCATCAGAATGAGTAGTACAATATACTGTTTAATTATTAAAAAATGTATGCACATAATAAATAGCACTATAAATATAACATTCATATTACAATAATACAGTCAATTAGTATTGCAAATATGCAATATCACTGCTGTAGATCACACTGTAGATCACTGCTATGCACACTAACACACTTAGTATGCATAAAAACTACCTGTTTGACTGGCACTAATGTGAAAAGGGCTTACAGCAGCAACCTCAGAGATAGTGGTACAGCAACAATCGATTCGGCGCTGTTTATTGATGTGTTTAAGTTACCATTGCTGCTCTAATCTGATCCAATAGGAAACCAGAGGAACTTCAAAATAAAGTCGAAAGAGCGAAATTACGAAAACGTCCCACAGTTCTGCTGCAAAACTTCCAGGGGACAGACGGCTTTTGTGTTCACAAATGATGTTTCATAGGGGAAATGCAAGCTTTCCCATCATGCAGCAGTGCAAGTGGCTCCTGGCACAGTCTCCTCTGCCTCATTTCTCTGCTGTAGAGCCCAGAGCGACTCTGATTGATGGACCATTTTCTCTACCATCTCCCCCAAAGTCAGCAAAGGTAAACAGTTCAACTTTCGTCTGTTCCCAGATGCAGTGTTACTACAGTAAATCCAGCAGGTGCACACAAGGCTTTGCCTGATGATGAGTTATGGGCTTTAGATTTTTAGCCGAAGAACTAAATCTGTACATATGAATATACAAATAAACCAACGGTATCTTACACCAACCGATAATCTTTAAATATAATGCTTCAGTAAATAAAAAATAACAGAAAATCAATTGCAAATTCACACCTTTGCATCATCTCTAAATGGTGAATGCAATGAATTTGCTGAAATTACAGTAATGTTGCACGTTTCTGCCTGTAGGAAGAAAAGAGTAATTTTATTGTGGCAAATGTAATATTTGCTTGCCTTTGAAAATCTATCACGGTGGACCGCTAACACGGCAGCTTTCAGCTGCAACCTTTATTGGAGCAATGCCTGACTGCAAAGCTTATGCATAAATCTTATGTTTCCACTAACATCCAACTTAATTGGGCTTAATGTCTAGCCATTAGCTGTCCTCAGCGAGTATTTTCGCTCCAAATTGCTTTGTTTCTTTAGCCTTCCACTCAGTTTGATGTGCCTTTCACTGCACTGGATTTTTGAAGTAAAACCCGGAGCATCTCATTTACTGCAGGCGTCTTGTGAAATCCACCGTATGCTGTTTCTCGATTATCCAGGGAGGCTGCATGAGAACTTCAGTTTTTTAACATGCATTCTATGAGCTCCTTAAACAGTCCATATAAAAAAGCACTGGTTGATAAGGTTTTGAGCACTGGTGTCTGAAGGATTTGAACTAACTGCCTCATAAGGATTTTGAGATCTGGGGTTTTTGAGAAAGCTAAATATATAATCAGTCATTCCCTGATCCTGAAAATTGTGTTGTGGTCAAATGTGATGCTTTTACTGATGGGATGGTGATTTAATTATTTTGTATAACCAATCAACATGATCTCATGGAAATCCATTTTATAGTCAAAATTGTATCACTTTATTCGTGTCCATGTCAAGGGATTTTGTTTTTTCCGTGCCGGGAGCACTGATGTCTTTTCCGTGTCGCTCCCATGGATTTCTTGTGTCATTTTATTTATTTTTTTCACATTGTTTTTTTCCTATTTACAAATCATTGTCGCTTGGGGTTAGATTAGATGTATTGGTTTCTACATGTTTTTTAATTCAATTTAAATCTAAACTTAAGACATTCTTCTTTAACAAAGTATTCACATAAAATGCCAGTAAATGTACTTATCCCGTAATAGTTAAGCATTCACATAACTCAAATGAGTAATATACTTATGCCGCAATAGTTAGCCTGTCTGCAACGAGCTGATTTAAACCACAATACTGTATGACACTTGCATTACATGTGAACGACCCCTACGCTAATAGGATTCTGTTTCTCTCTCCGTCTCGACCCCGAGGACAATGAGACAAACAGACGCAGTT
This sequence comes from Misgurnus anguillicaudatus, assembly GCF_027580225.2. Taxonomy (NCBI): domain Eukaryota; kingdom Metazoa; phylum Chordata; class Actinopteri; order Cypriniformes; family Cobitidae; genus Misgurnus; species Misgurnus anguillicaudatus. The sequence goes on from NC_073353.2 coordinate 16,864,439, forward strand.
CCTGCTGCTGTGAAGGTCATCACACCACTGATCTACTGACCGTCCTTCAACGTGATGCCCAGCCAATACCTGACCAACGACCATTGGCGGAACCAGTTTAATCCATTTACCCATTCACATACCCCAATAGTATATATATATATATATATATATATATATATATATATATATATATATGTATCTCTCTCAGGGGTTTTCCTCCTCCTAGGAGTTTTCCACCTGGACTAGCCAGGAGGGTTTTTCTCCTAGGGTTTTTTTCATCCCCTGGAGAGTCCGCCACTATTGCTTTAACTTAATACTTTACTGTATACGTTACATTATTACTACGCTCTGTGTTCTATGCTTTTCCTAAATCTATTAATGTAAAGCTGCTTTGAAACAATTAACAATTCTGAAAAGCGCTATATAAATAAAATTGAATTCAGTTGAAATTGACTGTTTTTCTTCCGCTTTTTAAACTATTCTCACCTGGAGTTGGGGTTAGAGTTGGAGTTTGGGTTAGGATATCTAAAAATGTAACAGAAAGTGATTCTAACCCCAACCCCAAGTGACAATGGTAAGAAAATAGGAAAAACTTAGGAGAAAACAGTAAATGAAATGACACAAAAATCCGTGGAAGTGACATGGAAAAGACATCCGTGCTCCATGCAGGCACGGAAAAAAGCTGAATTACGTGACACGGACACGGGGTAAATTGAACAAATTTTCCGTGACTATGGCTGCGTCCGAAAACTCAAGGCAGTGATTCGTTGCCTTGCTGCCTCATGAGGAAATGACTTCGGAGGCATGAAGGTAGCTCAGAGAAAGACTTTCGGACACACTTCAAGTGCAGCGTGTTTGAAATATAAACAGAGAGTGCCTTTGTGATAACTAATCACATATTTGAAAACTACAATACTAATTTCTCGCTAGAAATGCAATTAAAAGGTGTAAAAAGTGAAAATCTACCTTTATTTACACAAAATTTGTGCTCAAGTCGCTTCCTTGGCAGCCATTTTATTTTTTTCGAACTCGACCAGGCTTGACCAATCACATTTTTATTGTACGCCCACGCATAGGTATCTCAGGAGATAGGAAGTAAACCTAACATTGAATTCAGACATGCCTTAATGCCTTCCTGCCTTGGAAAGCTGCCTCAGAAGGCAGCAATTTAAAGTTTTCGGACCCAGCCTTTATCACGGATTTTCGTAAGATCAGGTTGAACCAATACATACAGTATCCCTTAAATAATCTCACTGTTAAATTGATTCATTTAAATTTGTTTCAAAGGGTTTTATTAGCTTCTACCCCACCAGAAAAGATAAACATTTTGTCATTTATAAACCATAAAAAATAAAACTTTCATATAGAAAAATGTGCACTATTTTTGTTTCAGAGAGTCTCTGTCATAGCGTTGAGTGGTTTCTTTTGCTTAACATATAATAGTGTTCTTTGTAACACCTGAGACTCTTAAATAGTCAAACTAAACAGTTTAGGCAGAAAGTAAGTGCCACACAGCCTTATGCTCCATTAGTTCAGCTCTCGTGGGCAGACACTCAACCCTGTATCTACGGTGTTTCTTTGGCAGGCTATCAAACACATTGCATGTATTGTATCAAGTCTTGACTTCATTAAACAACTGACTGGCAGTATCCTTTCATAAGTAGCTTATCCCTCATGCATGCCATTCAGATAAATGGGTCATGTCTCAATCGCTGCTCTCCTACACTTGTTTCGGGGGGATTATCAGAGTTCTTTATCTCGCTACATTCATCTGAGATAAAAAACGCTCACAGATCTGACACTCGGCTGGGTAGAAGGACAAAAGCATTCTCTCTGGTGAGAATACCCCCTCTGTTATGGCTCTTCATGAACTGAACAACTGACAAAAATATATTAAGTAATTACAAAATAAAAGAGTAATCAGTCAGGTGTCTGTGGGAGCATGGAAGTGTGATGAGAATAAAATGAGACAATCCCTCAAAGACAGCAACAAAGATTTCCATTAACTTCATTGGAAATACTGGCGCTGTGCATGTGAAGTGTGTATGACTGGCATACAGCCAACAACAATTTATTTAGCAATCAATTTCATGAATCTGTCCAAAGTATTGTATACTTAGAGGCCTGCATGAAAACGCCTTTGCATTTAAAATAGTATATACAGTACACTCTAAAAAAGTGGTTCACTGGCTTGTAATTATAAGGGATAACTTTAAGTGCTATATAGCACCTACTGTATGTAAAGCCATATGGTGCTATGTAGAAGAAGTAGTGCTATATTACTGTAAAGCTATGGTTTCGAGTCATGCCTTAGTTTATAAAAAAACAATACATTGCACTAACATTAATTGCAATGCTGTGTCTATGGGGTAAGACTCGTACGTCTCGGAGTGGCTAAATTACAGTAGCACTGTGCAAACTAAACTCAATTTTGGTCAAATGTGGATTATATCATTACACTGGCAAGAATATAGTTAGATGTAAAGATGCCATACCAAGTATGACAATGCTACATTCAACTTTTTTTGATATACTGTGTTTTTTTCACTTCCTGAAAAGTAGAAGTGTTTCATCGGGCAGCGCCTATAAGCAGCTCAGGCGCCGGAAAATGCTGGCTGTTGCTTGTTCTCCTGACAGCATCAAGCTTCTGTCATGCTAACACATTGACCCGAGGGGATCTTTTAAAAAACTTTCCATTATTTTACACAAAGTCAATGAAAAGCGAGCAGGACCAAAATTTTTTACAGCTGATCGCTGTCAAAAATGTTCAGCGGCCTGTGCGCAGCGCTCAGCTTTGATTTAGGAAGTTGCTCAAATCCCTGTAGCGCCATAGAGCGCCACTCACATAGTTTAACATTAAATAACATCATATTTGTCCCAAATCATTAACAATTAACATTGGCTGCTAACATATATTTTGCATTTTGAAGTAGACGGTACCTAGTAGTTTACAATAACTCAGAGTTGTCCTAGAAGCGACTCGACACGGTGATGAGCTGTGCGTCCGGTGTGCGACCACACTTGAGTTAACCAATCCTTAGAGTAGTTTAACTATTGTTATTCTGTCTTTTTCTGGCATCCTTGATGCATCTCAGTGTAATATTAGATGTGTAATGTGCAATGTTTATGTCCATCATTTCCTAAAAGTGTATATTTATTTCAGTGCTTTATGCCATTGATTTTCATGTTTTCATGCTTTGCCTCATTGATTTCCTTTGCAGTATGCACAGTTTTGCTATAAACACAAACAAACGGAGAGATGATCTGAAATTATTATCTGTGCTAATCGACAACATGCCACAGATGCTGTAGACGGAGCTTAACTTGTATTGAACCCAGACAATGAACAACAAAAGACATTACACATTTTAAACTCAAGCTTAAAACCCACATTGTGTCGCCTCTCGTGTATTCTTAATGCAGAGGGCAAATGTCATGTACAGTGAATGTCTGTGTCTTATGGTTCACAGCTAGCAGATATGACTACTATACAGTAGATTTACATGTACTATGTGCCCTCCTTGTTTGACTCCAACGCTCTTGTTCAAGGTGGCATGTCATCACTGCTTATTCTCAAACTGTCATTGCCCTTCTCAACAGCATCGTTCAGGCCTCAAGAGGGACAGAAAGAGAATAAATAAAAGAGCGAAGCCATCGCTCTGTGCTGTCGTACCATTAAAAGTCACGTACTGATAATCTCAAGAGAACTCCAGGTGAGGAAAGTGCCCCCTGTGTCCTGTCTCTCTCTCTCTCTCTCTCTCTCTCTCTCTCTCTATTTCTCTCTCCTTCTCTCTAACTTTATCTCTCTCTCCTTCTCTCTCTCTCTCTCTCTCTCTTGGAACATCTCAGTCTGTAATAGAGTTGTGGATGGCAACAGTGTTTCTAACCCTTAAAAACAAATATAAACTAAAATGTTTTTTTCTCAACATCCATTAAACTTTGTATCCCAGCTCACACAGGAAAATAAAGTCTATATGAAGAGTTTGGTTCCAAAACGCGATAAACGGCATTTTTTTTAAAATAACACCAAAATCAGTATTTTTCCCTTTTTTCCAAAATGCAATAAACACCAGTCTTCCTTTTCTGCAGAATGCAATAAATCCGCTCAACAAATCACAGCGCACCATTTAACGCATTGTAAACAACAATGGTGGCGTGTTGAGTACACAGACTCCTAGTTTTTCTCATCTACTTTGTACTTCGTGATCAACAAACAAACAAACAAAAAAAAAATACTTTTGATGGCATTAATAAACCTGTTGTGGTTTTCTGTGTCGGGAAAGAAACATAAGCCACTCGGGCACACGGGCTACTAAAAAATGCCAGCTGTTGCTTGTTCTCCAGACAGCATCAAGCTTCTGTCATGCTAACACATTGACCCCAGGGGATCTTATAAAAACGTTTCATTGTTTTACTCGAAGTCAACGAGCAGGACCAAAACATTTTACAGCTGATCACTGTCAAAAAAGTTCAGCGACGATGTCCCAAGGATGACAGCAGCCATGACGGTCGTCGTGATTTCACCAAGTAAGATATGATCCTGGATAAACATTTTTTTTTGATCTTGGATCAACGTTTTAGTCAAAGATACCCCAACCTACCCTTAACTTAAACCCTAACCACTTTTAAACCCTCAAAATAGTGTGAAATAGTAGTTTGAGGAGTATTTCTTAAAAGCCCCTAAACCAATCCTAAACCTAAATCTAACATACACACTAATCCTAATCCTGCAATCTGATTGGTTAATGAAAATGTTGATCCAGGACCAACAATGGTGTTGATCCAGGATCACATCTTACTTGGTGATATCACGTTTACCGTATAGGTCTAGAAAAAAAATTATAATCAGTTTTTATAATAAATCTTTGAAAATCAAATTATGGATTATTTGAATTATTATAACCTAAAGATGTTATGGGAAAGTTTGTAACAAAAATACTAGTTTTCATCTTGTCACTTTCTTGGTATAGAAAACACATTTTTACCGAAATTAGTCAAAATGGATTTACTGCATTTTGGAACCAAACTCTTATATTTCATATTTACATTCATTCAGGAACAATTGCGATTTAAGTGCTCCACTTGTCTGTATGTTGCTTTGTGACGCACCAATCCTGTTACTAGAAAAAAAATCAGAAAATAGTTGTTTTAAAATGTAAGCTATTTGATAATTTAGCTTCTTGGTGCAGTAAAGGAGGAGATGGGATGCCAGAAGATTGCAGCTGTATGCAGAGGCCTGGAAGCTGCCTTATATACGCTCATAATGATGATTGACAGGCCTGATGGTTTAGGCTCCCCCCAAACCTATATTAAGAACATTTCATTTATCAATGCAAGGCAAGGGTTTAAATTAGTTACAAAGGGGGCTAATAAAATATTAATTAAATTAATTTGATTTATTCATATGGCAAGTAGCTTTACAATAAGCAGGTGCTGATTACCTGGTTGGGGTAAATGTACATCATACCTTAAATAAAACATTTAGGCCTGGTTTCACAGACAAGGCTTAGCTAAAGTCAGGGCTAGGCCTTAGTTAAATTAAGATGTTTAAATGTCTTTTATGAACATGCTTTAGAAAAAGATGATCAATGCTCCAGTAAGCATTTTTGATACCCGAGACTGTGTGCCTAAGGGTGGTTTTCTTGCTTTCTGATAGCCTGAACTAGCTCAGCAGAGGGGGAAGTATTTCAGCTAGCAAAGATCAGCGATGTCCATTGCATATGCAGAATGATATTTTAAAGCTAACATTCTTTCTGATCTCTAAACCCTAGTTAGTGTGTAATGTTGCTATAATAGCATAAATAATACCTGTAAAATGATAAAACTCAAAGTTCACTGCCAGGTGATATATTTTCTTTAACAGAATATGCCTTTTAAAACCTTCAGCGAACGGTCGGTTTGGACTACAGCCCTTTACTTCCTGCTTTAATGACATTAGTAGAACAGTTTTCTGACTAAACTCCGCCCACAGGAATACGTCAGTCGCCAGCTAAGCTAATGGCAAGCTAAGCTGCTATCGAATCACAACACACTAAACAAACTACACAATCAGAACTTGATATGTATTTCTGAAGGAGGGACTTCATAGAACAAGGAAGACATCAGATCATTTTGAGGACAGTGAAAACAGCACTATTCAGATAAGTAAATTGTGTGAAAAATACTGTGCTTTTTTTTACACGTGAAACATAAACACATGTTATATTGCGCACCGTAAACACAATCAAAGCTTTAAAAACACAAAAAGAACGGGAGCTTTAAAGTTTTATTATTACTAAAATAGAATAAAATGCCATAAATAGCCTACATACCTTTAAAGTCCATAGACACTGCCATTTGTTCAAAGTGGTGTTAATACGTACTCAATAAGTGGATGTTTATGCAAGCTGCTAGCTTTATGCTAGCCTAATGCTAAATCATGCTTGTTTCATGCTAAATCATGCTAACTTTATGCGAAATCATTCTTGCTTCATGATAAATCATGCTAATTATGCCCCTGCTGAAAAAAACTGTATACCAGCAAGACCAGCATATGTTGTGTTTTGATGCTGGTTTGCTGGTGACCACCAGCAAAACCAGCACCAAACCAGCATAGGAATTATATGCTGTTTTTTTCAGCAGGGACTAGGCTTATGTTAATTCATGCTAAATCATGCTAGCTTTTTCATGTGATGTTCACCAAAAAGCCAATTGACATTCATATTTTTATTAACAATCCGCAATGTTGGCCACTTTCGAATTCAATTGCCTGTTTCATTAAAAGTTGACTGCATCTGCAAATAAAAGCTGGAGCTACACCAAATGCCCCACCTGCCATTCGGACAATTGTTTCCAACCTACTTTCTCTTTGCAGATTTAATTAAGGTGCCTTATTAATTAAGGTAAGCTCATTATTCCTGCTCTGTCAGTATTCTTTATGGACAAGCAGCACGTCAACAAATTTCAGTCCCATGTCCATATTTGACTCCACAGAGCACAGATCATCTGTATTCCTGGCATAGTTGTGTGCTCCTTACCTGCGATGCCTGAGATATAGCCAAAAACACATTTTTTAAAAGCTAAAAAACTTCTATCAGCAGTAAACCATGACCTCATTAAAAAGGATTAAAAAAGTGAATTAAATACCCTGGGTGTTCATGGTTTGATTGCTTCTGGAATCAAACAGCATGCCGAACGCTACACAAACAAGTTGAACTTTATCTTGCCTACAGTGTTTTGGAAGAGCTCCCGCTCCAAACTTCATCTGATGGAGTCACGAGTGTCATGTGCTTATGTAAATGAGGCATGCAGCACTTGATTTATTCACAAGGTGGTGCAATAGTCACAAAATAACATACAAACACAACAAAAACAAACAGGGTGAAAAGTTAAGCTTAATATACACTCTTAAAACGGGTCGAAGTGATGCTATTGAAGCAAATTGTTTTCAAAACCATTTGTCACCATATAACGAAACTTGTGAAGTTCTAGCTCAAAATACCATATAGACAATTTATTATAGCATGTTAAATATGTCACTTTGTAGGTGTGAGCAAAAATATGCCGTTTTGCGTGTGTCCTTTTAAATGCAAATAAGCTTATCTCTGCACTAAATGGCAGTGCTGTGGATGGATAGTGCAGATTAAGTGGCGGTATTATCCCCATCTGACATCATAAGGGGAGACAAATTTCAATTTCAACCTATTTTTTTACGTGCTTGTAGCGAATGGTTTACCAAAAGTTGGTTTGATCTTCTTTATATTTTCTAGATTGATAGAAGCACTGGGGACCCAATTATAGCGCTTAAACATGGAAAAAGTCAGATTTTCATGATATGTTCCCTTTAAAATATCAACAACAACCTGTCTAATCAATTATTAAATTATTTAGTGTTGGGAAATACCACTGCACATTTCTCTATCTTTGAAAATGAGTGTATCCAGAACTATTGTGTATTACGGCCGTCCTCACAGATATTTGACGTGGACTTTAGGCTTGCCAAATTTGGACTATGAGACAGCAGGGAACTCCAGCGAGGCCACTCCGACTAGCCAACATCGAAAGTGGAGGGTCAATACTTTCCCTCCATAAAGAGCAACTAACAACCTCAGCTCTCTGCAAAACACGTATACAAGTTTCACACTGCTGACTTGCAGCTTCCTAATTTGCAATTTTAACTAGGAAACATGTTTAAATAGTTCCTCCTCTCCTGATGAATGACCGACAGATGTATTATGGGATAGTAAGGGTGTACTCACATTATGTGAACTGTATCCATGTAAGATTTGACCCCAAATATGACTTTGGCTAGTGGAAACACTCCGTACTGTAGGGTGCGGTACGCTTAAGGGTGTTCTCACATCATGTGACGCTTAGGGCGCGCTCACATCATTCTTAACCCAATCAAACTGTACCCGAGATTGTCCCCTTCCTCCTTCCCTGCTCGCCTGCACTCACACTACACTTTCTGATCCGTACCTGAGAACACTTACGTCATTAAACAATGCAGGAAAACTGAGAGATATTAATGGAGTTCGTCATAATTAAGTCATACGGCAAATGATCTGCACAGCGCCCATGATTTCCGACACACCTAATAATCTTTAATGACATAAGCGTACTCGGGTACGGATCAGAAAGTGTAGTGTGACATACGTACTTGGGTCAATCCAGTTAAGTATGATGTGTGCGCGCCTTTAAAGTGCAAGATTCTGCATCAGGGCCTCTTACAAGCTTAAAAGTATATTAAAGCTTACGTAACAGACGCTGTTTCTGCATTTCTGATGTTAATCTGGAGTACCTATAGAGTAGTATTACATCCTTTTTATCTCTGAAGAGTATTTAGTTTAATCAGATTTATAAAAGAAAGATTAGCTTTACCGTTTCTTTCCGATAACGTACGAAAAAATGAAAAAGGAGGAGTTATACCGCGGGAGGTATAACTCATTTATATTTCATTTATATAACATGCACGCGCCTTTTTCCAACATAAGACAGAAGTCTTACTTACCGCGTGCAACTGGTCATGATCCTGTTGGGAAAATCCAGCGCATCAAACACACACGGAAAACTCTGCTGCTACCCCGAATAATAAACTATATCCGTTGTTTCCATAAGGCGGACTTTCTTCTCCTTACATCCAAAAACAGACTTCTTCTTCCGTGCCATTGTTGAGTTTTGAAATTAGACAAAGCTGTGTTGCGTGATATGATGTTTGTAAGTTCTAGCGTCTCCCGCTGATGGACGGGTGGGTGGGGTTTTCTGGGAGAAGTGCCCATATAAAGAAGTGATACATATAGAAACCCCTGAAACGTCAGCTGGACCTGTAATCGAAAAAAAAACTTTCTGAAACTTGTACGAACCCTTGCGAAGTGCATTCGGCACAGAAATACTCTGTAACACGCCCAACTGCTTTTTTGACACTTTGCCTACGTTTAGCATCAGGAAACAACTCTATGACTGTGTTAATAAGTCAGAATGCTTGAATTACCATTGAACCACCCCTTTAAGCAATTACTATACATGCTTGCTAAATGTATAACAAAAATGGAAGATAAAGTTTGTATTGTGTTCTTAATCTTATTTGTTTACAATATTAATCTGCAGTGAAACTAAATTCTCATTAAATAAATGTAAATGCAACGACAGAAACATAAAGTTTCAAAACTTGTTTTTCAAAAACATTTAAGTAAAATACAATTTCTTCTCTTTTACGGTGTCAAAACTCATCGCTACTCCAGTCAATCCCACATTTGATTAACATGTGGTGAACTATTTCTAGCGGGGAGGGTGTCAAATAATGGGCTTCTGGAGAAATTGCCTGTAGCTTGACATTTGCATTCAGCACAAACATCATTTGAATTTTTCATTTTCTGAAGGTTCTTTATGATTTTGCATTTGCAATCTGAAAGGTAAATTAATTTCCTGGCCTGGTTAGCCCTGACTCTAGCTGTGCCCTGACCTATCTAAAAGTGTAAGAGTGACACAAATGCCTTCACTGATAACATCGACCCGTCTTCTGAATCATTTTTTTATATTTAAAGACAAATTTAATGGGTAAGTTAATAAATTGATTCACCTTACAGGTCCCAAAGAGACATGTTTTAATATCTACCCTTTCATCTGGACCGAATGAAATTAAGTCTTTATAAATTAATCTGATGCGCCACTCATATTTATAGTTGTGAGTCATGTGCCATTTTGAATTCCAGGGTCTGATTTTGTTTTGATTATTTTTTTTCAATCAAATCTCAAGGTCGTGAAACGGGTGGCAGGAGAAATGGAAATGCGTCCGCTGGTACCCACTACCCACTGCTGATGGATTTTCGTTTTGGCTATTCACAAAGCGGAACCTAATCACATCAAAATACAAAGTATTGCATTTCTTCACTAAATACATTACGAATTCCCAGTAATGCACATTTTATATGTAAACAGATAAGGGTGCTGGTGGTGAGATTAGAAAGCGCTGCGAGTTAATGCTTTGAGATTGTTATCTTGATACACAGGTTCATTATATGTAAATACCAAGGGCATGCATTTGTAAGCCAGGGGTATTTTGTACAGGTAGTTGTAAAATGTTTAACCGTATCAATTAGTCTCTGGTGAATCTCTTTCTCAGTTTTCGTTGGGTCTGTTTTGACTGGTGAATAAACACAGGACTGTGGTCTGGATATCCATAAAAATGTGATTTAGGAAGCGAGACAAATAAATTACCAAGCTGTCAGACAGATGTAGGCTCTTCTCTTTACTGCTCTCTCTCTTTCTCTCCCCCCAACTCTCTCTCTCTCTCTCTCTGTGTACATGCTGTCCTGTAAAAATGTAGCAGGCAGAATTTTACGAGATGACGGTACTGAATTAAGTAAAAATTAGCAAAGGCAAAACAAATCTTGCCATTTGAGACACCAAGAAAGGTCACCTTGTAGGTTTAAAATGTTGGTAAATTATGTATTTGAGCACAAATGGTTTATTTGAAAGGTCCGGGCATTAATGTTATTATTACATAAAGATAAACATGCCCACAAAAAAAAACAAGATTTTGCATTAGCCTTCACTTCCAGAAGAGCACCAAATTGAAAAAGATGTGACATTGAAAGGTAATGTGTTAAATCTGTCCAATGTTTTCTACCACAAAGCCAAATTTAACTATACACTTTTATTTTATTTACAAGTTTTAGTGCAGTATCTGTAATTTACTAGAGCCCAAAGCAGGTTGTTTAAATATAGTGGTATATTTTTTTTACAAATTACTTATCTATGAGCTTCAATCTCTACTTTCATTGCGGCCAATAGAAAACAACTCCCATATATAAATAAGACAATGTCTACTTTCTTTTCATTGTGCCTTTGGTCAAAATAAGATATTACTTGATCAATGTCTGTTTTTTTGCTTTTCTGACTTTTGTAAAATATTTGTTTGTGAGGTAAAATGTTCAATTTTGTTTCAATATGTTTAAATTTGCAGAACTAACACCGGTAACACGTGTCATGAACATGAAGGAGATTTTATGCACATTCATGACAACTGCCACTAAGTGTCATTCGTTTAATCACGTCATGTTATGCAACGATGATATTGTTTGAGATGTCTTTGTTATGACAACTTGACATACACCAATACATCATAACTTGTCATGAAAACTTGACACTACCAAGACAACATAACTGACCACTTTTTACCAGTGATACAAATTTGTCATTAAAATGTCATTAAGTGTTAATACTCTGTCATATAGTTTTATAACAGCGTCATGAATATTTTTCTTGACCTCAACTGCAGTGGTACAAATATAATTTGTCATTAAAATGTCATTAAGTGTTAATACTCTGTCAGATGTTTTATAACAACGTCATGAATATTCTTTAGTTCATAATGTTTTTTTTACTTTCCTCCATGTGTTTAAGAAATAAAATCAATCATCAAATAGTAATAATAATAATATAATAATAATTGATACACGTTTATTGCATTTACCCCCGCACTGTTTACGGACGTTTTCACACACACGCTGCTTGAAAGTCGAGCACACCTGAAGTTTACGTCCACATTTCTTTACCAAAGTTGTTTAAAACAGCTTACCATTTACTTGCCGAACTGCCAACGTCCTTAGCACGCCCCTCGTGAATTCCCAATCTGCAAACAGTACTGTTGTTTAAGACGCATTTTTTGGTTTGACGTCGCCTAATGCAATGTTGTTTGGTCACAAGCAACTTCACAACCGTCAGCGTTTACCACAGACGTGAAAACAACAAAATACGGATCGTGGATATGAATGACATGGATTGTTTACAAATACAACACTGAGCTCGCTGCGCGCCACAGGTAACTTCCGCTTTCTCACTGAATTTACCGGTATTTTGATACTGATGTGTGAATGATGTCTTACTGGTAAAAAGACGGAATGTAACTGCATGTGTGAACAGGACATTTTTGTCTGGTAAATTCATGGTAATTTACCAGAATTTCTGTGTGAAAGAAGCTATTGTCACATGTTGTTTACTCAACAGTTTTATCTTATTTTCTTACCATTGTCGCTTCGGTTTAGAGTTAGATTTACATAAAATGATATCCTTACCTAAACCCAACTCTAACCCTAACGCAGTGGTTCTCAATCCTGGTCCTTGAGCCCCACTGCTCTGCACGTTTTGTATGTCTCTCTTATCTGACAGACAATGAGATCTCTGCTAATGAGCTGATGATTTGAATCAGCTGTGTTAAACAAGGGAGACATACAAAATGTGCAGAGCAATGGGGCTCCAGGACCTGGATTGAGAACCACTCCCCTATAACGCCAGGTGACATTTTTTTTTTAATTTAGAAAATATAAAAAAATGAATCAGAAAAAATAGTATAAACCAATACTTAAAGTGACATCCTAACGCAATCACCAAATCTAACACTAAACCGAAGGGAAAATGGTTAGAAAATAGGAAAAAGTAGTTGAGTAACCAATAAGTGACAATGACACATAAACAGAAATTTGTGATACGATCACGAAAAACTCGGAAATTCGTGACAGTATCACGAAAAAGAATAAAAAAAAACGTGACGATAGGTACGTAATTTCGTGAGACTGGGTAGCTGTTTGAGGAAGAACAAGTTCTGTTAGTTGTCAGTTTTTTATGTATTGTGCACATCTCTACATAAAGTATAATATTTTGACATCTGTTGCATTTGTTTAAGTGTTTAAAATTATTTGACATAGTATTAACACTTAATTATATTTAATTGACATTTTAATGTAATGTTAACCCATAAAGCTAGGTAATTTCTTAAGTTTAATAATATTTCTGCTGTGTCATTTGTATATTTATGACAGATTGATGACAAGCTATACTAATATTGGTTTTTATTACACGGCTCTCTGGCATGCTTGATTCTGATTGGTCAGTTGAGACATTTGCAGGTTCGTTCTTTTCAAATAATAACCGCTCCAAAGTAATAACGCATAGCTGGTACTACTTGTATGATTTAAATCGCTCCGCGCCAATAAAGATTACTGTTTGGCGCCATCTTGTGACAAACACTGGACAACCACAATTAAGAATTGAAAATTTAGACATTAATTTTAACATGTACGGAAAAAACAAAACATTTAAACAGTGGATAGAAGAACGAACAACGACAAGACACGGAGAGCTTACTGAGACTGAACTTGACAAAATAGAGCATGACAGCTACAAAGCCAACACTCAAAAAAATACAGAATGGGCATTAAAACTTCTCAAAGACTGGCTAAAAGAGAAAAAATGGAGACAGACAAGTATGAAGCAGAGGATCTTAATAAAGGTATTACGATCATTATATGCATCTGTGCAAAGTTTCGGGGAAGGATAAAAATTTTAATTTAAAACAAATATGCCAATAAAATGTTTCAAATTCATATTCATGTCCAGTTTTTTTTTTCTTATATGGCAAGTAGCCGTGTAATAAGCGGGAAAATGTAGATGCAGCCGGTAGTTATCGGGTAAATAAGCCCCTTCAGTGTGATACAAGACCCTCCGCTTCGCGTCGGGTCCTGATCACACTGTCGGGGCTTATTTCCCGATAACTACCGGCTGCCTCTACATTATCCCTTACATGTCAACTTGTCATAACAAAGACATTTCAAACAATGTCATATTTGCATTAAAAATTACATAACTGAACAAATGACAGTTGTCATAAATGTGCATAAAATCTCCTTCATGTTCATGACAAGTGTCATGTCATGATTATGAAGGTGTCATGTCAGTCTTATGAACACCCGTTCAAGTAAAGTGTTACCCTAACGGCTTACATTGTTGTTTGAATAAGACTGCATGCTGGCTTGTTGTGTGAAACACAATGTAAAATCGCATTTAAAAGCAAATGAAGATTTGTTTTTTTAGTGTGTTTAGGTTTTTCATAGTGAAGTGACATTTCTTAAGGAACAATGAATCTAAAGAGGGCCACGTTTGGATATATCAGCCACTGTGTATATTGTCTACTGCTACAAAAATAAAACAATCCTTATCTTTGCAATTCAGTTTGCCTACACTACTGGCACAAAATGACACACTTCCACTTTAAAACTGCCAATCATCTAAGGTTCGGCAATCATTCCCACTCATTGAATCACCAAGATGTAGACTGCACAATGAGGCTTTTACAGAACCCATACCTTCAGAGGATATGTGTGTGTCTATTGATGTTGTGTGTTTGCTGGTCGGTTGGCTGTGGGAGATGGTGAATATATAAATCAATGAGGTTAGATTTTCTGAGCTGCTCTTTGTCTGGTGGCAATGCTTTGTGCAGAGGTGGCAACTCCAGGCTTGCTCCAACCCAGGGGGGTAAAGCCAGACATCAGATACTAATGTCCAGAGCTGTGCTGAGCCCAGTGATAAGTGTACAAGAGCAATGCTACAGGATTTTTCAAGCAACCACCAGCCCCCCCACAGATCTGCTTGATGGGTCATTTTTAAACACAGCGGTGCCCAAAAATACCAGTGAGACCACCTTTGTTTCATCCATCATTCACACATTTTCTTGCTTAGCAATAAATCCTAAATCATCCCCTGATGTTTCGAGGTTTATCATAATTACTACCCATCTGTTATGCCCACATCTGTAAATATGTAAAGTTTTTTGTAAAGTATAAAATGCACCTAAGGGCACTCTTATACTCATTCTGCATGTCATAGTGATAACCACAGAAAAAAGTTGCATCAGTCTTGCTTTCTGAAAATGTAAGGTTTGACCCTTCTAGGGAAATCTTCAGAAAGAAAATTAACTTACAAAAGAACAGGTTCGAACATGCTCTTTCCCTTTTTAAGATGTCTGTGAGATTTCAAAGAAAATGAGTGGTAAATTGGATAAGAGATCACAGACAGCCTTCATGGATTTTCCATTCAGTCAGACAGTAAGCCAAAATGAACAGAATTACAAATTTTCATCATCCAAATATCAGTTTATATCTCATACAACATTGTCCAAACCACATGCATCACTTTCCGATCACAATAATTCATTAAATCATTTTGTATCAATTATTCTGGCAGGTATCAGTGAATGTATCAGATTGTAACCTGCTATTACTGTGTAGTGAACAATGTGCTGTTCATTTTGCAGTGACCTCTCACATTAGCACTGAGCAAATCTCTGTAAGCAGATCAGACTTGAACATGACCCCTTCAAAATCCCAGTTTAATTAAAACTCAGTCTGTCATACAGTAATTCAAAGTTCTTTATTAAAAAAATGGCAATCTAATGAAACATTTTAAAAAATGACCTCTCTTGAGAGTCCTCCAGTCAGTGGGAAACTGTTCGCAACAATACAGCTTAATTTCCCACGAGACCTTGGGCCTAGCACGTATTTAACAAAAGGAGGGACAAACCTACAATGTGTAAGCAAAAGGTAAGGTCTTTTTACCTCCCTTCTGTCACCTGAGAGCCATCTCTGTGTTTTACTGCTGGATTGCACTTTTGTTGACACCTGACTGTTATAAGCACTTTCGTACAATACAAGCCTTGTCCCAACTTTAATCTAATGGGACTCTTTTTTGTTGGGGCACAGAGCACAAAATCAATCTGTTCTGCTTTCTAAAACATGCGCAGTGTGCAAATTTGCTAATGTGTGTGTGAAATCGCCTCCTCTGTGCTCCTTACCAACCCATATGTGGTCAGAGTAAACATTGGCTTTATGTGGGAAAATGTGACATGGGTTAAGGGAAATAAGTTTTTATAGAATACATAAAATATGCAGCAAGGCTTTGCACCTCATGCACAATGGATCCTTTAAAGACCTGAGAAATAGACTAGAGGGGCGACTTTGTGCCCAATATTATTGTAATGAACAAATCGACAAAGATCATTTTTTGTAGTTATATTGACACATAACACATTGAAATTTTGTACCTTTTGACCTATGGCTAAGCCACGCCCCCTCCACTCACTCGGACAAACAATCAACATTCTGTGACAGGTGCTATGGCAGCTGTTACAGTCGGAGACATTTCACAGGTGGCAATTGATGATTTTTGGAGACAGAAAGACTATATATCATCTCGAAGTCACCAAAATGGCCTTAACTATGCTTTGGAGGGTTATATTAATAATTGTATTGTTGAGAAGGTCGATGAAAAGCTTCAGCTCCTCGCAAAAATGTACAGGTCACAGTGTAAAAGCGATAAATCGCATCTCGTTGCCATCATAATCCAATTAATTATGTAACTTACAGGTCTAAGTTGCATATGTTTTCAGGACAAGCATTTTTACCATCTTTACCAAGAGTACCTCTCCATTAGTTTGGTGCTACAGTATTTACATGAATCATTCAGCACAACATGCTATTACAATAACATTTGCTATCTCAGTTATTTACAAATGAAGAGTTTCGTTGCAAAACGAGATAACCACCATTTTTTTAATTGTTCAGAAATCTCGTTTTTTGGTTGTGCATTCCAATTAATTTCAATGCAACTGCAGTTGGTTTGATTTGATTTAAACGTTCATAACTTAGAAAATACAGCTAAGTAGCACCATAAAACAAAATAATAACACGATAACATAATAATAAACGTGTTTTGACAAAAATGTTAAAAAATGGATTTATCTCGTTTTGCAACGAAACTCTTCAAATACATTAATGAAGCTAAGTGACATGATGTACAGCGCAGCTAAGCTAACATTAATGTTTTCTAATGTTTGGCTAACGTTATGTTAGAGATGTTAAAGATAACGTTCAAATACGTTGATGACTAAGATTAGAACAGATGTAGACATCCTTGTTTAATTGATCTACGTTTAGTTGGTGTTGTGGTTTACCGCATAACTTAATCCAGAGCAAACACTTATTTCGGTTGAGATGTGGCTTGGGAAATAGTAAAAAATCACCCAGCATCTCGGGATACGTAGTGTCAGAGTTGCATGTACCCATGCACACCGTTTGACCATCTTAAACTTAACATGACAAGAAAAAACATATTAAAACGAATGAAAACTGACTAACTGCAATGCATTTCAATGGACGTGAAAGCAGAGAATGTCCGAGTGTATTGGATTAGCTTGTGCACTGTGATTGGCTCATTGCGTTTGGGGGCATGGTTTAGCCATAGGTCAATTGTGTACCAGTTAAGTTTTAGGGGTACAAAAACTTAACTGCACCTTTAAGATACAATAGATCCTTAAGGTACATAGTTTACCCTAAAGATACAACATTGTATTAGTGTACCTGGCTGTAACGGAACATAACGAAACCTTAAGGTACAACCCCAGGGACAGATTTTTTTTCTGTCAGTAGCTGCATTTCCATTACAGATTTGCACAAAATTTATGTGATATTTTCTAAATGTCGATAAAAACCTTTTGTAAAATGACGGCGTTTCCACGAATCAATGATATGCGACTTCCTCTTACGACAAGTCATTTCAAACATCACATCCACTGATGTTGGTATGTTTACTCAACTGTTTTGTCCTATTTTCTTACCATTGTTGCTTCAGTTTAGGGTTAGATTGACATAAAATGACATCCAAACCCAACTCCAACCCTAATGCCAGGCGACGATGGTTTAAAAATCATAAAATATAAAACAATAAATCATGAAAAAAAGGTATAAACCAATACTTAAAGTGATATCCTAACGCAAACACCAAATCTGATTAAATTATTATTATTTAATTATTAGAACCGTCAATGGTTTGAAAATAGGACAAAACAGTTGAGTAACAAATACGTGACAGTGACACATTTCAGACTCACAAATTTACATGACTATATGTACATCATTTCGTGATACAGGGTTGAGCGTAATAACTTTTTGGCGATATATGGGAGGTTTTGCAAAATTGACGTGTTTCCATTAGCCGTATTATTTCACAATGTCAATTTGTGCAATTTGAAGGGAAAGGGAATCGCAGATAGTGTACATAGATAAACAAGGTTTTCACAAGTGACTTGTTTGTGCAGTTCGCACCTGCATCTAGTTTCCTGCTATACGGTGTTGGATTGTCACATGGGCTTTATTACACACATGTAGGTCTGTTGTGAGGTTGTAGACCCCTGTCACTATTGATCTGGTGCTGAGAGTTTGTTCTCGTGTTTGGTGATTAGTGTCTGTGTGCTTTCTCAGTTCTGTCATTTCTAGCCCCTGGAGGGATTTTCTAATGTCAGTCACTTCTGCTATCTGGGTCTCAACATGACACCTCCTTTTCTTCCCTTCCTTCACTCACTTGATCTTCATTAAAGGTGGAATTCACTCAAACGTTCACCTTCTGTGATCATTTAGTCTCTATCTCATATTATTACAAACCCACATGACTTTCTTTTTTTTTGAATAAAGAGGAGAATTTTTTCAACAGGTGACCCTGTCTGTGAAATCCAGGATAAAGTCTCATAATTTAATAATTTAGAGATTAGAAGCATCAAAGTTTGTTTTTACACTGATGTCAATCTGTGAAATGAACTTACTCAGTCAATATGAAAGATTTCACAGAATGTTTTTTACTTATGCAGGACTTATTTAGAAAACACAAAATCACACACACAACGCACGGACGCACGCACGAACGCGCGCACACACACACACACACACACACATTTGTACTTGTTGCTTTTTTATGCCAAAAGTAAACTTGTACTTTTAAAATTTATTTTATAAACTGGAGGCACTTTTAGAAACAAATTCAAGCTAGAGCTTTGGGAAAGATTAATGACTTAAATTCTTTTCCTCACAAAACCCACTGAAAGGTTTTGGCAGTAATATATAACACTCCAGTCATATTGTCGCTTTATGATACTTTTTGGTGTCTTCTGGCATTTCTAAAAGTGCCTGCACTTGAGAATTTTACCCAATATTTAAAGGGACACTCCACTTAAAAAAAAAAAAAAAATATATATGTATATATATATATATATATATATGTATATATATGCTCATTTTCCAGCTCCCCTGGAGTTAAACATTTGATTTTTATTGTTTTGGAATCCATTCAGCTGATCTCCGGGTCTGGCGCTACCACTTTTAACATAGCTTAGCATAATCCATTGAATCTGATTAGACCATTAGCATCATGCTAAAAATAACCAAAGAGTTTTGATATTTTTCCTATTTAAAACTTGACTCTAAGAGAGGAAACAACCCCAAGAGAAGTGATATCTGAAATTCAACCAGGTTTTCATCACACTGGTTCAGTCTAAACTGCACTTATCTTCTCAATATACTGTAAATGTAAAAAAGTAAAATAGTAAAAACACTCTTAAAAATGCTACAAAAGGTTTTTCACAGTGATTCCATAGAGGAACCTTTTCGGTTCCCCAAAGAACCATTCTGGTTCTAAAAGAACAAGTTATTTCCTTCCTTTATCTAGTCTAAACAAATTTTTACGGAGAACCATTTGTGAAACAAAAAGGTTCTTTGGATGTTAAAGGTTCTTTGTGGAACCATACAATGTTTCCACTGTGTGGGAAAAATTAGCTAATGTACAGTGCGGGAGGGGGTGATTTGATGTTTAATACTTCAGATTTGAAATCTATCTTCATTAAGCAAGAAGAACATCTGGGAAGATAAAATACCAAGCTGAGTGCAATATCAGCCCTTCAGGAGAAATATTGTTTTATTTAGAGTGGCAAAAGCTTTTTGTTAGATGCATCAATTTGATGAAGAGGGCTGGACTCCTCTGGGCCTCCTCTGCTTCTGTTGAACAGAACGGTCAATTATGAAAGACTCAGCCTGGTGCATTTTTTATTAATGTGCAGGAGCAAATATCAAAGTAAATCGATCATAAGGCCTGCGTCAAATGCAAACAAAACTTCATAGATTGAGCCGTCTGAAGACTTCCTGCAGGCTTTCGGCACAGAGATGTGCGAAAGATACAAGCTAAAATTCAGGGAATTTACAGAAGAAAGCTTAAACGCTCAATATCTTTCCTTTTCATGTAGCGGCTTGTATTTTGATGCATCCTTTCAATATTGTCTATTGACAAACAACAAAGAGGAAGATTTTAAGCAATTTTCTCACTCAATGCGGATCTTTGTTAGGAGATCAGGGGATTAGTGCAGCAACCATATCTGACAAAAAGATGATCTTGCAAAATATATCTGTAACCTGTAAATGTTTGATCCTCTCTTTATAGTCCTTTTCAAACAGAGATACACAGGAAATATATACGGAAAATGCGTCCGGGATTTGTTCGGGGTCGTTTGAGTTTTGGTTCATTCACATAGTCAGTGATTTTCTGGAATCTTTGCGTGCATTCACACACATGCCATAAAAATCCTGTAAAAACATGTGACGTATTTAAAGTCCTGCAATTGGTAGTTTTGTTACCACCCCTGTGCATGTTTTTAGTAAGATATCACAAGGAGCACGTGATGCGCTGTTCTGTTGAATGGTGAATGATTGGATAGTTACGAGCTAATCCCTCTGCTTCAGCCCAGTTTGCCGACTTTACTAGTCATGAATGTTGATCTGCGTTTAAATTCTTGTGTCAAGAGCTGCAAAATTATTTCTGGTTGCAATGACATGCACGTCCTCACTACAGCACGCCCCTTACGGCATTATTTCTGCAACTTGTTCACACACAATGCTTTCCGTGTATGTTATGGCAATGTTACTAGGTCCTCTTTCCATGAGTGATCCCAACAAATTTACAGGATGTTTTTGAAGAAAGAAGCATGTCTGGCAATTTTTACAGAAATTTTGTGGGACCAAAGTGCTGTACGAATGAGGATTAAGTCGATCTGTGGCCGTGGGTTCACACCAGCCGCGTTTGAGTCGTCAAAATCATGTTTACCACACCTAGTTTGCCGCTGGAACATTTTGAGTTTACTCGATTCATTCGCGTAAGCTAGACGGGCGTGGTTTCACCAACCAGCCACCTCAGCTTCATCCATGTCCCGCCTGGCAAAGCCTACTTTAAGCTTTAAAAACAATTTTTACAAACCAATGGGTGACGTCACGGACACTACGTCCATATTTTTTTACAGTCTCTGGTTTACACCTAGGGAGTGTTAGTGGAAAGCAACATAAACACAAACCAGCACTGCAAAACAAGGAAATGGTAATGTTTAAGCATAGACAGCCATTAAGTTTCACATATGATTCAGTAAGTATAACGCATGTTGTTAAAAAAAGATGAAAGCTGAAAATGTTAGTTTATTATGTCCTAATGTTGGGCCTTGGCAAAATGACTATCCTTAAGAAATAAATAAATCCTGATTTATTACAAACAAGAAATGTCATCATTTGTTTTATTACGCTTGTTTATTTTTTAACACGCAGTTGCAGTGTTTGTGTAAATGTGAAATTAATTCAAACAAGAAAAGCTGTGAATTTGTTTTACCTGATGCTGTTACCAATCAGTATGTTTAACACTCTCTGGTTTCTCTTTCCTGCTTGTATATTTACTCAAAAGACATTGGCAGATAAGGCCTTAATCTATGTGTAATATACTGTGTGCTGTTAGCATTGACATTAATCAATAGGTTCTTATAGCACATTCTAATCCTTAAATATCCAGTGGGGCATTTATCCTCACGCTCTCTCTCTCTCTCTCTCTCTCTCTCTCTCTCTCTCTCTCACCGGCATGTGCCAGTGACTATAGAGTGGACATCTCACTCGCATCAGCTGTAAAGAGGGATTAAGTTATAGATTTAAAGCCTTTACAAGCCAGCCAGAGGATCTGGAGCAAAACGAGACAAAAACAGTTTTGCACTGTTCACTGACATTTCCGAAAACAACACAGAGGTGAAAAAAACAGGCACTGTTAGAGAAAATATACTGTATGCTAGATGAAAAGCCATCTGTTAATGCTGAAGTGCAACTGTTAATATTTGAAATTCTACTTCTGTCTATGCACCTGAATTCATGACAACAATCTGGCACAGGATGTGAAGAGGCGACACAACTGACTGTAATTCCTGCATAACATCTGCACCTTTACAGTAACTCTGCCAGTCAAAACTATCTATCTTTCAATGCCTTATAATATTCAAACTGATCATTATTATGCAGCTCACATCAAAACTTGTTCTTGTGTAAAGCAAAGAGGTTGGCAACATTTGTACAATGCATACTGTATTAATTAACATGTAAGTAATGTGTAATACTAATGAGCTACTTTTTCAGGGTTATTGCTTTTGCAGTTAATTATTTTGTAACATAATGTGTAATGTTTTGATACTAAAAAAATAACAAAAATGCCAAATAGAGATAACATTAATTAGATAACAAATAAAGAGCTCAGATGCAAAAGCCGCTAAATGCCACCTCTGTCAAAAACAAAATAATGATGTTAACTGAATGCTCTCTGTAAGTATTATGCGTTCATCAAATACTTTAGCTTCAAATCCTCTTAAACCCGACATCAACCCTTATTTACACTGCAGGCATCTACATTATGTCATGGCTGCAGTCTTGTCTACCACACGGTGCCAACTCACACCAGGAGCATTTTAGGAGCGAAGCAACAGGATTCGCGAGACCACGATTTGCCTGTTCGACATTGAGTTCTAACATAGATAAGTTAGCCAAATGTTAATGTTTTGTTCAAATTCATTCTGTTTAATTGTTTTGTTTTTTGCTGTTGTATTTTCTTCTCAGTCTCACGAAATTACGTACCTATAGTCACATAATTTTTTGCTTCTTTTTCGTGATACTGTCACGAATTTCCGAGTTTTTTTCTCGTGATCGTATCACGAATTTCTGTTTATGTGTCATTGTCACGTATTGGTTACTCAACTACATTTTCCAGCCTGATCTCACGAATTTCCGTGGGATAGTCACAGAATTTTTTTTTCTCATTTTTCCGTGGCATTCTCATGGATTGGTTACGCAACTGTTTTGTCCTATTTTCTTACCATTGTCGCTACGGTTTAGGCTTAGATTTACATAAATTGGCATCCTTACCCAAACCCAACTCTAACCCTAAGGCCAGGCAACAATTGTTTAAAGTTTAGAAAATATAAAAGAATAAATCAGAAAAAATAGCATAAGGGGCCAGTTACACCAAAAGCGCTTTAAACGCTTGCAAACGCAAGGCGCGACGCACTGCCTTTTAAAAAAAAAAGCTTTTCATATTGCTAAGCAACCACCGAGTCAGCTGTCTTGTCAATAAAATATTGAAGCGTGAGCGCTCTTTTGCTGTTAACTGTCATATTAGCAGAAACTTTAAAAAGAGGGCGCTTGCTCTGACCTTGTTTGAGGATGAGAGGTGCACAAACACGCAGGAGATAGTGAGTGAGTGGAGTCCGGTTCTTCAAAGCAACTGTAAACTTCCCTCACCAGAACGTAAGGCCCGCCTCTCCCCTCATTCGACTGGACAATGCAAAGACGCGAATGACGTCGGGCGCTTCTCCGCTCTCAGCGCTCCTTCAAAAACGCGTGCGCGGCAGGCGCCAAAAAACCGCAAGGCGCTCGGCGCGCATAAACAGCGCGCAAACGCGCCCTGCCCATAGAATATCATTCAAAAAAGGCGCCTGCAACTGCCATAAACGCTTTTGGTGTGATTGGCCCCTAAAACAATAGTTAAAGTGACATACTAATGCAAACACCAAATCTAACCCTAAACCGAAGCGAAAATAGTTTGAAAATAGGAAAAAGCAGTTGAGTAACCAATCCGTGAGAATGCCACGGAAAAAGACAGTCTGTGGCGGGGCCACAGAAAAATGCGGAGATCCGTGAGAATGCCACGGAAAATGAGCAAAAAATTCCATGACTATCCCGTGTGAGATCACGTTGACGTTTTCCTATTTTCAAACCATTGTTGCTTCGGTTAAGGGTTAGATTTAATCAGAGATGGGGACTCGAGTTTGAGACTCGGACTCGAGTGTGACTTAAGTCGCACACACAGTGACTTCAGACTCGACTTGAGTCTCGTCCTCAAAGACTTCAGACTCAGACTCGAGTCGCGCGACTCGTGAACAATGTTTATTTTTAGGAAACATCTGATGAGCTCGCTGTCATACCCCTCCCTCCGTTACCTACAACCTGCCCACGACGTAACACGTGACGTATCTGCTCCGCGCGCGCTGCCGCGAACATACATGTCAACTGCACCAGCCGCTGCTGTACCATTCATCTGAAGCTTTGGGTAGTGTGACGGATCCGCGGTTCGGCTCGCATGCGATTCGCGGATTAATATGCAATTTAAATAGGGTAAGTTTATCATTAACGTGTTTCTAAGGCTTGCAATAGTTTAAATGGTTAAACAATTTAACGCAAAAAGCGCTCAAGTGAGCAGATTTCTGTACACACATGCAGTTAAGTGTGTCCGGTCCAGCTCCAGTCAGATCCAGAGTTGCGCTATTTTGTGTCATACTGTAGTCCATTAACATACATTTGCTGAATAGAGCAATGAAAAACAACCTAACGTTTTTATGTGAAGCGACTGCTGCATCTTCTTCCTGAAGCGCTGTTTGGAATTCACCCTCCGTCTGTGTTTGAGCACACGTTTAAGCGCCCTCAGTAGTGCACATACAGAGAGAAGTGTTTCAAAAGTTAAGCCAACATAAAATCTTTCTTTTCTTGACAGGGCACATACACACAAAAGGCTCACAGTATTCTTTTTCTAATAAAAACATTTTTGTTTATGTCTTAAGAAACCAGTCAGAAACCAGTCTGGGCTTATTTGTTCTTAAAGAGACAGTAACCTCAATTAACCTACTTAAGTCTGTGTCATTAATGTTAATCAAACAACCCAAGACAAACAGAAAATCACTTCTATTGCTCTAAAAATAATAATAATAATATTTAATTTGTACAATAAAGACAGTGTTGTTATCCATTTCTGTACCTAATGCTAATTTTAGACCTTACTTAATGTGCAACTTTGTTCTTTTTTATAAATGTTTATAATTTCTTTATTTGTTATTAGAGTTTTATTTGTTACAATGAGACTTGAGACTTGACTTGGACTCGAGCCCAGAGACTTCATACTTGACTTGGACTCAAGCTCAAAGACTTCAGACTTGACTTGGACTCAAGCTCAAAGACTTCAGACTTGACTTGGACTCGAGCTCAAAGACTTCAGACTTGACTTGGACTCGAGCTCAAAGACTTCAGACTTGACTTGGACTCGAGCTCAAAGACTTCAGACTTGACTTGGACTCGAGCTCAAAGACTTCAGACTTGACTTGGACTCAAGCTCAAAGACTTTAGACTTGACTTGGACTCAAGCTCAAAGACTTCAGACTTGACTTGGACTCAAGCTCAAAGACTTCAGACTTGACTTGGACTCAAGCTCAAAGACTTCAGACTTGACTTAGAGACTTGTGAGCATCTCTGGATTTAATGTCTGCGTTAGGATGTCACTTTAAGTATTGGTTTATACTATTTTTCTGATTTTTTTATATTTTCTGATTTTTAAACCATTGTTGCCTGCCGTTAGGGTTAAAGTTTGGTTTGGGTAAGGATGTCATTTTATGTAAATCTAACCCTAAACTGAAGCAACAATGGTAAGAAAATAGGACAAAACAGTTGAGTAACCAATACGTGATCAGTGTTGGGAGTAACGCATTACAAAATATAATATATTACAGTAATATATTAGTTTTTGCTGTAACGCAGTAATATAACGCATTACTAATAAAATTTTGGTAATATTTTACTCGTTACAGTCTTAGTAACGACCGTGTTACAACAATGCATTTCAAAATTAGACTGTGTTATTTTAATTTTTTTATTTTTGACCAATGCGCGCGACCAGCATCCACACATGAAAAAGCTGCGTGTAATAGTTATGGCTGCGTCCCAAACCGCATACTTCTATACTATATAGTGGGCGAAAATCACTACTTCTCGTACTCTTTGCCTACTATATAGTATGGAAGTAGGCGGTTTGAGACGCAGCGTATTTCTGTTTCCACGTGCTGTATGCAACATGTTAATTTTTACTTTAACTTTGTATTTGAAATGCGATTTGGACGCGGTGCGCGTCAAATATAGACATGTAGAAGTCCGCGGCCGTAAGCATTGACTAAAGTGGTCGCAATCAGGTCCGGTAGCGCCGCACACGCATAATTTTGCGAATAAGAGCACTAAGTAAAAGCAACAGAAAGTTTCTATGGGTCTCCTGTGCTGCTTGAACCTCAGAAGTAAAGAGACTTTTACAAATGTTGCCAGTAAAATCCATATCACACCAGCAATGACAAGGTAAGCTTTGCTATGATTACAGTGCTAGGCTATTTCTATGCTATCTACAGTTTTATTACAAACAGCAACCTAAACTACAACATAACATTAGTGAAGACTTAAACATGGTTATCTAAATATAATTTAGTACATTTAAACATCACTGTTTAAAGTTTTACCAGCCTTTGTATGGGAGCCTATATTCATTGTTTGGCAAAAGCAGTGTTCCTCTGTTTGTCTGTGTTTTATTAAGCAATTATATGTTAGCCTACATGTTATCCTTATATTGTACTGAAATGAGCTGTATTCCTTGAGGCCTGATCCTCCAATAGCACTTTTTGATAAGTTGTGTCAATCCAGTGCATGCCAGGTTTGTGCTGTGAATCTGAATTAAGAGTGATCACTTAAGAATAGAAATGAAAAGAGGTTGGGTGTCTTGCCATGTTATTAGGCTATAGGTTGCATTATAGTGGGCTCTATTGTGTTTGGTATGTGTACCATAATTTACCAGACTTTTACCAGATCATTTGTCTATGTTTTTGATTTTGACAGTGATTGTTACTGTATTTTGCCATAAATCTTCACTTTGCCTATTCAAAGCTCGAGGGCCAACACATAACTTCTAGATTTATAAGCAGCAACAAACTACATTTTAACATTTTATAATGCTTAGTCGTACTTCTGTTCTTTTGATGAAAGTAACTCAAAGTAATGCAAAAGTTGTGTAACTCATTACAGTTCAGAGACAGTAATATTGTAATGTAACTAATTACTTTCAAATGACAGTAATTTTTAATATATAATGTATTACACTTTGGAAGTAACTTGCCCAACACTGTACGTGACAATGACACATAAACAGAAATTCGTGATATGATCAAGAAAAATGCAGAAATTCGTGACAGTATCACAAAAAAAGAATAAAAAATTACGTGACTATAGGTACGCAATTTCGTGTGACAGGGCTGTGTATTTTGTTGCTCTGTAGACAACAAAGTTAATACACTTAAAAGTTCAGATGAAGGACAAATATTAAAGATTAGCTCTGCATATTCGTCTAAAACACATACACAATTTTTTATATTTCACATACAGTGCCTATGACCAAGATGATGTGAAATACGGTAGTCTGCACGGGGTGTTTATTTTGAAATTGACAGGATATTTGACTTAAAAATAGACCAGGTGTAAATGTTGCAATAGTAAAGCTTAATGTACATGAGGGTAATTACAAATTTATAGTTCAGCAGCTGAAATTGTACAGCTTTAAACTGTCCTAAAGTTAAAGTCCCAAGTCCTACATTTCTCAAGAAAAACATGAGGCGAATGGGTCGGGGGACATTGTCGAGGGAAAAATGGATAAAATGCGTATAAAAATTTCATTTCTCTGAGTGTACTCAGTAATGGACAGGCAATGATGAAAATGTAGCCTTTTCCTAGATGGATAGGGCTTGAGTTGGGCATTACACCCCACTCATTTTGCGTCAGTAATCCTCTTAGGAGCACTTATGCCACATTAGTCCTGTTTTCAGCCCAGGAAACCCAACCTACCAGCTCCTTCATTTCTCTTCTATTTCAAGAAACCTAAAAAGGACCGAAAAATAAAAGACAATGAGTGACATTGCATTATTTCTCCATCCGAACACCGTGATTGTAGGGCGCAATGACGGTGAACTATCTGTGGGAAAAATGAACGGCGAATAATTAAATCCGAAAGCACAAAGCGTCTCCGGATTGCATTTAGAAACTACTCCAAGCCTGCAGAATTGTAAGCAAGTCACGACCCTGGCAAACCCTAAGTGTTGTCCAACGTCAAATCCTGGTTGCCTGCTTGTGTGTCTTTCTGTCACAAGCAATCCAAATTCCCCCTTCAGCCGGGTGGCAAACGACACGATCCCTGACAACTTTTCGCATCAGTCGAGGATTAGGGGAGAGGGGTTTACGCTGGCCTTGCCAAAATCAAGGATAAAATTTTTTGATTCAGCAATTTAAACTAATTTCAAGGCTGGCTCCGCAGCAATTTTCTGGATCAATGGGATGTCATAGTTGGCTTGGTTACTAGCCCTCTTATCGCAGGTGACTGCAAGAGAGCGTGCTTATACTAATAGCTGACGTTTAGATAGTGAAGTGCGGTGTATTTAGCGCAACACAAATTGTCCCGATTCGAAGAAGCAGAAATTTGAAACTGTTGTAAATTATGTCGGGAAAAGAAATTCCTTGAGAGATTATTCAAATCTTTTCCACCAAAATGTATTATTAAGGAAATCCTATGCACAGCTGTGTTTAGAGTTTTCATTTCTGTGATTGCCATTTTGAAACTAATTACATATACATATATTCAGCATAATTTTGCGCAATTGGGATCTCTGTTAAATCGCTGGCACAGTTCACAGTAAGCTGCTCTAAATATCCAACTGGAAATAATTTTCTCATTAGAAGCATTTAAAAATTATAAACACTCAGAACCGGTGCAAGCTAATGTTAAACAAGTTACCAAGTCTTGACCAATGAATAGTCTGAAGGGAAGAAAATAATGGCATTCACTTGATATTTTCCAACATCTAACAGTTAAATGCGTCTACTGTGGCTCTTTGTGGCAGCAACACAGACTTCCTAGGGCAACCTCTGAAACTGAACCATGTAAATAAGAAAACTTCATTTGAACGAATGCATTTACTTCAGATAACATTTTGCATAGCGGAGACAAGAGTGAATATTTTTTGAAAAAGGGCAGTCAGAATCTTCGGTTGAGGGCATGGTGGAGAACCTCGAGGCTGTAAAATAAATAAATATCTACAAATCATTTCAGTTGAGTGGCTTCGGGGTGGTACAGCTGAGGACAGTGTTATAACATTCTCAATTTACTGGAGCTGCAGGCACCTTCATTACTTTGAACATGAATAACTCAAACGTTCGGCAAAATCTTCCAAGTTATTGCATTCTGTGTATGCGGACGTAAGATATCACTCCATTGTAATTTGGTAAATGTGTCATTTTAGATTCATCATCTGTTGTCCAAGTTCATTTTTTTCTAGAAATTTAAAAAGTTTGCTTAAGAAATTGATTAATTTTTACTTCAAATAGCACATGGTTATAAATAAGTTCTGACCTTATTTAGGACTTTTAGATCAAATTAATGGATATTAGTAATTGAAGAACACCTTACTGCAGTTAAAAATACACATTTATATACAGTGGTATAAGTGTTTGTCCCCTTCCTGAATTTTTTGTTTTTGCATGTTTGTCAAACTTTAATGTTTCAAATCATGAAACAAATGAAAATATTATTCAAAGATAACGCAAGTAAACACAACTTGCAGTTTTTAAATTATGTCTTTTATTATGAAGGTGAAAAATCCAAACCCAACATCGCCCTGTGTAAAAAGTTCTTGTCCCCCATTACACAAAACTTAACTGTGGTTTATCACACCTGAGTTCAGTTTCTCTATCCACACTCAGGCCTGATTACTGCCACACCTGTTCACAAACCAGAAATCACTTAAATGGGACCTGCTTGACAAACTGAAGTAGACCAAATGATCCTCAAAAGGTACTCATCATGTTGAGATCCAAAGAGATTCAGGAACAAATGAAAAAGAAAGTAATTGAGTCTGGAAAGGGTTATAAACCATTTCTAAAGCTTTTGGACTTCAGCAAACCACAGTGAGAGCCATTATCCACAAATAGCGAAAACATGGAACAGTGATGAACCTTCCAAGGAGTGGCCGGCAGACCAAAATTACCCCAGGAGCACAACAACAACTACTCCAAGAGGTCACAAAAGACCCACGACAACATCTAAAGAACATAGCAGGCCTCACTTGCCTCAGTTAAGGTCAGTGTTTATAAATTCACCATAAGAAAGACAAAAATGGGCAAAAATGGCCTGCATGGCCATTACAAAATGAAAACGGCCGCTGAGCAAAAAGAACATGAAGGCTTGTCTCAGTTTTGCCAGAAAACATCTTGATGATCCCCAAGACTTTTCAGAAAATACTCTGTGGACTGACGAGACAAAAGTTTAACTTTTTGGAAGGTGTGATGTTCTACTACGTAAGGCGTAAAAGTAACACCGCATTTCAGAAAAAAAAACGTCATACCAAGAGTAAAATATGGTGGTGATAGTGTAATGGTCTGGGGCTGTTTTGCTGCTTCAGGACCTGGAAGACTTGCTGTGATAAATAGAACCATGAATTCAGCTGTCTACCAAAAAAATCCAGAAGGACAATGTCCGGCCATCTGTTTGTCACCTCAAGCTGAAGTGAACTTGGGTTCTCCACCAGGACAATGATCCAAAACACATCAGTAAGTCCACCTCTGAATGGCTGAAGGAAAACAAAATTAAGACTTTGGAGTGGCCTAGTCAAAGTCCTGACCTCAATCCTATGGCATGATTTCAAAAAGGCGGTTCATGCTCAAAATTTTTTTATTGTATTGTATTGCTTTAAACAATAATATATGTATTTTTTTGCCCCTTGGGCCATGCTTTGGGCCAATTTCTGGGTTGTTTTAGGAGTCTCCTTTTTTTATATTTTAGACATTGTTTCATATAAAAACTTTGAAGGTGATGATTGTGAAACAAATATAGGAATTTATTAGATATGAGTCTGGCACATGCACATATCATGGACTTTAAGAAGTACAGATGCAGTTATTATCTGAATAGGCCCAATTAAATAAGTACTTTGAGTTAAACTGAACCAACATGAACCAACAGATAATGTACATGTCAAGACCATAGGGTTATATTTTGTATTTAAAATGACATATATTATCGTTTAAAGCAATACAATACAATAAAAAGGCTTGTGTTAATATGTTTTCATGATGAGTTTGAAATGTTTCAGGATAATTTCATCAGTTTTACAACACATGTAAATATATTTTTACCAAGACCATTTCTTTTGTAAACGGATTTGAAATGATCAATAGCTGACTTTTGCGTCACATGGTAAACCGAGATATAATATCTGCAGGTGTGGATTCCGTGCTGGTCTGGGAAATGGTGAACTCGGACTCTGGCCGGACTCGAGCTGAGAATTCTGATAAGGCGTTGGACAAGGACCGGGCTAGAGCTTAAAGTATTACTCCACTTCCATAAAAAAATCCAGATAATTTACTCAACCCCATGTCATCCAAGATGTTTAGGTCTTTTAAATGCAGTCTAGAAGAAATTACATTTTTTGAGGAAAACGTTCCAGGAATTGTTCTCCTTATAATGGACTTTAATGGACCTCAACAGTTCACAGTTACAACACAGTTTAAAATTGCAGTTTCAATGCAGCTTTAAAGGGCACAACATAATCCCAACAGAGGCATAAGGGTCTAGTAAAACGATTGTTATTTTCAGCCAAAAAATACAAATATGTAGGCTACTTCTAAACCACAACATATCGTCTTGCACTAGCCATGTGACGCCCCAGCGCGATCGTACGTATTACGTAATTATGTCGAAAGGTCACGCATGAAAGGTCACGCGAAACTACCACTCCAGTGTTTACCAGTGTGCAGAAAGAAGACCATTCCGATATTGTTGTATGTTGAATGATACCAATAAATTTTTTGTGTCAGTTTATTGTTTAAAGTCATCTGCAAGTGTGCCTTTTTAACCCATGACCTTTTGACGTGATTACGCAAAACATTTCTTGGGTGCAAGCAATAGTCTTTGATTTTAAAATTTTCACAATAGGGCCCCTCCATGCCTCTGAAGCCTTCCGTACCTTATTGCCTATTTATAGTAACAATTAGGTTAGTGTTCATGACATTATGACAGAAACTTTAGCTACCATGGCAACTGTTTGGCAAGAAAGAACAGATGAGCAGATTTGATTGTATCAAGTACTGTAAAAGTGATATTTTAATATGCCAATTTTTTCTTTTTTTTCAAATTTCTAGTTATTTTAGTTTTTAATTAATACTTCAACAATTTGATAGAATAAACAGAAAAAAGAGAATTGATGCTTCACATATTAGAAGAGGTGCACACACACATTCATTTGGAGCTTAAAACAAGTTTAAAGCAAAAAAGCACACACATAGGGTAAGTGTGGCGTGGGTGTGGTGACCTGGGTTTTTGTGTACGCTCCAAAAACGAAATAGTGCTAAATAGCTAAATAGCACTAAAAGTGGTTATTGGCTCATAATCATAGAGGAACCATTTTTAGTGCTGTATAGCACCTAAGAAGAACCATACGGGGCACTATAGCACCACATATGGTTCTACATAGCACAATATGGTTCTACACAGATACTTCATCTGTGCTTTATGGCTCTTAAAATGGTTCCTCTATGATTACGAGCCAAGAACCACTTTTAGTGCTATTTAGCACCGTTTGTTTTTAGAGTGCATAATGCTTTTTTAATGCATTATACACTAGTTAACATAAACATGTCCTATATATAACAATGAAAGTAGCCATAAAAAAACACAGACAGGGTAAGCATCACCGGTCGGGGCTGGGTATGGATTTTGAGCCCCTGGGCTCCGCAGCATCTCACCTTGATAGCCCGTTGCAACATGACGCTGGCGGGAGTCTATCCTATGCCATGGCCATGAGGGGGATCAGAGGGAGCTTTATAATACCTTATCATTAATAGCTGCATCAACATTACCATAAATATACCATTATAAACATTACCATTATATTATTATTATTATTGCTGCATTGCTATTACAACTATTTATCATTACTTTTAATGGCTTTATCAATATTACCATTATTATTATTATTATTGTTATTGTTATTGTGATTATGGTTATTAATATTATTATTATTGATATTACTACTACTATTATTTTTATTTGTCCTCTTCCAGAATCCTTTAACCCCCTCATTCCAGATGAAATTAGTATATTTGTTAAAGGGATAGTTCACTTAAAAATGAAAACTTTGTCATTGTTTACTCATCCTCATGTTGTTCTAAACCTGTATGATTTTTTTTTGATGAACACAAAAAAATATATATTTTGAGTAATGATTATAAACACACAGCAGCAAATGACCATTGACTTCCATAGTAGGAAAAAAATATTTTGGAAGTATTGTGATAAATGATGAAGAAAATATTTTGATAAATGATGGTAAGCACACAGTTGACGCTACCCATTAAATTCCATAATATTTTTTATTCCT
Organism: Misgurnus anguillicaudatus; assembly: GCF_027580225.2. Classification (NCBI taxonomy): domain Eukaryota; kingdom Metazoa; phylum Chordata; class Actinopteri; order Cypriniformes; family Cobitidae; genus Misgurnus; species Misgurnus anguillicaudatus. Next base: position 16,898,121 of record NC_073353.2, read on the forward strand.
ACTATGGAAGCCTATGGTCACTTACTGCTGTGTGTTTACCATCATTTCTCAAAATATCTGCTTTGTGTTCATCAGAAAAAAGAAATTCATACAGGTTTAGAACAACTTGAGGATGAGTAAATGATGACAGAATTTTCATTTTAAAGTGAACTATCCCTTTAATATATTTATTATTACTACTACTGTTAATACTGTAATTACTACTTGTAATTTCTTATTAATTGCATTTATTATTATTATTGATATTACTATTGCTATTATCACCTTCCTCGTCCATTTTATGTTTTTGTACTTCCCTACATGCTCCATTTTTCATATATGTCCACTCTCACACCCAGTTACATTTACAGTTATACACACACACGCACGCACGCACGCACGCACGCACACACACACACACACACACACACACACACACACACACACACACACAGACACAAGCATGCACAAATCTTACTGGTTGTTATGTATGATTTGTCTGTAAATATTGTAATTGTTTGATTGCATAATAAAAAATTTGAATAAATGAATAAATCTTAAACAGCATAATTTTGCCCATCATTTCATCTGTTTAAATGTTGGATGGCAAATGTGTGAGCACAGAGGTGAGGGGCAGATAAGGACTGGTGGAGGAAGGAGAGGTTAATCCCCCAGTTTAATCTGTGAGGGTATGGGGAGCTCTTATCTCCTTCTTTCTGGTGCCGACACACACTTTCTGCTCACTGTGCCTGACTGGCTGAGATCACCCAGCGGAGAGGCAGGGGAGGGCTGACGGCCAACCCTCATGATAAACCACACCATGAACAACCACACCACTGATGCTATCGGCTGCCCCGCAGGCTAAAAGCATGGTGTATCTCTCTCGGGCTGTTTGTTTTTTAGTAGGAATGATGAGGCAGTATCTCAGGAGGTTTCTGACATCAGCTCACACGTTGACTCCAGCAGACAGAAATCAGAGAGAAGAATTAAGCAGGTGCTGCTGGATGATACAGCCGAAACCCTTTCCGAATCAAAAGTGTGTAGCCCGACAATTTTAAGCTTACAGGATGTCAATTTCAGCTTATTCATTTAGTGGCATTTTGTGGTCTCTAATGAACTGTTCCACTCAACACGTTAATGGTAATGCCAAGAAAGGTGTTGCAGCATTTTTCTTCCTTTTTTTTAGAGGAGAGGGGAATACATTCATCTCCCCAATGAGATAAAAACAAAGTTTGTGTTGGAAAAGAAATACTCAGTAGGTGGAAAAATGAGCTTCAATTCGCCGTGTACCTGTTCATTTGTTTTCATCTAAGGAAAGCGTTCCACACTGACGCTAACCTTACAACTTTGATTAGTGGATGAGTATGAAATATGAGCACAACAGTAAGAGGGAGATAAGGATATAAGGAGGAAAAGCTTGGAAGGAGAAAAGAAATGAAAAGAGGAGAAAATGGAAGTGTGTGTATGTGTGTGCATTTGGTTTGCTCATCAGGTTAATACAGTAGATAGCCTGAGAGAAAATGTCATATTAATTCCCCAGGGGAGTCTAATAAGGTGAGCATTACTGTAACAACTGCTAAAACCAATACCGCTGTGACGATCGCATTGGGAGATTCCACTTGGCAGTCTTCCATTGTCACAGATTTGATGCCAAACACATAAGTTAACTATATGGTTATTTCTTGGTTTAATAATTAAAAGAATAGTTCACATAAAAATTCTGTCATCATTTACTCACCCAAGTTGTTCCAAACCTGTAAAATTACTTTGTTCTGCAGAATACAAAGGAAGATATTTTAAAGAATGCTTGCAACCAAACAGACCAGGAGCATCAATCATTTCCATAGTATTATTTTTCCTACTACAGAAGTCAGTGGTGCCCCATACACTCACCTAAAGGATTATTAGTAACACCTGTTCAATTTCTCATTAATGCAATTATACCAATCACATGGCAGTTGCTTCAATGCATGTAGGGGTGTGGTCCTGGTCAAGACGATCTCCTGAACTCCAAACTGAATGTAAGAATCGGAAAGAAAGGTGATTTAAGCAATTTTGAGTGTGGCATGGTTGTTGGGGCCAGACGGGCCAGTCTGAGTATTTCACAATCTGCTCAGTTACTGGGATTTTCACGCACAACCATTTCTAGGGTTTATAAAAAGAATGGTGTGAAAAGGGAAAAACATCCAGTATGCGGCAGTCCTGTTGGCGAAAATGCCTTGTTGATGCTAGAGGTCAGAGAAGAATGGGCCGACTGATTCAAGCTGATAGAAGAGCTACTTTGACTGAAATAACCACTTGTTACAACCAAGGTATGCAGGAAAGCATCTGTGAAGCCACAACACGCACAACCTTGAGGCGGATGCGCTACAACAGCAGAAGACCACTCATTGCCACTACAAATAGGAAAAAGAGGCCACAATTTGCACAAGCTCACCAAAATTGCTGGAAAAATGTTGCCTGGTCTGATGAGTCTCGATTTCTGTTGAGACATTCAGATGGTAGAATCAGAATTTGGCGTAAACAGAATGAGAACATGGAACAATGTGCAGGCTGGTGGTGGTGTAATGGTGTGGGGGATGTTTTCTTGGCACACTTTAGGCCCCTTAGTGCCAATTGGGCATCGTTTAAATACCACGGCCTACCTGAGCATTGTTTCTGACCATTTCCATCCCTTTATGACCACCATGTACCCATCCTCTGATGGCTACTTCCAGCAGGATAATGCACCATGTCATAGAGCTCGAATAATTTCAAATTGATTTCTTGAACATGACAATGAGTTCACTGTACTAAAATGGCCCCCACAGTCACCAGATCTCAACCCAATAGAGCATCTTTGGGATGTGGTGGAACGAGAGCTTCGTGTCCTGGATGTGCATCCCACAAATCTCCATCAACTGCAAGATGCTATCCTATCAATATGGACCAACTTTTCTAAAGAATGCTTTTAGCACCTTGTTAAATCAATGCCATGTATAATAAAGACAGTTCTGAAGGCGAAAAAGGTGTCAAACACAGTATTAGTATGGTGTTCCTAATAATCCTTTAGCTGAGTGTATATGAAAGCTTTAGCACAAAATCTACCAGTAAGACTTAATGCTACGTCAATCATTACCTTTTGATCTAGACAATCATCACTTGATTGTTGGAGTTTTTAAGCACCTTACGTACTCTACCTCTTTTTGCTCGTGCAGATTCTGATGCTGACCACCATCCTCCCCACCACCACCAGGTTGGCCCTTGTCCATGAATCAGGGATAGCCTCCACCCCTGCCTTCATCTCAGGCAGAAGCAGTAAGGACCACAATCCTCCTGCTCTGAGCCATGGGGGTTGGCTCCGCCCCTGCCTTCATCTCAGGCAGGAACAGCAAGGATCTACAACCTCCGGCTTTGAGCTATGGATGGGGTTTATGCCAAATAACTATATCATCACTACATCTTTTTGCTGACGAATTGTTAAATGAATACCATTGTAATGTAATTTGCCTCTTGAGTCTTTCTGGTAGAACTGCTTAGATTCTTCAAAATATCTTGCTTTGTGTTTTCAGAACAACTTAATTTTTATAGATTTAGAACAACTTGAGGGTGAATAAATTATGACATTTTTTTTGTGAACTATCACTTTAAGCTATACTTTATTATAAACAGTATATGTGCAAAGTTGGCAATGCAAGTCAGGCATAAACACGCAAGAGTCAGTGTCATTTCACATCGTTGATGTCAAACCTGCCTCTATGCACCTTGAGGCAGTGCCACACTTAAAAATATTGTATGGCTTGAGAAGACTAAAAGAGTTCAGATGCAAAACCTGCCAAGTACGTCTGGAATGATTTTTTTGTTCATTTGCATTTTTTACCAGACTGTTAATAGATGCTTCCTAAAAAACGGTATTTCTGAATAGCCTAAGAGCGGGATTACACGGATTTGATGCGGAAGAATTAAATAAACAAATGATTAGGTTACAATCATTATCAAAATTTTGCCTGAGAGGTCATTTAGTGGCTTTTGCATTTGAAATAATTCATATAAAATATTTGCATTTATGCATTTGGTTTTTATTCAAAGCAACTTGCAGTGCGTTTAAAGTATACATTTTAAAGCAATGGTCTACCAATTAAGCCACAACCACAAATACCATAAAACTGTATCTGATTACAGAATAATTAAAACTACAGTACTATAAACATTACAATAAGCATACTGTATGTCACATAATAAGCATATCTCAATATGAATATATGGGAAAACATTTATGCTCTTATTTGGACAATGAGTTCCAACAAGCCACCTGCTTTGTGAAAAGCAAACAGTGAGTAAATCAGGTTTGGATTTGGTTGGATGCTAATGAATTTTGATAATGAATTACTTGATATGCTCAGTAGCTCAATTTAAATGAGCTGAGAAGATTGTTCCCAGTTAAGCTGAAATAGCACGCTATTAACTCCAAAAGGGAAATGTTTGAAATGAGAGGAAAAATAAAATTATCCCCTAAACCTAAATCAAATATAATGCATTAAAGCCAAAGCAAACATCTACCATGTAAATATGATTGTTATTGTACACCACATTTACATACATGATGGGATGCCTTTACTCGTCACATACTTAAGTCCTCAGTTAACACCCCAAAAAATAGTTTCTTTATTCTGTCAAAAGAAAAACAAGATATCTTGATAAATGATGGTAAGCACACAAGCGTTGCTATCCATTGAGTTCCACAGTAGGAAAAGCAAAGTACTATTAAAGTCAATTGGTACCGTCATTTATCAAAATATCTTCTTTTGTGTTGAACAGAATAAAGAATCTCAAACAGGTTTGTAACAATATGAGTGTGAGTAAATGATGAGTTTTCAATTTTGGGTGAACTATCTCTTTAAGCATCTGCCCTGTAAGTAAACTTCTTCTGTATTCTTCAAGAATCCCATGCAATTACTCTTAACACACCACAAAGCCTAATGGGTGACATATTAAGTGATCATAAGCTTTTAATGGCCATTTAGTTTCAAAGACTTGGAGAGATCATCTATTTAAAATGAGCAGCCAGAAATAGCTCGAACAGCTGTCATCTTGCCAATCTGAGAGACAGCCGTAAAACTCTAAGAGCAAATCTCTGCACTTCCAAATAATTTACTCTATTAATACAAATATGAAACCGTATGATTGTTTAACGTGAGGCACTAACGCAAAGCTCAGCTGTGGACAATACTTATACACGACTTATTATTTAAAATCACATCTGTTCTGGAGAACGTGCCAAACAATAGACGCTAAAGGATGAATTAGTACTAAACAGCATTTGGATTGGTTTGGATTTACGAGGGTTGTTAACATACACTGTTAGGCAAGCACTTGTTCGTGTCTCCTCCTGTGAAAGACAACACTTCCTGAATCTCAAAGGTCTCATCAGATGAAGAGACTTAAACTGAACACACGCCTACGTACAGTAGTGTAAGTTCAGCACCCCCTGTTGAGAACTGTGTGGATTACTGTCTCTCACTTACCCATCATGCACTGCAGCAGACTTCAAAAACGATTTCTGCCAGAGCCGTGCAGCGCATTTAAGCTACGATTGCTTTGGATAGCCAAGATTTTTGAGAGAACGAGTTCAAGGACTTTGAATAATATAAACATGACTACATGCATTTTCTTGTCATTTCAGTTGTAACAAATTCGATACAAACAAAGAACAGACTAATGAAATGTCTTAGTCTAGCTAGTTTGTCTATAATTAATATGTAGGCTAGTTAAGGATCTTAAGTGCCCACTCACTTTTGTCCACGCTCTTGATACATATATAAAGAGTATAGGACTCGGCATGGCTGCCCTTTTAGATCTAGTGCTAAACCATGTTAAGCTGTTTGGATTATGATAGACAAGACTCAAAGCGATTGCGAATCAGGACACAGAACGTTTTTTCTGATTCATTTGGCATCGGTCGCTGTTGCGGAGACCTGTTCAAGGCTAGCAAGGTTTCTGGGGCAGAATCACATCTTGTGACTTTCAGCTGTCAATATGCTTACTTTCCTGAATCAATTCATTTCCTTTTTCTTGGCCACTTCACACATTTCATCAAGCCTCATTTTAAATGCCAGTGGTTTCATTGATTTCCAATAGGGTGACTCATGTCTCTTGGCCAGAGTCTGGGCTGGAAAATTTTAACATTCACTCCTAACACACTCCATTGCACTCAGATATGCCACGACTGTACACGGCCCTACCAGGTGTTTAATTTAACGGTTACACGCTGTCTGCTATAAAAAAGTCCCACAAACAACCTCCAGAAAATCAAAGGGTCGGATGTGAAGACGGTTTAACCGTCTTGGCGATCTATTATCTTTTCATGTCAATAAAATCTTGCCCTTCAACCTCCTGGTGCTGTCTGGATGGAGCAGTCATCATAAGACATGTGGAGTGCGGGGTCAATCTTATGATGAGCGCTCGACACAGAAGCTCACCCGCCGGCTCTTAGAGCGGAGGCCGTGTCCACGGGACATACTTGGGTGTCAAATTGGATCACATCATAGTATGTAAGAGTAGGTCAGTCATTGAGCGAGCACCCAGATGCGAAATTCTGCATTAACTGGGGAGGTGTTTCAGCGAATAGACTAAGCCAAAACAATCAGTCTCTGGATGATTAGAGAGTGTTAAAATAGCCAGCAGATCACTCCCCAGATCCATCAGACCCTTAGTGGAGAGACTTCTGTGCCACTGCCTCCATATAATAGACAAAGCTTCCCACACCATTGGTGTAATTGTCAGATTGAGAGCTTTACCGTAATTGGCCGGATGGCTACAAATCTCCAATAGAGACATCAAAGCTGCTGATTATTGTGTTATGGTCAAATGTTGCCATGGCACATGAACATAGGAAACACTGTCTTAATGCTGTCTCTATAGCAACTAACATGATAATATGGTTAAAGCTTTTTTGAGCTCAAGTTGTTCATTTATAATGGTTAGTTGAGAACTTAGTGGGGGTTTCCTGGGTGGGGCTTATCCTAGTCTTGGGCTAAAATTCATGTTTAAGCTGGCATAATTTAAAAAACATCTTGAACTGACATCTCTTAACATATATCAGTGCCATTGTTTTGTCTCAAGATACACATCAGCAGGGTTTGAAATGAACACATGCCAACCCGTCAAATGCATATTATTCATAAATAATGGCCAATTTATGCCAATTTGGTAGGTTACTTTTTATAAAATAATTTCTTTATAAATTATTTTTTTATAGAAATTAATCTCATGTAAGCCAAATCTGCACAGTTTTAGCCTAAAAACTCAAATCGTGAGTCAACATGGCATTATTGTGCAGCATCTCCGCATCTCTGGCTTACTTGAACACACCTGTCACCATGTAACAAACAACAACGTGCTATACTTGAGAATCAAACATAATAGTGTGGCGATACTTAGCTGGGGTTAGTAACGTGAATTGATTGTCTATGACTCAACAAGCATGATGTATTGTGAGGACTGCTGGACATATGCATTGGAAAAGTTTGTTTCGATGTTTTTTTTTTAATGTTCATTGTCTGTGTTGATTTGCACACCTAAAAAACATTTTTGGTGAAAAGGACATAGATGAAAGAGGAAGGGAGGAGATGGCAGCATGACAAAATATAGTTTGAATAATATGCAATTTAGATTTTATAATAAATAATAATAAAATATATATAAAGGTTTATAAATAAATATGTGACATAGTTAATTCGGTGGCTAGTAGAAATTCTGAATGACCGGATTAAAAAAAAAAATAGTAGCCAAATTGGCTAGTGTGAGTGAAAAAGTTAATTTCAAACCCTGCACACCAGTATTATTTTTTGTAAGGTATGTAAAAACTACTTAAATGGCCTAATATAACTAAGGCCTAATCCTGGATTAATTCCTGTTCGGAAAACTGCTCCTTAATGATATATCTTTTTTATTTTTGAGATTATCTGACACCTTATACATTAAACCGAGCATGAAAAGTAGCTAGTTTTTATAAAACATCTAATGTGTAAATGAAACAGCCGCTCAATGAATAGTCTATTTTAGTTTGACCTTTTGAGGTGTATTACAAATTTTCTGAAAGTTAGGCTCCAATGTACTGCCCATTTGTTGAAAGATGTTACTTTTAATGAGTTTAAGGGCGGCATTTTAAACTCTCTATCAAATTACATCTCCATTCGAAAAAAAAGCAACACTGATTTTTGCTTCATGGGACAACTTTATGAACCTAATTCTGTATAAGTAACACAAAAAAGTGATATGTATGACAGTATTTCTCTGCAAAAAAGCCAATAAACTTAAGCTACATTTATACATTTTGTGTTAATCCACCAATGTTTGAATTTGATCTTCTCATCTCCTGTGTTAAACATTAAAGCCATGTAATGCAAACGGTGATGAAAAGCAATCATATTAAAAGTAATCCAAACCTGCCGAATTTTATAAATGCTCAAACTGAAGATGTAAAATGTGCTGACTGATTATAAATGATATTATATCATTAACAACAAAGCATCTGTCATATGAATGAGAACTTTGGACTGTGGACAGTTTTGGCTTATCTATGCATCTGCTAGGGCTGCTGAAGTGACACAGATGCTGACGTTAACCTCGAGAGAATCCTCGTCACGGCTTTGCCTGAAATGCAACGGTATAAGCAGAACCTTGCTCGTGTCAGCAGGAACTGACCAATCCTAACACATCATGTGGAGATTGGATGAAAAGCAGGCTTATTACGGATGGTGCCTTTCTCTTTTAGTCAGCTGGTTCACGTTATGATGTTTTGGGAATAATTGTGTAAAAGATAAAGACTATGAGTTAATGATGAGAGTGAGCATTCCAGCTGCTGTGGCTAATAAAGTATTATTGATTTTACAATAAACACATCATAAAGCAGGCAAGCGGATCAAAGATTCAAAACACAAGCATTGAAGGGTTGTGATTATCTTTTCCCTTGATAACTGTAAGATAAAATATAGATTTCTGAGTTGATTTTATCTTAGGGAGCACATAATCACAACCCCATGCATTTACACAAACAATTAGAAATGCTCTCCTGATGAAAACATTGCTCTTTATGTGAGAAGCCCAACCAGCCTAAAGCAACATTAGCTTAACCAATAGGAGTTTAGGACATAATATATATTATATTATTATTATTACCCATAATGGGTAAATATTGGACAGAACACATGCTGGGTTAAAAATGACCCGATGTCATGGGGTGTATACGTGTTTAAAAGAACCTCGTATATATATAATAAACCTGCTCACTGAATGTTCAATGTGACCTTTTGAGGTCTGTTAAACATTTTCTGAAGCTTATAGGCACCTCCTTTTATCTATTACAAAATCAATAAAAGTTTTAGGCCTTGTTTTAAAGCATCTTTTCAATTATACCAAAACGTAAGCTTTTTTCCAAATAATAAGAAAAATATTAAATGTAGAAATATTCATATTTAGGTATCTCTCTTATTTTGGATTGACTGTTATGCATTATATCTATATCAGCATTGTCTACAAAGTTTACAAAGGAAAAAAGTTCCCTTTTTGGTCCCTCCCCCCTGCCCTGGAGGTCTGTGCATGCCACTGATCTTGGAAAACAGATCTAATTTAGAAACAGGTTTAAAGTAGAAACACACTTGATTAAATTGTGTCAAAAATATAAGATATACATTTGTTAAATTTGACAAAAGAAAATTAACTACAAAACACATTTTTTGCTTAATAGCACTAAAAGCTCGTTATCATAGGGGAACTATTTTTAGTGCTATATAGCACCTATGAAGAACCATAAGGGATAGCACAAATATAACACCACTATAGCACCACATATGGTTCTACATAGCACAATATGGTGCTACACATGTGCTACATGGGTACTATATGGCAATGTTTCCCAACCAGGGGGTCAAGGCCCACAGGGGGACCTCATCAGATTTTCAAGGGGGGCTTAAGATGACTTCAAATTATTAAAATAAGCTAACAAGAAAATATTTTTTTCTTGGCCATTTTAGTAGTGAATATACATTTGTCTAGTCATTCCAAGTTCTATTTAATTTTATGTGGAAAACAATTGAGTGAGTAGGTGGCCTCCAAGTATTGTTGTGGGCAGCTAGGGGGCCTTGAAGTGAAAAAGGTTGGGAACCACTGCCATATTTCACTTAAAATTGTTAGTGATTTTTAGGCTTGGCACTGTGGTAAAAGCCCATATGTGGCTTCCATTTACTATTGCAGTTAGGAATTGAATTTGAAATAAATGTGCTTATTGTTTACATTATAAAAAAAATCTTTATTTATATTCTGAGATGAAGGGGCTTGTTAATGTTATGAATAGAGGGAGGGGGGCTGGGGACTTGCACTTGTACTTTCAAGGCATTTCAATGGCTTTCTCATTGTTCACAGATCCACCGGCCAAACACAGCAGCCAGTGGAAGCAAATGTTAATTAGCGCTTGTCAGCAAAGGCTTGCCTTTAAAAGGGGCCACGGAAAAGGTCAATGTATTACATTATTATTTCTTCTGCTTTGTGACACGGGAACTTTCCTCACGAGTTTACGAGTTAGTAATGATCTAGCGAGCCACACCAGTATTTCGCTGTCCAATTAGCTAAACTCACATGGCCATATGGCGCACGTGGCTATTAGAGCCGTACAATTGAGGTCCTTCTGTGTGATCTTTGTGTGCTGAGAGTTATGAAGCTAAAAGTACATCTTAGTTTAGGAATTTGGCGACACAAGTGTCCTCAGAGATAAATCAAATGTATAATATCATCTTCTACTTTTAGTTGACCTTTAGAAGTCTCTCGTATAGGCTTAAAAGTGCAACATCTTAGCTTCAGTAATCTCTGTGTATTTGTGTGTGTGTGTGTGTGTGCGTGATACTCCCAGCTCCATTAAAATAAACGTTCTCTTCCCAGATGCATTACAGTCAAAACGAAATTAGATCCATATGAAACAGGTGTTCAAATTCCACACTACGCCAAACAGATTGAAGAAAAACATGTGCCTTAATGCATTTATCAGATTTACAAACCAGCCGGGATCTTAAAGCTTCCAAATTGCTACATTTATCTGATTCTGAAGTTGTCAACTGAGTTATGTGAGTCATGTATCACCATTTATTCTCATTTTAATGTCATAACATCAATGTCTCTTAAATCCTCTGGTGTATTTTATGATAAGAGAAGGGGACATGGTTTCACTTTAGGTGCTCGAATGGGTTTTACATGCTATATTCATAAAATGTGTCTATTTCAGTTCCAGCAGTCACCCAAAAGACATTGTTTTGCATCAAAAACAGTTGAAGAATAAATGGCAGGGTTTCCCGCAGCATATTTCAGTTAAGGCGGCCCGCCTAAGCTTGGAAACCCTACCGCCTTAACTAGGTCGTCAAAAATAATAATAATAATAATAATTCGCTGCACAAAAGGCCGTCAAGTGCATCTCGGAGAATAGCACGTACGCGCATCACACCGCGAGCGGGTACGCGCACCACGGCTGAAATGAGAGAGACGTGGTCTGGACCGTCACTGTCTGGAGGATAACTAGCCAGTTTATAAAACATCTCGGAGAATAGCGCAGACGCGCACCACACGGCCGAAATGAGATAATACGTGGTCCGTCATGTCTGGAGGATAACTAGCCAGTTGATAAAAAATCTCGGAGACGCAGACGCGCTTCACACGGCTGAAATGAGATAAAGACGTGGTCCGTCATGATAGCCAGTTGATAAAACACGTGTACGTGAGAACTGTAAGTGGACGTGTGTTTTGGGTTTATTTAAGCCTGTTATTGTATTAGTATATAGTTCTTGCAATTTTAAAGTAAGTTAGCTGGTGATTTTGTTGTTTGAGCAACCTGCTAGCTAGGTTTCATGTGCCTGTTGATTCAATATAATTGTTGAGCGCTCTTGCTCACTTTATTTATGTGCATTATTTACATGCTACAGTAGTTACACTCCTTTAAGATAATGTAATTAATAGTGGGAAATAATCAGTTTACAATCTTCGCACTATCTATAATCGTTCGGCAGACGTTCTACAACATCTGCTTCAGTTTGTGTTTATTAACCCTTCAGTTTCACTTCATCATGCAGCTATTCCTGTTAGAGGTAATTCATTAATATTCTCGTATGTGTTCATTTTTTATTATAGTTTCTTCAAAATGAAGTTTTATTTGAGTTTTAAAAATAAATATTTTATTTATTCATTTTATTAAAATATTTTAATTTTCATCATGACGCATACACCCAGGGGCAAAAATCTCATCTAAATGTTGGGGGGGACAATAAACATAAAATTTTTCAAGAACAATTTTTGAAGGGGACACCAATAATACAGGCAAAATTGTACTTGCAAGGAAATGGGTACAGATAGAAAACGTTTCTCTTTCTCTATGAACGGACGCAAATTTAATTTTAATACATATGAATGCAGAGGTGAAAAGAGTAATAAAATTTTCTACTTAAGTAAGAGTAAAGTTACTTTAATAATATTTTACTTTAGGAAAAGTAAAGTTACTTTAATAATATTTTACTTAAGTAAAAGTAAAGTTACTGGTCTAAAAATCTACTCAAGTAAAAAGTAAGTCATTTTAATTTTAAGAGTAAAGTTACTTTTTTACAGCGGGGAGAGGTTTCTAGTATAGTTCACAAAGGAAGGATATATACATCTCAAACTATGTTTTTAATTGTAAACATCTCTACAATTAAAGTGCAATAACAAATAAAAAGCTTTTTTATAACTAAGAAACATTTATGGAATTATTTAATGAGTTTTACAGGTGAGTTATGCACTTTTGAAGCAAAAATAATATGAGGTCAGCAGCTAGTAAATACAATCATTATATGAAGGTTGTAATTGATGTATTGCTGGTAACATACATTATGTTATTAAACTATATACATAAATGAGCATATAATGAGATGAGTGCCATGGCTATACACTATACATCCTTTACACGTTTATTAGCTCCCAGACCTGTGTACCTGATGTCTTTCAATCTCTCTCTCTCGCGCTCTCTCTCTCTCTCTGCAATGTCTAATGATCTGCGCATTCTCGAGGACGTTCTTAAATTGTTTGACTTGACGCGAAGCTGCTAGACCTCGGAAGATAATGCGCATGTATTAAAAACGCGTTGTGCAAATTAGCGATTAAAACCCGGTCGGCAATTCTCAAACTCCGTACTCAAGAGCATGAACCCTAATTGAATGAAACAATCGCTTTGCGTCAAAGGCCAGGGGTTTCTTTCATAAGAATTGAATTGAGGGTCTGCATTAGCCCGCGCCTGTCTCGTCCCTCTCCATGGTTCTTTTTGCGCATTCCCCCGCCCATCAATCAATCATCCGACTGTGGCGCGTCTTTATCACCTTACTTTTTTTTTATTTTTACTCAGTAACGGATATGATTTAACATGTAGCGAAGTATCCTACAATACTTTAAACATACTTAAGTAAAAGTAAAGTACAGATATTAAAAACTACTTAAAGTAAAAGTACACAAAAAACTCAGTTACAGCAAGGTGAGTAAATGTAATTTGTTACTTTCAGCTCTGCCTCACCTCTGCATGAATGCATAAAAATGTTCTGTTCTCAGAAAACGAAATATGTTCATGTTTATATGTCAACATAGTCCAGTTTTAAAACATATGAGGATAAACTGATAAGTGATGTGAAACGTTGTATTGTATATAGCTGATTAACGCGTCGGCTCCGTACACTTCTCTACCACCGGAATGTGTGTCGGTGGTGACCGGTGAGGTAAAAGGGGCGCGGGCAGTGGACCAAACCACTGTGAGGCAAGGGAGGGGGAATCAAAATGTTTAAAAGTTTTTTTGTTGTTGCTCCGTTTGCATTTGTATTGTTTCACTTCTTACACATCTATTTTAAGTATTATAAATCATTAAATTATTTTCAATACACATATTCTAATGATATTTTAGGGGGGGACAACCCTCAGATGGGGGGGTCCTGTCCCCCCCGACCCCCCCGGGATTTCCGCCCATGCATACACCCCACCCCTTTCATTGCCACGTCCTCTGCCCCGCCCACCCGTCCAACCCTACCACCTTAACTAACAAATTTTCTGCGTGAAACCCTGAATGGGGTATGACATTATTTCAAATTCTGGCCAAATAAACATGTTTTTGGGTGCCTTTTGACGGTTTGAAACAGCTCACAAACATTCAACAAAACGTTTTACTGGCTGTACCGCCAGTCTTACTGACGCTGATCCAAAACAATGATATACAATAATAAGTGTGACCTAGCTCCACCTACTTTAACTTAAATAACTTACAGACCACAACAATGTGACTCGGGGACTCTGTGAATGTCCTAGGGTGGTCCAGCCAGAGCCCTTACTTGAAAATTATATCAAACATCTCTGGAGAGACCTGAAAATGGCTGTCATAGCCAGAAAGACTTGAGGCAGTAATTGCTGCCAAAGTGCTTCAACTACTGTAAGTACTGAGAAAAAGGTCTGAATACGGATGCCAATGTGATATTTCAGTATTTCTTTTTTTATACATTTGCAAATAATTCTTCACTTTGTGCTAAGCGTGACAAAGGCTGCAACATAACAAAATTGAAAAAAAAGTGAAGGGGGTCTGAACACTTTCTAAATGCACTGTATAAACAATAACCAAAAGTCACTGCATCACAAACCATAAACAAACACAAACTATATGTACAATGTCTCTCTTTCTTGACAAAAAAAATCTTTCGGCAGGTGAGAGTTTAGTGGATCATTAATCAGGTATCACTTTTGTTCAATAGCAGCCAAATAGGAGGGCAGAGATTACGCTGCATTATCGTCTTCACCTTCATCATCGTGACATTTGTTACGCCTCACATAAGAGGGGCAAATATTCCTTTGATGTGATGCAATGCTTCAAAATCAACTTGCTTAAAGAAAGAAAGGCTCATGCGGCATTGATTGGTGGCTGGCGTAGAGCCGCGGCATTTCTGTTTAAAAGTTGCCCGTGCACTGAGAGAGGTGGGGGTGGTGGTTTATTACCATGTCAATGGCAACCAAAACAGCCATGCTTTATATTCACTGCATCCACTTGGCCCAAGCACAGATCTCCTTAACTCTTCCTTTAACCCGTCCACACACCGGACCGATCATGGGTCATATATCCACAGTGTCATACTTTTGAAAATGACATTTCTAATCTGCTGCCTCAAGCCAGGTGAGATGATATACAGTACCGGGAGTCCACATGATGGAACATTACATAAATCTGTGATGGGATAAATATAATAAATCTGACTGGCTCATAACTTATGAACAAACACGTGTAACTCATCTGGTGAAGCGTCTCTGATTTGCACAGGGGCATCTTCTAGTTTGTATTTTATAATTACAATAGGTACAGTATTGTACAGTGTACAGTGTTGTGTAAAGTATGGCACCGCTAGTAAAAAAAAGATTTAATTTCATATATATATATATATATATATATATATATATATATATATATATATATATATATATATATATATATATATATATGTTTAATACCAGACAATTAGTGTAACAATTAAAAAAAATACTTGAGTCTGCATATTTGACGTTTTTGTGTGTATTTCAGATACAAAAAGACCAATTGCAGAAACACAAAGATCATGAAAATAGTGCTGAATAATTGTGCTTGTAGAAGTGAAATTGGTTACAAAAATGTCTAGAAACACAAATATTTAATGTCATTTTCATTAAATTGACTTGACAGACCTCCAACCTATAAAATACTGAAATGTTTAATCGACCTTGCAAGCTTTAATTTAATAATCAGTTACATTCCTTCTTTTTATTTTGTTTATTTTGTCAAAAAACTTGAAACAAAATACACTTACATGATCATCAAAAATGCATAAAATGTTTTTAAAAGTAAAAAGCAGTTTCATATTTATCTTCCATATTTTGCATATTGTAGTTAATGTTTAACATTTTTTCATATTCTTTTTCCTTTGATATGTTGTAACATACTGTTTTTTATCATACTTTTTATTCTGTAGTTGTATCCTATTGTTTAAAGTAAGTCTATAAAGTTTGCCAGATTGCAAGTTGTGTGTTGATTCTTTAATCTCTTGAATTAATAAATCTCACCTCTGGCTCTAATAAATATGCTATGAAACATCATCTCTACACTTTAAAGAGCACCTATTTAATTGCTATTTTGTGTTTTTGGTGTACTACAATGTCTTTGTGTGGTTTATGGTTCAAAAAACACATTATTTCCCACATACCGTACATTTTTGTAGCTCCAGACTATACTCTGTTCCTGAAAGGCATGGATTTTGTATAAAACTCTTTTTATTTTGAAAAGCGCTGTGTCCCTAATTCGCCAACTAATCTGTACGTTTTGGTTGGCCTGAATACCTCGAGAGTCAGCCGGAAATGTGATGCTCCTTATCATGTTTGAAAGATTCTGTCACAATGCAATGCTAACAGGAGATAACTAACAGCCTGTAAGTCCAAAGCTGGAGGAATTATGATAATGTCGGTCTTGTCTACATCACCAATCCCAGGAAGTAAACTGTTGCGTACAATCCGTGTGTTTGTTGTAGTCCAAGAAAAGAGATTTACGTTGAAGACGATAACTCGTGTCATCGTTTACTATGGGGTTTGTACCTTTTGTATATCGTTAACATGTACTAATACACACTTACACACCAAAGGAAATGTAAAATCGTGAACCAAACCATAGGTGTTCTTTAATAAAAAAGTCAAAAGGGCATAAAGGGTATCTGAATCCTATTTAAAGTACTACACCTCTGAGCGTGCTGGATTCCTTTTCAGCCAGTTAGTCATCACAGGCAGCAGATGGCTAATTTAAGGTGCATGCTGTGATGGTTGTAGAGTATGTAATGGATCATGCGTACAGGCTAGGATCGAGTGGAAACCGCGGTGTAGCAGATTCATGCTGTTACACGGAGCCCAGGCACACTTGAAGGAATCTTCCCTTGGGACTCAAGAAGAAAGTCATTTACACCTCCATCGTTCTGAGTGTCACACTGAGTACCTCCACTATACACATATCATGCATTAGGGCATATATATGCAGCTGCTGTGGCCCTCTCCTCACCCCAGAGAGACCTGCATTGCCACTCAGAGATTAGTACACATCCTTCTCTTCATACCACACAACCTGCACGAAAGCGACGGATACATGCAGCACTAGCAGCTCACGAACACCCTGCACTGCAAAAAATTACTTTCTTACTTAGTATTTTTGTCTTGTTTTCAGTAAAAAATATCAATAAAGTTTTTAGACAAAAAATATAAACTTTAAATTAGGGCTTAAAAAATCTGCCAATGGAATAAGAAATAAAATCTTGAAATAAGTTTACTTTTTTTCATAAACACTCCATTGGCTCATTTTTTTGTGTTGCTGCTTGTTTTAAGCACTAATTTGCTTAAATTGTAACTTTTTTTGTCTAAAAACTAGACTTATTTCACTCATCAAGAAAATAATTTATGAATTTATGATTTTTTTATATTTTTACTGAAAACAAGACAAAAATACAAAGTAAGAAAGTCGTTATTTGCAGTGTGTATAGACCCAGTGTTAAAGGGGCCATGTCACAATAATTTTTTTTTGATGTCAAATAAATCTTTGCTGTCCCCAGAGTACATATGTGAAGTTTTAGCTCAAAATATCATATAGATAATTTATTATAGCATGTTAAAATTTACACTTTGTAAAAATGTGCCGTTTTGAGTGTGTCCTTTTAAATGCAAATGAGCTGATGAAATGCAAACACTGATCACAATGATGGTGGTTACATGAAATTAAAACTCAATTGTGCTGTCAATTATTTTTTCTCTATCTCTCTTTCTCTATGCACTAAATGGCTGCGCTGTGGTTGAATAGTTCAGATTAAGGGGCGGTATTATTATAATAAGATCTCATTATGACATCATAAGGAAAGCCAAATTTCAATGACCTAATTTTCACATGCTTGCAGAGAATGGTTTACCAAAACTAACTAACTGGGTTGTTCTTTTTCACGTTTTCTAGGTTGACAGAAGCACCGGGGACCCGATTTGAGCACTTAAACATGGAAAAAGTCAGATTTTCATGCTATGGCCCCTTTAAGATCAGATCACAGACAGTCAGCACTAAATAAGGTTCAAAGCGTTTTGTCATTGAATCAATTAATAAATATTTAAAGATAGTTAAAACACACGGTTCAACATTACATTTGTTGTGTAAAAGTCTTGATTGGCCTACTCACCTGTCAATCATCCACTACGCTAAAATGCTAAAATACTGCATGCTGCTTTAAATGCTATTGACAGAAAAGTGCATTTAAAAAGTGAGTACATATACAGTACTAGACTGAATCTGACAAAATATAAACATAAAGGGATAGATCAATTTAAGAACCCACATCTAAAATTTACTTAAAGGGCCATATTGCGCAAAATCCACTTTTACAAGGTGTGAAACCAGCACATTTTTGTTCCCACCCAAATAGGGGCATATGGGACATGCTATAATAAATGATCTGTGGGGTATTTTGAGCTGATACTTCACAGACACATTCTCGGCACACCCGAGACTTATATTACATCTTGTAAAAATGGCATAATATTGTCCCTTTAATACAGTAAAATATCACATTGATGCTTAGATTTAAAGGTACTGTTTTGTACAGGTATACATAACATAAAACGATGTTGTACCTTTTGGGGTACAGTACTGTACCTTAAGGATCTATTGTGTAGCTTTAAAGGTACAGTTAACTAAAAACAAACTGGTACAAAATTGTAGGTCCTTAGGGTATAATACTGTTCCCCAAAAGGTACAACATTGCATTGTGTTATATATCCAAAAAGCTACAAAAAGGTACCTTTGAGGGTACCACGCAGCGACAGAAAAAGGTACAGTTTTGTACATTTATTTCTGACAGTGTTTGGTGGGTAATTTGCATGAATTTGAAAGTTCTCACAATTTTGTGCAATCTGCTTCCGCTTTAGTGATGCTAGGTTTAGGGGCGGGGCTTAATAATTTTTATTTCTAATAACCATAAAAACATGTATAAAAGCCACTTCATAAAATATCAAAGGTAGATATTTCTATAATACAATAACACGGCGCATAAAGGATGAAGCTACTGTACAAAATAAGACACCCTCCAATCAAAAGCTGAACAAAAGTGGGCATTTTACATGGTAAACAATGATGCGTCTTGATAAGTACATCACCCTAATACCAAGATTAAACAGGGCCAAGAAAATCTGCGACCACCAAAGGAAGATTGACCAGAATCCCCATCATCCAATACAAATCTTAAAGAAGATAAAACATCTACTCAGTAGGCAGCTCTGGTAAAATGGCCATTAGGTTGCCGAGGCACATGTGGCGGCGCCAGGTCAGAAGCGGGTGGAGGTTGTGCTATGTACAGTAATCTGTTCTATGCTACTAGTAAAGGTCAGGCGTGTTTGCGATGTGCACTTTATCTGTCTCACAGGCCGGCTTTTCTTAAATTACCTCATTATGTTCATGACAATATCAAGTGCGCCCAGGAGCCCCGTGTGCTGTGCTACAGATGATGTTGCCACCTTGCTTATGCACGCGCACACATTTTCACCTGCTGTGCATTACAGCCGATAAGAGAGCTGGGTCACGGGGCTTTGCGGCCGTCAGCACGTAGCGCTGGGAGCTTCTTAAATCTCTACCGTTTGCATCATCCCTGTTTTATTTCATAAGATGTCTTCGTAAGAGAAGCTTTCCCAGTGGCAGGAATTTGATAGGACGGTATTAAACCTTTTGGGGAAAGTGTAATTTGAATTATGCACACAAAATGTATGACTAAAGGTCGGCAAAGCAAATTTGTTTAATTAATAATGCATAATGAATAAAATTATGTGGGAACTTAAGGGAGGAATTTAAAACGCTACCGGCGATCTGTTTGAATAAGCAAAAAACTAATTGACACCATTTAGACGAAACCATGCGCACAATAAATAGTAGGTCTGTAGCTGCATGCAAAAAGAAAGAGCACATTAGTATGCATTTAGTGTCAAAAAAGCATGGATTTTAAACAAGATGTAGTGTATTATAACAAACAGTAATTTAAAAGCCTTTCAGGAAAACATGACTTGCCTCAAAAGTAATTTCCACACATGTTCTGCTCTATGAGAAACGGATACACAGCCTTATTTATGGTATTTCGGTAAATTCAAAGGCTGAAAATACGAAAGCACCTCCTGAGAGTTAAGACAAGATTTTACAAAAACATCAATACAGAGGCCATTGATTTTTTTCAGGCGAAAAATTGGTTCTATTATTTCAATATAGGATTATTGTGTTTGCAGCCAAGTTCTTTTATGCCTCAAATGGTGCACAACACAGATGCTCTTGACCTATGAAAACAAAAAGAGATCATCTAACCACCCCAGAGAACAAGCAATAATTACAAGGCGTAAGAGTCCAACAGCTCACTAAAATCATATCAGCGAGTGATGTTAACTACCACTCTTGCAATGATTATCCTCTCCATGACCCGCATTCAGCACCACAACCCAGGGGATTCTAAAGGATGAACATCATATTTACATTATATGTGTCAGAAATCAATAAAATCTTTAATGTAAAAATTTAAAATGTTAGTATTAGAGCAATGAAATACAGTAGGTCAGTAACCAACCAAAGCATTTTAAAACCAACTGCATGACGCAAACATTTCACGTTTCACTTTTCACATTTTAAAATGTCAGATGCTTTTGATGATCTACTCAAATGCATGAAAGATTTAAAGGGATAGTATGGCCAAAAATTGTATTAAACCCACGAATTACTCACCCCCAAGCTGTCCAAGATGCATATGTCCATCATTTTTCAGACAAACACATTTTCAGTTATTTTAGAAAATGTTTTAGATCTTTCAGTTAATTAAATGTGAAGTTACGGGGTCCACGACCCCCAAGTCCAAAAAATGTGCATCCATCCTTCACAAAATAAATCCAAACGGCTCCAGGATGATAAATAAAGGTCTTCTGAGGGTAATCCGTGCGGTGCTGTTGTAGAAATATCCATATTTAAAACTTTATAAACCAAAATAACTACCTTCCGGTAGCGCCGGCATCTTAGACTCCTCTGTATTCAGGAGAGAGTATTAGCGTAGTGTACGCACTTTTCTTAGTGGCGTATGACAAATTCGGAGGGCGGGGGGACAGAGCAGCAGCAGAGTAACCTCCGTACGCTGCGTAAGCTCTGATCTTGAATGCAGATGCGACTAAGATGGCGGCATTACCGGATGCAAGTTATTTTGGTTTATAAAGTTTTAAATGTGGATATTTCTACAACAAAACTGTGCCTTTGTTTAAAATCATGGAGCCGTTTGGATTCATTTTGTGAAGGATGGATGCACACTTTCTGGACTTGAAGGTCGTGGACCCCATAACTTCACATTTGATTAACTGAAAGATCTAAAAAATTTTCTAAAATAACTGAAAATGTCATCGTCTGAAAAATTATTGACATATGCATCTCGGACGGCTTCGGGGTGAGTAAATCATGAGTTTAATATCATTTTTGGCCGAACTATCCCTTTAAGCACTAGTAATATAAGCATCTGCAAAAAACAAATGCAAACCACATTATGGTCAAAATTATATTTAAAGGGACTATGATAAAATACAAACAGCTCATAATTAACAGTTTCACATGTATTATGATTAAAACGCCAGACCACCCACCCACACCTGTGAGAGGTATCATTCTCACACCAACATATCAATCTATTTCACACTACATGTCATTATAAAACGCCCACTGACAGGTCCTATACATAATTACGAATAAATATATCTAAACTTAAAATGATCCAGAGTGTTTTTACCCTTAAAACCTTAAACAGACTGAGAGATGTTATGTATTTTGTTTTTTGTACAGTATGTGGTAGTTTTAAACCCAGTAATGTTTGAAGAATATCTTATAGCTTGTAAAGGGTTTTAGTTTGTAATAAAAGCAGAGCAAGACTACTGATCCCTAAAAAACTATTTAAGGTTATTAAAGAGCACCTATGGTCCAGTTCACAATTTTATATTTCCTTTGGTGTGTATTAGTACATGTTAATAATGTGCAAAAGGTACATACCCAAAAGTAAACAATGACGCGAGTTATCATTTCCAAAGTAAATCTCTTTTTTTGGACTACAACAAATACACAGATTGTTAACTTCCTGGGATTGGTGACGTAGACAAGACAGACATTATAATAATTCCTCCCGTTTGGCCTGTAAGTTAACTCCTGTTAGCATTGCATTGTGAGCGAATTTTTTTTATATTAATAAAATGTAATAAATAATAAATCTGAGTAAAATTGATTCACAAGTACCCTTTAAAGGATTGACACATAGAATGTCAATGACAGTGCGTGACCTCTTCAGTTCTTATTAAAGGATGAAATATCACCTACGACACAGTGTGAAGTACAAACCTTCAGTCACAGCATGAAACAAACAGTTTTTTTATGAGCAGTTGCCAATAACAACCATCTTGCTTAAAAGCAGAATGTCCAGTAATTCAGAGTTTTTTTTTGTTGCCATCTTTAGACTATCAATGAGCTATATTACTTTTTGCAGCAGTCTTTTGGCGCTTTTTTATTGCATAGTACCCTACGGGTCAGGCCGTGTCAGCTTACCTTACTTTGGTTAGCTTTTCCATTGAGTTTAGTACCAATTCAGAGTGGGAGGGATTATAGACGTGTCATTATATTTGCGCTGCCTACTGCTGTGACATCATACAAAAGGTGGGAGCGAGCATCGTTGGAATGCAGTGTTTCCTATACATTCATTTATTTGTCATTCTGCCACAAAATAAAAATTGACCACCACAAATAGATGTTTGCACATTGCTTTTAACTCTACCTCTGTCTCACATTACAGTTTCTGTACAAACACTGTGGCATCAGTCGACGCACTAAGATCCAAAAATGTCGTGCATACATGCAAATGTGAGCCTTACGGATGTGCCGCCACAAACTGCAAGGAAAACACTGGTATGGTGTTTCTGATTCTCAGCCTGTGGATGTTTTTCACTGCTAAAATGGAGTTTGCAAACTTACAACAAAGCACAGATAACAACAGGTTTGCTCGAGACAGCGCAAGCACGACCGTAAAGCTAATCTTGCATTTATAATGATGCTGATAGTGACGATATTCCCAGACCAATCAGTGATCGACATTGTTTTAACAACACATTTTAGTATCACCTCAGCTCGCTTTGAATCCCAACTGATGTGGTCCTAAAAAAAGTATTGGGTACTACGTACTGCACCCAGTGGAAAAGCCCCAAAAAGGAAGCTGACCCAACCCAACCCGTGGCCGTGGGGTACTATGCAATGGAAAAGCGCCATTTCAGACCTCTCTTATTTACACATGGCATCAGTAACACAGCTGTTAGTGTAATGTGCATTTTGTTTCTCTTTTTAAGCTTTTTTCTTTCAGCTCTTCATTCCATTGACTATAAACCAGACTAAATAAAAACAAGACTGTCATCGGTTTTGTTTACAACCATATAGATCTAATATTTCTGTCAGCTTTGGAAAATCTATACTGTTTGACATTGACATCATCATATACATCTAAATCAAAAGCATGTAACTGAAAAGGCCAGCTTAATATGCTATGAACAGGAGAATAGTCTAGCCAAGATATCTGGATGAAAGCTAAAATCTGACCCTGCATAAAGCAAAAAAAAAAAAAAACATGAGAGACGGTCCGAGCGTATATGCATCAGTCTGGGATTCTCAGTGAGAAGTTATTTAACTGAACTCGCTTCCTTCTACCCCATGGCGTTTCTAGCAAGTGTGGCTTGCCTAGGGCCAGAGCAGCACCGGAACAGTCCAATGTTGCTAAAAATTGTGTCAGATCTGACTGATGCCATGCATAGGTCAGACTGATCTCCCTAGACATCTGCAGATGTCCTTGGAGTCGCTGTTGGTCAAAGCTGAAGCTGCAGAACATGACGCATCATGCATGTTTTAAAGACCCCTAAACATTATCTTAACTTAACATCTGACTAGTAGTTATATTAATACACTTTCTTCTTGGGAATATCTCATATGACTCATATGAAATCAAAAGGGATATGAAAGGCACAGCACAGCCAATTTTTGGGGCACAGACATCTGCAGCCTTGTGGTTAATACACCAAAGTACTGTACACAATTTTGGATCATGAAAATTTCATACCTAATTTCCCACAAGGTTATGTTACAATGTCTATTTTTAAAAATAAAAAAGCCATATTGACACAATATTTGGCCAGTTCTCCTACAGTATGGTCTTAGGGGCTGGACACACCAAAACTTTTAAACGCGGCTGAAAACGCCTTGAGGACGCCGAATGCCAGCTGTTTTTCAGCTGAGTGCCAGCTTTCTTCAGCCAAGTGCTTTGGTAGCTCTGATACGTCAGCTGTGAGACGGTTGGTTGCTGTGATACTTGTCCCGCCCCACCTCCACTGTGATTGGTTGCGCGTGAGAACTGACATTGACGAGCGGAGCTTTTCTTCCAAAGTTGAACATTTCTCAACTCTCGACGCTCAGCGCTGAGCGCGGAAAAACCGCCGGGCGCCGTTTTTCAGCGCGGGAGAAAACCGCTAGCTGCTGGCTTTTTTGATAAACGCTGAGCTTCCATAGAGAACAATTGAAAACATGCGCCGGCCGCGGGCGTAAAAGCGTTGGTGTGCACGCCCCCTTAAGGGGCTGGACACACCAAAACTTTTAAACGCGTCTGAAAACGCCTTGAGGACCCCGAATGCCAGCTGTTTTTCAGCTGAGTGCCAGCTTTCTTCAGCTGAGCACTTTGGTAGCTGTGATACTTCAGCTGCGAGCCGGTTGGTTGCTGTGGTAATGTCCCGCCCCTCCTCCACTGTGATTGGGCGGCCGTGTGAGAACTGACATTGACGAGCGGAGCTTTTCTGCCAAAGTTGAACATATTTTAACTCTCGGTGCTCAGCGCAGAGCGCGGAAAAACCGCCGGGCGCCGGTTTTCAGCGCGGAAGAAAACCGCTAGCTGCTGGCTTATTTGAAAAACACAGAGTTTCCATTGAAATGAATTGAAACATGCGCCGGCCGCGGGCGTAAAAGCATTGGTGTGCACGTCCCTTAAACTGTTTGATCAATTTATCAAAGTTTGTAACTGAAAATCAGAGATTTTAAATATACTTAAACACAAACACAAATAAAGTTGCCCAAACTGTACAGTATAAGGCACAGTAAAATGAATGTAATTATTTGGTTAGGGAACATTTAATAAAACATTTTATAGAAAAAAAAAGATCAAACTGAAGTTTTAGTGCAACAACTGAGTCCTGCATCAAGTCTCCTGAGCTATAAAAGAGCAAATCCTGAGCAATAAATTTTTCTCTAGGTTTTAATAGTCATATTTTATGTAATGTTGTAAATTGCAGTCAGATGAGAGAAGATGTGTGAGGAAAATACCATTTATGGAATTTATGTATGAACTTTTGGATTTGCCTGCATTTCAAACAAATCAGCCATAAAACTTGATCTAGTCACAACAGCAATGAATCAACACACAAACAATAATCTATTACACTGCATGGCCACAAAAACGTTTGTGTTTTTGTGCAGGCTGTTTGTCTATACTGTATGACTTAGTTAAAGATCACGGGTTGATTTCACCAGCTGTGCGTAAATTACAACATGCCTAGTTTTAACAAAGAGACATAAAGTTACAACCTACACACTGCTAAATAGTTTTGTGTTGCACCATTAAACATAGTTGAAGTATAACTCTACATATAAACAATTTTTATAAGAGCCCGAGGCTACGATCAGGAATAATGGTTGTAATAAAATAACAGACTGACTGAACTAAAACAATAAGCTCTTTACTCCATAGACATTAACCCATTACACAGATATCTTTTATAAATGCATTTATCATGTTGTGTATCAGTAATTATTAATTTTATATTATTATTGTTATTGTTTAGCCTGGCTTTCCCCATGCTGCCTTGTGCACAAATTTATTCATGCTGCAAGTCTAGCATGGAAACTATAGACCATTTATTCCCCTGAAAAAGGGAACCAATCATAAAACGGGGAGGGGACAGCAAGACAATGACGACGTCTATGCCACACGCCGAAGCAGTTTTGTTTATCCAACATGGCAGTAGACGGGAAGTTACTTTTCTATTTGAAAATATTTTAAACATATTTAAAAGAACCCACTTCACATTTTACCCTAATTTATGCATAAATCCAGATAAATCCAACAGTTCGCATGCTTATTCTTGCAGCTACAGCTCCTGTAAAGGTGAACAGGTAAAACTGCCTCCCCTTATTGTTTGATATTCTAGTTGAGAGTGGCATCTCAGTAAACACATCAAAAGCCGCAGTTAAAGTTGCCTCATGCCCGTGCGCAGTGACTGACAGTGTGGTGACAAGATACAAATGCAAGCGTTCATCACTCTGGGCACACACATAAACACTTGCCACCCTCAGGCTGCACTTTGAATTGCTAATTCATTCGCCATAAAAAAAGGATGAGACATATTCGTAGGGGGACAGACGTCATTTTAAATCGCTTGCATTTGGTTGTTTTACGATGACATACTGCCAGCAAGAGGACTAGACGGTCAACCATTAGCTGTGACTTTGATAAGCTTTAGTTTAGCATAGTTAGTAATGAGAGAAAGGATGATGATCAGTTAGAGATGTGAAGCAAGGTACACTGCAGAGAGACTTTGATTGACTTTCCACCAGGGACAAACTGTGTTTGGGTTGAACGTTGCTTTCAGCATTGCTTTAAGTAAACCAGGGGAGATTTATGATTAGAAAAATACTTTTGAAGAGGAGAAGTGGCTTTGTTTATGGCTTAATATGGACAGGATTCAGTCAATGGAAACATGAAACACAAGCAAAACTCCTGCTAGGACCTGAAATTCAATTCTCTTCATCTTTCACAGTTTGAATAGCACAAAAAATGTTTTCATGTATTTGCCAGTAAAACTATTTTTATTTAAAAGGAAACAACTCTGGTTAGGACATTATTTCATCCACAAAGAATTGACATGCAGTATTAAAGATTCATATTTTTTTCACCCCTTGGTTACTTACCCAGAGATGTAATTTTAAAGATAAATTAAGTGCATATTTATATTTTGATGAAATAGTATGAAATCAAAACTTTTTTATCATAAATAAGTAAATGCCAAGTTGATAATACAAATGCAATGCATAAAGAGAAAGCAATCTGCTCAATTCTCCACTTGAAGGTTTTCACTTTGTGCTGTACACGTGTTGAAACAAGATTTTATAATTGATGCAATACCTACATGGGTACGTTTGAAAACAGATGGCTTCCGCTGGTCTGAAATAGATCATATTAGCCAGAAAGCAGACTTTTCCTTTATGAAGAGATCTTTGTTTTCTGGCCAGGGTCTGTCTGGGGACTTCTTCCTTGGCTTGTGGGGGTAACAGATGGGTTTGCCCATCTGATCCGCACCCATGCAAAATTGGCTCATATAAATCTATTCATCTTTTAAACAAGTTTGGTGAAAAATCAATTTCGGGCAATTCAGTAATAAAATGGTTGGGTCAGGAAATGAAGATATGAATTGGACGCTAATTTGCTGAAAGGCCTTTTATGCGCTGCATCAATAGCCCATGGCATGAACTTCAGAAATGAGCCGAGCTACAAAGGTTTGGTATTTTACATTAATAAACGTCTGGTCATCAGAATCCCCAACCATCCATTCACTGAACAGCTTTGTCGACATGGACCGTTTCAAGCATGTGTCTGAGAAATTTATGAAGGAGAGATTTTCATCTGCTTGCCAGTTGTGTCCTCCATCGTGGGTCCCTTTTGTGCTGTAAAACATGCAATGATAATGCATAAAGATAGACTGACAGGAGAAAAAAACATATTAGATATGACTTTATTGCCAATTTGTACCAGGCGTTCCAGGTAAAGCATGACACTAGGATTGACAAGGTCATAGTTTGACCCCAAGGGAATGTTTGTACTAAACAAATCAAGTCTGAATGCACTTTAAGTAAAAAAAGCTTATAACGTAAAATGCCCATACAATGGTGTGGCCCAAAAAACTATGATTTTTTGTTTGATGCAAGGCAGATTAAATAGGGTAACGTTACGTGCCATTCTTCCCGGGCGCGTCCTGGCCAGGATTTTGGGTGCAACTTCCGGAAGTTGTATTTGTTGACCTCATACATCATCAAGGTCCTCACATTTCAGTTAAAACATAAGACATACAATCGTAGTTTCATTCTTACAGTGTACCTTAAAGCTTACGTTCTTTCTGATCCCATGTTGCTATAATAGCATAAATAATACCTGCAAAATGATAAAGCTGAAAGTTTACTGCCAGGGGATATATTTTCTTTAACAGAATTCGCCTTTCAAAACCTACAGCGAACGGCCCGTTTAGACTACAGCCCTCTACTTCCTGCTTTAGAACAGGAGAACAGTTTTTTGAATAAACTCCGCCCACAGGGATACGTCAGTTGCCAGCTAAGCTAACGGCAAGCTAAGCTGCTATCGAATCACAACACACTAAACAAACTACACAATCAGAACTTGTTACGTTTTTCTGAAGGATGGACATCATACAACAAGGAAGACATCTGCCAGTTTTTAGGACAGTGAAAACAGCGATATAGAGATAAGTAAATTGGGTGAAAAATACCGCATTTTTTACACGTGAAACATGAACACGTTATCTTGAGCACTGTAAACACAATTAAAGCTTTAAAAAAACACAAAAAGAACGGGATCTTTAAAATATAACGGTTGCTTTTCTGAAATAGAACCTGAAATAATAAACCTCAATGACGTATGTGGTCGACAAATATGACTTCCGCACCCGAAATCTGGCCAGGACACGTCTGTGAAGAATGGCACGTATGGTCACCCTAGAGTAAAAAATCCCTAATAGCCACTCATAAAGCATGGGAAATGTGATATAGGAAACATTATCCTGCACCTAGAGATCACATTTTACCGGCAGGGATTACGGACTCTACTATAGATCACATATGTGTACCCTGTGATAAACTAAAACTCAACATTAAAGAGCCACTGACAGGCTTTAAAGCATTTTAAGCAACTGCAGGCATGGTTTGAGATCCTACAGAGAATGCAAAATGATGAGCCCTCCTCACATACTCCATAATCTCCATGACTCGCCATGCTAAAGCTGATAAATTGTATTAGATTTAGCTGTAATGCACAGGGACGAGCCAGCCTCTGAAGTTTGGGCACATCTCTTTTCCCCCGATGAAGCATTTGGGGTGACATGAAAAATTTAACTCAACCTCTGATGGGAACACACCAATCAGTTAGATATATTACGGGCTTGTCTTGATCAACAGATTCTGCACTCCGCTCACAAGGCCGTTTTCAACATCCAATTTCTATTTAGTGTTTTTTTCTACTGACACATGGTTCTCGCCCTTTCAATCTATGGATAAAGGAAGACTTTTGTGTTGTGGATTTTTCATAGCCACAAAAAGGCAGGTTTACTTTGGCGAAGCTTTACAATGATTCAACGAGCACGCGCCATTCAGTACAGAAAAGATACAGAGGACGGCACAACATCTCTCAAGTGCATCTATGTCCACTAACAGGTAAGCTGATGAAATTCAAAGCAGGTTCCAGGCGAGCTCGGAGTCAGCCGAGACGCTGCTTAACATTCAAATCATGAGGCTTCTGGCTAGTTTTAAAAAAGAAATGTCAGGTCATTATAGATTGCAATTTTTGCCTGAGTAAAATGAATACATGAAATCTTTATTACCCACCAGACATCGAGGAGGGGTGGAGCGACAGCTTCAGAATAACTCGCCTTCTTTTCTGTGCTGCCGTCCCTGGGCACATCAGAGAAAGTTTCCCCGTGTTTCTTTTACAAGTTCCCCGGTCTGTCATGTCAGGGTCAGTCTCTAATCACGAAAGGGCTTGATCAAAGCACCAGGAGTGAGGGAAAGAACACAGAGCCTAATTTCTCACAGGGCAGGAATTAATATCGTTCCCCTGTCAGATCAGAACCCCAGCCCACCCCTTTCAGCCTCTCTACCCAATCTCACCGGGCCTGACGGCTCTCGCACCTGTTGTTATCAGGAAGATTAAGTATATAAGAAGAATCCTGAATATACTCTCTGCAGATAACGGATAGAGGTGAGCTTGTACTCCCCGTGTGTATAGGGAAACTGATTAAAACGCTGCTAAAGTTTGGGACCGTCTGGTATACGGTTTCTCTAAATCCCTAAATCAGTATGTTACGGATCGCACTCTTTTATCTTGTCTCGCGAGCTCAGGAATGAGGACCGTTATCGGTGTTTTGAACGGCTTGTGGAAACCTGCCAGGCATGATTCAACAAAAGTAGAAACTAAACTGTTAAGCACTTAATTAAAGTAATCTTGAAAGAAGAAGAAAATCTAGCCATGTCCAGGCATGTAAACAGCAAAAATAGTAGAAATGTAAGACCTACAGTACAATTCACAATTTTCCTGGATTTTTATTTATTTTTAGCAGAGCCGATCCTGGCCTTCTGGGGGCCCTAAGCAACTCTGTGAGGGGGCCCTGTCATCACGTTCATAAAAAAACACCCACTGTCTCTACTTAAATTTAGCTATACTAAAACACATATTATCTTATAGCTGTACATTTTTGCCACATATAGCCTATACAACTGTGACACTCATCAGAATACTTATTCTGACACATTTTCTGAAAAGCCCTTAATCTGTTACATTAGCACTTAGAAAACAAGGTCTACTGCCAAATATATTATTTTTTAAGAGATGTAGAACATCAGGGAAACAAATTTAAAATTATGAATAAAATAAAACCAAAATAGCTCAGATTATCTATAACAAACAACTCGACCGATTTTGTTTAAAGACTAAGGCATGATCAGATTCCACAGGTAGAGTAAACATACCAAAATACATAAATAACTCTCTAAATATGACAACATTTACCTAATGTGCATTGTTTTAAAATGCTAACAGGAGTCACACAACATCTTGCATGAATAAATGTGTTTATTTTTTAACACATATGAAAGATTTTGATTATTAATGTGTACAAGCATTTCTAACAAAACAGACTGGACTGGACTAAAACTGAATCTAGGGATTTGGACTGCAGTGTTTGTTATAAATCTACTGCATGGTTAGTCAAGACTAAATAGGAATTTAAAACATTAATGTGTTCTTAATCTTTTTACTTCACCTTAACTGCGCTTGTCTTTCCTGCTCCGGGCCGTTAACTTTAAACCATATCCAAATGAAGACTCATGTTTTACAACCGCGAGTGTTTAGTTCTTTTTCAATAGGAGACGTGCGGAAAGCGGAAAAACGGGGGCGTTTGCCTGTGCACCCCAAAAAATGGTCCCTTTTAAAGACACGGCTCTTCACGACAGGCGCCATTGAAGATAAACATATTACACAACAAAGTACTTTAAACGTAGTTTATTTATATAACAAGCAAAAAAAAAAAACACAAAGATTACCTAGGAAACCAAAACATTTGTTATTTTTGACGAGGCATTTGTTCAAGAGATCAGTTTAGCAACTAGTCAGACCATTAAAAATACGAAACCGGAAGTAAAGTTTGGATCCAGACGTGTATCACGTGTGTCCGATGAAACCGTCTATACACAAGAAAACTGTAGCCCCGTGGCGATTACGCCGCTTGCCACATATCTTGTGAAACGGCCTTTCAAATTGCTCTGGCGGCACAATGATGTCACTCGCCAGCTAGTCTGTGCAGCGCTGCATGAAGTTAAGAACAAGGGGGCCCCCTAATGGTGTGGGGCCCTACGCAGCTCGCGTAGCCTGCATATAGGGTGGACCGGCTCTGATTTTTAGTATTCGCAGTGGAAGCCTTTTGTTGTTATCCACACAATGCTTTGCACGCTACATTCCATTAGCCAACAGATTTGGTATTTTGTAAGGTGGCAAGTGCTTATTTAACAAAAAAATAAAGGGGTGAGCTAAAATATAGTTTCTGCAAGAACAGATCTATTTGTGACAAACACTTAAGACTATGTCAAGTACACATAAATATAGAAATGTAAATAATATGTATGCTTATGTTTTAAAAATGTTAGGTGATCATTCTGAATATGGGTGCAGTTCTGTAAGTCTCGTGATCACAAATAAACTCGTTTTAGTGGGATATTTTAAAGCTGCAAGCATATGTGTTAGGTTGAAAGAGCCATAAGGGTAAGCACACATTGTAAACATAACAGATAATCCCTAATAATTCTTTAAAAATATTTTAAAAAGTTCACCCTTGATGAAAGCAAAGTCAATTAGAATTACATTAAAGCATTTACATTTTTTTATTAATTTTACAAATAATACTATAATACATAATAATACATAAAACTTATTTGATTGGTTATACTTCAGAAATGAAAGCCATGCCGAAAAACTGTTGTGTAGTTATTTTGCACTTCAAACAAAGGCAAAAATGCAAAACTAAATCTATATTGCCTGTCATCTGAAAAAGCTGGATGTGCACTACTGTACTGTAAACAATTGCCAATTCTTTGTGAAGGAACATCACAATCCACAAGTACTGTATGTGTATGTTTCTGCAAAAAAAAAAAAAAAAAAAAAAAAAAATTATTACAAAAACATGCAAATAAATAAATGATACATGTCACCAAATTATTCCTAATGCAGTTCTAATGTAGCTGCATCTGCCATATTAAACATTTAATGGAAAATATGATGCTCTGTAAGTTAGTGGTATTTTTTGTAATGATTATTTATATTCATGAACTGCTCTGATCTTTCCCAACCACTTAACATTATGAGAGGAACGCAGCAGGATAAATCGACCACATGTCAGAAAACGTGTTTGGGAAAGTGCATTATTTCATAATCTCTTAATCCTACATCCTTTGCTGCTTTATATTTTTTATTAAATTAACTCAGATTTAAGTCATTTCAACTTAGTATTATTTATCTTAACAAGAGTTGAGTTGCTACAACTTATAAAATGAAGTTGACTTTTTTCAACTATATTTTATAAGTTATAACAAGTCATTTGTATCTCTTGTAAAGATAAATAGGTCACAGTGTAGGAAATTCTTCTTTTTTGTGCTAACCAACATCACACATCAAACAAGAGCCTGACAATGAGAAACTGAGAAACTATGTGTTGTTTTGTTTGTTTCAGCATTGTCATAACACTTCTTAATGTACCTCGAGTTTTTACAGAACTTGAGAAAATTGCATTGTCCTACCACGCACCGTGGGCATGTAAATCTTACAAATTTTATATATATATATATATATATATATATATGTTAACTATGATCTTAAATATCATTTAAGCTGAAGGTGTGTGGTTAAATGTTTAAAATTACTTTTGTAGTCAAAAATATAGGTGTGCCAAACAGATTAATTTTGTTACTAGAAAACTTACATTTTATTTTAAAATATTTTGAAATAGATGACTTACACTGAACATTGAAGAAAAAGCAGTCAATAAGAGCCCAGATTAAATATAAACTCTTTCAATACTCTTTAAAATTCATATTAAATTAAAAAAATGTAAGAAAGTTGACATGCATACAGTTCAACAATTTCTAGGCAAAGAAGGGTAACTGCACTTAAAATAATAAAATATAACAGAGTTTTGGTTTATTTTGGATGCTTTTAGTCACCAACATAATTTCCAAAGTTGCATTTGTGTTATGCAATAGTTTGGATGAGTTTATTATTATTATGTTATATGGAATAATGTATAAATAAAGAACGAGTGAGTGTGTCCAAACTTTTGGCCTGTACTGTATATAAATAATAATATATTTGTGTCTATTGGCAAGTATAAATTCATTATAATTCAGCCTCTGCATTGGTTGTACCAGGTGAGAGTTGGTTCGGTCCATAGTGCGTCATTTCCAAAACTTAGCATTAGCAACGTAATTATTCGGTTAATACCGTTGTCAACCTATTAACAAGCCAAACAATTTTTAGTAAAATATTAGCCTTTTGTGTATACATGGCGATTCATAGACTTTGCAAATATTATGCAAGCAGCTTCTGAGCAGTGATAAGCCAGTCCCCCACTGAAAATGAGGAGGCCATGAGTAAACAATATGAATTAAAGTTATTTAACCCTCAGGTTGTGTTCAGAACCCCATACAGTAACACCTTTTTGTTCCCAGTCAAAAATGACCAGCCTAAAAATAGCTTATAAATCACTTGTTATGCTATATATTTACCCAATACAGGATTCAATATTTTTGTCAAATTGTTTTCTTTCAATTAGGACTGGGTTTTATATTTCTATTTGCATCTGATTAATCATAAGCCTCATAGCATTAGCAATGCTAATAATTTATCAACTTTCCTTGTGGAATAGTGGAATGTTTTGGTTAGCTTATATAATAATATTATTTAACCTTTACCTTATTTGTTGAACCATGATATTAATAAAAACAAAACAATAGTAAGAGCTGAACTGTTGCTTCATTTATCCATTATGAAAAATGTGCTAATTTGGAATTATATTATGGAAAAAGTGGGCCGGTCTTGGGCCTGAAACTCCCGGGCTGAAAAGTGGCCCCACTCCGGCCCTGGAACCGCCCCTAATACAGACATCTGGAGGGACAAATCATTGTTTGGCTGGTCAGCATAGTTTAGCAGTCCAGTAAGTAACTATCTAGAAAGAAATAGGAACAATCTTTCTCCTTCATTATCCATTCAAAAAATTTGATAATTTTTGATGGGCTTCTTAAAGTGTACTTGTAGTTTTAGCCGTCTACTTTCATGTCACAATTCAGGACAGTTGCTAGTGAAGGGTCTAAAATTGCTTTTGTTCTTGTGGTCCCAATCAGCCTTGTCCAGTACATCACTGTCATTTTGAGCAGGTCGAGCAACTTCCATTGGGCAAATCATTAAACAAATACTATTAGAAAAAGCAAAAAGCCACCTATTCCACCAGCTGTAGAAAGAAACACTACATCTACAGAATCCACAAATTTGATTGTTGGATGCTATATTAAATCCCGAGCACTAATGATAGGCAGCTTACTGGATCTTTGTGAACGTACATACCACAATGTCAACAAGCGCCTGGACTCTTTTCGTTTACTGCTCCAGTGAACAGCCACACTTATCTGTAAGAAATGAAACTGAGGGTAATTGCATGTTCAAGACACAAACACACTCTACCAGACAGCGGGACGCTCCTTCCTTTGGCCAAATTATCCCGCTAACAGTCTGTTTCCAACTTGCTCTTTTTACTAGGTCTAAGAAAGACTTTCCTCACAATGACTTTACAATTTAATAAGAACCTTATATATAATACTCTCGCCTTTTCTTTATTCCATTTTACAAACAGACAGTAAACAAACACAGACACCCAAACTACTCCTACTGAAATATGCACAAAACACAGCCACCGGCAATAAAATACTTCAGATCTTCTACCAAAAACGTATTAATAACACAAACCCCAGAACAAGCTAAAGTTAATTTTCCGATTCAGGAACCTGATGGACATCCCTAAACATACCAGAGGTTGTGTTTCTATTCAGTGTGAGGTAAAGACACTGCATGTTTAATTCATGGTGAGCTTTTCAAACCCGAGTTCACAGGCTCTTACATATTCCGAGCAGGAAAACCGCCGTGGTACCACTTTTGCTCCGTGTTTCGCACCTTTTGTCTGCAAACCATCACACTTCCATTGTAATGAAATGCTAATCCCAGGCAAGTTATTCTACTGTTTGGGTTGGAAATGCTTTTATTTATGCAACATCAAAGTACATGTTCTGTCTACAGAGATCAGGCTCCACACTCCAAGAGCTGCATTCATAAAAAAGAGCAAAAAGAGGAATAGAAAGAGATTGAAAGATTTGGGAAGAGAGAGAAAGGTGACCTCTTCTTGAGCCTCATAACACCTGCCGTATTGCCGCCTTTTCAAGTATAAGCTTTTCACAGACTTATATCAGAACGTTTTCATTATTTGTTCAAAATGTGTGAAGGGACTTTGTGAATGCTAAGTGACATGTAAATGCAGCCTGAAATCTATTTTCCACACTATAACCTGACAGAGAAATTTGCAGTGGCCTTCAGGCTCAGAAAGCATGGTAAATATATTGCTGGCATTGGCCTGAGGTTCATTTGATTTATACTACGGAGAAGATGTTGTGATCTGCATAAGGATAGGGCAACCTGGTGTTCAATGAACAATTAAAATCCCAGAGAAGTTGAGAGAACTTTTAGTCTATGTTTGTTTGCTTTGAACATCTTTATGTTTATGTGCTTCTAGAAAATGACCTAAATAAACATTTCAAAATGTACAGGATTAGTAATTAAAATATTGATGACTCATACTGCACTTACTCATTCTGTCCAATCAGATGCTCATGAATTCATGAATGAATGATGAATGAGAACCACTCCCCCTAATATAAACTATTTCTGACAAGAAGTAGGTAATATGGTGTGCCTCAAACGTCTTGAAAAGTGAAGCAGCTGGCTCTTTGATCACCCCCTGGTGGCTGGCTGCAGTACAAGTCATAAACCCCGCCCTCTCCATGTAAACGAAAGGGACTTGGGTCCAAAAAAAAATTACACTTCCAATAAAATATTCTGAAAGATGGTTTTGGCCCTTTATGGTAGTTGTTATAACGTAGTTGTTATTTTAGCAAAGCCAGTCAAATGAGTCTTTCAAGAGGCGTGGTTGAATTGGGCGCAATACCGCGGCTCCAACTCCGGGATCCAAGGAGGATTCCTTCTGTGCATGCCCTGGCTTCAAACTACAATTCCAATTCCTTTAATACAAGCCTGACACCAGGGACCAACTCATGTTGATATCAACGATTCCTATTCAATTCCTACAATACAAGCCAGAAGCCAGGAACCAGCGCACATTGATATCAACAATTCCTATTCCTACAATTTCAATTCCTACAATACTAGCTGTAAGCCAGGAACCAGCGCACGTTGATATCAACAATTACTATTCCTACAATTCCAATTCCTACAACACAAGCCAGAGGCCAGGAACCAGCGCACATTGATATCAACAATTCCTATTCCTACAATTCCA
Organism: Misgurnus anguillicaudatus; assembly: GCF_027580225.2. Taxonomy (NCBI): domain Eukaryota; kingdom Metazoa; phylum Chordata; class Actinopteri; order Cypriniformes; family Cobitidae; genus Misgurnus; species Misgurnus anguillicaudatus. The sequence continues at coordinate 16,935,174 of NC_073353.2, forward strand.
ATTCCTACAATACAAGCCGGAAGCCAGGAACCAGCGCACGTTGATATCAACAATTCTTATTCCTACAATTCCAATTCCTACAATACAAGCCGGAAGCCATGAACCAGCTCACCTTGATTTGAACAATTCCTATTCCTACAATTCCTACAATACAAGCTGTAAGCCAGGAACCAGCACACGTTGATATTAACACTTCCTATTCCTACAATTCCAATTCCTTCAATACAAACCTGAAGCCAGGAACCAGCTCACGTCGATATCAACAATTCCTATTTCTACAATTCCAATTCCTACAATACAAGCCAGAAGCCAGGAACCAGCGCACGTTGATATCAACAATTCTTATTCCTACAGTACAATTCCAATTCCTGCAATACAAGCCGGAAGCCAGGACCAGCTCACGTTTATTTGAACAATTCCTATTCCTACAATTCCTGCAATACAAGCCAGAAGCCAGGAACCAGCGCACACTGATATCAACGATTCCTATTCCTACAATACAAGCCGGAAGCCAGGAACCAGCGCACATTGATATCAACAATTCCTATTCCTACTATTCCTATTCCTACAATACAAGCCCGAAGCCAGGACCAGCTCATGTTGATTTCAACAATTCCTATTCCTACAATTCCTACAATACAAGTCGGATGCCAGGAACCATGCACACGTTGATATCAACAGTTCCTATTCCTACAATTCCAATTCCTACAATACAAGCCGTAAGCCAGGAACCAGTGCACGTTGATATCAACAATTCCTATTTCTACAATTCCTATTCCTACAATACAAGCCGGAAGCTAGGAACCAACGCAAGTTGATATCAACAATTCCTATTTCCACAATTCCAATTCCTACAATACAAGCCGTAAGCCAGGAACCAGCTCACGTTGATATCAACTATTCCTATTTCTACAATTCCAATTCCTACAATACAAGCCGGAAGCTAGGAACCAGCTCATGTCGATATCAACTATTCCTATTTCTACAATTCCAATTTCTACAATACAAGCCGGAAGCCAGGGACCTAATGCAGATTGTTCAGCTCACATTGTGGAACCGGACAGCCGTGCTATAATATTACCTTCAGAAAACAAGCACCCGCTTTGTACTCGGCAAATGGGATTTTTGGGGCCCTTTCAAGGAGCTTATGCATATAAACGAAATGTTAACATGTTCTTCATTTTCCCAAGAATAGGCCACGAAGGTCAAAAAGGAAGAAAAGAGATGAAAAATTGCTCTGTGATTTGTGACTGCACAGCTGTGACATTTATTCCTGGACTTAACGGATTTTTCCTGAGGTGCTCCATTAGCTGTCCTTTAATCCCGACTTGAATGTCAAGGGCAATTGTAAACACCAGTTCACGTTCTATCCCTCATTAATAGAAGTATTTAGTCTAAATGATGCCCTTATCGTACCCTGTGAAATGAAATGGAGGAAAATATAAATTGAGGGAGAGACATTGTTTTAGTTTTCTTGCTCTGGATTTTTTCATTGAATATGAAGGAAGCATACACATAATAAGAATGCTGGGGGAAATAAGCAACATGTACTGTATGATGCAATTCCATTCTGGCATCTTTATGTGACCAAGCATGCAAATTTCACCAAATATCAAAATGGCACTTATGCAGCACTTTGTATTAATTGGGCAGATAGACAACATTTCATAACTTCGGTAAGTGGAATTAAGCAGCCAATTTAAATAAAACGAATTAAGGACTAGACGTCTTAGAGTAAACAGGTGTACAATAATTAAAACAACTATAAAATCCATGCATTTCTTTTGATTACCACAGACATAGCAAAAAGCACGAACTCCTGATACAATTATGCTGTTTGCTTGAGCCGAGCAGCTGTTTACAAACTTTAACTTTTTATATTGAGCTCATAAATGGAGCTCATTTTGCTGGGAAAGGCCAAGAACATCTGACGATATTAATAGCCCAGCATCACCCCCTCCCTCGCTCTCCCGGGACAGAAGTGTTAATCGGAGCCATCAGGTCTTTCCTGCTGGATCAATGTCAGCACAAATTTCAGATTGCTTTCCTGATGCACGCCAACTTATCTGTGATTCAACTTTAATAGGTTATTGAACGGCACCAGCATTTAGGGAGCAGGGCCGTATTTCAAGTTATTGACAATCAAATCCACACAACTTTCTCATTACCATACATTAGGACAAACAGAATTAATCTTTCAGGGCATTGTCAGGTTAAAGGATAACAGTATGATTGAAAGAGGTCAAATACCTGGCTGAAGGAAAATAAATGGCTAACCCTAAATATCCAGTTTGTAAGATGCCAGTTTTTTAGTCTTGCAAATACAGCTGTCTATTTTATTTTATATCTATGTACATTGACTCCAAAAGACAGGTACCACTCCGAAAATCGAAAGCGAATGTAAACCTGGAAATAAGCAGAAAGTTTAGAATTTTAAAACAAGGAAGGGAATCTGTGATTATTAACCATGTTAACTTGTTTTCTTGCAACCACTGAAGCACACAACATGACTTTTGGAAGATTGTCAAATCATGCTGGGATAACATGGATCATCAGGTTTTGCACAAATTTGTGGATCCCATTCCATCTGGAGTGCATGTTGTCAGAGCAAATACTTTAAATACAGCATCAGATTTTTTTGCATCAATAAAAATGTGAACTAAAACAGATTTATTAGAGCTTCAGACTATATATACAGTACTGTGCAAAAGTCTTAGGCCACCACCACCAGACTTGTTGTTGTTTTAATGTCCATCCATATTTATTTTTCAAACTATTTTATTAAGATACAAACAGAAAATACAGAAAATATGTACAAAAAAAAAAATAAAAAAAATAATACATTTGAAGGACTAATTGTCTTCTTTAGGCATTGTCTGTGTTTAGTGTGACCTCTCTTGGCACTAAACACATCTTGAGTGTTTTTTTAGCAGAATAAAGTAAAAATACAAATTTCTTTAAAATGAGATTTAATTTCATTTTATTTAAGTTTAAGAGATCCTGCAGTTTCCTGCTATTGCTTAAGTGAAAGGGGAGTTTACCATAAAAACTTAACATATCAGTTTACATTTTTATAAAGTTTTTAATACTACAGTATATACAATTTCCTGTATTTTATGGATGTATTCTATTATAGAGACTGAGAAACAATTATATATGATCACTATAACTGCAAAACAAACAATCTAATTCTGGCATGGTGGTCTAAGACTTTTGCACAGTACTGTATATATTGTAGATATACCAGATATAGTACATATCCAGGTGTGCAAAGCTTTGCGTCATACCCAAAAGACTTGATGTTGTAATTGAAGAGTTCAGATGCAAAACCCTCTAAGTGCTGACATGTTTTCTTGTAAAAGAGCACGTTTCTATCAGACTCTAATATTTAGGTTCAGTAATTTCATTTTAATATCGACTGTCTTCGCTGCAAAACCCTCTAAGTGCATGCATCTTTGTACAAGTCAGTTGCAAAATCACTAAAGATGCAAATAGAACCATTGCAAGTTATAAAAGAATGTATAAATAAACAAACTGAACCACACATTTGGGGGCGCTGTGATACATGTCACTGGTTGGTTTGCATGCTGTCGTTCATCCAATTCATCTTCTGTGCACTTAGGGGAGTTTGCTTAAAACAAAGTGGTATTTCTGAATGACCCGAGGCTGTACTGCAAAAAAAAATATTTTCAAGAAAAAGATGATTAGTTTTATTGTCTTGTTTTCAGTAAAAATATCTAAAAATTCTTAAATTAAGATACTTTTTCTTGATGAGCAAAACGACCCAAATAACGACCAAAAATATCAAATTTACGTGATTTTGTGCATAAAACAAACAAACAAACAAAATCTGCCAATGGGGTAAGCAAAAAAAATCTTGAACATTTTTCTTAAACACTAATTTCAAGAAAAATTTGCTTACCCCATTGGCAGATTTTTTTTTTTTTTTTTTTGCTTGTTTTATGCACAAAATCACTTACATTTAATATTTTTGGTCTAAAAACTAGACTTATTTTCTTGGGTCGTTTTGCTCATCAAGAAAAAGCATCCTAATATAAGAATTTTTAGATATGTTTATTGAAAACAAGACAAAAATACTAAGTAAGAAAGTCACTCAATACTTTTTTGCAGTATGTGATTATGTGGATATAAAGTGAAGGTATTAAAAAAAAATGATACGTGCCGAGAGCAGTTGGTAATATTATTATCATATTTTTGACGGAGTTGGCATTTAGCAGCTTCTGAATCTGAGCTCCTCAATGCTGCACTGCAAAAAAATGACTTTCTTACTTAGTTTTTTTGTCTTATTTTCAGTAAATATCTAAACATTCTTAAATTGAGATGTATTTTCTTGATGAGCAAAATGCCTAGGAAAATAAGTCTAGTTTTTAGACAAAAAAAAAAAAAATCTGCCAATGGAATGACAAAATTTTGAAATAAGTTTACTTTCTTTATAAACATAATTCAAGGAAATGTTTCTTATTCCATTTGCTGATTTTTTAAGCACAAATTCGCTTAAAATGTAAGAATTTTTAGATATTTTTACTGAAAACAAGACAAAAATACTAAGTAAGAAAGTAATTTTTGCAGTGTGCCAAATGTACTTCAACTAACTAAAGGATGTGAATACTTATGAAAATGCCATATTTTATATTTTTCATTTTTTTATACATTTACAGACATTTCTAAAATTCTGTATTTATGGGGTATTGAGTGTAGATTAATGACAAGAAAGTGATTTCATAATGATTGCAACATATCAAAATAAAGTACACTGCAAAAAATTATTTTCAAGAAAAATAAGTATTTTTGTCTTGTTTTTAGTAAAAATATCTAAAAATTCTTAACTTAAGATGCTTTTTCTTGATGAGCAAAACGACCCAGGAAAAAAGTCTATGTCACAACAGGGTAGGAGAGACAGGACGCAAACGCAAGGTTCCAAATAAATAACATTTAATAATAAAAACACGAGGGCTGACAAGGTGAATACAGAAACTCAGGAACATGAACACAGGAAACAGACAGGGTATCGAAGACAATGATCCAGCAGTGAGCAAACAGAAGACAGAGGTATATATACACACAGACTAAATGACAAACAGGTGTGATGAGGCAGGTAATTAATCAATGAATGTCCAGGTGATAACAATCGGAACAGAGACAAGACATGACACGGATTAACCGTGACAGTCTAGTTTTAAGACCAATTATATCAAATTGAATTTTATGCATAAAACAAGCAAAAAAATCTGCTAATGGGGTAAGCATATTTTTCTTGAATTTAGTGTTTCTTACCCCATTAGCAGATTTTTTTGGTTGTTTTTTGCTTGCATTTTGATTTAAGAATTTTTAGATATTTCTACTGAAAACAAGAAAGTCATTTTTTATTTCTAAATACTTTCTGAAAGCACTGTATACCTGGGGCCTCATGTGCGTAGGATTCTTATTAAAAGTCTACGTACGCACAAAAGCCAAAAATGGCATACACCAAAAATTATGAAGACTTATAAAACAAAGCAATGTTCACTTTATAAATCACAGATCACCTGCAAGTGTGCGTACATGAATCATCCTAATATCCCACCCTGCAAGCCTATTCTCCCATCAAGTTTGTTTTTTATAAACCACAACCTTTGCGTGGGAACTGGCGTACACAAGTTTCCAGCCCTGTTTTTTGCGAAAGCATGCTTTATAAATGAGGCCCCTGATGTCTGTCTGTGTACTTGGTTTTAAACATATAGTATAAAAAGTCTTTATGTCTATGGATTCTCCCCACAAAGTACAGTATAGAAATCTACTCTGAGTTTGTGTGTGTGTGTGTGTGTGTGTGTGTGTGTGTGTGTGTGTGTGTGTGTGTGTGTGTGTGTGTGTGTGTGTGTGTGTGTGTGTGTGTGCCTAGTAATTATCAAGTTGTGGGGACCAATTGTCCCCACAAAGATAGGAATACCAGTGTTTTTATGACCTTGTGGGGACATTTTGATGTCCCCATGAGGAAACAAGCTTATAAATCAAACAAAATGATGTATCTTGAAAATGTGAAGTAGTAGAAGGGTTTCTGTGATGGTTGGGGTTAGGGAATGGGGTAGGTAAGGGGAACAGAATATACAGTTTGTGTGGTATAAAATGCATTACGTCTATGGAATGTCCCCACAAAACATGGAAACCAGAATGTGTGTGTGTGTGTGTGTGTGTGTGTGCCTGCATGGCGCGTGCATGTGTGTAGACATTGAAGTCTAGAAGAGACTAGCTGAATATCAAAAAGTTTCAACATTGAAAAATGTTCTCTTTGTTGCTTATAAATGTGTCAGACACACTGGGTGGCCGTTCAGTGGGTCTCAGCAGTTCTTACACTGCAAATGGCCTTGAATCACACAGAGGAAAGCAACAGTCTCCAGACGCAGGTACCCAACTGAAGGTGGTCTCTGCACTGAGGCAAAATGTGGGAAACCTCATTCTCACAGCGAGAACAGCAACACGCATAACAGTACAGTCCATCAATGTAGAAAATCCACTCTCAATTCTGAAAGAAAAATGTAGTACAAAAACACAGTACAAATGTATTACCCATTCCTTCACACTCTGTCAAAATTGGTTGAATGCTAAGAGAAAGAAAATAGGATATGGTAGGTACCCACAATTATGATGTACATATTCACATCAAAGCTCTGTTCAGCACAAACAGCTTTTGCCTACAGCATGAATGTGACTACAGCTTACTACAATACAGCACCTTTAGCCATTAGTGCTCTAAGGTCATAAAAATTTCACTCAGTATGTCAGCTCCCTTATTATCAACACTTTTGAACAAACCACAGTGAAATCCTGCCAGCCGCTAACTCTTTCCTAAAGGTACATTATATGCCCAGTCACTCTAATAACTAAAATCATAACTTGCCTTTTCGAAAATACGAGCTGAAAACATAAAAGACGGCGGTTCGGGAGGTTGCAGAGGTACCGGGTTGAACCTCCTTTGTTTATTCTGCTAAATTACAAAGCAATTATGCCCAATGAGGGCCACATCTCATTTCCAATGCAAAGTCATGCATTTTTCATACGATGGGCCTTTAAAGAACAACGCTGAATAAATAGACGCTGCATCGCATTTCACTCCGCGGCATGATGCAAAGTAATCTTGCCCTTTCTAGTGGCTTCATTACAGTCTAATATGTTCCTCAGGACACTTCATAACAGAAATGTACTTGGATGGGAAAATGAGGGGTGGTGCATCAAGCAGAGCTTGATGAATTAGATGACATTTCCATGCATCTGAAGGTCGAGTGGTTTGTCAACATCGGCGAAACCTTGAGATGAATGACTGCCTAATGTGATGCATACCTTGGTGTGGTTGCTGCGGACGTCATTGTTACATTGTTCGCCCTGGTGAATCCTTATAGGGAGCTTTAATGAGGATAATTTGAAAGTGGAATTATTATTGTGTGAGTGTTTTGCTGTGTATTGTATATGTTGCATAGGATTTTATTCATAGTTTAATATTCAGTAATTCTTAAAGTGTGGTCCGCAGACCACTAGTGGTCCGCCAAACCCCCCCCCCAGTGGTCCGCCAAAAGATGACCTAAACTAGGCAAGTGGATTTTTAATGTACTTGCAAAACTGTGATATCAGTTCTTGCCATTCTGTTTTAATAACTTAAAATGGATCGGTGGCTTAACCAAAGAGGAGTCAAAAGAAACGATCAAGCATCAACTGAAAGCAGCTAAAATCCACAGATCTATTCGCTTTGTAATGTACTAGTTTTTGTTTCATGTGTGAAATTCCTGTAATTTCAGTGATTTTGGACATTTAAAGGAACATGCCCAGGTTTTGTGAATTTAGCTTATTCACCGTATCCCCCAGAGTTAGATAAGTCCATACATGCCTTTCTCATCTCCGTGCATGCTGTAACTCTGTCTGACGCAGCCCCCGCTAGCTTAGCTTAGCACAAAGACTGGAAGTGAATGGCTTCAGTGCTTCGCCTTCTGAGAATATAGTTCCCAATATGTATACTGTTAAAAGATGGCTGTGTCTCATATCACCTTGTTATTTGTACACGGTGTGACTATACAAATCACAACACATAAATAGGAAAACGTTGTGTTATTTTGTCACTTATTGAGAGCAGTATGCTAGCTGAAGCCATTCACTTCCAGTCTTTGTGCTAAGCTAAGCTAGTGGAGGCTGCGTCAGACAGAGTTACAACACACACGGAGATGAGAAAGGTATGTATGGACTTATCTAACTCTGGGGGATACGGTTAATAAGCTAAATTCACAAAATCTGGGCATGTTCCTTTAAGGGGAATAGTTATAGTTACATAGTTACAACCATAGACTTCATATACCCACCACCTCAGTTTTAAACTAATGGCTCTTTGGAATGACATTAAGTGTGACCTAGGCTGTTACAGTATGTTTAATTGCAGTTTTTTTTTCACATGTGCAGTTTGTTGTTCATATTAAGCTGCAACTTACTTTTTCAAATGAGATAAAATTCCTATAATAATTTCTGAACATAGCATTGCATTAGTTTTTGATATGAAACAGTGGCATATTAAACTTAAATTCTATTTTTTTTTTTTTGGGGGGGGGGGGCGTGTTAGAGTGGGATTCTGTTAGGTGGTACTCAGAAAAAAAAATGGAAGATAAAGTGGTCCTTGTGCTGAAAAAGTTTGAGAAACACTGGTCTATTCGAAACTCCTTGCTGACATAAGTACAGTCATGTGGGACCATATATGATATCATTTTATTGTTTTATATTGACTGAGTAAGGTCATGTCAAAGATTGAAATCAATAAGTGAGAACTTTGAAGCTTTTAATTTTATTATTAGTTTATAAGACTTTACCCTGCACAAACAGGGTCACAAGTGCTGGGCAAAGATTAATCATGATTAATCGCACACAAAATAAAAGTGATTCAAGTGATTTATGTGTCTGTGCTGTCTGTTCAATTATTTTTAAGAAAACATTTTCTTAGTATTTTTGTCTTGTTTTCAGTAAAAATTCTTAAACTAAGATGCTTTTTCTTGATGAGCAAAACGACCCAAGAAAATAAGTCTATGTTTTTAGACCAAAAATATCTAATTTAAGTGTGTCATGACTGGTTTGCTGGATTTGTGAAGTGAGGACGCAAGTGCAGGGTTAGACTGAATAAATAACATTTAATAATTTAACAGGAAACAAAACACTGGAATCAAAACAAGGCAGGTAAGCAGAACAAAGGGACAGGGTACAAACATAGTAGCAACGACAACGATTCGGCAATGAGTGTGACACAAACACTGGTATAAATACACAAAGACTAATGACACACAGGTGGAAAGAATGATGTGATAATTAACAAGTGTCCAGGTGATGACAATATAGAACAGACACAAAACATGACACGGATCACCGTGACAAAGTGATTTTGTGCATAAAACAAGCAAAAAAAAATCTGCCAATGGGGTAAGCAATTTTTTCTTGAATTTTTCTTGCATTTAGTGTTTAATAAAAATGTTCAAGATTTTTTGCTTACCCCATTGGCAGATTTTTTTGCTTGTTTTATGCAAAAATTCACTTAAACTTGATATTTTTGGTCTAAAAACTAGCATGGGCGTAGATTTAGGGTGGGACGCTAGGGACATGTCCTTACCAATATTCAGGGAAGACTGAATTGTCCCTAGGAATTATTTTCGACCAAACAATTAATCTGTATTTATATATAACCACTGATGTCCGTCTTATTCTTGTGTTTTCTATTTTTTACTTATTATATTTTTTTCAGGAATCATTTAAATGAGATTAGAAATCTTTAGCAATCCCGTTCTGTAAAAATAACGCTCTATGTGGTACACAAACGGTTAACAGCTTTCGTTCTCTGCAATGCCGGCCTCCGTAACTCACATCGCTAATATGATTGGCTTTTCATTTCTTTAGTCCCGCCTCTCTAACTCACATTGCTAATATGATTGGATTAGCATTTCTTGAGTCCCGCCTCTCTAACTCACATCACTTGATGGGATTGTCTTTACTCGCTACGTGTGATAGGATGGTTTCACTTTGTACAACGTGCCAAAGTTCACTCAACAAGAGGCGCGTGATTATTCGGGCTACAGGTAAGTGCGGAAGAAACTATTATTATACCCACTGTAACTGTTTCATGCACAAAATACGGAAGAACTTGTGTCACATAATGATTTAAGCCAAGGACAGTGTTTTCACCAATACACGACGATCCCATGTTAACCTGAGGAGTTGTAAACTTGTGTCAACCTTTTATAAATGGGGTGGCAAGGTTATTTAGGGGATACCTAATCCATGAAAGAAAATAACCCCAACATGGTAAAAACATGAATTCATGTCATGATTGCTGAATACTTTACATTACTGCACTGTGGTCATTACTTGCACAGATGTAGACATAATGTAAGGTTGGATTTTAAACTTAATTGAAATTTTCACACTGATAAACTGTCTGTTAATGAAAAGGAGATTTAATGTGAACAACAGAAACGTTAATAAACGTTCAGGAAACATGATATACCTACTTCAACACTGCGGATTTTTTTGGGCGAAATTAAATTAAGGACTAAATATTAATTGCATATTCTTCAATGTTATAAAGTAAATATGGATTCATATATGTTACAATGTAAAGACTTAAACAGTTACTGTTTATAAGGCTCTAGGACATAACGAATTGTTTATTATAGTACATTAAATTTGGGATGGCACCGGGGGTGGCGAGTCAGATGTCACTGAGTAAAGTGCATACTGAGCTGTCTGTTGTTTATGTCAAGTAAACGGTGATAAACAGTTTTTGCAATGCAACCATTTTATTTATGTCCCCACCAATGCCAGAATCAAACCTACGCCCTTGAAAACTAGACTTATTTTCTTGGGTCGTTTGCTCATCAAGAAAAAGTATATTAATTTAAGAATTTTTAGATATTTTTACTGAAAACAAGACAAAAATACTAAGTAAGAAAGTCATTTTAATTACACACAGTACACACACATATACTATTTGTATGCGATTAATCACGATTAATCTTTGCCCAGCACTACTTTATACATGAAATTGTGGCTTATTCCAACAAATACACCTAGTGAATAAAATAACTGCAGAGATACTGTACTGCAGCTAAGTTTACGATCCCCACGCCGAATTGCTAAGAGACCCTAAACAAATATCCAGAAGGTCTATCTATCAAATACCTCTTAAACTCTTTTACCCGTGGACCAATGAATGTCCATGAAAACTAAAATTATTGTTAATTAGCCATATATTTTTTTGTTGTTGTTGTTGTTAATCCAAAACATAAGCATTTCATTGCAGCTCTTATGAAAACAAAACCACACTCACACTATGTTCAAGAGCCTTCAGCTTTGCTATCTGTTCTGAAGAGAGGGAGGGTGCAGAGGTGCAGCATTCTGCTTCAGTCTCCTGAGGGAAGGATTAAAGCAAAAAGGTTTGCTGCTCAAAACCGAGATGAACATATTTGCTCTTGTTTGACTACAGAAGATTTAGATTTATTGCGGAAGACAGATGTAAATATTCACTGTTTATTTGACTGCGGCAGACTTGGATTCAATGTCTAAGTTTTTGATAAATATTTTGGTCGAGTGGTCAAAATTTTATAACGGTTTGTGTTTGATCTTGTAGTGTTACTAGCAATGTCATAGTGTTGAGCAATGTCAATGCTCCTATAGTTTCGTGCACTGTAAAAAATCCAATTAATGAAATGTTGGACGGGCAAAAATATATAAGTTAAACCAATTTTTTTGTTTGAGCTAGTTGAGAAGACATGTTATTTTAAATCTAGATAAATCTGTGTTTAAAATATTAAATGAATGGTTATTTTCAAATCCAGTCAACATTCAGAATGGCTAGTGTTGACTGAACTAATTAAGACAAATCAGGAAAATTTGTGGACTTATGACAGCCATGTTTCCTGACAACAAAATGCTCATAATATTACTGTTATTTGGTCACAAAATGTAAATGTAAGAGTTGTTCAAGCGTGAATGTATGTGCTTAAAGTTTAAATATGCGGTCGGTTAATAAAGATAGCGTCTATTTAAAAATGTGCTCGGACAGTTTCGGACGTAGATGAGCTCCAAATGAGCTCCAGAAAATGACAGACACTTAAGCGCTCACACCCCGCCCAGCGCAGCCTCGCCTCGGCAAGCGCATCAGAAATCGACTGCTGGCTCTGGTATCTCTGTGGCGTTTAAACGTGATTTAATTCATTTACATTTCTCATACTTAACAATAAAAGGGTTATGTTTTAAATCATATTTTAGGATTGCACTTAATTGATATCGCTGTTGAGTGATGTTTCATATCTTTTACATTTGTTATAACCGGACTGCATGCGAATTTGAACTTCAGAGCTGAAGGAGCGGGTGGAGAAATAGTCCCAATATCATAACAATCTTAAATAAAACTTCTAAATATACCCGTGTATGTACCCTTGTGCGCGCGCGCGTGTGTATGTACAGTATGTGCGTGAGTTTTTAATTTAAAATGTCTTAACTTAACTCGGAAGGATCTGGATCACAGGTCATTTCATCTGAGATCATTCCGCATGTAACAGCTTGAATCACTCACTGTTTGCCACAACGACACAAGTCATCAGCCGTTTCCTCAAGGTCACGTCAGGTAAGTGTTTGTAAATAAATGTTAATTTTAGACTATATTAATTGGCAAAGACGCAAATACTCGACGTTTTTGTAAAGTTATAAGTTATATAAAGGTGTGTTATGTTATGTGTCCGAGTTAAAGTGGAGCTATTTTAGTTAAGATAATACCGGACAGGGTTTAGGACTCCGTCTTAATTATAATTGGGACATTTTTACAAACAAACCTTATAAAATACAATACTGGCGTTCATTTTGAGACAAAACAATAGCACTCATATGTAAAGAGATGTCAGTATTTTAGTCAGTGATAAATCCTGTCCGAGAAAACCGCCCAATAGTGTTTAATTCAATTACGTGTGATGTCTGAGGGAAATTTGGCAATTTTAGTATAAAATCTTTCACCGTCAAGCTTTATTATATTAAACATGTATTTATGTATGTGTGTGTGTATTTATATTCCTCTGTTTATTAAACCAGAGCGGTGATGATGTGGAGAGGGATACATGGCGAAAGAAGTTCTTCTAAATGACCCTGCAGATGTTCTGACGGAATTTGGAGTGCCTTTTGGACTGTTTTATGCCCTCTATTTAGAGAAGTCTTAATTCTGTATGTTCAGTCTGTATGATAAGTGAATAAAGCTTTTGTTTTTATGTGACTGAAGTTAATTATTTGTTAACAACACCAGCATAAATTATTTGATAAATAATTTAAAAAAGTTTCTTAAAAATTCCCAAATAATAAATATTAATTGAAATAACACATACAACATTGAGAAAATACTTAAATTTTAATTGACAGAGTCTTTGCTGTAAGTTTTTAAAGATTCAACTGATTAAAACATTTTAGTTGAATGAACTATAAAGCTAGTTGAGCAAACATACTTTTTTATATTTGAGTCAAGTTTGGGCCAACTAAAAAACATCAATCCAGGTAACACTTTGGAGTCAGAAATTGAGTGAACGTAAAATTTCTGTGGAACTAGTTACTAAAAAATAATTCATTGAGCCAACAATTTATTTTTTACAGTGTGGTACAGCATCAAAGTCCCTTTAGGGAAGTCAAGCCACCAGGCGGCCATGTTTGCAATGCCTTCGGGCAGTTATTTCAGTCATGAAAGACTAAACTCCTGTCTACTTGAATGGGGAAAAACAGATATCTCTAAAACCGCCTGCTAAAATCACAATTAATATAAACAATTACACAATTTCAAGTTTTGGGATGCCCTTTAAATGCAAAATTCTTGAGAATCAAATATATATTGACAACAGTTAGCATGTAATGGAGCTCATCTTTTTCAAATACTTTAAAACAATTAAACCTGACATCAACTGTACCCTACACTGCAAAAAATGATGTGTTAATTTTTTACACATTGTGTGTGTCATGCCATTTAATGCGTTATTTCATGTTAAATAAATGAAAGGGACAACACAAGTTGTGTTAAAAACAGTGATGGGAGTAACGCGTTACAATTAATTCTGTTACTGTAATTCCACTACTTTTAGCGGTAATAATCATGGAACAAAGTTTTTTTTTTATCAAGTAACGCAGTTACAATAAGTGAAATTTAAATGAGTTGGTTACTCACGTTACTCTATTTTGTGATAAATGAACACTTGCAGACAGGACATTTCTGATCTAACGCTGAGGAGCATGTGGGGGTTGCAAAATGAATATTAACACAGAAGGTGTGTTAGTATAGGGACGACACATTTATAGGCACGACATTCACGTTTTAAAGTAACATGAGTAACCAACTAATTTAAATTTCACTAATTGTAACTGCGTTACTTGATTTAAAAAAATACTTTGTTACATGTTTATTACCGTTAAAAGTGGAATTACAGTAACAAAATTAATTTTAACGCGTTACTCCTATCATTGTTTTTAACACAACTTGTGTTGTCCCTTTCATTTATTTTAACATGAAATAACGCCTTAAATGGCATGACACACACAATATGTAAAAAATTAACACATCATTTTTTGCATTGTAACTTTAGTATTTCCCTGCTGAAAAACAGCGTAGACCGGCATAATTCCCATGCTGATCCATGCTGGTTTGGTGATGGTTTAGCTGGTAGTCACCAGAGTGGCTACAGTATATTGAATGCTGCATTGTCCCCTGTTTGTAATAATAGGAGTGCAAATCTTGTTATATCCAATATCTTTGACATTGAAAATAGCAGGTCATGGGTTCGAACCCAGGGAACACAAAAATGTATACTATGTAGTAGCTTTGTATTAAAAGTGTCTCCAAAAGCTGTTTCTATAACTGAATTTTCAAAAAAGGTCATGTACCAGCCAAGCAACGGCTATTGAGATGAACGCATACAGATAGCTTTCACCAGGTCTTAAGAAGAGAAAGCAGAACTTTTAGAGAGGATTTTAGATGCAGTTATTTGAAACTTTATGAAATAAATCATCTAATAAAGCTAACTAAATATGTTTAAAAATTATGTATCAGGTTGTACAGTATTTGATGTACTAGTTCAGATATACCTTGAGTTACAAACTTGAAATTTTCGAATCTCGATATTTGCTTTTAAACCTGAATGTACAAAGAGCTCCAAGTCTCAACGAAAATGTGATAAAACAGAACACTAAGCTCCGTAATGCATGCAAGTGTACAAACAAACCCCAAAGATCAGCAAAAGCAGGCGCCAAGTGTGTGACATTCGACATAATTCAGAGCCCGGGCTAATCGTCCAACCAAGCGCATTCGCCAGCCCTTCATGCTTTGCTGGCCCGCAGACCCAGATACAGCGAATGACATTTATGTTCTTTTATTTCTGCTTTTATGTTGTTTTACCCTCTCAGCAGTGACATTTCCATGCACTAACCAGAACAAAGATTTTCACTTCTGAGATCCATTTGATATTTAAGCATATGCTGCTTTTTCGCACAGTAATTAAACGGTGGCCGAAGAGACCGGAGTGAAACACGCATCCATTAACCGACCCGGTCCAGTCGCTAGGCCTGATTAATTTTTTACGTGTGTTTGTGGTGATGTATGCGATGCACGGCTTGGAAACTGGTCAAAGTATATCACCGGGACCTAGATTAAAATCCAGTCAGATAGTAAAGACAGACGACTGCTGTGCTTCTCTTCTGGGCTTATCGTCTTCTTATTGCCTGTAAGCCATGGGAAGAGGAAGTCCTGAATGAAAAATAAGCTTGCACAAAATTTCTAGCAGCATATGTAAACAGTAAATTCATCTTGTGGTATTCCACTGCATTAGAAAATTGCATCGCATTAGCTTTCTTTATTGGTGAGATTGCATTTAGCTACAGTTATTATTGCAAAAATAAAACAAGAAGGGTCATAACAGTTGCTTTTTGTTTTGAACATTATAATTTAACTTGCACATTATTATTATTCTCTTCCAAAGTTTACATACCCTTGTCTCCAAATATTGTTTTATCGCCTCCTTGAGCGTCAGTGACTGTTTGTGAGTCTCAGTTTGTCCTGTAAAGCTGTTAAGCTTCACGCTGTTCTTGACAAAAATCCACCAGGTACTGTAAATTCTCTGGTTTCTCAGCATGCTCTGCACATTTCACATCTTCCCCAAAGTGACTCAATGACGTTGAGCTCCAGCTTTGGCACTCAGCACAATTGAGGGACTTATGAAAACATATCTCAAATAATTTGTGTAAATTTACTTACTCCTGACCGCAGAAATTGTTACTACATTTTGTAAAGTAAGAGGATGATTGTTTTACTACAAATTGAAAAGAGATCACGCATTTCTTTACAGTGGCGAGAATAATGCAATCTTTTACCAGTTATTTTATATGGACTTGTAGGATTTTTTATGAGCTTACCAGTCGGTTATTTTTTGTCAGAATGTACCAAATTGTTGATCTACAGACTGATTGTGTTTTTGAAACCTATTATGGTCTGTATCACTTGCATGGAGATCTCCCTGAACCACATTGAGGGTTCACAGTCAGCTTCCAAATGCAAATGCCACACTTAAAATCAACTCCAGAACTTTTACATGCTTCATTTATGAGGAAATTATTTAACAACTAGAAAATACGAGTTCATAAAACAGCTTTTGAGTCAACTGTCCGGCCTCTTTAAAAAGGGGGACCTTCATATTAAACGGCTGTGATTCCTAAACCCTTCAGACAATTTGCATGTGAATACACTCTAAATAAAGCTAAGAGTGTGCACTTTAAGCCAATTTTCAAACTGTACATGAAATAAATGTTGGTAAACAGCTAAAATAACACAAAATGTGCCTGTCTCAATATTTATGGACTGACTGTATACTGTATATACAGTACTATGCAAAAGTCTTACCGTGGGTTCACACCAGTCGCGTTTAATGCGTCAAATTCACATCTACCACATCTAGTTTGTCGCTTGAATATTTTGACTTACTCGCTTCATTCTAGTCATCAAGACATTCATGTGGAAATTCCCGTCATGGGAGGGGCTTTTGCGACTCCGCTTGCTTTCTGTAATCACGTCACTACTAGAGCAAGCTCCTGATTGGTTAATGCGGCGCGTTTTTCCGCCAAAGTTCACATTTTAACTTGCGCGTTTCCGCTGCAACGCTCAATTCGCGCAAACTAGGCGCGTGAATGAGGCGGAATCCTGTCTAACGCCCCGAGCTAAATGCCTCATTTGTGCCAGGAGACCTCCAGACGCGCATCAACACGTCTTCACATTGACTTAACATTGAAATCAGTCACGCTTGACGCCTCTACCACGGCTGGTGTGAACGCAGCATTAGGCCACCACCACCAGACTTGCTGTTTTAGAAGTTTTAATGTCCATCCATATTTATTTTTCAATCTGTTTTATTAAGATACAAACAGATAAATTTTCAGGACCAAAAGTCTTCTTTAGAAATCATTGTTGTTTAGTATGACCTCTCTTGACACTAAACACATCTTGAGCGTTTTCGAGCTGAATGACGTATAAAAACTAATTTCTTTAAAATTAGGGTTTATTTAGGTTTAGGAGATCCTGCAGTTTCCTGCTATTGCTCAAGTGGAAGGGGAGTTTACCCTAAAAACTTGACACATCACATTTTTATACAGTTTAATACTACATAGACATTTCCTGTATTTTTTTGATGTATTCTATTATAGAGACTGAGAAACAGTTATGAAAAACAAATCTAATTCTGGCATGGTGGCCTAAGACTTTTGCACGGTACTGTATATTTTTTTAGTCCTGATATTAAGTAAAAGTGAAACCGAAAGTGAGATAATGACCACTGTACAGTTTATTAACACATACTTTGTGAGCTCAGCATTTAACCAATCCCAGTGAGAACACACCCGGAGCAGTGGGCAACTATCACTTGCCAAACTATTACTATCACTGCCCAGGATGAAATAGGGGACAGGTGCTTTGCTTAAAGGCACCTCAGTTGCAACTTGCCAGCCATGAGACTCGAACAGGCAACTCTAGGGTTACAAGTCCGACTTTAGAGCATTCACACAACTCATGTGAGCAGCATGTGTGAGCAGCATGCAGAAAGTACAACTGGAGAGACATCCATACGTAATATCAATGGCTCGAAAGCTGTGATTACCGATTTCAAACCACGGTTTTGAGACTGTCTTTGGAAAAATTCAATTTTATGGAAAAGATACGCAGCAATGGTGTTAAATGATGAACCCTAATAGAACGGTACTAACAGATGCAAGATACCATTTTTATGATTCCCCTTATGCTTATAAATATATTATGCTATGTTGCAAGATGCATGTAGACTTATGATAATAAAGTACCTATGAGCACAACTGTAGAAACAGAAATACAGTTTCAGTTTTTCATTATTAAACACAGCAGACTTCCCGCCAAAAACAGAGGAACAAGATAATTAGTCACGGCAGGCTAGGGCCTAGGAAGCAATCTGACAGAGGAATATATTGATTTAGGAGGGAGTGCGAAGTAAACAGCTAAAGTTAGGGCTTGCTATCAATCTTTTCTTCCAAGTCTATCAGTATATGATGAAGCATGTATGTGCGCTCACACAAATACACTCATTCCAACAAGTCGCCGGACAGCTTGTCAGAGGAAGACTAATGTAAGTGGGAACTAATGTCTCCAAGGACTCTGGAGGGAGTTTTCAGCCTCAAAACATTAGTGCCATGTTTGTTGGCGAGTTTAAAGCAATCCCTTGAGCTGCAGACTTTCGTGAGGTAGTTGGCCGGTTATATCTGAGGATGATGATAGAAAGGGTAACATGGAAAAATCTCTGCATCTCTGAATCGCCGCCTCTGCATTTATTACACAGGGATCAGAGACAGGTGTGGGATGTCTTATGGAATGCTGTTGATGTGTTTAGTGTAAAGAGTGCTGGTTTATTTGCTTAGGATTCAAATAGCCCCTGCATGATTTGCTGTTTGTCTATGTGTTTTCAACTGTCTATCCCTGTCTCCTTCACAAAAACGTAAACGCTTACAAAATGTCCCCTAAAAGCAGGCATGGCTTGAGGATAACTATGTTTACAGCTATGCCTCTCACATGCAATTGCGTCTCCGTGCATCAGCAGACGGGCTGAAGGAAAGATAAACTGTTATGCAGGCAGACAGCACGGCCGAAGGCTGACGCTTTGAGAGTGGGATTTTAATGTATCAGTAGTTCAGCGGTTCAATAATCTGTGGAGACCCGCGACTGCGGAACTGGTCGGCTAATTGACGGGCTGTTTGGACAGAGCCGCAGGAACGCGGTCACTTTCACGGTCCCTCAGTCCTGTGTTTCTGTCAGGAAGACGGAAAGAGCCGAGGGAAGAGCCAGACGCTGAGCCCGCAGGGGGACCTGATGTCATTCACACAGCGTTGAGCTCTCGGGCAGCTCTCAGAGAAAAAGACATCCCTACCTCAGGAACGACGAGTGCCAGATCCTCACTAACACAATGTGAAACACCTGTTACTGCCAAAAGCTCTCACATGTCTCTTACCTCAAGCAGACACGACATCACTCAGCCTCAGAACTTTTAGCTGCTTCTAGCACACTCAAATAAATCGCTATTCCAGCACACCCTATTTTTATTTTATTTAGTGATTTATTTTATATCGGGGTTTATATTTCAGTTTATTGAAAGAGATGACAGGAGAATTACATTTTACAATTACATGAATGCATTTGGCAGGCACTTTTACTAGATGCCGGTAAAGTATCGTTTGGGTCCGGAGGTCTTTCGGTGTGGAGTTTGCATGTTCTCCTTGGCTTCGCGTAGGTTTACTCATTGGAGATGCGAAATTGTCCTTCCCCGAGTTGTGTATAGATGAACCTCTTGAAAAGCACCCCCACTCTGGCCCAAACCATGAAAAGACCTACTTTCACTAAAAGGGCTGTTTTTACTAAACCATTTAAATTATAAACATAACTGTGGTATCATTAGAAAAAAGACACTTTGAGCTTCATTTTCCAGGTTTCAAAATTATTTTAAGATAAAAAAAAGTTAGAGAGGCTGAAGTACATTGTAATAAAACATTTTTTGCATCTGAAACAGACTGGATTCGATCCGCGATCGTTATATCTACACAAAGGTAAGCAGTCCCGTTTATATTTTGCATTTTGTCATCTGGACTTCTGTAACAAAATACTACATTTATGATGCTAGAGCATCTGTATCTCAAAACAGAGACCATACACTGATGCTAAACCCGTAGACCTTTTAAATTATTTATAGTAATGTTAATATTATTATTGTTTGTAGACAGTAGCTATATAGATATTGTTAGCAGCGTTAAAAAAACTGACATCTTTTCGCCCCCGAGCTAGTGCGCGTCAAGAGGTTAACTTGTGTGGATTAACTTGTATATAGATTAACCACTTCTCACCATAAATATAGCCATAGATGGTGTTAAGAAATAAATTAACAACAACTTTTACACAAAATTACACTTTTATAAATTTTAATCATCATTTCTGTTTCCTGGTAATCAAACACAATACCCTACTAACTAAGCTACAGGAGTAATTGGACAAGGTCTAATTACCAGGAAAGAATTTTTTTCACCACTTCTGCAACATTGAAGTTTTGGTTCCTTGTGAATAGATGGGTTTCCATCGAAACGTAAAGCATTTTTTTTTTCAAAAACAGAAAACAAACAAATTTTAATTAGGTGCATTTCCATCAAGTTGTTTGAGCGAATGACAGTGATATCGGCAACTAACCAACAGTAAATGAAGCAAGGTCGCTTAGAAAATGGAAAACAGGGCTGCATTTAGTTATATACATTTAGTTGGGCACATTACACATTTACTAGCTTGTAATTGCCAAACTGCTGTGCACAAAAGAAGAAATGCAGCATTTTTGATGCAGGCACTAGCAGCAAGGGCATTACAATGATGTTGAGCCCCACATATGGAAAATACAATGTCAGCTGATACAGCTAGATGATAATTCATGTAGGTATAATGTTCTCTACATCAGAATTTATCCGGCAAATGCGTTTACATCTCATGTTATTCACATATGTCAAATTAAATGAGCATAAAAACTTTTTTGAATCAAGGGATTTTTATTTGAAATTTGGTGTTTTCACCACTGGTATCTTATGCGATGCTTCAAAATGCGCATTAAATCAGGGTGATGGAAACACAGCTTCACCTTAAAACTTGTTTCACCTTAAAAAAGTAAGTTATCTGGTAAGTTACCTCGGCAACCACTCTGTAAAAATGCAGCATTTTTGTCAAATCATATAATTTTTGTAACTTTAACTTAACAAATATGTTTTTGTTAATAAGTAAATTTTAATATTTTTTAAGTTATGTCAACTTATCACAGGTCAAAACCTAAAACAGTAGGTTCAATTGACTTGCAAAACCAAGCTTCATGCTGCATTTTTTATAGTGCAGGTAACTTACTATTTTAAGTTGAACCAACTTTTTTAACAATGTAGACAGAAGAGGACTGCCTCGTCAAACTGAACCTGACCTGAACCAAGATTTGTATAGCACCTTAAGGAATACATTACTTTTAGCCACAGTTTGATGACCTTTTAATTATACTTTTTGAACGCTTTTGTATTTTTCTTGATTTCATCACTTGATTTTCTTCTGCTTTACAATGTTTTCTGTAAAGCGTCATTAAAACAGTACTAATTCTGAAAATAATTAAATTAAACAAATTAAATTAATTTGATGTAAATACAATTTATTGTATATTTAACAGTAAATAGTTTGTAGTAAGATATGTCTGTTACTCCTGTAAATGACCAAACTCTAAGGTGTGGTTTCCCGGACAAAGATTATCTTAAGCCAGGACTAGGCCTTAGTCTAATTAGGAAATATAACTATTTTTTACAAGCATGCCTCACTAAAAACATTACTTGTGTGCATTTTGAGGCAAAACCAAGGGCACTGATGTATTTTAAGAAATGTCAGTGCAAGTTGTTTTCAGTTTGGACAGCTCTTAAATTTATTTTAGTCTAGGACTAGTCTAATCCCTGTCTGGGAAACATGCACATCGACACAGACTCCTGGTGTCTATAGAAGCATGAAATGCATTAAGCTAAAATGTTTCCCACTCATGTATTAAGGTAATAACTATTTGCACACATGCAGTCTTTCATTTAAAATAATCCATATAACAACAAAAAACCTGTTAATGAAAGCAAATGTTACATTTAGATGTTTTTTTACAAGAACAATTTTTGCATAATACTTGCACTCAATTATAAGTGAACGAGACAGAATGTGTCTGATTCATATGTGATAGCAGCAAGGTCACACTGTTGACCAAAATAAAGAATAATGGTTTATGAAGACACAGTTTTGTTAGTACAAAATAAAGCAACACAGCAGCAAAACGCACATATACTCTACATAATCCACAGATATGCACATCATGGGAAATCTACGGTAGTCTAATTTCCCCCAACTTGACATTTTGAAAATCCTGAAGTGGGTTGTTTTATTAGACGCTTGTCATCATACCCCAGGAGCAGTACGCTCACGTATTCAATTATCTATTAAAGCTCCTGTTCCATACTGACATGACAAATGCTAACAGGGGTCCTATAATAATGTCTATCCTCACCCTGAGCTTCAGATCAATCTGGGTCAGTGTCACTTGGTTATCCGTAGGAATATATGCACAAAGAGTCTGTCCTTGCTTTAAACAAAATCGGATAATACGTCTGCAAACAGAGCAAGAGGAAGAGCAAACACACGCTGAAGAACAGCTTTAAAGAGCCAAGCACCTCCATGCACGTGCTGGACTTAACTAAATCACCCATTATTCCTTTCAGTACCAGGAGATGACAGTCAGGTGGAAGAAAAAACAGAAGCACGGCTATTTATATTCAATTATGCCTAAACATCTTATTATGAGATCTATTGTGAGTAATTATCACGAGTCAATAACAGTTGAGTGTTTTAATTATATGCCATGTCGAGGGAAACGGGAAACAAATAAAGATGCAACTCACGCACACACAAACACGCGCGCACACACACAATCTCCTTGAAATACGATTGGGAACCTTGTTAACCGCAGACAATGTCAGTATTTCAAAGACCTATTCATTTTTAATGAATTAAAATTTAATAAACTGATTTCATGAACTCATGTATGAGTCTATGGATCAATGCTGTAAATAAATGATATACATGTTGCTATAGCTTATTTGGAAGAGGACAAAAAAGCTGAATGCACTGTAAGTTGGTGTCGGCCAAATGCATAAATGAAAACATACTTATATATAAGGAGCGGTTTCCCAGACAGGGTTTAGATTAATCTAGGACTAGGCCTTAGTTATATTGGGACACTAAAGTAGTTTTTACAAACAAACCTTACAAAAAAACAAAACTGGTGTCCATCTTAAGACAAAAAAATTGCACAAAACAGATCATGCAGCTTAAACATGCATTTTAGTCCTATTTGGGAAACCTCCCCAATATATGTTACAAATACACTGCAAAAAAATATTTTTAAGAAAAAAATTCTTAGTATTAGTTTTCAGTAAAAATATCTAAAAATTCTTAAATTAAGATGCTTTTTCTTGATGAGCAAAATGACCCAAGAAAATAAGTCTATAGTTTTTAGACCAAAAATATCAAAATTTAAGTAATTTTGTGCATAAAACAAGCAAAAAATCTGCCAATGGAGTAAGCAAAAAATCTTGAACATTTTTCTTAAACACTAAATTTAAGAAAAATTCAAGAAAAAAATGCTAACCCCATTGGCAGATTTTTTTGTTGCTTGTTTTATGCACAAAATCACTTAAATTTGATATTTTTGGTCTAAAAACTAGACTTATTTTCTTGGGTCGTTTTGCCCATCAAGAAAAAGCATCTTAATTTAAGAATTTTTTGATATTTTTACTGAAAACAAGACAAAAGTACTAAGATTTTTTTATCTTGAAAATATTTTTTGCAGTGTTGCTGTTACAATTGTATTTCCAAGAACAGAAAATTGTGATATCAACTTTACTTGTTGAATTGTCCATGATTGCATAATTCATTCACCTTAAGAAGGCAAAATGGAAATGTTTGTTAACATTAGCATAAATGAAAGACCATAAATTACGTATTGATGTAATGAATGAATATCAAAGTGAGTAACATCACATATGAACATTTTCTCTTTGATTTGTTTGCCTTTTGGTTTAAGCAGAAGCACTCTGATGATCTACTATGTAAATGCACTTCTGTTCTCTTTATATAGTAATTATTATTGCAGTGTTTGTGAAAGAAAAGCTCAATGGGGGAAGAACCGTAGGACATGGGAATGAGCTGTAGGGTGTGGGAATGACAAATGAACAGCTGATATCATGAGTGCAACTGCTGAAACCAAGTGGTGGGGCACAATGCCAGGGATATGATTGATTGAAAATATACAACTTTCCCTGCTGATGCATGCATTAAATAAACACAGCATCTGGAGCCGACCAGATACCAACATGCTGTGTATTTTCTTCCCCTCAGGCTAGGGATGTACAAGTATCTGGAGGCCAGCGGGCTACAGCTAAGGTCATCTTTTACACTTGTACATGCTAAAAATATCAGTAGGTCTTGATGACAAAACGAAGCTTCTGGTTGAATCGCCGTGAGCCTGTTTCATCTTACATTTAAAATGAATAGGATAGGCTACGATGCAATTCACAAAATTGTTCATAGTATTTTTGCGCAGTTTGTGCGGGACGGAGGAAGCAACCTGTCATGCATGGAGACAGCAAGATGTCCGTAACTAATCTAAGTGACAGCCGCTCAGACTCAGATCAGAGGGCTGATGGGAGAGAACAGTGGAACAAGGAATTTTCCAACCAGATTAATCCAAAAGTCATTTTGCGACTTGTGGTGGACCCACGCCTCTCAGTCTGTCCTGACATGGAATGGCCTGCGTCCAGAGCTTCTAAAATACTAAAATTCTTGATAATGGCTTATGAAGATTCTCAGATGATGTCAGTTTTTGAACTGAAGTTCAGATTTTTATAACAATAGAGAGTTGTCAATATACTAGAATTTCAATGCTAGTGAAATCTCACTATTTTTATACATACGTCAAAAACTAATTTCTATTGAATACACGTTTGTTATACACAACCCTTTAAAGGGAACATATCATAAAAATATGACTTTTTCCATGTTTAAGTGCTATAATTGGGTCCCCAGTGCTTCTATCAACCTAGAAATGTGAAAAAAACAACAACAGTAACTTAGTTTTGGTAAACCATTTTCTGGCATTTGAAAAAATAGTTCATTGAAATTTGGCTCCCCTTGTGATGTCAAAAGGGGATAATACTGCCCTTAATCTGGACTATCCAACCACAGCACTGCCATTTAGTGCAGAGATCAGCTCATTTGCATTTAAAAGGACACATGCATTTTTGCTCACACCTACAAAGTGGCAATTTTAACATGCTATAATAAATTATCTATATGGTATTTTAAGTTAAAACTTCACATATGTATTCTGAGGACACCAAAGATTTATTTGACATCTTAAAAAAGTCTTGTGACAAGTCCCCTTTAAAACACTAGAATATGGTAAATTTTTGCACACACCTACAAAGTGGCAATTTTAACATGCTATAATAAATTATCTATATGGTATTTTGAGCTAAAACTTCACATACATACTCTGGGAACACCAAAGATTTATTTTGCATCTTTAAAAAGTCTTATGAAATGTCCCCTTAAAGGGATTTGAAAATTAAAAATGATTTAGGTTCTGTCAAGTTATTATAAACCTGTATAAATTTCTTTGTTCTGCTAAAAACACAATGGATGTTATTTTAACCAAATATGGATGTCGTTTGTAACCATTTTTAATTTTTTTATTTTTTTGAGCACCATTGACTTTTATAGTATTTTATTTCCCTACTATGGAAGTATATGCAATTACAAATATATTTGTTTTTAGCAGGAAAAGGGTTATACAGGTTTGAAACAACATGAGGGTGAATAAAATATGACAGATTTTTCATTTTTGGGTGAACTATTAATTTAATATGAATAATAGCTAGTAACATTCTCGATAGTATTTCTCAATAAAGTAAACATTGCTTAACATTTCAGAAATTTTAGCTTTTTTAAATCAACACTGTTTTTCAATTAAAGTCTATTAGGCTCAGTTATGGTTACGTCAATAGCTCAAATTCAGATCAAGAAGTCTGTTCCCACACACCCTGTCAATTCCAATTAAGTCATAATTTGGTACAACCAATAGCGATACTGCAGAAATTTCCTCTTCTTTATTCACTGTAGGTATCACCTTTAAACAGAATTGCCAGTATTTTTGATCTTTTGATCTTTAACAGTTACGAAGCACAAGCCTTCACGTTTACCTGTCAATATACCCATCTATTACATTTACCCAACTACACTCTTTTTTCTTCAGTTTTTGCCTTTATTTTTTCTGCAGAAGCATGACATATCTCATCCATGGCCAGCGGGGAGAGAGAGAGAGAACAGAACAAAGTCTGCTGTCAGTCCTCATTTATTCTGTTATATGAATGTTACTTATGATCAAATTGTGTACTTTTCCCAATAACACATCAAAGTCTGAATCTATGCAATCTCCTTGCTTAGACTGAAGACTTATCCATCTGGATCTAACACATTAAACTAACTTGACAAATGTTCTTGATCACCACCAAAGCAATGTCCCTTCATCAATCAGTGTACATACACTAATAAATATGACATAAGAGACACACACATGACCTTCCGGAGTGGACACGGACAGCTTATGGAAATTGTAAGAGCTAAAGCAAAAGAATGAGAAGTGTGAGGAGTTTTATAAAAGCAATACTGTTGTCGTGTTTTCAGCGACTGACACTGGTGGCAGTATAAAACAACAGATGTCTTAGTGAAGTAAATATAAAAATGCACCATGCTCATCTCCCTTGAGAGGAACAGCAGAAGCCCCCGCTGCTGTTGGTACATTATAAGAAATCATGAGAGTGTGGAAACAGGACCACTCCTGTGAACAATGTCTGTGTCCTATTTTCAAAACTATGTCCAAATGAAAAGTCGCCACAGCATATGGTGAAAACCAGAGGTGAGAGCATATCTATCCACCTCAATGCTCAGACACACTGTTTCCTCTTGTATGAAAAATTGAGTTGGTTGGAAACACCTGCAGACTCTTCAATTTCAACTTAGAGCAGAATATACTGGAACAATACAGCATTTTACAGAAGACTATTGTTGGTGTTCTTTTTAATACTAAAAGGTCTTACATTTTTACAACTGTTGCTTTTCTTTTTTTAATCGTCCCATGTAGGAATGAAGTCACATGACAAGTTTGAAACTGCTATCAAGTAACTTTCATCAAACTTACCACCGTGAAGTCTTCAGCTGAACAGTTCTGCCCACTAAAGTTACAGCTCTTCAACATCTCATCCAGCTGGTGACCCGTCCGGTTGAAGATGTCCTGCATGTCCGGCGCCGGATACTCCAAATCTGTGGGCTTGTGTCCATCCTTGTTTTTTGGGGGCAAGCCGGTGAGGTTGGCCAGGTGGTAGATGTCGGCATCGGTAAGGGCAGAAAAGCGGAAACGGTTGATGTTGCAGATGGTCACTGCGGGGAACACCATTTCAGGGGTGGCCTCCTCGTTCAGCGCCGTGACGTGAGGATGCTCCAGGTAGGAGATGGCACACTTTGCCGCCTGGTACAGAAAGAGAACCAGGGACACCACGAACGCTAGAGCCCAGAGGGTCTGTCTGACACCCAGCCGGCCCGAGACGAAGATATGGTTAATCCCGTGGAGCGTGCAGGCATTTGCAAAGCCGGCCAGGTCTTTAGCTGGGGGACTGCAGCTCTCCTCGATTAGGCTCTCCTTGTCCCCATCCTGGTTGCTTTTTTGTTTCTCATCCTCCTCTGCAAATTTGATTTTGCAAACAAATTCGATCGGCATGTGGGCAGCCAGGTCTGCGCTTGGGATGTTTGGTAAGTAGCTTTTAACCCCTGTTCCACTCACTCCCCACGTTTCTCTTCCTGCGCTGTGACGAACAAGATCTCAACTCCAGAAAGAACAGAAGAGAAAAAAGGCAAAGAGAGAGAGGGAGAGAGAGGCTGTTGCTGCCGCGTGGAGTGGAGGTGACTGCCTGTCTCTCAGTTCCAGCAGTGTTGCTGCTGCTCCGGGTTCCTCGCTCAGACTGCTCATCTGAGCACTTGTTCGGCACGCTGAGTCCTGCTCGCAAGCAGTAATACACCTATGAAAACACGCACACACAAAACAACAACCTCCTGCTCTGCTTCACAGCCACGGATGAAAACGCAGCATTTTGACTGGAGCAAAAAAAAGAGGGGGGCTTCTTAATAATTCATGAGGAAGCAACACTGTGATTATTTCCTCCTCACCGGCGCAAGGAGCCGTAACTCAAACACCCCCCGCGCTCTCCGATCTCACGCTTTCTCTCCGTCTCCTCGGCTCTCTCACACACGTACGGACACGCATCCTTCTCTCTCACTCCCCGGCTCACTCACTTAATCCACTTGTTTGAGATGCCTTCCTACCTCTCGACCACAATAAGTTGTCATCAGGGGTTGTTTGACTGATCATTCAAGACTAGATAACAAAAGCAGGGGGTCAGTGGATTTTAATGTGCCCCCCACCCAGCCCACTCCTTTAGTTGCCAATAGCATCCTAATTGCAGCAATAATGAGTGGAAGCCAAACACCTCACAACTCTGAGCCATCGATCCGCTCTTCAAGCAAAATAAGCAAGGAAATGAGGAAATAAAGAAAGAAAGGCCATTGATCATGCAGAAGCATCAGTCAGAGATTAAAGGAGGCAGTACAACGGCCCTTTCTTATCAGGAATTAATGGTGGCATCACCGAGCTCCGGCACGAATTTAAATTAGTGTCCATCTCCTGATCCAGGACCAGATGACATAAGAGATGTAGAAATATATTGTGTTGCTAATAGCCTTTTTCCAGATTGCCAAACAAAATTAAGGAAATGTGAAACGGATCTCACTAACGCATTATTTTCTGCTATGAACATGTTTATGTAGCTTAACAGGTAACTTATTAGTGGACAGAGACATTTGAATTTAAGTTGTATTTTCAGGCAAATTAAAAGAATATATATATTTTTTTTGCATGAATAATGAATTTCATACATTTAGGGGATTACAACAAAAGCATGCATGGCAGTAAAACAGTTTACATTTTTACTTTTGCTCAGCATTTTTTTTAAACATAGGTTTTAAGCCTTTTACATTTATATTTGGCAGACACTTTTCTCCAAAGCAATTTATAGTGCATTTCAAAGTATATTTTATCACCTTATATGTTCCCAAAATATTGAACCAGTTATTTTATTTTTTGCTGCTTTTATTTATCTTAAAAAAACTTTTATGATACATGACTTTTATGAGGTTAGCTATAGACTCGATAAAGTTATGAGTAACCCACTTCTAGATGAAATAAACTTGGTTACATGTTGTTTTGCCTAAATTACTTGAGATGTATGATATCCCATCATGTAAAAGCAAAGTCAGCAGTGATTACAAGCCAAGGTTTCATTCAAGGTTATATTTAGATTTAAGCATTTAGCAGACGCTTTTTCCCAGCGACTTACAAAGATTAGTAAACAAAAAAGCATTTGTCATCTAGAAGAAATAATACAACAAGTACATAGTTACTAGTTTTCACTATTCCGAAAAAATACCTGATGCAAGCTTTGTTTATTTATTTATTTTCATTTATTTTTTGGCTATGGTTACATGTTTATTAAAAATTCACTGATAGACCAATTTTTGCTTTGTTTTAGCCTAGACCTCTGGACTGTGATTTTGCCCGGCTATAAGACTTCTTTTAAAGGGGCCATGGCATGAAAATCTGACTTTTTTCATGTTTAAGTGCTATGATCGTGCCCCCCGTGCTTCTATCAACCTAGAAAATGTGAAAAAGATCAACACAGTAACTTAGTTTTGGTAAACCATTCTCTACAAGCACATGAAAAAATAGGTTGTTGAAATTTGGCTCTCCTTATGATGTCATAAGGAGCTCTTATTATAATAATACCGCCCCTTAATCTGCACTGTCCAACCACATCACTGCCATTTAGTGCAGAGAGAAAGAGAGAGAGAAAATAATTCTCAGCACAATTGAGTTTCAATTGCAAAAAAACGCTCATTTGCATTTAAAAGGACACACCCAAAATGGCACATTTTTGCACACACCTACAAAGTGGCAATTTTAACATACTATAATAAATTATCCATATGGTATTTTCAGCTTAAATTTCACATATGGGCTCTGGGGACACCATAGATTTATTAGACATCTTAAAAAAGTCTTGTGCCATGGGCCCTTTAAATGCAAAATTGCTTGCTATGAAGATTATCAGGACAAAATTTGAGTGATGGATTTAAAGAGCATTTTCCGATTCACGATTTTACACATCCTTTGGTGTGTAAGAGTGTATTAGTGCATGTTAAAGGCGAGGTGCATGATTTTTGAGAAACCCTTTGGAAAAGGGAGTCAGGCCGAGTACCAAAACACACTTGTGGCCAATTAGCAGCAAGGGGTGTGTCTACTACCCGACATCGTTGCCTGGGTTGGGTATGTCTGGGGCGATCAAAAGAAGGTCCAGATTCAGTTGGATTGATTTCAAATGTCAACATTGGCTTTCAGAGATCATGGACCCTGCGTTTAACGATATGCAAAGGTACAAATCCCAAGTAAATGATGACGCGAGTTATTGTCTCCAACTTTGAATTTCATTTCTTGGACTACAACAAACACACGGATTGTACTGTAGGCAAGAGTTAACTTCCTCTGCCTGTTGACGTTGACACGACAGTAATTGTCATAAACTCACAGCCTGTAAGTAGCCTATGTTTTTATATTTAGATTTATTTACTACTGACTATTTAAATCATGACTCAAACTCGAGTTTTGTGCAGTGCAGAGTAGTTGTTTGTATTTTCTACAATCCAAATGCAGACATAGTTTTATGTCTTACTTACCTTACCAATCTGCTTAAGCCGTGCTGATAAAGTTAATCGATCAGCTTGGTCCTCTGCATTTTCTGCAGTGGCGGCTCGTGACTGCTCTTCCGAGGGGCGCAAATTCAAAATATGTGTTTGGAGTGTCATGCGTGTTGCTTGTGCTTTCAAAATATGTGTTTGTTGCATCACGTGAACCATGTGCATCACGTGTTTTGTCAAAACAAAATAAGTGCCAGCTGAAAACACGTTTATGATAAAAGAGACGCTCACTTTCACAAAATACACGCAAGACGCTCCCTTAACAGTAAACTGATTACGCATGAGATTATGTGAGTATCTGGCAAATGCGAGCGTCTCTTTTATCATAAACACTTTAGACGCGTCTGCAGCAGGCACTTATTTTGACAAGACGCGTGATGCCCATAGGTGCACTTGACGCGCCAAACACATATTTTGAAATGACGAACCACACATATGATGGGGTAACTTAATGTTGTGACGAACTTCGCATCATGCTCCCTTGAAAAAAGAAGTCACCGGCCCTTCACTGATGTTTTCTGGATCAGATTCAGCTTGTGTTGATAAAGTAGTAAAGACGATATTAACTTCTGTCAGTATTGCATTGGGAGCTTATCTTCCAAATATGCTAAGGAGCGTCACATTTCCGGCTGACGTCAGAGGTATTAATTTTAATACCTAATTTTAAGAAGTTGTATATCCAAAGTATGATTATTCAATCAAGAATACAAAGCTTTTTGTTCTTGGAAGAAAAGGAAAATACAAGAAGAAAAAGGTGATGGTGTGTGCAAACACTGTCTTGTCTTTGTGTATATTGTTTAGGGGACTCTTCTGTCCCTCTCCTGTTTTTGGAACTTGTACAATTATACTTTAAGCCTTTTCGCGTATGCAGTGTTGTACACATAGCAAAAATTGAGCTGCGCATAGATGTGATGTGCGAACGACCATGGACCCTCCTGATGCCGAAAATTACTTTCATGCGGGCGGAGTATACTTTTGGCTTAGTGGGGTTTGCTGTCCATGATGAGGTAACAAAAGCCCTGAGGTGTAGAGTCTGCCTCAACAGATGATGTGCATCCATGTTCTTGGACTTAAAGCTCTATCACGCTGGCACAACCCTCTGCGCTCCCCGCCAGTCAGCTCAAAGTCAGACTAGTCATCGCTCATCACATACATCCACGAAGACTCCTACACTGAGGCCGTGTCTGTGACTAGTGACCCATATGTTTTTTTATGACAGATTCCTAAGCCAATGCTCGAACTAAATAGCAAGGTTAACATACAGTAAGTAAATGTAAAAAGCATGTGAATAACATGCAAATATAAACAACAGAATGTGTACACAATAGTTCACAATTTAACATAGCGCACCATTTAGCGCACCATTCACACCAGAATCCTGCACGTAATTAACAGAAAGCTGACCCGTTATGTGACAGCAGCATTCATTTAATTCTGTACCTGACCTGACCTGTTTTACATAAAGACTGCCACCCGCAAATCATGCTGTATACTATCTTACATATTATAATAATATATATTAATAATATTATAATATATATTATATATATTAATATTATAAAAAATATAATTATATTATATTAAATTGTAAATATAATATTATAATATATATAATATATTATAATATATAATATAATATTATTATATTATATTATATTATATTATATTATATTATATTATATTATATTATATTATATTATATTATATTATATTATATTATATTATATTAAATTATTTTATATTATATTATATTATATGAATTAGTATTATTGTTATTATTATTATTATTATTATTATTACTATAATAATAATAATAATATTATAATAATATGTTATATTATTATATATCTATAATTAGAAACTTTTAATGGTCTTTAGACAGCATGAACACAAATAAGCACAGGACAATTTCAAAAGAACTGCCTATCAGCATGTACAGAATTAAGTCGAAATGGTCTTGGATTTAAGATCCTAAGATCCGTAGTCTGCCCTTGCCTATTGACGCTAATATTAGCCCACACGAACTTTGGTTCACATGGCTTGGATTTTAAGTTGTTCACTCCAAAATGAAAATTAGCCAAGATTTTACTCTCCCTCAAGCCATCCGTGTTCATGAATTTCTTCTTTCAGCCAAACAGAGTTGGAGGTATATTAAATAATATTCTGGCTCTTGTTAGCTTTTTAATGGGATTGGATAGTACAACATTTTTAAAAGCACATCCATCCATCAAAAACTCATTCATACAGTTCATAAAATGTCTTCTGAGGGGAAGCAATGGTTCCCTTTCGAGGGAACTTCGACAAGGGTTACATACGCAACTCTAGACGTTCCCTTTTGAGGGAACATCAACGCCATGTCAGAGCTGACGCAGCGTCTTGTTCCCATCTCAGGGAAAAGGGTTACATACATAACCTGAGACGGTTTTTATAATGTTGGATAAGAGGTCTGACTTCCGCCTAACCTCAACTCTCTTATTACCATGAGTACAGTTTATAAAGAAATATATGTAAAATATAACTTTTCCCTACAAAAACCCATTGCTTCTGTTAAGACAACATTTAATAACCCATTAGTTTTTAATGTATAGATGCGCTTTTTGGAGCTTTTTAAAATGGGGCACTATCCAATGCCATTATAAAGCTGAAAAAGCAAGGATAATTTTTAGTATACCTCTGACTTACTTGAAATAACAAAGTCATACCCTCTGGATGATTTAAGGGTGAGTAAAATATAAGATGATTTTCTTTATAGGGTGAAATATTCATTTAATGCTTTCAGCCTCGTGTGCTACACATTTGTGAGGCTTGCCTTTTTTCATTTAGGACAGTTAAAGTGAGAGGAAACTATTGAGAGTATAATAAATCACAAGGCAAAACCATGAGCTATACGGGACTTTTAATGAAACTGTTTTGTATTGTCTAGTGTTTTCCTAACAACATACCAACTGCAGTCGTTCATTGTACAGGTACATGTCATTTTAGACAGCTGTTTCACATCATGTACAGGTAGGTAGTACTCACCATCTGACAAATTTCCCATTCTGACCAATCATGTATGATTAAATTACATTTGAAATGTTGTGTTAACTTCAAATACAGCTTGGGTTAGTGAAGTCACATATAATTCTGACATTAGACAAGCTTTAGACCACTGTTCATGTACTTCCTGCTTTTTTATTACAGTGGTATCCTTCATTTCTAAACCTAGGTCATCACTTTGAAAACAAGGTCACATAAACAAATTAACATGTAAGATCAGGACAGGTCATTCAGTTATACTTGCATTACATTGTACAATGTAATATATGATGGGGATAACTCAATTTATCAGTCTGGAAAATAGCATAGTTCCTCATCTAAACTCTTGTTATTGTAAGACTGCACTACTGCAAAGCTCTTTTAAGCATTTCAGCCAGAGAGATTAAGCCTCTTCGTATCGTCCTGAATGCGGCGATGCAGCCAGTCTTCAATCAACCAAAATGGGCTCATGTCACACCCCTTTCATCTAACTCCATTTGCTACTTGTAGCTGCCCACATCATATTCAAGACAGGACTACCACTGAAACAGCACCCTCATACTTCATATCTCTTAACTTTATTTCAAATTTGTACTTTCGCTTCAGCTTCTGCTATTGCAGTACTATTGCAGTAGATAGTTACATGAACATTTGTTTGACGTTTGTTGGTTAGGTCGAATAATATGCCATATGCCTTTAATTACATGTGACAATTCCTCTTAACACCAGCATAATGAGGGATTAATGCACTTTTTTCAATAAAGAAAGTTGTATTTGTGTTCTTAAATTGTAAGATCCCAATTTTAGACATGGAAAAAACATTAAATATATAGTATTATGTAAGAATACAAGGTTGCATACTGTAGACATCACTAGCACAAAAAAACTTTTGATTAGCAATGTCAAAATGATATATTTTTCCATAGGACATTAAAGAGACGAGAAACAGCAATGACTGGTGCTGGAAGTGTGTCTGAGCCTCTGGTTTTATTATCATTTCTTTCCCACAAGTTTCTTAGTTTATTAGCTTTTGTCACTAATAAAACTAGTCGAGGCTGCAATTCTTCCTCAAACTCCTGTCATATGGTCATATAGAAAATTATAAACCATTAAAAAGTAGGGGAGAGCGGGGTAAATGTACCATTTTTCAGAAAAACTTAATTTTGAAAGATAATGTTTTAGACTGTGGTCCATAACTCACAAGTGTGGTCTAGGGGTGGCACGGTTCACAAAACCCTCGGTTCGGTTCGTATCATGGTTTTATGGTCACGGTTCTCGGTTCAGTACGGTTCTTGTTGTTCTTTTTTCTTTTCATTTTTAACACTCCAGAAATTTATTATCTTATTAATGTATTAATAATCCATGGGTACAGTATTAAAAAAGTTATATCATGTAACTCCTCAATCTCCGGGCAGACATCCTTTTCTCTCCCACTTGCCATTTTTACACGTAACATAAACCGGCAGTACTTACACTCCAAACCAGTCACCTCTTTTTTCGCGCGAAAGGGAAACACGCTATCTGAGGTCACATACAGGGCACGAGGCTACATACATTGCGAATGCGATGAACCGTTGAACCGTGCGACGCACACGTGCTCCGAACCGAGACAAGCGAACCGAACAGTTCAGATTTTTTTCATATCAAATGTTATTAATGCAAACTAACAATACAATCTTGAATTGTTGAGAATAAAAAAAATCAACAGTATGAACAATATAAAAATTTAATTAGCATAATATTAATTATTATCAACATAATGCGCCACATTAGCAGCGGGACAAAAGTTACAAGTATTACTTTCACCCCAAAAGAAACTCATGACATTTAAACCAGATTTACTTTAAAGCCGCTCTATGCATTTTCGGCGTTTTTGTCAAACAGCGACCCCTAGAGTCGCTGGAGAATACTTGCAACTGACGTAATTTCCCACTCCGAAGATAGTGACCAGGTAATGTTTCACAATTTCATACAAATATTAGGCTACTGCATAGTCTACTAAACTACAGATGATATTAATAGGATAATAAGAAGTTTATTCCGAGTGTAGAGTGCATATAATAATAAAGT
Organism: Misgurnus anguillicaudatus; assembly: GCF_027580225.2. NCBI lineage: Eukaryota > Metazoa > Chordata > Actinopteri > Cypriniformes > Cobitidae > Misgurnus > Misgurnus anguillicaudatus. Next base: position 16,971,313 of record NC_073353.2, read on the forward strand.
ACCGCGTTTGCTGGCTTATAACGTTTTTACATGATTGCAGCTAAATGCAGCTAAAGTAAACATTACAAAATGCCATGACAAAGTTAATTGTGTACGTTGCATTATTTCATAACATTGTTCGTTATAATGTCACTATACATGATTATTGCTATTTATCATAATAGTTTGCAAATTGTGCATGTTTACACTATTTACAACCTCTAGGCTTATTTATGTCCTGATCATTATGTGAGATATTGACAACTGTTGTCATGAAAATCGCATGACATACTACAAGCAAGCGCAACAACATACAACCTAGACCGCAAACAAGTTTACAAATAAGAGATTTACTTACTAGTCCATCAACAAGATTGCCAGATCAGCATCCCTGTTGCATCCAGTGCTGTCTTTTAGCTCACGCCAACGAGTAACAGCCTGACCGAGTGGGACTCTTGTCCGGTTCCTAACGTGGTCAGATTCTCTTTTCCTTCTCTCTTCCGAACGCGCTTTCTTAACTTTTAAATTGTTTAGCATCATGTCTCAAATTCGCGCGTGCAGTTGTTGTTATAGGCTTGATCAGATTCATGCGGCGTTGCAAGAACCGACAGCCGGATGACGTCAAAGTGCCGTCTCTGATCATTCTCGCGGTACTTTGACGTCATCCGGCGGTCGGTTCTTGCAGCGCCGCACAAGCCTAACGTATGTGACGTCGTTGCCGTAAAGCAAGTCGTGATTCTCGCAAGATTTGTCAGGGGCGGTTCTCTCAAGCTTGCATTGCTGGTTTTGCTAGCGGCGTCCTCCCCGAGCTTCAACAGGAGGATGATTCGCCCTACTATGACTTTGTTTACCACCGAAATAACTATTAAGGTAAAATAACTGCATAGTATGTCTTTAATACTAAAGAACTCATAAAAAGGCAAACTTACAGCACTAAATGACCTGTAGATTGATCAGTAGGGGAGAGCAGGGGCGAAAGTACCATTTTTCAGAAAAAAATATCATTTTAAAAGATAATGTTATAGACAGAGATATATTTTTGCTGTGGTCAATAACTCACAAGTGTGGTTTATCAATACCAGGTGAAATTTTGATCAAATGTAAAACGACTTCATTTCACTTAAAACATAAGAAGTGAATTGTTACTTTTGACCCCACCTGCAGGGATAAAAGTAACACACAGGTGGATCAAAAGTAACACAACAAAACAAGATAGATTTTTGTGTTACACATGTTTTTTATTAAATATACATGACTATGACCTTGTTAATATGTAATTGCAAACTTATTTTGTAATTTATCTTTGTAAAAAAGAATGAAATTACATTAAAATTACATTTTAAATTTTTGTTTTATCAAAAAGCAACCAACAGTAAAAACTTAAATTGTTGAGAATAAAACATTTTTTTCAACAGTTTGAGGACTATAAAATTAAATCAAATCAAATTAGAATAATATTAAATTTCAACATATAGAACAATATTAGCAGCAGGACAAAAGTAACAAGTGTTACTTTCGTCCCGACAGGATCTCCTCACATTTAAACACGATTTACTTTTATTTTTAAAAAACTCAGAGAGGTCAAACTTTACGATGTGTTAGAGCACTAAATAACCTGTAGATTGATCAGTACTTTAACACATGAAACGAAAAACACAATACAGCTTTAGTTATTTACTTTTCATGCTCGAAAAGATATTTGATCACCCTATAAAGGGCTACTGTACCTGCTAAACGTGCTATCATACTGTAGCTTGGAATGCAAATGTAGTCAGAGTCTTGACACTGTCTCAAATAAAGGTACAAAAGCTGTCACATTGTACTCTTTAAAAAGGTCCTAATATGTGCCATGTTGGTACCTATGAGGTACCAATATGTACCTTTGAGGAACAAATACAAAAGTGTACTATTTAAAGGGCACCGCCCCAGTGACAGCTTCTGTACATTTATTTCTGATAGTGCAGAACACAATGTCCTGTTTAGCAAAAAATACTGACAAAATCAGCTGAAACAGTTGACATTCTGGTCAGAATTTGTCTTTCAATGTAATAAACATCAAACATGTTTATTACATTGAAAGACATTCAAAACATAATTCTGATAAAAATAGAAGAATACACAACCTTTCATAACGCAACCTGTTCATTCGCACTTCTTGTAATAAGTTTACGTGATGTCATAAATTTTAACTTCAAGAAGCTTTTTTTCATTTTAACAAGCTTATAATGTCTAAACAAGCCTAAAAACACTTTAAGAGCCAATGAATCTGCAGAAAGCATAAAGATCAGCTTTAAGTGCTAAAGATCAGCTTTCAAGTGTTCCTGTAGCACAACTGGTAAAGCAGCACAAAGGATGTGTGCTCAATTCTGATGGAAAATGTATTGCATAAATGTAAATGTTTAACTTGAAAGAAGGCTTTGGAGAAAATTTTCCTTGAAATTTGTAAATGTAAACTACATACAGTACTGTAATAAAAATGCATAACACTTGAGGCTGAGACTACACTAAGTGGGACATTTGAACTTTAAGCATTAGAAATATTGAAACCTTTACAAATATCTGCTCACTGGTGTAAAGTTTTAACGTTTATTCCAATACTATCCATTAAAAGATGTCCCGATATGCATCTGTGCTAAGCAACTGACTCAAAATGCAATTAAGTAACTTTTGATATAATATAGCTTTTGGAGGTTTTTAATAATAATGTTTGCTTGTCTGCAACATTTTATAGACCAATCACTTGATGATGTATCTTGGGATTCCCTGTTGCCATTAGTGGCAGTGTTCCATAAAGCAATTTAAAGCTTTTTATGCATCTACAGTATCAGCTTCCAAGGCTACAGTCGATATTTGATATCACAAACTTTTAACCTGACACAATCTTCCATTTGATTAAACCTCATGTCTGAGCCAAAGTTCAGAAATTGTTGTCTTTAAAGTGTCTTTCCCAGTGGAGACTGTTTTCAGTCGCAAACTGAAGGCAAAATGGGGTTTCATCATGTAGTGCTGATGGATGCACTGCAGAGGGGGGGGAGGACAGGGTGAGGAATGAATCCTAACCTTGTTCGAGTGATATGAGACGGCAACACGTACTGAGGACACATCTGTCATATGATATATGGAAACCTCCTTAAAAGAGCTATATACTGCTTTTGATTTCACACGTTTGATTTGATATTCCCAAAAACGTGACATAATTATGGAAGATACATGCAAGTGGAAAACAAACAATCAAAAAGATTTCCTTTGCAATATATAAGTAAAAAAAACTACAGACAGCTGCTTGAATATACAAAAGAACAGACACTGGTTTGGTAACACTACTGCAAAAATAGCAATGATAGTTAATAAAAGCTTTTAGTTGTATTTTAATATATAGTAACAGTAAAAGAACATTAAGAACATAATACAATTCAATTGGTTATTTGTGACCTTTGAAATCCAGGTTAAAGTCTCATTATCTGATTGTGAGATTAGGGCATCAAAGTTGGATTTCAATAATTGATTTTACATTGATTTCAACCTTCGACCTTACTCAGTCAATAATAAAGATATCAAGGTTATATTTTCACACAATGTTCTTTACATTATAGGATGATTTTATGTAGAAAACAGTTAATCACAAACTGGCAGACTATCAAATAAATACTTTGGGCGGGGTATGTAAAAGCTCTTTCATGCATTGTGACTTACAAACACTGTTAAAGAGGCAAAGTGGCGAGCAAAACTTTTGCCAAGTGGTTGATGTCCTCAGGGCAACATTATGTTGAGCCTGGGACAACATTTCAATCAACCAATCAGATTTCAGAAATATACTAGTCAACATTTGAAGTGGATCAAAAAGGTTTATCAAAGTTGTTCTAAGACAAGAATGGGTATTAGGGATTGGTTTTATGTAAACTTTTATTAAAGGTTTTGATCCACTTCGAATGTTGACTAGTGTAAGTTTACAGTTTGTTTTAAGTTTAAGTTTACAACCAGGATTAGCTGTTTCTAGACCATTTTTTTTCACTTATCATGTCCCTCTGATTTTAGGGTTTGGTTATGGTTGGGGTTTGGGGTGGGTTTAGGTTTTATTTAGAAAAATGTTGTCCTTGGGTCAACATAATATGATGCCCTGAGGACATCAACCACTTGGCAAAATCAGTTCAAGCCAAAAAAACAGTTGGACATGGGACGGAGTATTTTTGTGCCGAACAATCTTACTCTATTTCTTTTTTGAACAATAGAGGGTATGTGTTGATGTCACATTTGTGACCACGCGAGAGCTCGCCCTGTTGAGTGGCAAACGTTCAACAAAATGGCTGGTTTTCATAACGGTGCTGCAAAAATGCCAGTAAAACTGACTATTATCAGCTTAAACTGAATTTAGTTGGACTTGATAGCAGAGGTGGACAATACTTCGTATTAGTTACATTCGTTACATTTTCCAAGCATCTGTGCTTTATTACACTTCAACATTTATATGTACACAAAAACAGATTCACGCTTTTATAGTCCCCTCAGTGTTTGTCTTGGGGGGAAAAAACTTCACTACATTATAAAGCATAGAATCATACTGTGTATTCTTTAATATTGCATATTAAAATTTATTTAAAATTGTGTAATTTTACTTGAGTAAAAGTACGTTAATGTACTTAAATATGAAATGTAAAACAAAAACTTAAGTTTCACTCTATTACATTTCATAAATAATATGATAATATGCTTTGAAATTTATGTTTTCCAAAGAAAAACACGGATAAAATACAAATACTTGAATACTTTTAAGTAGAACGTAAAATAAAAAGTAGTGTGACCCTAGCAACTTGTTAACCCACCTAGCTTGAACGATCCATTTACTTCTCCTTTCTGTGTTTTTTGTCAGTCTGTAAAACGATAGCTTTGAATTCTTGTTAATCTGTTAGTACGGTCTATCAAACAACAGCTGTTTCCCATTTAGACGTGTTTTCTCCGTGTTTCCGCTGATTTCACACTGTACTCAAATGCTACTGCTCTGTCTTTTGCCACTCAGTGATCGTAATCACAGTCACTTTCCCCGAAGGTGACATCGCTTGCATTCCCTCTATTTCAGGGCATTAAGTACAATGGAAGTCCTTATATGGGCACTTTAACATGAATAGTGGAATAGGGCACACAACAACCATAAAGTAAAATCTTCACAGCTTTGCTGATTTTGTAAACATGTAAAATAGCCAACACACACTACACATTTGAAAGTGCAAACTTTTCTTCTGTAAATAGCAAAATAAAAAAATAACAAAATAATCCAGACATGTTTTTCACAAATTCAATGTCACTTTGAATAAATAAAATAAAATGAAATAATCAACAATAAGTACAAACAAGAATACTCAATTTTCTTAAATAAAACAAAGTATCACAAAAATTCACAACTTTACTTACTTTGTAAACACAGTAGGGTATGTAGAACAGCTAAAACACACATTCAAGTACAGTGCAAATAAACCATGAACTACTGCTCAATATCTAAAGAAAGATAATAAAGAAAGTAACAGCTAGCCGGCATCAATGATTGGAAAGTGCATATGTATTGGTAATGTTTAACAGTAAAATCTCAATGCAGCTTGCACCAAAGTTATAAATTATAACAACATAGTTTACTAACATTAACGTCAGCAAGTTTTACGATTAGCAGCACATGCTTATTTTTACCGTATTTAAGAATGATTAAACATTGACTTACATGCAAGTAATGCTCGGGCATCATCTCGCAGTTTCTTCTTCTTTCTTTTCACAGATCCTGACTCCTGGTGTCTTTTTGGGGCCATTTCCATAAAAGCTGCCTACTGTCTGTCAAACTTCATCAGGCGCCCGTGGGATCAACCGGCGTGGACCATCCAAGGCGAGGGGGGGCATACTTTCTAGACTAGAGCAATTCAATTATCTTGTTCCATTAAATGGCTAAAAAGTGCCTAATAATATTTTAATAGGCTAATGAAATAATATCGGCATTATAATTTTTTCATTAGGCTATTTATGGTGCCCCCTCAGCACTTGGTGCCCTACACACAACCTGTGATGAGCGTGGTGGGAGCAGCGGCGCTGAGTGAATCATAAGTTAATCAGAAATAGTGGGATAATGTTTTTTGTGTGTTGCCTCCAGTGGGTCGGGTTTATTCAGAAAGAATCTGTAAAGTTGATCTGTATTTTATAAATCTGATAAAACTAAAGACTATATGAAAGATGATATAGGTACTCAAGATTAACATGAAATGTTATGTGTGTGTGTTATGTAAGGTTTAAACTTTATATGATTATATAGTTTGAGCATATAAATTGAGCAAGTCTGGAATGTAGTTCTACAGTGAAAGGACATTAGTTCAGAAAGTGTCAAGATGTCTCTTGAATTATAGTTTATTCGCTGTTTTCACAAACATCATAGTTAGCACATTTCTTCTATACTGTGTCTGTTTAACTATTTTGTATGCTGAGTGACACACTGTGAATATTGTGAAATTGTGTTAAATAAGGCTTTTCTGTATTACACTATTCACTCTATTTGTGAGATTGACCTTTTGTCCTGTTGAAATGCTAAATTAATTAATGAATAAATGAATACATCAAGCTATGAACAAACAAGAGAGACAAATCTTTATTCAGAATGCAAAATAATGTTGTGCATAACACCTTTACAATGTCTAGAAATGTGTCAGATGAACCAGCTGTAAGATGAACAAGGTTACTATGGATTCATTGTTTGCAAGACATGGGTTTCTCATTACGTTAGGTTTCTCTGAAGATAAATAGTAGGGATGCACCAGTGTATCAGAATATCAGCAGATAAAAACAATTTTCCCACTATCGGACATCGGACGGTTGTTTAAAAGCAACTGATGGTCAGGACAGATTTTGTCCTGACAATGAAAATGGGCACAAAATGCATCAAAACTCATGCCGTGTAATAATGTTATATTTGGTGACAATGACAGCAGAAGACTAGGATTTTAAAACATAATAATTTGAAACAAGCAGTAACAAGAAAAACTAGCGTTATTTATTGGTAACGGTAGATGTTGTTCTAAGTAATTGTATTGACACAGCAATTTTGTATTGGTGCATCCCTATAGAGAGACTCCACAGGAACAGGAAGGAAGGAAGAACAAAAAAAGATAAAGTACAGAAAAATAAATGAATAAAGTTCCTGAGACTGAGTTACACTTTGATGTGACGTAAATGTGGATGATTTGAGACTAACATCAGTTCAATTCAGGCATGCACAAATTCTGCCCTGCTGCGTTCACCTTGCATGATCTTCTGAGGTTTCCATGCATAATAAGAGCTTTCATTTGACAGGCTGAGCCCATTTCCACATTGAGTATATGTAAACCCACTCTGTACCACAGGTAAATGCATTGCCCTGAAGAGGATCAAGAGCTTCTGCAGACTGACAAACATCTGACTTCGTCTGAAACTTCAGCGGAAGGGTCAAGGTCAATTTTTCCCGGGCCTTTCTGACCCGAAGAATAATGTTTTATCGAAGTGTACCGGAAGCACTCGATATATCAAAATGTGATTAGTGTTTCATGTGGAGCAGACGGTCTAGAACAACTCAATTTGCTTTCTTCACGCTTTCTAACTCGTTTGATTTGTGATGGCCGGGAGGTGAAAGGTTTTAAAATGGCCAGAGGTTGGGGTTGCCCTTGAAATATTGCCAAGGTTTGTTTTTTATTATCTCACTGGTAGTCAGGTATCAAACAAGAGTAAAGGGTATAAGGGAAATAACAGCCTGGTAATAGAAACAGCTGCTTTAATACTGATAAATAGGAGGCTGTCAATGTGACCAGTGCTTGTCCTATCAGCAAAGAATGGTTAAAGTGACGAGCTTCCTGATCTCTGCTAGTTTGCTGACATTTCTCATTGTGAATGTTGATCTGTGTTTAAATCCCTGTGTCAAGTTTGTGTTCACACATAACCCTCTCTGACAATTTTACGGAAATTTTCTGGGACCAAAGTGTTGTGTGAATGGGGTTTATGTGGTTAATGCCACTATTAAAGTTGCTATTAACTCTTTCCCCGCCAGCGTTTTAAAAAAAAGTTGCCAGCCAGCGCCAGCATTTTTCATGATTTTCACAAAAGTTTAATGCCTTCCAGAAAATGTTTTCTTTAAATATATAAACAAACATCAAATGAAAGAACAGACCCTCTGCTTTCAAAAAAAAAAGTTTCATCCTACCTTCATTAGTTCTCTTTTTATCACCTCTCAAATATGGGTAGGCTTCTTTAGAGAAAATTAAATTTTTTGTGAAGGACTTTTGATAGAGATCAGATGCAGAGCGATCTTTAAAACATACACAGAATTCTTTCTCTTTTACGTGAGGCGCTACTTCCGGGTTGTATAAGTTGCTGAAGTGCGCCACCTGGTGAATAATAGCGGTATTGTGGAAAGCAGGAAATTCTTGTCATTGGCAGGGATGCGTTTTCTCTTAATTGACGAATTTTCTCGTCAATGGCGGCGAAAGAGTTAAAATTATTGAAGTAAATAATAAATAGTGAAGTTTGTAAACCTAACGGTTACTTTAATAAGACATTTCAGCCTGATCTCATGATAATTTGTACATATTTTATGAGTTGGCTAATTCGTATGAATTCATCCGAAGTTAATCGTGCAAAAACGTACGATTCTCATGAAAAAAAAAAACAACGAAACCCAACCCCTAACCCCAACGTCACAGGAGTCAAGGCAAATCGTACAAAAATTACAAACGTGATCGTATGAATTGATACGAATTAGCCAACTTGTAAAATATGTACGAATTATTGTGAGATAGCATTGGGCATTTTCTTTCTTTTTTTAATTTTTCTTAATGCCATTCCAGCATCTATGGCTATATTCATGCAGCAATGCATGTTGGCCTGTGGGAGGAAACCGGAGGACACAGAGTAAACCCATGCTGACGCATTGAGAAATAAGACATTTTAAAACTTTAATGCCCACTAAAACAATAAATGTTTGAAATTCAAAGTGACTTATCCAAGCAACTTTTTATCAGTATGTGTGTTTCCTGGGAATTAAACCTGTGACCTTTAGTGCTGCTATCACAACCCAGATAGCAACAGACTCCGTAGCAGATCTGCTTTGATTTGGGCAGCTCCGCTGTACTCACGGTGCGGAGTCTGTTGCTATCTGAGAATCCTCTACCAAATGAGCTACAAAAACACATCTTACAGTATGTTGCCAGTGCTAAAATAGTGGTTTATCGCAACCAAAATTAAAAGTATCTTGTTAACGACAAATAATAAAATACTTCTTTGCACAGTATGATACTACAAATGGCTTGCGATCAAATCGCTTGTTTTCAACAAGACTGCAGCAAATGCTAAGCAAATGCGAAAGTAACCTTTCTACCTCAGCCTTGCAATCGTATGAATTATATTCTCCTTTTGTTTCATTGCATTTCACTTTGTCCCTCCAAGACCCTGAACGTGAAAGAAAGGCACCCTCAACTGGAACAAAACCTAAATGTCACGGGTTGATTTTATTTTCTTTTTATCTAAATAAAAAGGAAAAACTCATTCATGCATGTTTTTTTGTAACACACAGCTGCCCGTAAATAATAAATGCATTTCCTCTTAATAAAAAGTATTTTCCATTCTGGGTTCACTGATCATTGTGGCCCAGTGTGAAGTAAAGTTGCTGTGGCCCTGTGTCCCTCTGGGAGCAGGCCAGGGTCCTTTGTTTGTATCCCTTCACTTCACCTCCCGCGGCCATAATATCAATCCTTCTCCAAGCAGGCAGGACAGCACAGCACAGTGCCACAAACAAACATGTGCCACCAAAAGACTTTAAAGTGGATGCATTTTATTCAGTCAATAACTTATTGACGGAGCAACCGAAACGCATGTATTAATGCATACAGTGTTTGTGTGTGCAGCTATCACAGATGTGATGATTTAGTTATTTATCATGATTTAGTTGTGTTTCACGTCAAGAGACACAAGGACGGAGGGAAGTATTTCAAAACGGCTCATTTCGGACGAACGTCTCTTCGCTTGGCTCAATTATCTATGTGTTTGTGTTTGATGTCTTGATGCAGAGAGGGGGATGTGTCTCATTATCGGGCAGCTGCCTGCATTGCTCCAGTGCTCACTGGCTTGTCAGAGTCTGGACAGATGGGTTTACAGGCTGCAGCCTGAGAGAAAATACTGACCCTCTGCTGCATAAGCAAAACCAGGGTTACCATAGTTACTATAGGTTGCAGCTATGTGACCCGGTCTGTGAAAAACCAGCTTAAGTCTTGTGGACATCAAAGGCAAGTTAGTCTACAACAGCGTCCGACTCATGTTAACTAAAAATAAAAAGTTTGCACTTTAAAACCACACTTTGATATAGTCAATGATTAAAGTACCGGATGCCTAAAGAACAGTGTCTGGCGGGACTGACCTGACTTAAGATATTAAGGCTTGAATAAATCATGCGATGTTGCTGTATCATCTCTGTCCAAATCAATCTTGCAAGATCAATATGTCTGTCTCAACTCATGACATTCCAGATACAAGAACACAGGCACCTGAACAACAGTAGGTGCTGAGAAATGCCAAAGTCATGGGTTTGATTCTCAGGGTTTGATCAAATGTACACCCCAAATACACACCCACAAAAGTTGCTTAAGATGAAAGCATGCATTTCAAGAAATGATCTTCAGAGGGGCATAAAAAGACAAATCAGTGCTTAACTTTACATTATTTATGCATGAATTAAAAAGTGAAAATTAAATTAAAAATCGATTAAAAAAATGGCATTACCAGTTCCCAACAGGCTCATCTGTAAATACAGCAAGTTACAATTAAAACAGGCTGGTGTTATACTGTATGCGTAATAAGTTATGTTTTCCTCGATCGAAGACAATGGCTGCTATTGTTCTAAAAACACACGCTTGCTGAGATGAAGTTGTCTTTCATTATCTGAAAAAGAAATTAAACAGATGAATAGCTCAGGCCATTCCAAGTCAATCTACAGCTCATTGTGTGCCGAACACTTGATGAGATGCATGAAAGAGCCATAAATGGGACTGTATGTAAAGATGTAATGAACTGAATGATTTACGCGCTGTTCTATAACATAGCAGATATTAAATCAGTTGTGTAAAAAATAGACAAACCTAACTGCTGGGTTTAAATTATGGAAATTTTCTAGATTCATTTAACCCAACATTTGTGTTTGTCCATATTTTACCCAACCATGGAGTTGTAACAACCCAGCAGTTTTAGGGTATTAACAATATAAATAAAAACATTGAATGCCAATTTGGGTTCATTTCAGTAAGTTACTGTAAAGCTGTAAAGTAATACGCTTTATGCCCAGCTGCACTACTTCCTGAACTTCTGCAAGTTCCTTGTTTCCTGTCTGCCATTATTGGACAAACTGATTTATCCAGGTGTGCCTGACCTCAGTAGTCACAAACAAGCTGATTAATCCAGGTGTGCCTGACTTCAGTAGTCACAACAACAATAATCAGACACACTTGGATTAATCGGTTTGTCCAGTGGTGGCAGACAGGAAACAAGGAGCTGGCTGAAGTTCAGGAAGTAGGGCAGCTAGGCATAAAGCCTATTAACCCCCCTGTAATTAACATCCACAAGCCAGAGTTTTCCATATCTCCATATTTCCATATTTGTTGTCCATAATTATTTGTTGTTCACCATAGTAGGAAAGGAGCAGAAGATTTTCCTTAATAAAGAAAATTTGGGTAACACTTTACTTGAAGGGGTGTTCATAACACTGACATGACACCTTCATAATCATGACATTACACATGTCATGAACATGAAGGAGATTTTATGCATGTATATGACAACTGTCAATAAGTGTCATTCGTTTAATTATGTCATTTTTAATGCAAATATGACATTGTTTGGGATGTCTTTGTTTTGACAACTTGACATAAACCAATACATCAAAACTTATCATGACAACTTGACATTACCAAGACAACATAACTGACCACTTTTTACCAGTGATACAAATTGAATTTGTCATTAAAATGTAATAAAGTGTTAATACTCTGTCATATAGTTTTATAACAGCGTCATGAATATTTTTCTTGACCTCCACTACAGTGGTAAAAAATATAATTTGTCATTAAGTTTTAATACTCTGTCAAATAGTTTTATAACAACGTCAATAATATTATTTAGTTCATAATGGTTTTTTTAAGTTTCCTATCTGTGTTTAACAGATAAAATCAATAATAATAATAATAATTAAAATTGATAAAATTGGAAACCAAATCACCTAAAATTAAATGAAAACAGTACAATAATGGGTAAAGCCATGCGGGGTAGGGTCCATATTGCTGGAAAACAGTTGATTACATTAAATAAATTAATTAAATTAATTAAATGTTTTGTTGTTTTTTTCTTCTGTTAGAAAATTTCAGAACCTTCTGTGTGAGGAAGAATGAGTTCTGTAAGTTGTCAGTTTTTTATGTATTGTGCACATAAATTTGAGTTTAATCTTTTGATGTGTCTGTTGCATTTTGTTAAGGTATTTAAAATGATTTGACACAGTATTAACACTTAATGCACTTAAATGACAGTTTAATGTAATGTTAACCCATAAAGCTAGGTAGTTTCTTAAGTTTGATAATTATTTGATAATTATGTCATATTTATGTCAGGTTATGATATATTGGTTTATGTAAAGTTGTCATAACAAAGACACCTCAAGCAATGTCATCTTTGCATTAAAAAATGATACTTAATGACAGTTGTCATAAATGTGCATAAAATCTCCTTCATGTTCATGACACGTGTCATGTCGTGATTATGAAGCTGTCATGACAGGCTTACGAACACCCCTTCATGTAAAGTGTTACCGAAAAGGTACACACGAAATCAGCGTACATGCGTAACCACTGAAACCGACTCAAAACGTATGTGGCGCCATAATTCTGCAACAAAAGGTGTTTCTCAATGTCAAGGAAGGATCATCGGAAGCCAGAATTTCGAGGATGCTACGTCATCGACATCCGTTGACGCACTGTACCAATGTCGAGGATTTTTCGAATTTCAACAAAGGACTGAGTCCTTCATTTGGCAAATATCCCATACACAGGAAATGATGCATATGTGTAGCCTTCGCGCTCTTCTCGCTCTGAAATCACCCACAATCCTATGCGTGCAGCGCTGAAAGCACACCTTTTCATAATGACGCAATGATGTGCACTTGCTAGCCTGTTCTATTTACGTGTTCTCCGAATGCTAAAGAGGAGCCTCATCTAGCCTCTGAAGGAAGTAACTTGGAAGTACCAGTCCTGCCAAGAAAGTATCCTTGACATTGAGAAACACCTAGAGAAACATTCAAATGGGAGAAGACGACTTGAAGCATGTCCATAATCTTTCTTGTTGTCCATAATTATTTGTTGCTCACCATAGTAGCAAATAAGCAGAAGAATATTCTTTATGAAAAAAATGAAATTGAAGTCATAGCTGTCATATAGGGGCAGTCATGGGCTAAAGGTTAGAGAGTCTTCCTTGTAACCCAAGAGTTGCCGGTTCGAAGCTCGTGGCCGGCAGGTAAACGAGGGCGCCCTTGAGCAAGGCATCTTAACCCCAGTTGCTCTCTGGGCGCTGCAGTGATAGCTGCACACTGCTCTGGGTGTGTGTGTTCACTACTCACTGTTTGGGTTAATGTATGTGTCGTTTTAGCCAAAATAACTTGCAAGAGATGTATGATATTCCATCATAAAAGCAAAGTCAACAGTGACTGCAAGGTGTTTGGTTTTTATTTATTTATGGGCTATGGTTGGACAGCTAATACATTTTTACTGACAGCCCAAATTTTGCCTTGTTTTAGCCTAGACATATGGGCTGTGTTCAGACAGGTTTTTTATGTACTTATCCTTACATGCATTGAGAAACAACTGACATTTCCTGCAAAATCTGCTCCGACACTGTTATTTTAAACCTGGGTAAGGTATGAACTTTAAATACAAAAAGATTTCAAATTTGTTCTCGTTAGTAAAACAAAACCAAAAAAGCCAAACCCTACATGTTTATAATCCTGAATTAACGCAAGCCTTCTGTGGCTGGTTACGTCAATTAGATGAGCGGACTATATAATGCCAGATGACCTTTACCTCCATCAGTGCTTTAGCCTCCAGATTGGGACATTTTGTTGTCGCTGTGGAGAATTATCTTTCAGGTGCTACCTGCTGTGTTGGATAATAGTCCTTAATTAGCACAGGAGCGGGGAATGCAGAAAGAGTCTCTCTATGCCTGTCGGTTTGTGGCGGGTTGGGGGGAAAGGGGGGCTTGAGAGAGGAGGAGAGTCAATCATGTCCACTCTATTGCCTACTCACTCACCTGCACAACGGGGGGCTTTCTGCTCAGATACAGCTCTTTCAGCAGGGTGGGAATGATGATGCATTCAAAGGTGAACGAGTTACCGGGGGGAGATGATGGTCCTGAACTTCTAGGGCTGCCCTGTCTTTCCGTCTTTGAGAAATGTACAAAGAAACATTGAATGCGCCGCTGGAGTGCGGGAGATTTTTCTGAAACTTCGCAGTAGCTTACAAACGCTTGGACCCGAATAGATTTTGAGTGCAAGGAGCTACAGGGGTGAACCATACAAAAAACAGCAGGGACCATAAGTGCACATACAGATCCTGCATCGAGATTGCCTTATTCTCGCTTTTCAAACAAATCTTTACAGTATTTTACATAAGTGTCATCGGTTTGTTTGCACATATGCAAAGCACTTTAAAAAAGGCTTTTGTATCCGTCATGGCTTCTTCAGGCGTGTTGTGAATGTACTAAGAGTCGGTGAACCCCTGCTAAACAGATCAGTGAGTCTGGCCTTCAGAAGGAGCAACAAACATGACCGTTCCTCTAGCAAACACACCTCTGTCACCAAATAGCTTTTTCCATTTACAGTGCAGATTTTTTGAAGTAAAGGCACAAAACAACAAATATTACACAGTTAAAAAGTGATATCACATGCCAATTTGTTTTACAATACCAAAATGCATCAGTCATCACTGAAGTGAGCCGCAGTATCGTCAAAAAGTGACGGTCATCCAAACTTTAAGCACTCACACCCTAAGGTTCTCGTAAATTCTCTGGAAACAGTCCTGAATATACAAAAGCCCTTTAATTACATTTAATCTGCAGTCTGCATGTGAAACGGGAGGTTAACATAATATCATCGAGCCATCTTCATGGTTCAATAGTGCTAAATGACTCAACTAATGGAAGTCAGTCTGCTTCACTAACACCTTCAGACTGGTCATTTTCTTGCTTTTTTGTGAAACAAGGCATTCTTGAAAATCCAATTTTCTCCCATCCTGGATTCTTTTTTCTATGGCTGTTCACTTGTCATGTCTCATGCTTGGGAGATTATTATTTTTGTGCCATTTTGGTACTTCTCTCCAAATCTATCACTTACAGCAAGTACAAAAGCTGAATTAAATAAATCCCTTCTGCATCGACTCCTTTTTACGCATTGGGCTCGAAAACGTAAAGAGGCGCTCGGGCTGAATGCACACATTCAGATTTATGTGTGATGTAGGCATTCAGCTGTTTTAGGTGGCGTGGAAGGGGTGGCATGTGTGCTGCTAAGCTTAGAACACGTTTTGCAAGCTATACAATATTAGTAGCATGATTCTGTTGACTAGTTCATACACTGGTGTAGGTCCAACAAATTTAAAGATGGGTGCAAAACAAAATGACAATGTCAAAAAAAGTTCGAGTTCAGGGCTTTTTTATTAAGACCAAACAGGCATTGTAATCGCAAAGTGCTTTCAGAATGAAAGGGCTGCTTAGACAATAACAAAAATAGAATTCAAGGAAAACATCTGGGACATGACATTCATTACACAAAAAACAGTGTAGTGTTCTTTGAAAAACAAGATATTTGTCTCCAATTCAACTTCATCTAGTATGAGAAAAACTAGTATATTAGGCATAATGTACATCCAGCTTGACAGGGTGGTCACAATCTTGAATCACACTAAAGGGATTTGTTTGCAATAACAACCAGCTGGCTGTTTGTAATCCAGCTTATTATACAGCGACTTGGAGAGTAAATATATGGACATGAAATATTGATTTGATATATGTTATTTGCTTATTTGCAAGAAATGCAGACCTTCTGTGAAACAAAACAGTTTTCTTGCAGCTTTAAGCCAAGACATGAAGTTTAAACATGTTCAAAATTCAAACAATACAAACATACAGTATTGTGCAAAAGACTTAGGCCAGACCACCAGACTTTTAGAAGTTTTATTGTCCATCCATATTTATTTTTCAATCTATTTTATTAAGATAAAAACAGAAAATACAGGAAATATGTACAAAAAAAATTTAATTTTCAGGACTAAATGTCTTTTTTAGGCATCGTCGGTGTTTGGTGTGACCTCTCTGGCACTAAACACATCTTGAGCGTTTTTGAACAGAACGAAGTAAAAAGACTAATTTCTTTGGAATTAAAAATTAGGATTTAATTTCATTTAGGTTTAAGAGATCCTGCAGTTTCATGCTATTGCTCAAGTGGAAGGGGAGTTTACCCTAAAAACTTGACAAATCGGTTTACATTTTTATACAGTTTTTTATACTATATACACATTTCCTGTATTTTCTGGATGTATTCTATTAAAGAGACTGAGAAACTATTATATATGATCACTATAAAATTGTAAAAACAACAAATCTAATTTTGTCATGGTGGCCTTAGACTTTTGCACAGTACTGTGCATTTGTTTTAATAATTTGTAAATAAAAACTCATATATGGGTCAATGACGTGAAAACTATATTTTCTATCCAATTGCTTTTTTAGTTAAAACGGCATTAAAAGTAAAATGCATAAAAAAGATACTATATATGTAGTACTTTTCCCATGTATGTACTCACTTTAAGTTTTCAAAAACATTTTTTTTTCATTTAAAATGACAAATATCATTTGGTGCGACCGTCTGGTCATAACTGCTGTTTTGGAAATGTCTATGAATTTACTCTAAATTAATTCAAATTTATTTTCTGCACATTTTGGCCTAATTTCCTAAGTGTTTTGTAATCTTCATATTTGTATTCATATTTTCATCATAATATACAAACAAACATAGTCTAATGATATCCATTTTTTATATCATGTGGTGTTATTATTAATGTTAATAACTTGGAAGAACAATCGGAATTTCGACACTTACCAATAAGAGTCAAGCATTCTTGAGTGTAGTGTAAATTTTGAAGGTGCATTTGTCGTAATTACTGTATTTACAAGATTTCAGCACGTTAAGAGTCCTGCATGAGGCCTGGTAGCCAACGGGTGAACTTTTAATGATGTAACAGGTGGAATAATATTAACATGTCAAATGCAGTGTGGATGCATGTAGGAAAATCAATAGGCATGCAGTGGGTCTAAAACCCATTTTGACTTAATCTAAAGTTGTAATTATGAATTCTACAACTGCCAAAAATATTCTTAAGCTTATTATCAGACATCATTTTATCCTCAATTATTCTGAGGCGTTAACACTAATTTATTTATTTCTAATTTATTAAAAACAACATGGGGTTTAAGTGTCTATTTAAACATATTCAAAGGCCCTCATCCCTTCAGAGTCTGCATTTTAAAACATAACATTTTCTTCCAGATTACTGTCCTGTCAAGACAATAAACAAAACATCTCCCTTCACTGCCCAGACACCCTCCTGTCTGAGGTCACAGAAGAGATTGGAGCACCTAGACTTGTAACAAAACACACACCAAACAACTGTCATGACATGCTCCACAGAGACAGACAGTTTGCAATGAGACTTCAGAGAAGCAACGTTTAAAGGGAAGTCAGGAGCATTTTAGCAAGGCTGGCTTCAACATTATGCCAATTTGTCTGTTTCCCCCGCTGAAATACGGCACTCCCTTTTGCTCTGTTTTGCAGGATGGAAATACTGTAATTGTGGATTATTTTTCCAATCACTCTCTTTGATGGCTTCATGAAAAACAACCCACTCTTTCACCTCCCACTCAACTCAAACACGCTTCAGTCCACTGAGATTTTAACAAAACGTTTGAGGAAGTAGATTTAGAAAAATTACTAATGTACTTCAATATTTATTGAGAGAGCACTTTGCTTTTCTTTGATGCTGATTACCTTTTTGGCTACAAATCCCTAATGATACTTTTCATTCACATTTTCTAGTGAAATCTGAATGTATCTAGCATTGTATTTCTGTAGTATTTTGGAAAATCATTTGTCTAAAGTTGCTGCGTATTACTTAATAAGTCTTGGGCTAAAATATGAGCTCATTCCATAAATTCATTCATTCCCTTTTGAAAATTATCCATTGTTTAAGTACAAATAAAACAAACAAACAAAAACATGGTCACTATAGTTAATTAATCATGGTTTTACTAGAGAAACCCTTTAACCATGGTTTATGGTTACAAAAAAAACATGATTTACTATAATAAAAGCCACAGTTAATTTTCATAAGGGTTAGCCGGGTTATCGTCCACATACATTGTTAAATGTGAGGATACTTAAAAAAATTCTAATAAACCGACTGTAAACAGACTGCGGGCTCTATCTTACACCCGGCGCAATGCAGCGCAATGCGGGACGCAAGTGTCTTTCGCTAGTTTCCACCCTAATTTTCACGTTTAGCGCCGCGTTGTTTAAATAGCAAATGCATTTGCGCCCCCTTTTGCGCCCATGGGCGTTCTGGTCTGAAAATGAGGTGTGTTCAGGCGCATTGTTGGCGCGTTGTTATTTTGAGGCAACTAAAATAGACTACGCCATTGACCAACAAAAACCTGGTCTAAAGTCTAAAGTCAATGGCGCAATGTGTTTTATGTTACTTCACCTGCAGCCTGGTAAGTAAATAAATGCTTTGCTTTGAACAAATGCGTCTGTTTTTAAATATTTTTTTTAATGCTACCTCACGGATTAATTGTATATGATGTACCTGTGGATATGGTAAGATGAGAAACATTTGTAAGTAATGCTTAAAAAAACTTTTTGCTAAAAAAAACGCTGTCCAAAGTGCTGAAACATGAGGAGAGCCGTTTGTAAATTCTTTATCTCCTGTTTGTTACAAATAAAGTATTTTTAGAGTACAAACCTTATCTTACATACTTGTAAATTATGTTTTGATTATATTGGATAGCCATACATTTAAAGCAATTACAAGCCTGCTTTTTACTTCCATGACTAAAAGAAAACGGGTTTTAAATGTTTTAATAAAAAATAACAATTTCAATACAAGTGAAAAACAACACAATTATTTAACATTAATCTTAAACTGGGGATATTTTTCCTCCGCTTAGTTTTTCAGTTTACAAAGTCCGTCATCAAAATGGGATTAGACATAGCGCCAGCGCAACTTGCTTTTAAAGGGAATTAGAGCTGTGACTCTCATTGGTTTACTGCACGTTACGCCCAAAATACTCCCAGTACAATAGGACCTACCCTTTTCGACCATGCGCTCGGCGCAAAAAACATTTTTCCCATCGTTAAATTAGCAAAAGTGGATTCGGACACGCCCATTTAGACGTTGCGCTGTGCGCTTTAGACAATGCGCTTAGATCGTTAAAATAGGGCCCTGCATCTCCAAAGTCTCCGTAGACTTCCATTGTAAAAAAAATTGAAGCCAAATATCTCAAATATGGCTGCGGACACCTTGTGCAGATGTCCTCTTTTGGAGCAAAGGGCTGCAAAATAGTAAACATGTGGTGGAGCTGTGGTGTTAGAGCCCGGCCCATTTTCCTGTTTAACTCAATCACACTCAATCAGGTCATCACAACCCTTTTTAATAGCATCTAATAACAAACTTAAACCAAACTTAAAGTACATCAACATGATAAGAAATAACTAAAATAACAGAAACCATTCAGAGTTACAACAGATTTAAATGTACAATATGTTATTTACTGGCAAAAGTTTGTTTAAAGTTAAATAATCATTAAACATTAAAAGTCTTTACCAAATTAAACTAAAATAACATCCTCATGCAAAACAGAATGCTTTTTTTATATAGTTTTATTCTGTAAAGACAAACAGAGTTGTTAATGTTTAATGTTGATTTACCTTTGAACAAACTGTTTGCATAACTACAGCAAAATGATCAAATATCTATGTCTTTGAGTTATTACTTAGAAAAACTTCTAATTGTGAAAGTATTACACAACCAAGATTTGAAAGTAACGGTTTGTGCCTTCGAAATGCAGTCTTAAAATATTTAACTGCCAATGTAATCTATTTTTCATTCACTTCTTTCACAATATAATCGAATCAGATGACGAAATGTTCAATGTCAAAATTGCGTTAACAAGCATTTGTTTTGGTCTTCCTCTATCATAACATATTGACAGAACATGAAAGATAAATGTGCTTCCTGGTTTTACCTAGAGCATAAACCTTGCCCATAATTCAGAGCCTATTGCTTACAGCCAATTGTAAGAGTGGAAAGAATACTAATCTCTTAGTACCTCTGTAAAGCTTTGATGTTTGTGCAGTCCTTGTGCTCAGAGTGTCTGTGTGCGTAAGACCCTCATATAAAACCAGAAGATATGCATACTGCATACTGTATGAATTAAACAAATAACTGAATAGAAATGATTAGGCCTTTAAAAGGTAGAGCATGGCATAGCTCTTTGTTCAAGGCTGGGTCTTTATAATTGTTAATTGCTCATCTTTTATAATCATTTACCAGAACATACACTCAACAACCCCTCTCTAGAGTATTAACAACAACATTTTTTCAGTGGACATTTTTTAAGCCTGTTCCTTACACAAAGCTACCATATGTCTTCAGAATACAATCCTTTTTGACATTTAACAGTCTAAACCACAGAAAAACTAAGAATTTGTAATAAAAGTGTCATCACAGCAATAAGCATAATCCTCCTTTAACCTTTATTTGTAAGATCTTGAATTACTGTACTATATCTTATAAGGTACCCCAACACTGGGATTGGCTATGTGAATGTGAAATTACACACTGTAGAAATGTCATTATTTTAATAAACTTTCACGAGCAAGGACAACACCACAACCAACACTGTTTAATGATTATTTATTACTTATACCACGGGTCTGTTGAATGCTGCATTCTGATTGGCTGAGAAATGTTCTATGGGTGTTGATTATTTTTCTGTAAACCGCACACCTAACTTTTCAAATGTCTTAAAAATAGGCACTAGAGCAATGTTTGTGGTAACCGTGGTATAAGCGGAATAATTGACTCCGGTCCCCCGAATTATTTGAAAATAATGCACACCTGCGGTGTAACGGCACTCCGCTTCGCGTCGTGCCGCATTACCACCTTGGTGTGCATTATTTTCTTATAATTCAATGGCCCGTCGTCAATTATTCCTTACATAGGACATCAGGGATAGATAGGAAGGGGAAGTCAGGTTTAACAGGGTGTCTAATGTTGTTAACCCTAAGAGTCAGGGTGAGGGTACCATCTTAGTAAAAGTAGGCGCTTAGGACCATCCAAAAAATAGAGAAAGGGAATGGTAAGGATGGTTGAAATAATGAGAGATCGAGACAAACGGTATTGTAAGGCGGCCTGATTTAAAAAAGGTTTTGGGAAGGCGGGTGATTGGTTGAGGCGTGGCCCTGCTCCCAAACCTCACTCCATCAGAAATTCACATCATTTTGGTTACATTACAATAAATTATGTAAAAAGTTTAAATCAAAACCCATCCTATTAACGCACACAGGTGGTGGAATTGTATGTGTCATGACATCTACACTCACCTAAAGGATTATTAGGAACACCATACTAATACTCAGTTTTGGGCAAGTTACTTTCAAAGTGTAATACATTATATATTACAAATCACTGTCATTTGAAAGAAATTAGTTACATTACAATATTACTGTCTCTGAACTGTAATGAGTTACACTAAGTTACTTTCATCAAAATAACAGAAGTATGACTAGGCATTATAAAATGTTAAAATGTAGTTTATTGCTGCTTATAAATCTAGAAGTTATGTGTTGGCCCTCGAGCTTTAAATAGGCACAGTGAAGACTTGTGGCAAAATACAGTAACAATCACTGTCAGAATCATAGACAAATGATCTGGTAAAAGTCTGGTAAATTATGGTACACATACCAAACACAATAGAGCTAGAGCCCACTATAATGCAACCTATAGCCTGATAACATGGTAAGACACACAACCTCTTTTCATTTCTATTCTTTAATTCACTTTAAATATAGATTCACAGCACAAACCTGGCATGCACTGGGTTGACACAACTTATCAAAAAGTGCTATTGGAGGAAAAGGCCTCAAGGAATACAGCTCATTTCAGAACAATATAAGGATTACATGATGATTACAAACAATGATTATAGGCTACCATACAAAGGCAGGTAAAAACTTTAAACAGTGATGTTTAAATGTACTATTTAGATAACCATGTTTAAGTCTACACTAATGTTATGTTGTAGTTTAGGTTGCTGTTTGTAATAAAACTGTAAATAGCATAAGAATAGCCTAGCAATCTATTATGTATATGGACTGTAACCAAAGCAACGTTAGCTTACCTTGTCATTGCTGGTGTTGATATGGATTTTACTGGCAACATTTGTAAAAGTCTCTTTACTTCTGAAGTTCAAGCAGCATGGGAGACTTGCTTTTACTTAGTGCTCTTATTCGCAAAATTATGCGTGTGCGGCGCTAACAGACTTGATTGCGACCACTTTAGTCAATACTTATACAGCCGCGGACTTCCCAGATTTGGCTCTTTAAGAAACGCGTCTATATTTGATCCGCACCGTGTCCAAATCGCATGTCGCATAGCACTTGGAAACAGACATACGCTGCGTCCAAAAGAGCCTACTTCCATACTATATAGTAGGCAAAGAGTACGAGAAGTAGTGCTTTTCGCCCACTATATAGTATGGAAGTATGCGGTTTGGGAAGCAGCAATAACTATTTTCCACGAAGCTTTTTCATGTGTGGATGCTGATCGCGCGCATTGGTAAAAAAAAAAAAATTAAAATAATACGGTCTAATTTTGAAATGCATTGTTGTAACGCACGTTACTAAGATTGTAACGAGTAAAATATTACCAACATTTTATTAGTAATGCGTTATATTACTGGGTTACAGCAAAAACTAATATATTACTGTAATATATTATATTTTGTAATGCGTTACTCC
Organism: Misgurnus anguillicaudatus; assembly: GCF_027580225.2. Taxonomy (NCBI): domain Eukaryota; kingdom Metazoa; phylum Chordata; class Actinopteri; order Cypriniformes; family Cobitidae; genus Misgurnus; species Misgurnus anguillicaudatus. The sequence goes on from NC_073353.2 coordinate 16,994,435, forward strand.
CAACACTGCTAATACTGTGTTTGACCCCCTTTCGCCTTCAGAACTGCCTTAATTCTACGTGGCATTGATTCAACAAGGTGCTAAAACCATATTGATACGATAGCATCTTGCAGTTGATGAAGATTTGTGGGATGCACATCCAGGGCACGAAGCTTCCGTTCCACCACATACCAAAAATACTCTATTGGGATGAGATCGGGTGACTGTGGGGGCCATTTTAGTACAGTGAACTAATTGTCATGTTCAAGAAACCAATTTGAAATGATTCGAGCTTTGTGACATGGTACATTATCCTGCTGGAAGTAGCCATCAGAGGTGGTCATAAAGGGATGGACATGGGCAGAAAAAATGCTCAGGTAGGCCATGGCATTTAAATGATGCCCAATTGGCACTAAGGGGCCTAAAATGTGCCAAGAAAACATCCCCCACACTATAACACCACCACCAGCAGCCTGCACAGTGGTAACAAGGCATGGTGCATCCAAATTCTGACTCTACCATCTGAATGTCTCAACAGAAATCGAGACATATCAGACCAGGCAACATTTTTCCAGTCTTCAACTGTCCAATTTTGGTGAGCTTGTGCAAATTGTAGCCTCTTTTTCCTATTTGTAGTGGAGATGAGTGGTACCTGGTGGGATCTTCTGCTGTTGTAGCCCATCTGCCTCAAGGTTGTGCGTGTTGTGGCTTCACAAATGCTTTGCTGCATACCTCGGTTGTAACGAGTGGTTATTTCAGTCAAAGTTGCTCTTCTATCAACTTGAATCAGTCCGCCTCATTCTCCTCCTCTAGCATCAACAAGGCATTTTTGCCCACAGGACTGCCACATACTGGATATTTTTCCCTTTTCACACCATTCTTTGTAAACCCTAGAAATGGTTGTGCGTGGAAGTCCCAGTAACTGAGCAGATTGTGAAATACTCAGACAGGCCCGTCTGGCACCAACAACCATGCAACGCTCAAAATTGCTTAAATCACATTTCTTTCCCGTTCTGACATTCAGTTTGGAGTTCAAGAGATTTTCTTGACCAGGACCACACCCCTAAATGCATTGAAGCAACTGCCATGTGATTGGTTGATTAGATAATTGCATTAATGAGAAATTGAACAGGTGTTCCTAATAATCCTTTAGGTGTATGTCAATACATAAATAATGAACAATACAGAAAACACACAAGTGAAAAATGATCAAAATAAAGATGACCTGAGAAGTAAGAAGGTGGGACTGGGGAGTAAAACATTCTCACATAAAAAACTTCTTCAACGTCTTCATAGTAAATGTACCCTTTAATATCCCAATCTGGATATTTCTCAGTTTATATTTAATGCATGAATGTCTATTTTAGAGTTAAATTGATGTTTGTTCTGAATCTCTAAGAGTGCTGCCTATGTCAGAGTCACATAAGTCATTTTAATATCTTTCATCAAAATAACAAATCACAGCACTATTGTGTAGCAGTAATTACATAGACCTTAAATCTAAACAGAACCAGAATTTGAGTTTGGAAAGAAAACCATTGAATGGCCTTGTGTAAGTGAATGGAGCTCTGATTTGACTCTCAGTGTCCATAGGACTCCAATCAGCTTCTGTATAGTTTGAAAGTAGGTACAGACCCCATTACACTGCAGGAGAGTCAGTCATCATAGTTCTCCAGCCCAACAATAGACCTGAAGCTTCTGTCCGTCCACTCTTACAGACAGAGATGAGGGCAGGGTGAATAGATAGAATGGAAGAAAAGAAAAGTTTCCAAATGTAGTATAACACATGTATACACATTTACATTAAACACATAAGAATAGACCATTTGCGTTTTTGCCAACAGAGATGACATTTTTGTGGTGATATTATTGCTTTATCAGTTTAACCCATTCAAATCTTTAATCTTTCTGAATAAATTATAAATGTAACTTAATAAAAACTCTATAAGAAACACATAGAGGGAACAGACTTTCGACAGAACACCGGACATCTTCTCTAATTACTTTCTATTCTAATTATTAAAAGATTTCCAGATGATTTCATCACTCCAGTCTGTCTGTTTAATGGCTTATTGCAACCATAAACAACTATTTTTATCTTCAAATGGTATCTTCGACGATGGTATTTTATAAAAATGAAGGCCATCTTTTTTGGCATTCCTATTCTGACACTCAACAGCATAACAAGACATTTTCTAGTGAGTTATGTTGCTTGTGTATAATTCATTTTCACTGTTTTTCTGCCACTAGCTTGCAGTGACGTAACTGTGATGTCTACTTGCAAAAAGTCTAGCGGCCGGTAGTCTCAGCCTCAGACGTCACGCCCACAGACTGTTGGCTAAATGTCTGATGTTTATCGTCCACTTTTCTGGAAACCCTGTGAGAATGTTGAAGTCGTTTTGATTGGTTGAAATAAACCGGATTTCGCGAGTGTCGCGATTAGTTTCGGTCCCTGGAAAACAAAGCTCTGACGTTCCATTGAGGAAGAGAATCAGTCGTGTTCACGTGGATAATAATGACCGGTTATCATGATCAGCTAAACATTGGATTCTCAAAAATATGCAAAGTTCGTGGCATAGGCTCTCTAAAAGACGTCCAAGAGTTTTGCTTGAGGCAGTTAGTGGAGTCAAAAAGTTCGGTTCTCCTGAATTGCTTGAAGGTGTTACAAACCCAGATAGCCACTGTACGCTGTAACAAAACAGGACCGCAAAACGATAGAGCTGGACTCGTTCCTGAGTCTAAACGCACATCGAGCCGAAGCCGTTTCTGGTCTGTTTTTCGGGGTTGTTGCGGATATGTGCCAGCGCCGATCCAGCACCGCCTGATCATCAGTATCGGCTAAGATTCGTATTGCAGATCTGGATCAAATCAGTGTCAGACAGAGTTAATGTCTTTCGGTTACCTTTGGGAAAAGTGATCTGGGCCCGATCTGTAAAATGATATAAATACTGAACTGATGGTTTAAGCTGAAACCTTTATCTGGCACAGATCTGGTTCACAATCAGAAAACATCTCTAAGATAGAAACGGAGGCAAGGGGCTTAAAACGGATCCGGGCTAAATGTAATTGCTATCTGGGAAGTGAAGAGATATGCTTCAAACAGACGTTTAACGGGAGCGTCTTATTGGTGTGGCTGTTGATGAAGTGCACAACGTTGTTCTATGGTGAGTAATGTTGTTTATTTAGATGCTATTCAGTTGCGGCTGGTAATTTCAATAACTGACTTGTTGCCAGCCGGCTCGTTATTGTGGGGAGTCCGAAACGTGACGCTAGACGAAACAAACTGTGATTGGTTGTTTGACGTGTCGGGCAAACAGCTTGTGGGCGGGCTTTGTCCAGAAAAAGCAGCGAAAAACACCAGTATTGAAGGTCTGGCTATGCGAGACTAAGCGGCCGGTGACTTTTTTCCGAGGGGCGTGAATTCAAAATCTGTGTTCGGAATGTCATGTAGGTTGCTCGTCATGTCAAAATATGTGTTTGTTGCATCATGTGAACTAAGTGCATCATGTGTCTTGTCAAAATTCGTGCCTGCTGCACACGCATCAAAAGGATTTATAATAAAAGAGACGCTCTTGTTCGCAAAATACTCGCAAGACAATTACTTAAAGGCGGAGTCCACAATGTTTGAAAGCCAATGTTGATATTTGAAATCACCTAAACAAACACGCCCCTACCCCAATAGAATCTGGACCTTCTGTTGATAGACCCGCCCCACACATCCGCAACCCGGCAAGGATGCCGGTTAGTAGACACGCTCCTTGCTGCTGATTGGCTATAAGTGTGTTTTAGTAGTCGGCCCGTCTCCTTTTCCAAAGCGTTTTTCAAACATCGTGGACTCCGCCTTTAACACTAAACTCTGATTACACATGAGATTAAACAAGTATATGGCAAACCCCAGCGTCTTTATTATCATAAACCCTTTAGAAGCGTCTGCAGCATGCTCGTATTTTGACATCACACGTGATGCACATAAATTTACATGGCGCGCCGAACAAATATTTTGAAATGACGAGCCACACATATGACAGGCTACATATATGTTGTGAAGAGCTTTGCATCGTGCATCCTAATAAAAGAAGTCACCGGCCGCCACTGATCATTTTATACTGTTGTTTATTGGTCAATTTATGTAATAAATACCTGTGACTGTACTTTTACTTGTGTGTTGTGTTTTATATGGTTGGATTTAGGGTAGGGGGCGAGGTTAGATCCTCCATAGAATAATATGCATTAGGAATGATGTATGGTTGTTGCATGATGCTAGCAACACAGAGGTCATGGTTCAAATCTCAAAAACCTAACAAACAAACAAAAGGTGCGTTCCATTCGACAGGGTCCCTGCGGAGTGTTCACTGCTCCCTACTCCCTGAGCACGTTATATCATTTTATGTGGACTTCACGGACAATAACCACTCATTTGGAACGGCATTCAAACGTAAAAAAATAAAGTCAACGACGGGGTCGCGCAGATTGATATAACATAAATATATATAGGACTACATTCATATTTTAATTTTTATTTACTATCACATTTAAAATATGTACACCATACAATAAAAAAAACATTGAGTACTACGTAATAAAAAACTTATGTTTATTATACACTGTAATTGACTATTGCTGCTATTACTTGACGTAACTGTCATGCAAATATGAAAGTAAACTTTTATTTGGTTAACTATGTGTATATATGTGTTTTTAAACGATTGTCATATAATTGCATAGCGGTCTGACCGTTCCGACTGGTGATCACGTGATGGGCGCAATGACAGTTGGGTGATTATCGATCTCCACTTCCTGTGAAGTGATGTTTCGATGTTCCCCGATTCCCTATGCCGTGTGCAGTGCCCTTCGAACTGAACATGTTCACTCCCTTCAGATTGGAATCTCACTTAAGATGGCGGAATACCCTGTAAAGTCCACTTCACAGTCCACTTACGGTCGAATGGAACGCACCTAAAGTATGTGCTCTGAATATACTGTAAGTTGGATGGAAAAGCAAATGGTAAATATATAAAAGATCTACTAACACAAAAATAAAATAATTCAACCTTACCAACCAGATAATTTTAGCTAATCCTGTAAAAAGCATAAAGAAATCAAAGAAAATGCTTAGTTAATATATACAAAAAGTCACTTTTACCTTTTGCCCACGAAGGGTCAGGTTTTCATTTTCTCAGACGTGTTCTGCAGCTTTCACCTTTCTAAGCTGCTGACACATTAAAGTCCACTTTCACTCACATCAGCGTATTGTCAAACAGGACGGACTTGTAACATTTCCGCTCCTCCTTTCATTAGTACAGTAAAGAGCTGAAGGAGGAGCAGAGGCTGGAGAACTTGGACACCGTCGTTCTCATTAACACATAAAAGAACCTTAATAAAGGTGTGACCTTGGCAGTGTTTTTGCAAAACCAGTGATTCAACAGCGAAGGTCTTAGGGGGCGATAAGCCCCTGTGCATTTTAATCCGTTCTCTGCTGAGTGGGGCATCTGGTTAAATTACTGCCTTTTCACCTCTTCTCTTTGTACAGAGGATTTCGGTTTCGTAAGTGCTTTTTCGCTGTAGATCCCCCCCACCCAACACCTAAGATCCATCTATTGTGCGCTCATATTGAAGCAGACTTAAGCTCCAATCCCAGAAGTCCATGCAACGGCAAAGAGGCATATTCCCGAGAACATCAATGAAAGGCCTGCTATTCTGAGCGAGGCACGGATTATGAAACTTTTCACATGTTTTCCTTCTCTGCAAAAGCTCTTCTTGGTGACGTTATGGTTGAATATCCAAAAGCAATTAACTTTTTCTAGCTGACCTCTTGTACTGATGCCCCTTAGAACATCAACTTAGCCTGGCGCAAGGGCTTGAAATCCAAGGTTTCCAAGGCAACCAGTCGCTAGCAAACTGCTGCACAGCGTTTGGCATCATGGGTAATCCAACACCAGCCCTTCAGCCGGGTTAATGACCAATCACAGTTCAACATCCATGGTCTAGATATAGTGCTTAGGGCGGATGAATGAAATTAACTACAAAGCTCATTATTTCTTCTCAAAATGCAACAAATCGATCTCATTAAGGTTGTCATATGAATATGGCAGTGATGAGAACTTTTTCAACCATCTGAAGGATTCGAGCTTAAGTACCACCTAAATGCAAAGCTTGTTTTAAAAAATTCTGTGGGGAGTTTCGATCTAGCTGGTATTACTAGCGGTGTGAATCATCAACAGTATATCAACTACGTCAAACTCGCGAAATTAGACTTATGAGGTGTCATGAAACATTTTGATAAAAAAAGTAAATGCAAAATAAGAGTATCAAAATAAGAGTTAAAAAAACATCTCTTCATGTAATATTTTGAACATGATTTCAAATGACATCATACAAACCAAGTTTTTTCCACATTTAAAGGGAAGATTATCATTACTGCAATGTGTCCACAACTGGATTTGGGTTCTTTGACATGGAAATATTGATAATTAAAAAATCTAAAAAAAATAAAAAGCTTCAGTGCATGTTATACTATAAACATCTACAGTAAAGAAACATGTGATATTTGGTAAATGTAGAGACAATAATAAGGAATATAAATGTATCCAAGAAAAATGTTCTCATCCTCCACAACAATTTTCAATCATTGTTTAAGCCCTCAGGGAACTAACATTTTCAAAAAATATTGTTGGAAAAGACATAATTGACTGTGACACTTAAGATGGCTACCAGGTAGGGGTGACCCCGAATAGTCGAAGATTCGATGCATCGATAGGAGAAGCCTGATTCGACTACCAATCTCACAGTCGAATCGTCGCAGATGTGTTATGAAATGAGGATCCTTTAATTTTGGCCGTATGGGTGCACTGTGCACAAATCTGATTTCACATATAACAGCTTTTTCCCAATATATTAAAATACAGCATATTATTATAATTCTGCAAATAATATGTAAAGTGTTAGCTTTCAATAAATATTTAAAAAATGCGTTAATAAATCCAGCAACCCATGTGACCGGGCTACACGTCCAAAAGAGGTTCCTATGTTAATAAACCATTGCATCTTTGTTTCTACATTTAAAAGAAAAAGCTGGCAATTCTGGCTGTACTTTCATTCTTTTAATAATTTCTTTATTTTATTTTATTTTATTTTATTTTATTTTATTTTATTTTATTTTATTTTATTTTATTTTATTTTATTTTATTTTATTTTATTTTATTTATAAATCACTCTGGGTTATCTGATATATCTATTTGGCTTGTTTTGTTTTCGTGCACTTGAGGCATTTTGCACATTTGTTCTGCACTTTGTTACTTCTGACCTTATTTTATTTAAAAAATGTATTTATTATAAACGTAAATTCTGATCTAATTTAAGTCTGTACATTTTGGATTGCTTTTCGTTGTATAGATTTTGCACTATTGCGTGCTGGCCATGCTTGCGCATACAATTTAGCCAAACGTGCTAGGTGCTCTTCGTCTCATATTTAGAAGTTCATCAAACTAAACATTAAAAAACTGATGTTTTCGATGTGTATAAGTTTTTTAAAATGTATTTAAAACATAGTGGTTATCTTGTCAAAAGTTGATCAAAGTGAAAGCAAGCAGATATTTCTGTGCTAAATAATAACGCGTAGTGTCTATAAAATCATTAATTTCAGTGTTTTTATGAATTGTATGAAGTTTAGTTTTAATAATTTGCAGTAACAATTGCAGTAAATTATTTGTCATTTCTCATTTGTCGTTTTTTTTTTTTTTTTTTGTCATGACTGCTTTGACACGCTTAATCTCCAAATTAAATAAAAACACTGAATTAGCCGAGGTTTCCAAGACAGGATCACCTTTGTTATTTTTTTAGGTTTAGTTATCAAAATGTTTTTTTGTGTGATGTTCTGTAGATCGTGGCTTTAAAATGTTATGAGGAATAATTAAACAAATGTTGCCTTACATTTTACCTTAAAAATATATAAAAGCATTGTCAGTTTTGTCTTCGTTCATCAATTGAAAGACAGTTTTGGTCACTTTATCAGAAAGTTGTTTATTTGTGCTGCTTGTGAAAGAAAATAAAAGTTATCAATTTGTACCTGGTCTGACCCTCTCCCAACCCATGCACACACACACATACATAGATGATTCGACTATCGGTCAACTATGAAAAGATTCGACAATTCTGATTCGAATATGTAATTCCTTAGTCGAGGACAGCCCTACTACCAGGTAAGCAGATCTTATTTTTTCTCTCCAGATAAAAGTTTACATTTTGTTTGTCATATGATCTAGACAACTTTTTAGTTCTGATTACCGAAACATGAGTTGTAAATGCATATATTTAATGTAATATCATGTTGTGGAAATTATAATTTTTTATAATGACAATCTAAAAAATGTAAATAATTCTATAGGAAATATTTTTTTAAATCTTCTAGAAATAATGGTTATAGTAAGTTCAGACCTTAATCTTATATGTGCAAAAAATTGGCTTCAATGGCTTATAAAAAAATCTGATGCTGGACACCTTTTAAGTCTAGATTTCATGAGAATTACCCATACAGAACAGAGATCAGAACAAAAGTTGTACCTTTTTTTAGTCATTGGGACGGTACCTTTAAAAAAAGGTCCTAATATGTAATATTTAGGTATAGATTATACCTTTGTGGTACCAGTACCTCTAAGTTACCAGTGTAGAGAAGTGGTTCTCAAACTGGGGGCTGTGGAATGGTGCCAGGGGGCCCAGTTTTATGACATTTTACATAATACATAAATTTATCATAAATTCTGTGTAATTAAACCACAGAAAAATAAGGCTACTAACCAATAGCACTAGATTGTATAATTTAATATGTTTTGTTTAATTAAAAATGTAAGTTTTAGAATGTTTTGTGTCATAAATTTTCTTTGGGGGGGCGAAGGGATGCACTGTACACAGGGAGCTCACCACAAAAAAGGCACAGAGGTGTACTTTTTGAAAAGGTACTGCCCCAGTGACAACTTTTGCGCCTTCATGTGCCATTATCCTGGGAGTGCACAGTGTTGGGTGCAAAAACAGAATAAAACCAAACACACGGGTCTTGAAAGATTAGAACCGTTTAACACTGAAAACTCTAACATAAAAACACTCTGAACACCGCATGATAATCTGATAAAAAAGAAGACATAAGCAAAGATAACCAAAAATTTAAAAGCACATACAGGAATGAATTCCGTGTCAGGCAGGCATGGATTCTGTGTCAGTGACCCCTAAGTAAGCAATAGGGTTTGAGAGGCTGTGCTGTAATATGAAATATTCATATCGGGCCTAACTCAGGGTCCTAACGCAGCTCAGGGTCCACATATGCACGTGTGCACACACACACACACACACACACACACACACACACACACACACACACACACACACACACACACACACACACACAAACACACAAACACACAGAGCGGACAGTAACAGGTGAAGAGAGCATTACTCAAGCTGAAATTTCATGTTTGTCTGGTGAATACATACAGTTTGAAAGAATAAATCCAACTGGAATTGGTTTCAAGCTACAACCGGCATTTTCGATGTGAATGAGACATGAGAAGAGGAAATTAATGTTAACGAGATGGCATCTACTCTGCTCCAAAATAGAGGTAACGAAAAGATCTATACAAATTAAAAGTCATCTGAAACATAAACATCTAGTGTTTAAATCTGAACTGTTCTACAGTAGCTATAAACGTAACCGCGCGTAATGGCGCATGCTCACAGATGCGATCAGAGTAACACCTGTCTGAAGAAATAAACCATGTGAAGCTGTGATTTACACTGAACAATGACTATTAGCTGTTTAAAATTAAAAACCATATTTTATAATACTTATTTATGTTTTAAATATTTTGAATATTATTTGAAGAGTTTGGTTCCAAAACGCGATAAACGCCATTTTTGAAAAAAATGAGTTACTGCCAAAATCAGTATTATATCAGGTCAGTAGTTAAAAGTAAATAATTAATTTTACGCAAAATCCAATATCCGCCGTGTTATTCTGTCATCTTTTCTCCCTTTTTTCCCAAAATGCGACAAACGCCACTTCTCCTTTTTTACAGAACACAATAAATCCATTCCAGAAATTACACCGGACCATTTACGCAATGTAAACAAACATGGCGGCGCGCTGAGTACACTGAGTCCTAGTTTTCATCATCTACTTTGTACTTCGTGATCAACAAACAAAACAAAATAATACTTTAATGGCATTGATAAACCTGTGGTTGTTTTCTGTGACGGGAAAGATTGTCATCAACATCTATTTATCAGTGTATATCACTGTTCAACTAAATGAATATATCATGGCAAAGATGAATGCACATTTATGCATTGATTGAATAGATTTATAGCATTTTGGGAAAAAAACGTCATGGATTTATTGCATTTTGTGGAAAAAATAATTCGTTTTTATAATAAATCTTTGAAAATCAAGTTATTGATTTGAATTTTTTATGTTTTTATAACCTAAAGATGCTATGGGAAAGTTTGTAACAGAAAATAGTGGTTTTCATCTTGTCACTTTCTTGGTATAGAGCTTTTACTGAAATTTGTCAAAATGGAGTTATTGCGTTTTGGAACCAAACTCCTCATTTTTTCTTACATTCCAGTATTTACTTCATATTTTTATCTTAATATTCTTAAAAATTGAAGTTGTGCTCTAAGAAAGGATGTACTTGAATTATTATGCTATTTTATTGTCATATAATCAGTGAAATAAAATGGTCTTAAAGCAATACTATGTAGTTTCCATGTAAAAATGATTTACAGCTCCCCCATGTGGTTGAAAAGCACAACAGGGCCTGGTATCAGACACTCTTCTGCAGGCAGGGGGAGGGGTGGGGCTGTGTTTCCTACCCTCCACCACTACTTTCAGAGTGTGCTTGTAGCAGCTAGGAGGCTGGCAGCATTGGGCTGTCCATTCTCGTCAATGTTAGATGTGATTATTGCCTGTCACCCTGTTTGTTGTTTTGTTTATTATTAAAGTTTTATTATATTTAGTTTATTCTTCATCTTCCTCCGAGCACATACCGTGACAATGGCCCTAAATTTCATGAAAAATTGAGATGACACAATGTACTTTTCTGTGAAACTCACTCACTTTACATATTCTCATGCTAACAATAAACATTAAGGTCTCAACTGGCAGCGCTCTTAAAAAGTTCAACGACACATTTTTTCCTGTTATTTTGGTGTAGCGTCACACAATTCACCTTCAGGCATCTGAAGAAATAACAGCCCTCTCATCCCAAACAGACCGAGAAATGTTGCATGATGCAAAATGGAAGAATAATGTGCAAGAGAAATATCACACGCATCCAAACAAGCAAAAGTTGAGAGTTATGGAGTTACAGACATGACCTGCTATTTAAAAAAATACATTTATTTGAGAAAAGTTAACATTTTAAAACCCAGTGCTCTGACTTGTTTGCTGCCTACATTGCAGTAGACAAAATATCATAAAAACTTGCCACACAAGCAGGACTCTACATGCAAGACTTACTGATTTCAATACAGTTTGATATTTTCAAAATTACCCATACAGTATATATTTATCTATTATCTCCCTTGTTCACTATGTTGGATTAACTTTTTTACTAACCTTGGAATTTGATGTATGTGATGAAAACAGACATCACATAAAGCGATATGTCAGATAAATATATAATAGCGTTGGTTTATATTAAATGTGATCCAAATGGCAATGTTATACGATACATTTGCCCATCTCCCTTCAGAGGTCCCACTTCAAGGACTCTGCCCTTCTAAGTGTGTACATGAATGCGTCTGACATTCGCTTGAAATTTCATATACGCTAAGGATGTTTGACTGAGGGTGTAGATTATTGTTTGTAATATAGTAAATAACATTCAGTTTCTTGCATGGGCAGATCGATTTGCTTCAATACATTGTCAAGAGCCACAGGGATTACTTTTGTGTTTCCTATCTGCATTTGTCACTTTCAGAGTACTGGCTTCTGTGGACGTTTTATGAATCACCAGGGATTTCAACTAAAAATCTTCTTTATTGTTTTACTAAGAAAACAATGTCACCTACATCTTATGCCCTGAGGGTGAGTAAATTAACCGCACGTTTTCATTTTTGGTTTAAGTAACACTTTAAAATGCCACATTCGTAGGCTCGGCAGCTAAGGATTTGGAACAGAGCATTGGCCTGCTTTTACAATGGCTGAACCATCAACTGATTCTGTCCCCAATAAAACTCTCAGCAGACTTTACACAGAAAAGATTTATGGAGGTAAAGTGAGGTAGGCTAAAAACGGTTAAGGAAGGATCTGAGTTTAGCTTGGTAAAACCAGAGCGCTGATTCTGGATCAGTGTTTTTGACCTTTCTGCCAGATGGCATTACAGTGTGTGGTGTTTGGAGCTAAGCTGACGGTGGAGGTGCACCGCCTCAGGCTCTGACGATTGGCATAGTCATCCCTCTCCATGCAATGAGTTTGACATTAAGGCCGTTCCTCACCCCAATCAGATCTTATGTGAAACATCCTTATGTAACAACACACGAAAACATTAAAGTGACCTACAATATACTGGCTTTATCAAGACATCTACTGCAGACATTACACATTATGGCAATGCCATAATGTGCATGCATTTACCAAAAAATACATTTTGTCAACTATCTCACAAGTATTATTATTTTATAATATTACACTATGCAGTGCTTGATTCTGATTGGCACTCTGACGTTTGTTATTAAAGCAATAAGCCTCACAAAGCAGTGGTTTACAGTGAGTTGAAGAACTACTGAAAGGCATTGTTATGCTGCGTTTACTACAGCCGTGTTAGAAGCATCAAACGCGAGTGATTTCAATTTTAAGTCAATTGCTGCGTCCGAAACAGCCTACTACTTACTATATAGTACGCGAAAAGCAGTAGGCAAGGCGAGTAGTATGTCCGAATACATAGTATTCGAAAAATAGTATGCGAAATGTACCCGGATGACCAACTACTTCCGGTTAGATTTTGCAGTGTGCATACGATGGACGCTTCACTATCCCATGATGCCCCGGGAGAGGAGTTATCCAACGAAGAAGACGAGGCATGCGGTTGTTTTCGCGCTGAAATGACATGACGTGATGACGACGTATATCACGTGATGTAGCAACATGGCGGATGTAGTACGTCCGAATCTCATTCATACTACCAGGATTCATACTATACAGTACCTACTGTTTTAACGCTAAGTAAGTAGGTACTTCATCTAATTCAGTACCTACTATACAGTATGCGGTTTCGGACGCAGCCAATGTGAAGATGTGTTGACGCGCGTCTGGAGGTCTCGCGACGCGAATGAGGTTCCGCCTCATTCGCACGTCTAGTTCACGCGAATGTCGCAAATTGAGCGTCTGGTGCGGTACTTGTGATACGCGCAAATGGTGCTTTTTGCGCATTTTACGTTTGATGCAAATATGCGGCTGATGCCCGAGTTGAAAAATGTGAACTTTGGCGGATTTTTGCGCCGTGTTAAAGCAACACTATGTAGTTTTTTACCTTTAAATAATGTTTCTCAAATTATTTCAGTGATAGAACAACTTTTAACTGGACAAATTGTACTGTTGCTGCAACATGAGCAGCCTCCTAGCTGCTACAAGCACACTCTGAAAGTGGCGGTGGAGGGTAGAGCACACAACCCCGCTCCTCCCCCTGCCTGCAGAAGAGTGTCTGTTACCAGGCACTGTTGCGCTTTTCAACCACATGGGGGAGCTGTAAGTCATTTTTACATGGAAACTACATAGTGTTGCTTTAATCAATCAGGAGCCTGCTTGCTGCTGTGACGGCAGCCCTGCACGGAGTCACTCATTCATTATGAAGGAACACCTCGCTTGGAAGAGTGTCAGTGAGGACATTGGGCAACCTGGTAAGTTGTAAATACACATTTCACTTTGGAGTCATGTGACATTTATCGACCTGTGGCATTCCCGCCATTTTTTTAACTATTTTCCCCCTATACAGTAGTAAGGTGACCAAATACAAACTAGTAATTCTCTAGATAAATGCAAAACCAACATCAGCCATCTTGCAAACAGACAACCGCATAGCACTTGCCCCTCTCACAAGAAGCTGATTTTGCCTCTGACGCACGTCAAATGCTTGCTTTTTGCTCTAGACGTGCAAATGCATTCAAACTGTTCGAGGGGCAGCGGTAGACGCGATTTTGATGCCTCAAACGCGGCTGGTGTAAACGCAGCATTAGGCATGATGTGGAGCTTATTCCACACTGTATACCTGGCAAGGTTTCATAAAATTAAACAAAGCAAATAAAATGTTGATATTGATAAAAAAAATATAATTGTTCCGCTTTGCAATGTGCAACAACGTGGTTGACAAGCAACACAGACAAAAGACAACAAAGTGGAGCGATGTTTTACTTATTTATTCGAGCGATCTGAAGGCATTGTCCATGGACAAATACTGCAAGGGTAAATGGAAGAGAAATGCTGGGGAAAATAAATCAAACAGGCAAACCTACGGAGAACGAATGAACACACAGAGTGGTGCAGTAATACTGGTGTAATGATGTCAGAAGTGAAGTTAATTTGAGTGTTTTACAATGGCAACCAATCAAAATCAAGGAACAGAACTAACTGTTTCATAATCCCATATAACAATCACCTGAAACTAATAAAATGTCTTATCTTGGTACTGCGAGTCATCTTGACAGATGTAATTTAATATTTTCAAATATATTCAATATAAAAATTCATCATTAATAACATATATGAGATTATATTTATTGAAATGATTTAAGGTGCACTGTGCATTTTGGATCTCTTGACAGAAATGCAATATAATATAGATACTAATAACTATATTAATAGTGGTATATAAAGACCTTACATAATGACCTGTTATTTTTTATTACCTTAGAATGAGACGTTTTTATCAACATACAACACGAGTCCTCTTATGCGGTAGTTGCCATTTTGCATTGCCATAATGAATAATGGTAATAATGAAGGCACTGTAATAATGAACACTTTAAAAATGTGTCTGCTGTGGGGAGATTCAGCATATTAATTTGCAAACATATTAAAATTAACAAAAAACATTCTGAGCTTGAGCTCTGCCCCTGGTAGGGGTAAGCTATAGACTGAGCCAATGGTTCCATTTTTCTATCTCACCGCTGAATGTTGTCAAAATCTACACACAGCACCTTTAAACTAAATGCATGTTCGTCTTGTTTAAAGTTTATACTTGCTCAGTTTATACCTCTTTAGGTGTCCTGATCACCCCTCTGGGATTTATTCTGTGATAACAACAAGCTGGCTATTTGTTACTCCTTATACTTTTTATTGTGTATGCTTATCATCAAAAGTATCATTGTAATGAAGTGATGACTGGAATATTGAATAATTATTGCCATACTATACACAACAGAAGGCATAGGCGGGAACACAATAACCTCATTCACACAGACCTCTGGTCCCAGAAAATACCCGTAAAATTGCCAGACAAGGGTCTGTGTGAACAAAAACTCGTTCCGTTAATCTTCTGGGATCGTTGCCGGAAAGAGGACCTAGTCAGATACACGGGTAACCCTCTGTGTGAACAGAAGCCGCAACAATGCCATAAAGGGCGTGTCGAAGTGAGGACGCGCGCGTCATCATCACAACGCAAGTTATGGTTCAGCTCCTTACAACGAGAGATAACGTGCATATAAACATTCACCACGAGAAATGTTGCAAACTAGATTGAAGCAGTTATCAGGAAATGATACATGAGATGCATAAACAATGACGCACGTGCCGTAGTGAGGACGCGCGTGTCATGGCAACATGAAGTTGGTTCAACTCTTTAAAATGAGGGATTTACAACATTCACGACGAGAAATAGCAGCAAACTGGACTGAAGCAGATATCATGTAAGTTAGCTTATTACTTACTGTGTTGAAACGGAGATCATTCAGCAGCATAAAAGAATATCGCGTCACGTGCTCATTTGAGCTATAATAAACGAAAATACCCGCACGTCATGCCAACAAGATAATATCGTTCAGCTCCTCAAAATGCGGGTTTTAAATGCATATAAACAATCACGATGAGAAATGTCTGAAAACTGTATCAAAGCAGAAATCAGGGAGCTCGTCAAATACTCGTACATTATACGTCACACCCTCACGTGTCTATACGGGAATTATCCGGGATGTGTCTGAACGCTCACACAGATTCCGGAAAAAGACTGTCTGTGTGAACAAACCAAAATCAAACTAATCCCGCAAAATACCCAGACACGTTTTACGTGTATTTTCCGGAATTACTGTGTGAAAAGGGCTAATGTGTTAAATTTGTGACTTTCTGAAGCTTCAGTGGAAAATGAATATGCACAAGCTCTCTAGTGAACAAATCTTACTGGAAAAATTCACCTGCTCATCCAGGGTGCTAAATATTGGTTACTGCAGTTCATAAACAGAGAAAAGCAAATAAATAAATAAAACAAAAGCAAAACAGGCATAAACAACCCATAACCTATGTTTTATTTTATGAAGTATGTAATTTCTGCAACACAGATGTCACTATACAGAACTACACAACGTAATTACTTTTTTTTGTTTACATTTTAAGTGATTTATTTTGTTTGTCTCTGCATATTAAACAGCGATTTAAACAATAGTATACACGTAAGCTTTAAAGAATAAGAACAAATGTGTGTATGTACTGTAATCTACCATATAAAATCCAACATACAGACCACTAATGGAGTTAAAGTATACATGCAACAGGATGA
This sequence comes from Misgurnus anguillicaudatus, assembly GCF_027580225.2. Classification (NCBI taxonomy): domain Eukaryota; kingdom Metazoa; phylum Chordata; class Actinopteri; order Cypriniformes; family Cobitidae; genus Misgurnus; species Misgurnus anguillicaudatus. The sequence continues at coordinate 17,011,168 of NC_073353.2, forward strand.
CAATTATCAAGAGCATTTCCATTCATTTCAATGCCAAATTGGAGATCAGGGTAAACCTGCATGGATCTTTTATCACGTTCTGAGGATAAATGGGAGCTCTTTCACAGAGGCTGTTGCATATCATTTACTGGGGGTGTAATGAGAAGGCTCAGGAAAGGCAATTAACATTTAAAATGAGAGCCAGCTCATTGGAAATTGCAGTGATGCCACGGGCTTGTGTGCTGTGAGACTCAGCAAATATTTGACAAGTTCCGGACAATATTAATAAGAATGAGGGACAGATATGTCTCTTGTCTCTGCTGGGACATTTTGAATTCATTTGAACCTTTTATATTTAAAAAATTCAAAACAGTTCGGAAGAACATCCCCGGACAACCAAGAACATCAGAGTGGAAAATACTTTTTGAGATGACACAGATGCCTGCTTCCCATTTGTCTACAAGGAATAACTTATAGAAAATGACAATTTTCTCATACGAGTACATTCTGCATACAAAACATGAAAATACAATGAACAATGGTCTAAAAGAAAAGAATGAAAGTGTGATTTAGGTGATTTAGACAATATGTTATTTTCTTTGGTCGATGGCGATACCAATATTGAGCAAAGCAATAGAGACAGAGTGCAGTTATGCAAATTTGAAAACCACGCCCACCGGGGGGGGACAATCCAACGTCTCCATTGACTTTGTATTGCGAGAGGCCGTCTCTTTGTCATTTCTGGCTTTTAACAAAAAGCAGAATAATGCCTATAAGCTGCTGTGTGACAATATGTACAGCTAACAAACCAAAGAACCCAAAAATAAGTTTTTATAAGCTGTCGAGCCGTAAAACGTTTGGATTGCCCCCCCCCCAATGGTGGGAGTGGTTTTCAGGTTATGACGCGCTGCGCTCTGTCTCTATGTTGCAGATTGACGATATGAGACCAATAAAACACAAATGTAATTACAGTAACAAACAAAAAATTGAAAAACTAAATAAACATTTGTTTTCAATAATAAATTAAAAAATATTGCATTGGGCAGTAAACATATTTTTTTATAAAATTGGCTCTAAGAAAAATTGGCTATATAATAATATACACACAGCTTTTTAATGTACATTTTATTTATCTGTTTAGATGAATATCATACTGTAGTTTACGTAGTAGACCCTGCATCATAACTATGTGCACAGATTATTTACTACAAACTTGTTTCTGGCATCCTATATCCTATAAGTAAAGCAGGGCCGCCCCAAACCTATTACACAGACCGTCTTTTGGTCAGATGTGATGGACAAATCCTGTGAATGGCCAATCAATCTCTTGTAAAGAAACAACCTCTCTGTTCGTTGTCACATAGACAGATGGTGTGACATACGGTCAGTAATCTTTAAGGTAACATTGTGTCTACACTGGAAGCATTTAAAGTGCATGTCATCTCATGAACCAATCCAGTATGAGCTTGAGGCTACACTTTTAACCAAAGAAAAATAGCTGATTACATTTTAATTTAAACAGAAATGTAATAGTATAAAAATGCACAGGTTATTTTAGAAAAGAAAATAGTTTTATTAATAACATTAGCATTGCTCCAACTGTGTTCTGGCTGAATAAAACTTATGGTAAACAAATCGCATAAAATGTTGGGTTAATTCAACATTTTTTTGTAAAAATGCTGGTGGGTTAATGAACATGGGTTATTTAAAGATGCAAATAATGCATATTTAAAATTGTTCTCTAATATCTACATAGAATGTATGAGTGCAAAAATGATCCAGAGATTTCATAGGTTTTACTTGTCCGTTTACAATCCTAGGATTTGTCCCCAGAATGAAATGGTCTGCTATTACACAGTATCTTATATGAAAGGATCATGAATAATAATGTTGAACTCTGCTCTGATTGGGTGTTTCACAAGGCAGCTCCTTTAGTAGCTCTCTGTGTGTGTAAACATCTTATGTTTGAGCTTGTTTAAGATAAATATATTTGACAATTGTTTAGAGATTGTTATACATTTCTGAATGGTAAGTTTGTGATTTTTTTCAGTATGCACCTGTAAAACGTAACTGTAAAGTCAATAGTAGAACTTCATCCTAAACGCTAGCATATAGCATTAACTTGCATACAGTATAGCGCTCAGCAGTCACAACCTTGTTTTTAGCATTGTAACAACATTGCACTTAATTTAATGTGTAATTTAATGTTGGGGCGTACGTCACGACTGTAACAAAGTCACAGCAAACACACGACGTTCCAGTTACGTAATTTATTGGTCATTTTTGGTAATGTCATGACTTACCAGCTGGCAACATAACTGTTATGTCCCAGGGAGGTCATTTCATTTCCATTACAATTATATAAACATTCATTTCCTTTTCTATTTAGGTTAGCTTGTTAAAACTTTTCAGTCTCAAAGTTGGAAATCTGTCCCTTAAATAAGTCAAAACAGATTAAATACACCACATGAGCTCTTTACATGGGAAACAAAAACAGCACGCACCTTCAGCTGAACTCAATCAGAACAGAGCGCGCCTGCACAGCAGAACAGCGTCTGACAGGACCAGTCGTCTCTTTGAAATGAGACCTGTTTAAGTTTCACAACAACTTATTTCAGTTGCTAAAGAGTTATAAAAACATCATTTAAACATGACTTATTGGGATATAGTCTCACAGATCTCGTTTGATGGTAATAAAAGTGCGTTTTTTAAGGTGCAAAGTAGAGAAGAGCGGGGCACAACCTAACGCTTTTTGGGTTTTGCTCAATCATTAAAAAAAAAAAGGGAAAAAGCAACACAGTTATGACAAAAAATGGTTTTCATATTTATTGCTGAGGGGTTAGTTACATAGCATTACAACTAACCCCGCTGGGTGAAAAGTTGAAGAGCTGCAGATATATTTCAAAATGACATAACATTATTTTTGGTATCTTACACACCTAACTCAGAACCCCCCCCCCAAAAAAAAAATATGATAAAAAAATGTACTTACATGCCACCAAAACACACTTATGTCAATTACATTATACCTTTAAATAAATTTGCAGGAAATTTGACAGCGTGAAAAAATACGGGGAAAACAAATTGCTCAACCCAGTGCAACAATCTAACCGGTCCGTGTTACAACTACACAGGATGTGTTATTTTTTTCACATCTTTTTCACATCTAAGCTTTTAACACATTATGTGTAATTTTAACACATTATGTGTCATTTTGTGTTGATTTTGTGTTAAAATATAACAAATGTTGTATTAAAAGTAACACAAACTGTGTTGTTTCAATAATAACACAGTGATGGGTGAATTCTGGGACAACGCATTTAGTGTGTCGTAACACAATCAACACTAATGTGTTGTTTTTAACACATTCGTTCTAAGAGTGTAACCCCGCGTTAGTTTTTGCCCCATCGCACCCCTACTGAGAGAAATGTTCATCTAACAGAAAATTTCATTTTATCAGGTAAGACATGCACTACTTCACAACAAATATAGCCGCTTTTATGAAAATGTGTAGATGTTCTTTAACCTTATTACACGGCTCTCTGGAATGCTTGATTCTGATTGGTCAGTTGAGACATTTGCAGGTTCGTTCTTTTCAAATAGTAACCGCTTCAAAGTAATAACGCAAAGCCGGTACTACTTGTACGAGTAAAATCGCTCCGCGCCAATAAAGATCAATAAAGATTACTGTTTGGCGCCATCTTGTGACAAACACTCGACAACCACGACAAGACACAGACAGCTTACTGAGACTGAACTTGACAAATTAGAGCATGACAGCTACGAAGCCAACAACACACAAAAAAAATACAGAATGGGCATTAAAACTTCTCAAAGACTGGCTAAAAGAGAAAAAATGGAGACAGACAAGTATGAAGCAGAGGATCTCGATAAGGTATTACGATCATTTTATGCATCTATGCAAAGTTTCGCGGAAGGATAAAAATGTTAATTTAAAACAATATGCCAATAAAATGTTTCAAATTCATATTCATGTCCAGTTTTTTTTCTTATGTGGCAAGTAGCCGTGTAATAAGTGGGATAATGTAGAGGCAGCCGGTAGTTATTGGGAAATAAGCCCCTTCAGTGTGATTTCCCAATAACTACCGGCTGCCTCTACATTATCCCTTACTTAATTTATCGTTTTGTCTTTTTTTTAAGTTTTATGGGACTTGTTTGGGGTTTTGGACTGATGAAAGTTGAGAGCAGCATTACCCTGTCAACCAGGGCTGGGTTTCCCGATAACGATTAAACTTAGCACTTAAGAGCGCTTTCTACGAGCCACTTAACGAACATTCGTTGTTCATTTACGTGCGTTTCCCAAAGATGCACGTGAAACAATCGTTCGCAGCTGAGTTTTAAGTGCTACTTACGAGTCGCTATCCGTTTGTCAAGTGCTAAAATGTCACCAATAGAATGACTAGAAATTTTTAGCAGAAGCTTGTTTAGGCTAATGATCTTCAGCCGATGTGCACTAATATTTTTTATAATATTTTTTATTATTGCTCAATGACCTTTAAATGTTTTAAAATGGTTCATAATGAAATATTATTTTCCGTATTTAGTTAGGACTCGACCAACTGCAAAATGCCTTCGGCATTTAATCTTATAGTTTAGATTATTATTATTTCTTTTTTTATTATCTATGTTTATTTATTATTAGGGATTATTGCATTCTACCGTAAATATTTATTTGGTTTCTTTAATCAGATGCCATACCCTTCAAAACATTTTTTTTACTGTAGCCTAGATGAATTATAGCAGCAATTGGTAGGAACAATTATCAATTTGCTAGTACCAACCAGAATTGTACAAAATACATTTTCCTTCTTTATTAATTTATGTTTAGTCATTTAAAAAATTTTCTCATTTGAATTTTAAATATATTATATTAAAGTAATTTAAACAAATAAACAAAGAAAACCCCAATAAATAAATGAAGAGTTTAGTTGCAAAACGAGATAAATCCATTTTTTTTTTACATTTTTGTCAAAACATGTTATCATGTTATTATTTTGTTTTATGGTGCTACTTAGCTGTATTTTTAAGTTATGAAGGTTTAAATCAAAACAAACCAACTGCAGTTGAATTTATATTAATTGAAATGCACAACCAAAAAACGAGATTTCTGAACAATTAACAAAACGGTGGTTATCTCGTTTTGCAACGAAACTCTTCAAATATAGCCTACATTTAAAACATTACATTATCGATATTGCAGGAGTGCAATATGCTGCTTGTCCTGCAGGTGACCTTGTAATACTGTTGTCTTACGATGCACTTATGAATGAACGATTACTCCAGACCACTCGTAGATCTACGATGATTTTCAAGTACTACTTAAGCTACGAAGCTTTTGGGAAAAAGCCCGTAATTCTAAGATGATTCGTACAATCGTTTTTACGATCTACTTAGCCTTACGATGCTTTTGGGAAACCCGGCCCAGAACATTTTAATTAACTGAAGAGCATAAGTCCTGGAATTTCACTTTTCTGGTTGCCACAACGTTACTCAATGCATCGCTACAATGTAAGTTTGGTCATTATATTACGTTGATATTACGTAATAGTTGTGTATTTTGACTAGCTGTGGTCGGTGTTATGTTGGCCTGTTTTCCAGCTGTCTTTTACATGCACAAGGTTTACATAAGAAGGAGGTAAATACAGTTTTACATTCTACTCTACCCTTTTTATTCTACTCTTTAAACATATGGTTGGGTTAACAATGCACATTTTCTTGGTTAATTAAACCAATGATTGGGTTTGTCCATATCTCCTGTATAGCTCAGTGGTAAAGTATTGTGTTAGCAGCGCAAAAGGCCATTTTAACACATAATGTTAAAAAATCTATACCTTGGATAAAAGCCAAATGCATAAATGTAAATCGATATTTTACCCAACCATGGGTATAAACAAGACACTATCAGATGATTTTCTAAAGTCAAGTGGCAGGAGAAGCTCTGCAATGTTTTGACTATAGAAAGTCATCTTAAGGGAAGCAATCAAACATTTATATTTTAAAGGCATTAATATGAACCCAACCCATACAGAGGTTTTTACTCTTGCAATCTCTCAGAACAAATAACTTAAAGAAACAAAACATACTACTATTCAAACTGACAGTAAAAACATGGATTGACAGCCAGGTAACTTTGCAGCGTTTGGTGTCTGTTAAAGCCAATTCTAGTTTCACAGGTTAACCCGCTTGAATGGGAAGATACACACGTACATGATTGGAGAAGTCCCTTGAGAGACAAGCAATGGGGTTCAGAGTCACAGAGGGGGTAGGTGAACAAAGCAACATTTACAAAGAGAGAGCGTGCGCTTTCTTTTCTATTTCTGTCCTGCTTAAAATCAGGTGAACGACGTGAGGCTGAAGCATGTCTGCTTCACTAAACTTCAAACTTGGCTTTTCTTTTTCTCATTGCCGCCCTCAAACAGCGAACTGACAAATACGATCTTCTATCAGGAACACAGAGCCTTGTTATGGAAGTTCCACAAGCAAAAATAATTTGCTTAAAAGCTGCGGGGGCATTTTAAGTTGTAGGTCAGAAACTTAAAGCGAAAATACAATTCCATAAAATTCAAATCTATTTTGGCACACTGAAGTTAAAGGTTAACAATGCCTATGCTGTTATTACGTCCTATCAATGACAGCACAGAAGAAACTGCACAAAGCCTTTCGGCTAAAGCAGCCGGTTTTACAAACAAACAATTACATGGATTGTTTGAAATAAAAAAGCCTTTTCCATTCACAATTCATACAATCGGAAGAGCACTAATTATTTCTTTCACGTCTCTACTATAAAAACCTCCATTCTGGATGAATTTCCCTGAGTATCTATAAAACATGAATTATCTATATCATAAAAAGAGAGGAAAAATACTTTTGTTTATAGCACAAGCAGCGGTAGTGTTTTGCTTGTTGTTATTCGTCGATTTTGATGTATCACACGGGCAGCGATAACCTTTCATAGTCGGCGGTCAGGAAATCCTCTTTTATCATGGCACAAAAAAGCAAGCCTTCAAATCCAGCAGATGATGGGCGAGCAAAAAGATCAGGATAAAACAAGCTGGAAAGGAATGCAATATTTCCTTTGAGGCTGCAGTATAATGGCCTGAATGTCGACCGTGATAGATTTTTCTTTGACGCCACGTGAAGCAAATTTCCACGCTATCAGGATCCCATCTGTAAGCACAAACAATGGCAAGATGGGTTGCCGCCTGGTTTATTTGTTTCGCGTTTGTTCCTCATTCCCGGTGGGTAATAGTTTGCAGAGAAGTGTCATTGACTAAAACAGACAAACATTTAAGCGGAAAGGTGCCCTGACTGTAAAACAGTTTCTGAAGCCACTTCTATCGATTTCTTGTCCAGGGTACACAAACAGCAGGCCAGGGGAGACCATCTTTATCTGGGCTTTCCATCTCCGTTGTGACTGATCAGTTCGGTTCGGTTGTGAGCCACAGGGTTTTGTCCTCCACATGCATGGGTGACACTAAAACCCTAAAGCATTGTTTGCTTATATGGCCCTGTCTCGCCGCAGACCACCCGTGCTTACGGTTCTGAACAAATGGACTGATGCAGTCAGACCGGGAAATGCAGTGACTGCAACAAAAAGCAATTCAGAGGGACACTCGGTATTTAAAAATGTCAGCGGCTAAAAGGATGATTTCTAGTTTTGAAAGTTTGGCAAATAAAGGTCAAGCTGTTTTATACGCTGTTATACGACATCATAAGTCTTTATATTGGTAAGAAGTGTGTGAGCGATGCTATAAAATTCACAATGAAAATGAAGCTTTTGATTAAGCAGTAAATCAGAGAATCAAACTGATAAGACAAATATTCTTAATCAGCAACCATACAGTAGGAAAGAAAAATCTGTTTAAAATATCAGATGTTTGACAGCACAGTGGAACATTTGTCTTACATTTTCATTAGGGCAGTCGTGCCCTAATGGTTAGAGTCGGGCTTGTAACCCGAAGGTCCCTTGTTTGTGACTGAAGTTGGGACTGAAGCACCCACTGTTCCCCAAGTGCTGCAGTGATAGTTGTTACCTGCTCTGGGTGTGTGTGTATTCACTGAGATGGGTTACATGGGTCATTCTACAAAAAAGGTGGAAATGCTTGTCCCTTGCTTTTGCAGACCCCTTAATCAATTATTTTGACCCAATAATCCCAAAATGATATGTATTTAATAAATATAGACTGTCCTTAAAATGATGAGAGTTTATTTATTTAATAATCCCAAAATTATATATATTTAAAGGCTCTCTAAGCGAATAATGTGTGACGTCACTTCCTGTTGATGTTTGAACTGTTTTCAAACAAATGGAGCGTATCTAACGTCTCCCCCTCCCTCTCCCGTCCGTGCTTTCATGAACGCGCCCAACCCCCACCCCCAAATCCTTCTTGTCGTTTATTGGCTGGAACACTTTGTTATGTTTTGTTGTGCTAGGTTTGGCCACATATGTTGATATTGCCGTTTGTCGAGCCTGAGCTGTCTACAGAGATCGCGTTTTTTTACAGTTTGATCAGCGGACAGGCAGCAAGCAGATAGTGAGGAGATGTTTGCTGTATGTAACAAAAAATGTTTTATGGTCTAAAACGCGTCAATTCACTTAGAGCGCCTTTAATAAATATAGACTGTCCTTAAAATGATGATATAGTTTATTTATTTAATTTTCTTTTTTGTTTGTTTTTTTTTTTACTTTTTTTTTAAATGTCTGGTCCTGAAAATTGCCCTGTCCCTTTGATCATACATAGAAATTGAACTGTGTACTTATTATTTAAAACCATGTTTTTTATAAAACAAATATAATTTACCTTTAACCCTGTATGAATTTACTACAACACTGAAATGGTAAAAATACACTATTCATATGAATAATATCAAATAAATATTTGTCCCCCAAATTTATGTCATTGGTGTTACCCTACCCAAAGCACTTTTATTTTGAAACAATGCATCAGCTCTTTGAAGTTATTCATGGGTCAAAAGGTCAGTGTAAGAAGTGCAGTGGACCTTGTTTGTCTAAAATATCATGATATATCTAAGAATTTTGAGATAAGATTTTTTGGATGTCATTACTAGTGTTACTCTTTTTTTTATAGTTGGGAGTGTTAAGATCTTTACATAAAAATACATTATACTGAATAAGTATGTGATTAAGTGTTACATCTCTGATGAAATATCACAAGGCTAATGGCAGCCATTTTGTTAAAATATGATTTTTTTCTGTAAATTGTCATTGGTGTTACCATCATTGATGTTACCGTCATTAGTGTTACTTCTCTAGTTACTTCTAGTTCCTAAGCACTATTCCTTTAACTGACCGACATAAAAGCATAAAAACAAAACAAGATGGAAAATTTCATGAAAGTTTATAAGTTTTATCATATTGATTATCTATTATTATATTCTAATTTTGTCATTGGTGTTACATTGTGTCATTGGTGTTAAACCAAGTTTTGGTGTTATGAATGTATTTTCTTGTACTTCTAGTAATATTTTGTTGTTGATATGGAATGTAAGACATTGTTGATATTTCAGTCTTTGCATCAAAGCCTTTTTGGTTGAATATTTTTGTTTTTGTTGGTTTTAAAGAAAAAAGTCAAACTGAGAATCAAATAACTTCATACAATGCTGGGTAAAGATGAAGAATTTAATTAAACAAATATTAATAATCAATTATTTTTCTTGCTGTTATCATTCCTCTACTCAACCTTTAACTAAATACACAAGCTGTAATGAGAACAAATATTTAGTATCAACATTAATGTTGTTTAAATCACAGGTAACACCAATGACAAATAAATGACTCATGGATTCTTTATTAAAATGTATTAAAAAGTTAGATTAAGCTCCACATTTTGCGGATTCATAGATTTGACAATGTATTAATTAATGCTATTAAAGAAGTTTTGCGTATATTGAAAGAAGTTCATTTAAGCAAATTTCCATCACCCGAATTCCACCTTATCTGTAGAATGACCCATATGCAGAGATCGCATTTCGAGTATGATCTACCATAATTAACAATCACGTCACTTTCATGTCTGAGAAAAAAACTCAACTTTCACAAATATCCATCGAAACATCACGAGTAGCAGTTAACAAAACTCAAAGCTATTTCTCCAGACATCACCATCTCTGAGGAGATCACATAATGAAGACTGACCCGGAGAGAGCATCTGTCAACATGAGGAAAACTTCTCTCTGTTCATCATGTGAGAGGAATCTCCAGAGCCCTGCAGTGAGCTGTCAGACATTTGAAGAGCGCACACAGAAAGCAGAACAACTCAATTTGTAAAGAGAAACAACAGGCGATCACAATAAATGAAATATATAAAGTGGAGGCACAGGCCATATGGAAAGAGACACCTGTTTCCGCTCGAATACGTGATGACAAGTAAAGAGGGCGGGGCCTTCTCTGAGGAACAAGGTCTTTAAATTGTGCACATAATGACAGGTAGACAGCTTAGAGAGGTTGCTTACATCCCAGCGGTCTAAATTAATAACTTAGGGAGGGTGAGGATAATTATGGTGCCGTTGTGAATAGTTCAACATGTGCAACAAAGCAAAGTAAAACATATTTAGGGCTTGCAAAATATTAGGTTAACATATTCATCATTGCACAATACTGAAAAGATTTTGAACTTTGCCTGTCAGTTCACAATCTGAAACGTTTAGATGCAAAACCCTCTAAGTGCATCTGACACATTTTCTTGTAAATGAGCACAATTCTATCTCTAGCTCTTATGTTTAGGTTCAGTCATTTCACTTTAATGGCAATGAAAAGGTTATTGATCAGTAATTGAAATGCCTTGTTTTCACAAATGTCACTTTAGTCTTTTCATTGGTCTTTCACTGCAAAATGCTCTAAGTGCATGCAAGCTTTTTTGGCAAGAAGCTCCACTTCTAAAAAAATCCACTTTTTTGGACAAGACATAGTAAACAGTTGCAAAATCACTAAAAATGCATCTAGAAACATTACAAATGATAAAGTCAGAATTTAAAAGGTAAAACTGTAGCACACATTAAGCAACCTGATCTCACGAATTTCCATGGGATAGTCACGGAAATGTTTTCTAATTTTTCCGTGGCATTCCCACGGATCTCCGCATTTTTCGTGGCCCTGCCACAGACTTTCCTTTCCGTGGCATTCTCACGGATTGGTTACTCAACTGTTTTGTCCTATTTTCTTACCATTGTCGCTTCGGTTTAGGGTTAGATTTACATAAAATGAAATCCTTACCCAAACCCAACTCTAAACCCAACGCCAGACAACATTGGTTTAAAGTTTAGAAAATATAAAAGAATAAATCAGAAAAAATAGTATAAACCAATACTTAAAGTGACATACTAACGCAAACACCAAATCTAACCCTAAACCGAAGCGAATTTATGGTTCCATGTAGGCTGTGCATAGCCTGATGCACACCTCTACAAAAATGTAACAACATGTCTGTTCTACGTGGACAGCAAGCGCTGTGATTGGTTTGCTAGAACCCCTCCCGACAGCTCCAGAAATATCGCATTTCTGTTTGTGTCGATAAAAACAAAGGTGGGCCAAGTCGAGGAGTAATATTTAACTTAAGCTGCAAAAAAGTAGATTTCTGTTTACCTCCATCACTGCTAATGCTTCACCAATGTCAAGGTGCTTTTTTGGCTTTGCCTTGAAAGTGACAAGCTTGTCAAGTATGCAACGCATACTCAAAATGTGACCTCTGCATTTAACCCCTCACAGTGAGTATTGAACACACACACTGCAAGTCGTGAACACACACACACCCCGAGTGGCCAGTGGGCAGCTATCCCAGCACCTGGGGAGCAATAAAGTTAAGGTGCCTTGCTCAAGGGCACCACAATTGCAACCTGTCATCCGTGAGACTCGGACCAGCAACTCTCGGGTTTCAAGTCCAACTCTCTAACCACTAGGAACAACGACGTAGAAGTATGAATGAAAACTGACACGTAGCCTACGCAGAAATATAATGAGCGCTTTAGGGTGCGTTGTAATATATTCAGGTCCAAGTACTCACAAGGGACCCAAGTTTGAATGTGATCCATGGACATTTTACATTTGTCTTCCATGCACTTACTAGACTTTAATGGATTCTGCCAACTAACCAGTATTTCTAAATGACCTGGAGCTGGGATAAAGCAGATTAGAAGCCAAAGTATTTGATGAACATATAACACGTGCTGAGAGCATTTGAACAGAGGTCGAATTTAGCAGCTTTTGAGCTCTTCATTTGTTTATTATCTACTTGATTTTTGCTTTCAATGGAATGTTTTCCAGTAAATGTCTTTAAAATGGTTGAAAAAGTATAATGAATGTATTACTGCAGGTTGTAACTTTGGCACCACTGTGATTTTAATTTTAGGATCTAGATTTCAACTTAAGGGCCGCAGTTAAACATTTAGCAATTAAAGTGGATGAATGTTCCTACAGTATGTTGTAACTGGAAATAGTTTTTTATTATTATTACCAGGTGGTCCATGCTCTCCCAAAATGATAAGTGTCACAACACGCAAATCGCCTGTTTGTATTGTTATTGACTAACTTTAATAGCGCAATTGATTGTATTCTCTAGGGCCGTCACATAAAACTACTCAATTAAAAGCAGGAATTAAAAAGGGGCTGATTAGGAGCCAACATTGTTCTCATGCTTGGCGAGATCAATTTGTTTACTGTAAAATCCCCTGTGAATTTTGTGAAATAACAAAGTTAAGGAGGCAGTCCTATACAAACTGGTCTTATACAGCAAGCTAAACTCAGCAGAGGAATAAACAGCAAATCTAATTACTGCACATCATCATCTTCAACAACAACAGATCTGATGACAGACAAATCCCTTTAGACAGAGTTTTATTGCACCTTAAAAGCTGTTTTTATTAGATTAAAACATAAAGCTGTAGTTTCATCGCTTCAGCTTCACACACACATTAGCTTATGAAAGCTATGAAAACATGACGAGACTAAAGTAAGTTTCTAAATAATAATGCTAATCTTATTTTGATCATTCGATCATTATTGGCTTCTGTAGATGTACATCAGAAATGTTTTGTGCAAAGCAGGGAAAGGGAAGCAGAAAGGAGAGATGATGAGTTAATAAGGGAGGTAAGACAAACTACATCTTCTTCACCCTGTCAGGTCTCAAACATTAGAGGAAAAACTCAGGAAAACCTCTTGTCAAGTCTATAGAATTGCATTATTGCTGAGAAAATCAACAGATGTATGTGTTATACTGTTCTGTATTTTCAGATATGAAATTAATATTTAGTTTACTAATGTTTAACTAGAACACTAACTTACATAAACAGTTAGCAGTAACTATGACTGAGATTATTTAGTATAGCAGTCATTAAATGACTGGTTTCTTAAAATATTATTGTAAAAATATTCTTGTAAAAATAAGTTCCCTTTCAGTCGGTCACTACGACGTCACGTCGTGACCGACGAATTGGGAACTCGCTTAGAGAGACCAATCTGCTTCGTATACTACTAAAACGCCAATGAACTTGGCATTGAGATATTTGCATAATGCTGGCGCCGCCCCGCCAGGTGCGTATATAAGACGCACGTGCAAATAGGGAAATCAGCTTTTTCGCTTCGAAAGCCGGCTTTATCTGACTGAGAAGCTACTATCTGCTCTTCTGGGAACGGTTGCTGAAGTTGATTGACAAGCAGTACTAACACAGCGGACGCTCGCAGTATTCCACTGCTCTGCATATTTTTTGTTTTGAGTTTAGTGTGTGCGTTGCCTTTCCCTGTGCGCATCATCAGCTGAGCACCTAAAGAGTGATTTCCCTAAAAGAGTGATACGTGAGAGCTCTGTGTCTTTTTAAAGACAGCCACTCTCTCGTATATTCGGAGATCAGCGTCCTTTTCAGGATTGCTTTTCGTCCGTGCGATCTTGGATGTGAGAGGTATAAGGGTTCCAGTTACGGTCACGAGCGCTGTCTTCATGCTTGGGCATCAAGCACTCTGAGGCTGCGCTCGTGGAGAGTTTTTGTTCTCTCTGTGAGAGCATAACCCTCTTGGATTGCGGAGACGACTGACGTTTCTACGGGAATGCTGTCCGCGTCTTTGCAGTGCTGACACCGCCATGGTGCGACTGTCAAGCGCTCGCATGACGCTCTTCGCATCACTACGCTGAGGAGGACGGAGGATGCGTCCTCCACCTACCGGCCTTTCATCCTCAGCCGGTTGAGGTTCCGGTGGAGACGGCAGAGTCGTGTTCTACGATGTCTGCCGAATCCATTGGACCTCCTTCTGGTCCCGTTCACATCTGCAGCATCAGAGGGGTGTCTAATTTTCCTCCGAAGTGGAGTCGTTCCGGAGATGGCGGCCGTGCCCGCTTGAGCGGCGGTAACGGTAGAGTTGGAGGGGTTAACCCCTCTCCGCCCGAACCGTACCGCCCACGTGATTGGTATTTCGGAGCTGCTCGGGCCTCTCGGTCCTCTGCTCCTGTGCCTTTCTTCCCGACGGCACGAAGAGCTGACGTGGTTTGCGGCCATCCGGCCGTTCAGCTTCAGCTTTCACCCCTCACCTCCCTCACCAATGGAGCCGCTAAGGGCAGGGACCCTTCAGTGGAGCGGGGGGTTGCGATGCAGCTGCGTTCCTGGAGGGACCACCCAACCCTTCCCTCCCGTGTTTGTAGATAGTCGTCCGGTTACGGGCGCTGTCCGTCAGGCATGCGGAGAGGCGGCTTCAGCCCTGCACGCAATAACGTTGCTACGGGTTCACCAAGGATTTACGAGGGAGGCCGCGACCTTCAGTCGTGCGATGTTCACGACAGTGGTTCAAGATCGCCACCTTTGGCTGTGTCTGGCTGACGGACGCAGGCGAGAACAACTTCTTGAATGCTCCTGTCTCACAGACCGGCCTCTTCGGCGAGGCCGTGGAGTCGTACAGCTCCGCTGTGCAGACTGAGGCGATCTCTGTGGTCATGCCCCGGCGAAGGAGAGCTGCCCTTGGTAAAAACCACCACGCCGGTTCCTCAGTCTGCCTCTCGCCGTCGGCGTCCTGCGGCGACCACCTCCGTTCCCCTCTTCGGACCCCATCTCGGCAGCGCGGGGGAACCGGTCGTCAGCAGCTCGCCCCGCCCTGGATTGGCAGAGGATCACTCTTCAGGAGACGGTGATTCACTCCTTCCCCCGATAGAGGGTCGGGTGGAAAATTCTTGGTTTGCATATGTTCCACCGGCTGTTTAGCCGGTGCCCACTAACCACACACAGAGTGCATTCCTCTTCCCTCTTCAGGTCTCCAGAGGATCGAGAGAGCCGTGAGCGGGCACACACCAGCTCACCCTACCTCTCCTCTATCGCCAGCGGGTGTTCTGAGGAGTCCGAGCCCTCCACTCAGGAGACCGGACCACCAGCAAACCCGTCGGAGTCTGCGTCCTCAGCTGAGGAGACCGGACGACCGTTTCCCTCAGCGGGCTCAGGTCAGTGTCACACACACACATACTGTAGATGCTTATGCTGTCACGGCAGACGCACCGGCAGTCCCGCCTGTCCCGCCTCGCTGCCCCGCCGCGGGTACACCGGTAGTGTCGTTATTCTCCTCGTACGGTGCCTGGGTGCTTGGCTTCAGTTCCCAGCCCGTTTCGTTGGGTTTTACGCACGATCCGCCTCGGTTACGAAATACAATTACCGGCACAACCCCAAAATTCTCGGGCTTTCGTTTCACTATAGTGAAAGTATCCGATGCACATGTACTGCGTGCATAAGTCGATGTCCTGCTGGCGAAGGATTATCGAGCCGGTCCCTCTTACCGAGATGATGATATGATGATAGGGTTTTCCAGCCTTTATCTCATAGTACCCAAAATACGCGGTGGGTTACGATCGATTTGATTTACGCCCGGCTCTACGAAGGTGGTCTTTTTTTTGGATGATAACGCCGAGGCTCGTATTTCAATATTCAGATCGGTTGCAGCTTTAGACCTGTAAGACGTGTACTTTTGTGTCCATCTCCCCTCGCCTTAGACCGTTTTTTCGCTCTGCGTCATGGGGTGGGCATATTAATATTAAGTACACCATTCGAGCTGTCTCTCTCTCTCCGTGTCTCCATGAAAGTGCTAGTCACGGCATTAAAATATCAGAGAGAGAGCGTTGTTCGCATTCTGCTTTATTTACGTTGACTTATAATAGCCCGTTCTTGGCAGACGTGCGCGAACACAAAGAGTTAATGCTTCGGCATCTCGCTCGTTTAAGTCATCAGGTCGACTGGGAAAGAGCAACTTTGCCCCGTGCAGAGGATCCTGTTTCTCAGTATGGAATTAGACTCGATCAACTAATTGGCGTGTTTTACAAGAGCGCGCAACTAGTCAGTTCTGACTTGCCTCGGTTTAATTCGAGGGAAGTACGCGGTCCCTCTGATACAATTTCAGAAGCTCCTGGACATATGACAGCATGCTGCAGCCGTGACACTGCTCGAGCTGCGTCATATGAGACCGCTTCAGCGTTGGCTTTACGATCGAGTCTCGAGGAGAGCGTGGCGCACCGGCATACATTGTGTAAACACTACACCTGCGTGTCATTTAAATTTCCCCGTAGTAGACCCAGCATTTCTGATAGCAAGATATGCCTCTGAGGGGTCTCCTGGCATTCTGTAGCATGCGATGCCCTAAGCACGGGATGTTCAGCCACGTATGACGGGCCTGCAGTCTGGGGTGTGCATAGCACCCCAACTGCCGCGAGCGGTGCGCTGTATATCTGGGACTTGTACGCTCCGCTATGGAGATGCGAGGGAAGGATGTATTTGTCGACACCGATAACTTTGCGACTGTTGCGTTATTTACCGTTAAGGCGGTTTTGCGCTCTCGTCACCTGTCGCATCTCGCTCGTCATCTCCTCCTTTGGAGTCAGAAGCATCTGATGTCCCTTCGTGCCATTTACATCCCGGGATCGCTCAATACAGCGGTACGCGCTTCCGAGCTGCGCCCCCGGCGAATGGCGACTCCACCCCCAGATGGTCCAGCTAATTTGGAAGAAGTTCGGTTGTGCGTAGATAGATCTGTTTGCGTCGCCGGACGATACCCACTGTCGCCTATTTTATTCACTAACCGAGGGCAGCCTCGGCGTGGATGCGTTGGCACACAGCTGACCGCGGGGGGTGCGTAAATACGCATTCCTTCCAGTGAGCTTTATTGCGCAGACACTATGCAAAGTCAGGCAGGACGAGGAGAGCCTTTTATTAATCGTCCGTACTGGACGACCAAGAAGTGGTTTTCATAGTTAATGCTCCTCGCGACAGCCCTCCCTGGCGGATTCCCCTGAGGAAGGACTTTCTTTCTTAGGAAGGGGCACATTTGGCACTCGCGCCCCGACCTGTGGATATCCATGTACGGTCGTTGAGCGCGCGCAAGGTTTAGGTGATTTATCGCAAGCGGTATCTAACACCATCGACGCGGTTCGAGCACCGTCCACAGGACGGGCTTACGCGCTTAATGAAACCTTTTCGTCACCCGGTGCTCTTCGCAACGCGAGGACCCAGAGAATGCCCTTTAACATTATGCTTTTATATCTTTAACATGGGTTAGATGGTAGGCTGTCCCTCCGCCATTAAAATTGATATCGCCGCTATTTCTGCTCATCACTCACTTATCTACGGCAGATCAGTTGGCCAGCATGATTTAATTATTACATTTTAAAGAGGCGCTCGCAGGCTAAACCCCTCGCGCCCTCCCTCTTTTTTCCTGAGACTTGTCCATGGTGCTGAAGCCTTCAGGTCTCCGATTTAGCCTTTGCAGTTTGCGAGTCTGAAGTTTTTATCAATGAAAACTCTGACCCTGCTAGCATTGGCCTCCATGAAGAGAGTAGGAGATTTACATGCATTCTCTGTTGACGATTCGTGCCTTTAGTTTGGTCCTGCTGTCTCACTGAAGACCCAGACCAGGCTACGTGCCCAAAGTTCCCACCACTCCCTTCAGAGATAAGGTGGTGAGCTTGCAAGCGTTGCCTTTGGAGCAGGCAAACCCAACCGAGGCTTTGTTGTGCCCCGTACGCGCTCTGCGATTCTACGTGGTCCGCACGCAAAGCTTCAGGACCTCAGACCAGCTCTTTGTTTGTTATGGTGGCCAGCAGAAAGGGAAAGCTGTCACTAAGCAGAGGATGTCTCATTGGATAGTTGATACTATCGCCCTGGTTTATAATTTGCAGGGCATTCCTTGCCCCTTAATTTAAGAGCGCACTCCACTCGGAGTGTTGCCTCATCTTGGGCATTAGCTCGTGGTTCCTCGCTAACAGACATCTGTAGAGCTGCTGGTTGGGCGACACCTAATACGTTCATTAGATTTACAATGTTCGTATCGAGCCTGTATCCTCTCGTGTTCTGTCCTCACCAGGGAGGACACGGAGGGCAGACTCGCAAGTCGGCTTGCAGCCTCCGACTGAGGCTCCAAATTGAGTTTCAGTATGGAAGGCTAACAGAGCAAAAATGCGTAATGGTTTGATTTGCTCTCTCCACTGCCTTGACAGCCTTTGTTGCGGAGCATTGGCTGCCAGCCTTTCACTAGCTGTATTCTTACGAACCTACGTGTTTGGCCAGGGCCCCACATTGTGTCCCATCGGGTTCCTTTGTGAGTATTATTCCGTGGGGTTAATCCTACCAGCCCACGTTTCCCTTAGCAGAGCACTGCTTTGCTTACACAGCCACGGCTGTCATTTATACCTCAACTACGGTTGACTTTCGCCCACCATAAGCCCTTAACGGGGCGGTGGCTTCCGCAGCGTCCCTATACCGCTCAGATAGGGCGCTTCCTAGTCGCTGGCACTACTGTGGGTTAAAGGAACATCTAGTGCCCGGCCTTCTGCCTTAAAACCTAATTCTCCTTATCCTTAAGTGGAACCGGAGGGCTTTACGCAGACACTGGAAGAGGTCAGCCCCTAGTGGCGTTTTGGTAGGGATTCCCAATTCGTCGGTCACGACGTGACGTCGTAGTGACCGACTGAAAGGGAATGTCTCGGTTACGGATGTAACCCTCGTTCCCTGAAGGAGGGAACGGAGACGTCACGTCCCGTCGCCACAGGTGCTGCCACCTGCTGTTTAGGCCGGTCACCTTCCGGCTTTCTCAGCGAACAGAAGCTGATTTCCCTATTTGCACGTGCGCCTTATATACGCACCTGGCGGGGCGGCGCCAGCATTATGCAAATATCTCAATGCCAAGTTCATTGGCGTTTTAGTAGTATACGAAGCAGATTGGTCTCTCTAAGCGAGTTCCCAATTCGTCGGTCACGACGTGACGTCTCCGTTCCCTCCTTCAGGGAACGAGGGTTACATCCGTAACCGAGACGTTATTAATCATTGCTATCATTATTTCCAAACATGTTATGCCATTTATGCCTCCAAACATGTTAATAATATTAGGTATGATGAAGATTACTTACTATATATGTATCTTTTGCACTGTAGAATAGTGGGTTAAGCAAAGGACATTGTATAGAAGTGTTGCACACTTCTTGCACACAGCAGGCTTTTAAAAAAAGTCAGAAAAAAACGGGGGGCCTGTGCCCCAGTAGAGCTTAATGTCTAGCAACGCCCCTGATCATGACATGACACTTGTCATGAACATGAAGCAGATTTTATGCATGTATATGACAACTGTCATTAAGTGTCATATATTCCATTATGTCATTTTTAATGCAAAGATGACATTTTTTTGAGATGTCTTGACATTAACCAATACATCATAACTTGTCATGACAACTTGACATTACCAAGACAACATAACTGACCACTTTTTACCAGTGATACAAATTTAATCTGTCATTAAAATGTCATCAAGTGTTAATACTCTGTCATATAGTTTTATAACAGTGTCAAGGATATAGTTCTTGACCTCAACTACAGTGGTAGGGGAGACCGGGACTGGTTGTCTCACGGGTTGGTTGTCACAATGCTTATTCCAGACATACTACATGGCACTGTGGTACAATTTTGATATCAATTTGTTAGCCTTTAATAGCTAACTCATTTGCACTTGAAATTTTGCTGAGCAGACACAAAACATTGAGGTTAGGAGACAATTTTTTATTTTTAGAGTAAATTTTCATGTTGGTGTTGAGATCTTGTAGGATATTAGTAATTCTAGGGTTAGATTTTAGATTTGCTTAATGAGGTTATTTAATATACAGGTTAGTGTATAGTCTTCATGTTTTTGTCCATATTTAAGCCATGGTCGCTTGGAGTTGGGGTTAGAGTTGGGGTTTGGGTTGGGATGTCATTTTTATATAACAAAAAGTAGTTCTAACCCTAAACCCAAGCGAAAATGGTAAAAAATAGCAAAAAATTGAGAAACCAATTAATAAAACGACAAAAAAGATGCATTGTTTAAGTGAAGGAAGGACTGGCGTATCATATGCACGCCAAAGTGAAATTCGGCGTATCTATTGCACGATTTTTACACTTCGTGCTATTTATACGCATCTTCAGGAGACTGGGCTCGTTTTTTGAGGAAAACATTCCAGGATTATTCTCATTTTAATGGACTTTAGAGTTTCAAAGGACTCTAAACGATCCCAAATGAGGCATAAGGGTCTTATCTAGTGAAACGATTGTCATTTTTGACAAGAAAAATTTAAAAAATTCACTTTTAAACCACAAATTCTCCTCTTCCTCCGGCTGTGTGACGCGCCAGCGTAATGCCGTGGAAAGGTCACGTGTTACATATATGAAACGCACATTTGCGGACCATTTTAAACAATATACTGACACAAAGACATTAATTGGTATCATTCGACATACAGCAACGTCAGAACGGTCCTCTTTCTCCACACTGGAGCGTACTTTCGCATACGTCATCCGTGACCTCTTTGAAGATTATGAAGGTGTCATGTCATTCTTATGAACACTCCTTCAAATAAAGTGTTACCAAATTTTACCATTACAGTATTTGATCCAACAATGGGTTAAAACAACTCAGCATTTTGTGTTGAAAGAGCCCAGTATATGTTAATGTTAATAACCCAGCATTTTTTGGTGTGTGTGTGTGTGTGTGTGTGTGTGTGTGTGTGTGTGTGTGTGTGTGTGTGTGTGTGTGTGTGTGTGTGTGTGTGTGTGTGTGTGTGTGTGTGTGTGTGTGTGGGTGTACAGTGTTCTGATTATCATTACTGCAAGTTAGAAAAATTTCATTTAATCACAATATTCATGACATGTCGAAAGTGTGGGAATGACCTTGGCTTCATAATTCGAAGTGCTCAGAGAGTAAGGCGATATCAAAGGGGACCCATTCCCAAATATCTAGGGCAGAGAAATCCGTCATAGACCCCGCTGTGGAACCAGCTCTCTGGGGAAGAAATTAGACATTACCGCATTTCTTTAGCTGGAGGTCTAATCCTCCGTGACTGCAGCCCTGTTGTTGGAGTTCTGAGACTGTGCGGCGAGACACCTGACAGTGATTAATGCACGAGAGAGAAAACAAAAACAGCAGAAAGGGGCCTTTGATATTTAATTCGAAACTAGTTTTTATTACCAAACATTTATTTAATTCTTGCCCAATTGCACTCCTTGCCTTTGAGTTAAAAAGAATGGTTTGAACGGCGAAACAGCTGTATTGACATTTCCCTGTCTGATCCAGTTTGCAGTTGGCCTGGTTTCTAGAAATACCAATGCACTTTAATAAGACTGGATACGGTCGAGGCTCACCTGTTTTTAGCCTCCAAAAGGGTCAAGAATATCAAGCTGAAGTGGCAATACAAGTGCATTAGAAGCTTCTGTACTGTACAGAAAAACATCAAAGAGACAGAAATCACATGGTTAACTAAAATTTTCAGGTCAATAGAATTCACACAGCATCTACTATTGACACTGTTAAGCAGGTTATCACCATCAGTCACCGTGCCTGCTTGGAAGTTTATTGTAAGATTACCTTGAGTAGTTCCAAAATCGACACGTCAATGATGAATAATACACATTTGCCATAGTAATTTGTATTTTATCGGCATTATATCAACCACTCGACACTCTATATTAATATGTTTAGCCTGCCATCATTATTAAAAGTCATGGTATAAAGAGCTTAAAAAAAAATCAGCATATAATGCTAAACATTATGGGCTAACTGCTGTACCATGGCTCGGACAAGCAAGGGAGATGGTAGATATACAGCGATATAATTTCTAACCATAACTATTCCCTTATGGAGAAATGTAATTCAAGGAAAGCAAGCAGGCAAATAAACAAAAACACAAGCTATTGAAAATTTTATTTTCAAAATGTTTCATTGTGGTCCTTGACTAAAAACACATCAGTCGTGAGTATATTCACAAAACAGCACAATCTTAAATTATTGCATAGATTATTAGTAACTCTAGATCACTTTTTATGAGTAAACAGCTTTTTGTTATAGTAAATTACGGCATGCAAAGATGAAGAACACAGTGGAATTCCAAATTTGTCACATACTAATTAATCAATCCACCCACTATCTACACTCTGCCCTAGATGAAAGACCTTAGATTGAGGCTATTAATAATGGCCAGCATAATTCATTCATGCCATCCATTTATTCTGCGTTGTCTCCTATGTCTGTCAATTTATGGGACTCGGGAGTGTACCTGGGACCAGGCAGAACACTCTGACTATCAGATTGTGCAGAGCAAGCACAACCGCCAGGGAGCATTTACAAGCGAATTTACATTATTTATGAGTGGACCAATGCAACCCCTGTTCTTAATTATTTTTCAAATCTCCATGTAATGCACTTGCCATCATGTCAGATGTGCTTAAAACAGCCAGTGTCAAATAAGAGGGGACCGCTTAAAAGGGGGTATGTGTTCTTTTATATTAGATTACACTTTTATTGCTGATCATGTTTACTCATCAGTATCACAATCTGTGATGCATTATATCAGGTTTAGGGCGAAATTGCACAAACAGCGGCTGAACGTTTCCTTGGTTACTTTTTATCCAATCACAGAACATAACAGCTATTGTTTTTCCGCACCTCATAGGACATAAATTGTAGATTAAATTAGGAGACTTTGGAAAAGCCAATTCAGCATAGCCTTAGGTAACAAACAAGAAAATGGAAAGAAAATAAAGAAATGATGTTGTTTGGTCCGATGTACAATTCCTCATTATCCTATTAAAACAATGACAAGAAAAGAGTTGAAGGAAAGATCAACTTAGAAATGGCTTTGTTATATTGTTAAAAGTGAAGATTTCAGCCAGTGAGCAGTATGCGTCAAAGAGTCAGACAGTTAGTACATACAATGGGCAATCTATGGGTTAACTTACGGTCAGTGTTTGATTATCAGTCTGGCAATAGATAAACTGAGTTTTGGAACAAATCTGTTACTTTGTTATTGGTTCTTTGTGAAAGTCTACCGGAAGTTAAAGGGACACTCCACTTTTTTTGAAAATAGGTTCAATTTCCAGCTCTCCTAGAGTTAAACATTTGATTTTTACCGTTTTGGAATCCATTAAGTTGATCTCCGGGTCTGGTGGTACCACTTTTAGCATAGCTTAGCATAATCCATTGAATATGTTTAGGGCTGCGTTTCCCAATAACGTTGTCTCTTAGCGCGCTACGAAGACGCTTAAGTGAAACCTTAACTACTGGTATACCTTTTCTAGGCGTGTTCCCCCGAACTGTACCTTAGCAGGTTTCTTAACGTATACTTTCTTACATACAACGTTACCAGGTGCTGTCCATGGCAATGGTGCTGAAGAGGTTGATATCGATTGCTCGACAATCAATTGTTCACTCTATGCATTGTACTTCTGTCATGGCTAGTCCGTGACATGTTTTGTGTGTTGCACTTATCCGTTTCACCTGGACTCTCATTGACTCATTACGCCAATACACCACAACTGTCATATGTTTAATTGTCTTTGTATTTATATGCCTTTGTTCTGTCAGCCTGTGCCGGATTATTGTCATTGCAACCCTGTCTGTTTCCTGTGTTGATGTTCCTATGTTCCTGTGTTCCTGTATTCACCATGTCAGCCCTCGTGTTTTTATTATTAAATGTTATTTATTTTGAAATTTGCGTCCTGTCACTCCTACCCAGTCATGCATAAACTGCTCCGATGCATCCTCTATGCATTCACTTGAAAGGATAATTTATATTAGGGGTTCTCAATAAGTGCGTTGCACAGAGGAATAGGGTCGGTCGTGAAAGTCACCTGGCTTGGCTGTGCATTACACTTAAAATATATAAAAACAAACTGTTGTTCATTAATTCACGCGTTTATTGTGCTTGAACACTGTATGCGCAAGCAGCGCGTTTACAATGCGGATAATGCTTAATGGACGCATTTCTGGAGCCTGTCTGTCTACCTCAAATATAACATATAAAAAATATATATAATATAAATATATGTTATGATTGCTTTAGATTTTAGCTTTAATATGTTTTAATGTGGAAAATTTGTTGACCTTAGGAGACAATACAGTAATCAAGTGGAGCAGATTATTGTGAATGTTTATAAAGAATATGGCATGCAGTTGCCTCAAAGTCATAAAACATAAAAAAAAAACTTCAATGTAAAGTCGAATTAACATTAATAATCATAATTAGGAAAATCAACAATTATGATTTTGTGATGAATGTGCTCCAGTGGCATGCGATTTTTACCTGATTTATTTATTTGCAGCTAAAATACTAGCCGGAAGACTAAAGATTTAACGGATATGAAATGCACAAATAAAATATAGCTGCCATAGTTTCACCAACTCCTCCACACAAAATAATTTTTTAAAATAGTTTCTTAAGCCTGTTGCATTTAATACGTAACTAAGAACGTTTCAAGAAACACGTATTAACGATAAGGTACAGCTTAAGGTACAACTTAAGAACGACTAAGAAGGTTTCAGGGAACCCAGACCATTAGCATTGCGCTCAAAATACCAAATGATATTACGCAGCACCCGAAAATAGTCCCCAGCTATTGAAAGTTACCAAGGGGACTATTTTCGGGCGCTGCGTAATATCATTGCGCCTGCTGCAGCCATGTTACGACAGAAAAGTCCTTGATTATTAGGCCAGAATGAGAGTATAGTTCATAGCCATATTGGCCTAGAAAATCGCAACTTTTAATTTTCTGTCGATCTTAGTTCACAATGTAACTACAGAAGAGTCAAGTTAGGAAAAATATTGAAACTCTTTGGTTATTTTTGAGCGCGATGCTAATGGTCTAATCAGATTCAATGGATTATGCTAAGCTATGCTAAAAGTGGTACCGCCAGACCCGGAGATCCGCTGAATGGATTTCAAAATGGTAAAAATCAATAGTTTAACTCTAGGGGAGCTAAAAGTGTAGTGGCTCTTTAAGTTTGGGCCACGTTTGGTTATGTTGTTGCAGCTAAAACTGTCAATATGGTCGTAAGGAGGCATTTCTACTTCTTGTTGTTCTAGTAACAGTTTTATAAACAAACAAGTACGTCCACTGCAGTTACTGACGTGGGATGAAGGACGTAAGCTTCACTGCTTCACTCTCATTGGTAGTCGCTCCAAAAAGTGGCTGATCATTTGCATAAAGTTAAAGTTTCAGTAACTTTGTCAGGTTGCGGGACATGCACTTCCTGTTGCCAACAGTCACTGTCGCTTGTGTCGCTGGAGGTCAGCAAGCTTCCATTAAAATGAATGAGATCGCTGAAACTTGCCATCTAAACGGGGCTTTATACACAAAGACAATTCATAGATAGATAAATGCACAACAGCAGAACATCTA
The DNA here is from genome assembly GCF_027580225.2 of Misgurnus anguillicaudatus. NCBI lineage: Eukaryota > Metazoa > Chordata > Actinopteri > Cypriniformes > Cobitidae > Misgurnus > Misgurnus anguillicaudatus. Next base: position 17,036,833 of record NC_073353.2, read on the forward strand.
TTTGATGGGATCCTGGAGGCAATGTAGCCACCAATTTATTTTCAGTGAATAAAACAATGCATACATAAAATGTTACAGGATACTAAACTATAATGTCAAGAGCATTTAACAACATCAAGAAAAAAATCACTTTGCAACATGCACGCACAGAAAAGCATCGGTAGATTTTGATTTTATTAAAATCACACGGAGTCAGGTTATCTTTATGGCCGTTGTTTTGTACTAACTGTGGAATTGTTTGGTAAAAACAAATGTTTTGTTATCAATAAGCAACACATTGGATACTATTTCCCCAGGCACAGCCTTTAAATAATGTCCTGGCTCGGAGTCAGAAAGTAGAATAATCATGCGGTCCTTAAACTGTGCTGGCAGAATGATTTATTCCCACTTTGGTGCCCAGATTAGGTTTTTTAATGTATTTAACCGATTGCATCCCTGTGGTGAAAACCTACAGCAGGAGGGGGCACCCCGTGCTTCTGCTGTGTGACCCTAAATTAATTTTAATATCTGACAAATCAAATACACTTAGCCGGGAGACCTAGCTTAGGGATAGAAGATTTATGCAGCATTAGCTAAAGTGTGTGCAGTGGAGGTTGACTAAATACACCTCTCCGCTCCCCATATTGGGGGGGCAGAGATCTCCAGGAGGAGCCCGAGGTCATAACACCATATAGAGGAGGTCAAAGCTTTAGTCTAGTGCGGTGGTCCATATAGTGCTCTGGGCAGATAAAAACAGCCACATCAGACCCATGATATGATTACTGACACTGCTGGGTGCGGAGAGCAATGAAGTGATGGCTTTATTGACCTTGCCATTGCTGTACGCCACACTTAGTGAGTAAGAAATAGATGATAATCTACATTTGAAAAGCACATGTAAAATTAAACAATGTATAGATGTACATACTGTATGTAGTTTGAGTCTCATATAGTTTATCTCTATGTTTAAATGTATTTTTAAACATAGAGATACAAAATGAATAAATAATCCAGTGTTCTAGGTTTGTAGGAACCAATGGCATGTAAAGCAGCATCACAGATATCTGGACAGACGTGTGTCTCTTCAGAAGGTGATGGAGCTGGATAAGAAGGTATTATTAATCAAGTAAATGACCATGTGAGACTTGCCCTTTAAATTCCAGACCTGCTCCATCAAAACCGGCTATTAATATTTAACACATACAAGTGTAGCGTCACAAATCGATCTGTTCAAGCAATTACTCCACATTTACTCAATTCGTGGTCAAGCAGCGATCCTGCTCGTGTATATTGCTGACATCAACAAAAAGCACAAAGGGAAGGGTTTATATGAGCAGGCGTTGAGGTTTATTTGTGCCTTGCAGCAAGTTTTCATTTCAAGGTGATATAAAGAGTATAAAGCTCGTTGTGGGTATCGTGGCAGGGCACAGGAGCGAGTGTTAGCGCCGGAATAAGCTGTTGGCAAGCAGGGCTGTTGTTAAACAGATATTTCCAGTCATAAATATGCATGAACCTGCAACGCTCATGAAAAGCATAAAGGCGTCATCATCACAGAAATCATCTCACCATCACTCGCTTCCACATTTCCTATTAATTCTCTGTGACACCCACAGCCCTTGACCCAGCCACTGTGAAGGTGAGAGGAAGGTGGGGGGATATATTTTCTTTTTAGCTGTAACATTTTAAACTTATCAAAATCCATAAGGTTATAAGTGCAGAATAATTATCTGATAGGAATATTGAACAAGGTGATACCATAGCATTACCATGCTGGTTTATAAAATTATATTGTTTGACATGGTACAAATGTAACTTCTGCTAAACACCGCAAAGAATCAATAGCAACAGAGTCCTTTTAAAGTAGTTTATTTCTGATAACAAGCAAAATAAACAACCTGTAGATTACCTTAGTTCAAATCATAGCTAAAGCTAACATTAACGTGTAAAATATGTATTATATAATTATATACAATGTTAACTACAGATCGACTGCCACACCTCCCTTCACATAGCATTGATACGTGATCGTCGTCTCCCCTTGTCTTTAGGAAACCAAAACATTTGTTATTTTCGACAATGTATTTGATCCAGAGCAAGGCTTTGGAACGAAAATCTGACATCTTTTAATGTTTTGCAAGGAACAGAAACGAAACCAGAAACTTTCAAAAAATCTATGTTCTGGAACAGAAACGTTTATTTAAAATAATGGTAACCGGTTAATACAGGGTTTTTTTCATTCTTTGACAAGATTTCTGTGCAATACTCGATGAAGTTCACTTCCGGTCGTCGTTGACTCATCGGAGAAATGAGAAGCTTGCCACGATTCGGCTTGCATGCGGTTCGCGGATTAATACGCAAATTTAAATAGGGTGAAAGTTGATCATTTGCACTTGTTTCAAAGTATTGCAAATGTTAACACTTAAGTGATTTTAAACAATTTAACCGCTAAAAGACGCTAAAGTGAAAAATTTTCTGTACGCACATGCGGTTGAATGTGTCCCGTCCAACTCTGCCCTTCAAAGATCAGCGCTCTTGATGTATAAAGTTGAGAGAGAGTTGCGCTACTGTGTCTCATACTGTAGTCCATTAAAATACAAAGCACTGAAAAACAACATAATTTTCACTTTATGGAGCGACTGTTTAGGCTGCATCTTCTTCCCGAAGCGCCGCTTGGCATTCGCCCTCCGTCTGTGTGTGTGCGCCTGTTTAAGTCTGAAGTATTACAGTTATGCTGCTTACATGGCCTTTTTTAATGTTTGATGACAAGATAGGGACTTAAGTAAAATTATGTAGACTAATAATTTAAGTTTAATGTCCTAATGATCAGCCTACTTATTTGTATGTCCCACAGCTGACATGGAACATTACTGGTTCGGTAACTTTATTTTTTTCAGAAACGTCAATTTTAGGGTTGAACCGAAAACCGGAAACGTTAAAATACTGTTTCTGTTTGGAACGAACCAATTGGAAAAAATTCTGGTTCAAAGCCCTGATCCAGAGTTTAGTTTAGCCACTAGCCAGACCATTAAACAAACATGGAAGTTGGAGGTTAAGTTCCGTCCAGACGTGTAACGGCGACAGTGCGCATCGTCCAATGAAACCGTCTATGCTCTGGAATGTCACATAAATGCCATGGTACATATACAGTATATGGTCATTCAGTAATGTATTTGGCTATGTGCTTACCATGGCATAATACCCTATTTAAAAGCTACCCAATGCAATCTAAGCTGTTTGTTTTAAGTCTGTGAAGGTCTGGAAAGTTCCCACATGCACTTAGAAATAAATAAAAACATTGAAAATCATTAGCAGATTAACTGTAGATAAATGCCCGGATAGGCACGCCATAATCAACACTAATGACTCAGCCTGGATAGACGATAAAGGCTTATAATAATTACTTGACATTGGAAAAACATTTAAACAGGCTGTAGAGAGAATCAAACTCGTCTTAATGAACCGTATGTTCAATAATGTACTGCTAATTTGATCTAAGAAACTTAAAGCATGTACTTTAAAGGCAAGTACTCAAATTTTACTGCAAGACTGGATACTTATTTTTAAACTTCTTTTGATTATGTGATATATGACAAGCAGTCATCTTTGTATACATGCTTTGCTGTATTCCTTATGGAATATGGGCTGCTTTAACACATACAGTCTTTACTTGTAAATTCCTGGCAAATTACCGTTAAGAGATCAAGTGTGAACAAGACCTGTTTAAAAATACTGATAAATCGCTTGTGGCAATTTGCCAAGAGAGGTTGTAAGATTACCAGTATTTAAATGATATTATGTTATATCCCAGTAAACAATTACGGTCTTTCAACGTTGAAATATGGTTGAAAATAAGTCGGTCCGCCTTGGACTGGTTTACGACGTGATTTCAACTAAGTAGTTTTGGCTGGACTGTTTGACTACGTGTTTTCAACTGACCATGTTTTCAACTCATAATCTACCAGCAAACAATTACGGTCTTTCAAACGTTGAAATATGGTTGAAAATAAGTCGGTCCGCCTTGGACTGGTTTACGACGTGATTTCAACTAAGTAGTTTTGGCTGGACTGTTTGACTACGTGATTTCAACTGACCACGTTTTCAACTCATAATCTAAGACAGCTAGATAATCTGTTATACATGCTAAAACAACGGAGAATACAAATTACCAAACCATGTTTATTATTATTGTAGATCATTCTTGTTAATGATTGCGCTTGCGTACTCTATGGACACTGAGAGACACCGTACTAGTGGAAGTGCGCATGAGTCCTGTTGGCGCTGTTTTGTATTCCCCTGCCGGGTTGAAATGTTTAGTTTCTGTTTGTTGCCTGTGGCTGTGTAAGCTGTAAATTGAATATACACTACAGATGTTTATGTAATAAATACGGCTGGTTTGGATTTATCATGGACTCTTCACTCATTTCTACAATTATCTTAAGTAAATGTAAAGAACTTTACATATTACGTCAAAGTTATAAAAAATTTGAAACTGCGATTGAGGTGCAATGAGGATTCATGATATAATTACCCCACCCCACCAGGTGGCGGTAATGCACCATTAAAGGTAGTTGCCAACCACCATAAAACTTAAAGAAGAAGAAGCGAAGAGGCAGATGAATGTGACGCGAATCTTCCACCCATCATCACAGAGAGAAGCCCAACCAACTGCCAGATTACAGAAAGCTCTGGACTGCTCATAGCAGGGATTTTCAAAGCTGTCCTGGAGGACCACTAGTACTGCACATTTTGCATGTTTCCCTTTTGTGACACACCTCATTCAGTTACCTTACACACCCAGTTCAAGTCTTGCAGTCTTTACTAATGAGCTGAAAATTTAAACCAGGTGTGTCTAATGAGGGAGACATGCAGGTTGTGCGGTACTGGTGGTCCTCCAGGACAGCTTCGAAAACCTCTGGCTCATTGCATTGGACTGACCTATGTTTACTGCGCTCTGAAATCTGTGTTGGAATATGTTTATTGCACTCTGTGTTGGTTACTGGACCGACCTGTTTATTGCAGACTGTGAAATCTGTTGGTTACTTGACTGTTTGCACTATTTAAAATGTGCTGTTTTATTAAAGTTCTTATAACCCTTTAAAGCTTTGTTTCATTTTATAAAATGTTATTTGGTATGTTAATGTGGTCCTGTTTTCAACATTGAAAAGATGGATGAATATGGACCAAAATTAGACGTTGAAGATCGACCTGTTTTCAACATTGAAAAGTTGGACAAATTTGACGTCTTTTCAATTTTCATTTTCAACCTTCACTGGACCATAATTAGATGTTGAAGATCGACCTGTTTTCAACGTTGAAAAGTTGGACAAATTTGACGTCTTTTCAATTTTCATTTTCAACCTTCAGTGGACCAAAATTATACGTTGAAGGTTTACGTCTACTCAACGTCCAATAGACGACTTTTTGCTAGCTGGGATGTGAAGTTGTGGGAACAGGATTATCGGTATGATCATGTACTGTACAACCAAGGGGAAACCTTTCGGTCTCTCCCACGAAGCCAACACGTAAGTGACTTAAACTGCAGTTCTTTGATTGGCCGGTAGAGACTGTTTCCAAAGGGAGTCAATCCCACAGACCCTCCATGTTAAAATGCCCAGTATGCAACAGGAATAAATATGTTTACATCCTGGTACAAAAAGAGTTTTTGGTCTAATTTTGCTGTGAGGGGGTGATTTTTTGTAAGTCATTGTTTAAACTATATTAAGCCTTAAAGTTTTGCATAATTAAAGGGATAGTTCACTTTAAAATAAAAATGTTGTCATCATTTACTCATCCTCATGTATGATTTTTTTTCCTGATCAACACAAAAAAGATATTTTGAGAAATGATGGTAAACACACAGAAGTAAGACCATAGACTTCCATAATAGGAAAAAAAAGAAAATATTTTGATAAATGATGGTAAGCACACAGTTGACGGTACCCATTAAATTCCATCATATTTTTTATTCCTACTATGGAAGTCTATGGTCACTCACTCCTGTGTGTTTACCAGCATTTCTCAAAATATCTTCTTTTGTGTTCATCAGAAAAAATACATTCATACAGCTTTAAAACAACATGAGGATGAGTAAATGATGACAGAATTTTCATTTTAAAGTGAACTATCCCTTTAAGGGCGTGGCCACTTTAGCAACCAGGCACCTCAGCTTCACCCACGTTCCGCCTTTTTGCCATTTTCGGTTATCTGCGAGTGACGTGTGGTTATCCGCTGCCAAGATGGCGATGGCAGGCCAACTTTGGGCTTCAAAAATGCTCCTACGGGTGAAGACACTACATTCATATTTTATACAGTCTATGTGTACAACATCAGAATGCATTGTTAGCTCCAGGCCAATCATAGCATTATAACAAAGATGATGTGTTTACCCCTGAACTGTTTATGGAAGTTTCTCTCCACACACTGCGAACACACCTAAAGTTATCAGACACATTTCTTATTAAAAGTTGTTTGGAAAAGTTCAACATTTATTTGCCAAATTGCCTACTTCTGTCGCACAATCTTTTTGAAGCATTACACTGTAAAAAATAAATTGTTGGCTTCTGTCGCACAATCTTTTTGAAGCATTACACTGTAAAAAATAAATTGTTGGCTCAATGAATTATTTTTTAGTAACTAGTTCCACAGAAATTATACGTTCACTCAATTTCTGACTCCAAAGTGTTACCTGTATTGATGTTTTTTAGTTGGCCCAAACTTGACTCAAATATAAAAAGTATGTTTGCTCAACTATAGCTTTATAGTTCATTCAACTAAAAAGTTTTAATCAGTTGAATCTTTAAAAACTTACAGCAAAGACTCTGTCAATTAAAATTTAAGTATTTACTCAATGTTTTATGTGTTACTTCAATTAATATTTATTATTTGGGAATTTTTAATAAAATTTTTTTAAATTATTTATCAAATAATTTATGCTGGTGTTGTTAACAAATAATTAACTTCAAGCACATAAAGACAAAAGCTTTATTCACTTATCATAGACTAAACATACAGTCTTCTTTAAATAGAAGGCATAAAACAGTCCAAAAAGCACTCCAAAGTCAGTCAGAACATCTGCAGGGCCATTTAGAAGAACTTCTTTCGCCATGTATCCCTCTGGTCTGCCTCTCCACATCATCTCCACTCTGGTTTGATAAACAGAGGAATATAAATACACACACACACACACACACACACACATACATAAATACATGTTTAATATAATAAAGCTTGACGGTGAAAGACTTTATTTCCTAAAATAACGTTAACTTTAGGCCAAATTTCCCTCAGACATCACACCTAATCAAACACTATTGGGTGGTTTTCTCGGACAGGGCTTATCACTGACTAAAATACTGACATCTCTTAACATATGAGTGCTATTGTTTTTTTCTCAAAATGCATGCCAGTATTGTATTTTATAAGGTTTGTTTGTAAAAATGTCCCAAACCCTGTGCGGTAATCTTGACTAGGGTAGCTCCACTTTGACTCGGACACATAACATAGCACACCTTTGTATAACTTTACAAAAACGTCGAGTATTTGCGTCTTTGCAAATTATATAGTCTAAAATTAACATTTATTTACAAACACTTACCTCACGTGAACTTGAGGAAACGGCTGACGAAATGTGTCGTTGTGGTAAACAGTGAGTGATTCCGGCCGTTAGGTGCGGATTGATCTCAGATGAAATTACCTGTGATCCAGATCCTTCCGAGTTAAGACATTTTAAATTAAAAACTTATGCACATACTGTACATACACACACGCGCGCGGGTACACACCCGGGTAAATTTAGAAGTTTTATTTAAGATTGTTATGATATTGGGACTATTTCTCCACCCGCTCCTTCAGCTCTGAAGTTCAAATTCGCATGCAGTCCGGTTATAACAAATGTAAAAGATATGAAACATCACTCAACAGTGATATCAATTAAGTGCAATCCTAAAATATGATTTAAAACATAACCCTTTCATTGTTAAGTATGAGAAATTAAAATGAATTAAATCACGTTTTAACGCCACAGAGATATCAGTCGATTTCTGATGCGCTTGCCGAGTCGAGGCTGCGCTGGGCGGGGTGTGAGCGCTTAAGCGCCGGTGATTTTCTGGAGCTCATATGGAGCTCATCTCCGTCCGAAAGTGTCAGAGTACATTTTTAAATAGACGCTATCTTTATTAACCGGCCGCATATTTAAACTTAAAGCACATACATTCACGCCTGATTCACGCCACAATTACATTTTGTGACCAAATAACAGTAATATTATGAGCATTTTGTTGTCAGGAAACATAGCTGTCATAAGTCCACAGATTTACCTGATTTGTCTTAATTAGTTCAGTCAACACTAGCCATTCTGAATGTTGACTGGATTTGAAAATAACCATTCATTCAATGTTTTAAACACAAATTTATCTAGACTTAATAATATGTCTTCTCAACTAGCTCAAACAAAAAAAAATGGTTTAACTTATATATTTTTGCCTGTCCAACATTTCATTAATTGGATTTTTTACAGTGTATGTTTAGTGACTACTGTTGTTTAAGTGTTTCATTTGCCCTACAGTTCAGTTTTGAAGTTATCTAATACTATGTTGTTTGATCAAGAGAAACTGCAGAATTTGGCATAGAAATGAAAACAGACCGCATACATTCAGATATAAAGTTAAACCCCAATTGTTTATATACACAACACAGGCCGCATTTTAGAGGACAAAAGCATCTGCTAAATGACTGAATGTAATTTGTGAATCATATGTTTTGCATGTTTGAGCATCACAATTGTGCATTTTGGTTATTTTATGGTAATTTACTAAAATTACTGTCTAAACTAGTTTTCAACAATAGCCACTGTCACATACCAGTAAACTCCTGATGTCTCAAAATTGCCAGATTAAGTTGCCAGCCTCACATATCCGAAATATAGGTGAAAAATTAGAAAACCATAGCAGGGTGGATGGTATGATATGTACAGTATATATATATATATATATATATATATATATATATATATATATATATATATATCGAAATACTGTACATTCAGTCTTTATGCCAGAGAAATCACTGTCAGGCATATACTGTACAGGTACTGTAAGCAAACTAGATCCAGATTAGATGCAATAGATTCATTTTTCAAACAGTCAACTCGCTGACTCTCCCTCTCTTCTGATGATAAAATATGAAAAGGTGTGTTTGCTTTTTTGGGACACACAGTGCAAATGTATATGCACAAGAATCACAAATAAGTGAAATCTTTTGCACACAAGAAACACACAATGATCATGATACATTCATGTCCTAGCCCATAAAAGTCAATCTAGGACTAAAATGGGCTTCAGAGAGAATTAACTTATTTTTTTACACATTTAACAGATACATTTTATCTTAAGTAACTTTACAATACATTAACATTGTATTAGTGTCTACATACTTGGAATCTAACCTACTGTACAGACATTCAAAATGTCCCTTCCTGAAAATCACATTTACTCAGTGCTTCCTGAAACACAATGGGCTACTACAGGTTGTACAAATAGTGACTTCTTATAGGACTTTCTTATATCTTTTATCAAATTTGACAACCATTATTTCCACACCATAGTCAGCTAGCTAAATTAAAATTAGATTTGGAACAGCCAGCGTCACCGCAAGTAAATAATGTAACTGTTCAAATTTTTGACACCATAATCAAAGCGACCAAACCCTACACGTACTTGTATCCTATTCAGTGTGACCTCTGAAAAATGTCACCAAATTGATGAAAAAGGCCGAGCAGTATGTGTATCAGAACAATATCATTAGTCAGTGTGAAGCTCTGAAGCTCATATAAGACAGAATGAAAGTGAGCACTGGTGAGCTGGCGGTAATGGCAGCTGTGTTGATAAGCAGAGGCTTCCTCTCAGAGAGGATTAACCTTTTCCCAGCTGTCCCTGTTAAAGCAACTTCTCAGTCAAACACACACCTGAGAAAGAAGCATCACAGCATTCTGAAGGCTCCTTTGGTCCACGCCCACCATCTCTAAGCTGCGGGTGTGAGGTTCAGATGTGACATAGTACAGAGCTTTGTGTAGTTCGTGAGAAGTGCAGTCTGCTAGTCAGTTTTACCGAATGTGTGAGTGGTTTTGTCATGCACAGTTTGTTATACTGAGGTCTTACAATGAATGCTTCAGGTTATTTAATACTCCTACACCGTAAAAAATCCTTGTTGCAATTAAATTTCATGTTTAATTAATTTGAAATTACAATTAATTTAATTCTTTTTAACTAATGAAAAGTTGCTATAAATTATAAAAATAGCTTTTTTTATTATAAAAAAGTTAAAACTTAAGCTAATACAAATTTATTTTTACAAAAATATTATAAATTAAAATTCAACTCCTCAGTAGTCAAGAAAGTTTAAATGAATTGTAAATTAAATTTGATTTAATTTAAAAATGTAAGTGTAACAATATTTTTTACAGGGTAGTTTTTTCTTAGCAGAAAGAGTTTACTTTCAAATACTATGACACACACCAATATATTGTTGTAAGGAATCTATATTATAAACATATGTTAGGGCAGACACCAGAGGCAGGTGAAACAGAAAATGGTTCACTATAAATGCTTTTTTTTTCATTAAAGATGTACTTTAAAGTCTTTGTGAACAGGAAGTTCATATTGTGATGTATTTCGGAAACAGAATATCAAGCGAGGAAAACCAACCTGATCTCACAAGAATTCATACATATTTTACAAGATGGCTAATTTGTATAAATCGTACGAAGTTAATTGTTTGTCATAAAAAACAATAACGAAACTCCACCCATAACCCCAACGTCAAAGGCGTCAAGGCAAATCGTACAAAAATATGAATGTTAACAAATACTCCGTCCAAGCCGTCAAACTCATGTAATCATCGCCACAAGAGGGCACAAAAATAAAAAATGACTCGCGCAGATAAATTGTTTATAATGAACAGTACAATATTCCGTTAAAAAAATAAGAATTGTCGGTTTTGATTTCATAGGGACTTTAATGACACTAACTGTTACAATAATTGTCTGTAGGTTTGTAATGAGACCATCACATTCATATTAGTAAAAATGATTGTCTGCAGGATTGTAATCAGTTTCTACGTAGAAAGACTGAAATGATAATGACTGCATTATATTCAAACCATTCGAGAAATGGACTGGCATCAGAAATGCCATTTCATCATGCCAGTCATTTCATCCAAAGACTCATACCTAGGCTATGATTCATGCTTGAACAGACAACATATCTACATGAGACTATAGCCATGTTTTCATCCACATGTTTTTATCCAAATTAAGTGATATCGAATGAAAAATGCCTTTGATTGAATTTCATGAATATCGACTCAAAAGAAATACATCCGATCTCACAAATACATCACAATGTTTACCAACTTTGAAAGGGTCTATTTAGCAACTTGGGCCATCTTGATGAACTACACTATTCCTTTTCACAAGCAATGAGATTAGCCAATCATAGCAAAGGTCATTTACATGTTTAATCTTAAAAGCATAGAGACTGTCTCATTCTGAAGGCAAAAGAAGATGGAATTGCAAGTCTGTGCAAGTCTCATATCTCGGAAATGCCAAAATAAATTCTAAAAAATAAAATAAAAATAAATATATAATATATAAAATAAATAAAAGACAAAAGCACATGTATTATTTAAAGCAAATTCTTTCTGTTATGACTAGAACAACAGAAATGCATTTTCCCTTATTTTATTTGCAAATGAAAAGCCTGCAAAAACCAAGAAATGCTTTAATTGTGTAGACATTAAGTGTAGCCCCCAGGTCTGTGACATATAGATTCTCTTGCAACCTGCCCCATTAACTCTGATTTATAGGACCATCACCCTAACAGCTTCAGAGCCGATTGGGTTTTCTCACTCTTATGCATGCTGTCCTGTTTCTTCTGTCTACCTGCTGCTTTCAAGCCCAGCAGTTTGAGGTAAACATACAGTACAACCGCACATTCTGCATTTCTCTCTCTCTAAGCCTCTCTTTAGCCTCTCTTTCCACTCATCTCCATAAGATCATTTGATTTGAGGAAGGAAAGTTCATCTCCTCTTGTCTCACTTAACAGAGCACCAGAGAGATACAGAAACCCCCTGCACGGCCGAGCTCATTTCGATGGGGTAATTAATTACATTACCGACTGCATTCTAATTGGAAGTGCAGGAAAAGGCGGAGGTTCCTCCCCAGCAGATACATTTATGGAGAAAGGTGAACTAATAAGTCGCCATGGTTGCAGGAATTCGGTGTAGGTGACATCTTCGGTCTCATCAGACACCTTCTCGGACTATTTTGCATTTCAAATCTAATCAAAGACCCGTCTCGCATTTTGATTGGCAGCTCAGACGGATGGAATGCACAGCTACCCAATTTGTGTTGTGCATATACAAACACAAATTGGGTAGCTGTGAAGAGCGAATTATGTGACTCAAATCCCTCTTATCAGAGTGAATGAGTTTCATTATTTGCTTTACACTTTCTGGTTAAAGTATGTTTTGTTTTTACACAATTTAGCAAATTTATCCGTGCGGCATACATAAGATGCAAGATTTCCTTTTATAAACAGGACCACATGCGCAGCGGTGCACGCTATGTTTTCTCCCAGGCAAAAGATTGTGTATAAAAGCTGTGGCTGAAAGAAGAGTGTAATTTCTCTGCCATTGCACTTTCCCGCAACCCAGAGGTGCACTTATTCCTAAAAAAAAACCCTGATGCAATTTTATCATCAAACACGCACCTGTGAAAGCCTAGCGAATGAAGGCAGAAACCCATTTCTCATGTTCATGTACAAACAAATACAAATCTACAGCAAAGTGAAGGAAACGTCCGTCGTAAGAAATTCACGCTCTTGTCAAAAATGACTGAAACATAATGGAAATGTATTTTGTGTAGTGTGTTGCGCTTAAGAGACTATAGAAACAGGTGGAAACAATCAACCGCGGCTTGCCGCGTTTCATTTGGGGCTCTGACTGTGTCTGTCGCATCTCCAATCTTCTCTATCATCTCTGACGTCACAACGCTGACCCGAGAGCCAAGTTTACACTGTATACCCCAGAGATTTCCCCCACTTTCACTGCAACGTGCAAACCCTCAAATCTGCATAATCAAGCGCATGACCAACACCTGCGTCTGCACAATATCAAAGATGACCTCGACATCTTCAGGCAAGATGATGTGAGAAAGTACCTGCACTAAATCAACCGCAGACATAAAAACATGACGAGCAAGCGAAAACGTTGGACCGTATTAAAGAAAAAAAATAGCTATGCATAAAAAAGTGATGTGTGTGAACGTTAACGTCTTACTATAGCAGAAACTAAATATAAAATAAGTGCATCTTAGTCGACAACACCATAAATCACAAGTGCAGGGATGCTTTAATGCATTAACAAAATGCTGAACATACATGACAGAGTTTGTGCATGACACGGAACGTAAGAGCTTCTGACACTGATGGCTTATGAGATGTGTTATTAAATGTGTTTCTTAAGGAAAGCTTTCCTTGACCTAGACCATATATAATGAATTAAAACAGTGCCAAAAGCATACCTGAATCTCAATGTGTACTGTATCTAAACCAACACGAGCACCCACTAAGTAAAAGATTGACAGTTATTTGCAAAACTTTTTGCTGTGGACCGTAAGCTGACTTCTGAATCTATTTATATGTATACTGACAGTGTTGGGCAGGCTACCAATAAGAATTTAAACTGTCAACTAACACACTACAAAAAAGTACTTAAAGGGGCAATATGATACCCTGCCTGTGCAACCCAACTAAAGGCAGATGATGTCTCGCCCTGTGACCCGTCTTCTGGCGATTAACCAAACTGTGTCCGGGCAGAGAACAGAAGGCTCACACAAGTCAAATGAACAGGCTTTAGGGGGCTTTAGGCGTGGTTTGGTTTGGATAGGGTACGCCCTTAGGTGCAGGTACCTTTGTGGCACCTTTTAGGTACAAAGGTGTACTTTTGAAAGGGTATCACCTCAGTTACTTTCTGCATCCTTATTTGTAAATATTGATTTGCTCACTGTTGTCAATTTGATAAAATGTACTGGTATATCAATTAATTAATTTGATACATTTGAGCTCTGCTCTGATTGGTTGTTTCACAGCATGGCTCTTATCAGTCAGTAGCTTTCAAAGCAAACAGACCTTATATGTTTAAGCCTGAATCACCAAAGGTACAGATTTTGAGGAATGACCAATTGTTTGAAGATTGGAGATTGATGTTTCTGGGTGGTTTGTGTCTTTTCGATATGGACTTTTTAGCCCTGGTTTCACAGACAAGGCTTAACTAAAGCCAGGACTAAGTCTTAAGCCCTATTAGGACGGGATTATTTTTACAGGGGGACCTCTGAGAAAATCTTGCTTCTCTGAGGGTCCCCTGTGTTTTTAATCCCGTCCGAATCGGCCATGTCTGTGTTTTTCTCTGACGAGCTCCGTAAGAATTCCAGAGCAATTTACGTACTGTTTTTCGCCGAACTCGGAAATTTAATCCCGTCCGGATGCAAATGTCTGTGTTTGCCCGCAATATCTTTTGAAAACGCGGTTCATTTCATGATCTGCCGTAAGGTCTTACTAATGCGCGTATATTGTATTTCCTGAGTCCCATTTATTCAGATATGAATGTTTTTTCGCATTCGGCAAAATAAAATAATTAAATCAAGACGAGCTGAACATCATACACTGTTAAGACTGGCCACTGTAATATCATTAACGTTATAAGAAACTCCGATCAAAGTTGTTCAACTCCGGAATGTTAATGTTAATTAATAAAGATATAACATTTTATTAATCATTATTTCTTCATTTCTTTGTGATTATTATAAGCAGACAGTTATATAAAACACGTAGGCTAACGTTACTTTAGTAGGATTTGTATATTTTATTTTGATTTGTTAAAATTAAATTAATAAATTACATGTTCTGTCATAATTTTACATTTAAAGCAAAATATTTAACATTACAAACACGCGTATCCAGAGCACGTGCTACTGCAACGCCCAAATGCATGAAACAGACACTCCCATCTCTGGAATAGCCTGCATCATTTTAATCCTGTCCGAATCGGTACATAAAATAACAGACTTCCCGGGGGACACGTTGAAACTCAAACGTCGTTTGGAAAACTAATCCCGTCCGAAGAGTGCTTTAGTTTAAATAAGGGGCTGTTTTACACTTGGTATTAAGATGTGTTTAATCGATCGGATTACAAGTGGACAAGAGAGACATATCACGTTTACACCTGGTATTTAAATCCATCTCTTTTGTCCACTTTCCACCGCTTCTGTCCTGAATACTGTGAGGGAGCGGTCTGTCGAGACGGTGGGCGAGTCTCTCCGCTGTCATTTAAACGCGAGCGGGAGTAATGATGAGTTTATATGGATGCAAACTAATATTATGTCGGAGTCCGCTGCTTGTGTTGTAATTAAACATGCTGCACAGTGTTGAATTTTCAGCGCAATTGATGAAAGACGATCGCACAACTTTCACACGCTTGCAAAATGAAACTTTGGAGCTCAGCCGCTTTAGTTTTATCAATGAAAGGCTAAAAATAGTGCTGTTCACCATGTGCTTTCTCCAGAAATCAGAAAAGACATAAAAAATGTTGGTAACTCAGATTAGATAAATAGGCGGAGAGAAGGTGGTCGAGTATGGCTGTTCGAACACATTTAACCACATGTGCGTTTACACCACAAAAGCAATCAGATCGAAAGGGGTTTCGACTACCTCTGAATGTGGTTGAAAGTGGTCGAAAGTGGACGAGCTGGACGTTTTGAATACTGTTTACACCTGGCATTAACATCGTCCACTTGTGATCCGATCGATGAAAACGCATGTTAATGCCAAGTGTAAACAGCCTCTAAGATGTTTAGACATCTTTTATAAACATGCCTCAGAAAAATATGTTACTGGTGTGTATCTTGAGACAAATCAATGGCACTGTTATATTTAAAATCTGTCAGTGCAAGTTATTTTTAGTTGAGACAGCTCAAACATGCGTCTTAGTCTAGGAATAGCTTAATTCCTATCTGTAAAACCAAAGATTTGTCTTGTATTTGTGCATTCATGAACGAAAGAGGTTTAATTGTTGAAGCTCAGGACTGCTAATCAGATGGTTTGATCACCGTGAGTATCTGTCATATTTAACCCCAGAGATATTGTCTCTGTTATAAATACAAATAGGTTTTAGTATATGTCACCTTGGATAAATGTAGCTGCTAACTACTGACAAACCAGTAATTACATGGAATGTCATCTTCCTGTCTATGATAAAAGAAACTGGCAGAAAAAAAAATTATCGTGGCCTTTCCAAATTAATCCTTTTCATAATTCTATAAAGTAAGTACATTGGATGCATCTGAAGTGGGTCTTGTGTCATATAACACTCTAGGTATCACTTCTTTTGACCTTTTCTCTAAAACAAGAGCTCCTCTGTATAATAAACGGCATCTGCTCTGTAATACATGTCCGTTATTGATCCCTGGTTATTGAATCCACTGTCTGTTTAAACAATAATTGATTTCTTTTCGTGCAATATGTCAGTATAAATGGATTGAACCAAGCCATCAAGTGCTGAAACAACAATCAGTTTTGGAGGGAGTGTGCATGCTGTCATGGGAGCAAAAATGAAGAAATGCTCCTTTTCATGTGTATGAACTCTGTAACATGGCAGGCTGCACCATTCTGAGAGTTTGAGGAGCTTTCATAGTTTGCTCATATCAGTATTCACAAAGTTTCCTATGAGTCTCATTTCAATTCACAAGGTTTTGTGAAACCTGTGACGTCTAATCAGAAGTGAAGTTTCACTTATGAAGATAGACCTAATTGAAAAACGTCTAAGATGAAAAGAGGGAAAGATAATGAGTTGAGATTAATAAAAAATAAACCCTTATGGGAACCATTCACACCCTGCAGGTGTAAATGAATCAGTTTGCAGGTATCTTGAAGTGCCAACAGGACATTAAAAATTGCATGGATGGTGTGTAATGCATTTTTTGGGGAAAATAATAGTAATCTATTCAGAAGAGTGGAAATTAGAAATTAAATGTTTATTTCAGTGGTAACACTTTACCACAAGGTAGTATTTGTCAACAATAGTGAATGCATTTGCTAACATGAACAAACAATACTTCTAAAGCATTTATAGTTTATCTTAGTTTATGTCAATTTTGGCATTTACTAATACATTTATAAAATCAAGCATTGTAACTGTTAACATTAATTAACGCACCATGAACTAACATGAACTGTATTGACATTAACTAACATTAACAAAGATTAATACATGTTGGAAAAACTATATCGTTTATTGTTTGTTCATGTTAGTTAATGCATTTACTAATGTTTACTAATACAAACTTATTGGTAAGTGTTACAATTTCAGTTAATTTAGAGCAGAAATGATATATGTTGTTTTTATGACCTAACTTCAGCATTTCTCTGCTTTTCCTTTCCAAATTGTATAACCAGATAAGATAAAATGTTATTAATGTTCTTTGAAAAATTAGAGTAAGGTTTCCCATATGTGAATAATAAAATACATTGTGCTAATGAAATGAAATACAATAACAGCTGTGTTTATCTGTCAACACAATTACTGATTAAATTGTTTGTTGACAAAGGGTTTATTGATTTAACAATATTAAAGACGAAATGATAAAGACATATCAATATAAGAATTAAATTATCTTAACTAAAACATACTGTTGTCAAAAAATATCACGATGAAGAGCCAGTGGTTTATGACAGGGTATACACAGGTATATAGAGTATGCCTATTTCTTTATTAGATGGCATGGGGTCTACCCACTTCTAAATTCTAAACATTGATTAATAATTTTATTTCATAATGATCCTTACGCTGAGAAGTCAAGCAGCAAAGGTTAAAGGACAACACTGGCCTATTTTAAAGTAAACTAAATATGCAAGACTTACATGTTACTGTTAACAACGCAGGGCATTCAACCTTAGTTGGGCAGCTTAAAAATGGGATCATAAATTAAGAGTATACCCATTTCTTCTGGCACCACTACACCACTGTAAAGAGATATTCAAGAAAAAGTTTACCCATAAATTATTTTATTATATTCACAAAGCTTCCCAAGTTAACTTTGGTTTTCTAAATAAAGCAAACATGATAAATGTTATAGTGACATTTACTTTCACTGTAAAATGAAGAAAAGCATTAAACAAAATTGTACAACAACATTTTTAAATCTTTAAAATAGAGTCAATCAATCAGTGCTTTTAGTCTTTTCCTTTACTGTTAAAAGACAGTATCCTGTTTTTCTTGGTATTTTTAAGTTCCATTATGAACTTTATTAAAGCGGTTTTATTATTAAGAAGAGTGCCTTGGTGTCCTATGTTTTTTTGTTATATTTTGCTTATTTGCCAAAGAGCACATTCGATTTATATATACTTTTTTGACATTCTGGATACTGTTTTGAATGCCGTAGCCCTTCAGCCCCTTCTTTGTGGGTGATTGTTTTTTGTAGTATCCTGTTTTTGTTGGACAAAGAGTTTATTGGAGGCATGAAAGTACATTTCTTCATCATACAATGGCTACGTCCAAAAAATTAGGCAGCTAACTTTTTGCTTCACTGCCTCATGAGGCAATGACTTCGGAGGCATGAGAAACACTTTCGGATGCACTTCAAAGGCAGTGTGTTTGAAATATAAACAGAGAGGAGAGAGCGCCTTTGTGATAACTAATCACATATTTGAAAATCACAATACTAATTTGTCACTAGAAATGTAATTAAAGGTGTAAAAAGTAAAAATATACATTTATTAACACTAGACTTGTGCTCCAGACGCTTTCTTGGCCACCATTTTATTTTTTCAAACTTGACCAGGCTCGGCCAATCACATTCCCCATGCGCACACACGTATAGAATTGTGGGACAAGATCTCAGGAGTCAGGAAGTAAACCTAACATTAGATTCGGACATGCCTTGATGCCTTCCTGCCCATAGATATGTATAATAAAAAGGCTAGATGTCTCGCCCGCGCTGCTGGTCAATAGATTGGATTTGGTCTGCATTTGGCGGCCATCTTACCACAGGCTGCTCGCTCACTCATAGCATTGCTTTTAATGAGGCATTTACTTTTAAATGACCATACTTGCTCAATTTTCTACCGATTTTCAAACAGTTTGTTTTGTTATAAACGTCGGAGATGTACCTGCAAACACTGCATACTTAATGAATAATGAATCGTGGTAAAGCATCCATAATTATAGCCATGTTAATAACGGAGGACGACGCAAAAGTAAAAATGAAAACCGACGCGGAACCTACACCGTCGTGGCTACGCCGTAGGACCTACGCACAACTATAACGAGCCCTTTATGGTCATTTAAAAGTACATGCACCATTAAACACAATGCTACGAGTGAGCGAGCTGTCTGAGGTAAGATGGCCGCCAGGTGATGACGTTCGAGACTCCGCCGTAACACATCTAGCCTTTATTATACATACCGTATCTATGTTCCTGCCGTGAATGCTGCCTCAAAAGACAGTAATTTAGAGTTTTTGGACGCAGCAAATGTGTTTTGTATTTTCGATTTCTGTGGTTAAATCACCAAATCCAATCTTATGTTTTCTTAATCAGTCCTGTTTTCTTAAGAAGTCTTTTTGCCTAAAACATAGCAGCATTTTCATTTTACAGAAATTGAAGTTATTTGGTGTGCTGTCACTTTAAGACCTACATTTAATGCACAGATTTTTTTATATTCTTCACATTCACACTGAATGTCTTTATGGTAAGTGGTTGCACGAAATTAAACCCAAAAATTAATTCTAAACATTAATAAGTCTACCTCTATTATGCTTCTTTCGATGCATCAAATAACATTTTATTTTGCAATTTACCTTTTTCAGTTTCAGCAATGCTGCTTGCATACAACGTTACTATTCCTTAAATTAATTAAACTTTTAAGTTGGTTTAAACACATGATAGGCCCATAAACCACTCAGTATTTTTCATCTAAATCCATATTGGAATTAATTAAAGGAGCAAATTTAATTGAGCCGAAACCAAAATGTCACTATCCCCCTTCAACATAAAAGAGCAGCATTAACACTGAAAAAACGAAATCTTAGATTTTGTGCTTCTGCCATTTACTCTGGTCATCTTCAAGTGCGTGGTGTTGCCATGTGAACAGAAAACTGTGTTGAAAACTGTGTTGAGTGCCAAAAATGCATTAAGCAGAAAGTCTTTTGACCCAGACAGGCCATCACAAATGTCTCCTGATGGGTTAAACACCTATCTTTTGCATGAATTCCAAGCTACATTTTATCTGCAGTCTTTCTCCTTTTAATAAAAACACTTTCGTTGACATCTGAGCTACGAATGCATAAAATGTTAAAAAGGAAACTCTCGAGTTGTGTTTTTTCAAAGCGTCTCTTTCTTCCTGAAATCTAGGCTTAATTCACCACTAAATGTGACTCGAGAATTGGCAGAGTGCATTTTAAGGTTGCATTACCTTTTTTTAACAAGACATTTTCATTCTGTTAAATTTTCTCTAATAAATACGTCCCAGAGATAACAGCTCCAACTGAGAAAATTAACTATAAAACAAAAAACGCTTTATTGGGTGATGTTTATTAATACAACTAAACAGTGCCGGAAATTAGTGCCTACGAACTGAATAACTGAAAATACAAATGTTTTCTTTCTCAGTTGGACAATTAAGTACTTAAGCTTTGAATGTCCCTTATGTATTTCCATCTTGAATCGACACGCACAGAGAATATAACAAAAGAGAAACACAAGTGACTGGCAAGGTTCCTAACTGAAAAAAAGTGTACAAGCTGTTCTGTCATGAACATAATGAATATTTAATTTGATCCTATTATTTCAATTCCTGTAAATGATCTGAACCTTGTTATTTCAAATGCGAAAACAAACAAACCACATCCAGTTTACAGCCACATTCCTCCTTAGTAAAATCTTCAATTTTCTGTTAGGTTTACAATAGCTGCCCCTACAGAGGTGTTGTACTGTATGTGTCAACACGCAGCCCTGGACTACAGAGTCATGGAATATAAAGACATATTGTATGAAACATCGATACCCAATAACACTATGTAGTGTTCAACATGTTGCTTGAGGGAAATGCTGCAGCGCTATCAGTTTCCCAAAAGCACTGCAACACACTGTTAGGTTTGTCGTAACTTTCATTGTACTGTACATTATTTAATGTTTGTGCTCTGCCTGTTTCCCAAAGCAGCACACATAGTGTTCATTATGAAGGAGAACTTAAAAGCTACATTAGAGAGGCTGTCAGGTCCCAGAATGCTGCACTCAGGCCAAATCCTTCACCGCAATCCAGAGAACTTAATGTGTTTCCAAAACAGAAACAGGCTACCACAGCATTTCTTTTTTTTTGACATTTACGCGATTTATAATGATCATAATTTTAAACGCTACAGTATATGAAAATATAGTAAAGCATTGGGAAAGCAAGCATATAAATGCAAATAAAGAATCTCATAACTGTGCTCTCATGCCTTTCATGCAACAGCTCTTGATGTTCCACAAAAGTTTTTATTATGCGGTGCAGGAAACAATGTGACTGCTTGCAAAGATAAGCGTGTGTGTGTTGCTGCTTACTCTCAGGATCTCAAAAAACCTCCAAAATCCTATTTGGTCCTTTTCAGTAAAAATACAAATGGCCTTCTGTAAAAGAAATAGAGGAAATTCTGTAACAACTAATGCAGGCTGCACTTTTCTGATTGCAAGCTATCCACCTTATTTTTGAAATGTTTATTAGGCATCTTTGAGTAAGATTTCTGGTGAGCCACTAAAGCTAATGTTAGTCGTATTGTGAGGGACACGAGTGTGCCGTTTTGACTGGCTTTTTAATATTAATTGTGAAATCCTGGAAGGACCGGCATAATTTGGTTGCCATAATAGCTGGTACAAACGCAGTTTGTTTTGCCCATAATCCATGCACAAGAGCTGAATGTGTATGTGGCACGACACGTGCACTCATTATCTGTATCCACACATCCATCCAGTAAAACCTTTCGAAGACACTGCCAGTGAACAATAAATACAATAATTGATATAAAAAACAACTAATATTATGCTGATAACAATATGCTGATTTAGCTGGTTTATTTATTCTGCTACTATATATTATTACAAAAAATGTGATTACAGTACAGAATATATATGACATAAACTGCTTATTAGTTTATATTTATAATGAAATGAAATGAAAATGAAAATGTTAAAAACACGAATTCTTGGTCTAGTCCATGTAAAAACACTCGACTGACTTTCCCATTGTAAAGATACTGGTACTATGTCTCTGTGTTTTTATATTTGCACATTAAAGACCCGTTA
This sequence comes from Misgurnus anguillicaudatus, assembly GCF_027580225.2. Taxonomy (NCBI): domain Eukaryota; kingdom Metazoa; phylum Chordata; class Actinopteri; order Cypriniformes; family Cobitidae; genus Misgurnus; species Misgurnus anguillicaudatus. The sequence continues at coordinate 17,059,200 of NC_073353.2, forward strand.
CCCCCGAGCAACAGCACGAAATGATTGAATATATCTTTATATGATATATCAAGCCACTTCTTCGTTTCATCCTCACATTGGTTCATACATGGCAGGTGTAGTAAATATATACCATAACTGTTTAAATCATGTTTTATGCGTACTCCCACTACACTGTTTTCTACCGACCGGCTATTAAAACGGACATCTGGCACAAAGAAGGGAAATGCGTCACATCACTTACTTCCGCGTTCAAAAATAAGGTGAATAGCAGCTTCATGAATTTATAGTGCTTATCATTTTTTTTTATAATACTATAGTGTCATAGCATGACAATAGTAAAATCTGTTATGTTATTAGGAGACGTCAAAACACATCCCAGATGTCTAGGCCAAAACAAAGCAAATTTTGAGCTATCAGTGCAAATTTAATAGACGTAACCATAGCCCAAAAATAAATGAAAATAAATAAAACTAAACACTTTGTAATCACTGTTGACTTTGCTTACATGATGGAACTGTCACGGCTCGGGGCGGACCCAAGATAGCTAAAGGGCCACGCCCCTCTCTAGTTTCCACCTCGAGGAGGTTCCCAAGACCACCCCAATGACCAGACAGACGAGTATACTACAATTAAAATGTATCTTTATTTAAATATTTAAAAGAAGGGGGTAAAGGGGAAGGGCAGTTTAAAACAATCTTCTTCTCGCCTCCAGGACGAGTTGGACCATGGAGCGGGGGCTAGGAATCTTTTCCAGTGGTTTTCTTCAATCTGTGGCGCCCTCCGCTTCTTCCTGGAGGCAAAATAGGGAGAACACAATTAATGGCTTGGTCCAGTACTGGGTCGCTACTTGCCTGATGTCTTCGTCTCTCTCTCTCCCTCTCGCCCTTAGGTCTCTCAGTTGGAACCTCGCTAGACACTTGGGGGTCTCCCACGTTTCACAGAGGCGAGGCAGTGACCAATGGTGAGTATTCGTACTACTGAGGCTGTTCGCCCTTAACCAAGAAGTTACTGTAAGCAAAGGTAGGTTACACACCACACAGGTAAGTCACTCACGAGACTTGGGCTTTTCATTCACTTCAAGGGATACGTTGGAGCAGAGGTAAAAGGTTCTCACTACTGACACTGTTCGTTCCTCTTCGGGGCGTTGCTGTAAGCAAAGGTAGGTTAAACACTACACAGGTAAGTTACTCACAAGACTTGGGCTTTTCTTTCACTTCAGGGCATACGTTGGAGCAGAGGTAAGAGGTTCTCACTACTGACACTGTTCGTTCCGCTTCGGGGCGTTGCTGTAAGCAAAGGTAGGTCACACTATACACAGGTAAGTTACTCACAAGACTTGGGCTTTTCTTTCACTTCAGGGCATACGTTTGAGCAGAGGTAAGAGGTTCTCCCTACTGACACTGTTCGTTCCTCTTCGGGCGTTACTGTAAGCAAAGGTAGGTTACACACTACACAGGTAAGTTACTCACAAGACTTGGGCTTTTCCTTCACGTTTCCCCAGGCAGCGGGCCTTCACAACAATGGCTGCACACCGTATACCTTCACCCGTCCGCCAGAGCTTCGGAGGTGTCGTGGGGACTGATGGGTCGGGCGACGCGGAGCCGAACGCTTCCCTAGCTCCCCCTCCTTGTCAATGACAGGGGTCTTCAGCTGGGGCGAACTCTCGACGAGGCTCCGCGCACACAAAAGGTTTTTCTAACCAGATCGAATCACAGCCACGACCCTCAGTCCGTACAGTGTACTTTGGCCGTTACTCACTCCGATATACAGCTGGGCTACACCACTGCCTGCTTTCCGGGTTGGTGCGGGCTCTTGCCAACACACAGGGGATTTAGGTTTTAATTGCCTCCTCTCGTGGGGCTCAGGCCTCAACGTGCCGTTAACTTCTCACGATCTGCACGGGGCCAGGGCGGCTCCTGTTACTACAAGCACAGCACACACACAGCAAGCTTTAGTGAAAACACACACGATGAAAGTTCAACTCACCCACAGCACTCTGTACACACACTCCGCGTGAATTTAGGACTCGGCCGGCTGGGCCTAGGCTCCTCGTGAGGCTGGTTGGGCGATGTTCTTGCCACAGAGAGAATGGGTTGGCACGTAGATATGATCAGCAAAACCCCTGTACGTTTCCTGGTTACCTCTTCGGCTCACCTACGTTTCTTTTACCCCCAGGGCCAGAGCTACGAGTGATGGAGGGTTTCCCCAGCGGATCTCCCGGATCGTGTTCCACGATAAATGCACGGTGCGCCCATGTTTCCCTTCGTTGTGGGGCCGGTAACCTTCAACACACTCACAAAACACACTAGGTAACTCTTCTTCTGAATAGTTTATAATCACACCTCAATTATTACTCACACTTCGTGGTCAGCATATCTCTGCATTAATGCATCCGATGACTCTGTGTTCAGCCCTCTCAACAGTCAAATACCACAATATCCTTTTCGCCCAGTCGTCTCCAACCTCTTATCTTCCCTAAGGGATCGATATAAACCAACAAAGCAGATCTGCACAGCAGCAACGAAGCGCACCCAAAAGCACTCACAAAGCACACCATTTGATGCATTCAAAGGTCTTTTTATACTCAGCCTTCTCTCCTTGTTGACCTATCAGCAATCGCTGTGTTAATCGCCCCCACCTGTACGTAATCGGGCTTGATTTGTTATTCGGGGAAACCCCGGAAATTCCGGTGTTCGGAATCAGTCGTCCGGGCGGAACCATCGTCGGGCGGAACCCGTCTTCCATACTTTTGGTTCCGCCCTCACAAATCGTCACCTGGTGACAGAACATCATACAAGTTATTTTGGCAAAAATGCCATGTTACCAAATTCAAGTTTATTTTGGTTAGAAGTGGGTTACTTCTAGCTGGACTACTGCATATCTGGTCTATAATTAACTTAGACGTTGAAATGACAGCTATTGCTTGCTGGCATGTAGAGACAAACAGTACTGTATAAATGGCTTGTAGCTGTTTTAATGCTAAAAGAGGAGAAATTATTTTTAAAATTACACATTTTAGTATAATTTACCCACCATGGCGCTAATCCTGTCACTAACATGTTCAGCTGACTAATGTGAGATTATTCTTGGATCATTTAATTGCTTTGGATGGTGGCCAAATGTAAAACAGCAGGGAATCTCAGTTTTTTTTCAGAGAAGAAGCCTTGCTAATACTCTATGACAGTGTTTCCCAACCAGGGCCGTGCATGGGTTGCCCCGTAGCTAGAGCCACTGCCTTTCTGCCTCAACCTGATCTCACGAATTTCCGTACTATAGTCAAGGAATATTTTGCTTATTTATCCGTGTCATTGTCACGGATCTCCGCATTTTTTCGTGTCCATACCACAGACTTTCTTTTCAATTGTTTTCCTATTTTCTGGGGTTAGATTTGGGGTTAGAACGACTTTCTGTAAGATAAAATGACATCCAAACCTAACTCTAACCCTAACGTCAGGTGACAATTGCTTAAAAATCTGGAAAAAAATAAAATAAACCAATAGTTAAAGTGACATCCTAACACAAACTCCAAATCTAACCCCAAACTCAGGCGAAAATGGTTTAAAATTAAGAAAAACAATACCAAAATCACTATCACTAGTAACCAATACATGAAACTGAAAAGAAAAAGAAAGTCCATGGTACGGACACGGAAAAATGCAAAGATCCGTTACAATGACATGAATAAATTAGCAAAATATTGATGTCTGCCTTCATCGGCTGAGGTGCCCTTCTCATCAACCCCCAACCTCTCCTTAAAGTGTTCTGTTACTACTTTGCTAAAGATCCACTGACTCCGATAATCCACTTGGTCTTTTTCTGGCCGCTCCAGTGCATCTCTCACAATCTGTGTCCGGTCTTTGGAAAGTGGAGACAACAGTTCCCTAAGTTTGTTACCAGGGCCGTGCACAGGGGGGTGGCCCGGTGGCTAGAGCAACTGCCCTTCTGCCCTAATCGGCTGAGGTGCCCCTCTCGCCAACCCCAATCAAAGTGTTCTGTTACCGCTCGTCTAAAGATCCACTGTTTCTGGTAATCCACTTCGTGATTTCCCATTTGATAGCGCGGTGAATTTAGGGAACGTCTTTAAAGTACTCTATATACGTTTCTACTTTAAACAGCATTAAAATGGAATAACTTAAAGTCAACAAACAGTCACAAAACCCACTGTAAAGTGTTCGTGGTTGTCAACTATAATGCACACTTTTTTAGATGTTTTATATTTATTCAAATAAACTGTTAAATACTATTGAAGATAGAAACGTGTACAGTGCACTTTAGAGATGGTCCCTAAATTCACGAACATCAAACTTTATTTATTTATTAAGTCTATCGACAATTAGCTGGGCGTGGTAACGGCAAAGACTCCATATGCATCAGCAGTCCACTTTAAAATAAATGAAATATTATGGACAGGGAATTACATTATGACATTTGGATTATTATGTCTGGATAGCGAGAAAACAACTTTTGTTATCTCGAGATCATGAGAAAACAAGCAGCAAAAATAAAAATATGGATGACCTCTCTCGGCTTTCCTATGTTTTTGTATTTCTGTGGATGATTTCCTCTCTGTCTTCTTAAAGTGCTAACAACTTAGCAAACATTTTTAGAATTACAGTGATTGTCTAATTAGTAATTTACCCAATGAGATCTAATATAAATAACACCAAATTTGCTGTTGTTGGAACACTTTGTCGACAAAAAATAAAAAACAATGTTTTTTTTAAAAAAGTCAGAGTTGGAAGGGAGGCTGCAAAAGCTGTTCAAAATTGCAAACATGGATTCAAAGCTTCAGCATGTAAATCATATAGAATATTAAGAAGTTTTGTCACACTCTAAATCTTGTTATAAAGTCTATTTTCCATTATAATCACTTATATTATTTGATACTTATCTATAACACATCATATTGTTAAAACCATATAAATTGTGCCCCCCATGCCCCCTTTTTGGTTTGGGCCACTGCCCCTCAAAATGTCTGTGCACGGCCCTGTTTGTTACCTCATAACCTCATTTGTTGATCAGCTGAATTAGTAATTTGGTATTTTGTTTTTGTATTTCGGACGGTAATGATTCGCTCTCTGTCATCTAAAATTGCTTTCTACTTAGCAAGCAAACAGGTACGTCTGTAAGATGTCTGCTAAAGAGCTGTTTTACATACATTCTAAATCAAAGACTTCTTCAATATGTCTATATGACATCTTTTAGTAAACGTCTCAGAGAAGTATTACAGATGAGCAAACAATCAAAAAACAACATCTTGCAGATGTAAATGCAGACAGCAAATAGACATATCTGTATGTGTGCTTTCAGTAACAACAAAACATTCACATTCTTAGAATTACAATGCTTGTCTTATCAAATTGAAATACCCAATCACAAATATCACCAAATATTGGCACACTTTGAAGAGAAAAAAATACAAAAAACAAAAAGTGGAAAGGGTAGGCTTCTAAAGGCAGTTCAACATTGAAAACATTGATTCAAAGCTTTTTTTGGGGGGGCACTGCCTGTGCAATGTCTGTGCATCGCCCTGATCTTAATTCACCTTAACATCTGCCAAACATTGGGTATTGACATGAAAAAACGCTGGCCCTACTTCAAAATCTGACGTAGCTCTGATGTCAAGACCCAACTTTGGCCTAACGTCAAGACCGAACTTTGCCCTGCTGTCAAAATCCAATGTTAATCTGACGTCAGAATCCAACATTCATCTGACATCAAAATCCAACAGTGATCCGATGTCAGGATCCAACGTTGATCCGATGTCAAAATCCAACATTGATCCGACGTCAGGATTTAATGTTGATCTGATGTCAAATTCCAACATTGATCCGACGTCTAGATCCAACGTTATCCAACGTCAAAATCCAAAGTTGATCTGATGTCAAAATCCAACATTGATCCGACGTCAAAATCCAACGTCAGGACCCAACGTTGATCCGACGTCAGGACCCAACGTTGATTTGAATTCAAAATCCAACACAAGTGGAAACAGCAATCTGACAACATAAATGTTTTATCCAGTATAAGTCTGTGGACATTTATTATGAAATATTTGCTTACAACCTAAAGGGTTTCTGCAGATATTAAATAGTCTTAATTCACCTTGAAATCTGCTCAAAATTGGGTATTGACGTCAAAATCCAACATTAGCCTGATGTCAAAATCAGACATTGATCTGACGTCAAGACCAATGTTGGCCTGACAAGTACCAACCCCCTTAGTGCCCCCTTTTTTTTTGGTTTGGGCCAAAAAATGTCTGTGCACGGCCCTGACACCAACACTACACATTTTCCAACTCTTCCTATGCAAACACACCTAAATCCACTCAGCTCATTGACTCCAAGATGTAAAATATTGTGGGAGACATCCAAAACTTGCACCGTTGTTGTGCCTCCAGGATCAGGGTTGGAAAACGCTGCAGTAGGGCAACAGTGTCAGCACTCATAACCATCTCATGTGGAGAAATTTCAGCTATTTTAAATACATACGTTCAAATCTGAGCCACACGCCATGATGCAATCAGTAAGATTGAAACTCGAGCCACCGAACGTGATCAAATCGTCATTTATTTGACAAGCGCATTCATCATTCAATGACAGATTTTTTCCTTCTTTACACCATCTCTAAATCCCTTCATTTGATTTGCTGCACTGCGTCCATGACATCAGTAACCAAAACAATCTTTCAAGTGCTCTGCAAAAGATTTAGAAAAGGTATGCGTTTTTGATCTGCGTAAATCAAATTAGGTCCGCGTATGCGCATATTTGCATATCTGCCAGTCCAGATATCTTCTGTTTTACAAACACTGTGCTTAAACTGCTGGAGTAATTGACAATTTGGCTCACATGAAGTAATATGGGTATCACAGGGTTAAATAAATGCATGAATGATCAAAATACTGCATGTTACACCACAACATTTCTTTCATACATTTATATTCAAATCCAGATGATGCACACCTGCAAATTAAAAACAGGTTATCTAATATTGGCGGTCCTTATATCCTAATTAGGCATATTTACTTAGGCAACAATCACATTCAATTTCACGCCATTTTAACTTTAAGTTAATTAAAACCTGAATGTTCATTTGCACATTGCCAACCCCTCGCGCTTCCACCTCTCTCGCACACCTGCAAAACTGCCAAATGAATAAAGGACACAATTTTGCTGCTTTTCTACAGAACAAACTCACCTAAAAGAGGAGAATTTCGAAGCATGAAAGCAGAAACTTAAATCACCTTTATAAAAAGAGTTAGATGACATTATCTCCAGGTAACCTAATTAGTTTACGAAATATCACTGTTTGTAAATAGCAGGCCATTTCTCAGATAAATTGCTTATTGCATGCGTTTTTACCTAAATAAATCACGGAAGCAAACAAATAAGAGGGGAGACTTTGTCTTTGTACAGGACCCATGCATATTTCTCCAGTTTACCTAGGAATTATTATTGCAAGTTATATGTAAAATTCCTATATGTATCATTTAAATGTGATTAGCATCGTTAACATGCTGGCAGTAGTTATCACTCTTCTACGCGACTAATAATTGTGAGGGAAATACATATACCAGAACCATAAACCATACGACAAGAAGACGTGCAAATGAGAGAACGAGTCATCTAGATTCACAATCATATACATATCTGCATTTTTATGCAAAGCAAATAGTTACCCGTGCATTATGATTGGACTATTTATTAATAGGTCAACAGCCGAATCATTTGGATAGGGCTAAATATATCAGATTTTTATTGTCATATGCATTCGACATATTTATGCCCTCAGACTCTCATTTAATACACTCAGATTCTGCATACAGTGATTAATGCCTCCACGAAATATACATCAGCATCATTTTCTAAAAGCTAAAACTGTGACATCCATCACTGTGCGAGAAAACGCAGCTAATCTGTATTTTAGAGATTCTGCTTTTAAGGTTAGTCTGCTTTACTGTCTGCTGTCTAGATAGGCAGCAAAAATATAACCTCATAAGTAACATATTTGAAACACTCTTTATGCCATAGAAAAAAACAGAAAGTGCACAAGACAATAAATTGTCTGACTTACAGTGCAGTTTAACAATGGTGTATATAGGATAAATACAGTACTGTAAATATTAAATGAGTTTATATATTATATATTATTTTAAACCTAGCCCTGTGTCAAAAAGGGACAAACCCACCCAGGCATTAGCGAAGATTAAAGGGGACATTTCACAAGACTTTTTAAAGATGTAAAATAAATCCCAATATGTACATATGTGAAGTTTTAGCTCATGCTAATTTATTATAACATGTTAAAATTGCCACTTTGTGAGCAAAAATGTGCCGTTTTTGGGTGTGTCCTTTTAAATAATGAGATGATCTCTGCACTAAATTGCAGTGTCGTGGTTGGATAATGCAGATTAAGGGGTGGTATTATCCCATTCTGACATTGCAGGGGGAGTCAATGACCTATTTTTTCATATTCTTGCGAGAATGGTTTACCAAAACTAAGATACTGGGTTGATCTTTTTCACATTTTCTAGGTTGATAAAAGCACTGGTGACCCAATTATAGCACTTTAACATGGAAAAAGTCAGATTTTCATGATATGTCCCCTTTAACTGAAAAATATTTATATTTGACCCAATAATGGGTTAAAACAACCCAGTATTTCGAACTGACCAAAAACAACCATAGGTCAAATTATGGCGCTTTTTCATTGCATAGTACCCCACGGTTTGGTTTGGATTAGGTCGTGTCAGCTCACCTCACTTTGGCTTGGTTAGCTTTTCCATCGAGTTTAGTAACACTTCGGAATGGGAGGGATTATAGGCGTGTCATTATTTTATTTGCCCTGCCTACTGCTGTGACATCATACTAGTGATCGAGAGCATCATTGTACTTTAACATACATTCATTTATTTCTCAGTCTGCCACAAATTTAAAGCTTTTTGAGAGAGGTTTTTTAGGAAGCTTCTAAGGGCGCACTCACATTATCGATACCGCGATTGTCACCCCTCCCTACTCCCCCAGGTGCACGCACTCACACTGTACTTTTTATTGATCCGAGTCCGGGTGCGCTTTCGTCATTAAGATGCGTCTGCAACCTGGCCGCGGTGTGATTAACCAATCCGCACCCGGGCGCGGAACGGAGCGATCACACTAGTCAAACAAACCAGGCTTTGGGGGTCAAACGCGCCCGAACGCGGTTTGGTTTGGATAGTGTGAGTGCGCCCTAAGGCATTACAGACCCAACTAAAATTTTGTGTCTACATGTCACATCACAGAACAAGGATAAATACCCTGTTCAATCATTCTGTGTCACCTTTAAAATTGAACACCACAAATATATGTTTGCACATCGTTTTTATCACTACCTCTGTCTCACATAACAGTTTCTGTACAAATATGCGAACGTGCATGTTGCGAATGTGCCGCCACAAACGGCAAGTCTGAAAAAAACTGGTATGGTATTCCTGATTCCCAACATGTGGATGTTTTTCATCGCTAAAAAGGAGTTTGGGAACTTATAGCAAAGCACAGATGACAACATGTTTATTTGAGATACCGCAAGCTAGCATTAAGGTAAAGCTAATCTTTAACATTATAGCGGTGACGCTGGTAGTGACGATTCTCTCAGACCAATGACTGATCTACAGTGTTTTTGCGTCACGTTTTGGTATCAGCTCGGGGTGCTTGGAACCCCGTACTTGTTGGTGGTACTAAACACCCAATGGAAAAGCCCCCAAAAGTAAGCTAACCCTACCCAAAACAAACCGTGGGGTACTATGCAATGGAAAAGCGCCATTACAATGCAATAGGTTAGATTTGTCCCTTTTTGACCCAACACTGGGTTAAAAATAATCAAATTCTTCCACTTATATTTTCAGTAGTTAAAATGCCTTTACAATTGACTTTTGAAGAGTTTTCACAATGCATTACATTACATGTTGCCTGCAGGAAACATAACACTGCCCTAGATTTTACTAAAACAAGGTTTCTCCCATTTAGCATCCTGTAAATCCTTATAGTGCATATAATGCTTATGTTGTCTATATAGGTTTTAGAACAGAGCAAAAGTCTCTACTAAATGTGACAGAAACAGACACGTAGAGAAATACTGTTTCAGTGTTTTAGTTGAAAGGTGGCCACGGCCTCTTACATTATTGACGTTGTGCTTAACCCGTACCAGACCAGCTCAGATGAACATCTTCATTAGGAAAGCAAAACAGGCCTGGTGAAACCTTTCCCACTATGTCCTGATGGTGCTGCCACATGGCCGTCTCCAGCCTCTACTACAAAGCCTTTGATTGATGTTTTTATAAGTAAGACCTTGCTCTGCTCTCCCCCTTCCGGGTCTGCCCTATGCTTCCTACCATCAATCAGGTGTCATTTCCTTCATCGGTGTCTCTGACAGAAATACAGTGAGCGTGATCCATGCGTGTGTGTATTTAAGTAATTATTAAATGTCTGGCACCTCAAATAAATCACTGGCATTGCCTCTTACTCTTTCTCTCAGTTTCTCTTGAACTGTATTTCCTCTTTTTCAAATATAATAACAGCTCAAATAAATCACATCTACTGTATAAACACTGTGTCCTAACCAGGCATGTCATATCAACTTTCCAGCGAATCAAAGAAATGTCTCTGTCCACATGTTGTACGCAGCACAATAACAAACAAGAGCACATTATGTGTATAGTTGTGTCAAGCAAGATTTTAGTCCAATTACAGTGGGCGAAGCTGCAGAAATATAAACCACCAAGCAATTTACAAAATTCCTACCTTTAGTGGTTAGTTAGTTACACTTTAGTTTATGGTTTGTGACTTTATTAAGTTGTCACTACAACCAAAAATGCTCCCAGGTGGACATAAACAATTATAGATTAAACTCAAGAACGTGCCTTGCGTGAATACTCCCTTATTCATTTTAGTGACTCAAAATCATATTTTCACTAAGCTAATAAGGACATCTTTGCTATAAATAGCATGGGCAATTTAATTGAAGCTATGAGTGAATTCTTAATCAGTTCTTCTAAATTCTGCCCCAGCAGGTTTCTGGACACCTAACCGAGCTCTGGTATAGGAAACACTGATGGATTCTGGCTTGTATGTTAGATCCAGAATAAGCGTACTGCTGCTTTGGAATAACTGAGAAACTGGCCATGACTGTAAATAACACAACAATTACAGACAGGAAGTAACAGACAGGAGGCACTTCCCAGGTAAACACGTATCAAGGTGACAGAGGGGTCGAAGCCAATGTAAACACCACAATCCACCCCATCAGTACTGATAAATAAAGTTTAAGTGCTAACTACCAATGCTACACGGTAAAAAAATCTTTGCTCCCTTAATTTTTTTTAATCAACTCAGATTTACAAGTCATGTCAACTTATGCCGAGTTCAAACTGCATGATTTTCAATGTAGTCAGGTCACAGATCTTTTCACACTGTGTGACTATCTGGAGTAGCGTTCAGTGAGTCATTGCTGTTTTCACACTGCACAATGGATTTGTGAGAGGGGGTTTCACACTGCATGACTTTATTATAGGAAAAATCGCCGGCAACTTTGTCCCGGTCCGCAAACTACGTCTCACAACCAAACGCACGCGAGAAGTGACAAGGGAACAATGCAAGGTCATGCGTGCAAGACCGGAGTTCTCACGTGAGACTGGGATCATACTGTAACTCCTCCCCGAACTTCCAGCTGCCCTGTATGTTGCTCTCTTATGGCTGTAGGTCATCGGCAATGTTATTTTACAGTCAGAACACATTTCACATGGCGTGATTTTGGTCCAGATATCTAGCATGCCAGATATCTTACGCGTGTCAGCGACTTATAGGCGATTCTGTCAAATCGCATCTTTGATAATTCCCACTGTTTTTGTCACTTGCGTGCACGAGCACTGATTTGTCTGTGATTTCTCAAAATCTGTCTGCAAGTCAAAATCAGGGCTAAAATCGTGCAGTCTGAACCAGTGTTGTTTTTGGCAGCCCTTTTAGTTTTAGTCTTTTGGAAAAAAATGCTTTTTAGTTTTAGTCACATTTTAGTCACGTATTAACTTGATATTTTTAGTCAAGTTTTAGTCGACGAAAACACAAAAAGGTTTAAGTCAATTTTAGTAAAAAAGTAGTCTTTAACAAATTAATTTAGGTTAAAAAGTATTGGAAATGGGCTTAGGTTTGACAAGTAGATACATGTAAATCCTTAAGCTTACCATGAAATGTGTCACAAGCCGATTGTCGAGTAAAATTTTATGTATATGTTAACAACGTGACTTATTAGTTACCTTTAAAAAAATATCAGCGTGATGAGCCTTCAGGTGCAGCTTGAGGTTAGTGGTATTCTTCCCACCTAGTTTGTGGCCATATTTACCGTTGTCTCCCAATATGCATTCCGTTTTTCTTTCTGATGGATCATACTGAAAGTATGTCCATAAATAAGTTCGTCATTTCCGTTTATTGGCGTCACCGCCACGGTCCTTCGAACTCGCCACAGCCGCAGGTGTGTTGTTGTTTTGTGAAATCTGGTGTGCGTCATGGTGGCAGCCGGGTGGTGGGCCAAAACAAGGATAGGAAGCGGCAGCATGTCTGATACTTTTAGCTAAAAACAGACAGATTTTATGCAAAATAGGCAGAAATGACATGCATTGTGAACGTCAGACTTATAATCATTTTCGTTCCGTTTCGTCTTGTCAACGAAAACTCGAAAGTGTCTCGTCATGTTTTAGTCACCTTAGAGCCATTTTTAGCTAGTCATCGTCGTGTTATTGTCATTATAAAAGGTGTGTCAACAAAATCATTTTGCTATCGTCATTGTTGATGAAAACAACACTGGTCTGAACTTGGCATTACTATTATTTATCTTGACAAGAGTTGAGTTACTACAACTTATTACACGGCTCTCTGGAATGCTTAATTCTGATTGGTCAGTTGAGACATTTGCAGGTTCGTTCTTTTCAAATAATAACCTCTCCAAAGTAATAACGCATAGCGGGTACTACTTGTACAATTAAAATCGCTCCGCGCGAATAAAGACCAATAAAGATTACTGTTTGGCGCCATCTTGTGACAAACACTGGACAACCACAATTTAGAATGGAAAATTTTGACATTCATTTTAACATGTACGGAAAAAAACAAAACATTTAAACAGTCGATAGAAGAACAAACAACGACAAGACACAGAGAGCTTACTGAGACTGAACTTGACAAAATAGAGCATGACAGCTACGAAGCCAACACACAAAAAAATACAGAATGGGCACTAAAACTTCTCAAAGACTGGCTAAAAGAGAAAAAAATGGAGACAGATAAGTATGAAGCAGAGGATCTTAATAAGGTATTACGATCATTTTATGCATCTGTGCAAAGTTTCGCGGAAGGATAAAAATGTTAATTTAAAACAAATATGCCAATAAAATGTTTCAAATTCATATTCATGTCCGTTTTTTTTCTTATGTGACAAGTAGCCGTGTAATAAGCGGGATAATGTAGAGGCAGCCAGTAGTTATCGGGAAATAAGCCCCTTCAGTGTGATACAAGACCCTCCGCTTCTCGTCGGGTCCTGATCACACTGTCGGGGTTTATTTCCCGATAACTACCGGCTGCCTCTACATTATCCCTTACTTATCAAATGAAGTAGATTTTTTTAAGCTATAAACGTTATAACAACATCCTTAGTCAAGATAAATAATAGTAAGTTGAACTGATTTGTAAATCTGAGTTGATTCAACTAAAAAAATTAAGACAGCAAATATTTTTTTACAGTGTACCAATTTACATATTTTAGGAATTCATTACACCACATTCTTACATTTTTGTACGATTTGCTTATTGTCCCTGTGATGCTGGAGTTAGAGGTGGGGTTTTGTTATATTTGTTTTATGTTATGATAATAGTATGTTTTTGTACGATTCATATGAATCATATGAATTTGGCAACTCGTAAAACTATCATGAGATCAGGCTGGAACTACTCTTTGCTGTCTGCAAAAAGAAACTACAACTTTTTTGTTGCCCAAAGTGCTTCACAATTTGAATAATAAGGGAGGTAGAAGTCTAACATGCACACAAAAGAAAGAAACCATAGTAAAAAATAAGTTACATGACTACAAAACTTCTTAGGAGTCCCTTCCTTCAAAGGCCAAGCTAAGTTTTAGCCGAGTTTTAAAAACGAATGTAGAGAGGAAGACTGGTCCACAATTTCTGAGAATAATCGGTTACCCTTTGACTTCTTCTTTGAATGAGGAACTATCAACAACATTTAATCTGCTGATCTCAGCTGTCTCACTGATATAGTGTATCCAGTATTTTATTTTTTATTTTTACAAGAAACGAAAGAAATAAAAGCGAAATACTAAATCGACTGCAAATTGTTGACTTTAAAATTCGAAGATGTCTTGCCGTAGATGTTTAGTGTGCTAAAGAGAGCGTCTTCTAGTCACTGCTCTTAGATCTTAATCTAGATTTAAAGAAGTTTGACATTTTGGTGCATTTAGACAGATGATGTGATAACACTTAATCTTACTGAGCACAGGTAAGCTAACAAAATCCACTCAGTATGACGCAGCAAAGTGATCCCTTTATCCTCTGTACCAAGACGTATTTTCAATCAACATCATTAGATTCCTGGGGTACCTTAGTAGCAGCATCAGACATTGACATTCATTGACGACATTCATTATTTATTTTTTGTGTATTAATGCTCCGCACAAGCGTAAATTGCTTCTCAGCACACACGTTTATAGAACTGTAACCTTTCATTATCTCTCTCCGTATGCATTGGGTTTCCTTGCAAGTTTTGAAATGTTTGAAGTTAATTCATTATCAAATTAAAATTAAATTACTTTTTTGGGGGGGGCTATTTTATAGTAACACGGCAACTTGCACAGAGGTCACATTAGGTTACCATTTCACAGTGAGGACCGCAGTAATGTTGGGAGGATGATTTTCATCATTAATGTTTAAAAAATATTTGCCCAGGTTTCAGCTAACCATTAAGATTTGAGACACACAAGGCCAGACAAACTCCGGAAATTAAAATTGTACTGAATTTAAAACAAGAAATGTAGGACATACACACAAAAGAAATGCTGAGTCTTAACGCTAAAACACAAATGGCTTCCCCAAGGGCATTGAAAAGAAAACACATTAACTCATTGGGAGGAAGTGCACGGAGTGAACGTTTCTAATACAGATTACTCACAAATATTACTGCTTTCATTTACAGCATTAGGATGATTGAGAAATAAATCCAATATAATTGTGTATTTAACTGCATTTCAGATAAGGTATTTTGTTTCCCTGTGTGCATAGAAAAATAATAATCAAGTTGTCAACATTTGCTCCTAATCTGAAAATAATAATGAAGTAAATAATGTCTAATACTGCATCTGAGAGGTGCAATAAGTCCAGTAAAGGAAAACAATGCTGTTTCATTTAACCAGAAAATGTCCTGGAGCCAGATTTTATGAAATCAGCATAGAGGGATTTTTGCACATTTCAGGTTGTTTGATTAAAAGGGATCAAGCAACACAACAACATAACACAAGGCACATGGAGACATAGCTTGGACCGCTCAGAATTCTGACCATGAACTACACATTCAATAATATGTACCATGGTGATGGAGATATACAAAGAAATCATGTTTTTTTTTCAATTTAATTCTTCCTAATTGCACAGCAAAACACCAACCAACCAAGCAGATTCTCCCAAACATAGCAAATATGTATAAGTGCAATGACACGTGAGATAAAATAATGGCTTTATATAGCTTCAACAGTAGAAAACAAGCATAATTAAGTTTTAGTCTATGTTTGAAGCAGTTCGTCTAGTTGAAACAAGGGAGGAAAATTTGCCAGTCCATCTGTTTGGCAGGGGGGCCCGAGCCCCTGCGGCTTCCGTGGGAGTCTGAAACAACCTCTGACTATAGAGCGCTTGCACAGACCTGCATTCACACCAAATGAGAGTCTGAGTCTCCCGAGGCAGATGAATCTTCAGACAAGTTCGAGATCCATATCTTCCAAACCTACAATCTAAGCCACTAAAATCAGTGGCCTGGATCACCGCCTGGAACAGCTCTGGCACAAACCAGGAAAACAAATCTGTTTTGGTAGAGATGAGATCAGATAAGGCAAGACAGAGCAAAGAGCAAATAGCGATGATCAGGAGGAGTGATATTTTTGGTTGTATGATTTCAATCTAAAATGTTAGCAAGAGAGCGTGTTTAAATTGTACGTCTATGTTACACGTCCAGGGGTGGCGGGTAGAATACAATAATGTAAGATGATGGCATGTAGCCAAAGGCTGAACAAAATGATTACTAGAAAATAAATGATGCTGTCTGTAGAATCTGAAGAGTCATGTTCGAAACTTGTGTTGCATCAACAAAACGAATACACCTGTAACTGCACATCAGTTACATTCATTTCTTCTACAGAAGTCGGAAACTATACATTAAGCCTCAAGAAAACAAGTATTATGGTAGTTCTACTGTATGTCACATTAGTCAAGCTGGGAATTAGGCAAAAACTCGACTGATTCATGATGTTTACCAATGCAATTTAGTTTTACTTGGTTTAACTCCCACTTTTATTTCAAGTCCCACCTCTTGTCTGAAAGATTAAGCTTATCTCTTCAACCATAAGACCAACACTAGAATTGTTTTAATGGTGGACAAAAAGAGGCAAAAAATGGTTACAGATGCACATACATTACGTCAAATATGTTAAATGCTTTGTTTCATGGTTGTGAAAGGAATAGTCTACTCATTTTCAATATTAAAATATGTTATTACCTTAACTAAGAATTGTTGATACATCCCTCTATCATCTGTGTGCGTGCACGTAAGCGCTGGAGGGCGCTGCGACGCTTCGATAGCATTTAGCTTAGCCCCATTCATTCAATGGTACCATTTAGAGATAAAGTTAGAAGTGACCAAACACATCAACGTTTTTCCTATTTAAGACGAGTAGTTATACGAGCAAGTTTGGTGGGACAAAATAAAACGTATCGCTTTTCTAAGCGGATTTAAAAGAGGACCACCAAACTTGCTCGTATAACTACTCGTCTTAAATAGGAAAAACGTTGATGTGTTTGGTCACTTCTAACTTTATCTCTAAATGGTACCATTGAATGAATGGGGCTAAGCTAAATGCTATCGAATCGTCGCAGCGCGCTCCAGCGCTTACGTGCACGCACACAGATGATAGAGGGATGTATCAACAATTCTTAGTTAAGGTAATAACATATTTTAATATTGAAAATGAGTAGACTATTCCTTTAACAAGTCTTATGCAGAATCTGTGTATCAACCTTATTTTTTGACATAAATGCGGATGCCGCCATCTTTGAACTATTTTGTGGAAGACTTCCAGTGAGCCACCAAAGTTAATGGTAGTCTATTGCGAGTAACACGAGTGTGTCGTTTGACTGGCTAGTTAATTTTTATTATGAAATCCAGAAAGACTGGCATAATTTGTGCATTTAGGGGTTGCCATGATAGCTGGTAAAAATGCAGTAAATCTTAACAAAACATTTGTTTTGACCATAATCCACGCACCAGAGCTGAATGTGGCACATGTGCACCCATGGCCTGTATCCACCTTCATCCAGTAATTTTATTGAATCTGCCAGTAAACAATAAATACTATAATTGTTTAAAAACAACTAATATTATTCTGATTTGGCTGGTTTATTTATTCTGCTATATATATTACTTAAAAAATGTGCTTAGGGGGTGTGTACACCAAAGATTTAAAGGAACATGATGACTTTTGGGGACTTTAGCTCATTTAACGTATCCCCCAGAGTTAAATAAGACCATACATACATTTTTCATCTCCATACGTGCCGTAACTCTGGCTGATGCACCCACTGCTAGCCTAGCTGGGCGTGATTGATTAGCCAAACTGATCTCACAAATTTCCGTGGCATTGGCACGGAGCTCCGAATTTTTCTGTGGCCGTACCACAGACTTTCTTTTCCGTGTCATTGTCACGGATTGGTTACTCAACTGTTTTTCCGATTTTCTTACCATTGTCGCTTCGGTTTAGGGTTAGATTTACATAAAATGACATCCTACCCAAACCCAATTCTAACCCTAACGCCAGGCGACAATGGTATAAAATATAGAAAAAATAAAAGAATAAATCAGAAAAAAATAGTATAAACCAATACTTAAAGTGACATCCTAACGCAAACACCAAATCTAACCCTAAACCCAAGTGACAATGATTTCAAATTTGGAAAAAGCAGTTGAGTAACCAATCCGTGACAATGACATGGAAAAGAAAGTCACTGGTACGGCCACGGAATAATTCAGAGATCCGTGACAATGCCACGGAAAAATGAGCGGAATGTTCCGTGACTATACCACGGAAATTTGTGAGATCATGTTGTAACCGTGCAATACTTGCACAAACTTTCTCATCCTCAATACAGGACTTCTCAGGTGCTGCAAGCGATTTAAGTAGCAGTGCTTTGCCTTTTGAGAATATAGTTCCCAGTATGTATACGGTTCAAAGGTGACTGTGTCTCATATGACCTTGTTATCTGTACATGTGACTAAAAAAATCACAACATAAAAATAAAAAAAAATTGGCTGTATTTTGTCACTTATTGGGAGCAGTATGCTAGCTGGAGCCATTTACTTCCAGTCTTTATGCTAAACTAGGCTAGCAGTGGCTGCGTCATTAAACGATGCACTGGTTGAAAAGCTCCGCACTTCCATTGGAAACAATTTAAAAAATAAATTCTTTGGTGTGCACGTTACCTTTCAGTACAGAATATACGACATAAACTGCTTATTAGCTAATGTTTATATTAGTTCTTAATGTGTTATTTGAGCAAACTTTTATTATGTTTTAAATGAAAAGGCAAATAATTTCCTAGAGTAGCTGCCCATGTCTCTCCCTAGTGCGTAAGAAGCTATATAATAATATTTTTTCCTAAAACGAAAACAATACTGAGAAAATGTAATTAGTTAATATGTTTATTATGGTTTGTTCAAATTTCTTAAAATGTGTTGAATGAGAAAGATACTGCTGCTGACTGTCAGGAGGGAGCACCACATTCACGTGATAAGCTTGATGTGTCACCATAGAAACTCTATAACAGTCGATTAAAAAAATGCCATTTATAAAACTCACCCCGGGGGACAGTTGGGACATTTTAAACATACACATGAAAAATGTGTATTTCATGTACAAACACTAGTTGCACAAGACCCATCAACTATTTATTAACTGTTTTTAATTATGTTTTGTGCGTGCTTCCACCAAATTGTTTCTTTCGTCCGGCTATTGAAATGGAAGTCTCGCACAAAAAAAGGAAATATGTCACATCACTTACTTCCGCATTCGAAAATAAGGTGGGTATATCTCCACAGATTTGATTCATGAAGTTTCACATTTGAGAAGCTCATGCAACACTCCGAATATAAAAACTGATGACTTACAATGATAAAAGTGCAACTCTTGGCCAGAAAAAGCCACAAGTATAAAATGCACCACTGCAGCTTATATACACACAGCTCTCTTTCCACTGATTATAAAAAAAATCCAAATTTTTGCTCTCACAGCTCTTCTCTCAGTGATCCTTCTCTGTGGACATGTTTACCTCTTTCACATTAAGTGTTGGGTGTGTTTCAGATGTAGTGTAGGCAGTACGTGCTGCAAAATTCAGTCCAACTGTTGCATCTGGGTGGGACCCCAGCCATAGTGCTTCTTCACGATGGCGTTAATCATGAAAGCCGATAATGGTGCAGACTGGCAGACATGATCCACAGAGATAACCCAGGCATGACACTGATGGAGTTTCTCGCCGCCATTACAGTCCATCAGACGGAATTACAGGGCAAAAACCAGCAGCAATATATGTCATTAGTAGAGTCATGGTTCAGCAGACAGCCGGCTAAAACAGGGGATGAAACTATAGACCCATCAAACACTGTATCCATCTCTCTCTCTCTCTCTCTCTCTCTCTCTCTCTCTCTCTCTCTCTCTCTCTCTCTCTCTCTCTCTCTCTCTCTCTCTCTCTCTCTCTCTCTCTCTCTCTCTCTCTCTCTCTCTCTCTCTCATACAGTTGTACACCTGCTGATTTTATAAAGGTAGAAGTTATTTTTTGTTTGTGTTGTGCTGACCTATATGGCATTCATCTTCGGCTTTATCTGACGCCCAGCAGCCATGAAATTCTCATTCGTAGTTGGTTCTTAATGTTCATTCAATTCATATAAAAGCATTTAAATTTTTCATGTCTTTAAATAATTTTAAAAGCAAGACGAAACCATTTACAAGCAGGCTGTGGACAATTAAGATAACTGTGAACTCATGAAATATTCATTCCTTAAGTGGACCTGGAGAAACACACACACACACATCTTTAGCTTTTCTAATATATATATGGCCTTCGTGTTGCTTTCATGTCAATTTAGAGACTTTATATAGCAATAAATTAATAAAAAAAAAATTATGAAAGGTACTCTCAAAGTTCTCACCATTTATTAATATTGACACATTTGACTTTAACATGCCATTAAATGCCTTTAAAAGCTAGACATGATCATTTGTAGGTTAATTAAACAGGTTCAGGACAAATACTTAATCAAGATAATTATTACAACACATCAAATATTCACTTCTTAAGTGGTCCTGGAGGTGCTCAGAAAAGAATTCAGTGAAATAAAGTGTATCGTGACACAGGAATTAATATTGGATACTTTGAAGGATTTATATTGGTATTGATGAAGTGGAGAGAGAAGTCAGAAAATGGTTCAGGAGGTAACAGAGCCTTTAAAGAAATACATTTTGTGCCAGTACACTATATAACCAAAGCAGTCTGTGTGTGGATGATTTGCTCCAAAACAGGATTATAAATCAAGAGAAAGATTGATTCAGAGAGAGAGAGAGAGAGAGAGAGAGAGAGGGCATGTGCCCCTGTGTAAATCTGCTCTGCCCCAGTATAAATATTAAATGTAAGAATTTACTTAAATTTTAAGTGTATTCGTTTACATTGATAATCGCGGCACAAAAAAAATAAGTCTGTATGCACTACAACATAGTAGTAACCCAATTCACTTTACAAAACACTTGAACCAAAAACATGAAAACTGATGCAGAAGTCCACATCTGCGCGTGACTGTGTTGCCAAGTCCGCTGGCCTCAAGTGGAGTTAAAAATTAGGCTACTTTTAACTATTTCCAAAAGGTTTTTTTCATTCATGAATTGTTGGTATGTGGGTTGTGAATGGTCAATGGGATGCCTTTGTAAGTTTTTAAAGGTCACATTCTTCCTGATCCCATTTTCAAACTTAAGTTAGTGTGTAATATTGCTGTTAGAGCATAAATAATACCTGCAAAATGATAAAGCTCAAAGGTCACTGCCAGGCGATATATTTTCTTTAACAGAATTCGCCTTTCAAAGCCTTCAGCGAACGGCCGGTTTGAACTACAGCCCTCTACTTCCTGCTTTAATGACATCACTAGAACAGTTTTCTGACTAAACTCCGCCCTCATAAGTCAGTCGCCAGCTTTGGCTCGAACAGCTCTGCTAAGCTAAACTGCTATCGAATCACATCACACTAAACAAACTACACAATCAGAACTCTTTACGTATTTCTGAAGGAGGGACTTCATAGAACAAGAAAGACATCAGCCCGTTTTTAAAACATTGAAAAATTGCGGTATACAGATAAGTAAATTGTGTAAAAAATATTGCGTTTTTTACACGTGAAACATAAACATGTTATTTTGCGCACGGTACACACAATCAAAGCTTCAAAAACACAGAAAGAATGGGACCTTTAATATCCATTGGGCTGGTTTTGTTACAAGGATCTGGCAACCCACAGCAGCCCGCACACAGAAGTCCAGGTGACGGTAAGTGATTGAGGTACTAAACTAAAGTGAGATTCTAAAAAATATGAATAATCTTATTTTGACTAGATCATTATGGCTCCTGTCGTTGGACATTTGAATTTCTGTGCGAAGCAGGGAAAGAGAATGAGAAAGGAGATAAGGTGAGGTAATGATAAGGTAAGAGTGCATAAACAAACTAGTCAGGTCAAACGTACATTGTACGTTTCAGCATCTATTCAAACGTACAAAAAGTATGTTTTGTGTTTTTCAAAGTAAATACATATTAACAGTGAGACCAGGCTGTCAGGTCAGTTTTAGATATTAGCTAAAAAAGTCTCAGGAAAACCTCTGTCAAGTCTATCGATTTGAGACAAAACATTTGTCTTTGACTGTGTATGATAACAATGAATCAATTTTTCAGATTTGAAATGAATATTTAATTCACAATTTTTGGATACTACATAAACAGTTGGCAGTAACTACCTGTACTGTATATGGCTGAGAACCTCAGTATTTTAATGCATACATGTTTACCAGTACTTGTTGCAGTGAAGGAAAAGTGGGTTAAGCAAGCATTGTACTGCACACTTCGGCATGCATAAGGCTTTTAAGTAAGTGTTGTAGAGCATACACACCAAACACGAGTTCAACAATTTGCACGAGTAGATTACCTACAAAGTTATTTCAAAGGCGCGATCAGACGCGTCCTCGCATGGGGCGATGCAAATGATGCGGTATGGGCGGTGCGTTTGCCGCGAAAACACGCGCTTATGCGCCTCAAACGCGTCTTCGCCCAAGTTGAAAATATTCAACTCGAGCGAAAAATTCACATGACACGAATTTAAATCCCACGAGTAATCTTGAGCAAGTAGCGCGATGCCCCGGGTTTGGTATATACGTAGCATAAGAAAACATAATAGGGGCACGTACCCCAATACAGCTTTATGTCTAGCAATGCTCCTGAGATTTCATCAATTATGAGCATGATGGCAAATGGTAATGTTTACAAAGGTTTGTTTCCAGTCCTGTGGTGGATATGTGACGCAAACTCGCAGCAAAATGACCAGACACAGACTTAGGGCGTACTCACATTATACAAATCAAACCAAACCGTGCCCCAGCGCGATTGTCCCCCCTCCCCTACTCCCCCTCTGGCCTGCACTCACATAGCGTTTCAGCATTCGTGCCGGAGCACGCTTACGTCATTATGGCGCGTACCGGAGCACGCTTACGTCATTATGGTGCGACGGTTTCGGGATAAACAGGAAGAGCGGCGGTGTGACTGAACACAATGGAGTCCATCGCTCTGTTTACTCTGTGGATAATTTTAAGTCGGTTGGTCCACGGTGGTCCACAGCCTTCTCACAGCCTGTTGCTAAACAAATCTATCGCCTTTGTGGCACGAAAATGGTCACGTAATCGTGCTGCTTGTATGAGGAGGTTTGCAAGGTACCAGCTGAAGTGCAGCAAGGACTTTGCAGCTTTGATTACGGACTACAGTTCCCGTACACCGACAAGGTAAGAATTAAGATACTGAAATGTCATTGAACACAAATGAAAAGTGTATTGTGAAATTTGAAATTCAATATGTTTATATAATATATGTTTATGTTTTTTTATTATTACGACAGTAGCGTTCTAAAGCTAATAATCATGTAACTTGTTGGTTTTGGAGCGTCGCAAAACCGTGACGTCACGCGTCCTGTTCCGTACTCCAGCACAGTTAGCGCTCATACTGCATGCGAACCGCGCCTGAGTCCAACTGAACCGTGCTCTGGCCCACCTCTTCCAAGCGGGCCAGGGCCGGCTAATCGAGCCGCGCCCGGGCACGGTTCGGAGCACTCACACTAGTCAAACGAACCGCGCTTTGGTGGTCAAACGCACTCGGGCACGGTTCAAACTGGCTAGTGTGAGTAGGCCCTAATAGAATCAGGTACGTGTTATTTTTAGAAGCAGAAAGATGCTTCAGTAAGCTTGATGTCCTCCGAATGAATTTTGCACTGATGGAAATGAAACAAACTGCCAGACAGATGATAAGTTGATAAGTACTGAAGCTCATTGTCTGTGTGTTTATTCTCATGTGTTGTAGTCTCGTACTTAAACCGCAATTTTAATCATTTATTAAATGGTTGGAGCATCAGGCCACAAAAAACTCTGTGCACATTGTTTGGGTATTTTTGTAGCCATATTTATTTACTATGCTAAGAATAGTAGGGCTGTGGTTGACAGAAGTGGGGAAAGCCTAAAATATTACAGGAACCCATAACATTTATTTTCTGCGTTCCTCTTATGTTATGCACTACGACCCAATTAATGTTTACTGATCTAAAAATTGAACTAACAGCACTTTAAAATGTATGATCTCAGGTGTAAGGCTAACTTGGAAATATTTGTGAACCTGCCTGTGAAAACCCAAGATTTTTTGTGATTTACCTTTTTTACACAAAACATTATTATTTTTTGAGGACAGTCTGCATATTTAATTTAAAACTATTGTTTATACATTATACCAATTTCTAGCAGCTGGGAGGCAGCATGCATCAAAAATACCTGCTATCCAGCCCAACGCAACATGAACCAGAACTTACAAAGCGCATCTTTAATCTAATAAAAAATGAAACTTCAAATAATTGAAACCATAGCTTCATATTTTCTGAAATAAGAACACTGTAAAATTACAAGATTTTATGAAAATCCCAAGATAAGTGCACCCAACCTATGTGAACTCTTCAGAGGTTTGGTTTGCTCATTGTGCAGTTCTGAGATGTCATTTTCTGGTCCAGTAACATCACAGTGACTTTCATTTTGAGCACCCAGTGGCTCTGGTTCATGACTGGCATCTCAGACACGCATTAAAAACATTCCCTTTAGTGTGTAGATGTTAGGTTTGCGATCTGAAGCGCACTTTTCCCGCAGCTGCTGAGATGAACTCCAAGTGCATTCTGGGAACTCTGCAAGTCAGCCTCTATTAAAAATGACAAGATCTGACATGCACAAACATTCAGTGGCACACGCTGACATGCACCCTCCGAATGTGAACGGGTGGTGTCGTGTCACCTCTTTCCGCAAACAAGTTCCGGAATACATCATCATGCCGAAATAAAGCTCATTAAACACTATTAGCCAGTCATTTCAGCAAATTAAATCCCCTCTCAACGACTCCTGGTTAACAAACAGCTCTAGGGGGGAACTCAAAGAGGGAGGGGAGAACTCAGACCTCCTGTAATGATGGAACATCTGGGATAAACAGACATAATGTGATGTGTTTGGTAATGATCAGAGGCCAAGATCTGATGGTAATTATTTAAAGAGGTCCATAATGTTGATAGAATACACCTGTAATTGGCTTCAGGCATTTGTGAAGACGTGTCCTAAACAAGAATCAACATAAAGACATTACCGAGGAGCAAAATTAGATCAGTGTGTTAAATTGAAATCAAGCTGTAGACACAGGGGGCACAGGGGTGGGAATGAGGTATGTGTTCACATCAAATGACTTAATGGGTTTTTCATTAACAAAGTGCTTGGGAATTTATATCAACTGTTCCTTTTCAAAATGTGTAATCAACCATAAAATATTGCAATTTATTTAAAACAGCAGCTGTAGATGGGATTTTGTGAGAGGCATAAAGGCCAGTGCACATCTGAGAGCATTGGGGAAAACAGAAGGAGGGGCAAAAGAGACCGAGAGAATAAAAGAGAGAGAGAGAGAGAGAGAGAGAGTAAGCTGTGTGCACAGAAAAAGTAATTGCTTATCAGAAGCAGTCAAAATGTTGTTTTGATACAGCAAAATTGGTAGCTAAAACCTACACACATAAGGCTTGTACGTACTGATAATCTCAATGGTACGCACACTGACAGAGCTTGTGCAAACATAAAGAACTTTCTGAAGTAATTTCTTGTTTACTGTGATGTCAGGAGGATTGAAACAGCTCAGAAGACAGACACTTTTTTCAATCAATCCTCTTTAAAATAAAACTTTGTGTTTAAAAGTTAGAGATTTTCATTTTGTAAGCTTTTCAAACTTACAGTCTCCCACGTCTGCCAATACAGATCAACCATTTTATGACATCAATCTACACATCATCTTCTCATTAGAATTTAGACTGTGAAGTAAACTAAATGCTACTTGCTATATTAAAAAGGGGGAGGAGCCACTCAAAGGTCAACTGGGTAGATACTGTTTATGCGGCATCTAGCAGTAATGTGAATTGCAACCATGTGACAAACATGTCATTGTCTGAGACAACGTAGTGACCTAACGCGCTATATAGAGCAATTTGTCCATTAAGGGCTACTGTAGAAACATGGCGTTGACTTACATAAGGGGACCCACCAAGTAATAAAAGCAATACAAGTTTATTTTGTAAGGTCTTTATACACCACTAATATTAAAGTTATGTATATAATATTGCATCTCTGTCATGAGATCCTTCTAAAAGTTACACAATGTACCTTTAATATAAAACATATTTTTTCACTGGAAATTACATGGGTGTGACCAGAGCCGGATTATCCATAGACGGGATTGGGCGAGTCCCATGTGTGGGCACCCGTGACAAAACTACGGAATGCGCAATCGGGTTTTAACCGCTCAATTTCATGACGCATCAATCGTTTAATACGGGTCTTTGAAATCCTTGAAAGTTTGTGAATCTGGGAAAAAAATTAAGGCCCCGGAAGTTTTGAAAATATACATACATAGATACAGGTCATTGAAAGTGCTTGAATCTATTTTATGCAAGAAGTTTTCTGGAAAACATCCATATTATTCCTGTGTAGTGTAGGATAATATCATACAAATTCTAGACTTTTTAAGCTAAACTGTTCGCTTTAAATGCTTATATATTCTGTATGTGAATGTTGATTCATACCAAAATGCTTTTTTGCATAGTTGTGTTTTACACATGAAAACGTCTCGAGTTACGTATGTAACTGTTGTTCCCTGAGAAGGGAACGAGACGCTGCGTCTCCTTTGCCTTACTTCCTGTGTCCCTGTAACGCCGTCTTTGGCAATATTTCAGATAGCAATATACTTCCTGGCTCTCCAGTCACCGTGTCTTCGTGGTTTAGCCTCACCATTGGTTGAATTTGATATACACATTCAGATGCACTTACCCCTGGAGGCGTCCCAAAAGTGTCACCGCAGTGACGCAGCTTGAGTTTCCTCGAAAGGGAACTGTAACAATGTATCTTAAAAGGTAACACGATGTAACCTTGCTCTCACTTGAAATGTGTCCCCACATTTAGTCTTTGAATTTGAGAGTATTGGACCTGGGAAGTCCTTGAAAGGAACCCTGTTTAATGTCAATTAAGTATTTTTTCAGTAATGCAACTATTTTGGGAAAATTAGAATAATTGCATTGCAGTATATATATACTGTATGTAGTCACCCTGGGGCACTACACTGTCTTAATCCGTGCCTGGGTGTGACGAGATCTCATGCGACAAGATCTCATGAAATTAAAATGTCACAAGATTTCTCATGGAGGTGTAATGCTGTCTCGTAAAATCAGCATAAAGTTAAGTTTGTGGCAAAACCTTTAACAGTGCTTGCACTATATTATTCTGTATTTTGTGTGTGCTTTTTTGTTTGGGTTTCCAATAATGTTTGTTTGGGAACCCATACTACAGTCATTGACATGTGAAGTGTCTCAGCAGTTTAAACACCCACTCTGACTTTACATGATTTAGGGGTGGTTTCCTGGATAGGGATTATCTTCAGACAGGACCAGTGTTGGATGTAACAAGTAACTAAGTAATTAGTTACTGTATTTTAATTACTTTTCCCTTAGAAAAGTAAAGTCAGGGATTACTCTTATTTTTCTTGTAATCTAATTACAGTTACTTCTGATGTAACTAAATACTGTGTATGGACTCTAAAACAATAGTGGACTTAACATGGTTTAAGTTTACAATTCTCACTATTAACTGGTTGAATATTAGCATTAATAATAATGAGATGCTGGCTGTTTATTAATACTTAATAGCACATTTTAATGCCTGATTCTGCAAAACCTTATTCTATGTCATTAACCCTCCCCATTTCTACCAATACTTAATATTAACAACTTCTTTAGTACTGTATTAATAAGCAGTAGTTGGAGTATATTGAGGCAGAAGTAGTTAATAGTTAGTTAGAGAGAATTGGAGCTTAGGTGGGACCAGAATAATTGATGTACTTTTATGTATTATTTCTTCAAGCCATTTCAAGCCTATCTTTGTATCGTGTACTAAATAGTGTTACAACCCAGGCTCTAGGGAAGCAACACAAAGGACACAAAACTAGAATAGCCAAACAGAATAACATTTATTGAATTACAAACAAGTTAAAATCAGAGAATGTTAAACATCATTGCTGCTCCAGTGCTGGTTGCCAGAGAGAGAGTGTGTGGAAAGCTGACCAGGGTTTAAATTGGCTTCTCTCAGGTGATGCCAATCAGCCAGTTGATTGTCAATGAGCCACCACTTAACTGAAACAAATCACAAATTAGAACAAAAACCAAAATACAAACCCAAGACATAACACCCCCACCCATAAAGTGTTGCTATTGGACAACCAAAAGCAACATTGTTTACAGGACATGAATCATCAAAATATATCAAAACAAAATAAACAACTTACGACCTTGAAAGTGCATCTGCCAACACATTATCCTTTCCACGAATGTGACAGATCTTGAGATCATACCCCTGTAAAAATAAACTCCATCGCATCAAACGTTGATTTGTATTTCTCATGTTATGGAGAAAAACCAGAGGATTATGATCAGTGTACACAATAAGTGGAACACTGGATGACACATACACATCAAAATGATTTAGTGACAAAATCAGGGCCAAAGCCTCTTTCTCAATGGTAGAGTAGTGTTTTTGATGGACATCAAATTTCCTAGAAAAATAGCAGACTGGATGCTCAATACCCTCTAAATCATCCTGAAGCAGAACTGCACCCACCCCAACATCACTAGCATCTGTAGCTAGCTTAAAAGGTCTATTAAAATCAGGGGCAGCAAGAACAGGAGAATTGCTCAACAACGCCTTTAGGTTGTCAAAGGCCACCTGACATGACTCAGTCCAGGTAAACGAAACCTTTGGACTAAGCAAGTTAGTTAAAGGTTCAGCAACAGTGGCAAAGTTCTTGCAAAAAGCCCTATAATACCCTGCCATGCCTAAGAACCTTTTCAATTCTCTCCTAGATGATGGTACAGGAAAATTCACAATGGCTTCAACCTTTGCTCCTATTGGAGACACATGTCCATGACCAACAACTTTACCTAGATAAGTTACTGTGGCTTGTCCAAACTCACATTTTGAAAGATTTAAGGTTAAATTTGCAGCCATTAGCCGTTTGAAGACCTCCTCAAGCTGGACCAGGTGCTGAAACCAGGTAGAACTAAAAATAACCAAATCATCAAGGTAAGCCTCACATCCAACAACTCCCTCCAACACTTTATTTACCAACCTTTGAAAGGTGGCAGGTGCATTTCTCATTCCAAAAGCCATAACATTATAATGGCAGAAGTGGTCTGGAGTCACAAAAGCAGAAATTTCACGAGCCCTCTGGCTAAGAGGAACCTGCCAATAACCTTTCAGAAGGTCCAACTTGGTGACAAAAGTTGCAGAACGTC
This sequence comes from Misgurnus anguillicaudatus, assembly GCF_027580225.2. Taxonomy (NCBI): domain Eukaryota; kingdom Metazoa; phylum Chordata; class Actinopteri; order Cypriniformes; family Cobitidae; genus Misgurnus; species Misgurnus anguillicaudatus. The sequence goes on from NC_073353.2 coordinate 17,088,664, forward strand.
TCGGTTACGTATGTAACCCTCGTTCCCTGAAGGAAGGGAACGGAGACGTCACGTCGTGACCGACGAATTGGGAACCGCTTCGCGGGTGACCTATCTACTTCGAGAACTATCAAAAACGCCAATGAACTTGGCATGCAGGTATTTGCATAATGCCGGCGCCGCCCCGCCAGGTGCGTATATAAGGCGCAGGTGCATAATACCAAATCAGCTATATTATTGCTGAGAAGCCGAGCAACAGTGCCCGGCCTGAAACAGCAATGGAACAGCAAACTGTGGCGACGGGACGTGACGTCTCCGTTCCCTTCCTTCAGGGAACGAGGGTTACATACGTAACCGAGACGTTCCCTTTCAGTCGGTCACTACGACGTCACGTCGTGACCGACGAATTGGGAATCCCTACCAAAACGCCACTGCAGCTGAACCCTTCCAGTGCCTGCAAAAGCCCTCCGCCCTCCACATAAAGGGGCGGAACCTAAGGCAAAATGCAGAAGGCTGGTCACTACCTGTTCCTTAACCCACGATAGTGAAGCAGCGAACTGGGGAAGCGTCTAAACTGAGCGGAGTTAGAACACTGCGGAAGCCATCCCCTAAGAAGGTTAAATGGATGACATAAAAATATATGAAACAACCAACAGGTTGCTCAAAATAAGTCTCTGAACAATACATGGTATGTTGAGAGATGCAGAGCAGGCTCTGCTAAGGAAAAACGTGGAGGATTAGAACCCCACGGACTTTACACACAAATGAACCCCACGTAGGGGACAAATGTGGACGCCTAGCCTACACAGGTTTACAGAGAATACATCAGTGATAGGTTGACAGCGGATGCTCCGCAACACCAGCTATCAGGGCGGTGGAGGAGAGGCAAAAACAGTTTTTGTGACATTTTTGCCCCGATGGCCTTCCATATTGGTGCAACTGTACAGCACCAAAATAGAGGCTCCAAGCCGACACACGAGCCGACCCTCGGCATTCTTAACTAGTTAGTAGAAAGAACCCGAGTGGAAACCGGTTCGACACGAACACTATAGAATCTTGTGAACGTATTAGGTGTCGCCCAGCCTGCAGCTCTACAAATATCTGTTAGCGAGGAACCGTGAGCCAGTGCCCAAGATGATGCCACACTGCGTGTAGAGTGGGCACGTAAATTAAATGGACAAGGCACATTCTGCTTTTGATATGCAAGGGCTATAGTATCCACAATCCAATGGGACATCCTCTGCTTGGTGACAGCTTTTCCTTTCTGCTGACCACCGTAACAAACAAAGAGCTGATCTGAGGTCCTAAAACTTTGCGTCCTGTCTATATACACACGTAGTGCACGCACAGGGCATAACAAAGCCATGGCTGGGTCTGCCTCCTCCAAAGGCAGTGCTTGGAGATTCACCACTTGATCTCTAAAAGGAGTGGTGGGAACTTTGGGCACAAAGCCGGGCCGGGGTCTCAGTGTTACGCTGGATGCAGCCGGCCCGAACTGAAGACACAATTCATCGACCGAAAATGCATGAATATCCCCTATCCTCTTAACAGAAGCCAAAGCAAGGAGAGTTAATGTTTTCATTGTAAGAAATTTAACACTCACACTATGCAGAGGCTCAAATGGGGCTTCCTGGAGTGATTTCAGCACCAAGGACAGGTCCCAAGGAGGAATAGAGGGAGGACGCGAAGGATTCAGTCTTCGAGCGCCTCTGAGAAATCTAATGACTAGGTCGTGCTGACCCACTGTTCTACCGTTTACGGGTGAATGGTGAGCTGATATCGCAGCGATATCGACCTTAATAGTGGATGGTGACAGCCTATTCTCCAAACGACGCTGGAGATATAAAAGCACAACACTAATCGGGCATTCTCGGGGGTTTTCACTTTGGGAAGAACACCAGTCGACAAACAGGTTCCATTTAAGCGCGTAAGCCTGTCTCGTAGACGGTGCTCGCGCAGCAGCAATAGTGTTAGATACCTCTTGCGGTAAATCACTCATATCCTCCGTGCCCCGTCCAGAGACCACACATGGAGGTTCCACAGGTCGGGGCGCGGGTGCCATAATGTGCCCTCTTGTTGAGAAAGAAGGTCCTTCCTCAGGGGAATCTTCCACGGAGGGGCTGTCGCGAGGAGAGAGAGTTCTGGAAACCAACTACTGGTTGTCCAATACGGTGCCACCAACAGCACGCTCTCCTCGTCCTCCCGGATTTTGCATAAGGTTTGCGCAATGAGGCTCACCGGAGGGAACGCGTATTTGCGCATGTTTCGCGGCCAGCTGTGTGCCAATGCATCCACGCCGAGCGAGTCGTCGGCTAGTGAATAGAACAGGCGACAATGGGTCGTCTCTGGGGAAGCAAACAGATCTATCTGCGCTTTGCCGAAACGTCTCCAAATTTGCTGAACCGCAATGGGGTGGAGTCGCCATTCGCCGGGACGCGCAGCCCGAGAGAGCGCATCCGCCTCTACATTGAGCGTGCCCGGGATGTAAATGGCACGAAGAGACCTCAAATTCTTCTGACTCCAAGTGAGGAGGTGACGGGCGAGATGCGACAGGTGACGCGAGCGTAAACCGCCTTGACGATTGATGTACGCCACGGTCGCAGTGTTGTCTGTTCGAACTAATACATCTTTGCCCCGTAACTCGTTGCTGAAACGGACGAGCGCAAGATATACAGCCCACATTTCCCGGCAGTTTATGTGCCAATGCAGCTGGGGTGTCGTCCAGACCCCCGAAGCCGCAAGCCCATCGTACGTGGCCCCCCACCCCGTGTCTGACGCATCTGTGCATACTATCGCATGCCTGGAGACCTGTCTCAGAGGCACACCGGCTCGGAGAAACGCACGGTCTAACCACGGAGTGAAAGTGCGACGACACGCAGGTGTACTGATAACACGGTGAATGCCGCGCAGCCACGCTCTCCTCGGGACTCGATCGTGAAGCCAATGCTGAAGCGGTCGCATATGAAGCAGTCCGAGCGGAGTTACAGCTGCGGCTGCTGCCATATGCCCCAAAAGCTTCTGAAATTGTTTCAGCGGGACCGCGCTCTTGCTCTTGAATGTATTCAGGCAAGTCAGAATCGACTGTACACGCGCTTCTGTTAGACGAGCTGTCAAATCGATCGAGTCCAGTTCCATACCGAGAAAAGAGATTCTCTGCACGGGGCAAAGCTTGCTCTTTTCCCAGTTGACCCGAAGACCCAAACGAGCGAGGTGTTTTAAAGTTAAATCTCTGTGATCGCACAGCGTCTGACGTGTTTGAGCTATTATTAGCCAATCATCCAGATACGCGAGAATGCGCACACCTCTCTCTCTCAGGGGTTTTAAAGCCCCCTCCACTACTTTGGTGAATACACGGGGCGACAGAGAGAGCCCGAATGGGAGGACTTTGTACTGGTATGCTCGCCCCTCGAATGCAAAGCGGAGAAACGGCCTGTGTCGGGGGAGAATCGATACGTGAAAGTACGCGTCCTTCAGGTCGATAGATGCGACCCAATCGTTTGGACGAATGCATGGAAATATGCGTTTGGGCGTCAGCATTTTGAACGGCATTCTGTGAAGTGCACGGTTCAGCGAACGCAGGTCCAGGATCGGTCGCAAGCCGCCGCTTTTCTTGGGTACAATAAAGTAAGGGCTGTAAAACCCCGACCTCATCTCGGCTGGAGGGATCGGCTGGATCGCGTCTTTCGCCAATAAGACAGCGATCTCCGCACGGAGGACGTGCGCATCGGCAGCTCTCACCGTAGTGAAACGAACGCCGGAGAATTTGGGGGGACGCCGGGCAAATTGGATCGCATAGCCAAGACGAATCGTGCGTAAAAGCCAACGCGACGGGCTGGGAAGCTGTTCCCACGCCCCCAGATACCGTGCGAGGAGGACTAAAGGCACGATCGGTGTACCCGCGGCGGGCGCAACGGAGGTGATCGCCGGTGTGTGCGTAACGGCCGCACCGACAGCAGTGTTGTGTGTGATAACACTCACCTGAGTCCGTTGCTGGGTGGTTGAGTAAGGGAGGCTCTGCTGAAGACACCTCACACCACTCGATGCACCCTCTGGCGAAGGAGGAGGGAGATGATGGGTTATGAGCCCGTAGCTGTGTCCTACCGCCTGAGAAGTTGGAGAGCGCGGTGGGGTTATGAGCCCGTGCGTCGCTCTCGTTCTCCTCTGATGAGTCGGAGAACGAGGGGGGGTTATGAGCCCGCTCGTGTCTCCGGCGCTCATCTGAAGACCTAGAGATGGAAGTGGAATTCGCTCTTTTTGTGGATTTGTGGGTGCCGACTGAAAAGTCGGCGGAACAGAAAAAGGAAACAAAAGATTCCCCAACCGGCCCTCCTCCGGTGGGGGGAGTGGTGCCTTCACCATCTCCCGAAGAGCGATCCCCTCCATCTCTAGGTCGCCCGTCTCAGGGCCGCTTAGATCTTCTTTTACCACCCTTTGAAGCGGGCTGAGCAGGCGGGGCGGGCTGCTGACGACCGGTTCCTCGCTTCTTAGAAGAGCCCCGGGGAGGAACGGAGGCGGCCGCCGCAGGACGCCCTCGGTGAGGAGCAGGCTGAGGCGCCGACGTGGATGGGGCAGGCGCAGGACGCTTCCGACGTGGCATGATCTGAGCGATGGCCTCAGTCTGCTTCTTGGCCGCGGAGAATTGCTGCGCAAACTCCTCGACCGTCTCGCCGAACAGGCTGGTCTGGGAAACCGGAGCATTCAGGAGCCGGGTTTTATCGGCGTCCTTCATGTCCGCCAGACACAGCCAGAGATGGCGTTCCTGGACTACCAGGGTAGACATCGCACGCCCGACGGCGCGTGCGGTGACCTTGGTCGCACGAAGCGCCAGATCTGGGGCCGCACGTAGTTCAGAGAACTCCGCCAAGTCGTGACCTCCCGCGTGCAGGTCCCTCAGAGCCTTAGCCTGGTGAACCTGCAGCAATGCCATGGCATGCAGGGCAGAGGCTGCCTCCCCACAAGCCTTGTAAGCAGCACCGGACAGCGCCGAAGACTGCTTACAGGCCCGTGAGGGGAGAGTAGGCTGGTCCCGCCAGGAGGAAGCGACACCGGCCGGACACAACTGCATCGCGACCGGGCGCTCCACTGACGGGATACCAGTGTACCCCTTGGCATCCCCACCCTCGAGAGAGGTGAGAGGCGAAGGCTGATACGGCCGGTTCCGGGCGGAAAACGGGGTTTTCCACGACCGCGTCAGCTCTTCATGCACCTCGGGGAAGAAAGGCACCGGGGGCGAGGACTGAGAAGCCCTGGCACCCCCGAAGAACCAATCATCGAGGCGGGACGGTTCAGGTGGGGGAGGTTTAGTCCACTCCAAGCCGACCGCCTCCGCCGCCCGAGCGAGCATGGCTGCCATCTCAGGGTCGGACGTTACGGTGGACATCGCGTCAGGTGGAGGCTCGACAGAGCGCGAGGACACCGTAGAACACGGGCCGCTCGTCTCCATCGGGACCTCCGCTGGCAACGGATCAGGGCGCTGGGAGCTACTGGACGAACCCAGCACCGTTATACGGAGGTCATCCTTCGCAAGTTTGGTAGCTGCGCCCTTAGCAGCACCAGACTGGGAAGGCGGGAGCCGTTGCCGGAGGAACGACACCCGTCTCCGCAAATCCGCCATAGTCATGCCCTCGCAGATGGGGCATGAGCTATCACGCAACGCTGCCTCTGCGTGCTGGAGCCCCAGACACGAAAGACAACGCTTGTGGCCATCCTGGGGGGCGATGAACACACCGCATCCAGAAACGGAGCACGGACGGAAATCCATCTTTAAAAAGACGACCCCGACCGTGACACGAATGAGTGGCTGTCTTTAAAAAGACACAAAGCTCAAACGTGCTGCTCTTTTAGGGAAATCACTCTTTGTGCAAGCTGGTGAAACACACAGGGAGAGGCAACGCACTCACTCGAACTCAAGTCCTAAATTAAAGAGACAGAGAGAGAGAGAGAAAGGGTGGAGAAAAAACACTGCGAGCCTCCGCTGAGGTGTCTTCGCCCAACCAACTTTGGCAAGCTGAGATCTTTTTTCTTCCCACAGAACAGGATCTACGAAGATCAGTTTAGAATAGCTTCTCGTGAGCAGATGTCTGCCGGCTTCGAAGCAATAAAAAGCTGATTTGGTATTATGCACCTGCGCCTTATATACGCACCTGGCGGGGCGGCGCCGGCATTATGCAAATACCTGCATGCCAAGTTCATTGGCGTTTTTGATAGTTCTCGAAGTAGATAGGTCACCCGCGAAGCGGTTCCCAATTCGTCGGTCACGACGTGACGTCGTAGTGACCGACTGAAAGGGAACCAACTCGGTCAATGCAATCATCTAAACGTGGAAGAGGATAGGAGTCAGGCTTAGTGATGGCATTTACCTTGCGAAAATCTGTACAAAAACGATGTGTCCCATCAGGTTTCTTAACCAACAAACATGGAGAACTCCATGCACTAGAAGAGGGTTCAGCTATGCCATACTGTAACATATACTTTACCTCCTTACACAAAAGCTGACGCTTACCAGGATTCACCCTATATGGATGTTGCTTAATAGGGATTGCTTGGCCCACATCAATGTCATGCTCTAAGACATTTGTACAAGAGGGAACATCAGAGAACAGGGACAAATGTTGCTGAACTAACTGAATAATATCAGAACGCTCAGAGGGATTAAGATAGGACAAATAAGAGTCCACATCAGCCAGAATTTTTGAATTTGGCAACCTACTTTGAACAGTCTCAGAAACAGCAGCAACTTCTGACTCTGTAGATGGAGCATGCAACATTGCTAAAGTCTTGACATTTGTAAACCCTGTTTGACTACGGTCAACATAAGGCTTCAATAGATTAACATGGCACAATCTGGTTTTCCGTGTGCGATCAGGTGTCTGAACCAAATAGTTAAACTCTCCCACTTTACGATCAATAACATATGGTCCACTGTATTTGGCCTCCAACGCAGAACCAACTATTGGTAAAAGTACAAGGACTTGGTCTCCTGAGCTAAACACACGTTCTTTAGCCTTCGATCATACCACAACTTCATCTTCGTTTGAGCTGTCTTCAAGTTTTCCTTTGCCAGTTCACATGCTCTACTAAGTCTGGAATTAAAATTAGACACATAATCCAAGAGGTTCATTGGAGCAGAATGCTCAACAGCTAACCATCTCTCCTTTAACAGCTTCAAGGGCCCTCTCACTGTATGGCCAAACACAAGGTCAGCTGGACTGAAACCAAGGGACTCTTGGGCCACTTCTCTAACAGCAAAGAGGAGTAATGGAATACCCTCATCCCAGTCCCTTTCAAATTCCTTGCAATAAGTCTTCAACATTGTCTTTAAAGTTTGATGGAACCTCTCAAGTGCTCCTTGAGACTCTGGATGGTATGCAGAAGAGATGTTATGCTGAATTGACAATTGCTTTAACACCTGAGAAAAGAGGCGGGACACAAAATTAGACCCCTGATCAGACTGGACTACTTTAGGAAGTCCAAACAGTGTAAAAAACTTAATAAGGGCTTTGGAAATGGCAGGTGCTGTAATCCTACGCAAAGGTACAGCTTCAGGAAATCGAGTTGCTGCACACATAATTGTAAGCAGGAATTGATTACCAGACTTAGTACGTGGAAGAGGTCCAACACAGTCGATCAAAACGTGTTCAAATGGTTCTCCAATGGCTGGAATTGGATACAATGGAGCAGTCGGTATCAGCTGGTTAGGTTTTCCGACAACCTGACAAACATGACATGACCTGCAATGCTGAGCCACATCGGTTTTCACTCCAGGCCAGAAAAAATGCCTTAACACCCGATCCAAAGTTTTCTTAACACCCAAGTGACCAGAAAGACAGTGATCATGAGCAAGATACAGGATGTCAGATCGATAAACTGCTGGAACAACAACTTGAAATACACTACACCAGTCATCCTGACTTGACATTTTTGGATCTGTCCACTTTCTCATCAGAACACCATCACTAACAAAATAGCCAGAAGCTACATCCAACTGTGCTTCTTCCAACACAACATCCTCAAATAAAGATGCTAAAGTAGGATCCTGTTTCTGCTCATGAATTAATTTCTCACGAGATGGAAACATCTCTCCAAATCCTGTCAAACTCATCTCATCTTTGGCTATAAAAGTATCATAAAGTGAAACTTCAGATTGATTATTGGAAGGTTTACACTTATGCCTTTTAGCAGACATGGCACAAGTAGTTACACAAACGGGAAATGTTTCTGGATATACCAATTCAAGCTGATCTGGTCCATCTGATTTATAAGGAGTAACCGTAACTTCAGGAGCAGGTAGCACTTTACCCCCAGCTAAATCATTTCCCAAAATAAAAGACACTCCATCTATAGGGATTTGGGAACAAAGTGCCACCACAACATCCCCAGTAATCAAATCTGATTGAAGATGAATATTGTGTAAAGGCATTGATAAATAATCAGCACCAAAGCCTTTAACTAGTACCTCAGAACCAAGGGCTGATCTTTCTGCAAATGGCAAGATATCCTGCAAAATTACAGACTGAAAAGCTCCTGTGTCTCTCCAAATCTTTATAGGTTGTTTAAATTCAGGGTCTGAAGACAAACAAACAACACCATCCATTAAAAATACTGAAGAACCAGCCAAATGGTCTTTCCTAGGTTGAGTTTCAACAATTGATGGTACTAGAGACACAGAATCAATATTATTCACAGGACTTACACAGGCTACAGTCTTGGAGGACTTCTGTTTTTTACTTAAAACAGGACAATCTGCAATAAGATGGCCGAACTTCTTACAGTAAAAACAAGCTCTTTCTGAATTTAAGTTATCGTTAGTGCTTTTCTTCACAGATGGTAACACAGGAAACACAGATTTTACAAATCTGGATTTGTGCTGACCTTTGCTCTGAAACTCAGCTTGTCTATCACCAAAGTTTACCTTATGGGTTAAAACAAACTCATCTGCTAAAATTGCAGCTTGCTCTAGAGTTTTTGGCTTCTGCTCATTTAAATAAACAGACACAACCTCAGGCAAACAATTCTTAAACTCTTCAAGCAAAATGAGTTGCCTCAGTTCTTCTTGACTTGTGACACCCTGAGAAGTACACCACCTATCAAACAGATTTTCCTTCTGCTTTGCAAATTCAACATAAGTGTGCTGAGCCATTTTGGTACAACTACGAAAACGTTGGCGGTAAGCCTCAGGAACCAACTCGTATGCCTTTAATATAGCTGCTTTAACCTCATCATAATCAGCACTTTTTTCAAGGCTTAAGGCAGAGTAAGCTTCCTGAGCTCTACCAACCAAAACACTCTGCAGAAGTAAGGTCCACACTGCTTTTGGCCACTTTGAAGTGATTGCCACTCGCTCAAAATGAGAAAAGTATCTCTCAACATCCTTCTCAGAAAAAGGAGGCACTAACCGAATATGATATCCTACATCAAATGAAGAAACATCAGATCTAGGAGTTGATGTTCCTGAAGCCATCTTCCAATCCATCTCCCTAAGAAACCTCTCGTGTTCATAATTCATCTGCTTCTCTTTAATTTGTCTTTCTCTTTCCTTATCCTCCAGCTGTCTCTCCTGTAAGGCTATCTCTCTTAGTCGTAATTCAAATGCAGCCTCAGACAAAGGAGTAATCACAGGTTTTGGAGAAACCTTCTGAACCTTTAAAACTCCCTTATCACTGAGGACATTCCTAATTTGAGGTTATCCCACCCAGGATAACCTCAAAAATAAAAAAGGAAAAATAACAAATGAGTGAACCGATGGAAGGATTGAAAATCAACCCAGCTGGAACACTCCCTATCTAACCAGGGAAACTCATGCAAAAAAATTAACAACCATACTCACCAGAATAAGGTCAAACAAATGGGAATCAAAAATCCAGCACTGAAGTATCAATGAGAACATTCTACTAAACAAAATTGGACGAGCCCCCATTATGCTACAACCCAGGCTCTAGGGAAGCAACACAAAGGACACAAAACTAGAATAGCCAAACAGAATAACATTTATTGAATTACAAACAAGTTAAAATCAGAGAATGTTAAACATCATTGCTGCTCCAGTGCTGGTTGCCAGAGAGAGAGCGTGTGGAAAGCTGACCAGGGTTTAAATTGGCTTCTCTCAGGTGATGCCAATCAGCCAGTTGATTGTCAATGAGCCACCACTTAACTGAAACAAATCACAAATTAGAACAAAAACCAAAATACAAACCCAAGACATAACAATAGGAATTAGAAAGTAATTAGTAAAAAGTAATTAAATACTTTTTGGAGAGAGTAATTTGTAAAGTAATCTAATTACAGTATTGTTCAAAATATAAGCAGTACAATGTGACTAACCAGAATAATCAAGGTTTTTAGTATATTTTTTTATTGCTACGTGGCAAACAAGTTACCAGTAGGTTCAGTAGATTCTCAGAAAACAAATGAGACCCAGCATTCATGATATGCACGCTCTTAAGGCTGTGCAATTGGGGTATTAGTTGAATTGGTTGAAAGGGGTGTGTTCAAAAAATAGCAGTGTGGCATTCAATCACTGAGGTCATCAATTTTGTGAAGAAACAGGTGTGAATCAGGTGGTCCCTATTTAAGGATGAAGCCAACACTTGTTGAACATGCATTTGAAAGCTGAGGAAAATGGGTCGTTCAAGACATTGTTCAGAAGAACAGCGTACTTTGATTAAAAAGTTGATTGGAGAGGGGAAAACCTATAAGAAAGGTGCAAAAAATGATAGGCTGTTCAGCTAAAATGATCTCCAATGCCTTAAAATGGAGGGCAAAACCAGAGAGACGTGGAAGAAAACGGAAGACAACCATCAAAATGGATAGAAGAATAACCAGAATGGCAAAGGGTCAGCCAATGATCACCTCCAGGATGATCAAAGACAGTCTGGAGTTACCTGTAAGTACTGTGACAGTTAGAAGACGTCTGTGTGAAGCTAATCTATTTTCAAGAATCCCCCGCAAAGTCCCTCTGTTAAAAAAAAGGCATGTGCAGAAGAGGTTACAATTTGCCAAAGAACACATCAACTGGCCTAAAGAGAAATGGAGGAACATTTTGTGGACTGATGAGAGTAAAATTGTTCTTTTTGGGTCCAAGGGCCACAGGCAGTTTGTGAGACGACCCCCAAACTCTGAATTCAAGCCACAGTACACAGTGAAGACAGTGAAGCATGGAGGTGCAAGCATCATGATATGGGCATGTTTCTGTGTTGGGCCTATTTATCGCATACCAGGGATCATGGATCAGTTTGCATATGTTAAAATACTTGAAGAGGTCATGTTGCCCTATGCTGAAGAGGACATGCCCTTGAAATGGTTGTTTCAACAAGACAATGACCCAAAACACACTAGTAAACGGGCAAAGTCTTGGTTCCAAACCAACAAAATTAATGTTATGGAGTGGCCAGCCCAATCTCCAGACCTTAATCCAATTGAGAACTTGTGGGGTGATATCAAAAATGCTGTTTCTGAAGCAAAACCAATAAATGTGAATGAATTGTGGAATGTTGTTAAAGAATCATGGAGTGGAATAACAGCTGAGAGGTGCCACAAGTTGGTTGACTCCATGCCACACAGATGTCAAGCAGTTTTAAAAAACTGTGGTCATACAACTAAATATTAGTTTAGTGATTCACAGGATTGCTAAATCCCAGAAAAAAAAAATGTTTGTACAAAATAGTTTTGAGTTTGTACAGTCAAAGGTAGACACTGCTGTTTTTTTAACACACCCCTTTCAACTAATTGACCAATTGCACAGCCTTAAGAGCGTGCATATCATGAATGCTGGGTCTTGTTTGTTTTCTGAGAATCTACTGAACCTACTGGTAACTTGTTTGCCACGTAGCAATTAAAAAATATACTAAAAACCTTGATTATTCTGGTTAGTCACATTGTACTGCTATTATTTTGAACAATGCTGTACATGATTGAAGATGTAATAAGTAACTAGTAATTAATTACTTTTTTTGAGTAACTTACCCAACACTGGACAGGACTAGGCCTTAGTTTAATTAGAAAATATAACAAGTTTTAACAAACGTGCAGGGCCGTTGCCACATGGAAAGCAAACCAAGCAATTGCTTGGGGCCCCGAGCTGGCCTGGGGCCCCAACACAATGACTGGTTAAGAATAAAATGCAACGACAAAATGTGTGAGCACCCCTTTGATAGTCAATGCCGTAAAGTGCAATGACACTGTTATCGGGATCCCTCTCAAGGGGGCCTCTCTTAGTAGTCGCTGACAGCAGTCAGCCAAGCCCATAATAACTTGGATGCGGTCAAATATAGACGCATACCTTCACTGCATGCGTGTGCGGCGCTACCGGAGCTGATCGCGGCCACCCTAAATGCTTGATACAGCCGCGGGACGTATACCAGAAGCGGCTTTTATGCGATTCAAAGCAAAAGAAATTAAGTTTCTATCGGTCTCCCATGGTGCTCCCTGAGAAGTAAAGTAAAGAAACTTTTAGAAAGCTTGTCAGTACAATCCCTGTCAACACCAGCAATGACAAGGTAAATTAATGTTGCTATGGTTACAGTACGATAGATTGCTAGGCTATTCATATGCTATCTACAGTTTTATTACAAACAGAAACCTAAACTACAACATAACATTAATGTAGACTTAACCAATCTAAATAAATTAAATTTAGCCCATTTAAACATTGCTGTTTTAAGTTTTTACCAGCCTTTATAGCCTATATATTTTAGGCATTGTTTGGCAAAAAGCAGTGTTCCTCTGTTTGTCTGTGTTTTATTAAGCAATTATATGTTAGCCTACATGTAATCCTTATATTGGACTGAAATGAGCTGTATTCCTTGAGGCCTGATCCTCCAATAGCACTTTTTATAAGTTGTGTCAACCCAGTGCATGCCAGGTTTGTGTTGTGAATCTGAATTTAAAGTGAATTAAAGAATAGAAATGAGGTTGTGTATCTTGCCATGTTATTAGGCTATATGTTGCATTATAGTGGGCTCTAGCTCTATTTTGTTTGGTATGTGTACCATAATTTATCAGACTTTTACCAGATCATTTGTCTATGTTTATGATTCTGACAGTGATTGTTACTGTATTATGCTATGGGTCTTCACTGTGCCTATTCAAAGCTCGAGGGCCATCATATAACTTCTAGATTTATAAGCAGCAATAAACTACATTTTAACATTTTATAATGCCTAGTCATATTCTGTTATTTAGATGAAAGTAACTTAGTGTAACTCATTACAGTTCAGAGACAGTAATATTGTAATGTAACTAATTACTTTTGGGGGGCCTCCATGTCCATTTTGCTCGGGGCCCCCAAATTCTTTTAAACGGCCCTGCAAGCATGCCTTACTAAAACATTACTTGTGTGCATTTTGAGGCAAAACAAAGGGCACTGGTGTATTTTAAGATATGTCAGTGCAAGTTGTTTTCAGTTTGGACAGCTCTTAACTCATTCCCCACCAGCCTTTTTTTTATTGCCCCCCAGTATTTTTTGTGATTTTCACAAAAGTTTCAAAAAATGTGTTCCAGGAAAATTTCTTCTAAAAATATATAAACTATGAACTCTTAAATATGGGTATTTTTCTTAAAAAATAAAACATTTTAGCAAAAAGCTGAAATAATTGCATATTTGTAAAGGATTTTTTTAGAGATCAGACTCAAAACGATTATCAAAACATACACATTTATTAATAAATAATTTTGCTTCAGCGTTTGCATAAATTGTGTAAGTGCACCATAGTGGATAATCGCAGCATTACAGATAACCATAAAACCTCATCATACGTTTTTTTGCTGCCTGTCCGCTGATCAAACTTTAAAAAAAAGCATGATCTCTGTAGACAGCCCAGGCTTCCACAAACTGCAATACCAAAGTGGCCAAACCTACAAACAGAAACCATAACAACGGGTTCCAGCCAAAAAGCGACCAGAAGGATTTGAGGGTGAGGGTTGGGCGCGTTCATGAAGGCACGGAGGGGAGGGGGAGCGGGGGGAGTTAACTATGCGCCGTCTGTTTGAAAACAATTCAAACATCAACAAAAACTGACGTCACACAGATTCGCTTAGAGCGCCTTTAATTGACAAGATAACTTGTCAATGGCGGGGAAAGAGTTAAACTGATTTTAGTCTAGGACTAGTCTAATCCCTGTCCGGGAAACCGCCCCTTAATGTCTCCATGTTCTTGCTCACGAATTACAGTGGCTGTATCATTTCTAATGGTAAAGATTTGAAAGCGCTCTAAGCGAATCTGTGTGACGTCACTTCTTGTTGACGTTCAAAGTGTTGTCAAACTAAACGAAGCGTAGCTAACTCCTCCCCCTCCCTACCTTGCTTTCTGAAAGAGTCATGAACGCACCCAACACACACTCCGAAATCCTTTTTGTCGTTTACTGGCTGGAACACCTTGTTATGTTTTGTGGTGGTAGGTTTGACCACTTTGTTTTTGTTGCAGTTTGTGTAGCCTGTGCTGTCTACAGAGACGGCGTTTTTTACAGTGTGTTCAGGGGACAGGCAGCTAGCAGATAATGAGGAAATGTTTACTGTATGAAGCAAAAAATGTTTTATGGCCTAAAATGCGTGAATTCGCTTAGAGCATATTTAAATGGATTTAATGGCAGGCATTTGTGACCCATCACGGAAACCAGGGACACAAGTCGGCAGCACAAGTTTCGAGAAAATGAGAAACAAAGTTTTTTTTTCAAAATTTGTGATTTTTGTTTTATTGCAGAATCTGTTAGTTGAGATCACGAAGAAGCCTCTCCATGTTTGAGATAGCAGTTTTTGTATATTTAAAAACGTACATTTTGCGCTTAAAATAGGCTTGTTTTTTCAGATATTCTAGCGTGCAGCGGGGGGCGTCATTGTCTGTGTATATTTACATACTGTATAAGCTTGTGTTTTCACCTCCGCCCCCAAAGGGAACAGCGTGACTACTAAACAAGGATAGTTCGCCCAAAAATGAAAGTAATGTTATTAATGACTTACCCTTATGTCGTTCTAAACTCGTAAGACCTCCATTCATCTTCGGAACACAGTTTAAGATGTTTTATCGCTAGATTTAGTCCGAGAGCTTTCTATCTCCTTCATTGAAAATCTATGTATGGTTTCCATGTCCAGAAAGGTAATAAAAACATCATCAGAGTAGTCCATGTGACTTAGTAGGTCAGTAAGATTGTGTTGAAGCATCAGAAATACAGTTTGGTCCAAAAATAGCAGAATTACGACTTTATTCAGCATTGTCTTCTCGAGCGTGAAGTCACGTGACTGTAGTGACGCGGCTGCCCTGTTCCTCAGACATGTTTGCTAAGTTTTTTTTTTTTTCAAACTTATAGCGTGCATCTCCCCAGACTGTAAAGCTCGGGCGCACAAAACAAAAGAAAAATAAAAGAAGCTGGGGCGGAACAAATAACAGTCAGCCGCATCGTACGTCAGCCGCGTCACTGACTTTATGCGGCGCCGCAGTCGAATGACGTCAAAGTACCGCGAGAGCTCTTCAAGAAATCTTACGGAGTAGTTTAATTTCGACTCGCTCTCGCGGTACTTTGACGTCATCTCTATGTCAGTTCTTGCAGCGCAGAATGAGTCCAAACACACAGAAGTTACACAGAGATCGTTGTATTCTTTATATAATTGGCTACATGTTTTGTCTATCAATATTTTCCATGAAGTTATTGGCTGATGGAGGAACAAGCGAGCGATTGGTAACATCTCTAAAGGACGTCACGTTTTCGAAGGCGCTGTTTGGATGATCTATTATACTGCCTCACTATTTTAAATACAAACTTTGAAGGCGGATTCATGTGTTTAACGGAGTGTAATCTGATATACCCTTACATGTAACGATGTAAATAGTCTTCAGATTGTATATTATATTGTATTACCAGACATTCATGCGAGATATGATGTAACAATCTATATTTCACGGATATACGCATTTGTGGACAAAATGGTCATTGGATAATCTGAAACAGACTGGATTCGACTTGTGATCAACACAAAGGTAAAAAGTCATGTTTATTTTTGCATGTTGTCATTTGGACTTCTGTCATAAAAAACTATATATGATGCTAGAACATGTATCTCATAACGGCTTTACAGGGGGTATGGCTTAGCTAAATGAGATGTAAATGAGCCCTTTTGTCTCCCCCAGTTGGAAAGAAGAGTCCCTTTCGTCTCGATTTTCTCGGTTTGAGTATTTCTGAGTTCCTATATTCAAATGGCCACAACTTCTCCAAATCTTATCAGATTTCCATGTGTTACACATCGTTTGAAAGGTAGAAACTGCACTTTCAGAATCTACTAAAAATGCCCCAGATCCGACTTGTGTCCCTGCTTTCCGTGGCTGGTCACATTTATTATAATAATAATAAAAATAACCTTCATTTTTATAGTGCCTTTAAATGTACATCTCAAAGTGCTTTAAAAAAACTATTAAAACAACAAAGATACAGCACACAAATCAGGGCTGGACTGGTAATCTGGCAAACCGGGCAAATGCCCGGTGGGCCGACGTCCTTGGGGGCCGGTGAATATAATATGATATATATATTTTTTTAATTGGCCAACGACCGGCCTCATAAAGCATGGACAGCGGCCCATTGGTTCATTTCCATACTGACACTGGGCTGGCCCAATCATCTCTTAACAAGCTCCACCCCTCCCCTTCTGTTTCTTGTGTCAGATGGAAACAGAGAGCGATGATCTGACACACACAAGAAACAGAGAGCGAGTATCATACAGACGTATCATACATCTCGCACTATTTTTGTCTGACCAGCCCATAACACTTGGTCATCGCGCAACGCAGCCCGTTGCTTTCTTTCTTTGTTTTAAAGAGCCAGTAAGATGACAATTTTAAGCATCCTATCACTATTTATAAGTCCCGGACAACAGGTTTAAATGCATGCAAGCAAGCAAGCAAGCAAGCAACTTTATTTATATAGCACATTTTTTAAACAACAGACGTTGTCCCAAAGTGCTTTACAAAATAATAACATTAAAATCATACAACACAACAAACATACTTCATTCAAAAGCTAAAGAAAATAAATAAGTTTTTAGATAAGACTTAAAAGTTGTAACTGATGGAGCTGACCTCACATGTAATGGGAGACTGTTCCAGAGTTTTGGACCTACCACGGAAAAAGCACGATCTCCTTTTGTTTTAAAATTACAACGAGGTACCTTTAAAAGTAGTTGATCTGAAGACCTGAGAGTTCTAAAAGGAGAGTAGGGAACTAAAAGGTCACTAATATACCGTGGGGCAGGCCCTGACAATGCCTTGTAAACAAACAAGAGAATTTTAAAATCAATCCTAAATTTGACCGGAAGCCAGTGTAGAGATTGAAGTACAGGACTAATATGATCTCTCTTTCTCACCCCCGTTAAAAGCCTTGCCGCTGCATTCAAAACATGCATGCAAGGTCATAAAACACTGTAATTTTCTCAAAATATAAATTTAAAATTACCCCATTTCTCAGAGATCCCCAAACGATTCGTGTGAAGCCATTCAACGACTCAGCCTGCCTAAACCCCACCTTTCAGTAGCCTACTCTGCTCTGATTGGTCAACTGACAGAGTGTCTTTGCACACAATGCACAGATCACAGATCAGTCTCACAGACCACAGATCGGTGGCACAGACCAACAACAGTGCAACATGTATTGACCTCGTGCTAACATGATTTACTGAGAAGACATTGTCAACATCAATACACATCATTCATCATTAATCCAAGCAATAAAAACGACGATTGAAACTAACATTTTACACTCATTTAAGCATTTATCTAAACTAACCGGGTCATAGCAAAACCGTAAATAAGCATGCGTTAGCCGTTTGCTAACGTGACTCTCTGACAGTAAATTAACAGTTTAAACACACAACAACATTCATCATTAATCCAAACAATACAAACGATGATTGAAACTAACAATTTTACACTCATTTAAGCATTTATCTAAACTAACCGGGTCATAGCAAAACTGCTTGCTATCGTGGCTCTGACAGTATATAAGTTAGAGTTTAAACAACCATATCATTCATCATTAATCCAAGCAATAAAACGACTATAGACATTTTACACTCATTTAAGCAAGTATGTAGCTATAATCATACTTACAGGTTGTGGTTAGGAGACATATGTTGTTCCAAATAAAGTGGGTACTGAACCATCTTGCATTGCCAAACGTCTAAATCCCTCCGTTAAAAATTAATTTTAACCACTGATTCTTCACAGCCAGACACTTTTAGTATATCCCTCCTTGAAAAAGTCTCCTTTGGTAGTGAAAACAACAAAAGCTGAAAACAGCGTGAGCTGATGTTTACACTCACACACTAGCTAGCTAGTGGGCGGGTCATAGTTTTCGTTTCTCCCGCAGGCAGGGCTGTGGGCGGAGATTAGTATCTCATGTGACGTGGATGCGTTCGTGTGACGTGGCAAATATCAGGAAGAAGACTTACTCCCGATAAAGACTCGTTTCAGCGATTCAGAGTCGACTCCCTGCTTTAGAAGCCAATAACTTTATTAATCATGCACTTTTTGGTTCAACTACTTTACAAGTTGTTTACATTGATGGACAGCTACACGACACACTGCAATAAAGGTTAGTTTCGATTTTGGATCTGTGTGGTTCTTTAATGTAATTCATTAATGGCGCTAAAAGGTGCGGTGGCAATGTACTGCATTTTCCAAAAAAGTTAGCATAAGATGTTATTTTTTTCCGGACAGACCGGCCCAGGAGACACCTAATCAGCAGCCCATTGGTTCTTTTTGATTTGACATTTGGCTAGCCCAATAACAACTTTTAGGGCATTTTATGAAGCATGCAGCGTCAGTTTACGTCTGTCAAAATAAGAGACGACTGAGAAGCGAGTTGACATGCGGTAAGCAGAACTGCTTTTAAAACACTGTTGTTAGATATCCTCTTAATAAAACACAGACAAAAACACAAATGATAGATCAATGTCTGTTTGCAACATGACAGTGATTACACTGCAATAAAATACAGTGTGGGCAGAATTATTACATCAAACTTTTGATCACAGTTTTTATCAAACATATTTTACTTATTACAAACCAAATAAATTTTAATAACTACCGTTAATTTTGTAAATAAAGCATTTATAAGTAATACATTATTGTTAATGATGGCTGACTGGAGAAAAAAGCGCCTTATTCAAGTGTGCAGAATTATTAGGCACAGTTTCTTTTACATTTAAAATGGGCCAAAAATGTTTAACACACACTGGACATTCATTATTTATGTCCATAAGAAAGATGCCATGCATGGAAATTGCAAAATTGAGGTATGACCATTATACAAGAAATCCTGATTCGGGCAGCAAGGGCATAAAATAGGATGAAAGGAAAATATATATACAAAATTAATGTTGGTTATTAAAATTACTTTGGTTTGGAATTGGTAAAAGGTGTTCAGAAAAAAAGTGATCAAAATTTTCAGCACACACTGTAATGGGGCTTGTGACTTGTCATTGTAACATTTATCTTGTCTCAGTGTTATCATAAGGTGCACAACATTGTGCACTCACATGGCTTATACTATTATTTTTAAAACCTGCAAAGCCTTTTACAGCGCTTACATTTTTGTAATGTCACGTGTCAGCTCTTATACTTTTCTACTTAATCATTATATGGAGTTATAGTCAAGGTTGCACAAAGATTTGTGATCCTATGCAGTGGGCCGGTCTGGGCCAAAATGCCAGGGCCAATTTTTTGTCCCAGTCCAGCCCTGACACAAATAATATTAAAGTTAAAGAGACCCAATTCACTGTAAAATAAACATTAAAAAACAATAAATCAATTAAAATCTAACCTAAAAATTAGTTTTAAGCTGAGATTTAAAAATATAGAAATTTAGCTTGCCTAATCTCAATCGGTAAAGAATTCCAAAGTTTTGGAGCTAATGAAGATAAAGCCCCGTCTCCCATCAATGGGTTGGAGTATATGGAATTAAAAGCTCTGTCAAATATTTACCCATGTAAGACCTTGTAATTGAGCATCAAAATGTTGAAGTCCATCCTAAAACCTAAAGCCAGTGCAAACACTCCAAGATAGGAGTCTAACACATAATGCTGTTTTTATTGCATATTAAAGGGCACCTATTTCTTCTTCTTCTTCTTCCTTTATTTCTTAACGCCATTCCAGCATCTACGGCTATATTCATGGCGAGAACCAGGTAATTTATACACAAGTTTTATTCAGACACAAGTTGATTCATACACAAGTTGGGGAAGGGACAATTTGGTATCTCCAATTTGCCTAACTTGCATGTTTTTGGCCTGTGGGAGGAAACCGGAGTACCCAGAGTAAACCCACGCTGACACAGGGAGAACATGCAGAAACTCCACACAGAAAAGCCACCTGCCCTAGCCGGGGCTCGAACAGGGAATCTTGGCACCTGTGTCATTGCTAAAAAAAAACGTTCTTTTGTGTATTTGTTACAATACAATGTGTTTGTGTGGTTCATTTATGGTTCAAAAAACACATTATTTTCCACATACCATACATTTTTGTAGCTCCTGATATTCCTGTTTTCCTAAAAATGCACTGATTTTGTACAAAACTCATCGATCTGAAAAGCACTGTGTCCCTCACTGGCTAGCTAATCTGTACGTTCTGATTGGCCTGAACACCTCTGACGTCAGCTGGAAATGTGACGCTCCTTACCATGTTTGAAAGATTCGGTTGCTAACAGGAGTTAATTTACAGGCTGTGAGTCCAAACCGGAAGGAATTATGATAATGTCGGTCTTGTCTACATCAACAGGCCCAGAAAGTAAACTATTGCCTACAATCTGTGTTTTTATTGTAGAAAAGAGATTTACTTTGGAGACGATAACTTGCGTCATCGTTTACTTTGGGGTTTGTACCTTTTGCACATCGTTAACATACTAATACACACTTACACACAAAAGGAAATGTAAAATCGTGAATTAGAAGATAGGTGCTCTTTAATGTTTTTGTTTAATAAAACAAATGTGTTTACTTGGTTTTGATAATTTTTTGGACCAATTGTTATTGCATCATCATTATTATATTTAATTTTAAAAGTTATTGCTTATTTGACTTGTTTTTATTACAAAAAAAATATCAAATTACTACATTATCAATTACCAAAATTGTTAGGGACAGTCCTAGAATAGTTAAAACATTTGAAAATTATGGGATTTCTGTTCCCATTCATATAATTAAGATTTAATTCAAAAAGTTAAAAAAATCTCGTCTCATTCTCGTGAACCCAATCTTGTCTCGTCTCGTGGAATAAGTGTCTCGTCACACCCCTAAAATTACGTCATTGGATTAAACAAAGCTGTGCATTTCAGTTGCAATTCAGTTGGCATTTAAATGTTTTTGTATGTGTTGTATATAATCAATAAAACAGAAACAAAACAGATCTCTGTCGGACAGATCGCTTCACACCAACTCAATCTCTATGATTGATAAAACGCATCTCATCGGTTTAATTTCCAATGAGGGAGAAATATTTTTGCCCGACACAAAAGGGAACAAATGTCCTGAAATAAAACAAAACGGGCGCCACATCAGGGGATTCTAAAGTGATCTCACATCAATAGCTCAGGAGCTGTCACAGAGGGACATTTGTTCCGGAACCAGGAGGATAAAATGATGACATTCAGTGGCCCGTTTCGTGAGATGATGTCTGGAGCCACCCGCCCGACACCTCCATAAATCAGAATGACTTTGCGGAGTCACACTAATGGAGACAAAACAGAAGATTAATACGTCTCAAGGTTTTGATAAAGGTTAATTTGGTAAAAGTATGCATCCGTTTGAAGCAATTACCAGCCACGAATGGTCGGTACCTGCAGAATTAGGGTTGCCATGGATACCTGTGGAGCAAGTAATAGGAATGTTTCCCTGCATGACAACATCTTGAATTTATTCATCCTTCTTTTATTTACCAGTTTAAGAAAAAACACACAAAAATTGAGGTCGTGAAAATGAGACGGCAGACCTAGACAGTACGTTATGGTTATGAATACAGCATCAGTTATCTTCTCAATATTTTGACTAGCTGTGATCATGCAATCTCGGAAATATCTGCTATACATCTAAAGTCACAAAGGTGTAATAACAGGATAGGAGTGTTTTGTACTGGAATTGATATTGAAAAAAAGCTTTACTTTGGTAGAGAACCACTAAGTTGCCAAGAAAACATGTCCACAAATAAAATAAAGTAATATAAAAATCTACCCAACATTAGTCAGTGCAACTACCCTAATATAACTGTCCTAATTTCATATTTCAGTAAAAAATATCTAAGATGGAAAAATAAGATTTTGTAACCATTTCTAGTTAATGCTGGGCTGATGCTGACCTGATTATTATTGCTTTTAGACCAACTTAATCCGAACTGCTATATGTATGAAGGTTTTATACATATATTAATAATTTGATGAGATATTCCTCTAGATGTATGTTTAGAATAAACTATATCTGCTAATGTCAGTGAGCCAGAGTTCTTACTGAGTATCTTGAACGTAAAGTGTTAATGACTGTCGTTTGAAAATTCCCTAATATGCTGCTTGAACATCTTTGCACGTATCAGGAAAAACAATCCTGACCTGCCAGATGTACTGCAGCATGACAATAAATAATCTAGAGACCAATTACTTGTCTATGAGGCCATGGGTCAGACAAAACAAATGTATCCCCACAGGATACGAACACGAGCTGCGTTCACGTCAACATGTTCTGCCTCATCTGCTCCTCTTGGGAAAAACATGGCAGGACACACATAATAAGCCGTTTATTTTGTTTTAATTAGATAGATTTATATATTTATGGGGAAGTAAGTCAAAAATGCTTGATACTAAATTCTACTAAAAACTTCATACTACATTAGAGACATTTTTCAGATTGTTGAAATAAACTTTCAGAAATTAGCTGTTGTGAGATTAACAGGATACCCACAGACAGTGGAAACTGCTTTAACAGACTGTGAGGTATTGTTTATGCCCATAAAATGCGATGCTACACTGTAGACATTATAACAAACTTGTTATTTTTGTCTGCTACCTTTCATCACATGCCAAGATCAAAGGGAACTTAATTAATCTATTAGGACAGATAGCAACACAAAGGTATTGCGATGAGATACTATTATGCTACAATTTCAGCATCAACATTTAATGTCGCTAAACCTATATATCAAAACCATAGGTTGCATGTGAAATTATTTGAGAATGTAATAAAGTAAGTATGAGATTTAAATACTGATACCACTCTAAAGAAATTGAAACATCACTGTGGTCTTCACTTTTAAAGGGGTCATATCACGAGGAATCAAATTTACCTTTATCTTATGAGATTAAAATATTCATAATGTAAAGCTGCATGGGACTGATCCTCATTTTTGTTCAAAATTAAGGCTCTGGCACTTAAGCAGTGGCGGCTCGTGACTGCTCATCCGAGGGGCTCTAAAATAAGTGTTCGGAGTGTCATGTGTGTTGCTTGTATCATGTAAACCATGTGCATCACGTGTTTTGTCAAAAAAGTGCCTGCTGCACATGCCTCAAAACCATTTATGATAAAAGAGACGCTCACGTTCACAAAATACACGCAAGACACTCCCTTAAAGGGACATTCCACTTTTTAAAAAAATACGCTCATCCAGCTCCCCTAGAGTTAAACATTTGATTTTTATCATTTTTGGAATCCATTCAGCTGATTTTCGGGTCTGGCGGTACCACTTTTAGCATAGCTTAGCACAATACATTGAATCTGATTAGACCATTAGGATCGCCCTCAAAAATAACCAGTTTCGACATTTTTCCTATTTAAAACTTGACTCTTCTGTAGTTACATCGTGTACTAAGACTGATGTAAAATTAAAATGTGCTATTTTCTAGGCAGATATGGTTAGGAACTATACTCTCATTCTGGCGTAATAATCAAGGACTTTGCTGCCGTAACATGGCTGCAGCAGGCCCAATGATATTACCCAGTGCCCGAAAATAGTCCCCTTGATAACTTTCAATAGCTGGGGACTATTTTCAGGCACTGTGTAATAACATTACAGAACTACAGAAGAGTCAAGCTTTAAATAGGAAAAATATGGAAAGTCTTTGATAATTTTTGAGCATGATGCTAATAGTCTAATCAGATTCATTGGATTATGCTAAGCTATGCTAAAACTGGTGCCCCCAGACCCCGAGATTGGCTGAATGGATTCCAAAACGGTAAAAATCTATTTTTTCACTCTAGGGGAGCTGGAAAATGAGCCTATTTTCAAAAAAAGTGGAGTGTCCCTTTAACAGTAAACTCTGATTACGCATGAGATTATGCGAGTGTCTGGCAAACACAACCTTCTCTTTTATCATAAACCCTTTAGACCAGTGTTCTTCAACCCTGGTCCTGGAGGACCCCCTTCCAGAAAGTTTTAGATGTCTCCTTATTTAAAACACCTGAACCAACTCATCAGCCTCCTTTCAGAATGTCTCCCTAATAAGCTGATAAGTTAAAACAGGTGTGTTGATTAAGGAGACATCGAAAACATTCTGGAAGGGGGTCCTCCAGGACCAGGGTTGAAGAACACTGCTTCAGACACATCTGCAGCAGGCACCTATTTTGAAATGTGATGCACACAGGATCTCTCGATGTGCAGAACATATTTTGAAAAAAGGAACCACACACATGATGGCATATACATGTTGTGACGAACTTCGCATCGAGCGTCCTCGATAAAGTCACTGGCCACCGTTGCACTTTAGTGGAACTTGTGGAACATATCTATAGTAAAGGTGATGAATTACACCAGTGTGGACCCTGCAATACCTGAACTGACATTACCTACACTTAAAACCACAGTGGATAACAGTAAATCAGAAAGTTAGTTCTGACATCTTGTATTTCTGTGCAGTCACTTGATTCTGTGTTACCTAATGCAATAAAATTCACACATTTTATGTGTGGCATAAGTATCCAATTGACTTTGGGGTTACTTTGTTGCATTCAGGAAAATGTACAGAAGAAATTCACTCGTATGTCCTCGTGACAGCTAAAACAGCAGATGTCAACCTGAAATATTACTTGGCATTCAGTAGCAAGGACCAGAAGCTGACTTTATATAAAATTCATACAAGCATTATACAAGATTAAACAATCAACAGTGTTCTAAATATGTTCCTTATGTGGAAGTGCAGTATGTTGTATAGTATACTGCTGTAAGTGCATGAGCAGTCCACCCAGGAGGACTCTATGGTTAAGTCTCTTGTTCAAAGATGAAGTCATTGCAGGTGATTTCAGTTGGCAGGTCACCAGCCAAGTTAGAACTGATAAGCTTTGACCTCAGATATTTCAATGTTACACCATTACCATTGGTCTCAGTTCTAGATGTTTAAAGGGGACATTTAACAAGACTTTTTTAAATCTTTGGTGTCCCCAAAGTACATATATGAAGTTCTAGCTCAAAATACCATATAGATAATTTATTCTAGCATGTTAAAATTGCCACTTTGTAGATGTGAGCAAAAATTTGCCGTTTTTGGGTGTGTCCTTCTAAATGCAAATGAGCTGATGTATGCACTAAATGGAGTGCCGTGACTGGATAGCACTGGCGGCTGGTGACTTCTTTTTTGAGGGCGCTCGATATGAAGTTTGTCACAACATATATAAAGAGTTTCTTTTCGAGTTTCGTTTTTTTTTTCAGAAATCTCGTTTTTTGGTTGTGCATTCCAATTAACGGCGGAGTCCACAATGTTTGAAAAACGCTTTGGAAAAGGAGACGGGCCGACTACCAAAACACACTTATAGCCAAACAGCAGTAAGGAGCGTGTCTACTAACCGACATCCTTGCCGAGTTGCGTATGTGTGAGGCGGGTCTATCAACAGAAGGTTCAGATTCTATTGGGGTAGGGGCGTGTTTGTTTAGGTGATTTCAAATATCAACATTGGCTTTCAAACATCGTGGACTCCGCCTTTAATATCAATTCAACTGCAGTTGTTTTTTTTTATTTAAACCTTCATATAAACATCAGCTAAGTAGCACCATAAAACAAAATAATAACATGATAACATAATAATAAACATGTTTTGACAAAAATGTTAAAAAAGGAGTTATCTCGTTTTGCAACGAAACTCTTCATATGTAGCCCGTCATGTGTGTTGATCTTTTTTTCAAAATATGTGTTCTGCGCTTTGAGAGATTGTGTGTGCATCACGTGTCGTGCCAAAATAAGTGCCTGCTGCAGACCAGAGTCGTATAATAAGAGAGTTACGACACTCACATAGACGTCCGTTGTAAGAATGGAATGCGGAAGTAACAGCGTGTCATGTAGTGACCCATCAACCCATTCTCACCAAAAAGCGCACAAATGACACGCAGCGTGACCATCGTGCAACAGACACGCCAAACTCCGACCCCGCGCGCATATGACACGCCAGTCCTTCCCATTCACTTATATGGCGAATCTTTTCGTGACGTTTTATTTATTGTTTTCTAATTTGTTTTCTGTTTTTTTACCATTTTCGCTTGGGTTTAGGGTTAGAACAACTTTTTGTTATATAAAAATGACATCCTAACCCAAACCCCAACTCTAACCCCAACTCCAAGCGACCATGGCTTAAATATAGATAAAAACATAGAGAAACCTGTATATTAAATAACCTGCTTAAATAAATGTGAAATCTAACCCTAAACCCAAGCGAAAATGGTTTAAAAAACAGAAAACAAATTAGAAAACAATAAATAAAACGTCACGAAACGATTCGCCATATAAGTGAATGGGAAGGACTGGCGTATCATATGCACGCAAATCGGAATTTGGCGTGTCTATTGCGCGATGGTCGCACTGCGTGTCATTTGTACGCATCTTGGTGAGAACGGGTAGGACCCATAGTTCCAAACGCAGCACTGAAGCCCATTCATTTCAATGACACCTGCTGGTAAATCGATGAAATTACTGTTTCTCTTTACATTCTCAGACATTTCATGAATATAGTCAACAGTGATATTTTATGAACTCTGCTGTAGGTAATGATTAACGTTAATAATAACTAGTAACATTTTTATATTTTAATGAGTTGTGTTTAATGTGTGAATAATATAGATTTAATGGTTTAATATTTTATTACTGGTGGCCATCTACTTTAATATACTTATCATATTTTTTTAATCTATTACGAGTAACACTAGGGGGTAATAGCGAGTAGCTAAATGCCTCATAAGAAAGTCACGCTTCACAATGCTGCTATGTGTTTCATTGTGTTTGGTAAGTAATATGAGTGATGTATTCTCGAAAATCATGTATGATTATATTAACATTTAATGTGTACTATAAATACAATTAAATATGAATTTAGTGTGTTTCTGTTATGCTTCACTGTTACAAATAACCGCGTTGGCAATCTTTTTGTGATTTTAATATAGTAAAAGTGTAATTATGTTTTTAGCAGATTGATAGCCATTTATATAGCCATATTTTTGCTACAAAAATAAAAGATAAACTGTGTTGCTGTAGTTGATATAGATAACCACAGTTATCTTTGGGTCACCATTAACTGTTTTTATTAACTGATTTACTGTATTTCCATCACTCCCTAGAATTTTTTTTCTAAACATAGTAAGTATAGTAATCAATTCACATTACAAGCTAATACCTAAATAGCTGAAAACCTATGCAAACAGATTGACAGCCCTGCTTGGTTTGGAACTGTAGAACGTTACATGAATCATGTGACCGCGCGGCGGCAACATCAAAGCGTGTCGTTACTCTCTCTTTATACGACTCTGCTGCAGACGTGTCTAAAGGGTTTATGATAAAAGAGACGCTCGCGTTTGCCAGATACTCACATAATCTTATGCGTAATCAGAGTTTACTGTTAAGGGAGTGTCTTGCGTGTATTTGGTGAACGTGAGCGTCTCTTTTATCATAAACGGTTTTGACGCATGTGCAGCAGGCACTTATTTTGGCAAAACATGTGATGCACACAGGATCTCTCAAAGTGCAGAACACATATTTTGAAAAAAGAACAACACACATGACGGGCTATGTTGTGACGAACTTCGCATCGAGCGCCCTCAAAAAAGAACACATATTTTGAAAATGGGAACCACACACATGATACTCTGAACACTTATTTTGAATTAGCGCCCCTCGGATGAGGAGTCACGAGCCACCACTGCTGGATAGTGCAGATTAAGGGGCGGTATTATTATAATAAGATCCTCTTCTGACATCACAAGGGAAGCCAAATTTCAATGACCTATTTTTTCACATGCTTGCTGAGAATGGTTTACTGGGTTGATCTTTTTCTTGTTTTCTAGGTTGATAAAACAACAGTAAACATACATCTCCCCATCCACCACTCGCACAGTTCTGTAACTTTTTTGCCTCAATATCGCCATGCCTGTTTGAATCATAAAATTTCAGGTTATTTGCAGTGGATTGATTGAATGATGTCAAACTGACATTTTCTGAACAGCTCAAATTATAAATCATAAGCTTAATGTTATGAATCACAGTATAGTAATGAGACAGTTTTCATGTATGTAGTTGCTGAATTTTTAACCAAAAACTTTACAGATTGCAGAATAAACCAGAGATGTTCACAAGTCTCTGAGCTCGAGTCCGAGTCAAGTCTGAAGTCTCTGAGCTCGAGTCCGAGTCAAGTCTGAAGTCTTTGAGCTCGAGTCCAAGTCAAGTCTGAAGTCTCGTTGTAACAAATAAAACTCTAATAACAAATAAAGAAATTATAAACATTTATAAAAAGGAACATAGTTGCACATTAAGTAAGGTCTAAAATTAGCAGTATGTACAGAAATTAAATTAAATGGATTATAACACTGTCTTTATTGTACAAATTAAATATTATTATTATTATTTTTGAGCAATAGAAGTGATTTTCTGTTTGTCTTGGGTTGTTTGATTAACATAAATGGCACAGACTTAAGTAGGTTAATTGAGGTTACTGTCTCTTTATTAAGAACAAATAAGCCCAGACTGGTTTCTGACTGGTTTCTTAAGACATAAACAAAAAAATTTTATTAGAAAAAGAATACTGTGAGATCATTTTGCGTGTATGTATGTGCCTTGTCAAGAAAAGAAAGATTTTATGTTGGCTTAACTTTTGAAACACTTCTCTCTGTATGTAAACTACCGAGGGCACTTAAACGCGTGCTCAAACACAGGCGGAGCGCTTCAGGAAGAAGATGCAGCAGTCGCTTCACATAAAAACGTTACGTTGTTTTTCATTGCTCTATTCAGCAAATGTATGTTAATGGACTACACTACAGTATGACACAAAGTAGCGCAACTCTGGACCTGACTGGAGCTGGACCGGATACACTTAACCGCATGTGCGTACAGAAATCTGCTCACTTGAGCGCCTTTTTGCGGTTAAATTGTTTAACCATTTAAACAATTGCAAGCCTTAGAAACAGTGATAAACTTACCCTATTTAAATTGCATATTAATCCGCAAATCGCATGCCAGCCGAACCGCGGATCCGTCACAGCACTACCCTTCGGATAAATGCCACAGCAGCGGCCGGTGCATTCATGTATGTTCGCGGCCGCGCGCGCGGAGCAGATACGTCACGTGTTACGTCGTGGCCAGGTTGTAGGTAACGGAGGGAGCTATGACAGCGAGCTCATCAGACGTTTCCTAAAAATAAACATTGTTCATGAGTCGCGCGGCTCGAGTCTGAGTCGAGTCTGAAGTCTTTGAGGGTCGAGTCTCAAGTCGAGTCTGAAGTCACTGTGTGTGCGACTTAAGTCGCACTCGAGTCCGAGTCTCAAACTCGAGTCCCCATCTCTGGAATAAACTGAAATGTTTTGCTGTGTAATTACACAAAGGGATCAGATTTGTGTAGATTTCAATGATTTTGTGTTTCATTGCAGTGCTTCTAATTTTTCTGTGTAAACAAGAACCAGGTGGAAATCTTTGTATTCCCAGGAGGGACTCTTTTCCAGTTCCTCCTGGAAAAAACGCCAAAATTTGTACAAAATTTTTGATGCAACAGGGTTAGATCCAGGGACAGGACAAGCATAAATATTACACAATATATCTTGGGAGCCACGTGCTTTTATTACCATTCCCCAGCAATGCAACTTGAGTTTTCAACACCTGTCATAAGGGTCCATTTCTTTACAATACATTATTTGAAAGTGAAATAATTAAACTTTCCGTTTATATATGGTTTGTTAGGATAGACAATATTTGTCAGAGATGCAACTATTTAAAAATTAGGAATCTGAGAGTGCAAAAATATTGTCTTTAAAGAAAATTGCCTTTAAATTTGTCCAAATGAAATCCTTAACAACTGCATCCACTAACAGAAATGAAGTTTTGATATATTTACGGTAGGAAATTTACAAAATATCTTCTTGGAACATTATCTTTACACAATATCCTAATGATTTTTGGCATAATTTTGACCAATACAATGTATTGTTGGCTACACTGCAAAAAATTACTTTCTTACTTAGTATTTTTGTAATGTTTTCAGTAGAAATATCAAAAAATTCTTAAATCAAAATATAGTTTCTTGATGAGCAAATGACCTAAGGAAATAAGTCTAATTTTTAGACAAAACATATAAAATTTAAGTGAATTTGTGCTTGTGCTTTAATTTGTGTCTGCTGCTCATAAGTGCTTTTTCGAATTGTGTGTAGTTCTTGTCAAAACCTCCCTCATTGGCAGGGCCAGATTATCCATAGACGGGATTGGGCGAGTACCCTGGGGCACCAGGCATTGGGGGGGGAACAAGGGCTCCAGACTGTGACCAAAATGTTGTTTTTTACAAGTACTCCCGCATGTGCGTGAACCCGTGACAAAAATACGAATTGCACGATCAGGTTTTTACTGCTCATTTGCATGACGTGTCAATCGATTGTCACAATGCGCTCAGTTGAATCTACCAAATCTACCATCTATGCCCGGGTGAAGTCAACCACTTCGAACCGCGAGAAGACGCGTCCACGCGGGTTTTAGACATTGCAGAGATGAGAGATAAAGAGAGCAAGAGATCTTCCATTCTACATTAACACCAAAAACATTATAGATGACAATAAAGGTATACATCAGCGCCCAGTTAAGGAAAACTGGATAAAAGATGAAAAATTGGATATAACTGGATATAACTTATTGTATATATGTTTGTATATTTTGTGCCTTTAATTAGTGAAAGGGATTGTATGATCCTTTGCTTCATAACTTCCTATTCTGAAAGTTTAATCAATTCATCAAGTGCATAATGACATGTGCAGTAATTGCATAGAGTTAAGTCTATTTAGTATTTTTAGTAATGCAGGTATTTTGGGAAAATGTGAATATTTGCATTGCAGGCTGATTTAAGGTGTACCCTATATTTTCTGCTGGCACTCCTAAATTTTTCAGTCAGGGGCTACAGTGCTCCTAATAACAAAAAGTTAGTCTGGAGCCCTGAATGACTAGAGTTTTATTTTTGGGGGGGGGGTCATCCTGGGGCACTACATCGTGTTAATCCAATGGTTATTTTGACATGTGTTAATGTTTCTGATTGTGTAGTTTGTTTAGTGTGTTGTGATTCGACAGCAGCTTATCTTAGCAGTGCCATTTAAGCTTAGCTGGCAACTGACGTATTCCTGTGGGCAGAGTTTAGTCAAAAACAAGGTAATTCAACCAGGAAGTAGAGGGCTGTAGTACAAACCGACCATTCGCTGTATGCTTTGAAAGGAGACTTCTGTTAAAGAAAATATCGCCTGGCGGTGAACTTTGAGCTTTATCATTTTGCAGGTATTATTTGTGCTCTAACAGCAACATTACACACTAACTAAAGTTTGAAAAATGGGATCAGGAAGAACGTGACCTTTAATAACAAGGCTATTTTTAAAATGTGTTCACACAGTTTTCTCCCAATCGTTTCGTTTACTTACAAACTCATATGACTTTCCTCCCCCCGTGGAACACAAAAGAAATAGTGAAAACTTTAAATGGTTTTCATTTCTGTGTCATCATTTTTTCCAGCAGATCATAATACTATGCTGAAATTAGATATTAGAGATCTGAGAGATGAATATACTCATCACTCCCAAAAACTACATTAAATGCAGAATTGATTTTCTTTCATCTAAAGTATTATTCACAGTGCTCTCTATAAAATGCGTTGACCTTTAAAGCAAACAACAGAGCTTAATGAACTCCATAAAACAGACCTCCCAGATGTCAATTACTGAACAGTCCTTTATGAGGTGGTTGTGTCTCTCATATACTTCCACACATGGCCTAAAACTAACTTTTTAAAACAACTGCAAATGACTTAAAGGTGCCAAATTTTTCTTTGATATTTACTAGTGCTGGGCAAAGATTAATCGCGATTAATCGCATACAAAATAAAAGTATGAGTGCATAATATATGAGTGTGTGCTGTGTGTAATTATTCTGATTATATAAATACACACACATATATGTATGTATTTAAGAAACATTTACATGTGTATATATATTTATTTATTTATATTTGTATATATTCTATATGATATATAAATAATAATAAAAAAGATATATAAATATTATATATAAATTCTGAAATGAATATATGTATGTGTGTGTGGTTAAATATTCATAATAATTACACACAGTACACACACACATACATTATGCCAAAAATCACTTTTATTTTGTATGCGATTAATCGCGATTAATCTTTGCCCAGCACTAATATTTACATAAAAGGCATGTAACTTTATTAAGTGCGAAAATCATCCAGAAACGTTTTTACTTGTCCATTTACAACCCTAGGATTTGTCCTTTGAAAGATATGGTCTAATTTTGCCTATTTGGAAGGGTCATGAATAATAATGTTGAGCTGTGCTCTGATTGCTCTGCTCTGAGGCTCATGCCAGTAGCTCACATTAGTAAACAGACTTTATTTGAGCCTATATCAGACGAAAATACAGACTTTGAGGAACAACTTATTCTGTGGAGATTGTTAATGGACGTTTCTGAGTGGTAAGTTTGTGCTGTTTTTTATTCTGTATGGACATGCAAAACTTTATTATAAAATCAATAGTAGAAATTTAGCCTAAACCCTAGCATATAGCATTAAATAGCATGTAGCGCTAACTCAGCAGTCACAACTTTGTTTTGCTTTTAACATTTTAACAACTTTGTAATTCATTTAATGTGTAATTTAATGTTGAGGACATACATCTCGCCTGTAATGTCACAGTTAGTGTTTCTGAGATTGGCCTGTTTTCCAGCAGTCTTTTGCGTGCACTAGGGTTACATAAAAATGAGAATGCGTTTCAAGCTCACAATATGTCATTACCATGTACAGTGCTCTCATTGTTCATCTAAGTAAATACAGTTTTTTATTCTATAGCACCTTAGAAAAATAATTACCATAAATATTTTACTGGCCATAACTAACAAACATATTTAAGTAACCCTATGCAATAGGGTTCGATATATTAACTGTGTTAGCAGGTGAACAGAATGATGCAGACATGTATCTTACCATAGCTTTTTTACAAAAACAAATGAAAGGACAGATGCTTTCAACTCATGTAAACGTGAACCACCCCCCACCCCCGCCGCACAATGTTTTAGATGTCTCTCTACATAAAACACCTGCTTTAACTCATGAGCTTGTTCTTATGTTAATTATGAAGGCATTTCCAACATGCCAAACATTTCCTTCAGCTGATGAACTGAAGGTGTTTCATATACTGTAAGGATAGATCTGAAACATCCTGGGAGGGGTGCCACATTGGACTGGGTTGGGAAACACTCCTCTAGTGTACAGTATAATGTGTTCTGTCGGACCACCAGACAGATGGTCTAAAACCTTTAGAAAGCAACTTCAAACAGAATCTGTTTCAAGCTTTGAAGTTTAGTTAGTTTCCTCTTGGTTAAAAGAAGAGAGGAAAAAAGACAAAGTGTTCTTGTAGTGGTTTTACTTTAATTTCACAGCACTTGTGCAAAGGCCTTAGATGTCAGATGTTCCATCAAAAAAAAAAAACTCACCTTACGCCAGTTCCATCATAACTTCTTTTTCTAAGTTTAATTCTCTAGTAGAGTAAAGTTTATATTCATATAAGGAGGTTCCTAGACACCTCTTGCACACAACACTGGCCTGCGGCAACAGGGAGCAGAATGGATTATAGTTCAAAGTCAAGAGCCAGGGATTACTCACAGATTCAAAGTCTTCAGATATGCAGCACTGCCCCTGAAAATGACAAGACTTCACTATTTCCCAGAGGCGGTGAGCAGCCTGATCACACAACTCCTGCCAATCCAACCTGCACAGGTTGCCCCTCTGTGATGTCGATTCACCAGACGCAGGCATTGTTTGTTCAGTTGGTGCATTTTTTTTTTTTTTTGTAAAAAATGATGTCCCCAGGAAGGGCCAAAATCTATTCACATGCAGAAAGGCCATGAAAGCAGACTTCCAGGCCAGGTTACTGTTGCACAAGGTTACAGAGAATGTGAATCTTAAAGAGACAGTAAAATGCTAATTTTAAGCATCCTATCACTGTTTATAAGTCCCGGACAACAGGATTAAATGCATGCAAGGTCAAAAAACACTGTAATTTTCTCAAAATATAAATTTAAAATTACCCCATTTCTAAGAGATCCCCAAACGATTCGCGTGAACCCGTTCAATGACTCAGTCTGCCTAAACCCCACCTTTCTTTATGTAGCTATAATCACACTTACAGGTTGTGGTTAGGAGACGCATGTTGTAAATAAAGTGGGTACTGGACCATCTTTCATTGCCAAATGTTTAGTAAATCCCTCTGTGAAAAGTAATTTTAACCACTGAGTCTTCACAGCCGAACGTTTAGTATATCCCTCCTTGAAAAAGTAATTTTAACCACAGATTCTTCATATATCTTTGGTAGTGAAAACAACACAAACTGGAAACACAGTGTGATATGATGTTTACACACTAACTAGCTGAAGTGTCTGTGGGCAGGTCATAGTTTTCATTTCAAGGCTGTAGGCGGAGATTATTATGCAGTGTTGGTATTACGTGGATAAAGACAGGCAGGAGATTCAATCCATATGACGACTCGTTTCAGCGATTCAGAGTCGACTCCCTACTTTAGAAGCCAATAACTTTATTAATGGTGCACTTTTTGGTTCAACTACTTTGCACATTGTTTACATTGATGGACAGCTACATGACACATTGCAATACAGGTCATTTTCGATTTTGGTTCTGTGTGGCTCTTTAACTCTGACCTCCTCATCCATGGTGGTGACATAATTGTAGCAGAAGAAATGTAGGAGGAAGCACAGAAATCCTATCATGGCCAGCAGCCATACCAAGTACCTAACAGAGCCCATTGTTTCGGTCGAGTTGGTCTGGGTTTTATGAAGACAAGTTCTGTTGGCGAAGCAGATGTAGAGAGGCATTTTTGAAAAGCTCTGGCCCACCAGTCATGATTTACAGCTGCCACCACAAGAATGTTTCTGATGGACAACTTAAGAACCTAACAAAGAATTAGTCAGAATAATTAGCACTGTCAAATGGTCAAAAATCCCAAGCTGTTACCTTTAAAAAGTCCTAATATGTAGGTACAAATATGCACTCTTTGGTACCAATACCTGGTACTAAGGTATATTTTATGAAAGGGTACTGCCCAGGGCTTGACATTAACGCCCGCCAACCCGCCAAATGTGTGGTCGGTAAGTAGGGTGGCCATTCGTGCCAGTTCCGCCGGACACGTCCCGAACATGTTTTCGGGTTCGTTCTCCGGAAGTCGCGTTGGTCGACCGCATACATCATCAAGGT
The DNA here is from genome assembly GCF_027580225.2 of Misgurnus anguillicaudatus. Lineage (NCBI taxonomy): Eukaryota > Metazoa > Chordata > Actinopteri > Cypriniformes > Cobitidae > Misgurnus > Misgurnus anguillicaudatus. Next base: position 17,124,376 of record NC_073353.2, read on the forward strand.
TTAATATTTTGGGTTTAATTTCAGAAAAGCAACCGTTACATTTCAAGGTAAGAATGAAACTACAATGATTGTATATCTTAAAAGAAATAAATCTTAATTTTCTAATGTATTTTATCTGAAATGTGATGACGTATATGCGGTCTAGCAACGCGACTTCCGGAGAACGAACCCGAAAACATGTTCGGGACGTGTCAGGCAGAACTGGCACGAATGGCCACCCTATCGGTAAATCAGCCAATTCCACTAGCCACTTTGGCACTTTGACAATTATAAAATATAATTTTTTATTGTAGTTTTCGTAAAAGTTATGTGAAATTATAAACAATACGCAATGCAACAGTGGGAAACTACAACCCCCATGAGCACTCCCTGCACCCAGCGCAACATACAGTAGGGGGTATTTACCATAGAGAGCTCAAGCGCTGGTGGGTTTGCGAATGCACGCGACGCAGTCTAAGCACATACATGCACACTTCGGGAGGGATAAAAAAATAGCATGGAAGTGATTAAAGAGATTAAAAGTGTGTGCACACTCTCTGGGAAAGAGTGGAAAGAAATTCATACCTGAATCCGCACTGCCCAGTTTTGTCCAAAATCAAAGGAAACCCGCGAGTGGAAATGTTTGTGCATCATTTTAATGTAGGGTCAGTAAAAGTCTTAAACTTTTTTAAGACTTAACTTTTTTGCTCACTAGCCAAAGTGGCTAGTTGTTTTTCAAAGTTACTAGCCACTCAGCATTTTCACTGGCTACAATTTTGTTGCTGGTAAAATACATTTTTATTTTGTATTTTATATGCTTGATCGTGGTTTCTGTTAAAAGTGATTTAAGACTTTTAATGACAAATGTCGAAAGGGAATTATTGTTCCCCAAAGTAGCCTACATTAAAATGATGCACAAACCTCTCAGCTGGTGGGTTTTATTTGATTTCGTGTGCATTCAGGTATGCGCATGTGTCACGGAGTGACTCGGTAGGGCGGAACCAAAAGTAAGAGAAAAGGTTCCGCACAGACCGAATTCGACAAACACCGTCACTTCCGGGTATCCCCGGGAACCCCCAAATCAAATGAAATCGACCGCAGGTGTATAAACGACGTGGCGATTGCTGAATGGGTGATTCACACGAGGAAGAGGCGTATAAAAGGAGGAGTGGAAATACAGGAAGTGCGCTGTTGTGTTGGGAAGAACGCTGCGAGTGAACGGAGGGCTGGAATACGAGTGTGGGAAAGATACTGAGTGAACGAATAGCCTCCCCTCAGAGCAGATCCAGCCAGGTGAAGAGTACGGACCCTATTATTCACTGGAGTGTGTGACGTGCAGTGTGTAAGTTTACATATTTGACGTGAGTACACCTGGAGTTTTTGCAGTGTTGTGCCGTGTCTCTGTTGTCTGTACTCGCCCCAGGAGAGATCGAGCCTCTGTGGAAACCAACGGGAACTGCCGAGACGGTGGACGCCAACCCTCAAATTACGCAATACAACCATAGCCAGAGGAAGTGAATCGGATCCATCGAGCGAGGTACTGTGGGAACATTGTATGCAAAAACAGAACATCAGAGGAGATGTTGGGAGTGCTGTATAAACATTGACTGCTGTGTATACTTTGTGTGTGGTGGTGCACGTTGAGCTGCTTACCTTATCGTCTAGATCTTCGCCTGTCCACAGGAGGAAGGGAAGAGGATGTGTCGGTCCAGGAGGACGGACGTACAATCGCTGCTATATTCCAAATTTCGCCACCTAAGGGACATCGACCACGTTGGTTTTTCAGCTACAGCTGGACGCCGTTAAAAGCCTCCCTCTCCTTACCCGTGCACGAAGCCCGAGGTGACGTATGGTTTTGTTCCTACCATTGTTGGTACCACAGACCGAGCAAAAGCTAAACTCACCCCGTAAAGACTCGTAAGCCCAGAGAGACCCTGTGAAAGTGTGATTCCTACCCTGTACCGAGCTAAAGCTAAACCCACCCCGTAAAGACTCGTAAGCCCAGAGAGACCCTGTGAACGTGTGATACTTACCCTGTACTGAGCTAAAGCTAAACCCACTCTGCAAAGACTCGTAAGCCCAGAGAGACCCTGTGAAAGTGTGATACTTACCCTGTACCGAGCAAAAGCTAAAACTCACCCCGTAGAGACTCGTAGGCCCAAAGAGACCCTGTGAAAGTGTGATACTTACCCTGTACTGAGCTAAAGCTAAACCCACCCCGTAAAGACTCGTAGGCCCAGAGAGACCCTGTGAGAGTGTGATACTTACCTTGTACCGAGCCTAAGCTAAACCTCCTTTGCAAAGACCCCTGTGAAAAGTGTTATACTTACCTGACGTTGAGTTATAATCACTCCGAGTAGACTTGTGAAGACCCTGTGAATGCGACGATACTCACCTGTCTGTTGAGTCCAGATAAAACCCGTCTTGTGCCGTGGTTCGGGCTGAAGAATCTGCAGGGCCAGTCAAGCTCACCCATCTTGCGGAGCTACAACTAAACCACCTTTGTTTCCCTACTCACGTCCACAGGACCCAGTGGAGTAAAGGAGCTGGGCCCGGGAGGAAACGTGGACGATGGATCCAGGTAGTTGGTTTCTGCCTTCCCTTGCACTTACTGTGTGTTTGTTTGCCTTCAGGAGAAAAGAAGGGCGCCACAAGAGAACAGCAACCCAGGAGGTGGACCAGAGACGAAGGAGCTCCGTCTGGTCCTTTCCCTGTAGCCCCTTGCCAGTGTTGGCTGAATTTCTCCCTCCGCCATCCTCTGAACCCCCATCTTCTCCTGAAACAAAGAGAGAGCCATATTTTAGATTTCCCTTCCCCCACTTCCCACTTCATTTTAAATAATTTAATAAAGATTATCTTATATTTTACTTATCTTCTCGTGTGTCTGGTCATTGGGGTGCTTTTGGGACCTCCTCGAGGTGGAACCTAGGTAGGGGCGTGACGCACAAAGTCTGTGGTCCGCTCCGAACTGTGACACATGCAATTTATATCTCTTCAATCACTTCCATGCAATTGTTTTATCTTTCCCAAAGTGTGTATGCACTCAGACTGCGTCCTCTTGTACATTCGCAAATCCATCAGCTCTCGTGCGCTCTCTGTAAGGTGGCGCTTTAGTCCGCAACGGAGCGTTTATCATTTCACATAACTTTTAAGAAAACTACAATTAAAAAATTATATTCAACCTGCCAAAGTGGCTAGTGGGATTGGTTGTCTTACCCGCCACAGCTGAAATCTACCCGTATTTGGCGGGTGTTAATGTCAAGCCCTGGGTAAATAAAATAGACACGAATGATATATAACCATATAACAAACTCTGTCTGTCTCACAATTGTATAAATTAAATTTACACAGTAATGTTAGCTCAGATTATTTGCTTTAACTATGATTTGAATCAGATAGTTATGTTTAAATGTAGCTATGTTTGGGATGTAGGAATGTCATAAGACACACACACACACACACACCACACACACACACAAACAGTGTATTACAAGTACATTGTGATTGTGAACATTTAATAACATACTGTAATTTCAGTACTATAAATTTTAGTTGAACTATCCCTTTAAATTTTGTTTACACAGCTTACAGGGACTTTTAATATAAAGGTTGCAGACATTTAAAAAGAGAAAATGTAAGAAATAGGCCTGAAAATTTTGACAAATAAAGAAACTGGTTTATTGCCTTACCACAACCTATAAACAAACTTTTAAAGCCACGCAGTTTATCGATTTAGAGAAGGTCTGATGATGATTTAATGATTTTTTTCACTTTGGCAATGTAGTTACTTGCATTACATTTATTCACGTGCACACTTTTTTCATATCCGTAAATACATGACAACGCTGCTGCATTACTGTTTCTGTAGTGAATTTACATTATAAGAAAAAATGACTAATGGTTATATTAAGGACGTGTCCATTAAAACATAATTAGGCCTAACATTAACGTAACATTAACACTTAAAACATTAAAATGTTACCAAAAATTACTTTGCATTTGTCTCTCTCATTGTCATCCTTCTTCCTTTTCGTTTTCTGCGCCCGAATGATAAACTCCAAGTCCAGGTGATAAATCCAAGTCCAGGGATTTGTTGTTATTGATTCATTGCGGAAGTTTACAGGAAGTTAAGGTTTTGCAACAAAAGTCGTTCGTTTGTGTTGTTCCTGAAACCATCTATAATTTAGTGAAGAGTGCATCCTTTTTCAAAATTACCTTCCTGTCTAATTTACAACTTACAAAAGTTTAACACTTTTAAGCGAAGCCATGAACTAAAAATGCATCAGAATCATTCGCTAGGTCAGACATCCCAAGTCTCCCGGAAGTTCCGGGAGTCTCCCGCATTTTGATAGCGGCTCCCTGATGCCCGCAAATTAGTTAAAATCTCCCGGAATCTAGAGCGAGCAAGAAAGAGTAGCACGCGCACGGCAGAGAGGGAGGGGGAGACCTAGTCTCGCGTAGCCAGACCTTCAATACTGAAGGTCTGGTGTTTTTCGCTGCTTTTTCTGGACAAAGCCCGCCCACGAGCTGTTTGACCGACATGTCAAACAACCAATCACAGTTTGTTTCATCTAGCGTCACGTTTCGGACTCCCCACAATAACGAGCCGGCTGGCAACAAGTCAGTTATTGAAATAACCAGCCGCAACCAAATAGTATCTAAATAAACAACATTACTCACCATAGGACAACGTTGAGCACTTCATCAACAGCCACACCAATGAGACGATCCTGTTAAACGTCTGTTTGAAGCATATCTCTCCACTTTTTAACACATACAAGCAATTCAGGAGAACCAAACTTTTAAACTCCACTAACTGCCTTAAAGAAAACTATTGGACGCCTTTTAGAGAGTCGATGCCGCGAACTATGCATATTTTTGAGAATCCAATGTTTAGCTGATCATGATAACTGCCCATTATTATCCACGTGAACACGACTGATTCTCTTCCTCAATGGAACGTCAGAGCTTTGTTTTCCAGGGACTGAAACTAATCGCGACACTCGCGTCTCCTGGAAATCCGTTTTTTTCCAACCAATCAAAGACGACTTTAACATTTTCACAGGGTTTCCAGAAAAGTGTACGAAAAACATCAGACGTTCAGCCAACAGTTTGTGGGCGTGACGTCTGAGGCTGAGACTAGGGGAGACCTTGCTAGTGTGCCTCATTCAGCGCATGTAAGACAAAGAGCATCCTGATTGGCCTGCTCCGGTAAATCAACCAATCAATTGCCAGTGTGGGCGGGCTTTTATCTCTTCTCCGGACATAGATATATACAGTTCTCCCGAAGGTGAGTTCAACAAGTTTAATATCATGTGCATATTTTTCAGGCTGGCTACTAGTTGCCAAGGCTACATGAAAACAACAAACTCCTTAGACCTGCTTAAAGTTGCAATAGAATATAAATAAAACAGTTTATATAAATATTATAAGCAGCTTATATAAATAGTAAAAGTGATCTACATATTGTAAAATAATTAACAAATAATTGGGTAACACTTTACAATAAGGTTCATTAGCTTACATTAGTTTACTACATTAGTTAACATATAATAATGAACTGCATTTATAAAGCATTTTTTATCTTTGTTAATGTTAATTTAAACATTTACTAATACATTATTCAAATCTTGTTAACATTAGTTAATGCACTGTGAACTAACACGAACAAACCATGAACAGCTGTATTTTTATTAACTAACGTTAACAAAGATTAGCAAATACAGTAACAAATGTACTGCTCATGGTTAGTTCATGTTAGTTAATACATTAACTAATGTTAACAAATGAGACCTAGTAAAGTGTTACCAATAATTGCATAGGCCTCTAGAAATGAATATTATGCTTTTATACCTTGAAATGTCATATCCTTGTCCTCCTTAAATTTTTTTTTTTTTTTTTTTGGGGGGGGGGTAGGGGGCTTCGGGATACCTCCCTGAAATGACTTTTTGCAAGTTGGGATGTCTGCTAGGTACAATGATCACAACTCTTGCGACTCGAGAAAAAAGCAAAATGAAAATGAGTCTTGATTCCCAAAGGTTCGCTCAGAACTCAAAAGTTTCCCATCTACAGTGATAAACAGCACAGTCTGGCCTAATGGTTGTTCACTTGCACAGACCTGGCACGCAGGCCTATTGATCGATAGTGTGATTGACAGGGTTCTTGGAAACACGCTCAGCACATTTAAGCAGAAAACCTCTTCGTTTGCATGCAAGACGTGTAGGAACAGCGCCGGTGCCAAGATCTGGAATGTGTAGGCAAGATGACGAGCGCAGGCATATGAATCAGTTTAGATTCATACTCTCGTGGATGCGGTAATATACGTCTTCAGAGCATTTGCTTCTGGCACCATTCAGTTCGGGCGACAATAATTCTTCTTGATGTCTGAAACCGGGTGCCCTCCGGCCGCCTCCCACACAGGAAGATGATGACTGTGATGTCAATCCCACTGGCAAAAAGTTCAGGACGGCCAGAAAAACTGCAGGTCTTTCTCTACCTGATGCTTCCACATGCACACGTTGCTGCTACCAGGGTTTGTTTTTCAGTGGACGCAAATTTAGACCAATTATAACAGTAAGCCGGAGGCGATTGCTCAGACAGCCTTGTACCTTTCGTCAGTTTGAAATATAAATACCTTAGAAGGAAAGCGAGGAAAGTTTCTTTCAATTGTGACTCCAGAGATTTTATTTACATCTGTATGTTCTTGATAGACGTTTCCTATCAGAGTGACTGAGAAACCGCAAATAGCATTTAGGTGGCAAATACCAAGGGAAAGCAAGACTAGACGACAGCAAGAAAAAAAACGACAGCAGACATGCTGATACAGCTGCAGTGCTAATACTCAATGTCATTATAGTCTAGTATTAAGGTTAAAATATGTAGTGCTGTTTAAACAGAGATTAAAATAACTTTGTTCTATAGCTACTGTTTAAACAGGTCAGAGATTAAAGTGCTGTTTAAAGTAGCTTAGATATGCTAACATAGTGTGATTTTCTTAAAAAATGGGTATAGCTACAGTATTACAGACAGCATGAAATAACACATTCATCTAACATACTTGACACTGAATATAAATATCTAATAGTTGAGAACAGGACTTGATTTTATCTATAATGAATGGATTGTTAAGGATGCTGGTTTATATTAAATTGTGGAGGATTACCAAAATAATCACAATTGTACATCTTCACCATCACACGTTTTTTCTGGCGGTGCCCTTGCCTTCAAATGACAGGAAGTGAAACATGTTAGGCAATGACATTATCGGTTAATATGTTTTGCCATCTATGTATATTACCTTTGATAATGTGAGCACTGTCATTTTATAGGTGTTAAGAATGTTAAATATAAAGAATGCATTGTAATGAAAGATTATGTAAAAACGAATCTTAAGGAAATGATACAGGGATAAAACACGCACTATAACACCACAAACACTTACTATGAATGTAAAGGGGTTTAAGGCTGATGTTTATACTTTATACGTGCTCGCTGTTGCACTATTCTTTGCAACGGCAGGGGGTGAAGTGCAGTAATTGAGTCTAAACAACACAAAGTACAGGACAGAAGTTATTGTTCAATGGAACAACTAAATACTTGGTGTTTCAACTATTGTTTGATCTTACACACATTATATCATATCAAATATTATACCCTAACCCCAAACCACATCGATGTTTAAACTTTGAGGACTTGACATAAAGCATGGTATCATGTAAACAGACTCGAACAGACTGATGTCACGGAAAGTTGTATTACTGCATAGAACAAAACATTTGATTCTGGGACAACACACTAAATGCGTTGTCCCAGAATTCACCCATCTACAGTATGTGTTAATATTGAAACAACACATTTTGTGTAACTTTTAACACAACTTGTGTTTTATTTTAACACAAAATCAACACAAAATGACACATAATGTGTTAAAATTACACATAAAGTGTTAAAAGCTTAACACAAAAAGAGGTGTAAAAAAATTAACACATCCTTTCTAAGAGTGTGTATAGTCACACAAAATGTTATTCATTTATTTGTGTCCATGGCACGAAATTCTTTTTCGTGTCATTTTATGTATTGTTTTCTCATAGTTTTTTTTCTATTTTCTTACCATTGTCACTTGGGGTTAGAACTTACATTTTAAAACTCTAAATCTAACCCCAATTCCATGTGAGAATAGTTTTAAAAGCGGGGAAAAAAACATGTAGAAACCAATACATAAAATTACATCCACACCTCAAATCTAACCCCAACCCCATGCGACAATGATTTTAAAATAGGGAAAAAAAGAGAGAAAACAATACATAAAATGACACGAAAAAGAAAGTCGTGCCACGGACACGAAGAACTATTTATAGAAATTTGACATTCATGCTCAAGGCACGAAAAAGCTGAATTTCATGCCATGGACACAAATAAATTAATCAAATTTTGCGTGACTATAACACGACTTTCCATGAGATCAGGTTGGACTCGAAACACCAAGTATTTAGTGAGAGCTAAAACAACCCTCGCGCTTGTAACATCAGAGCTAAATATATAAATGTGAGTACATGAATAGAACAACAATCTCTTAAATCTTTTTTTATTAAATATTATTATTTAATTAGCATTCTTTTTATTAAACAAACAAAAGAGACATCTTAACTTTTTTTAAAAGGTGCAGTGTGTAGATTTAGCGGCATCTAGCAGTGAGATTGTAAATTGCAACCAACCGCTCAAACCACCACCAGTTCACTGAAACCCATAAAGAAGCTACAGTAGTCGTCTATGACAAAATACAGAATGGACAAAACGCACTCTAAACTAGTTTGTCCATTTAGGGCTACTGTAGAAACATGGCAGCACAAAATGGCAACTTCCATGTAAGGGGACCTGCAGTGTATGTAGATAAAAACGTCTCATTCTAAGATAATTAACACATAACAGTTCATTATGTAAGGTCTTTATATACCACTGATAATACAGGTATGTATATTATATTGCATTTCTGTCAATAGATGCTTCTAAAAGTTACACACTGCACCTTTAATCCTCAACCATCGGTATGTTACAAACAAATATAACGCAATAGTTTTGAATCTAATGTAAATTCATTCTTGTTTTAACTAGGAAACTTTCATAATTTACTTAAAAAATTTCAGATAAAGAGTATGTTCATTGTTTCACTTGGATTAATGATAGAGATGGCATCCAAAATGGGGTCTTCTGCATTCTATGCACTTGGCAATGACATCATTTTCGCCACGTGCACCAACGTACACATGCAGACGCGTCAGGTATAAATCCGACTTTAATGTGTCATTAGAAGCATGCCTGAAGGTCACCTGTCTATAGACTGTTTAAAGTTAATTTGCTGGAAAACTGATTCATTAAAATTTCTGATACCAAGCTCGAAAATTGTGAACATAACAATAACAAAGTTGCATCAAGCGGTTGGAGAAAGGGAAGGGGCTGTGTGCAAAATTGTGTAGAAAAGGGTTCATCTTTTAAAATCTTTACAAAATTGAACTTTTCTTTTACACTCATCCATGACAAATCAATCCATTCACAGCAGCCCCAATCAGCTTCCATTTTCACTGCTGTGATTGTTTCACAATGCTACAGCTTTCCTACTCTTGAGTGCTAAATCCTTTGACGGTTGTGGGCGCGCTTCCCTCTCCTATGATTTAAGGTGAAGTAAACATCTAATGGGAGGCGTGCTAAAGTCAGAATAGCACACATAGTGGAATTGATCCCAATCTTCTCCGGAAGATTGACAACACAAACCCAAACTATTGGACAAGCAGAGTAGCAATATTTTTCCTGTCTGTATTTAAAGTATTTTGGCACTGTTGAATGTGACAAATGGACTGAATCAAATGCAACAACATTTTGGCATTATTGTCCATGATTAGTCAATGTAAAAAATGCAAAGATTTAGATTTTTGCACTAGAATAAAATGAGGCTAAATAGCACTAAAAGTGGTTCACTGATTTGTAATTATAGGGAAGCCATTTTTAGTGCTAAACATCACCTATGTAGAACCTGTGTAGCACCTGGGTAGAACCATATTGTGCTATGTTGAACCATAAGTGGTGCTATAGCCATGCTTTAGCACCCCTTATGGTTCTACAGAGTTGCTATACAGGTGCTCTGTAGCACTAAAAATGTCTAAAAATTGCAAGCTTTATTAATTTTCAGCCAACATTTACACTGAACAAACATCATAAACGCAACACTTTTGTTTTTGCCCCCTATTTTTCATAACTTTTTCTACGTCACAAATATTGTTCACAGGTCTCTCTAAATCTGTGTTGGTGAGCACTTCTGCTTTGCTAAGATAATTTATCCATCTCACAGATGTGGCATATCAAGATGCTGATTAGACAGAATGATTATTGCACAGGTTTGCCTTAGGCCAGCCACAATAAAAGGCCAATCAAAAATGTGTAGTTTTATCACACAGCACAATGCCACAGTTTAGAGCCCTGCACGGGCCAAAATCTCTAGCCCTAACCCGGTTCTAGCCCGTGTTCAAGCCCTACCCGCCCCCAGCCCGACAATGCCTGCAATTTTTTCAGCCCGAACCCGACCTGACCCGAGACCAATATCAATCACTTTTAAGCTCTCTCTGACGCGTGCGCTCTCTCTCTCGGACGCACGCTCTCAGATGCGCGCTGTCTCTGCTACACACACAAAAACACACACACGTCACACGCTACTAAGAGGATAACTTTTATTATAGGCTTTATTACAGGCCTGAAACAACATGCTCAAAAATATTGGACAAACTGTCCATTACACAAAAGCATAAACATGAATGAAGGGAAAACATAGTGCTACGGGATCAAACCGCAAAAATAAGTAAATAAACAACCTACCTTTTCTTTGCTTTTCAGTAACTGAATTGAATACAAAGAACAAATCCGGCACACTATCTGCTTGCTGATTTTTTTTAATGAAAGTTCTTTCATTAAAAAAAATTTCAAAAAAAAAATTTCAGCAAGCAGATAGTGTGCGGGAATTGTTCTTTGTATATTTTGAGACTTTTTGTCTTCTCATCCTATGCACCTATCCATTGACTTCAGGTGTGCGACGCTAATTTGTTTGAGTAACTGAATTGAAGAAAAATTTTCAAAAAAATTTCTTCACCAACTGGCTAATAATAAAGGCTTAAATGAAATAAATAAAATAAATAAAAATCTCAATCACACAGTTGAACTGTGTGGATGTGTTTATACTAGGGTAGGCAGCTAGCTATATACAGTGGTCATCATTCAGTTTTTTCACGAGTGCTGTGAAGAAAAAGAACAGCATCCACTGTTGAAGGGTTCAAAGATGTCCTCCTCTCCTCCAGCGTCCCCCATATGTGCTGAAAACGCGTTCACTGCTTCTGCTGCTTGCAGGTATGCTCAACACATGACGGGCGAGTCTTGCCAACAAAGGAATGGTCTTCGCATGTGGACTCCACCAACCAAGCAAATCTCAATCGTCATATTCATTCTTGTCCTTGCTAGGCTTTAGGTTGAGGTATATGTGGAGCTCATCCTCAACAGCTGTGTCATCACCCCCCAGGGCGACATTTTCCCACTCCAATTCAAAGTCTGACAGGGCTCTCTTTTTTGCTGCAGGTGGCGGGGTATCTGACGTCACCTCTGTCACTGGCGGCTCCTCCTCATTCGCATTTCCACTGGTTGCTTTAAAGTTTGCGATCCAACTCGTTGCATCTTGCAGGATAGCATTTCTCTCATTTTCACAAAACATCCGCAGCTGATTGTATTTTGGCCACAGGAATATTGCCAGCTTATGGAGTGACTGAATCTGGACCTTTCTACCAATCCATTCCAAGTGGCGCGCGCGAATTGTGGCTTGATAAGGCATGTCAGTGCTTACTGACTGGCAATGACGCTTCAGCTTCTCGTGCCACAACACAACAAGGTTCAAGGTTGGATATTGATCACCTTCCAACTCCAGCTGGGCTTAGTAGAAAATACAGAACATCTGGGGACACATCAGCCATTCTTTGGGCCCTCCACGACTCTCCAGCTTTTCATGTAGTTCAGCATACACGTCTTTGATAGACTTCAGCGTGAGAAATACAGTGCTGTAACATGTTTCACCCATCTGCCTAACGGTCTTGGATAACTGGCTTGCCAGACTGCTTTGTTTTACGTAGTGGACCACTTTCCTAACAGCCAGTAACTTCCACCAACCTCTGGGACTGTTACTTACAGCTCATTGATGTCCAAGGCATGTCGGAGGACCGTGTTGTAGATGTGATCCTGACAGTCCAAGCGCCGGTAAGGGTCGTAATGCAGCAACAATTTTCGAACCTTGATCCGTTACCCACACCACCTTACTCATTACCGAGGGATCAAACTTAAGAACTGACACAAGCTGCTTCTGCAATTCCTTGCGGATATTTCAGCTGTTTTAGCATCATCGTGAGGGAACATGGCAGTTGTGAGTACATTACTTTTCAACTTGAATTCTGACGTAATGAAATGACATGTGATCGCCATGTAACTGACCTTGCGGTAACCATCAGTCCACATGTCTGTAGTCATCCCAACATTAACTGAACACATCACCTCTTTTATCTCAGCAACAATCGATTCTCTTTTGTTGTTGCCTTTTCCTGGCATCTGCGTGAGATAGTCGTGGGGTCAGGTAGCAACTTTTCTGCAGACAGGCGACCATAGGCGGCTCCGACGTTTATTAGTTCCTGGGCTAACTTTATAAATCCTCCGCAAGCCACCGTTTGGAATGGCCGTATGTCTTCGCAGCAGAAATCCATACATTTATCAAGAATTTGAGATCTGGCATTAGTTGGCACTGGCTTTGAAAAGAACTCTGACATTGATAACTGTCTGCTTGTGCTAGCAGAGTTACTAGCTGCAGCGCAGCCGCGCTCGACATGCCGTTGTAGATGTGATGTCCCAGTTTTTTTTACTGTCATATGAAAGTATATGTTTGCAGATTCTGCACTGCACATTACCAATTGGTTTATTATCTCTCGTTGTAATCAAATCAAAATGTTTCCAAAATGCAGCTTTCCCCGAGGTATTTTAAACTTTTATCAACTCCCCACGATCCAACTTCTCCTTGATGCCCTGCATGGTCTCACCTGTTTAATGCACGTGAGTGACGCATGTGCATGCGTGTTGCGTTTGTGTTACATTCTTAGGCGATGTATAATATTTATAATATAATCTTTATAACGTTATTTCATACACACTTTGTGACGTCGTGTGCTCTGCTGCACGTAAATTAAATGCACAAAGAGGAGAGACGCTAAAATAAGCCTGAGTCCGACCCGAGCCCGCTCTGTAAAAAAAAACCCGTCCCGAACCTGGCCCAAATGGGCTTGCAGGGCTCTACCACAGATGCCGCAAGTTTTAAGGGAGCACGCAATTGGCATGCTGTCTGCAGGAATGTCCACCAGAGCTGTTGCCCATGAATTGAATGTTAATTTCTCTACTATAAGCCATCTCCAAAGACACTTTTGGCAGTACACAACCGGCCTCACAACCACAGACCATGTGTAACCACCCCAGCCCAGGACCTCCACATCCAGTAGCTTCGCTTTCAAGATCGTCTGATACCAGCCACCCGGACAGCTGCTGCAACAATTGGTTTGCATAACCAAAGAATTTCTGCACAAACTGTCAGAAACGATCTCAGAGAAACTCCTCATTGGGGTCTCAACCTGCCTGTAGTTCATCATTGTGACCAGCTTGAGTGGGCAAATGCTCACATTCAATGGGGTCTGGCACTTTGGAGAGGTGTTTTCTTCACGGATGAATCCCGGATTTCACTGTACAGGGCAGATGGCAGACAACGTGTATGACGTTGTGTGGCTGAGCCGTTTGCTGATGTCAACGTTGTTGATCGAGTGGCCCATGATGGGGGTGGAGTTATGATATGGGCAGGCGTATGTTAACGAACATAGGTGCATTTTATTGATCGCATATTAAATGCATAGAGATCCGTGACAAGATCCTGAGGGCCACTGTTGTGCCATTCATCTAGACCATCACCTCATGTTGCAGCATGATAATGTACACAATTCCTGAAAACATCCCAGTTGTTTCATGGTCAGCATACGTGTTGTAAAGCAAGTGCAACATAAGACCCTCAATACAGTAAAACTGCACATTTTACAGTGGTCTTTTATTGTGGCCAGATTGAGACAGATTTGACAGACCAGCACAGATTTAGACAGATTTCTGAACAATATTTGAGAGAAATAAGCCTTTTGTGTCTTAGATAAGTCTTAGATCTTTAAGTTCAGCTCATGAAATATGGGGGCAAAAACAATCTCGGCAACAGAAAAGAAAAGAAAAGAAAAGGGAACATACATAAGTGCATACAATCCATGTGTTTGTTAACCTGTTAGCCCTCATTCCATTTTCCGAACCCCCCCACAAAAACTGTCATAGCCAAACTAAAATAGATACAGTTTATGAAGTCTTTGCACTAAAAGCATAAGTTTGGTCTCATTTGAAAGCAGACACTTGGAAGTTTATTAAGAGGTGAACATTAGTTACTGTCATCATGAAAAAAGTTGTTATAGAGAGCTTAAATTATACTTTTTTATAAACTCCACCAAACATGTATGAAATATTGTTATGAAAATCTCAATGAAATTGGCCTTGGAGCAATCTAGAAATGCTCTGCAGTTAAAGCCACAGGTCTGACCATGTTCTGTTTTAAATCTGAAGATGATACCTCTAAAACTCTGTATTTTATGAAATGTTTTTTAGACCCATGTCATGTAAATTTATTTAGAGAAAACAGCAAAAATGCTAAGCTAATGTTTGTTTATTTATATCTCACAACATCCTTTCAGTTTATTGTCCTATTGCTCCGTGTTTTAAACAGACTCATTAAATAAGCATCCGGATGAGTCATTAACAACTTTTAATCCGGGATATGGCTGTCTAAATGTTTATTTTATTATTATTATTATTATTATTAATTGCTCATAATTTCTATTTAGTGTTTTATTTCCTCCTTTTGTCTCAATTCACTTTCTTTTTATTAAAGTCCTTTCTTACAAAAAGAAACTTACCTTAAAGAAGCTTTACCAGTCAAAATTATTCCTAGAAACATATATCTCATATCTCCAGACAGCAGATGTTTACAGAACAGCTAGTACGTTAGCTTAGCATACCATCAAAACACGACGAATAAAAGCATTTATAATAAAACTCACATTATAACATCAAAAGTCGAGTGCTTAAACAATCATGCGTGATCTGATGTGGCTTTGGATCATAAAATAAGACCGAAAATAAACAATTTTATGTTATTTATGCTGTTAGCTTAGCATAGCATTATAATATACAGTACTGTTATGAAAATAACAGACATAGCGTTAAAAATACAGACAAACCATATATAATCTTAATCGTGTTTATTGTCTCCATGGTTTCAAAACATCAAAACATCTTTATTTGCATGTTATTATAAAAACAGCGATCGCTCGTTGCAGGTCACTGTTCAAGTTCACGTCTGACTGACAGCTGCTGCTGAGCTCTGACGTCTTATTCTTTCTCAGAAAGTTTCATATTGAGACTTTAGCGCCCTCCGGCTTCACGTATGAATGAAACAAACTGAGTGTAAATGACTGCAGACTCAAACTTCCTCATATCGCCATATTTGAAATAAAAATGGGTGAAATATTACCCCCCCCTGTAGAAATTTGAAGTAAACATATAAAATTGAAGTAATATTTCTCCAAATATGCATACTTTGAATTAAAAGCCCAGATGGATGTTGTTTTATTGAGTGCTTTTATGACGATCACGGAGGAGTGTTTTTATCAATGAGTGCGGCTGAGGGTTATATTTCAAATTAAAGGTATGTACCGTTTTTCATTTTCATAACTCCTGACAAAAATGAAGAAATTACTGTCACTAGGACTTTCAGATTAAAATAAAGGTCAAAAACTAAATCTTAAGTCACAACACTTTTTAATGATGTATAGTTGTTTGATGAAAGTACATTTAAACTAACAGTATTTTAAATTATGTAAATAAATAGCTCTTCAGTACATCCACGTCCTCGCGCAGGTTATCAAGTTAAATGTGTTTGGTCACATGTACCAAAATCAAATATACCAGCAGGAGGAAAGGGAGATGTAAAGCTGTAAGATACAAAAGCTTGTTTACTGTAAAGCTTCATGTGTATTTGTATTAACCCCATCAGTGACATCAACAGTAGGTCCTGTGCTCCTTGCATTAGTGTAGCATTCATTCAAACTGGCTTTGAGATATGACTTCGTAAAAATACCAGCTTTCATCATGCAGAACGAAGGAAAATCAAAGCTGATTCTAATTGCCATTCAGCCGAATCCACTTTCATTCTTAGACAAACTCAAGTTTCATTGCAGCGGATTCAGCGGTGTGGCCAATCCGTCTAGATGAATTTCCCCTTCTGCTTCGCGTACGATCAAATCAAATCCAAAAATATACATATAATGGAAAGAAAGAGGCCAGCACGACTTCAAAAGACCAGTGCATAGACCATGAATAACTGTCCGAAAAAGAAGGGAATGAATAATGAATAAAGTTTGAATTGGTGAATGAATTCAAGGACGTTTAATTAAAGCTTTTACCCGCCATGGTAAGGATCCAGGGAGTTGTGTAAACTTGTGTCAGATTTATAAGAAGCTCTTGTCATGGTGCTGACAGCCCCGTGACATTATGCCAGTTATGAATGTGAACTGACGTGAAAGAATGCATCTTAATTGCTAGCTATAATCTTCTCTCTCGGTTTATGCCAAATTGCTACATTGTTTTTATAATAAACCCGAAGAACGGGCTGCATGTTCATTGGAGAACGATAATGATTTTTTAATCTAAGTCAATTTGCCAATGTTCCATTTACATTACACTGTAGTAATTACAATTACCCACACCACGGATAAGCAGAACTATCATCATATTTAACTCCTTATCTCTCCAGATAGGCTGGTGAATCACGCTCCTGGGGTTATTAGCTTCCTGGATTAATGAAACTCGGCTAATTAATAGAGCTTGTCAGTCTTTAATGACAAAATCAGGTTTTACCTTTGACAGCGCCACATTTTCTGCAGTGCCCAAACTGCTAAAGATGAAGGATGAAACTAATATACAAGTTCTCTGCAAAATGTCTCTGTTGCATGCACTGACAATTTTCTGAGACAGTTTCCATACTACGACTTTTAATATGAAAACCGCAAGTGTTTTTTGATGTACGTTTGGTTGGAAAGCCATTTTAACATTTGGAAAGATGCACCAGATTCTGCATGGAAATTACAGGTGCTGGGTTTCACATGAACTCTACTGCAATTGGTATGAAAACAACCTGGCCTTATTTGCAGACAAAAACAACTGATTACATATATTTTGACTGTTATTAAGCATTGTTTGTTGTTGCTACCATCTTGTAAAAAGCAAATACCGCTATTCATTCACCTTCTCCTGATTCCTTAGCTACAGCAAAACACACTGCGGTACTCATTGATGTTGCAAATGTACTGCAATATAGAAATGTAGAGACCTGCGAAGGCAAGGGGGGTGGCATTAATTATAGGTTTTGAGAAAATCAAATGTTATTGCTGAATACCTGAGTATATGTTAGTTCCCAAGAACAGAAGAGTTTTGTCAATCTTTACAAACAAAATATCAACTTTTTGCAAACATTTGCTCAAATACTGTTCTCTTTTTATCCAATTTCCAAGTAGTCACATTTTTAATTGTTTATTAGTTAAATATTGAATAAATGGGTATTTAATGTGTAAATCTATGTTTATTTTACCCTTAAATACACTGAAAAAAATGATTCATTGAAATTGGTCAATGTTTTTGGGTTGGTGGTTGCAGTCAATTTATTTAAGCTACATTTAAACAAAAGTTTTATATTTTATTTTACTTTACTAATCTTTTTTTGTTTAAATGTAGCTTAAATAAATTGATTGCAACCACTTACCTTAAAAAATTTGATTAAATTCAATGAATCATTTTTTTCAGTGATAGATCAACTAAGCAATATTACATGTCTGCGATACTTCCTGTGACCCTGTATCTGAATCACAGCCAATTAGCATATTTGTTTGATATTGAGTTAACACTTTAATTAACCCTTTATTTATCAAGTAAATAGGCTTTATGTCCAGCTGCACTACTTCCTGAACTTCAGCCAGCTCCTTGTTTCCTGTCTGCCATTATTGGACAAACTGATTAATCCAGGTGTGTCTGACCTCAGTAGTCACAACAACAATAATCAGACGCATCTGGATTGGTCAGTTTGTCCAATAATGGCAGACAGGAAACAAGGAGCTTGCTGAAGTTCAGGAAGTAGAGCAGCTGGGCATAAAGCCTATTGCATTTCAGACAGATTTGACCAATTACGTTTATTTATTTGTTTTTTTTAACCCAGCATATTCTGTGTGGAGTTTGCATGTTCTCCCTGTGTCAGCGTGGTTTTACTCCAGTTTTCGTCCCCCAGTCTAAAGACATGCATGCTATGTGAATTGGGGATATCAAATTGCCCTTCCCCAATTTGTGTAGATCAGGGGTTTTTAAAGTCTAAAATAAGCAGGCCTCCCTTTATAGGCAATCTACCCAATGGCGCCTCCCCTCAATATGAAGTGCAGAAGTTAAGACATTTAAGGCGGCTTAAATGGTATGACGCACACTTACGTGAATCTCTATGAAGTGCATACTGTACCAATACAACACTCGGATGTCTGCATGAGAGTTGCAATTCATTTGCTTTGCATTGCATTAATATTTATTGCAATAATATTCAATTATAGCGTAGCGGTTGTCAGCAAAATCAGCTGTGCATAATATTACAAAGCATCCTGCGCTTTGCTGTCAACTTCATAAACGGTACCTTAACACTGAATAGTGATGTGTGACGTGACAGCTAAGAAGTTTTATTCAGTAGGCTATACATTTCTATTGACAGGGAAGGTCAAAAAGTTTGGTTTAAAAATTTGTACGTAAATAACCAAACCGAACTCTGTGTGAACACAAACATATTCAGAAATCAGGACTGACAATTGTGAGCTGCTGCTGTGTGACAGTGATTTTAATATATATGTATAGATAATGTAAAATGTGTGTATACATTATACGTTTATTATGTATTTATCACCATCCTGCGCCTCTCCCTAGACATGCGCTGGCGCCCCTTTGTCTGACATATTTACAGTGGTTACGTGAAAAAAACATCTCAACTGAAAAGAAAAGGTTTGAATTGATGAATCAAATATGTAGGAATAAGACCATATTGTACTGTAAACTCTGTGTGAACTCTAAAACAAAACAGTGCATGTCATAAGGGAAGCTGACATCATCTTCAGTTAAATAATATCTATTGGCATTAAGAGACCTGTCCTCTATTCAGTCAACATTTACATTCAGCTGATGTCTACAGAAATGTCTCTCCTTATTCACACTGTACTCTGACTGCCCATGTTTCACACAGATTGTTTCGGCCTATCAAGACAGTTCCTCTCTGGAGAACCATCTCAGAGGAACAACCGGGTAAAATAAAAAACATGAATAAAATCTCCAGCGAGAAGCACCCGATTCATTTCATGCTTGAAAGTCATTTGACAGCCTTACTAAGTGAACAGCAGCATATGGTGGTTGTATTTAGCTGGCAAACAGGGAAACCGCAGCATTGTCAAATAACGTACAGTGTTCAGCCAAGAGTGCATTTATACAGCCTACGCAGCATCCAAGAAACACAAACTTTAGGAACCAAAGTATTTGTTTTTACGAAAACTAACTGAAAAACAACAATTACTGTCTCATCCTTTTTGTAAAGCTCACAGCTGTAGAGAAAATTAGCCAATGGTCTTTTAAAGGTGCAGTGTGTAAATTTTAGCGGCATCTAGTTATGAGGTTGCGAATTGCGACCAACAGCTTAGTCCACTGCTCACCCCTCGCTTTTGAAACACATAGAGAAGCTGCCACCGGACAAACATGTCATCGTCGTAGACAACTTAGTAAAAAAAATTGTCCATTAAGGGCTTCTGTAGAAAAATGGTGGCACAAAATGGCGACTTCCATGTATGTAGATAAAAAGGTCTCGTTCTAAGGTAATAAACACATAATGGTTCATTATAAAAGGTCTTTATACGCCACTGATAATATAGTTTTGTATATTATTTTGTATTTTGTCAAGAGATCCTTCTAAAAATTACACACTGCACCTTTAATAATTCTTATTTAAGAAATGCCAAATAAAAGATATTTAAGCAATATAAAAGGAAAATGGTGATGTCCAGCTAACTTATGGTGTACAGTGGTCATTGTGAAAAAACATAAAATGGTGTAACAGTGAAGAATATCGCACCTTTAATAGTTCTGTGAGAAACCTTATAGTCACAACAACTTATGTAATACATTTAAAGGCAGGATACGCAGGAATTATCTAATTCTCTAAAAATAACTTTTTTACAAATTTGTTTAAACTGTCTTTATATACAAATACAAAAGAAAGTATAAAACTCGAGTGTCTGTAGACCTCTCACGGCTGTTTTAAACAGAGCTAATTATTTCCATTCGGGACGAAACAAATGATTGGCTTGCGCGACTATCACTCTCTCGCGCGACCATGGCACCACCCCTGTTGCTACAGGATCTGCCTACCCAGTGTCACGTAGATGCGTATAAATAGCACGAAGTGTAAAAATCGTGCAATACATATGCCAAATTCCACTTTGGCGTGCACATGACACGCCAGTCCCTCCCATTCACTTAAACGGTGCATCTTATTTGTCGTTTTATTTATTGGTTTCTCAATTTTTTTCTGTTTTTAAACCATTTTCGCTTGGGTTTTAATTGAAATTAAAATTGTGAATTGTTTTTTTCGTTTGTGAAACATATTTTATGAATATTAATTTTTATTTTGTGTATGTACATTGTTTTTTTGCGAATATATATATTTTTGTGTATGTGAATTAGATTTCATGCATGTGAAATAGTCTACGCATGTGTGAATCATGTTTTTTGCGTGAATTATTAATGAGATAAAATTATCTCCATACTTATGACCATCATAGAGTGTACTGCTGAACATTGTTTATATACAGTATAAACCCAAGCAAGTATTCAGAAAAATTAAGACAACCAGTTGCATATTTTAAATGTTCACAAATAAATATTTGGATAAATGTTAAATCTAACTACATTCAAAAAAGTTCTTCTTAATTAAAATGTTGTTAACTCTCTCGCCGCCAGCGTTTTAAAAAAAAGTTGCCTTCCAGAAAATGTTCTTCTTCAAATATATAAACAGCAAATGAGAGAACAGACCCTCTGCTTTCAAAAAAAAAACTGTTTCATCCTACCTTCAGTAGTTCTTTTGTAATTAGCTTTTGAATATGGGTAGGTTTCTGCAAAAACACCACATTTTAAGCAAAAAGCAGAGATAATTAAATTTTTGTGATGGACTTTTCATAGAGATCCCATTCAGAGCGATCTTTAAAACAGACACGGACATGCAGCCTGCGCAGACTCAAACTGAGCTTAATGACGTAGATGTCACGTAAGCAACCTGTCTGACAATTGTAATTCTTCCAATAGCCGTGCCACGCGAAATTTGAATCAACCACCGAATCTTGCAGAGACGGCGAGGGTGAACAGCAGCAAATTTTGGTAAGTATTCTGATCAATAATCTCCCTTGACTTTATGCCGCCATGTCCACCCGATTGCCTCATAGACAGTAAAAGATTGCATGTGAGCTTCTCTTCCTGTCCATACACAGGTAATCGTTAGCATATTTTACAAAAACTGCTTTTACTGGGCCATAACATAAGATACATGGTAATGGAGCTTTTTATAAATTTTTGTGTAGATTTAGAAATAATTAATGGATAAATGGAGTTTTTAAACGCCTCAGATGTAAAGTTATTCGCTGTCAAAGTGACGCCAAAATGAATGGGAGTCAATGGGATGCTAACAGCATGTGGGGGTTCGCTAAGCAATGGCGGCGCCCGGGGAAGCTTCAATAAAATATGAAACCCTGCCCCCCTGGGCGCCACCTGGTGGATAATAGTGGTATTTTGGAAAGCCGGAAATTCTCGTCATTGGCAGGGAAGCGTTTTCTCTTGATTGATGAGATATCTCGTCAATGGCGGCGAAAGAGTTAAGTCTTTCATGTACTGTAGCACTAAGTTAGCAAAATTGTTTAAGATGTTAAAGAGCCACACAGATCCTGAATCGAAAACTACCTGTATTGCAGTAAGTCATGTAGCTTTCCATCAATGTAAACAATGTGCAAAGTAGTTGAACCAAAAACTGCACGATTAATAAAGTGATTGACTTCTAAAGTAGGGAGTCGACTCTGAATCGCTGAAACGAGTCGTCATATGGATTGAATCTCCTGCCTGTCTTTATCCACGTAATACAAAATCTTTGCATAATAATCTCTGCCTACAGCCTTGCCCGTAGGAGAAATAAAAACTATGACCTGCCCACAGCTAGTTAGTGTGTAAACATCATATCACGATGTGTTTTCAGTTTGTGTTGTTTTCACTACCAAAGGATGAAGAAATATAAAGAATCTGTGGTAAAAAATGACTTTTTCAAGTAGGGAAATACTAAACGTTTGGCTGTGAAGAATCAGTGGTTAAAACTACTTTTTCATGGAGAGATTTAGACGTTTGGCAATGAAAGATGGTTCAGTACTTTATTTGGAACAACATGCGTCTCCTAATCACAACATGTAAGTATGATTATAGCTACATACTTGCTTAAATGAGTGTAAAAATTTTAATGTCTGTCATCGTTTTTATAACTTGGACTAATGATGAATGATATGTATTGATGTTGTTTTTTAAACTGTTTTTTAATATATTGTCGCATGTGCACTAACTTAAGTGTTTACATTTTTGCTATGGTTCGGTCAGCTTACATACTTGCTCAAATGAGTGTAAAATATTAGTTTCTGTCATCATTTTTATTGCTTGGATTAATGATGAATGATGTTGTTGTTTAAACTCTTAATATGCTGTCAGAGAGTCACGTTAGCAATGGCTAACGCATGCTGCAGTTACGGTTTTGCTATGACCCGGTTAGCTTACATAAATGCTTATATGAGTATAAAATGTTAGTTTCTATCGTCATTTTTATTGTTTGGATTGATGATGAATGGTGTGTATTGATGTCGATAATGTCTTCTCAGTAAATCATGTTAGCACTAGGTCAATACATGTTGCACTATTGTTGGTCTGTGCCACTGATCTGTGGTCTGTGCGGAGACTGTGTCAGTTGACCAATCAGAGCAGAGTAGGCTACTGAAAGGTGGGGTTTAGGCAGACTCCTTAGGAAGAGTCATTTGAAAGGCTTCACACGAATCGTTTGGGGATCTCTGAGAAATGGGGTCATTTTAAATTTATATTTTGAGAAAATTACAGTGTTTTTTGACCTTGCATGAATTTAAACCTGTTGTCCGGGACTTTGAAAGGATGGTTAAAATTGGCATCTTACTGGCTCTTTAACATACATAAAAGAAGCCAAGCTTACATAATTAATATGTAATAAATATTAAAATTGAGGCTATATGAAATGTTCTTTGGCGGGCAACTCGTAGACTCGTAGACGCGGGCAACCTAGTGACCACTGCTCTATATCTTGTCATCATGTCTAGTCTTGCATGCATACGACACACAGTGTATGGAGACTGGAGTTCTCGCAGTGATCTATCTCTACAAATGAAACCAAGAAGTGTTTCTTTATTTTACAAAACCAGGATGTCACTTGAAAGGTCACTCCCTGACATTTGTACTTTCTTAAACAACCAACACAATAACTGAATCCAAATGTGCCAAAAGTGGAATTTATCCTGAACTCAAGGGTGTTAAATGTCTCCTCAACACACTTTCAAATTGGGATAGTTATTCTAAACCCTGTTTACCCTAATACGTTAACATAAGAGAGATATCATATGAACTGATAAGTGATCATAAATGGTCAAATGTACTTGGAAATCCAGTTCTTACTTATATGCATCACACATAACTCAACTTTCAAATCAAGAGATCTTATGATAAACTGTAATTTGCTCTATTGAATTAAGCGCACACAGAAACCAACCCAAATCAAGTAAATGGATGACTCTCTGACCTTTTCTACTGTGTGGGAAGGATCCTATAACTATAGCTCATTCTCTATCAAATTTAGTGCAAACATAGACGATAAGGGCTTTCCACTTGGTTTTCAGCTTCTCCTATTTCAGATGTAAACCGAGTTTAGCTTTAAAGCTTGCACTTGTAAAATCACAGGTTGCTTTTCCCTAGAGAGAAGCTACCTTGTTTGTTGCACATTTAAGCTATCTGTCTGATTAATTATTCAAGGGTATTATTTTCAACATTCAATCTATTTCCTGCATCAGCGGTGCTGATAATGGATCCCTGTGGAGTTGGGCGTAAGCATGCATGTTTATTCCACGCTCTCATCATAAGAACTTCACTAGCGTACTGAAGTACAGCCGTAGAAATCGATGCTCACGTGGGTATTAAAATACATTCAGAGAGCAATTCCACAAACAGATGATTATACGAATCCACTAGATGACCCCGTTACGTATGTTAGTTTGAAGCTTTTTTGTTTTGACAGTTTCAATAACAGCTTTAGATGTTCCAACAATGAGATTTATTTTTATTATTATTTATTTATTCCAATCCCCAGAGGATTTTTCCTCCTAGGTGCATAATTTAAGGCTTTTCCTGCAGCTAAGTGCACACAGCCACTATGAAGGAAAATTTATTTTTAGAAGTTGACTACTTACCAAGAAAGAAGTGTATTCTCTAAAGTCATTTATAATATTTATTTGTTTCAATAAAATAGGCATGGTGTGAACTTGTTACCTTGTACGAAATACAGTACAAATGCATAATGAAAATGGTCCTGTCAGCCCTGTAGTGTTTAACATTTACTGTAGTCTCTTGTGACAGGATCATGACAGTTTTGTGTCGGAGTGTGATGTCTGGATCCTTACTCTCAGTCTGGACTTATGCTCTGGGTTATATCTGGTTGTGAGCTCATTTATTTATTTATTTTTGTTGCACACTGGTGTTTGCACACTGGTTACTGTATGTCTGAAATATGTGACAAAATTAAAAGTGTGCAATAGTGCAAAAGTAGGGATACAGAAAAAAATCCACTCAGCATATGTAAGTTTTGCATACAGATGACAATGTTGTCAAAACCATCCAAAATCACACAAATCTGCAAAAATTATGAAAAACACCATGTTTTTCAAGCCAGGCCAGTAGCTAGCAATGTCTCCATGTCTAAACACATAATGTGCATGTGTTGAATTCACTATTTTCACAAATTTACTGTATGTTTATGTAGTTATAAGACAATAACGGTATTGTTTTCAGAAACTGTCACTTTTCACACAGTTATCAGTTATGGGTATGAATGATGAAGCATTATTCTTGTGATATAATCTTTTCTATATTAAGATATGATTATGGTCTTAAACATGTGATGTGTTGTTAATTATGTATTCACTCATTTTGACTGGTCAATGATGTTTTCTCATTGTAATTGGTCATGTGAAAATTTTAAAGGAATAGTCTACTCATTTTCAATATTAAACTATGTTATTACCTTAACTAAGAATTGTTGATACATCCCTCTATCATCTGTGTGCGTGCACGTAAGCGCTGGAGCGCGCTGCGACGCTTTGATAGCATTTAGCTTAGCCCCATTCATTCAATGGTACCAATCAGAGATAAAGTTAGAAGTGACCAAACACATCAACGTTTTTCCTATTTAATGTTTGGTGGTACAAAATAAAACGTAGCGCTTTTCTAAGCGGATTTAAAAGAGGAACTATATTTTATGGAGTAATAACACTTTTGGGAGTACTTCGACTCGCCTGAACAGTCCGCTCCCCTTCTCCCTCTCATAATGGGAGAGGGAGGGTGTTACTGAGATTTTGATACGTTTTTGCAAGCAAATAATGTGTGGGATTTTTTAAGTTTTTGTCTTCATTTGGACTTCATTGTCTTCCCCTACACACCTACCGATTACCTACACCCTGCTGAAAAAAACAGCATACCAGCAAGACCATATGTTGCATATGTTGTGTTTTGGTGCTGGTTTGCTAGTGAACACCAGCTAAACCAGCATCAGCACCAGCATTAGTACCAGCTAAACCAGCACCAAACCAGCATTAGCACCAGCTAAACCAGCACCAAACCAGCATTAGCACCAGCATATTTTGTGTTTTGGTGCTGGTATGCTGGTGACCACCAGCATAGACCAGCATAATTCCCATGCTGGTTTGATGCTGTTTTTTTCAGCAGGGCAGGTGTGCAACATCGACTTGTAAGAAACTTTAAAAGCCATTTTTAAGTCATTTTCAAGTTTTAAAGGCGGAGTCCATGATGTTTGAAAGCCAATGTTGATATTTGAAATCACCTAAACAAACACGCCCCTGCCCCAATAGAATCTGGACCTTCTGTTGATAGACCCGCCCCACACATACGCAAACCGGCATTTGATTTGATTTGATTGGCTATAAGCGTGTTTTGGTAGTCGGCCCGTCTCCTTTTCCAACGCGTTTTTCAAACATCGTGGACTCCGCCTTTAACCCAGACATTTTGTGTAAATGCCCCCTCAATTTCCCAGTACAGGAAGTTTTTCAATAATAACTTAACAGAATAATATATGTACAGAAACAAACCTACTCAAAAAACAGAAGTTGTTAAGTGATATATTATGCTTCAAGCCAGTTATGGCTGGCCACAGACGTGAAGATTTTAAGCCCGTTTTGCAGCCTCTGCAATTAAAATGGGCGTGATACGATTAAACTGTAAAAAACGATGGACATAGTGTCCATGACGTCACCCATAGGTTAGTGAAGAGCTTTTTTGAAGTCAATAGTAGGCGGTCATGAAGTCATCGCCATATTGGCCGCGCATCACCGCTCATCATTCGCAGATAACCAAAAATGAGTAAAGAGGCGGGAAGTGGGTGAAGCTGAGATGGCTGTTTGCTGAAACCACTCCCGCCTAGCTTGACTGTAGTGACAGCAGTGGCAGTTCACCCGTCACTCAAGTGGCCACGCCCTTAATTATGCAGAACTTTAAGGAAGCGTGCACACCAAAGCCTTTACGCCCGCGGCCGCCGCATGTTTTCAATTGTTTCCAATGGAAGCTCTGAGCGCCGAGAGTTGAAAGAGATTCAACTTTGGGTGAAGAGCTCTGCTCGTCAATGTCAGTTCTCACAGACCTGTCCAATCACCGTGGAGGAGGGGCGGGACAAGTATCACAACAACCAACCGGCTCTCGGCTCAAGTATCACAGCTTCCAAAGCGCTCGGCTGAAGAAAGCTGGCGCTCAGCTGAAAAAACAACTGGCATTCTGCGTCCTCCAGGCATTTTCATCTGCGTAAAAAAGCTTTGGTGTGTCTTGACCCTAAGGATTAATATAATTTAAACAGATAAGTTACCAAATAATTATCCCCCTCACAGTTGTCATGAAGGGCAAAATTAGCTATACAGATCAAAAACAATTACTGTAAACATATTTTCTCCTGTAAAGTTGGCCATTTTAACATGGGGGTCTATGGGAATTGACTTTCTTTTGGAGCCAATGGTTTCAATGGTTTTACATTGCAGCCTTGTTTTATTATATAATCATAAGTTCACATAAATAATTCAAATTCACAAATGTCACTTGTTATTTATCTGGTTGGTTTGGTTCAGAAAACAAATATATTGATATTTTTTTAAATCCATAATAATCTATAGAAAAATAATCCCAGAAGTATTTGTATGTGGTATTAAGGCTGTTGAAAATATGACCTTGGACATTGAGGGGAAATTGGGATATTATTGTATTGTTATATTCTGCTCTCAGCTCGTAAAAGCAGAGCAAAGTCACAGCCATGTTTTCATTTGTAATTCCAGAGGGGTTTTGACTTGAAGTCACACTTGTTTGAATGATGAGTGCATGTTGGAAGAGACAGGCGACAGCCAGACTCAACTTTTGGGTTTTCTGAGCTTGAAGCAAAGTCTAAAGTTTCAAAACTTTTACTGAGATCACTTCAGAATATGTATCACTGCAATCTGACCTTCAGCAAAAAGTGCTCAAAACATGATCTGAATACTGTACATTTCACATTTTTTCTTTAGCTAGTGTTCAGTTGTTCAATGTATAGCACAGATCATATTTGGTGTGTTGTGCATTAAAGGGATAGTTCACCCAAAAATGAAAATTCATTTACTCACCCTCATATTGTTACAAACCCGCATAAATATTGGAAGATATTTCGAGTAATGTTTGTAATTAAACCGTTCATGGACCCCATTCAGTTCCATAGTAGGAAAAAAGAATACTATGGAATTAAATGGGGTCCACAAAAGCTTTTGTTACCAACATTTATCTAAATATCTTACTTTGTGTTAGGCAGAACAAAGAAATTTATACAGGTTTGTAACAACATGAGGGTGAGTAAATAATAACAGAATTTTTGATTTTTGGGTGAACTATCCCTTTAAGTAGGATTATCATGTTCAGACTCGAACCGGCATCACATGCAAGCACATAACACCATGCCACTAATCTGATGATCTTCAGTAGGAAATAATGTGATTTTTTTTATTTATTTCAAAGCTCCACCTTCACACATTTGTAAAAACACATTTTCATCTTTTATATTGGAACAGCATTCTTGTTAGATTACGGATTTCAAATGAGAAAAGGGATGAACAAATCAGGACTTATTTTCACCCCTTAGAGGAAAAGCTGTTTGTTCAGAATAAACACCTCTCTGGGTGGTTGAGTAAATAATTAATGAGAGAAATGGCTCATTTAGTAAAACCATGTTGATTAAATAGAGACAAGCATCATGCACATTCATCTCTGCATCTCCGATTAGCGACTCGGATGCTGAGCTGTGTATGTACACTCAGCCAAAGGCAATAAGTTTCCTAATGAGCCAATGCACAGCAAAGCAAATATTAATATTAGTCAAGAGACAATAAATAGCTTACTTAATGTTTGTGTACAGATCTCTTGAAATCTATTTGTTCTTTGCTTTTCCAAGCATATTAACATAAAATTCCAGCTATGCGATGCAGGGGGGCAGAAGGTAAAATATGTATAAAGTAAATAGAATGTATTTAAAATATTAGTTTGTGAATTAGACAAACTGTGCGGGTAATTTGTTTATCATTATCACAAATAAATCTATAATAAAATATTCACGAAGAACAATAAAGATAACACGCACATTCTCTTAATGTATGTAGTGACTGCACATGAAGATACTATTAATTGCATGTCACATATAAAACAATTATGCTGTGTTATTTCCCAGACTGACACAAAATGAATTTGATGAAACCGAATATGCATTAAAAGAAACTAATTATTTAAAGGGCCGCTAACCTAGGTGTTTTCGGCAATATAAAAATAGTCGCTGGTATCCCTAGAATGTGTCTGTAAAGTTTCAGCTCAAAATACACCACAGATCTTTCATTATAAGATGTTGAACACGGCTATTTTTGGCTGCAATGAAAACACGCTGTTTTTGTGTGTGTCTCTTTAAATGCAAAGAAAGCCTTTGTTCCCCTCCTCGTATGCAAAATTGGGGTAGAGCGCTCACACATGTGCTTAAGACTACATCAAAACATGTGTCTCTGGCAGAAGGTTGATCTACGTGCTTATAAGGCTGTGTCTGTGAGCGGTTATGGTTGAGACGTAATCAATGTGACATCACATTGATAGGGGTTTAAGGAAGATTACACAAAGAAGAATTGATGGATCTGTATGATAACAGGATGTTTCTGCACACTCATTTTCTGCTAGAAACACATTTAAAAGTGCATTTTCTAGGTTAGGGGGGCTTTAAGGTATTCCTAAACAATACAAACAACCCAGTTCCTCTAGAGAAAACCTGATTCTGCATTCTACACAGCACATACTGTCAGAATAACATTTTTATCAATGTCACCATAAGATGGGGCTTTAAATGAGGGGAAACGCCATTTCGTAAACCCACAAGAAACAGGGAGTGGGTTAGAAAAGACAAAAGACTCTCAAACTTAATAAAAGGCTTGCAGTAAGACATAAAGCAAAAATGATATAAGGACTTTCAGCATAACATTATTTAGTGTGACAAGTATGATCAAAACCAGAGGTTTACCGTGTGTAGTTTATCGCATTTATTTGTATTTCTAAACAAACAAATGAGTGAATGGGAAAACAGTTAAAGGCACAAGGAAGCAGACTTCTGAGTCCACTGTAATATTACTAATGCGTGCCTTGAATGCATTAAAAGTCATTTTGGATAAAAGCATCAAATGCATAAATGTAACAGCAATTTCATGCAAATGTCAATATTACCATGAAAAATTAAGTTTTAACTAAATGTTTTTAACCATATCCCAGATGTCAATATTTGGTGGTTTAAATACCCATGCCACAAAAGGTCTCTGTTTAAGTTTTTTGAACACTTTTTATATTATGTTTCAGTTACAGTAGGTAACAAATCTACAAATCTATAAAACATCTCTATTTCCTCATAAATGCTCACACCCTGATATTTTTGATGTCTGGACTCTATCATAAGAGGTGAAAAATAAACACATTCCCTGAGAAAAAGTATTTTAAATTTTTTACTGAAAATGTCACATCCTGCTGGAATTGCTCAAAACAATACGGTTAAATCTATTGCTATGCAAAGAATGGTGTTTCATACATGACACACTTTCAAACAGTATTAAAATTTGAATGCAATATTCCAGTCACCAAGGCCCCACAAGCCAGTTCAACTTTTAACAATAAGAAAGACCTGGTGTTGCAAATCTTTTATTTCCTCTAAAATTGAATTCATTCTAACCACACACTACTGCTCTTGATCTCCTATGCTCAAAGCAGTCATGTTAAAAATGACTGTAATAAGATTTTTGGATGCTAAATTAAAGTGACTTCAGTGGACTTCAGTAGCTGCAGAACCCATTATTTGTGTAATAGAGCATTCACAGTGTAAACTTAGACCGTGATATCACAGAGAAGCTTTTTCTGTGAACAGCACTGAGTCAAACAAACACAACAAAGCTTTGCTCAAACATCAGTCTAATCACTGGCTAACTCGCACATCCCCATATGGTGTTAAAGTACAGAAGGCTGGATGTCCACCACAAAATGCCTTGACTGCCCTCTAATGGCCAAATTGGATCAGGGACTTGAGGAATCTTGGAGATTCTGGTTTAGTTTGGATGAGATAGGGTCAGGGGTTGACATTACATTTATATTTTTGTAATTTACTGTTTTGTACAGAAAACTTAATGTAAATGTTAAGACAATTCTGTGAAGATAACCTTGATATATTTAATGCTGACGGGGTAAGATCATGTCAAAGATTGAATTTAATGTGAAATCAATGAGCGAAATCAAACTTTGATGCTCTTTATATCAGCGTTAGATGATTAGACTTTAGTCTGGATTTCACAGAATGCGTTCCATTATTTGTGAATAAGTAATTGCTGAATGCTATAAATCGTTCAAACTTCGTAAGAACAAATACAGTTTTATGGTGCAGGCTACTGTACAGTACAGTTAGCTAAACTGTAGCATTAGCTAAAACTCTTACCTTTGCTCAGAAGACACATGAAACCAAGGCCAAAGACTTTAAGACGTGAAGAGATTGTTGACATTTAGCTGCTTAATAGTTTCCTTTCCACAGAAGAACGAGTGGAGACTGTGGAGATAATTTGAGAAGTTTTCTAGCATAGCATTTAAAGACATTTAATAAAAAAATCATAATAAACTATTTTCTTAAATATTATAATTAATTAACTACAAAAAGACATGTTTTTACTTACATTGCAAGCAGAAATTATGCGTGTTCGACATCACGGGGCTCTGCGTAGAACGATCGCAATATAGCTTCAAAGTCCCGCGAGATCGATTCGAAAATACAGATTTGGACTCGCTCTCGCGGAACTTTGATGTCATACCTCGCTCAGACTGCTCAGCGCCGCATAAAATTCGCCAACGTTTTGCGCGTTGCATGCGTGCAATTATATCCATGTGACCCGTGACGCATTTAAAGCGGTTTGTTTGTGTTTTCAGCTGGCATGATCATGGGAGACCAGTTTGTTAGAGAAGTTCTCAGTCTGTGCCTGCAAAGGCTTGCCATAGAAGAGGCTACAAACTGTGAAATAGGTAAGATATCATATTATTAATTTAGTCTTTACTTCATGTTGTCGTTTCATCTTATGATATTTGTCGTATGCCGCTTAAACCTAAACGGTTGTGTTCCCTTTGTATTTGCTTGTCCATTTTCCTTGTCCATTTTCCTTGTCCAACAATGAAACGCACATTTACCTAATTTTATCACGCTATGTCACATACATATGGCAAAAAGAATATAAGAAAAAATTAGATATTTAATCGGGTCTCTCATCTGAAAGGCATGTTTTTCATTTATTGTTAGTAGTACGTCTGTTTTTCTTCGTACATTTAAGTTATAATAGTTATAATAATTTTGTTATCAAGTTGTAGATTTTACCTTGTTTTACTATGCTCTGCTCTATTTATACTTCAAAAACATACTTGGGAAAACACCATTTTAAAAAAATTTCGCATTTAAAATATATAACGAGCTGTCTTTCTAGTATAAAATGTTTAATATGTTAACCAGATTAACTACGGCAATTATTTTCCTATTTTGTAAACTTTTATTAACTTTTCCCATAATGTGTATGCAAAAAAGCCAAATTTCCCCATAAGATGACACTTAATAAGATTCCCTTTGCTATCCTGGTTAACAACTCTCTGCAGTATTATACTTATTTTATGATAAAACAGGGGTATTCATAAAGGGGTTGTGATAAGAAAAGGGAGAGTTTCAGTTTCATTGTTGGGCTTTTTAGTCAAGGATGCTTGTGTTAATAATGCAGTAACCTTTAGTCACAGGAGGCGTGTTTGGTAAAAGCATTTCTACTACTATATTAAAGGCAGGGTCCATGAACTCTGAAAGCTAATGTTGACATTTAAAATCACTTAAATAAACACGCCCCTACCCCAATAAAATCTAAGCCTTCTTTTGATAGACGCAACCCAGGCAATGATGTCATTTAGTAGACACGCACCTTACTGCTGAATGGTTACAAGTGTGTTTTGGTAGTCATCCCGACTCCCTTTTCCAAAGCACTTTTCAGAAATCTGCCTTTAACCCGCTTCATATCTTCGCTATATTTCTTAAAAAGAAAATCAAACATTTAAAAAATGCTTGTAATAACTTGCTTGTTTAGATTTATTGAACCTTTTAGAATATGCAGAATTCATCCTATGATGATCTTTCATCTGTATTGAATGGCTCGATATGAAATAATGCTATAAAGGCTTTAACATGTGTTGCCATATTTAAACCTACAAGAGCTTATTGAGGTATTGAAAAACTTTGAGGCTGCCCGGAAAAAATGGCTACATGCTGAGCTGGAGCTGAAGAAACACAAAGAGCTCCTGGTGAAGTCAGATGTTTCTCGATCTGCTCTGGAAGTCAAACTGAAACATGCTCGAAACCAGCTGGATGTGGAGATCAAGAAACGCTACAAAGCAGAAGCGGACTATCAGTGTCTGGTTAGTCAATCTTACCAACACTAACAACATTTGAGGAATTCAGATGCAGACATGCTTTCTTGTAAATTAGCATTTTTATCAGGCTTACAGTACCTTTAGGTTATATGTCAGTAATTGTAATGTCTTATTTTCAGAAACATCACTTTAGTCATTTCATTAAAATTTAACAAATTTGACTTTCGCTGCAAAACCCTCTAAGTGCTTTTTGCAAAAACCTCCACTTGTAAATCAATTCTGCTTCTTTGGACAAGACACCGTAAACATTCACATATCACTAAAGATGCAACTAGAAACATTGCAAATAAAGTCAGAATTCAAAAGGTTAAAAACAAAGAAACTGAACCACACATTGGGGGTGCTGTGATCAGGTCCAAGTACACAAAGGACACACGTTTAATGCGTTTAATCCAATTCATCTTTCGTGCGCTTAAAGGAATTTGCTGAAAAATCGATGTGGCATTTAGCAGTGTTTCTGAATTGCCTGAGGCCAGGATTTAAAGGTATTTAATGAACATATTTGCTGAGAGCATTTGGTTAAAGGGGTGGTTCAATGGTATTTCATGCATTCTGACTTATTAACACAGTTATAGAGTTGTTTCCTCATGCTTAACGTAGGCAAAGTGTCAAAAAAGTAGTTGGGCGTGTTACAGAGTATTTCTGTGCCGAATGCACTTAGCCAGGGTTCGTACAAGTTTCGGAAGGTTTTTTTGGATTACGGGTCCAGCTGACGTTTCGGGGGTTTCTATACGTATCACTTCTTTTTATGGGCACTTACCCTGGAAAACCCCACCCATCCCTCAATCAGCGGGAGACGCTAGAACTTACAAACATCACATCACGCGGCACAGCTTTGTTTAATTTCGAAACTCAACAATGGCACGAAAGAAGAAGTGTGTTTTTGGATGTAAGGAGAAGAAAGCCAGCCTTACGGAAACAATGGATATAGTTTATAATCCGGGGTAGCAGCGGAGTTTTGCGTGCGTGTTTGATGCGCTGGATTTCATTGAAAATCCCAACTGAGTCATGAGTTGCATGCGCTAAGTAAGACTTCTGTCTTATGTTGGAAATAGGTGCATGCATATTATATAAATGACACAAACAGTTGGTGAATCATAAGTTAAACAGTGTTATATAGTGTTGCATGACTCGTACTTGCTCCTCCTTAATTTTTCCGTACGTTAACGGAAAGATTCGGTAAAGCTCATCTTTCTTTTATAAATCTGATTCAACTAAAGACTCTTCAGAGATATAAAAGATGTAATACTACTCTATAGATACTCCAGATTAACATCAGAAATGCAGAAACAGCATGTGTTATGTGAGCTTTAATATTATCTAATTTTTGACAGAGGTGAAGTAGTAGCTAATTCTCACTATATTATTGTTGTCCCCACCACCATGTAAAGTTACGCCATCTTTCTTTGCCATAAACATTTGGGCGGCAAATTTTCCCACACAATGACATAGATATGTGGAAGATGTTTGAATGAGGTGTTTTAGGAAGGCGTGGATGAGCCTTCACTTTTAGAAAAAATATCTCTGTAGGTTTACGACTTTAATCTTTGGGACTTTACAGATCTTCTATGTGCAAATTTTTTAACCTTCCGAAATCAAAGGAAAACGTGAAATTGCATCATATGACCCATTTAACCATTCGACCATTACAATTAAACAGGCTGCTTGATTCTGTACCTTCTGTAAGACTTTCAAATTACCATTGCTGTTGCACACTTGCACCCATCTGGGTGATTCTCACGAACCCATTGAAACACCACGGCACTAATGATTTTAGCTTTAAAATGTGTAATATAGTACCATTAAAAAGCATCAGAATTAACACAATACTGTGTTCTACCTTGCACAATGTGTGATTTCAACATAAGAATTTATAATTGGAAATTTTATCTCATTTTCTGCTGGTTCTCATTACCGCAATGTGTCCGGCTGTGTTTGAACATGCGTTATGTTGTAATTTAATCAAATTAACACAAAAATATTAAGATGTTTTGCTAGACTACTTCAGATGACAGAAAAAATATTAACTGAATATTCATGTATAATAATAATGAAGAAAAATTAGGAAAATGATGTGTCCATGCATGGTTCTCATCCTCCGCAACACTTTTTGAGAACAGTTTAAGCACACATACAGTATTTTAATAAAGTTTGATTTTGAGTGACCAAGCACATGGACCAGTTACTTCAAGATGGCTACCAGGTAAGATCATTTTTTTACAGTTAATTTGAAATATTGTCTTGTCAGAATGCTTACACGACATTTTGATTATCATTACCGCAACAGATGCTTATTAAATGTAAATTTAATTAATAGAAGCATAATACTTTGATTTTAAATGCATGTGCAGAATCTTCAAATTATGTTCTTTCAGGTTTGTCATGTCATTTTGAAAATATGTCAGTGTTGATGTTTTCTGACTGTTGCGTTAATGAGATTTTTTAGGACTTATTATTTAAATTATGTTACAAAAAGTGTTAAATGATAAGTAAAAGTTTTTAAATTAATGTTCCCATTTACTCCAGACTTTGTTTTTCAATGTCTGGTGGGAAAAAAGTAAATTTAAGCAATTTTTACATTTTCATGCTTGACATTTTTAAAACCAAGTTTTCGTGAGAATCACCCATCTGTTGTTAAACCAAGCAAACTTTCACCAAACAAAATACTTTACAAACCTATTTCATCAAACCTTAGACTGCGTCAGTGTGGGACAGATTCATAAAGTGTCAATCACGTAGTGCCGTCTAAACTCAAGACTACCAAAGTGTGGCCTTGTACGAGAACTTCAAGTTTAGGGTGCCATTTCGTACAGGGCCACCGTTCAAGTAAATGAGGTCAGTCATGTGTTAACATGCTGGTGTAGTTCATAAAAAAACAGAATTGCTTTGAGGTTTATTGACCATCCAAGTGGCTGAGTTAATGAAGGTACTTACCATGTCTTTTCTCTCATTAATTTATGTGACAGGAGCGGCAGATGCAGTTGATATGTGACGTGCTTGTGCATGACAGCAAATCAAGTGCCTGTCTTAATGATGAACAGAGGTCAATGCTGACCAGCATCAGTCACAGAGGAGCCATTGTCCCACAGCACAGAGGAAAACGGTACCTGAACGTGCAGCTCGTGCAACCTTTGATATGATATTGTTGATTCCATCATGTGTCTTTTTATCAGGTTATCTGTGATTGATGAATCCTCCTTCCTGTCTCACTCCGACATCAGTTATGACAGAACCGATGATGATTTGGTGAAGTATTGCATGAGTATCATAAGTTTGATTGGTGTCAGACACCAAGTGGACATGCATGAAAGCCATTAAAATAGTTTAACAATAGTTTTTACTAAAAATATCATCTTTTCACTGTGATTTCAAGGACTTGGACAGCACTGCATTTGTTAAGCCTCTTAAGTCAAGGGCTCGTGAGAGAAGAGTAGGTAGTGCTTGTACCATTTGTTTTTAACTTTCTGCTTTGTCTTTTATGTGCCAATTTCCTTTTCAGATTTAAAAAAAATCTAAACATTTATCACTATGCCTGTTAAGTTGTAGGAGGTTTCATGGGGTTTTGGTATTTACTATAAGCCTCATTTTCTTTCACTTTGTATTCAGCGTTCATCAATGGGCCCATGTGTTGGTCCTCCGATGCAGAAAAGGGGAAGGGTCAGTGGCCGTTCAGGAGATCTTTTGGGGTCTAGACCACTTGAGAAGGTTGGTAATTTTGTGTGTTAATTTGCCTTAATCCTTTTATCGTTTGAAGCAAGCGAATGCATTATACTGTAATCTAAACAAATAAAAATACACCAAAAGTGAATTGTAGTGCAAATATCATAACCATTTACTACAGTACATTAAAATGCATTGCATTGTTTAAATGGGGGGAAAAGTTAATGCTATCATTCATGACTTAAACACTGCCACAAAATCTGATCCGACTGCATTCTGTAACCGAATCTAATGTGATTTGGATTGGGTTTTCATTTACACTACAAACAAATAAACACTTTTGAATAAGATATGTTAAAAGTCTAAACATCTTTTCACATTTATCTGCCTGACTAAGAAGGTCTGTTAGGTGTTTAAAGGGACACCATGAAACTTTTTGGCCACTAGGGGGTGCTAGACACGTATTTTTCACTTCTAGCGCCCCTAGAGCCCACAAGCGCCGCAGCACAGTCGCAAAGGAAAGGAACTGGCCAACCTTAAAACTAAACTAAAAACTAAACATTTAAAATGCTAAACGATCAACATTTTGAGACAACAGGGAGAAACGCAGTCATGTTACAACTTTCTGATGAGGAACTCGTCGTGGCAGAAGCCATTTCTCAATCTGAAGGTTGCAGCCTCCGGATGTCGTATTTCTAAGCTGTATACGTCATCAAGACTGTCTTATTTCACAATATTAACAATTACAAAGTTGACTATTATACTTAGTTAATCGTAAATTGTTGCAGTATGCTTATGACTTGTGAATGTAATGCTCAGTTTACCTTAAAGGATTAGTCCATTTTCTTAAAAGAAAAATCCAGATAATTTACTCACCACCATGTCATCCAAAATGTTGATGTCTTTCTTTGTTTAGTCGACAAGAAATTATGTTTTTTGAAGAAAACATAGCAACATTTTTCTAATTTTAATGGACTTTAATAGAACCCAACATTTAATACTTAATTCAACACTTAACAGTTTTTTTCAACGGAGTTTCAAAGGACTATAAACAATCCCAAACGAGGCATAAGGGTCTTATCTAGCGAAACGCTTGTCATTTTTGACAATAAAAATAACAAATATACACTTTTAAAGCACAACTTCTCGTCGTGTAGATCCGGTCGTGATGCGCCAGCTGACCCCACTACGTCACCGCAATACGTCATCACGTCAAGAGGTCACAGAGAACGAACGCGAAACTCCGCCCCAGTGTTTACATGTGTTGAGAAAGAGGACCGTTTCTACGTTGTTGTATGTCAACTGATACTAATTAATGTCTTTATGGCAGTTTATTGTTTAAAATGGTCCGCAAATGTGCGTTTTATATATGTAACACGTGACCTCCCTACGTCACTACGCATTTACGTTAGATACCGCTGGACCGGACCTTGACGAAAAGTTGTGGTTTAAAAGTATATATTTTTTATTTTTCTTGTCAAAAATGACAATCGTTTCGCTAGATAAGACCCTTATGCCTCGTTTGGGATTGTTTATAGTCCTTTGAAACTGTTACGTCTTGAGTTAAGTATTAAATGTTGGGTTCTATTAAAGTCCATTAAAATTAGAAAAATTCTGCAATGTTTTCTTCAAAAAACATAATTTCTTCTGGACTAAACAAAGAAAGACATCAACATTTTGGATGACATGGTGGTGAGTAAATTATCTGGATTTTTCTTTTAAGAAAATGGACTAATCCTTTAATAAACCAGGCTTGATGACGTATGCAGCCTGCATATTTGACCTCCGGAGGCTGCAGCCTTCCAATTCAGAAACGACCAGACGTATTTCCTTGCCTTTTTCCAAACAAATATTGTTGCATCGTCTCTCTCTCCCTCGCCACCAGGATTTTCCGCAATGGCGCTCGTTATTCCTCTTTTTTGTGTGAAAATCGATCCAAATCCAAGTAAACCGATGCGTTTAGGTCTGCCGCTTTGTAGTACGTCACGCGAGTGACAGCGGAACGCAGCAAATGAGGAAGAGAGAAGAGAGAAACGCTCGG
Organism: Misgurnus anguillicaudatus; assembly: GCF_027580225.2. Classification (NCBI taxonomy): domain Eukaryota; kingdom Metazoa; phylum Chordata; class Actinopteri; order Cypriniformes; family Cobitidae; genus Misgurnus; species Misgurnus anguillicaudatus. Next base: position 17,163,668 of record NC_073353.2, read on the forward strand.
ATCTGATTGGTGAATGAATAGGGTTTGGTTTTACACTGTGAGCAAGTTTGAGTGCTATAGCATCCTGGATTGTAATTTAAATATCATAGACACAGTAAAAGAAAGGTAAATACGTGAACACAGCATCTGAATACAGGGAACTATATGCAATATAATCGCCGCAATTTATAAAGAACATTGCATTTATGTATGAATCAACAGTTTATATAAAAAATTGCCTTAAAGGGGAATCGAACCCGGGTCGCCCGTGTCAAAGGTCCGTGACACTAAAGACTGTGCCACAGAGTCACATAATAGAAGTTGCTCTCTACACTCGTTAAGTAGCCTCCAGCAAAATTCATGTTAAAAACAAATTGTGTGGAGGAAGTGACGTATGCCGTAAAGCAGTCGAATTTTGTAGTTTTTTTGGTGCTCTGGTTACTACCAGAAACCCTAAGTTTTAAAATACGAGTAAAAGTGATACAGACCCCGTCAGGCTATAGTAGACATGTCATTCAACCTATTTAAAGTCGATGTACTATCACAAGGGTCTTGAAAATTTATTATGAAGGTTGAAAAATTACATGTTGTCACTTTAAAATAATCCCCTAAATAAAGCAGCTCTTGTTATTTACCACTTAATGAAACATCTCCTGGTTTATAACTCTGAAATAATGGATTTGCAGACTTCTAATGGGACTATAACCAACAGTAAGCAAAGCTTGAGAGGTGTGTTGTGAATTGTTAAACACAATTTTTGTCTTTCTTTTGTTAGGGGGATTATAGTCTATAAGTTTGTCTAATGTCATTTCTCATCAATTCATTCGTTCATCAGTCCTTGGCCGGCTGCGCATCACCGTATTGCACCGCCCACCATGCTGCTCAGATGAGAACAGCAGTAGACCATGTCTTGACTGTCTCCATCTCGAAGACTTGTATCACTCCCACTCAGCTGGCATTGTTTTCTAAGAGTGAAACAAAGCTGTTTGGCACTTTGAAAAACTACATTTGTCTTTATTGCCAGAAACATGGACACAAACTAGATGCTACTGTGGGTCATGCAAGATGATTGGATTCAAATGGATTTTATGTGTGTTTATCTGTGTGTCTCCACGTATGCGGTTAGGAAATTGAGACGACTGTTGTGAAGGCATCCGTCACCACTCCAGAGAGTGGAGGTCAGATTCACATGGTAATAGACATAACTCAGGAGACTCCGGAACATCCATCCAGGGCTCTCAGAAATGAACATTTTCCATCTGTTGCTGGTAAAAAAACACAGAAGCCACATTTTTAAATGAGTTCTTCTTTTCCCAAACTAACCAGAATCTTCCATTCAGAACAAACGTCTGTGTGGGCAACAAGCGAGGCCACAGAAGCTGAGACGATTGTTGAAATGGAGGTGACCACCCCAGAGCCCATACTCCCTCAGGACTTATCCCCACCCGCTGTCGATAAGACTTTGCAGCATGTATTCCAACAAAAAACAGTAGGAAACCATGCATTAAACTTTACAATTGTCTTAAACATTTGCATTGTCTTAAAGGGGACATATCATGAAAGTCATGTTTAAGTGCTATAAATGGGTCCCCAGTGCTTCTATCAGCCTAGAAAATGTGATAAAGATCAACCCAGTAACTTATTTTTTACATGTTTGCAAAGAATGGTTTACAAAAACTAAGTCATTGAAATCTGGCTCCCCTTGTGATGTCAGAAGGGGATAATACAGCCCCTTAATCTGCACTATCCAACGACGGCACTGCCATTTAGTGCAGAGATCAGCTCATTTACATTTAAAGGACACACCCAAAAACTTCACATTTTTTGCTCACACCTACAAAGTGGCAATTTTAACATGTTATAATAGACCCTTTTATAGCTCACGTGATTAAATAGCCTGCGCGTGCATTTCAGCAACAGAAGTGGTGTTATTCCCCATTGGTTCTAACGTATTAGCAACTCATAAAGTTTATATAAACGGTTTCCCAGTATCAAAATGTCTGGTTGTTGCGTTTGGTTGCACTTATATAATATACTAATATACGTATATGTGTATCTGGCAACTTTATTTTTGGCCATCTGGTAACGTCTTCTATCCACTCCACTATAGTACACGGATATGTAGCTGTGTTGAAAAAGTTGATAGTCAACTTTTTAAAATAACTTTCTCTGTCTGTGTTGCTTCACTGCTGATTCTTGCCATACTGAGCGTTTTACCCAAAGTTGAACGTTTGCTGGCGTGAACAGCAATGTTTTTGAAAAGTGCTGCGCTTCCATTGGAAACAATTGAAAACGTACTCTGGCTGCTGGCGTAAACGCCTTGATGTACAGTACACGGCCCCTAAGGGTTGAAAATGGTTATGTATAACTAAACTATTTGGTTTATTTACATCAGGGGTCTTCAACTACTGTCCTTCGAGGACCAAATTTTAAAATTGTAAATATGATGTGGGCTAAACTTTCACCCCTATTTTTACCTTTTATTTATTTTTTATTTTTTACTTTGACCTATTATATATAGGAGTTTGCTCCCTAGTGGCAGTTGTAATGAAATTTCAGTTTAATCGTAAATCCATGTCAAGGCAAGAGCCTTTTAATCTACTTTCAAAAAATCTCCGGTTGCACATGATTGAATTAAGTTTTCTTAAAATGATTTTTCTTTAAAAAAAATTAGTGGATCTATGTAATTTTAATTATGTACACCAGTTCAACATGATTGAATTAAGTTTTCTTAAAATTAAATTAATTTTAATTGATGTAAATTTTTTTAATACTGCGTTCACACTAGCCGCGATAGAGGCGTCAAGCACTAGTGATTTCAATTTTAAAGGTGGATTTTCTTGAATTTTAGAAAAGAACCGCCTTCTCCACTTTTTAAAGAAATGCAATTGCGCAACACTCCTGATTGACAACTAGGAGGACCAATAGTCTTGATGATCCACCCGGAAAAAGAAAATCCTCCGCAATACCTTTTAAGTCAATGTGGAGATGCGTTGACGTGCGTCTGGAGGTCTGGCGGCGCGAATGAGGCATTTAGTGCTGCGCTTTAGACGCGATTCCGCCTCATTCGGCCAAATTTACCGTTGCCACGGGAAATGTGCGAGTTGAAAATTTTTAACTTTGACGGAAAACGTGTTGCATTAACCAATCAGGAGCTTGCTCTAGTAGTGATGTGATTACAGGAAGCAAGCGGAGTTGCAGAAGCCCCGCCCATGATGCGAATTTCCGCGTGAATGTCTTGATGACTAGAATTTCACGCGCGAATTTGACGCCTTAAACGCAGCTGGTGTGAACCCAAAGTAAGAAAACCTAATTTAATCATGTCCAGGAGTTTTTTGTTCAGTGTATGTATTTACACTTAATAATTTACTTATCAGTAATCAATCGTTTTTAAAGGATTCAAGTGTTACTGATAAAGTTAAACATTAATAATTTTTACCTTGCACCTTGTGTTTTGATTGAAACGCACTGGAATACATCACTTTCGGTCAGCGTGTGTGACTAAACCACGTGACAAGTTGATTTTTTTATGCATCCAAAGCTCAAATTGGATCTGATAATTACGCACCCGCAGATGGTTGGCATCCCATGCAGCCCATTTCTGAATCTCTTTCCGTTTTTTCAGCCATCATTTGTCATGTACAGTGTAAAGGTAAAAGTAACACTGCTGATTTTAAATCAGACAAAGTTGACCGGCGGGCCGGATAAAGATGATTGAAGGGGCCCCATTTAGCCCGCGGGTCACCAGTTGACTTATCCTGATTTACATATATAAAATAGTTTTGTTATAAATTTTTAAAAAAATAAGTCAGAGAGAAATAAAAAATACCACTTCAAAAGAAAGTGTAAATAGGATTCCATTTAAATGGCACTGACTATTGCAAGATAAATGTATTTTGAAGGTGATTCGCCCTGAGACATGCACACCATGTGGGAAAAGGATTCGCTTTGGGAAGATTGCAGTAAAATGCAGAGACTGTCGAGTGGTGAGCCACCCTGAGTGTAAACAACTCTGTGTTGAGAAGTGTAGCCCTAATGCACATGGTTCAGCCCAATCCAATGAGGTATTTCCCTTTTATACTCATACATACATGTCCCCATATTGGGCTGATTTGTTTAAAATTGGTTTCCTTTTTCGATTCAGGACACATTAGAGAGCTTCGCCCCCTCTACACGTCCACGGATACCCTCTCTGATAGTTCAGTGTGCTCATGAAATCGAGAGAAGAGGACTTGAAGAGGTGTTTTGTTTGTTTGATAAGTAAAAGTTTTCTCATATTGCTCCAACAGTAGGATAGTTGCTTAAAGGATTAGTCCATTTTCTTTAAAAAAATCAAGATAATTTACTCACCACTATGTCATCCAAAATGTTGATGTCTTTCTTTGTTCAGTCGAGAAGAAATTATGTTTTTTGAGGAAAACACTCCAGGATTTTTCTCATTTTAATGAACTTTAATGGACACCAACACTTAACACTTACACTGAACTAAATGATTCATTGAATTTAATCAATTATTTTAAGGTAAGTGGTTGCAAAGTGAAATTTATTTAAGCTACATTTAAGCAAAAAATGTATATTTTTTATTTTACTTATCTTTTTTGTTTAAATGTAGCTTAAATAAATTGATTGCAACCACTTACCTTAAAAAAATTTATTAAATTCAATGAATAATTTTTTTTCAGTGTGACTCTACACTTTTTCAATAGAGTTTCAAAGGACTCTAAACGATCCCAAACAAGGCATAAGGGTCTTATCTAGCGAAACGATTGTCATTTTTGACAAGAAAATTAAAAAAATATGCACTTTTAAACCACAACTTCTCGTCTATCTCTGGTCCTGTGTTGCGCCCAAGTGACCTCACGTAATTGCGTAGTGACGTAGAAAGGTCACGTGTTACATATATGAAACGCACATTTGCGGACCATTGTAAACAATAAACTGACACAAAGACATTAATTAGTATCATTTCGACATACAACAACGTCGGAACGGTCCTCTTTTTTCCCCACTTGTAAACACAGGGGCGTAGTTTCACATACGTCATCCGTGACCTCTTGATGTGATGACGTATTGTATGAGGTTGCGCTGGTGCATCACAGGACCAGACCTAGACGAGAAATTGTGGTTTAAAAGTGCATATTTTTTATTTTTCTTGTCAAAAATGACAATTGTTTCGCTAGATAAGACCCTTATGCCTCATTTGGGATTGTTTATAATCCTTTGAAACTCTGTTGAAAAAACTGTTAAGTGTTGAGTTAATTATTAAATGTTGGGCTCTATTAAAGTCCATTTAAAATGAGAAAAATCCTGCAATGTTTTCCTCAAAAAACATAATTTCTTCTGGACTGAACAAAGAAAGACATCAACATTTTGGATGACATGGTGGTGAGTAAATTATCTGGATTTTTTTTTAGAAAATGGACTAATCCTTTAAACCGAACAGTCTATACACTCTCAGAAATAAAGGTACAAGAAGGTAAAAAAGTTGTCACTGGGGTAGTACCATTTCAAAAAGTATACTTTTGTACCTAAAAGGTGCATATTGGTACTTCAGTGGTACTTCTGAAAGGTATATATTTCTACCAAATAGTACATATTTGGACCTTTTTAAAGGGTGTTCTCCCAGTGACAACTTTTGTACCTTTTTTCTGAGTGTATGCTGCCCACAATCTGTTCAGTAAATGTCTGATGCATATTGCTCACAAAACAGGAAACAAATTTAGACTAGTAAATTCATCTGATTGGCTGACTTGCTTATTGCAATACATTACAACAGTGCAATTCATAAGTTTGATGGATGAAAATATGTTGTGTCTTACTGGTGTGTGTATATAGAAAGGTATTTACAGAGTGCCAGGAGGTGAACGGACGGTGAAGGAACTGCGGGAGAAATACCTGTGTGGGAAAAGTCCAATGATGCTCCACAAAGTAGATGAGATCCATGCTGTCTGTGGACTCCTCAAAGACTTCCTGAGGAAACTAAAGGAGCCCCTCGTAACATTTAAACTTCACAAGAGGTTTATGGAAGCTGCTGGTATGTTTGCATCAAAATAGTATGGAAATTATAATTTTTATTTCCAAAAACTAGCTCACGCCAAAATGTATACTGTAGAAATGTTCTTGCATTTGTGATCAAAATAATTTTCCTTCTCAGGGTGATGAAAAATCTGACATTGACAAAGTGATTGTTCACCCAGAAATGAACCTAAACTTGTAGTTAAGCAGACCTGCTATTTTACACGTGTGCGCTGTATTGCAGGTCATGTACTATAATAGCTCATGTTGAATTTAAGTCATTATTCACTCTTCAGACCGGTTTGCTTATCGCTTATAAGACACAAGGTGACCCAATGAAGCCTGGCCTTACTGGTTCCCTTACCTTTCTTTTTAACATCATGAGACACAAATCTTCCACGTTGTCATTGATGGTCCCATGCTTGACTTTCAAAACTTTGTTTGCTTTAGGGTGTCCATCAATGAGGGCTGTCTTTTTATAAAGATTGATTATACAAAATGCTTGCAATTTTGCAGAGGGTGGAAACCATAGCAAGTTTCTAACGCTTGTGTATCCCAGGGGCATCAGGATGTATGCTAGCCTCATTCATTTTGGGCGGATGGTTATTTCCCAGTACTTCTAATATAGTTGACAAGTCTCTGATGACTTGGAAACAATAATCATTTTCAAACGTTATCTCCCGAACCAGCGGTTGTCTCGTTCTGCATTTTAATTTCAGCCTATCGCAACTGAATGAAGGGTAAGTGGTAGTTTTAGGAGGAGTCAGGGTGTTCCTCCTATTATTCTTGAAGTTGTTTTCCATCCCTCATAGATTCTGCATGACTTCAGGGTAAATTACCTCCCTTTTAAATTATAAATTGGATTGAATGTCATAAGGAGAGCCATATTGTTTAATTTTCTTGGCCATGAATGGCTGTGGCATGCAAATCGGAGAAGGTTCTTATAAAGTACCTGCTTCTGATGATTGCACACCTTTGAATATGTACCGTATCTTAAAGAAAAGCTTATAAAGTGGTTTAACGCACCTATAATATCTGCTATTTTGCTCTTACGAGAGTGCGAATTTGAGTCCTTCTCTCTCACAGAGATGGCAGATGAGGACAAAAGCATAGAAATGTTTTTACAGACCATCAAAGAGCTCCCGCAGGCCAACAAGGACACGCTGGCCTTCCTCGTGTTGCATTTGCAGAGGTAAAATTTAAGGCTTTAATGTATTTCTGAAGTTCTTTGTTTTTGTTAGTTTATTAAATTTTTTTACACAATGTTTCTCAGAGTTGAGCTGAGTCCGTCGTGTCAGATGGATCGGAATAACTTGGCTAGAGTTTTCGGCCCCACCGTCATCGGACATGCGATGCTTGAGCCTTCTCCCATGACCATTATGAGAGACACAAACACTCAGCCCAAAGTAAGCTTAGAAAGTAAATCAATATGTGATCCTGCATGTATATGTTCATGTATGAAATGAACAGACTGTCCTTTGACTCCATTGAAACAGGTAGTAGCTCGGTTACTGTCCTTCCCTGTAGATTTCTGGGAAGGTCTCCTAGCTGAGGATAAAGATCGCGTCATTCCTGCTGTGGTGGATTCGCACGTCAGCCGTGCTGGTCCCAGCACCAGCAAAGGTACATGCATTAGGTCTCATGTTATGGAGTTTACATTCCAATATATATTATTCATATTCTGCTTACTTCATATTATAATGGCCATGAAGTGACATGTATTATGCACTTCCTATCTAATATGTGAGGGTTAATATACAGCCAGCCAGTTGTTATCAAATAAAAAATTCAACAGAGTGATTTCATAGTAATCTACAGATTTTTTTTTCCAATAAACATAAATGCAACTTTTCAAGATACAAACAAAGATTTTTACTTAACACTAAACTCTTGATTACGCATGAGATTATGCGAGTATCTGGCAAACGTGAGCGTCTCTTTTATCATAAACCCTTTAGACGCATCTGCAGCAGGCACTTATTTTGACAAGACACGTGAGACACACAAGATCTCTCAAATTGCAAAACACAAATTTTGAAAAAAGAAACCACACACATAACGGGCTTCGAAAAAAGAAGTCACCGTCCGCCACTGGTGAATGTACCTGGATAACTAGGAATAAAAGACCTTTGGATGTTGCCACTGACCTATAAGAATCAAGTGTTCAGGAGCGCCATGTGATAAATAATAATTTTCTGCTATCTCTTAGATGACAAGATCTTCAAGCCTGTGACCTCTCCTGAGTTGAGTAAATACATGAAATCGTCCTCTAGTGGCTCCATCAAGGGTCGAATCAAGCATTTTGGAGCTTTTAATAATCCGTAAGCTTATATTTTCCCAAAGCTTTTATTCCATTGATCTCAAGTACATTATGTAATACTGTTTTGAAATGTATAAACCCCTTCTTCTTTCTAGAAGCAAACCAAAACATGATTCAGGAAAGAAGAAATTCTTCACATCACCGAAATGATTTATTGTGTGTACTTGTTTATGTATTTTTTTTGTGTCTGGTAGTTTCACAGGGGACACTTTGCTTTGATGGCTTGAAAGTCTTTTCTACCACAGGTAAAAAGCACTGTAGCACTTTAAAACCCTACTTATAAAATAATTGAAAATGTTACTATAAATATTAGTCTGTCTAGAGGAATCATGAAGAGATGAAACTACATTTCAAAACAAATATAATTATGTGAAGTATAAAGATGTGTCTTGTTGGTATGGCTAAACACGGGTGAACTGCAATATTAATTTATGAATAAATGATCATGTAAATATATGTTTTGTCTTGAGTGTTTAGTAATAAAAACCAGGCACAAATTTGATTTATAGTAAACTGGCTCTTGATAAAGTGGTTTGTATTTTTCTTTACCCATCAATTAATCTGCATGTTTTTATAATGAAAATGTCAGTTATGTGATTATATTAATGATGTGGGTCTCTATAGAAATCAATGGTCTGGTTTCATTTATAAATACAGACATCAAGAACCTCAAGGATGGCAGCAAATTGCATTATCTTTTGTTACAATAAAAATAGAATTTATTGCAGATGTCTAAGACAAGACAAACAAAATACTTCAACATAATTACACCACTCTTTTTATATTTTACCATCTAGCAAGAAAATACATTATATTTTATCAGCAGTGTAATGAAAAAATGTGTTCTGTAACAGAGTTTTTTGGCATTTGTTTTTATAATTCAACTTCAAGATAAACCATGTATCTGTACCAAGCACCACCCTACAGCATACAGTCTCATCTTTTGTGAAAAATTAAACATAATAAATACCACCAAAGATGACTTGGCCATTAATAATAATGTTTCATTTAAAGTATTAGTTTTTACTAAATTCTATGAACGCGTACAAAGGAAAAGTGAACACCGGAAGATAAATCTACAATATGATCTGGTTTTTGAAGCTTCTGCTGAGGTCTTTGTGTGGCAGGACGATAGAGTTGAGTATGATGACCTCAGATGGTATATTTACATTACAGCCTGAGGAGAAAGTGAGATGGCACCTGTTTAAAATGTACACTAAATCTCTAGTAGCACATGATAACATGCTTTAAAATTACCTAGAATTGTAATGGAGGGTGTTAATTTTCCATCTCTGAAGAGCGTCTCGCTATCAATTCTAGCATATGGGTCATTAGGATTTGGGTCACTAGGGGTCCCTTCAACTCTGGCCCATTTGCCGATAGTGCTGTCCCATCCCACAATACTGTTCAACACACAGCTATGATCCTACAGGAGACACAAATGCAATTCAGGACATACAGCACATACAAATAATAACAAATAAAGATAAAGGGGTGGTTTCCTGGACAGGATTTAAAGGGATAGTTCACCCAAAAAAGAATTCTGTCATTGTTCACTAACTCTCATTATATTACAAACCTATAAATTGCTTTGTTCTGGTGAACACACAGGAAGATATTTTGAGAAATGTTTGTAACCAAACCATTCATGGACCCCATTTACTTCCATAGTACGAAAAATGAATACTATGGAAGTAAATGGGGTCCACAAACATTTTTGGGTGAACTATCCCTTTAAAGAGTACAAATCATAAAATCTGACTTTTTTCATGTTTAAGTGCTATAATTGGGTCCCCTGTGCTTCTATCAACCTACAAAATGCGAAAAAGATCAACCCAGTAACTTAGTTTTGGTAAACCATACTCTGCAAGAATGTAATAAAATAGGTAATTAAAATTTGGCTCCCCTTGTGATGTCAGAAGGGGATAATACCGCCCCTCAATCTGCACTATCCAACCATGGCACTGCCATTTGGTGCAGAGATCAGCTCATTTGAATTTAAAATGACACACCCAAAAATGGCACATTTTTGCTCACACTTACAATTTTAACATGCCATAATAAATTAAATATATAATATTTTGAGCTAACACTTCACATACGTACTTTATTTGACATTTTAAAAAAGTTTTGTGAAATGTCCCCTTTAAGCTAGTTCCAGACTAGAATGCTTTTTTGAGATGTCTTAACTTAAAACAGCTTGCACTCACATATTTTAAATTATATCAGTTCCATTGTTTTGTCTCAAGATTCAGATCATGTTTTTTGTAAGGTATTTTTGTAAAAACTAATTTAATGTAATAATATAACTAAGGCTTAGTCCTGGATTAATCTAAACTCTGTCCAGGAAACTGCCCCAAAGTGACTCTTATCTCGCTGGCACACATGAACTCACCTGTAAAGTTGCACCATGAAGGATGATGGATTCTCTAACACGAACTCCTGCACCTATCGTTACCCCAGTACCTATGGACACGTTTGGACCTAACTGAGAGAAACAATATAGCACAAATTGATCTGAAATTATAATCCAAATAATAAAACAAAACATACTAGTTTGTTTTTTAGTCCAAATGTGACCCAGTCTGTGAAAACCAGGGTCATTTTAGGTGATTTACCATTAAACATTCTGTGAAATATAACCTTGATATCTTTAATATTGACTAAGGCCATGCCAAAGTGAGGGTGAAATCAAAATTTGATGCTCCAAATCTCATAATTAGATTATGAAACTTCAGCCTGGATTTCAAAGACAGGGTCGCGTACATTGAGAAAAATAAGTATTTGAACACCCTGCCATTTCGCAAGTTCTCGCACCCAGAAACCATGGAGGGGTCCGAAATCGCCATCGCAGGTGCATGTCCACTGTGAGAGACATAATCTAGAAAAATTCAGAAATCACAATGTATGATTTTTTTTACTATTTATTTGTATGATACAGCTGCAAATAAGTATTTGAACACCTGTCTATCAGCTAGAATTCTGACCCTCAAACTCTGCCTTCAAAATGTCCACCTCCACTCCATTTATTATCTTAAATTAGATGCACCTGTTTGAGGTTGTTAGCTGCATAATGACACCTTTCCACCCCATACAATCAGTAAGAATCCAACTACTACTAGGGCCAAGACCAAAGAGCTGTCCAAAGACACTAGAGACAAAATTGTACACCTCCACAAGGCTGGAAAGGGCAACGGGAAATTTCCGAGCAGCTTGGTGAAAAAAGGTCCACTGTTGGAGAAATCATTACAATATGGAAGAAACTAAACATGACTGCCAATCTCCCTCGGACTGGGGGTCCATGCAAGATCTCACCTCGTGGGGTCTCAATGATCCTAAGAAAGGTGAGAAATCAGCCCAGAACTACACGGGACGAGCTGGTCAATGACCTGAAAAGAACTGGGACCACTGTTTCCAAGGTTACTGTTGGTAATACACTAAGACGTCATGGTCAAGGTCAACGTTAAGGAAACGTTTGACCTCTGTAATTGCAAATAAAGGCTACTGTACCAAATATTAACAATGATTTTCTCAGGTGTTCAAATACTTATTTGCAGATGTATCATACAAATAAATAGTTTTAAAAAATCATACATTGTGATTTCTGGATTTTTTTTTTAGATTATGTCTCTCACAGTGGACATGCACCTATGATGACAATTTCAAAATAGCAGGGTGTTCAAATACTTATTTTCCTCACTGTATATCTGGAATGCATGGGTGAGGAATAATTATATGTCTTGAAAAATAATAAAGGATATAAAAGTATAAGTATACCACAGCAGTTGGATCGATGCTGGCAGTTGGATGTATATAAACATTTCCTACAATAAAAAAACACTTTTATATATAGATAGACTCTACATATAGTTTTTCCAAACATACATTTTTATATTTCTACCAAGTATTTACCCATGATCTTTGCTCCTCCATCTTTATTTGTAGCCAACCTCTCTGGATGAGTTTTATGGTATTGGTTAAGATACAAGCGGCTTGCATAGATTGCAGATCTGTAAGAAAGGTAAGCATTACGTTTTTGCTTATTTCTGCTTGAGTTTCCCCACAGTAATTCCTCGACTTTTTGATATTGATAATTGAACTGAAACAATATATGCTCACTATTATTAGAAGACAAGCTGCAATAAAATCAGCAAATGAGCATAATAAAGATTTTGGCAAAAACTAACCCTGCAGATTTAATTTGACTCCAGAAACGGTCCGTTTTGTACACGTATAACTTGCCCTGGGCTGCCAGTGCAGTGAAGATGTCCTGTTCCAAGCGAATCACCTCTGCCCGATGCCAACCATTGGACTGCTCCTCTCTGACAACAAGACGAGTCATAAAAATAATCCAGACATTATAAATCAATTTATTTCACACAGTAGTGCTGCCAGGAAATGCTATAAAAATGACACTGATAGACATAAACATACTTGGGTAGGAACATTTGAAAGGTACTATTGAAAGCAAATACTGTAACAACATAAAATTGAATGTGACTTTTATAATTAGTCATTTTTATTGGTGAATCTGACTACACAGCAAATAATGTAGAGATTTGACACTATACAATTTATAGAAGAACCGATATATCGGCAAATAATCGGTATCGGTCGCTTAAAGCATCTTTTTTTACACTCGGCCGATAGTTTAAAAACAGCTGATGGTCATGGGCCACATTTTCTGTCAATCAAAAGAGAACAGGAAAATGCAATGTGTATAGAAAATGTAAAAAAACATTACTAGTGTAATGTTCAATACTATAATTGTCAGTATATTAATTAATAACAATATTAATTAATAACATTCAGAAAATTGTATCTTCAGAATTCAGTTAATGCAAGTTAATATAACCACCAAACTATCGGTATCTAGAAAATATTAGTCTGAATAATCGGCTATCCGTAACAATGAAAAAAAATTTTATAGAAAATCGGTGCATCTCTAATTAAATTGTTTAGTTCGTTTTAGTAACATCAGTCATTTGAAAATCAAAAAAGTCATTTAAGTAAAAAAGTTATTTTTAACAATGGTATTGATGAACATGCACTTTAAAACTAGGATCATTACAAAAGTAAACATGATATAATTTCATGTTGTCTTTAATGATAAATATAAGATGTTATTGAAGATATTATTGCTATTTTAAATAGGGATGCACCGATGTATCTGCCTATAATCGGTATTGGCCATCAGCCGATTGTTTTAAAAGAGGCAATAATCAAGGGAGATTATATACTCGGAATCAAAAGGCAAAAAAAACATCCAAACTCATGCGGGGTAAATACTGTGAACTGGGTGGTTAACAATGACAACAAAATTGCAGTTTGTATGTTCTGCACTTCTAGGATTTCTAGGAGTAAAAAGCAAAACTATCGGTATCGGTAGATATTGTTAGTTATAATAATCGAATATAGGTTTCATCACTAAAATTTTGTGACAGGCCTGGGGCCTCCTTTATAAAATGCTGCATAGAAACCATACTACATTTGATCTTACGATCATTTATCAAAAATGTGTACATGTGAATCATAAACCGAACTTACGCACAGAAAATGCGCGTACCCCTTTCTTTCAGATGTGACATTTATAAATCGCAAATGATCTTGAACTTGTGCGCAGCTGAGCAGTTTCAGACCTCCGCATTTAAACGATAATGTCATATACATATAAAGAGCACTTGTCAATGTTTAAACCCAATTTCGAGCAGCAAGAATGGCTTATATTGCCAAAAAAGTGCATAGGTCTGCTCAGACCCTGACATGGCGCTAAGCACTTTTCCACATCAAAGACAGTTTTTATAAATATGGACTTTGCCGTGGATTTTTGCGCACGCTTTATAAATGAGGCCACTGGTTTGATCATGAATTTCAAACATCAATCAAACAAATAAAAAAAATAAAAACAGGATTTGGGATTTTACAAATTGTTTAGATTTTAATAGTGGCGTCTAAACCTGCTCGATATTCTGCATTTACATTGCAATTATTCGTTTGGCTATTTACAGCGAATTCAATCTATACATTTTTTATCAATATGTGTTCCCAGAGGATCAAACCCATGACCTTTGCGCTGCTAATGCAATGCTCCACCAGTTGAGATACAGGAGCTGCATGTCTGTCATCACACCACAACATGCTAACAGTCTATAAAGCTCAAATCCACATAAAACAAACAGCTCCACTTACTAAAAGCATCCATCACACTTGCTTTCTCACATTCTACATCCAAACTAGAGATTCACCCAACATTCAAACTTACCCATCATATGAATATCTGATGATGAAACAGGAAATGAAGGCAGACAGGAAGGAGATGGGAGGGGGAAAACAAATGAATAGAACCAAGGAAAGATTACTGATGAAGTACAGTATGCATGCACTTAAAGCATTTTCCCACTTACAACAACATATCCTGCTGGTTCTTCTGGAAAACCGCTCCGATGTGCTGAAATATCTCTGGTGTGAACAGGTATATTCCACAGTTGATTATGTCACTCACGAATGTGCTGGGCTTCTCTACATAATGCATGACCTGGGAAACACAACGTGGATAATTACTGTACGGATCAGGCATCGATAATCAGGCCCAAATGGAATCTGTCGACTTTTCCTGTATTTTCTGCACCGATTTTAGAGGAAATCTGTGGAGTGAATGTAAATATGGTAATGTGTGTTGTTAAACTGAACTTAGTGTACAAGACACATATTGGTGGCTGAATGCATAATTAATAAGCCTAAGCCATTTAATAAACACACAAGAGGTGATCGATGTGTAGCCCTGTAAATGATGGGGGTTCCAATGCTGCAAAGCTTTCTACAGAGCTCTGTGTAGCCCAATTAATCCCACTTGATTTTGTTTTTATTTATGATGAGAAAATACATATAAGACAAATGTTATACTTGCTTAACACGTAGAGACTTGAAACACCACAGTGTAGTAAATTGCTTATAATCCTAACATTTTAAACTGATTCAGCTAAAATAATTGAGGAGCTCGCTAAACGCCACCTCGCTCAAAAATGAGATAATGATATCAACCAAATGCTCTCAGCACGTATTATACACGAACACGATCATCAAATATTTTCGCTTCAAATCCGCCATACCAGCCTCAGACTATTCGGAAATGCAGGGTGTTTTGGGAGAATCTATTAAATGTCTGAAAAAAATGCTTATTTACAAAAAACATGTCAGACGCACTTAGAGGGTTTTGCATCTAAGCTATTAAATTGTAGACTGGAAGCTTACCTCATCAG
This sequence comes from Misgurnus anguillicaudatus, assembly GCF_027580225.2. NCBI lineage: Eukaryota > Metazoa > Chordata > Actinopteri > Cypriniformes > Cobitidae > Misgurnus > Misgurnus anguillicaudatus. Next base: position 17,179,241 of record NC_073353.2, read on the forward strand.
TTTGCTCATTTTCAACAATACAGCCGTAGTTCAAGGACTGTTTCCTGTTGGCCTTAAACATTCAGAAATAGGTTAATAGTTTCTTAAGTACCAAAACAAACCTTCATGAATTGAATTTTAAGATATAAACAAGCTCATACTTAATTGATCAATTTTTACAAGGGGTCGAGGCTCAATATGCATTACACTCACCTAAAGGATTATTAGGAACACCATACTAATACTGTGTTTGACCCCCTTTCAGCTTCAAAACTACCTTAATTCTACGTAGCATTGATTCAACAAGGTGCTGAAAGCATTCTTTAGAAATGTTGGCCCGTATTGGTAGGATAGCATCTTGCAGTTGATGGAGATTTGTGGGATGCACATCCAGGGCATAAAGCTCCCTTCCACCAAATCCAAAAGATGCTCTATTGGGTTGAGATCTGGTGACTGTGGGGGCCATTTTAGTACAGTGAACTCATTGTCATGTTTAAGAAACCAATTTGAAATGATTCGAGCTTTGTGACATGGTGCATTATCCTGCTGGAAGTAGCCATCAGAGGATGGGTACATGGTGGTCATAAAGGGATGGACATGGTCAGAAACAATGCTCGGGTAGGCCGTGGCATTTAAATGATGCCCAATTGGCACAATCCCCCACACAATTACACCACCACCACCATAACAAGGCATGATGTATCCATGTTCTCATTCTGTTTACCCCAAATTCTGACTCTACCATCTGAATGTCTCAACAGAAATCGAGACTCATCAGACCAGGCAACATTTTTACACTCTTCAATTGTCCAATTTTGGTGAGCTCGTTCAAATTGTAGCCTTTTTTTCCTGCATACCTCAGTTGTAACAAGTGGTTATTTTAGTCAAAGTTGCTCTTTTATCAGCTTGAATTAGTCGGCCCATTCTCCTCTGACCTCTAGCATCAACAAGGAATTTTCCCCCACAGGACTGCTGCGTACTGGATGTTTTTCCCTTTTCACACCATTCTTTGTAAACCTTAGAAATGGTTTGTGTGAAAATCACAGTAACTGAGCAGATTGTGAAACACTCAGATCGGCCCGTCTGGCACCAACAACCATGCCACGCTCAAAATTCCTTAAATCACCTTTCTTTCCCATTCTGACATTCAGTTTGGAGTTCAGGACCACACCCCTAAATACATTGAAGCAACTGCCATGTGATTGGTTGATTAGATAAATGCATTAATGAGAAATTGAACAGGTGTTCCTAATAATCCTTTAGGTGAGTGTATGAATAGCGTATGGCTGATAAAAGTATAAAAAACAAGTGTCCTAACAGTGGTGCCGAGGATGACAAAACTGTAGGTGTCTCCATGTTCTTTCTGGAAGTTCAGCATCTCTGGCAGAGGAAACTCTGAGCAGACGTCTGCATTCATGACAAAAAACGCCTCTGGGGCCCCTGACAGGATCTGATCTCTGAAATGGTAGATTCCTCCTCCTGTTCCCAAGGCAGCGTACTCCTGCAGATATCTTGGAGGGTCATAAAAAAATCTTAATTAGAAGACACATTTAATTATCAAACAATGCACAAAGAACCTAAATAAGAGATGACCATATTAGCAAGTGTATCTCAAGCCATATTTAATATCCCTTAGTATGATATTTAAAGTACTTACCGTATTGATATTTTGAAATCTTGTTGGGCACATGACAGAAATCTGTTAAGCTCTTCATTGGGCTGATAAAAACCAATCACTAGGATCTCCTTTAAATTTGGAAGCTATAGAAAAACATTTAAACATTAATCATTAACCTAGTGCAAAACTTCCCACTAATACATGTTATTATATCCATGGGATCTAAGCAGATTCACCTTAGAGCAGGCCTCAATGTGATGCTGAAGCATTGGCACTCCAGCCACTGGAAACAGAGGTTTGGGTACCTCAAAAGACAGCGGGCGAAACCTGGTCCCCTTATAAGAAAGCACAAAACTCATGCAAGGTCCTCCAAAAGAACATCTATATTATACTATAGATGGCAATAAAGCATCCACATGAAGAAGTTGCATAAGATGTAGTGTTACATTGACTCTCTATATTGTACTATAGACTGCTATAAAACATCCACAAGTCACACAAGATCTAATATTACACAGATCCTTTAAATCAGGGGTTTTCATTCTGGGGACAGGGACCCCATGGGTCCTCCATGTTGTTCTAGGGGGTCCCTAGGTTTTATCTCTCATTTCATTACATACATTCCATTGTTTGTTTGTTTTTTTTGTTGCTTTTTATCTTTCTAGTTGTTATTATTACAGGTTGCTTTATGTCACGCACAGGGGCTTGTTAGGCAGTATTCTTTGACAAGCTATAAAACAAGATCTATTGTCAAAGTTGCTGCAGTAAAAATCAATTTGAATTGAAAATGTTTTTCTTTCTAAAGTATTATTTTAAGTCTAGCTAATTATGTTTGGTTATACATAAAATATATAATTTGATATATATTTTAGGTAAGAGGTGCCTCATAAAAGATTCATTATATTTGGGGGTCCTTAGCATCATGAAGTTTGAAAACACGTTCTATATAATACAAGATCTTTAGGAGAATCCTTCAAACTTGACAGATATCGGGAAACCGCCCCCAAGTGTATCCATATGTTCCTCTATTTCATTTGCATTCATATGCATTTACTCACCCTTTTGAGGACCTCCAATGAGAATGACAGCCTTCAGCATTTCTGTTTTTTAAACGAGGTTGTAAGTGTATAGATGTCAAAATTGATGGGTATGCAGTAAACAAGGCAGATGAGCAGCTGGTAAGTACACAAGACGCTTTGGTGATTCGCTTTAATGCATAAATGTTCTTACATTGCTGCTTTAGCGTACGAAAACATACAAAACACAAAAAATACGTATAAACTTTTATTTTTATATGTACAAAATAATGAGCTTCACGTTAACAGAAGCATGAAATCAGCGACAGACAGTGCTAGTGCGGAAGTGCCAGGCTGGATAAATTTTTCAAAATAAAAGTCGAACTTTAAGAAAAATAAATCAGTCAAAGCAAATCTAATTTCTTATAGAAATAACTTTTAAAAACAACTTTAAAACGATATTTACGAACTAAACTGATTATTATTAATAATCCATTAATGTGTAGCCTTTTTCAAGATCCAAGTATATTGCATAATAAATTTAAAAATCCTTTTACAGTATTGTCAACTGCACATTTGTTTCTGTTCCATATTTATAGTTTTGTTCTCTGTACTTGTACATAAACACAACATTAACTGGGTCATTAAGATTGTGAATGCCAGTTTTTAATTGCTCTGCATATGCTACCAGTGACTAGAAATCAATCACAATTTTTTACTAGGTAAACTCAAATCAAAACACCTGTACACCTGAATTTTACCTAAACACGAATTTCCCTATAGTGTGTGCCTGTGCCTAATGTGGGACACCTATTAAATTACTTAACTTAATGTTTCACAAGCTGAGATTTTGAGAATGCATGACAAAAGCTGGTTCAATTTCCCTGCCTGATGATGATCAATGTATGCATGTATGTGCTTCACAGGAATTGTATACATCTACATGATGTCCATTCACAGAAATAAAAACATACATACATCAAAACCAAACATTACATTTCACCATGTGCAAATTACACTGTTATTAGGTATTAGAGCCATTATTCTGATTGATTTCTAAATGTCCAGGACTGATGCTGTCACCATGTGGATGTGAGGAGGCATAAGGGTGGACTTCACTTGAACATCATAAGAGCATTCAAAGCATTTGAGAAGGTCTCTGATAACAGATCCTCTGCATGGCATTACAGACTTAATGTCTTCATGCTTCTGCACAATTATAAGAAACAGGGATGCTAGACTCATAAGTTTTCACCTCTACAACCTATGACATGGATAATATTGTCCTTGTAATTTCTTTCCACTCTTTATGTATATGAACTTGGTTCAATTCATGTTTGGAACAATAAACATTAGACAACAAAAGTACAGATATTGTCATTGATAAGTCATTACTTATTCAATCAATTATTAAAATATCAATAGAAAAAATTCAATTAATTTTCACTTTTTTAAGTTACTTTATGAACTTTTTATAATTCTTCACTATTCAATACTTAAAATAGTAATTTGAAATGATTTGTAAATCCATATTGATTATACTTAAAAATGTAAGGTAGGGCCTAGTGATATCTGCATCACTTTACAGCAATTATTCATTTCTTTATAATTTTCGGAGAGCCTGGGTCATTTTACGTGTTAGCGCCGTCTGTTGGTATACAATCTTACTACAAGATAATGATAAAGATGACAAGGACAAAACAAACAAATGTCTGACCAGATCAGCACATGAGGGTAAATTTGTATTGTTATGTAATTTGGTCAAATAAGATTAAAACGAATTGAAGCAATAGTGATTTGAGAGTAAAGCAGACACCTTAGAAACTAGAGACGTGGCTCCTCCTACTGTAGTTTACTTCAGTTACAACGTGCGTTGCTTAGTTACAGCCAATCACAAAGCATCTCACTGCATTCAACAGCTGCGTTGTGTTGTAGAGGACGACGACAACTCTGCACTGTAATGTCGTAGTTAAATTGCGTAGTTTAATTTCTTAGTCCCGTTGTTGTTGTGACTGCAAACTTGGTAAGAGAAAGAGCTTGTTTATTTAGTTTATTTCCAATAATAATTATCATGCTGGCTGATGTAAGTATCAAAATATTCAAGAATACTACTTAAAATAAACTGTACTGTTTAATTATATTGTTGCATTTTTATATGAATGTTGCAGTATTTTTTATTTATAGATGCTTTTGTTTTAATTTTATTTATATATGGATTGTTTAATTATTAGCCTATATTTATATGAATGTGGCACTTCACTAACTTCCCCTATGCTATTATATAATTCATATATTAGGCTAAACAGGTGTTGCAATTATTTGGATACTGAGTATATTTTCAGTAAGGTTATGATGGCTGGACTGTATTATTTGTTAGTGTTCACTACCGTACAAAAGCTAAGCGTTATTTATTTATTGTATGTTAATAGTTGTATTAAATATTAATATTTTCCACAATTTATAGTAATAGTATGATTCATGATTCATTCATTCATTCATTCATTCAATAGTAAATGTATTATTATTCATTATAATTAAAAGCAAAATATTGTTAGTATTATTATTATTTATAACTCTAGTAAATTGAGCAACTTTGTGAATTATATTGTGACTAAACTCTACAGTAAATAAAAAATATATTTGATCATCTTCAGTGTAGTCTGTGTTTTATCATGCAGCTTCTTGAGTTCTCACCCTGAGATGCTTTTAAAACAATTTTAAAGGAGTTCAATTTTTTATTATGCATGTGTTTGAATGTGTTTTTAAGATTATGACAAACATTTAAGCCAAAGTTACGTTCAACCTTTGAAAGGTAGTGTAATCACATTATAGGTATGAGACTACATCTAAATTTAATATATTTGAGAATGCAGTCATATTGTTACAATTATAAAAGGGAACACACTGAATTCTGAAAAAAAGTGGATTGTAATGCACTGCAAGTTGCTTTGGATTAAAGCGTCTGCCAAATGCATAAAAGTAAATCAAATGTATAAATCTTGGGTTTCCAGGACCATCACAATGTTTAAGTCAGATCTCCCTCCAACTTATGAAGAGTCGAGGCAGCAGTCATATGGTCAACAGCAGCACAGAAACTACCCATACCCTCCATATGTATATCCAGCTCAGACAGGGGTGTACACGGGTTCAGGGCAGCCTGGCATACACCCCCAGTCTGGGCTTTGGCAGGGTCCTGGATACTCCTCACCAGCAATGCCATCTTTCATAACACAAGGAATGTGTTCACCCAACCCTAGTAAGTCTTAATGCTTGTGTGATTTCTTTATTTTTATAAATTACTGTATTTTGTATGTGTGGATTTTTATTACTTTTAAGGATTCTTAGGCATAATCTATTAAAATTACACTGATACGTTTCTATGTGTGGCAGCGATAACATATTAATGTCTATGTTTGTTTTTGCCTATTTATCATTTGGTTGTAGGTGATACAATGGGCATGTCATCATCTGGCGTGTGGGACAGCATGAGTGTTCGACATGCCTTCATAAGAAAGGTCAGAGTATAGGCTACCTCTGTGTCTTAGGGTTTAATACAGTAAATGTCATATATTAATAACCATTATATCAACTACCTTAACTACAAATAATACTATGAATTTATAAAGATATCTTAACAGTCATGACACAAATAACTTTGTGTTTTTTAACAGGTCTACCTTATTTTAGCTGCCCAACTATTTATCACTGCCTCAATCATTGCAGTGTTTGTATTTGTGTGAGTATGATCAATAAAAACAAACAAATTGTTTTTACTTATGGATATTGAATATAACTTCTACATTTTAAATATTGATTTTATGAAATGTCTGTGTACCCTTCATTGACAGTGAGCCTGTGCGTCTTTTTGTGATCCAAAATCCTGCAATTTATTGGACATCATTGTGAGCTATACTATACTACACTATAATACAGTACTATGCTTTAGTACACTACACTATACTATAGTTTGATGTACAGTGTTACAGTTTGTTCAAGATTCATAATTAAGTAACAATGCAGTGTTTTTTTACAGCCCGGTGTATCTTGTTACTTATCTTATGCTGGTTTGCTGTGAAGGACCAAGGTGAGTTCAGTCATAACATTGTATTACAATCAGTTTGACATCTACAAAATTACGAATAATCTTTCTCTGTTTTTAGGAGGCGGCACCCATGGAATTTAATACTCCTCTTTATTTTTGTAAGTAATAATTGCAGTAAATGTTTCCAAAAGGTATTTGCAGTAGATTTTAAATGTTGAATGATCTAAGTTTCTTAAATTCAACATTTGTATGTGTAAAACTGAAGGTCAATGTTGGATCTGTATCATCTGCTGCTTGTTCCAAAGACATAGTTGAATCACTACTTATTTACTGCATATTGAAATCCATTACACACTATACACTCACCTAAAGAATTATTAGGAACACTTGTTCAATTTCTCATTAATGCAATTATCTAATCCACCAATCACATTGCAGTTGCTTCTGAACTCCAAACTGAATGTCAGAATGGGAAAGAAATGTGATTTAAGCAAGTTTGAGCGTGGCATGGTTGTTGGTGCCAGACGGGCTGATCTTAGTATTTCACTTGGAATTTTCACGCACAATCATTTCTAGGGTTTACAAAGAATGGTGTGAAAAGGGTAAAACATCCAGTATGCGGCAGTCCTGTGGGTGAAAATGCCTTGTTGATGCTAGAGGTCAGAGGAGAATGGGCCGACTGATTCAAGCTGATAGAAGAGCAACTTTGACTGAAATAACCACTCGTTACAACCGAGGTATGCAGCAAAGCATTTGTGAAGCCACAACATGCACAACCTTGTGGCGGATGGGCTACAACAGCAGAAGACCCCACCCGGTACCACTCATCTCCACAACAAATAGGAAAAAGAGGCTACAATTTGCACAAGCTCACCAAAATTGGACAGTTGAAGACTGAGTCTCGATTTCTGTTGAGACATTCAGATGGTAGAGTCAGAATTTGGCATAAACAGAATGAGAACATGGATCCATCATGCCTTGTTACCACTGTGCAGGCTGCTGGTGATGGTGTAATGGTGTGGGGGATGTTTTCTTGACACACTTTAGGCCCCTTAGTGCCAATTGGGCATCGTTTAAATGCCACGGCCTACCTGAGCATTGTTTCTGACCATGTCCATCCCTTTATGACCACCATGTACCCATCCTCTGATGGCTACTTCCAGCAGGATAATGCACCATGTCACAAAGCTCGAATCATTTTCCAAATTGGTTTCTTGAACATGACAATGAGTTCACTGTACTAAAATGGCCCCCAAAGTCACCAGATCTCAACCCAATAGGCATCTTTGGGATGTGGTGGAACAGGAGCTTCGTGCCCTGGATGTGCATCCCACAAATCTCCATCAACTGCAAGATGCTATCCTATCAATATGGGCCAACATTTCTCAAGAAAGCTTTCAGCACCTTGTTGAATCAATGCCACATAGAATTAAGGCAGTTCTGAAGGCGAAAGGGGTCAAACACAGTATTAGTATGGTGTTCCTAATAATCCTTTAGGTGAGTGTATGTGCCATTTGCTATATGTGCCATTTCAAAGCTTGCACGTATGGCGCTTGTGGAGCAATATTGCAGGAACACACTTAAAATGGCTGGGTTGTTTTTGACCCGTGATTGGTAAATATTGGACAGAACACATTCTGGGTTGAAATTTGATCCATGCTGCGTTGAAAATGACCCAATGTTGGGTTGTTGTTATGCAACCATGGGGCATAATAACCCAGCAGTTGAGTTGGGACAGCCCTGCATTGTGTCGGTTTTGGCCCAGGGGTGTTCTGTCCAATGTTTGCCAGTTTTGGGTTAAAAATATAACCCAGCCATTTTTAGAGAGAATATATAATTTTTTTCCAATTCTGTATCTTGTACGTTACCCTCATTCAAATCTGTTCAAATGCAGAAATTTAAAGGGTGCCTATTATGCCTATTTGTACAAGATTTAATATAAGTCTTTAAAAGTGTGCCCAGGGGTGCGTTTCCCGAACAACGACACAACTCGCTGCTGAACGACTATAGTACGATGCATAGTTGGAGAAATGAACTACCTTGTCACGACTGTTTCCCGAAAGCATAGTAACTTTATCGCACATTTGTTGTTTGAACCATGTTGCTTTAACAACATAGTTGATGATGTCACGCGGGAGGTGAAGTACTAATTAATCTGTGCAAATCGATTTTATGTCAGATTATTGCTGTAAATAACATATATTGCATCGGAAGATTTTGTTATCGTGATTTAGTTATCTGTTGTTAATTTTTAAGATATTTAAGTCATGCGCAAGTTTCCTCTTACGTCACTCCTCCCAGGGATTCCCCAGGGTCTTAAAGCTTGTAGGCTGCGCACATGCGCAATTTTCAAATGCAGCGCTTTAATTAAGTGTGCTTGCAAAAGCACACTTATTGTTCTTCTTAAGTTTTATTATTATTTTTCCCGGGTAGATTTTTTTGGCCAGCTCTAGCGATTAGACCGTTTGACACAGAGACACCGTTCAAACTTTAAAATGTTCGGGCAGTACCGGTGTAAGTTGCTTGAGAAGATAAGGTCACAGATCGATGTCGTTCTTCCGCCATATTGGATAGAACACAAAACCTTAAAAAAGTTTCACAGGTCAAAAATTTTGTCCAAACTTCACGAAAATCCACGTACACGATCCTTGGACCAAGCCTCACAAAAGTTACTAGAAGGATTTTTGATTTTCGGAAGCGTTTGCCCGTCACAGCTCAAACTAAATGTGCGTCGACGCCGCCAAAACAGGAAGTAGTTTATATCTTAGGAACGCTTTCACGTATTGAAACTAAACTTTGTACATGAATTTGGGTCTCAAATGTGAGGATGCACAACATCAAAAGAAAAAAAAAAATTCTAAAATTTTACGCCGCCAAACAGGAAGTAGTTTATATCAGGAACGCTTTCACGTATTGAAACCAAACTTTGTACATGAACTTGAGACTCCAATGTGAAGATGCACAACATGAAAATAACATTTTTTTTTCTAAAATTTTACGCCGCCAAACAGGAAGTACTTTATATCTCAGGAACGCTTTCATGTATTGAAACCAAACTTTGTACATGAATTTGGGTCTCCAATGAGAGGATGCACAACATCAAAAGAACAATTTTTTTCTAAAATTTTACGCCGCCAAACAGGAAGTAGTTTATATCTCAGGAACGCTTTCACGTATTGAAACCAAACTTTGTGCATGAATTTGGGTCTCCAATGTGAGGATGCACAACATCAAAAGAACATTTTGTTTTCTAAAAATTTTACGCCGCCAAACAGGAAGTAGTTTATATCTCAGGAACGCTTTCATATATTAAAACCAAACTTTGTAAATGAATTTGGGTCTCCAATGTGAGGATGCACAACATCAAAAGAAATTTTTTTTTCTAAAATTTTACGCCGCCAAACAGGAAGTAGTTTATATCTCAGGAATGCTTTCAAGTATTGAAACCAAACTTTGTAGATTAATTTGTGTCTCCAATGTGTGGATGAACAACATCAAAAGAAAAAACATTTTTTCTAAAATTTTACGCCGCCAAACAGGAAATAGTTTATATCTCAAGAACGCTTTCACGTATTGAAACCAAACTTCGTACATGAACTTGGGACTCCAATATGAGGATGCACAAACTAAATCTGCGGCAACAGAGCAAGCACACTTTTGCAGTTCCTCCGGAAATGCATTTTCTAGTTGTGTTTACAAACTTAAAGCCGTAAAATAAAATTTGTATATATTTAGAATGATTGATATGCATTGTACTACATTTTTTTGCTTATTTTATTCAAAAGCATGATCACCGTAAGTCTTAACATGATAATAACAAGGAACGATGCTTCTAACGACAGGTGAAGAACTGTCGTTTAAACCACACAAGTTTGCGATGCAACCGTAGTTGGCTAACGATGCTTTCGGGAAACGCACCCCAGAATGTGTCTTTAAAGTTTCAGCTCAAAATACCCCTAATACATTTACTGCAGCGTGTCCAAAATGCCCCTATGCTTTCATGTCTGTACCTTTAAATGCAAATGAGCTACATTTCCTCACTCCCTTATGAAAAGAGACAATAGTCGTTTCTCAATATGCGTTCTTGTCTGTACTTGTGTTCTTGTGGACTTGTGAAACGTCATCAGTCGCGGCCCAAGTACTGTTCCAATTCAAAGTTCGCCTTAAGGCCAAGTTCAAATAAAATTCCCGGATGTGTTCTTGATCCGCCCATTTTATCGAGGATGCATCAGAGGAGAGTTGTGTGGACTTATGACAGCAAAGTTTCCCAGAATGCATTTCGCGTCAGAAGTTCGTTCTTCCGAGTCTGAACTTGCAAGTTCGAACTACGAAGGACACAAGTCCGAGTTTGGCGTACTTGGTATTGAGAAACGGCTAGTGAGTGCTTTCAGTTAAAGAGTTCTGATTCCTGTGAATACAGTCTGAGACAATAGTATCTTACTATTGAGATATGGCAAACAGTGTACAACTTGGTAATGGACTGTAAGTCAGTGGCTGTGGGTGGGGCTTCATCAATGTGAGATCACATTAACAAAAGAAAGAAAAGGGCATGTCTAATGAGAGTGCTTTGGTTTAATGGGGACTAAAAAGAATGTGTGGGTGGATTTTCTCATTGTATGGTTGTTTGTATTCACACATTTATGTCCAAACACCTTGTAAAAGTGGATTTTGCATAAAAGGTGCCCTTTCGAATTCTCAATTCAATACGACAAACAATCCTGTTAATTACAAAACCATCAATCTGTTTTACAAACCATACATTTTAATTCTTCCCATCAGACCCTTGCCTTGTCTTTCATGACAGGAACCATTTCAAGGTGAGGTTAATTTATAAACATCAATATTGATAACACCAGATCTGCTCATCATGTAGTTTCTCTGTCTGACATTATTTACAGTTATTTTGACACTAAAGCCGTGTTCCTGGCTCTTGGGATTACAGCAATAGTGTGTGTAATTGTTACAGTCTTCTGTTTTCAGACCAAGGTAAGACCAGAACCCACAGGCTCTGATGGACCGACTAACTATCAATGTGACTTTGTTGCTCGTGTAAAATAAACCCATTGTATTTGATTACAATGATCGTCTGTCTCGTTTTAAACATTCATGCCTTGCTGGTAAATGTCTTGCGTGTCGCTGAAACAATACCTTTTGTTTTTTGTGCCCTAAGATGGAATTTTGTGAGAAATTATAAACAGATCTGGATATGTAATATATTTATGAAATGTGAATGATTTTAATTATTTTGTACATTATGCAACTGATGACTTTCAATGAACAAAGTAAACATAACCTATTTTTCCTCATGTTTAATGTGAACAGGTTGATTTCACCTCTTGTAATGGTCTCCTATGCGTTCTGTGCGTGGTTCTCCTGGTGACTGGCATTATAACATCCATTGTACTCTCCTTTCAGTATGTAAGTACATTCATTTTTGACTTTGTAAGTTTTCCAATTCAAGAAATAGACATTTTGAAGATATCAGGACAAAGTATTGTTCTACATTAATTAATATATCCATGTATCAGGTACCTTGGCTGCACATGCTGTATGGTGCTTTTGGAGCAATAGTCTTTACATTGGTAAGTTCACAAAACACGTTTAATGTTGTTTAATTATTTAAACTTTACACATATTGGTTATCTTTGTTTTATAGTTTTTGGCTTACCATACCCAGCTGCTCATTGGAAATCGAGCAAACACCATCTGTCCTGAGGAATATGTGTTCGGTGCTCTTTCTCTCTACGTTGACGTTGTCCAAATCTTTATCTTCCTTCTTCACATCACAGGAAGTTCTTCCGAGTAAACCTTTGGTTTTTGTTTTTAGCGATATTGATCTTTAAGCTTTTTGACCTATTACCTCATAGTGCATGAATGATAAAAGCTATCTTTATCAGTGGTGTGCATCTCCAATATCACCTTATTGATTATAATGTGTTATTACAATGTATGTTTGTTATGTTGCTCAAACATTTCAACATTGATTGTTAAACTTTACTTGCCTTTATGTGCACTTTATTTTTTTATGTTCCATCTGTTTGCTTTAAAGGAACTAATGTAAAAGTGGGTGTATACTAAGATGTGATTTTTCTAAAGTGTAGATCTTGCAGATATTTTTATTTACCTGAAGCAAAATAAAATGGGGACAATATCAGCAAGCTGCATGTCAGATTTAAAATAAGTTACCCATCAGAGAAAAATGTTAAAATACGTAATCCTACATCAGCTAAATATGGAGACTACTATACAGGCCATTAATATGCAAACACTGTAAAGGAATAGACACATTGACCAAACGTTTGGGGCTGTACCTGTACGTCCAACTAAAATTAGACATATTTTAAAACTTATTTCTTGTTTTATACAAAACGTAAAACGCTATATTGTCACTATTGACTTAACTCAATTATATAATTAATCTAACAAATAAATAATTACATTCAATTCTGACTGAGCCTGCATTAACTTTAGATTCCCACCAAGTCTGAACTCAGCTAAACCCGAACCAAATAAATATTGCATGTCTGAAAAATAACATTAATATAAGTATAGACAGAAATGGAAAGTAATGTCATTGTTTGCATGTATTATTCTCAGTGTTCTTCTGTTATTCAGCCCTGCAGCTCACCTCCCGAGTTTCAGATAAAAAATGATGCATTCACGATGGGATGCATTTGCATGTTTTAGCAATTTAATCGAGTATGAATAGAAATGCTGCTCTCAGTCACATTGTGTTCGTTTATGTGTTTTTTCCATTGGAGTCTGGGTAATACTGACACATGGAGGGATTCGCGATCGCAGGAAAAATCTAAGCACGTTGAGGAACACATTAACATTTACTCAGAAACGTAGCTGCTTCAGGCTGCTGCATTGGCCTCATTTACAGTCACTGTGGACCACGTACTTATTACTAAAACTAAGGTGCTGATACATCACCGGAAGTGACGTCACTGGGAAGTCAGAACTTTGTGTGAAAGAGTGATTAGTTCAAAGATGTGTATGATGTGTATGATCAAGTCACTTTAATGTGAATGTGATATACTATATCTAAATGATTTGCTTAAAAACCTTTAATTGTTGGTTACATAACTATTAAACCAATAATAGCTTATTCTAAAAATAATTTTAACTACAAGAGTGTAGTTTTCATATTTCAAAACCTTTTTTGCAGTAATAATAATGCAGTGACAGTAATTTATTCATTTGTGACAAGAGTTTGCAGCAAAACAATACCACCTAGTGGGCTTTGTTGGTAAAACCACTTAAAGTGTGACCACTTTTTTAGATTTTTAGTTAAATTTTGGATTAAAACTGGTTGAGGCTATGGCTTTATTTTTTGGTATTTTGGGCATAATTTTTTTTTTATTTTCAAATATAAAAATATACGTTATTGCATTATTTGTATTTATTAAAATAAACGTAACCTGCTATAACCATTTTTAAAGATTAACATAAAACAAACTTAAACTGCTATAATCATTTTTATTTAAGATTAACAACTACAAACTTTTTACAACTACAAACTTTTAAGGGGTTAACCTATAATTACTCCTAAAATGATGTTGTTTTTTTAAGTACAGCTACAGTTTTAATGTACGGTATTGAGATAAATGCGCTTTTTTAAGACATTTGAAAAATCTTTCTTGCTTAATTGACTAATATCAATATATTTCATTTTATACACAGCATGGTGCTTATGAAGAATCAGTGTTTAACCTGGAAAGATTATTAAAGAAAAAAAAATGTCTTATTTGCCATAATTGAGGACAAAATGGTTTACCTGTCTTTTCATATAATTGTACAATCAAACTTTTAAAGAAAAAACCCATGTTTTAGTTATATTATTTGATTTTATTGTGGATGTGCTGTTAAAATTTTACAGTTACTCAAAACATGTGTTTTCAAGGAACAGATCAGTAGAAAAAAAGCTAGACATACAAGTATGATTTTAATAAATTAGCATTGATCTGCATGTAAGTACATCTGCATTATAAAACACAGAATCCCTTTTCTCTTGATTATATTCCTCTAAAACCCCGCTGTATTATAGATCGGTGAGAAGTATTACAAAAGTAAATAAACGTTGTTTGGTTAATCCCAGTGGCACGTCCACATTCTGGCACGTCTAAATGACTACGGCTGGGTGTCTATGTTGTATTGTGTCAGTCTGGATGAGAGAAGAGAGGCTGTCCAGGCACTTCAATCTTTAAGGGGTCAGGCGTTTGGGGTCACGGGGGAACATGGAGGTCTGGCGTACGTTATGTAGGCCAAGATACAGCATGGTCACCCTCTCCAGACCTGTGAGATGGTAGAACAAGTTTCAACATAATGCATGATATTTTAAAATTAGTTTTCAAAACCTTGAAATGGATTCTTTTGAAAACTAATAAGACGGTTGAATTCAAAGATTCAGAAACATAAAATGTGTGTTACCTATTCCACCACCAGCATGAGGAGGGGCACCGTACCGGAACGAATCAATGTAGGCCTTGATCTTCTCCAGGTCTGGAACAAAAACCAAAATGTGAATCATCTATTGGATTTCAACTCATTCCTATATAGAGATGAAGTACAGAGCATTGGGTGTTTAGCTCTGTTCTGTTGTATTTTAAGAAATCACAGGCACTGTTATGCTGCCTAAACAACAAATTAGAGATGGGCATGAGTAATCGATTGACCGAGTACTCGAACATGGCACCAACGATCGTTCACAAATACGATGACCGTGAATGAATCTTGCATTTTATGCAGATAGATGCACATTGTATAATACATTTATGTTATATAAGGCTTAATATTATGTATAGTGTGTCATATAGAAATCGCTTCAGTCTGTGTTTATTAACCCTTTACTTTCACTTCATCACGCAGCTATTCCTGTTAGAGGTTTCTGTTAAAAACATTTAATTCATCAATAATCTAGTACATGTTCATTTTTCATAGTTTCTTCAAAATTAAAGTGACACTTTGTAGTTTTTCAACCTTCATGATTTATTTTCAAGACCCTTGTGATGGTACTTCGACTTAAAATAGGTTAAATAACATGTCTACCATAGCCTGACGAGGTCTGTATCACTTTTACTCGTACTTTTAAACTTGGGGTATTGGGTAGTAACCAGAGCACAAAAAGAACTACAAAAATCTGCTTTAAAGCATACGTCACTTCCTCCACTTCCTCAAATTCGGACGTGAGAGTGCAACTATTTATTTTCCTGATGTTTTTGTCATGGCTGAAGCAGCAACTGAGAAAAAGAAACACAAGGTTTTGTCAGAGGAGACCAGAAAGAGAAAACAGAAGTGACAGAATAAAAAGAAGGACGAGGATCAATATTGGGCCAGCGTTCGCTCGCTGGCGTGAACTAAAGAAGGAGGAGGGGTTTCTGACCGATGCTGATTTGGCCGTCATGGTTTTGGACTAGTAAGTAATTTTATATTGCGCGCATATATAAGTTCTGTCTGGCGCCCGAACACAATTTTTTTTTTTTTTTTTTTAATTGCTACTTTGCTACTTGGAGAGCATAGAAAGAGATTTATATTATGTGAGACTGTGGCGCTGTGGTAGTGTCACGGACCTATGACACAGGCAATCTGGGTTCGATTCCCCTTTAAGGCATTTTTTAAAAATATAAATATTAACCAAGCGACCACCATTACAACTGGCTTGTAAACGTTAGCTATGCAATCTTTTGGCCCCCCAAAGAAAATTTGTGACAAAAAACTGTTCCAAAACTCAACATTCTAATAAAAAAACATTAAATTATACAAAAAGTAGTGCTTTTGGTTAGTAGTCTTATTTTTTTAAGGGTTTAATTACACAGAATTCATGATAAATTAATGTATTTCATAAAATGTCATAAAACTGGGGCCCCCCTGGCACCATCTCGCGGCCCCCAGTTTGAAAACCACTGACCTAAAGAGTTGTCTTCTTTTCCTTTGCGACAGTGCTGCGGCGCTTGTGGCCTCTAGGGGCCCTAGACATGAAAAATACATGTCTAGCACCCCCTAGTGGACATAAAGTTCCACGGTGTGCCTTTAAGTTTTGAGTTTTTTTTTATAAAAATATTTTATTTTCACCATGACACGTACGCGCCGTCCCTTTGATTTCCTTACCCCCCAGTTAATCGAGTACTCATTCTTCAGATGTATGGATTAATCGAAATGAAAAAATTACATGCACATCCCTACACCAAATGCGAAGCATTGCGTTCCTCGCTCTAGATTGCTTGCGGGATTCAACTTTGTTTCAAGCAAATTTCTTGCTTGAGTTGAATATTTTCAACTTTCACAAAGATGCTTTTGAGGCGAATAGTGTGTTTTTGTGGCAATCGTGTCTTTGCATTGACTTTGTACCCATGCAAATTGTTGAATTCACATTTGGTGTGTACACCCCATAAGTATTTAATAAGGTATTCACTAATATCATGCTGTCTTCTAAGATGCCTCATTTTGACAAAATTTTAAGGCAGGATCACATTGATCTTCCCTCTTGGGACATAAAGAATATCCCAGAATGCATTACACTAAAATCAGTCACTTTTAATATTTGGGTTAGTATTCTGGCTTAAAAGATAGCTAGGTGGCTCACTAGCCATGCATCTGAAATCACATACTGTAAGTAGGTAGAGAATTAGATTAAATACCTACTCATTTACCGCTAAAACAGTAGGTACTATAGTATAAATATAGGTAGTATAAATTAATTTGGATGTACTACATACAACATGTTGATACATCACGCGACACACGGTCATAACAAGTTATGTATTTGCATTTGAATAGAGCCGCGTTACTTCTTTCAGACATTTTTGAATAAAACAACGTCTCTCCTCCTCCTTTGTTGGTTATCTCTTCTCCCGGCGGCTCACAGGATAGTAAAGTGTCCATTGAATAAACGTTGAATGTCATCCAGGTACCTCACCACCTACTGTTTTTCAAATGATATGAAATCGGACAAACTACTCGCCTCGCCTACTAAATAGTATGGAAGTAGGCGGTTTCGGACACAACCTAGGTTTTGCAACACAGCTATTGTGTACTGTTGCTATTGTTACCGATGCCATGGTGCATTGCCCTTTCAGTCAGCAGCTGGGCATCGTGGACTCTCTGGGCTCCAGACAGGATCTCTTCTCCTCTCATAAACATGTCATACGAGTTTGAGTACTTCTGCAGAGGGGAGGAAGAGGTTTGTTATGAAGCATATGTAGAATCTGAAGACATTTAGGTCTTTTAGGTTCTTAAAACACTTACAGGATTGTTGGGGTCAGGCATAGTGTAGAACGGCCTCACTGCCAGGGGGTATTTATCCAGCACATAGAAGTCAGTATCATACTAAAAAAACACACACAAGCAAGGTGTCTTTAAATTAAAGGGGGCTGTGTGTCGATAGAATGTACATTACATACACAGCAGTGGCAAAAAATGTATATGTTCGCTCTTTTTTCAAATATTTTAATGCATGTTGCATTGGTGTGTTTGGAGTATAGACTGAAGCTCAGCTTTGAGAAGAGTTTAAGGAGGCTTGGCAAGAAATTACAAATGTGCAAAATTTATAAAGGCATAGCCCATGACAATGACTACAAAATATATCCACATAAGAGGAACAACAAATATTAATAACAGATAGAACTGTAGTAAATGCATGATTTATTATTTATTAGCTTTTTGTTTTTGTATGCATTTTTTTGTATATTCAAAATAGTGTGGTTTGATTTTAAAGGTGCAAAAGAATGCATTGAAATAATCTGATAAACTGTTCTTTGATATTTACATAAAATGTATGTAACTTTATTAAGTGCATCCACTTAAATGATCAAGAAGCATTTTAAATATCCATTTACAACCCTAGGATTTGTCCTTTGAATGAAATGGTCTATTTTGCCCTATTTGGGAAGGCTCATGAATAATAATATTGAGCCCTGATCTGATTGGCTCCAAATTATTTTGTCCAATAAATACCTTCAAATTTAGTGATTTATCCATTTATTACCTGTACCCCATTTTTATGGTTTAATCTAAATTGATGGGACATTAATAGCAAATATTGTACACATTTTTCGCCACTATTGTATTAACAGTTATTGCACCAAAAACTGTTGTATAAACAAATCCTCTTTTAGATGATCAGAGTGGACAAGGAGAGAGCTTGATATTAGAAAAATCTGAGTATGTCTAGTTAAAAAAAAAATTATTCATTAAATTTTGACCTCATCTGTGCATTCGATGCCTCAAATGATACACAAGCAATTCTTTTTGAATGATTTATTTTACCTTCTCCTTTACAAGACGGCCGAGCAGTTTTTCATTAGGTGTGCTGAGGAAGACCAAAATAAATATTTAAGGCATGTAACACAGTCCGTAACAAATGCACTGTCAACCCAAAAAGCTGGGGGTTTTGTCAAAAAGTGCCACAACTTACCTTAAATCATCTTCATCTCCCATTTCCACCCCAGCAGCTTTGAGCATGGCCACAGCCTCCTGAAACTCCAGCCTCAGCGTGGGCTCCAGAAACTTGAAGGGTTCACTGGGGTATTGCTTATTCACGGTCTGGATCTCTGTCTGGAACCTGGGGTGTGCATCAACATCACAGAGTTAGGATAAGACAGAATAGATGGCTAGAATAAAAATAAATGTATGTTTGAATAAATGACTGACCATTAGCATAAAACAGGGTGCATTTCTTACACGGTCAAGCTCCAAAAAGTACAGAAAAGCACCATAACGCTAGCACCATACTCAAAACAAATACCACACAAGTCTCAAAAGCTCTAAATTGCAATTGTTGTTATAAAGTCATATGAAAGGAACAAACCAGAATTTTAACATTTATGTATTTGTGTCTATCAAACCTACATCATCATTGGTTGCACTAAATATACTTTTTCACCACTGTTTACACTATGTAAATATACGGAGTATAGACACTATTCTTATGTGCCAAAAATGTCTTATATTTTACTTTAAATATTGTATACTATTTATTTTCTACTTCTAATTCTTGAAACTGTTGTTCCGGGTTTGCACTGCACGGGGTTGAGGGAACGATATTTCGATACTCTATGTCTGGCACATTCAGTAAAATTGACAATAAAGTTGACTTTGACACGATGTTAATTATTTTGTGTCCATATGGTTCAATTAAATGGAAAAGGGTAAAAATTTCAAAATAAATTTGCAGATTACTTGCATACATTCTCTTTTTGAGGACCAAGTCTAAAATTTCTAGTTTTATTTCATTTTTTGTAAGAATATTTGGGGGATAATTGCAAAAATGTCAATGTGGTGTAACCAGTAATTTTAAATGAAAATATAAATATATTCATAAACAAATGTGGAATAAAATATAATCATCTAGTTTAGTGTAATATGATTTTTTTACATACATGTTTACATCATTTGTCAAAGATTATTTAGAAAGCAGAGCTGTTTTCAGCATATGTCCAGACAAATATTACAAAAACGCATACAAATTTACTTTTAGTAATAACTTATTAGTGTGATATTTTATTTATTTATTTTTTTTTTTTTTTGATGATTACACTTACATGCCATCAAGGTGGATTGGATAAAACATTTAATATTTCTCATTCTTTGGCGCAATTGGCAGTTACACCATTTGATATTTTCAGGTCCATTCAGTCTCAAATTTCATAAAAATGGTGCAAATGTAATTTTTTTTATTGCATGAAATCAACATAAATTCACTATGTTTATTGAAATAAACCTGATGCATGCTTTTAAAACAAGTTTTTTTTAAAGATTTTTTGAATTTCTCATCTTGCCAAACCGTTTTTGTCACTGACCCATTTATAATATTCTATACGTTATATTTTATTATACTTGCATATAAATATATGCAGAGTTTGGTTCCAAAAAGAGATAACTCAGTTTTTTAAATTTTTGGTAAAACATGTTTATTATCATGTTTTTATTGTGCTACTTAGCTGTATTTTATTAGTAGGCTTAAATCAAAACAAACCAACTGCAGTTTGACTGATATTAATTTGGAATGCACAATCAAAAACAATATTTTTGAAAGATTTTAAAAACGGAGGTTATCTCATTTTGGAACCAAACTCTTAATATATTTTATATACTTAATTTATAGTAATTTTGTAACTTGACAGATGTGGCTTACTAAAAACTGTCATTATAAAAAAGATTCTTCAATATTCCCCTTTTTGTGTTCATATAGCTCAATTGGAAGAGCAATGTGTTAGCACCGCAATGGTCACGGGTTCAGTTCCAAGGGAACACACATAAGGATCAAATGTAAACCTTGCAATGCACTGTAAGTTGATTGGGCAAAAGTGTCTGTCAAAGCATAAATGCAAATGTGTTGAACAGAAAATAATATTAGCATACGAGTTTAGAACAAATTATTTGAATCTTAGTTTTTATGGGGCAGTTTCCCGGACAGGATTTAGATTAATCCAGGAATAGGCCTTGGTTATTTTAGGACATTTAAATTGTTTTTACAAATATACTTTACAAAAAACAATAATGGTGTGCATCTTGAGACAAAACAATGGCACTGATATATGTTAAGATATGTCAGAGAAAGGTGTTTTTAACTACAAAGTAATCCACAATTCCTGGTACTATTCACACCACCAGATGGCAGTAAATATCCTCACTTTGATAACACACAATAACTCACTGCCCTTTCTTCCACTTGAATAAATAACATCAATATTTTCTGGTGAAATTCATGTTACCAACTCTAACTTATGTGATTTAATTTAGCAATAAGAACTGAGGGACGTTCAAGCTGTTCCTTACCGGTCACGGAGTCCCTTAAAAATCTGAACCATGGTATCAGTGATGGAGTCAATGACCTCATGATAATGATAACTGAAGGCCATCTCAATATCCAGACCTACAAACTCTGTCAAGTGGCGATGAGTGTTGGAATCCTCAGCACGGAAAACTAAAAAAAAAAAAATCAACCAAACAATGACATATTTAGTTAAAGAATAGCATTTAAAAGTCCCAGGCCTGGTTTCACAGACAATACTTAGTTAAAGCAAGGACTAGGCCTTAGATGTTTAAGCATCTGTAATAATAACTATAATAATGAATGGCACTGGCATATTTTAAAATCTGTCAGTGAGTTGTTTCAGATGAGACAGCTCAAACATGCGTTTTAGTTTTGGACACTTTTAAACACGTTTTATGTTTACATTTGGCATATATTTTTCATCATACAAATGTAGTGTTGTAACTCAACTGGTAGAGCAATAAGCAGTACACATACTGATGAAAGTATAAGTCACTATAGACATATATGAACACATACATAAATGTAAATGCAGTACAGCACCAATTTCAAAATACAAATAGGCTTTTGTTTGTATTATTACTAGTAGTTACATTTGTCATTGAAAGTAGCAACATATTGCAAACAACGAGACCATAAAAAATTCTCGCCCTAAGGCAGACCAAGCTTTGGTTTTGCACATTCCCAGGTAAAAAGACGAATGATGTTTCTACAATGTGACTTTCCATCAGCAGAGGTCCCTGCTGAGCTATGTTCTGCCGAGGTTTACGTCCCATGGTTGTGCTGAAAATGTTTGATATTCTTGCTCTATTCATTGCAGAGGAGGGATTTCTATGTCTGCCAAAACACCATGAGTACAATGTGTTTATTAATCATACAGATTGTTATGATACTGGCAGGGTGAAGATACTTAAGAAGGTGACTTCTAAAGACAAACGTGCATATGGACACCCTAGTGTGCATGTGGGCACCAAAAAGTCCCATAATCGAACTATGAGCATTAGAAGCATTAAAGTTTGAATTCATTCATTCATTGATTTCAATTTTTGACATGCCTTTACTCAAAAGTCAATATTGAAGATATCAAGGTTATATTTTACATTATAGACTGACTGTGTAACAAATACACATCCCAAATTTGGGCCACCTGTACTGTATATCTAGATATCTCTGGCTTTTGTTATTAGTAGGTATCAGTTCCTGCAGACATGACCTGCAGCTGTTTTTTATCTTTACCTGGGCCGACACAGAAGACTTTTTCAAAGTCAGCACAAATGCACATCTGCTTGTAGAGCTGAGGTGACTGGGCCAGGTATGCACTTGTTTTGAAGTAGGACACCGTAAAGACGTTGGCTCCTCCTTCACTGGCAGCTATTAAAAACAACAACAACATATATGTATTTTGGTCTTAGGTAACAGCACAAATACAAAGGACATGTGATGTGATTATTATTTTTTGCAGAAGTATGGTCAAAATGAACATTTTGTTCTGATGGGGCACATACATCTGGGTGTGTGCACCGGATGCAGTGTGGTTTTAGTGAAAGAACATAACAAATCGTGATCTGTTGAGGGCAGGGGATCGCAATAAAGGCGGCAAACTTTAAATTGTAACGCACGTCATGGTGCTCGGTCCTGATTGGCCGATCGAGGTGTGGAGGAAGTGAGAGTAACGGTTTTCCTTTACAGCGAAACCACGTAAACACAATAGTGAGACTTGTTTATAGATGGTGTTGTAGCAGCAGCAGAGAACATTGACGTCATTTCTTCTCTTTAAAATCATTGGTGGACTAAAAATGGAGCATATTTAAGGGACAGATGAAGCGTTTGAGCAATGTCATTATCGCCAAACAGAGCACCAGCTGGTGCAACGGCATATTCAATAATAAATATATCTAAATAAATATATTTACATTACATATGTTATTACAAGATGTTTGTTCATGATGATAAATTTCCAAATCCTGAATGAATCCTACACTATATATGCTTTCTATATAAGTCTTTTGAAGCCATCTAACAGTTTGGATTAGCATTGGCAAAATATTACAGAGGTTTGGAATAGCATACGCTCAAGTAAATCATTACCCAAATTTAATTTTTGGATTAGCTGTCTCTTTAAGGACAAAGAAACTTTATCAATTTACACAGTGCTCGAGTCCAAAACTCTTTACAAATACCGCTCTAATCCTGAATCCCAGAAGATCCGATAGCACCATCATCTCAAGAGTTTTAACATGGACTCTTATCAGTGATTGGGTACGTATCTCCTTCATAAACACCACTTTTTCTTCAGCAAACGTTTTGACAGTGTCGCTCTCTTTTTTACCACCGAAATGAAAAAGTATCAATCCTTGAAATTGAAATTTTTCGACACTGAAGGTGCGGAGAAGGAACAATAAACTAAGTTGGACAGCGCGAGCAGGAATTCATTCAGAAGGCCCGTCGTGTGAAGACACAGATAAGACCTGTGCTATTCTGTCCCAGCCGCCGTGAATACAGATACTGGGAATGAACGTGAAGACAAGATCATTTGCTTTATGACACCTCGCTTACTCCGTGAGGTTCGGGAATAGTCCACACACACACAAAAAAAAATGAAAATTGATTCATTATTTACTTAACCCCATGTCATTTCAAAGCAAAAAGTGCAAGGAATGGAAAACATTAACATTTTTAAAAAGCCACTCCACTTTTAGGCCATTTTCCAGCTCCCCTAGAGTTAAACATTTGATTTTTACGTTTTGGAATCCATTCAGCAGATCTGTCTGGCGGTACCGTTTTTAGCATAGCTTAGCATAATTAATTGAATCTGATTAGACCATTAGCATCGCGCTAAAAAATAACCAAAGAATTTCAATATTTTTCTTATTTAAAACTATACTCTCATTCTTGCATAATAATCAAGGACTTTGCTGATGCATTTTTGACAATTTTTTTCTGTCAGTGTACAGTAGTGGTGATATTATTGGCTAATTTTATTTTTCTCCGCCTGATCGTTTTTTTTTTCATAAGCAGGAAAATAATTTCTAAGGCAGAGAAAATTACATTTTCAATAATGGACTGTTTTGGTGTTTTTTTACCAATATCATGCACACAATAAGAACGGGGATATTTATATTTATTCAAGTCAATTTCAATTTTGATTTCATCCCGTGTTTAAAAAGCAGCTTTCTGCTCCGAGCTTTATTTGAAGATATGAAGAGTCAACAGTAAGAGAAAGCGTGAACAGTGTGATTGTCGTACCAGAGATGATTTTGGGAGTCTGGATCTCCACAAAGCCCTTGTTGATGAGTGTGTCTCTAAAGAGCTGACATACACCCGACTGCAGCCGGAAAATGGCTTGGCTGGTGGTGGTCTATAAGAGAGAAAATAAAGGGTAGTAAACATGTTATACAACTTGTTCACGTGTGTCGGATGATGAAGTCAATGAGTCTCATGACAACATCACACCTCTCAGTGCTCAGTTTTCAGTGGTTTTGGAGAAAACATACCTCGAGATCTTCAAAGACTTCTTTTTGTTACTAGTGGTGGTTGCTAAGACAACAGTCACTATTATTATTGCTCATAATCACAAACCCAGTAACCCAAAGAATCACTCATATAGCGATACGGGTGCTATATGCGTAAGTGATATCTCTAATCTTATAGATTCTTAATAAAACAATTACAAAACCTGATCTTTATATACCAGAATGCATTTCTTCTTTATGCTTTGTGCCAGACATGCAAAAAACATTATAATTATAATATTTAACAGAAAGAAATTTAATGCACAACTTACTCTCAAAACAATAACAAACACTTAGACAAGATGTCAGACTGAGAAAATAGTCTGTCTGATGACAACTTTTGACCTATTTTTTGCTTTCCTGTGTCTTCCTGCGAGTTCCCCTTGATTAATGACACTAGTTTCTGCCTTCTCATTTTCAATAATATTATTTCTTGGAATTGTTTTGTGACGTCTGGTAAAATATGATGATATGTTGCTTGGAATCCTTTTCATTTATTATTTGGCTGTTTTCGTAATAATTGCCGACACCTTAGAAAATCCGGGCATGGATTAAAAAAAGGATTATGACATAACTTAGAAAAATACGCTACTGGTGTATTTCTTGTTTTAATCTAGAACTAGCCTTAAAGGACAAGTTCGGTATTTCACACTCAAAGCCCCGTTCTCAGACTGCTCACGACGAAATAGAACGGTCTCTACCGAAACCTCGACATATGCGGCTGCCCCGAGAATTTTGGGGTGTCTGTTGTTTCACCTTCCACCTCTATAATGGCTGTATAGGTGCACTGGAACAATACTTTCTAAAATGCATTAAACTTTCATTTACAAAGACGTGAAACTCACCGAGTGGTCAGGGGTGTTCACTGATATGCTCACACAAAAATCGCTGCAAAAGATGCTTTCCAACAGCTGTTTTACCATTTGTTGTAAACTTGTGGACCTATTTTTCCAAACGCCTCACACCTGTATATTCTTCCGTTGAGAGCTTGAATAATAGACACTCCAGCCCAGTTGGTGGCGCTAATCCGCCTTTGCCAATTGCAAGAATACAAACAAAGTTCCCGGCACGGAGTAATACCGTACCTCACAGCACATCTAATACAAGTCAATGGAGTTGGACAAAACTACGATAAAATCTGTTGGAAAGCATCTTTTGCAGCGATTTTTGTGTGAGCATATCAGTGAACACCCCTGACCACCCGGTGAGTTTCACGTCTTTGTAAATGAATGAATGCATTTTAGGAAGGATTGTTCCTGTGCACCTATAGAGCCATTATAGAGGTGGGAGGTGATACAAGAAACACCCGAAAATTCTCGGGCCAGCATCATATGTCCAAATTTCAGTAAAACCGTTCTATTTCATCATAAACAATCTGAAAACAGGGCTTTAAGTGTAAAATACCGAACTTGTCCTTTAAGCCTTGCCTATAAACTGGGAGGATAAATTTGTTAATCAAATAACAAAATTTCTGAGATTTGGTAATGGCCTTGGGATGCAACCACAAAACATCACTTTGGCATCACTGTAGCCAACTTGTACATCGCCAAACACCACTTAGCTCCTTCACAAAACATAAAAATCAAGTGTTATAATACAAATGGCCCCTGCAGCTGAACACGTTTTGGTAATATTTGAGAGAAAGAAAAATCTCTTTAGAGTACCAAAGGGCACAGTACTCGAAAAATCAATCTTCCGTAACAATCAAAGCATCCAAATGCTCTGCGCTCACAACCACAACAACTATTGAAAATGCTGAGTTTTCTCTGGCTGAGTTTCCCATAAATCAGATGACTCCCAGATGACCCGAGTTTCCTCTTTCTCCATGATTCACGAGTAAGCTTGCGTAAACCCTTGAGAAAAAATCAGGCTCGACATCAATATTCTGGAGCTCTTATTTATTCAATTAGCTTCAGATTCGCTTTCGAGGTTAAAGGTCGCTTGAAATACTTGTGAAAAACAAAGTTATGATTGCAATGGAGATCTTTACTAAAGAAGCTCTGCTTCTGTTATTCATTTCAACCACCTAACCACATTAAAACCCCCTAAACGGGGCTTTTAGGCCTAAAAATGAAAGTACATGCATTTGATCTGTTGCGAATTCTAGTAAACTGCCTAGATACAAATTATCATGGAAAATTATACGCAAGTGATACAGACATCACCATTAATAGTGCTTGGTACTTTTTCCTCTGTCGCTTTCATTTTGCTACATTCTTTTTTGTTGTTTTTATTCAAAACCTGTTAGACAGGAACCCATATAAAAACATCTACTAAACTGGAACCAGAAAACATTGTTTAGCTCATAAACACTGCTGCTTTAGAAATAAAAACTGCATTATGTATTTGGCAGATGCTTTTCTCCAAAGTGCAATTAAGATTAACATTTTATCATGCCCTGGAATCAAACCCACAACTTTTGTACTGCTAACAATATGAAATAAGCTAGGTATGACATCACTACTATCAGGGATGCGCATTAAGAACAGTGTGTGACTTGCTTGTGCGCTCGAGTGATTGTACAGTTAATATGCAAAGATGTTATCAGTGGAGTGTGCGTAAACAGGCCGGTTGCTGTAGGCGATCTCACACCTCTCATTGGGGGCGTGGAGAAAAGAGCCGCATGCATCACCCCATGTTCGTGAGACTTGAAAAACCGAGAGTACACATGAAGCTGTTGTCCTGTGGTTTGACTCCCCCGCCTCACACTCACAGATTTCTACATTCACTTTCTGGAACTTCTTAACACCGAGCCATCCGCGTAGAGCGAGGTGCAGTGTGAAACTCCTATAGTGCTGCCAGATTTCAATCTTATTTGGTGTGTGGGAAACAAGGTGCCACAGAACGGTGTGTTTGTGGGTACGCAGAACTAAGACTGCCACTGCTGGAAACCGTTTATTGCTTCACTGTTTGTTAAAAGGTGTGATGGCAGACAAGTTTTGAGAGGTTCACACAGACACAAGTGTCACAAAAACAGCCTTTAGAAATGTGAAGGTTCGTTTCGTTTCAGAACCTTATGAATCTGAACAAAGCAATACTGCAGAAGTGAAGCCTGGAAAGCCAAAAGTTTTTATTCTGAATGAAGAGAGATAGATTCAAGCTTACTCTCAGATCAATAACTCGGTTGTCCAGTCTAGTGTCCTGGTTGACTGTGGCTCTGCCTTCCTGAAAGAGAAGCAGAAAAGGTCTTGATTACATAGAAAAATAATACATTTACCTAATCGTATACCATGTGCAAAGGTTGTACAGTTAAACACAGCAATAACTAAGGCTGTGTCTGAAAGCTTAGGCAGCTAACTTGTAGCATGACTTGGGCAGCATGAAGGAAGCTCTGGGAAACCCATTCGGACAGCATTCATAGGCAGCGTAACACAATTCAGTTTGACATCTAAACAGAGAGCGCCTTTTTCATAACTAATTGCATATTTGAAAACTGCAATACTAATTTCTTGCTAGAAATGCAGTTAAAAAGTGTAAAAAGTGAAAATAAACTTTATTTACACTAATTTTGTGCTCCAGCCACTTTCTTGGCTGCCATTTTATTTTTTCTAACTCGGCCAGGCTCGATCAAATTCCGCGCGCGCACACACACACGCATAGAATTGTGGGTATGAAGGAGACGATGAAGGTATCTCAGGAGACAGGAAGTAAACCAAACATTGAATTTCCTGTCATGGAATGCTACCTTGAAGGCAGCATTTTAAAGCTTTCGGATGCAGCCAGTCTTTTTAAGGAAGTCACATCATGGCGAAGCCATGTTTGCAATGTCTCCAGGTCTTGCTCAAGCAATAGATTAGTTCAGTTGACGATTGGCTCTTTTACTGGAAGGTGGGACAAGAGCGGGAATATTGACCATTGCAATCTCTCCCATTCGTATCAATAGCAGTGACGCATCTTGTTAATATTAAATATCTTTGGTGCTAAATAATTGTTGATTGATTGGTTCTGGTTTCAAAAACAAGGCTTAAGGTTAGTCCTAGACTAAAACACATGTTTCAGCTGTCTCTACTGAAAATAACTTGCACTGACAGATCTTTAAATGTGCCAGTGCCATTAATTTGTCTCAAGATACACACCAGTAACGTCTTTCTCTAAGGCATGTTTATACAAGATGCTTAAACATCTTAAACCCGGAATACACTGCAGGATTTTTGCCCTCCTATAATATCTTTCCCGTTTAAACTCGGGAAAGACAAGCATGTAGATTGTAGACTGTAGCATGTAGACTGTACAATGATTAGCGCAACGTCACCAGCATGTGCTCGTGGTAAACAAATACCAGCACGCAGGTCGTAGCAGCCAACACACAGTGCGGTGATCATGACAAATTTCTGACACTGTCAGAAAACTATCGTAGGCTATCTTTGGACCCAAGACCGGGAAAATGGCCGTCTTTGAACCTCTCTCATTGTACGACATAGGACCACCGATGAAGAGCCACGATCACAGAAATCGCAACGATTGTTTCACGATGGCAGTCTTTCGTCTGGGACAGCCAATAATAGTGCAGTGTATTCCAGGGTTTAAAGGGATAGTTTACCCAAAAATAAAAATTCTGTAATTTTCCCCACTCACACTCTATTCTTTTATCCTGCTATGGAAGGGGGCTCAATAACAGTTTGGAATGGGGCTCAATAACAGTTTGGTTACAAACATTTCTCAAAATATCTTCATTAGGGTTTATCAGAACAAAGAAATTTATACAGGTTTGTAACAACATGAAAGTTGGGTAAATTATGACAAAATTTTCATTTTGGGTAAACTATCACTTTAATTTAGCTAAGGCCTAGGCCTGGCTTTAGCTAAGCCTTGTCCGTGAAACCAGGCCTTTATTGGTGAAATATTTGAAAAACAGAGAGACATAAAGGGTGACCAATATTAATACATTTTTAAAAAATGATAAAAAAGAGATACAAGGTGTCGGCCGGACCACAATGATCGGTTGTGCTTGGCTGTTCTTTTATGTGGTAGTTCTTTTATGTTCAGCTTCAACACAAAAGTAAAAATAACTTGATGTGAGAAGCCTGTTGTGTTACATCAGGTAAGAATACAATACATTTCAAACTAAAGTCAACATACAAACACTTTCCCTCTTACAGATCTGCTCCAAAGCCTCTAAATTAGGGATGCACCGATAAGATTTTTTGGGGTCGATACCGATTCCGATTTAAACAGACAACTTCTGGCCGATACCGATGCCGATATCAAACACTTGTATACAATACTATACAGTTGGTCTATTAGCTAGTTTATTTCTGCATCAAATTATTTTTACTGAACATGGATTGGATCTAATTAACATCCAACTGACCAACATAATAAGAGAGGCACAAATTAAAACAAATATAATAAGACAGCATGACAACCTTCAACAATGGTTTTTGCTATTCAGCATTTATTTTATTAACAACATTAACTCATTTTTTACATATAATGGATTTCTTTATGCAGTTAATTAATAAACAATCGGTATCGGCCTGTCTCGTGCTATTACCGATATGCCGGTGGTTTCAAATTCATCAAAAATCGTCCGATAAATATCAGTGGCCGATACATCGGTGCATCACTACTCTAAATGTTTAGATTTATCTTTCTTCATGAAGCCCACAGAAGCTGAAGAGCTGAAATGAGTTGATAAAAAGGATATTCGTCCCGCCTCAATAAAATTCTATCAGGCCGAGCTGATAAGAATCAAGCATAATCTGACTAATGCTCAGAAATCCCTAAACTCCTGGACAACAACTGCAGTTGGTTTGTTTTACCTTGAATATACTAAACCAACATCAGCACAGTAGGAGGCTGTGATCTGAATGAAATACTGCCATGCTGCTTTTCTGAAGCATGTATACTGTGCGCAGACTGTTTTGAAACGGATCTGTAAAAAATACACCATTTTTGTCAAACCAACATATATTTTTGTTACTTTAACTTAATTTATAAAAACAAGTTGAAATTGTCTAACTTAATTTGTTATGTAAACATATCACAGGTCAAAACTTTAAATAGTAGGTTGAACTGACTTGCAAAACTTGCATTGACTTGTTTTTACTATAAACTTACTATTATTTATCTTGACTAAAGGTGAGTTGTTATAACTCATAAAATCTAGAGTTGATTCAACTAAAAAAATTAAAAGTAGCAAAGATTTTTTTTACAGTGCAGTGAAATGAAATGTATTTTAACAATTCAAAATATTAAATAAAATTGCAACATTTTTAAAAAGAGTTCAATAACAGAAGAGGAATTAATTATCAAATTGATTTTTTAAAGCTTTCAGCTGCCAGTTACAGCACAGGACAATCAGATCCAATTAACACATTTTACCATAATTAAATTCATTTCCCAGAATTGCCTAATACATGACCCTTAACCCATAATTATGACATCATCAGGGCTCTCTGATGAAGCCAATACGGAAGTGACTTAAACTGCAATTCATTGACTGGCTGCTAGAGGCATAATATATATTTACAGCCTGGTACAAAAAGTGTTTTTGGTCTATACAGCTTCATGACAACTATGGGGGGGTGAGATTTTTTTTACTTTTGTAACTGCGTTTTAAATTATATTAAGCCTTAAACTTCTGCATAATTAAGGGAGTGGCCACTTTAGTGACAGGTGAACTGCCACTGCTGTCACTAGAATCGAGCTAGGTGGGCGTGGTTTCAGCAACCAGCCACCTCAGCTGCACCCATTTCCCAGGTCTTTAACCATTTTCGGTCATCCACGAGTGATTCGCAGGCATCACCTACTATTGGCTTTAAAAAAATCTCTTCACAAACATATGGATGATGTCACGGACAATACGTCCATATTTTTTACAGTCTATGTGTATGACACACTCATTTCTCACCTCATCTCCTTCTCCTTCTGGCCTCACAGCGTCCTCAAGCTGCAGGGGAAGTCTGGCTTCAGACTGGCTGATCACAAAGATCTGACACACAAACATAGAGAAAGAAAAGTTGTGTTATAATAGGCCGATTTCATGTTTACAGCATACGAATGAAAATTGCCACAACCTTTAATATCTGCAAAGCTCTTTCTGTGTGGTCATAAAGATCCTACATTGTTTCATAAGAAATGTGTCCTTTTCAACATTGAGGGTGTTACGATCAGTTCAAAAGAAGATTTGTCGGATGTTTACCCTCTCCACATGAAGCTCCACATCCTGCTGAGAGCAACTTTCGATTTTCTGGTCCACCTTCTTCACCACGGCCTCGACATCAATGATGCTTTCCTTCGTGAGGCTGTGAAAAACAAAAGATTTTGAATGAAAAAAATGAGGATGAGGCCCACTGAGTTTAAAGGTCACGTTCTTCCTAATACCATTTTTTAAACCCTAGTTAGTGTGTAATGTTGCTATAATAGCATAAATAATACCTGTAAAATGATAAAGCTCAAAGTTCACTGCCAGGCGATATATTTTCTTCAATAGAATTCCTCTTTCAAAGCCTACAATGAACGGCCGGTTTGGACTACAGCCCTCTATTTCCTGCTTTAATGACGTCAGTAAAACAGTTTGTTGACTAAACTCCGCCCACAGGAATACGTCAGTCACCAGCTTTGGCTCAAACGGCTCTGCTAAGCTAAGCTGCTATCGAATAACAGCACACTAAACAAACTACACAATCAGAACTCGTTACGTATTTCTGAAGGAGGGACTTCACATAACAAGGAAGAAAGACATCAGCCTGTTTTGAAGACAGTGAAAACAGCGCTATACAGATAAGTAAATTGTGTGAAAAATAACGTGTTTTTTTACACGTGAAACATGAACACATGTTATATTGCCCACTATAAACACAGTCAAAGCTTCAAAATCACAGACAGAACGGGAGCAACATGAGGATGAGTAAATGACAGAATTTTCATTTTAAAGTGAACTCTTTAAATTGTCTTAGGAATACATTTTTAGATAGTTTTGATGAAAACCGGGAGCCTTGTGACTGTCCCATAGTCTGCTATTCAACAGAAACTATTCAAGCCTAGAAAAGAATTATTTTTTGGGCTGATTTATGATATATTTTCTGGGCTGAAAGAGCAATTTATGATAAAAAAAATTCTTAAGTGAACTATCCCTTTAAGGAGTTAACATTACATCATATGCGTCTCATTCTGATATAATTGTGTGTTTTCATATTTAGAGACATGGAATATTAAATGTAGGCAATATCATTATGCTTCAAGTATATACAAAGTATCATGCCTAAAGAATTTTATACTGAAAAAAAAACAAGACCAAGGCTGGATCCGAAACCACATCCTTTCCTACCATATAGAAGGCGAGAAACAACAGTATGAAGTATGTGAGAAGTATGTCTGAATTCACAGTACTCAAAGATAACCGGATGACCTACTTCTTCTGAATGGATTTTGAAGTGTGCATTCGATGGACACTTTACTATCCCATAAGGCCATGGGAGAGGATTTGTGAATGGAGATGACACAACAACTGATACTGGTAGGTCACATGGCGAATGTAGCATGGAAAAAGATTTAATTTATACTAAACACATTCATACTACATATGAACATACTTATTTTGAGTTTGTCAAGTATTTACTTAAGTACCTACTTAAGAGAGTACACGATTTTAGGCGCAACCAAAAATACTAAGACATTCATTTTTGCAGTGTTTTATTTTTTGCAGTAAATATTTATTTAGAAATTATGGCCAGTTATAGGATATACACACTCCCTTACACTTTCATACTTTTTCCAAAATATTGAAGGAAAAAACTTTATCCCCACATTTTGACTGTATATTAAAATTCCAGGTCTCAAGAGATGCTGAGATTTACTGTACCTGTATATTTTGACCTTGACTTGGGGGAAGAAAAAAATTCAAAAAGAAAACTTTCGTGACTCTGTCAAGACCTTGAAAATACTCTGCAACACAAGTGTTTCACTTCATAAAAGGCTTCCTGTTCATAAATATTGAGAAGAATATCGTGCAAGAGGTGCACACAGGCACGAAATAAAAACAAGTTTATGGAAACTCATGAGCTCATTCTATTACGCAACAGCAGCTTTGCAATTCAATCATTTCAAATGATTTCTACAGCTTGACATATAAAGTTCTGCATTTCACAGTTGACACAAACAGATCGCCGTTACAAAGACAAACCGCATACTTACACCAATTTCACTTGAGTGGAACACCAATCCTACAACATGAAAGTTTACTGAAAAACATATGTAGTCGTTCTCATCTCCTATCTATATTTCTACATCTCATATCAACTTCTAAACCTATTTGTTGGTTATTTCTGTGCAGTTTTTGCTGCGGAGCAGAGGAAACGGTGAATAAAGAATAAATAGCATTTAATAGTAAATAAATTAAATTTTTGTCTGTTAGCTACTAAAGACTTCTATTTCAAAATACTGTATGAATTATATAAACTTTGTGTTGTTTAATTTGAACAGGGTCTATATGAACTGGAAAAAGCTTTGTATAAACTCTTTAAAAATGTTTTTTGAAAGAAAAAGCATATTTAAAACCACATGATGGCGAGTCAGTAAGGACTCAACATGTGTTTTTGGGTTAACTATTTCTTTAAATGAAAGGAAATTTGATTGGCAAGCCTAATCCCTGTCTGCCCTTCGAGGTCAAGTGTTAAGACATTTACCAACTGTCTGCTCAAAAAAAACAGACGGCACGAATAGAGTGTGAAACCTTCAGCGCTCATCATTAAAAGGGAGTAATGAGAGACCGAAGAGAGAAAATGAGAGAGCAAGACGACTCGATTTGGACCAGCTGCTGTTATGAGAGCAGTCCCATCACTATGGGATCACTTCTGTCCACACTGCTCTTCTAACAATCTCTGTATAGACACACAGCTCTTAATCAGGTCCTGATTGAGTCTAGTAGCCCAACACTAAGCCGGTCGTGATGGGTTCTGCATTGATGCTTGTGTACTGAATGAACGATGGTCTGAAGGGAGAGATGAATATAGAGGGGATTAGACAGACAGCGAGAGTTTCAAGAGCACTTGTGAGTGTGGTTGCTCATGCAAAAAATGCCGCCACAATGCTTCGATGTTTTGGTTGTTGTTATGTGGCTGCTAAGGTGTCTGAGTTACCACGTTTCGATGCCCTTGTGAGGAAGTGTTTGGTGGCTCTTACAGTGTTTTTTTCATAACAGTTGTACAATTAGTCTGTATGATTTCCTCCTTATTTGTTTAAAATATATTGTAAATACCTATTTCCCCATGAAGACTACCTGTAATCCTGATAAGAGATCCTCTTTGGATCCATCGGTCAGTGAAGTGCATGAAAACTTTGCCAAAAGTTTAGAGTAATCTGACTTTACCATTAAAAGTGCAAAGTTCATACTGACACAGTATAAATTTTTAAAGTATGTAAGTCGCTTGGATAAAAGCATCTGCCAAATGCATATATGTAAATGTAAACTTCAATCGCTTAAACTCAACAGCAACCATATCTTTAATTTCTCTATGCAAACTATGAAATTGATTGAGCCTTATCCTATATCAAGGAAACAATGCACCCAGATTAATACACATATATCCTCAAGAAGATACTGTCCAACAGGGGTACCTTAGGGGTCCATATTAGGACCCCTACTTTTTAGTTTGTACTTGAATGATGTTTCAGATGTTTGTCCTGAAGCATTTTTTCAAATGTACGCAGACACATAAAACAAATGAACGGGTATCACAAAAATTATCTGGTTAAATAAGTGTTCATTATCTCTAAATGTTCAGAAAACTGCTTGTATGTATTTTCAGATTAGAAAGCTAGACAAGGTTTTACCAGAGATATTAGTAAATGGTGACAAATTTCAAATTGTGTCGGACCTTAAATATCTTGGAGTTATATTAGACACCCATCTAGCATTTGAAAAGCATGTTAAAAAAATATCTGTACGGTTACACCCAAACTTAGAAATTTTACATTTACAATGAGTCAACTTTCAATAGAAGCTGCAAACATTTTCTTGCACTTTTTGATCTTTACTTACTTTTCTTACTATCACTTTTTTATTGATAATTTGGTGTACCTCTGATGAAAATTAGCTCTGTATCTAATTCTGGGGCAGTACTTGGTTATTGTCCTTGCCAAATAAAGAACTAAATAAATAATAAAGAAATAAATACATTTGTATGTATCAACATATTAAAATAACAGTACTGAATACATATAATCAACGTTAAGCTCATAGTTGTTCAATGCTTCATCTACAGTGCTTTAAGGAATAAATAGTTCTCTCACAAAAGTTTTTTTTTTGCTTTAGAAGTTATAAATTAACCTACTAGAGTCATTTGGGTTACTTTAATGTTGATGTACTCTATGTGTTTTTGGAGCTTTATTATATTTTTGGCTCTCATATAGAAAGATAATGTGACAAAAAGATGGCAGTTTAATATGTGATGTGTTTAACTGCATGAAGTCACATCTGGGATGGCATGAAGGTGAGTCAATTTTGGCATAGTTTTTATATTTGGGTGAAATAGCCTATTCTTCTAAAGATCTGTTTGGACGGAAATAATTTCCTGAAGGAGGTTTGAGGAAATTGGTGTTTTACGGACACAGTTTATGGTTTTAACCCCATCTGAATCTGCTAAATCTGTCTCTGTAATATCAATGTCAGGTTAAAATATCTTAATTTGTCGACTCAAATCCAACGATTCAAATAATCAAATCAAAATAGTTGTTTGAAGTGGACCGTTCTAGAAAACGTGTTGCATTTCTTTAAGATTTTAATAATAATGAATAAATCAAATGTATGTGTAAATGAATTTTAAAGTTTTTCTTAAGTAAATACTTTTAAAATTCAAAGTTTCAAGTTTATTTTAATGGATGTAATTTTCTGAAACGCCAGGATATACAAAATAGACACTCCCACCTTTGAAATATTCATGGTGTTTTTAGTACAATACGAATCGGTATACATAAAATCACAGATGTCAGGCTATAAGAACTGCAATGCAAGCATTGTTTGGAAAAATAGTCTTATCCAAATAGGGCTTAAACGGATAGTTCACACCAAAAAATCTGTCATCATTTACTCACTTTCATGTTGTTACAAACCTGTTTACATGTCTTTGTTTTGATGAACACAAAGGAAAATATTTTGAGGAATGTTTGTAGTATTATTTTCCTACTATGAAAGTCATAGGGGCTTCTGATCAGTTTGGCTACATTCCTCAAAAAGTCTTCCTTCGTGTTCATCAGAAGAAAGAAATGTATACAGGTTTGTAACAACATTGTTATTACAGTTATTACAGTATACATCAGTGCTTTGCAATTCTGTCCCAGCAGTCCCATAGTGCTGCAGAGATGACGTACAGTATTTTTTAGGCTAACCCGGAAGTTAGCGAGATACTGGTTCCCTCGCAAAAAGTCCATTCGTTTTTTTTTTCGTAGACTTTTGGATTATTGCACAAAATAAGATTTTGACTGAAATTTCGACATATGCGGCTGCCTCGAGAATTTTTGGGTATTTGTTGTTTCACCTCCAACCTCTACAATGGGTGTATAGGTGCTAGGGGTGGCACGGTTCACAAAACCATCGGTTCGGTTCGTATCACGGTTCTATGGTCACAGTTCTCGGTTTAGTACGGTTCTTGTTGTTATTTTTTCTTTTAATTTTTAACACTCCAGAAATGTATTCTTATATTAATGTATTAATTATCCATAATTTAGGATACAGTATTAAAAAAAGTTATATCATGTAATCATGCACAAACTGAATTTGACTTTAAGCACATTATTGGGACCATCCCTGAGGAAAGCCAGGTGAGATTTTGATACAGCAAGAGGGAAGACATTGATGATTTCAACATGCTTTTCATTTATTTGGCAAAAAAGAGAATGTGTATTGCCATCTACATGAACTTATGTGCCTTTTTAGCACACAAAGATAACTTGCATTTATCAAAATGCCAACTTCAGTGTAGCTCTAAGAGGCTGCTTTTTTACTGCAGAGAGAATATGTGGACGAGAGAGAAACAAAACGTTTATACCTGTTATATTTAAATCCGTCTCTTTTGTCCACTTTTGACTACTTCTGTCCTGATTACTTTAAGGGGCAGTTTATGAAATAAGATCGCGCAACTTTCACACGGTAGCAAAATGAAACTAAGCGGGAATCAGCCACTTTCGTTTTATCAATGAAAGGCTAAAAATAGCGCTGAATACGAAAAGACGTAAAACATTGTGTTCAGTACCTCAGATTAAATGGTCGGAGAGAATGCTGTCTCCTGTGGCTGCTCGAACACATTCAACCCATAGCCTGCAGTTCTATCTATTGTTTTATTTCCGCTGTCATCATAGGTAACATGAAATAAAAAATGTTTCCACACACCAAACTTATACGACGCTGGGGCATCCTCCAACTCCGAGCAGACTTCCTTTTCTCTCCCTCTTGCCATTTCTACACGTAACATGACCGGCAGCACTCACTCTCCACACCAGTCACCTCTTCTTTCGCGCTATTCGCGAAAGGGAAACACGCTATCTGGGGTCACAGACAGGGCATGAGGCTACATTGCGCATGCCATGAACCGTTGAACCGTACGGCACACACGCGCTCCGAACCGAGACAAGCGAACCGAACGGTTCGGATTTTTTTCATGAACCGTGCCACCCCTAATAGGTGCACTGGAACAATCCTTCGTAAAATGCATTAAACTTTCGTTTACAAAGACGTGAAACTCACCGAGTGGTCAGGGGTGTTCACTGATATGCTCACACAAAAATCGCTGCAAAAGATGCTTTCCAACAGGTGTTTTATCATAGTTTGTCCAACTCCATTGACTTGTATTAGATGTGCTATGAGGTACGGTATTACTCCGCGCCGGGAACTTTGTTTCTATTCTTGCAATTGGCAAAGGCGGATTATCGCCACCAACTGGTCTGGAGTGTTTATTATTCAACTCTTAACGGAAGAATATACGGGTGTGAGGAGTTTGGAAAAATAGGTCCAGAAGTTTACAACGAATGCTAAAACACCTGTTGGAAAGCATCTTTTGCAGCGATTTCCGTGCGAGCACATCAGTGAACACCCCTGACCACTCGGTGAGTTTCACGTCTTTGTAAACAAAAGTTTAATGCATTTTAGAAGGATTGTTCCAGTGCACCTATACACCCATTGTAGAGGTTGGAGGTGAAACAACAAATACCCAAAAATTCTCGAGGCAGCCGCATATGTCGAAATTTCAGTCAACCCCGTTCTATTTCATCATAAACAATCTGAAAACAGAGCTTTAAGTGTAAAATACCGAACTTGTCCTTTAAACACAGTTCTTGCTATAATTCAAGTCTATGGGCATTTTTTTCATGTTGAATGTTAAGTTCAAACTAGGTGAACAACAAGTTGAGTTTGTTAAACACATAGCAACATTACATTCGATACTAGCCACAGAAAATTGGCGGGTTGTTTGTGTGGCAACCGTATTATTACTTTAACACCCCCAAACCGAAACACTTCAACTTAGCTGATGTTACACCACAAAGGTTTACACAATCCAGAAAGAGGAACTTTTCTCTGTAAAACACCAAATTGGCTTCAACAATCTGTAGTGTGACTAAATGCTGGGTTTTAAGTTTCTGCAAAGGTGTGCCTGGTCATTTCAGTTTGATTAAAAAAAACAAGCAAACAATAAACACCCTTTAAAGCAAAAAGGGAAAAAAGATCGACACTGCTAAGAATTAGAGAGGAACTCCCCAAACCACAGCACTCTTTCTAATCCACAACGGACACTGTGAATAGAGTTCAGTTTCCAGTCAATGCGGCGTGACCACATAGAAGATGTTAACCGTCAACGAATAAACCTAAGACCCTTTCAATAAACTGGATGTGCACTTCAAAACAAAGTGAAGGAGTTTTATCAATCGTGTAACGGCACAAGCCCAAACTTTTATTATCTTTTAAAACGTT
The DNA here is from genome assembly GCF_027580225.2 of Misgurnus anguillicaudatus. Classification (NCBI taxonomy): domain Eukaryota; kingdom Metazoa; phylum Chordata; class Actinopteri; order Cypriniformes; family Cobitidae; genus Misgurnus; species Misgurnus anguillicaudatus. The sequence goes on from NC_073353.2 coordinate 17,219,089, forward strand.
TCATACAAGAACGCAACAGAACGATTCATTCAAATGTTCAAACATTCATAAATGAGCCATTAAACCCTTCACTGGAAAAGAAAAGCCTATTAAATGCTGCTATGATATAAAATAAAAGTTTACATTAAGCTATATTTTGTGACGGTGAATTTGGCCCGGACAAACCCCTCAGGTCTCTCTTCGACCATAGACTCCTTCAATCAAGACAGACTTTAAAGTAAATGTTTCTCTCTGATGTTTGTTGTTTTAAGGGGAATGACCCATTACGGTGTTGAGAGAAAGCTATATCCGACTGCAGAAATTGAGCTTTTGTTCTGAAGTGAAACATTATGGATCGCCACTTAATGTGTTAAAATGGAATGAGTCGCCAAGACTTCACTTTTCCCACCATTGTTTGACAGGAAACGTGGCCTATACTCACTTAGCTGCAAACTTGACCATCTGCTTGCTGGCACGATCTCCCACAGCGACCAGGGCCTGTACAGTAAACTGCTGGTGACGCAGGACCAAAAAGCACTGCTTCCCTAAATGAAAGAAAACAAACACTTTCACATAATCTAAACACACCTTTACAATGTTTCACTTATCCAAAGCAACTAACAATGCATTGAAGGTATACATTTTATTTGTGTTATTTGGGAATCAAATCTAAAACTTTTGTTTTGCTGATGCAGTGCTCTACCTGTTGAGTTACAGGAACACAAAATGTGCTTTAAAAAGTATACTGCTCTTTGGGTTAAAGGATTAGTCAATTTTCTTAAAAAAAAAATTCAGATAATTTACTCACCACCATGTCATTCAAAATGTTGATGTCTTTCTTTGTTCAGTCGAGGAGAAATTATGTTTTGTGAGGAAAACATTCCAGGATTTTTCTAATTTAAATGGACTTGAATGGACCCCAACACTTAACGGTTTTAATGCAGTTTAAAATTGTAGTTTCAAAGAACTCTAAACGATTCCAAACGAGGCATAACGGTCTTATCTAGCAAAACGATTGTAATTTTTGGCAAGAAAAATAAAAAATATAAACTTTTAACCCACAACTTCTCTTCTTCCTCTGGCTGTGTGACGAGCCAGCGCAACCTCAGATAATTGCATAATGACGTCGAAAAGGTCATGCATTACATACATGAAACGCACATTTGCAGACCATCTAAACAATAAACTGACACAAAGACATTAATTAGTATCATTCGACATACAACAACGTCGGAACGGTCCTCTTTCTCCACACTTGTAAACACTGGGGCGTAGTTTCTATACGTAATCCATGACCTCTTGACGTGATGATGTATTACGTAAGGTTGCGCTGGCGCGTCACAGGACTGGAGGAAGACAAGAAGTTGTGGTTCAAAAGTGCTTTTTTTTCTTGCCAAAATGACAATCGTTTGCTAGATAAGATCCCTATGCCCCGCTCTAGATAATTCAGAGTCCCCCGACACTGCAATTTTAAACTGCATTAAAACTGTTAAGTATTGGGGTCCATTGAAGTCCATTAAAATGAGAAAAATCCTAGAATGTTTTCCTCAAAAAACATAATTTCTTCTCGCCTGAACAAAGAAAGACATCAACATTTAGGATGACATGGTGGCGAGTAAATTATCTGGATTTTTTTTAAGAAAATGGACTAATCGTTTAAGTTCACAGGTGTGATCTATATCTATTAATATGTGGGTGCTACTGAGCTTCAATTGTTGCTCATGAGCTGTCCATGAGCTTTGCATGAATGGTGCAAAAGGTTGTGGGTTCGAATCCCAGGGAACACAAATACTGATACAACATGTATATATTTAATTCACTGTAAATCGATGTGTCAAAAACATACATTACAAATCTTTTTGTACACTTGGTACTTTTCTTTCTGGTACACTTTGTCTTTCATATAAAACTGTAATTTTTTTTCTTGCTTCTTCTATTTCCCTTTCTGTATATGTTATGTAGGTGTTATTTTAAACTGACATGGCCTGTTCTTCATTACAATACGTGTAGGGAGTGTAAGCTGCACATACTGCCAAAAGATCCTTGAACCATTGTTGCATTATAAAAAATATACAACAAAAAAAAAATCCAAATGGGTGTGTTACTTATGCACCAAATACAAAAAGATTTTTTTTTAATTTCCCAATATATTGAGAGACAAATAAGCTTTTCAGTAGATCATTACATTATTAGCATACCATACCAGTCCATCACATCGTATTTGCATTCTGACTACATTCACATTTCTCTTAACTCTCTAAACTGTCACAAACTGCATTTTAAAGGAATAGTCTACTCATTTTCAATATTAAAATATGTTATTACCTTAACTAAGAATTGTTGATACATCCCTCTATCATCTGTGTGCGTGCACGTAAGCGCTGGAGCGCGCTGAGACGCTTCAATAGCATTTAGCTTAGCCCCATTCATTCAATGGTACCATTTAGAGATAAAGTTAGAAGTGACCAAACACATCAACGTTTTTCCTATTTAAGACGAGTAGTTATACGAGCAAGTTTGGTGGTACAAAATAAAACGTAGCGCTTTTCTAAGCGGATTTAAAAGAGGAACTATATTTTATGGCGTAATAGCACTTTTGGGAGTACTTCGACTCGGCGCAGTAACACCCTCCCTCTCCCATTATGAGAGTGAGAAGGGGAGCGGACTTTTCAGGCGAGTCGAAGTACTCCCAAAAGTGCTATTACGCCATAAAATATAGTTCCTCTTTTAAATCCGCTTAGAAAAGCTAAATGCTATCGAAGCGTCGCAGCGCGCTCCAGCGCTTACGTGCACGCACACAGATGATAGAGGGATGTATCAACAATTCTTAGTTAAGGTAATAAGATTTTAATATTGAAAATGAGTAGACTATTCCTTTAATAAAGCCGAATACCTAAAAAAAGTTCCCATTTGAATATTATCTGCTTCTGTTGTCAGACAACGGAACAAGTTTAAAATAGTGACTGAGAGTGACCTATTAAAACTACTTGTTAAAATGAACATCTTACTTCCACTAAACAGTTAAAGTCTGTCTGAACAGTATAACTGAGCTATGTTTGTGTTTATTTGTCTAAACCGTCCAATTCCAAAACAAACGAAGAGCAAACAATACACCAATAAATTATCACAGTTTATTAACGTGTCAGCCCCGTACAGTCTGATCTGAAATTGTTGCTGTCAGCTCACTGTACAAAGAGCAGACACAAAAAGAGATGTGCATATGTGCCAAAAAAGCAAGACCTCAAGCTTGTGGGGCAGAGGCCACACAAAAAGCATTCTAATCTAAAGCTACAACTTTTGAAAAAAAGTCAGTAAAGGGGTCTGAAAAGTCACCAAATCTAAACTTGGCAACACTGACTTCACGGTCTTAATTGACCCATTGACTTACCATAGTGTTTTTTTCCTACTATGAAAAGTCAATGGACCCCATCTTTAAAGTGGACTACTCCTTTTAGGCACGTCAGTGCAAGACGTTTTCAAATTAAGGCACCTCAAACATGCATTTTAGTCTGGGACTAGGATAAAACCTGTCCGGGAAACCACTGCATAAAGTTTAATTTTTATAGACTGTAACTGCTTTAGTAAAAACAGCTAACAATGGTTAACGTAAATGGCATCCTCCTAAAAACAACACAAAAACATATTTACCCAAAACAAATATAAAGCAAGTATATAACTGTATATACTACTATATATACATTTGGGGGGTAATTCCTGGACAGGGATTAGCTTTAACCAGGACTAGGCCTTAATTTAATTAGGAAATATAACTAGTTTTAACAAACGTGCCTTACTAAAAACCTTACTTGTGTGCATTTTGAGGCAAAACAAAGAGCACTGATGTATTTTTAAGATGTGTCAGTGCAAGTTGTCGTCAGTTTGGACAGCTCTTACATTTATTTTAGTCTAGAACTAGACTAATCCCTGTCTGGGAAACCACCCAAGTCTGGTTATGCAATATGGTTTTTTTTATTGTATTCCATCAAAACAAAAACTATGATCTTATCTCTACAAAAAAATTTAAGAAATGTTGTTTTACATGGGAGGACAAACAGATCTTTGTTTTTACGTTTTTACGTGATGTTTCCCTTTAAAAAATATATATATATATTAATTGCATTATAACAATTGCATTATATTATATACAGGGTTCCCACAACTTAGTTAACTTCAAATTCAAAGACTTTCCAGGCCCAATACCATCAAATTCAAGAACTAAATGTGGGGACACATTTTAAGTGAGAGCAAGGTTACATTTTGTTACCTTTAAAGATAAATTGTTACAGTTCCCTTTTGAGGGAACTCGCGCTGTATCACTGCAGTGACACTTTGGGGATGCCTCTAAGGGTAAGTGCGTCTGAATGTGTATATCAAATTCAACCAATGGTGAGGCTTAACGACAAGGCGAGGGTGAAGCGGGAGCCTGGAAGTATATCCCTATCTGAAATATTGCCAAAGACAGCATTACAGGGACGCAGGAAGTATGGCAAGGGAGATGCAGCGCCTCATTCCCTCCTCAGGGAACAACAGTTACATACGTAACCCGAGACGTTTTCATGTCAAACACAACTATGCAAAAAGCATTTTGGTATGAATCAACATTCACATACAGAAGATATAAGCATTTAAAGCGAACAGTTTAGCATGTGTGCTTAAAAAGTCTAGAATTTTTATGATATTATCCTTCACTACACAGGCAATAATATGGATGTTTTCCAGAAAACTTCTTGCATAAAATAGATTCAAGCACTTTCAATGATCTGTATCTGTGTATGTATATTTTCAAAAACTTCCAGGGCCTTGAATTTTTTCCCCCAGATTCACAAACTTTCAAGAATTTCAAGGACCCGTGGGAATGTGAGCCAGCATGTGAAAACCAGGCTCAAGTCAAAAAAAATAATAATTGTGAGATAATGAGCATCCTATTATTTTAACCATGATTTCAATTTTTGACATGACCTTACTCAGTTAATATTATAGATATCAATGTTATTTTTTTTTTACAGAATGTTCTTAACATTATGTAAGATGATTTTATGTAGAAAAAAGTGAATCACATACAACTTTAGATGGGTTTCACAGGTAGGGTCACAGATGTATATATAAAGATATAGACATAGACAGACAGACATATAAATAGATAGACAGTCAATCAGACAAATTCTAACTTTCTAACCAACTCAAACTAATTCTCAAAATTAGTGTGTCAAAGAAACTAGACTTTAGGTTTGTGAGTACAGCATAATGATCTATCTCTATTAAGTGGGCACTTCAAAAAACAACAGCAAATTTACACCAATCAGCTATTAACAGACCGGACGTCTCTTTAAAAGGCACAGTGCACATACTCTTGCCTGTCAACAACCTGCTAATCAGACACCTTGAGAGCGAACAAATTTAGATTTTGTTTAAACCTGACACGAATTAGCTAAAGATCAGAGACCACCCAACCTCTTTGAAGTTCCTCCTAGCATTCGGTGTCTGACAGACAGACAGCTGTAGTTAAAAACAGACCCTTCATCCTAGCAAATCAGGATGTTGTTGTGCTGAAGGACATCCTTTAGCCAAGAGCACACTGACAGAGTGAAGGAAGCTGGGGTGAAAAAGCCTTGACATGGAAATTGTCTTTAGTGGTACAATCATAATGCATGGTTCATTCATGACTGCCATCTTAACCCAGATGTGTACGTGCAGACCCTTAAGACTTGGATCACGTCCGACTGACGGAGGAGGCCAAGTGGTTTCATTTAAGCTGCTGACAGAACTCAACTAATTGCCTATTGCTCTGATTTACGGGGATGTTTGTTTGTTCGTTCGTCTGTCTGGTGAAAATGAACACCATTTTGATAAGAGATCAGGGGACTATCATTTCATCCGAATAAAATTTACCGCAGATACAAAGATCTTCAGGGCACCCATATCCCTCATGTACTTCCCGCATTAATCATAACTGCAAAACATTATTCTATGTTCCTTTACTGACTAACAAAATTCTATGTTACAAATGTTACAATGATTTTATAAATATTATACGACATTAAAAGAAGATTCAGATTAGAATTTATTTGTTTTGGAAAGTTGGGCACACTGCATTGTGGGACACAGTAGGGTGATTCTCACGAAAGTAGACTTATGAGGTGTCATGAAACATTTTGATAAAAAAGTAAATACAAAGTAAGAGTATCAAAATAAGAAGCATATAGTTACAAACATCTCTTCATGTACTATTTTGCACATGATTTCAAATGACATCATACAAACCAATTTTGTTGTTTTTTCCACATTTAAGGGGAAATTTTTTATTACCGCAACGTGTCCATGACTGGATTTTGGTTCTTTGACGTGGAAATGTTTATAATAAAAAAAGCTTCAGTTATACTATAAACATTTACAGTAAAGAAACATGTGGTATTTGGTGATCATTGGTAAATGTAGAGACAATAATAAGGAATATAAATGTGTCCAAGAAATATTTTTTCATCCTCCGCAACAATTTTCAATCATTGTTTAAGCCCTCAAGAAACTAACATTTAAAAAAAATTGTTGGAAGGGACATAATTGACTGTGACACTCAAGATGGCTACCAGGTAAGCAGTTCTTATTTTATCTCTCCAGATAAAAGTTAAAATTTTGTTTGTCTTAATACCTAGACAACTTTTTAGTTCTCATTACCGAAACATGAGTTTGTAAATGCATATATTTAATGTAATATCATGTTGCGGTAAGGATAATTTTTGATAATGATAATCTAAAAAATGTAAATAATTCTATAATTCTATATTTAAATCCTCTAAAAATAATGGTTATAGTAATTTCAGACCTTAATCTTATATGTGCAAAAAAATGTCTTCAAGAGTTTTTTAAAAATTCTGATGCTGGACACCTTATAAATCTGGATTTTGTGAGAATTACCCAGTAGCCCAGTTGTACAGTATACAGCATATTTGGGTATTCCATTCATAACAAACATTTGCTATACAAACTATTACAAACTACAAAAACACAAGCAGCATGGTACGAAGCTTGTAAAGCACAGAATATAGTCTATTTGTTAAGTGTACGTGAACTTGCAAAGTATAGTTTACTTGACTCATACGTGTACACAGATGTTGGACGCATGGGCACTGCAACAAAATGCAATGCATCTCCTGGGCTACGTACAACATTCACCTTTAGGGGCATATGCGGCCGACACGGTGTTTAAAAAGTCTGGTGGGGTGCCTACAGTCTTCTGATGACAAACATTGCATTATGCGCACTGTACGCAAACCCTTGCATATGCTTAAAAAATTACCATATTTTATCCTTCATTAGAAAATTTTTACAACAACATTTGTACTAAAAATGGAAATAAATTTCCTTTGCGTTATTTAAACATTTTAAGCACAAACCACAACGTAGATTTATAAAAACAATTTTAAAAGCTGTATAATGTATGCCAGGCCTGCATACGCATTTTTTCTACAGGACTTCAAAATTTTTGAAGAAGCGTCAAGTATTTTGAGTAGTACAAACACAGTCCTGTTATTGTTAAAGTTGTCAAATACTTGCACATCCCTGTAGACAGAACATGTAGTTTCCATGGAAAGATAATGCTGTTGTTTTCAAAAAACATGCACTCTGAAACCTGTCTTTGTTTTTTTAAGACCCCAAAACACCACTGTTATGTAAACAAACAGCGAAAATGTTTACCGCTTTTAATTGAAGACTTTGTCATGTCAACGTGACCTAAACAATCATTTGATGCATTCATGCAATAATAAAGGTAATAATGACATAAATGAAACCCTTGAGCTTTGGTAACAATAACTTACACGTGTTGAAATGAATTGAGCAAAGCTTTATAACAACAGGGAAGCTTGTGTAATTGTAAGGAGGAGTTTACCTTTAGCTCTGCTGGTGTGAATTCTGGCGCGCACCCAGATCTGTTGCTCGGCCTTCTCGGGTGTCAGCTCCTGGACACGCACCAACGCCCTGTCTGCCATCCAGGAGAAAAAGAGAGAGTGTGAGGCCCTCAAAGAAGAGACATCAAAGACATCAACGCTCCCCTTGTACACAGATCTTCACAATGACATTTACTCAGATTACAAAGCCACCGAAAGGAGAGCTAATAAATATGAAACATAACAAGGCTTGTCTGAAAGGTGACCATCACGTGAAGTCTTTGCCGTTTTGACAAACGCTATGTCACCCTGCCTCCACAGACTTTATTATGTAGAAGATATTATTATAGGGCCTTCTCCCCGACCCTGTAAAAGCGCTCAGGGCGTTCGCTTGAACCTGATTCCTCCCACATGAAAGCTTCGTCTATCTCTGCTAAAGAGGAATGCTGCTTGGAGACGACTTTGTTCTGTGCCAGTCAAGCTTAAAAACTCGCAGCCGTACAATTGGGTAAGATGTCGCCCTAATTTCTCATCTGAGATTTATCACATACTGTTATTCAACACCATTACGTGTGACAGAGACGTGAGGAATGTCAAAGAAAGCTAAAGGGGACATAAGGGAGATCCCAAAATGGTTAAGATTATATTGTAAGATCATAGCCCTTTAGGGGGTGTAAGAAAATGTCGATTCATGTGGCTATAGTAATAATTTGTTTGACAATACTCTATCAATTCATAAAAAAGCAATAGATTTTTTATTATACAAAGATTTATGGCAGTTTTTCGTTAACATTGGACCACTAGATAACATTCTTCTTAAACATTGACAGGAAGTACTAACATTGGGGTTTGCAATATAAACGTGTGTTCTCAATAACAGATTATCCTAAAATTATATCCTATTATATTCCTGAAAGAAGAAATATTCCAATATATCAACATCCTTACCCACAATGTATCGCAACACATTGCACCGCAACCCATGTATCGTGGTGCATATCGCATCGTAAGATTCTTGCCAATACACAGCCCTACCGACCTCCTCACTAAATACTATTTTGGCAAGGAAACTGGTCTATTTTAACATTATTTTAACAAGTCTACACGGATCTCTTTGTTACCAACCAGATGGCGATCCGGGGTTCAGATTCATACCTGATCCTGATGGCCTCCAACCATGAACCAATAACACCAGAGGCTTGGGGGCAGGACAATGTCCACACATGTAACGTTTTCAAAACAAAAGTCTAACAATACGGACACAAAACAAAACTAGTTTGCACACAAATCAAACCCATCATAATCAACAAAGCAGTCTACATTGGGAACACTTAAAACAGCAAGGCTGAGGAAGATCTCGACTCAAAGCCAACTATATAAAATACAATAAAATACTTTTATTTACAAATATTATAAAAATTGGTTACTATAAACTTTATGGTGCAATTTCTGACTTTTACGCATCTTATAGTAGGGCTGCAAGATAATGCAATTTTATCAAAATATTGCACGTGTGCATATTGCAATATACCATATGCAATATGTTGTTAAATTATTTAATTTGTTTCCTAGTTTAGACTATACTAGGACATTTAAGTTGTTTTTAAAAAGAACATTAGTGGTGTGCATCTTGTGACAAGCAACGGACACGGATATATTTTATTTCATTGTAAGCTATTTTCAGTTAAGACAACTCAAACATGCACATCTGGGAAACTGCACTTAAAAGTTTATGTAGATTCAAGGTTTTAGGTTGATGTCGATATTTGGCACTAGGGGTGTGCTGTTCATACTATATTATACTGTTCACGATAATACCGGTATATTTTTTACATGATAAAAAATGTAATATCAATGATACAGCGACGTGATGACATATGGTGCATTTACATTCCCTAACGCGCACAGCAACAATAGCTGAGAGAAAAAGCAGCATGTCAGCAATGCGACTACAACCAAGTATCTCCATACTAGCAGCAGCGGGTGATGTGCAACCGAGCATCGCTGTGCAAATTACTTTAGTCACCGTTAAACTAAAGTGTTAAGGAGTTGCATAATATAGGGAAAACACTACCAACTCGTACCACTGTGATGACAGGAACTTACTTTACTGACTGAATTTAAATCCAAAAAAAATGTCACATTCTAGTTGTACTAACGCAAGTTTACTTAATATTTAATTAGACAGATCCATCTTTTCTATTCATTTTCCATTAAATTATGCGATCTGATAAGTTTAAAGCTCCGTTTTACCCTGTTTGTTTCTTCAGCGACTGTTGCAAGGCGCGTGCGCGTTGTCCAATCCTCGGTCCTAAAGTACACCAAATTTCGCACAACAGACGCCTTGCCGATTTCTTCTTTGTTTATATGAAAATCTGATTTATTCACTTGTGTTTTATCTGAACTGGATTAACATTAATCATGGCACATTTGGGTTCATGAGATAAATGTTAATTGTTTGATGTTTATGCAAACAAAAGTGCACTTACATGTAAAATCATTTTAAAATCTAAATTTTAAATTGTTAGCTAATGACTTAAGTTACTGGGATCTGTGAAAATGACTTAAAATCTGTGGTAGTGTCAGTGATGTAAAATTTTCATAGTTCGTACTTTGTTTACTTTTGCCCTTTAATGCTGCTTCTGCCACCTTATGACAATGGATTTACACTTTGAATTAGGTAGTCTGTCATCAATGACAGCTCATTGGATGGAAATTGCCCTTCCTTTTCCATTATTTTCATACCGTCATAAATATCATTACTGCAAAATTCTTAAAATATCATGATATCATTTTAAGCTGTATTGCCCACCCCTATTTGGCACTGACTAAACAGAAAGAATGATGCTTTGTTTCTTTAGAAAGAATGTGAAAAATCTATGTTGGTTAGCTTTCAACTTTTAACATTTAATGTAATTTTCAATAGATTTTACAAACTTAAAGGTCACATATTATGCCCAATTTGCATAGATGTAATATAAGTGTCTGGTGTGCCGTAAAATGTGTCTGTAAATTTCAGCTCAAAATACCCCACATTTATTATAGCATGTCCAAAATGCACCTATTTGGGTGTAGGCAAAGAGCGCTGTTTTCATGTCTGTACTTTTAGATGAAAATAAGCTGCTGCTCCTCACTCCCTTACCAACAGACAGTGAGCGCTTTTGGTTAAAATAGATCCAATTCCTGTGAATACAGTCGGAGACAATGGTATCTTTAGTCGCATTAGCACTACAATGTGCTAACAAACACGTTTAATAAAGCTTTTGGATGAAAAGAACCAGTCGGTCAGTGCTCGTGGGCTTTGTTTTTGTGACATCACATTAACAAGAGAATCAAAACAGAATGGATTACAAAAAGAAGAAGAGAAGGTTGATTTTTTTCATCGTAGGGTTGTTGTGTTCACACACTGCCAACACATATTTATGTCCAAACACCTTGTAAAAGTGGATTTTGCATAATATGTGCCCTTTAAAGCAGTAGTTTAAAACTGGAAGCTGCGAGATGGTGTAATTATGTATAATTAAACCTCAGAAAATTAAGGCTACTAACCAACAGCAATACATTATATATTACATAATGTAATATGTTTTGTTTAATAAAAAAATGTAAGTTATCATATAGCATTTTCTTCAGTATCGTACAGCCCTAACTTGTGGTATTAAGATGTTGAACCATATTACTGGGAATTTTGAAATTATTTTTTCTAAACAAAGATCGTAATGAGACATGCTAATTTGTGGGAGAATATGTAGTAAGTGGAAATACGGGTGGATGAAAGCAGGGTTTTTTTCTTTCAGTCAAACCTCCAATTTAGTGGAACAGTGAATCAAATACTAATAAGGACACTGACCCAGTTTCTCTTGGGACTGAACCATCGGAGAGACCCCATAACGATCCTTGGCAAAGTCCTGAGAGGAGAGGAGACAGAGAGAGGGTTGTGATGAATCGTAACAATACATTTTTTTTTTTTATATAAATAATACGGTTGATAAACTGACAGGAAATGTGATATCAAGAAAATGTAAAAGAAGACAACTCACATCCTCAACAGCTTCCTGCTGATCTGCAGCCTGAATCAAAAAGAGAGGAACTGATTTTAATTAAATGTCAAGTGTTTAGAGAATGACTTTCACAATGACGTAATGATGAGCAATAACACATGCTGATTATTCAAGGAAAAAACACACTGCAAGTTTGTTTATAATCCTAACAAAAATATATTCAGAGATTTTCTGAAAGCACAACACTATAGTTGTAAGTACAGTCAAGTGGTAAATACAATTATTACACAGCTCTCTTAAAAAAACTTGATTCGGATTGGTCAGTCAAAACATTCAAGGTCTGTAATCCCCAATAACAACCACTAAGGGGCGGGTTCCCGGACAGGGATTAGGCTACTCCTAGACTAAAACATTTTTAAGAGCTGTCCAAACTAAAAACAACTTGCACTTACATATCTTAAAATACATCAGTGCCGTTTGTTTTGCCTCAAAATGCACACAGGTAATGTTTTTAGTAAGGCATGTTTGTTAAAACTAGTTATATTTCATAATTAAGATAAGGCCTAGTCCTGGATTAAGCTAATCCCTGTCCGGGAAACTGCCCCTATAACTGATAACACAAAGCTTGTTTTGGTACTGCGTTTCATCTTGACCAGTAGTTTAATGGATTACTCCTCTGTTTCTTTTCTCATGCAAACATGAATTTACAAATAAGCTAAAAATATTTTGTTGAATTTCAAATCAATATTTGGTATCCAATTATTACCCGTGTGTCAAGTAACTTTGTTTTAGAAAAGAGCTAAAACCTGCCGCATAACTTCAGGGACCTGATCACTCTGAGTTTATTTGGGATTAAAAGGGCACCTATTTCCATGCTAAAACAACACTATTTTGTGTATTTGGTATAATACAATGCGTGGTTATTGGTCAAACACAAAAAAATTCCACATAATGTACATTTTTGTAGCTCCAGATTTTACTCTCTTCCTGAAACGTGTGGATTTTGTACAAAACTCATCGATTTGAAAAGCGCTGTGTTCCTGATTGACTCCGGTCCTTTGAATTATTCGAAAACAATGCATTTTCTTATAATTCAATGGCCCGTCATCAATTATTCTTACTTGAAGGAACAGTATGTAAGAAATGTATATCAATTAATCATAAAATGGTCCTGATATGTCAGTAGACATTAAGAAATAATTTTCACTTCTAATACTTATATCACTGACAACAGTGGTCCGGACAGGATATTGTCATTTAAAAAGTGGAGTTGCAGCCCTCAACTGATGCTTATGTTGTCATGTTGTGTATTGGCCACCTGTTGTGTGATTGCAATACCAGTTTTAGCCACAAGTTTTGTGATTGCAGTACCAGTTTTGACCACAATCCTACATACTGTTCCTTTAATTGGTGTAGATGCAGTCATATCACGGCTAGTAAAACATATTTATGGCCTGTAAATATTTTGCAGTAATCGGCCATTGGCAGGTGTTGCAAAATGTTAGTTTAGGCCCTGGGCATTACTGCTACAGGTTAAAAAAATGCATTACCATTTCTGTCTTGCCTTTATATAGTCTGTAAAAAATTTCCCACTACAAGTAAACCTTTTTTGCAACTGAATGGTTTTGTGTATATTGAAGGTTCGATGTGGAACCATACAGCCAATCAAAAACCAGTTTAGAAACTTTATTTTTAAAACTGTACAATGCTTTGTTTGGGTAGATAATGCAGATAAACACAGAAATTCCTAAGCAAGTTGTACTGTATCTCCTACTGTGCACTAACCAGCTTGGCCTGCTTTTCAGCCTTCTTTGCAGCTTTCTCTGCATCTTTCTGCTGTTTCTTCAGAGCTTTCTTCGACTGACCCTGTGGCTCCTCCTCGCCGGCTCCTTGAAACAGGAAGAAACCACACAAACAGCCCGGTCAAACTTTCATCTTATTTTTTCCCAGCTTCCTCCCGGGAAGTTCTTTTTATTGATGGGAAAATGCATTACAGCCTTGGTTCACGCACGAGCATGGCATCCCGCTGGCTTTTAAATTGGCGATTTTTTTAATCTATTGTGTCAACATGACCGCATAAAAAAAGACATGCAAAATTAGACTTTCATCAGTAATTTTGGGTTGTTTACGCTCTCTTCGTGAGATTTAGATACAGCAGTACAGGAAGAATGATGTCTAGAGAAAAGCACACATGTAAAAGACTCTTACTGTAGGACCCTTTGCCAAACAACAGGCCAATACATTGTCTTGTCAAGGCTGTTTCATAGACTAAATATATGCAGTCTGCAGGGAACAATAGACTCAAGATATACCAAAACTGCAGGAAAAATAGTCTGTTGTAATCTACATGCAATTAATTTTAATACAGTATAACCAAGATTAGTTTTTGCAGTGATCCATTAAGCTCCTATTAAAAAAACATCATACAGTGATGGTATCAAATGGTAATACCATGGGTACTAATGGACTCCAATATATACCATAAAACTAAATGACAAGTATATACTTATATCATGTACCATACACTTAGTGATACCATGACAGGTAACAAATTTGTAGAATACAGTTAATGTCACCGAATCAATAGCGTAGTTCAGACAGTTGGCTTAGTGAATCCCACATTTAACAATACCATCATCCATTGATCATTAGTTAACATGACAAAGAATGATTACCAAGCAAAACCATTACAGGGTGAAAGAAAAGAATTGATCCTTTGATCTCTCCATTACCATTTCAAACTCCCTGAACAAAAGATTTTTTTAGGGTAACGGGGCTGAACAATCGCTCTTTGAATATGGCCATTTCTGATGATCAATCAATCAACTGTAAGCTCATCTAGTTAACTAAAAATACTATAGGATATTGAACATGACAAAATCCAGCAATGAATGGACTACATTTAATTTGAAACCTCAAGAGCAACAGGTGGTAAACAACATGAACAGGCAAAGCCCAATTTCACGCTCTACCCCCAGACAATTAACAAAGGGTTATAATTAGACTTTATTAACTAATTGCTCCAAACAGCAGAACTAAACAGACAAACTATGAGTCTTTTGCATAGTCTTACTCTTTATCCAACACTGATCCTCCCAAAACACCAGAAGCTGGGCAGGCAACCATATGGCAGTCCTGAGGCAACACAGGATCAAGTGCCTGGATGAGAATTTAAACACAATAAATCTGCAAATATCTTCCCTGGCTCAAGCGCTGCCAAGGTGACAACGGTCCAGCCGCGGGCACCGCTGAGACCAAACCGTGCCAAAGTGGGCAATAAAGAACTCTACTCTCTCCCACCGCATTATGCATTAGCACGTAACAACGGCTGAGGAAATAAAGAGCCGCGGTGAAAGCTCAGGCCGTATGGAGCGACTCACAGAATTCACGGATGACAGCACCTCCCCAAACCATCAATGCGATTTTTGTTTGCAGGAAATTGGAAGCACTAGGGCAGACAGAAGAGTATAAGAATACTGGTGATAATGAAAGGCCTGTGCCAGATTCTGGTTATGTATTTACACAGAACATGGGGCCCGGGGCAAAGCAGGGAAATACAATAAATGTGAAGTGTTCAGATGCCCTCCACGCCACCCCAGACAGCAGCTGCTGAAACTTTAGTGTGGTCAAATGACTCATCGAATTACAGCTTATATAGCAGACTTTTTTGTTCACACAGCATAGCTTCAGGGACAGAAAAGTGAAAAGAAACTATAGTAATAACAGTAATAAGTCTCCAGCAATTATACAGTTAAAAAGCCCAACATATTTGTAGTTTAAATCATGGGCTGCATTTCTGTGACCAACAAATCATTTACTTTCACTTTGTGAAACAAACAAAACCAAAAGTTTTAGTGAATAATAACCATGAAGTCAGCAGCTGGAATAACTATTTTCAATAAATATTTAAGTGTTATATCACAAAAATGCTTTTAGTGCACCATCAATTATGTTCTGTTTGTATAATACAACATACTAAAAATACCTTTAATTAAGAACTATACAGGACTGAACTACATACCTGCATACCTTTACAGGAAACGACCTGTATTTAGTAGTCTAGTGTGCACTATTACAAAATAATCTGTACTATACATTATTCAATAATTACTTTATAATCACCTATATTGCATTTTAGTTATTCCCAATTTAGAAACTTCAAGGAAAACATATGTTATCCCAGTGCAAGTTTATTCGCTTACTTGGTAGCATAAATAAACACCAAATTATGTATTTTACAGTAAACAACTTAAATGAACACATTAAGTGACTCGATCTTCTGTTTAACTGACATTCACATAGAGTCTAGAGTAGATTATAATCCATTGTCATGCCCATACATTTATGACAGATGAGGAAATGATCGAAAATTTATTTGATTTAGCCTAAGTAAGAAAGAATATTTACCACGCCGTACTTTACTAATATCAGCAGGTATTAATAATTAAACCGGTAGTATATAGAGAGACTGTGCAGCTGCCATGTAGTTAAAAGATGTTTAAACTGCTGATGCAATCAGATGAAACTCAATGGGAATCAATGTAAATGTCTCAAATATTTAACAACCGCGAAAGCAATCGGTTTAAATTCTCACCCTTGAACATTTTCTTTAGTCATTGTTCAGCTTTGAGTGGATGCAGTAAAATAAAAGCACTCGATGTTTAGGATTTCTGCTGTGCTAGTGTGCAGTGACAGCCAGTGGGAACGCAGGACATGTGGAAAAGAGGAGGAGGTATTTTGGGGTTGCATCCTTCACAACTTCCTCGCTAATCCGTGTAGAAACACATCTCCGCATAAATGGTTCCTAGGTGCTTTTTTATCCGGGCGCGCTGTTTTGCGCATATTACTTCAACCAGAATAAATAAACACATTTTAAAAATGAATAAATGTGTACGACAATGTCTAAAAATATGCATTTGATTGTGTTTCAGAAAATGTTTGATATTCTTTGTTCAGTTTTAGCCTTTAGGGCCAGTCGCTTGCTTTACATATCCTGAAAAATTCTCAGAAATTAAAAACCATAAACATTAGTGATTTTTACACTTTTAGTATACTTAGACCATGTCTATTCACTTAATATGTGTTTTATTTAATAACAAGCATCAAACATGTTATTTTCTTTCAGTGAAAGGATTGCTTTACAACACTTAAGATAATTAAACAATTAATTTAAACAATCAATAAACATAAACCACCCTTTCTTTTGAGTTACAGAGGGTCATGTTTGTTTGTGTTATGGGGCTATAAAGTTTTTCATGGGCCATTGATCACAGGAGGTCCTGATGCAGGAAGCTACATGTCTTCCTGATCCTAATTTCCCAGTCAAAACAATGTTAACAGTTATATTGGGTTAAAGCAGTGAAGGAAGAAATCAGAGCCTTTTTAATCTCTCTATTGTGCAGTAATGGTCTCTCTGAACTGCAAAAGTCAATCAGATTTATTAATCTATTTTGAGAGCTGTGGTTGTAAATAGCCATCCTTAAGTTAAAGTTTCAATTAAACATGTTTTCCTGAACTGTTAAATAGTTTATTTGATAATGTTATTATTGTACAGTATCTGTGTTGTTAGCATTGTAACAAAACCACATCAGGAATATAATATAAAGCTACATCATTCCTTAAAAAACGCCTAAAAAGGACACAAATTGTAACTGCTGTGTTGATTGAAAAATGTTTACATCATTCAGATCACAAGAATATCAGCTTTCCAAAGATATGTAACATGTTTACCTTTTTGTTTTGAGTTGTTGTATATCATGAAGTTTACTGTCAAAGTATGCAATGTTCCTCCCACGTTATTGGAACTTTAAGGGGAGTATTCCTCCTCACATATTATTTTTTTCCAAATTTATGAAGGGGCTTATAGTGTTTGGATGAATTTAGCATCTGTTTGTGGCCTGTTGTGAGTTGATATATGGGCTTAGAAAACAGGGTAACTGTTCCATGGCAAATCTCTAGACACTCCTTTTGGTTGTTCTCTTTTCAAATGGCAGTTTGGAGACAGAAGAAATAGTCCAGCTGAGCTCAATGGAGTGTTAATGGTGCTACATGGCTTTTAAGAAGGGCTCCCATGCTAATGACAGAACCATTCCAAAACATTTCCAAATGAACAAAATGCAGCACCGAATGCTTTATTTTTACTGGCCTCTTACTGTGAGAGCAGACAGTGAAAAATAACCATAAAACTTCAAGTCTGATGGAGGGGTACTTCACACATCATTGGACTCCTTAGAACTGGTAATTCTAACCCATTGCGTTAAACATGAGATAGATCATTGCATATAAAACCTTGGGAATATCTGTGTCCCGCCCTTTATGCTTAGTAACTTGTTTCTGTTAGGTAAATGCTAATCATCGACCACAGAGTGCTATTTGATATTTATGTTAAGGGTTAAAAGTGCATATTTGAAAATAAAGTTTATTTTTAAAGCCATTAACATTTGCACTTACATTATTTTTATGATAGCTAAACTTATTCCCCATATTTTTATTACTGCAGTGTAAAACATGATTTACATTCTCATATTCTCTGTAATGTGGAAAAAATGATATTAAAACATTATGTAACTGTATACAATGAGAATCATTAAAATAATGAGCATAGCAAAGTTAAATGTTGACATATTACAGCAATAAGAATTTGCAGTAAAATGTAGCATATTAATTGTCCTGATGTTAATAATATTACATTACTATAAATATTTGACATCCTTAATTGTCCTAACGCATAGTTTATTTGATTTTAAAGAATAAATACACTGAAAAAATATTCATTCAATTTACTCAAATTTTTTAAGGCAAGCAGTTGGAATTAATTTATTTAGGCTACATTTAAACAAAAGTTTTTTGTTTTGTTTAGTATTTCTATTTTTTTTGTTTAAATGTATAAATTAATTGTGACCACTTACCTTAAAAAAATTGAGTAAATTGAATGAATAATTTTTTTCAGTGTAGGACTTTTTTTTAACATGCTTTTTTGCGATCCAGCTCATAAATGCTAATTTCTTTTATATCTGTGTAATGCATCTTATGCTTTGAATATTTACATCGTAAAGCTACTTTTGTTAACTCCTTCTGCTAGTTATCTGATACGCCTACTGAAATCCCATGGGGTGGCCAATTCTGGCCCTTTGTATGCTGATTGGTGTCTTGTATCAGATGTTGTTTAAGATGCTAAAGAACACAGATGTTCTTAAAATTACAGACCCTTTCCTCATCTATACTGTTCAGTGGGAGATCAGGTGGAGCTTTTGTTTTGGTAACTTGACAGACCTTCACTCCACTTCAGCCCTGCCCTTCCCCCAAACTGGGAGTGGGGGTGGAGAGGTGTGTAGGGGTGTGAGTGTGATCTCTGGAGAGATGTAAGATGACACTATAGACAGACATCATTAAAAGTGGTGATTTTTAAGGTTTAATTATGAAATGCAAATAAAATGCAACAATTCTTTACATGCTTAAATTACAAACAATCTTTTTTTAAAAATTACAGTGTGAGCTACCATTTTTAATAAATATCCAAAAGTTTCTCAGAGAATTGCAAAAGCTAAGTGCACGCACACACACACAGCAAACAATGAACTATGTACAAATAATTTACACAAAAAAATTTAAACAAGACAAAAAACTATGCAACAATTTGCTAATATTTCCTGAAATAGCAAATATACAGAATTTTTCAAGGCTCTGCCTTTACATCCTGTAATTTTTTTTTTTAAAGTACTAAAATATTCAAATGTATAAAGATTAATTTAGTTAACTGAACAAAATGCTCAGAAATGTCTTGAAAACAACAAATATCAACATAACAAAGTGTTCACGAATGTAAAAAGTGTAGTAAAGTCTTTCTGAAATTAAAGCTTAGTCAACCACGTAGAAAAAAGTTTTATATACACAGTGTCTATTAACTAGATAGGACACTGGATGACTCTGATTCAGTAGATATAGATGAAATTTGGCCTCTTTTCTTGGTCAGCATCCTGTGACTCGTTTTACTGCTGATGCTCAGAGCGCTACGGGCAGATTTACTGAACTTGACTCCAAGGAAAGCGTATAGGATGGGATTCAGACAGGAGTGGAAGTAAGCGAGCGCCTCAGTAATGAAGATCCATTTCTCCAGACTCTGTTCAAGGAAACAGCTGTGAGATATGACGTTCAGCATCACCAGAGTGTCCACCAGGATGCCGGCACAGTAGGGCAACCAACAGATGAAGAAGCAGAGAATGAGGATGACGGTTGTTTTCAATGCTTTCTTCCTCACGGCCTGACCCTTGGAGTTCTTGGACAGTTTGGAGATGATGATACAGTAGCAGGTCAGTATGATCAGACCTGGGAGCAAAAAGCCAACAATGATGTGCTGGAAACGGAAAGCAGCCTTCCACGCAACAATGTTCTCCTGGGGATAGGTGTGCGTGCAGATCGTGTTCTCGCCAGTGCTGTGGACTTTAGCGAACACAAGATCAGGCACGGTGAGCAGGGCCGCGGGCAGCCAAACTCCGAGGTAGATCACTTTCTCTGCCAGAAGTTTCCTGAACATATGGCTTTTCGTGGCACGGACAACGGCCAGATATCTGTCCAGACTGATGAAGGCCAGGATGAGCACGCTGCTGTACAGATTCAGGGTGTAGATCATGTTGACCGTGACGCAGAGAAAGCCCCCGAAATGCCATCCGCTGACGGCGTCCACAGCCCAGAAGGGCAGAGTTACCACAAACAAAAGGTCAGCGATGGAGAGGTGCAGTCTGTATTTATCTGTCATGTTCTTAGACTTCTTTTGGTAGCCCATCACGAGCACCACAAGTCCATTGCCAACAATTCCAAGGACAAAAATAATCCCATATACAGTAGGGAGAAATATCTTCGCAAAGTAATTGCTGACTGCGATGTCACAAAAGCCATCAAACATGTCAAAGTCTCCAGAGCCCGATTCTGAGCTGTTATCATCCAAAATGATGTGCTGCAAAAACAAAAATAACAAAGTTAATCGATTGCACATTAACAGCATGTTTGAAAATAAGAAACCCCTTTTTTCCCTCAATTAAATACTTTAAAACTAAAATTGCATTTAAAAATCAAAACACCTGATGCCCAATGCACAGGTTATATAACATGATACAATAACAGATAAAAGCTTAATAATGAAACATAAGCAATGCATCACTTAAAAAATTAACTATTACCTATCATGGTTACCCACAAAGTCTCACTATGGTAACCATAGTTTACACACATGAAAAAGCACTGTAGTATACTTTAATATTTACCATAGAATAAATTGTAGTCAATTATAGAATATACTACACTGTTAATATATTTGTCAGTACTCTGTACTTTAGTAACAACTAACGTTATAGTAAATTGATAAACTGTAACTGTAGCACACTTTATTATTATTTACTACAGTAAAGTTCAAAAACACTATAGTAACTACGAATTTTACTGCAGTTTAATATGCTAAAGTGTACTACGGTATTTTTAACGTCTGTAACCAAGATACGTGTAACGTTTGTAAAACTATAGTAATACAAATGGTAATCACTTTAACTACAAAAAAACCACGCTTCGTATTGCTACTAAATCTTTTATATTTGGGTTAAATTAACTTACATCAAAAAAGTCCATGTCTTCAATCAGATGAGCGCAAATCGCGCAAAGTCTCCGCACACTGTTAACAAAACTCAAACACCAGCATCAAACTGAATTCAAATAGCGGCCACATTTTAAATAGTGCAGCCAAGACGCACGACACGCCCATTTGATTCAAACGAACTGGGCGGGGTGGGGGTGTCGTCAGCGGCGCTCCGGCGTTTCGTTTCTGCGTCCTCGTCCTTCAGTTTTTGACGCCTTGGGTTGTAAAATCTCATCTAGTGAGCGCGATAATGTAAGTGCGCGCTGCCCTAATAACTGCGTGTTTGACTCGTGCATGTAAGAAAAGCAGACTGTCAGCAGACGTTTGACTGCTGCTATCAATGGGCACTGTTTACAAAACAAGATTAGATAGAGGCAGAATGACTTTGTATTTGGTATGCCCCCCCTTACGGTTTTATTGGCTACTCCATACATTCAAGCGGGCGTTGACTCGACAGCTATGCACAAGCCAACCCATGATCCACGATGAAGATATCCCAGCATGACTTGACAATGCTCAAAAATGCATCTTGTGTGCTTCAGTGAATACAAAGATGACTTTTTATTAACACAGTCAATGTCACAAAATTTGATGGGTATTGCAATGAATCTAGCAATTAATCTTAACTTTTTTACTTCAAGGTCCCCACCCCCATTATTTACAACAATATTGAAGGAGCCCCCACTCACAATTTCAACCTAATTCTATTTTATAGAGCTTGGCATAACTAGAAACATTACTAGGGTATAGCAGCCAAACATTACAAAATATCTTGACTTTGAGCTACTTTAGGTTATTTTAACACTTGTTACTGTAAATAATTTAAAATCATCTTAAAGGGATAGTTCACCCAAAAATGAAAATTCTGTCGTTATTTCCTTATTTATTGGTTGTTACAAACCTGTATGAATTTCTTTTTTTTCTGATGAACACGAATAAAGATATTTTAAGGAATGTCCGTAATCAAACAGTTCGTAAACCCCCTTCACTTCCATAGTATTCTTACCCATCTTGCTGTAGAAGTTGAGCACATGATTAAACATTCCTCAAAATATCTGCTTTCGTGTTCATTAGGACAAAGAAATGTATACAGGTTTGTAACAACATGAGAGTAAATGATGACTAAATTATCATTTTTGGTCGAACTCTCCCTTTTTGGCCCCCTTGAAAGTTTGTTGAGGCCCCCTAGTGGACCCGGTTGCCATGGTTGAGAAATATTGATAGCCCTGTAACTTTAGGAAACCCCCGAAAGTTTCAGAGGCACAACAGTAGAGAGTGACTTCTACCTATGGTCGTCACTAGACATACTATAATACAAATACTAAAGCACTATTAATATTTAATAGTTCTAATCATATCACCCTTTATATATATACCAATTTTTCTAACATTATTAAATATCTGTATTCACATTATAGGACCAGCTGAAGCTTTTCCCACCACTTAAAAAATTCAACGTCCTGTCCAACAGTTCTGTTTATGTTCTCATTATGTTACTAGGGTAAAGATCAGTGTGAAGGCTGTTGCTTGTGTGTTACTTTAAGCTTTGTAGTGTGATTTACTAGATGACAGGGCTCCTCTGGTCCTCCTTGCAATTTGTTTCTTGTAGATCCCTGATGGTCGAAGAAACTCTGAGCGATGAAAGAAGAAGGTCACACAGTCGCCTCCATCATATGCCTAAACTAACATTTCATGACAGATACAAACTCTCTGTGACTCTATTGCATGGGAGTCTCGGCAGATTCTTGAAATGTGAGATTTTGCTTTAGGTGATTTATTTTTTTAATTTCCAATTTAAAAAAACATCTTTGATTTAGCATTCCACTCTTGTTTCTTATACAGTATAGTGTTTGTTCATTTAGTTGATTCATATAAAGTATTGGTTACAGAGATGCCAAGTTGGAGCCCTGTGCAAGTACAGATGGAATTCCTCTGCGGCCATTGTGTTATTGTGATACATCAACAGCATGGGCCTCTGGTGAGTAATGGATACAGAACAAAGGTGACTCAGGAAAAATAAAAGTAGACGTAAAAGTGCTTGCTGACAGATGATGACATGAGAGAAATGTTATGTATTTTTTACTTAAGGATCACGTAGCGCTGTTCAGTAACAATAAACACTTGATCCTACAGTTCATATACTAAATGTGTAGATCGGTCCTTTTGCTGGTGATATAAATCCTTCAGCAGAAATGTACATTGTTGCACCCACAGTATAGATTCATCTTTCTTAAGGTCAGGAGGACAATGGTAAACATTGCTTTTGCATTAAAGTGATACTATAATATTAAACCTATGAACTTTCTTTTACATTCCTAGTCTTGTTGTGAATTGCGATAGTTTTTGCACATTGTTTTAGTGTTTAATGAGTTTAGTAGCCTATAAATTTAAATATATGTGACCTTGGACCAAACCAGTCATAAGTATCATGGGTGTATTTGTAGCAGTAGCCAAAATACATTGTATGGGTCAAACTTATCAATTGGTATGCCAAAAATAAGGATATTTAAGAGCAAATATTGTCAGATTCACGATTTTCCTTTGGTGCGTTTCCAATGTAAATATCTTTTATTGGACTACAACAAACACACGGATTGTAGGCAACAGTTTACTTCCTGGGATTGGTGATGTAGACAAGACCGACATTATCATAATTCCTCCCGCTTCGGACTCAAAGCCTGTAAGTTAACTCCTGTTTGCACCACATTGTGACTGAATCTTTCAAACATGGGAGTGACCGTCACATTTCTGGCTTATGTCAGCGGTATTCAGGCCAATCACAACGTACAGATTAGCTGGCCAATCAGGGACTCAGCACTTTTCAAATCGATGAGTTTTATACAAAATTTTGAGGAAGGCAGGAGCTACAAAAATTTACTGTATGTGAAAAATAATGTGTTTTTTAACCATAAACGACGCAAACACATTATATTATACCAAATACATAAAAAAAACATTGTTTTTAAGCAATGAAATAGGTGCACTTTAAAGGAACAGTATGTAAGAAATGTATATCAATTAATCATAACATGGCCCTGATATGTCACTAGACATTAAGAAATCATTTTCATTTCAAATATTTATATCACTCACAACAGTGGTCTGGCCAGGATATTGTCATTTAAAAATGGAGTTACAGCCCTCAACTGATGTTTATGTTGTCATTTTGTGTATTGGCCACCAGTTGTGTGATTGCAGTACCAGTTTTAGCCACAAGTTTTGTGATTGCAATACCAGTTTTGGCCACAATCCTACATACTGTTCCTTTAAGTAAAGATCATGTTCCATAAAGATATTTTGTAAATATATTTATCATTAGTAATATGTGTTGCCAAAGACTTAAAGGGATACTTCACCGATTTAGCATTCAGCTTTGTATCTGTAGAAACCCGGCAGTATTACTGAATGACCATGTTTCCCTCCCTCATTTCCCCCTGAGAGGAGAGATATCTGCATTTTGGTTCTGCAAAAAAGTCCTCCGATGATGTAATATGACGATTTTTGCATCATCGGAGGACTTTTTTGCAGAACCAAAATGCAGATATCTCTCCTTTCAGGGGGAAATGATGGAGGGAAACATGGTCATTCAGTAATACTGCCGGGTTTATACAGATACAAAGCTGAATGCTAAATCGGTGAAGTATCCCTTTAAATTGGACAACTTTAAAGGTGGTATTCTCAATGTTTGATGTATAAATCTCAATTTCAATATGACTGGTTTTCTGATCCTGGGTCACATAGTTTATCTTTTAAAACAAATATTGTTTATTTGCTGATGTAATTTAGGAAATGTGTGCTATTAGCTTCGTGGGCTTTTAGGTGGGGCTATCTATTTGATGACCAATGAAACACAAGCTTAAAAGCTTTTCTGCATTTTTGATGATGTTATTGATCCAGAAACTACACACTTCGCCTTTGCAATGTCAGAGTACGAAGAAAGTAAAACAGGTTTTGACAAGTAATTTCAGGATGAATTATTAACCCTGTAATGCCTTCGTGTTTTGTTTTCTTTCAATTATCCGAGTTAGGGTCAGGTCAGGAGGATGTGTTTCACTAGCCAGAGCCTGAATCTCCCCCGTGAAATATAAGATATCATGTCCTGAGAGCAACAAAAACAACCTGCCTGCAGAACGCCATCTGTACAGAAAATACAAAGGATTCATGCGCTGTTTGGGATTCCAATAAAAAAGGCGAGGAGTGGCATGGGAGCAGCAGAGTAGAGAATAGGGATGATAATAAGGTGCAAGAATGCAGCAGAAAGAGATAAGAAAAAAATATGGGAGATCTTCAGAGAGTCAACAATGCTTGTTTTTCAGTCACAACTCATTCATGGCCATCAGCAAGCCATAGACTGCATTCATAATAATATGAGGGCTAAAGTATCAGCGTCGGTTTATAAGACAGTGGGTTTGAAAAATATCCAACGATATATAATTAATCATAAATTCAGAGCTTGGGGGTTTCCAGCAATTACAACCAGCTGTTTGTGTCAACCGAACTTTTGACGCCTAATGTTTTTCTCCTTTGATCTGACATTGAAAATTCCAAGCTGCATGGCTGATTTGTGTTTTGTCATTTAAATAATTTAAATAATGGCTTCTCACGTTAAATCATGGATTGTCACATCAGTAGTGTCAACATTCATTTGCATGACATAAAACCCAATGATCCTCATTAGTCAGTATTTTGGAGTAGAAAAGACCAAATGCAGCTCAAAAGAGACTATTAGGTTCTCTACACTTTAAACAAATGCTGGGCGTTTTAACCCATGATTATTTGTTAAATATGGACAAACCCGGTGGTTGGGTTTAACTTAACTGTGCTGGGTTGATTCGACCCACAATGCTGAGTTGTTATGTTTGGGTCAAATACGGACATTTTGTAGCTTATTTTATATCAACAGCTGGGTTTTTCTGTATTTTACCCAAGCGTGGGTTAAAAACAAAAACAAGCATCTTAGAATGTTTAACCTATGTTCAGAATCAAAGGGGCTTTCCATACCTTTCACACCTCCACTCTCAGATGTTACAGAGTATTTCTGTGCCGAATGCACTTCGCCAGGGTTCGTACAAGTTTCAGAAAGTTTTATTCGATTACAGGTCCAACTGACGTTTCAGGGGTTTTCTATACGTATCACTTCTTTATATGGGCACTTCCTCCAAAAACCCCCGCCCACCTGTCAATCAGCGGGAGACGCTAGAACTTGCAAACATCTTATCATGCGACAAAGCTTTGTTTAATTTCAAAACTCAACAATGGCACGAAAGAAGAAGTGTGTTTTTGGATGTAAGGAGAAGAAAGCCAGCCTTATGAAAACAATGGATATAGTTTATTATCCGAGGTAGCAGCGGAGTTTTGCGTGTGTGTTTGATGTGCTGCATTTTCCCAACCGGGTCACGAATTGCATGCGGTAAGTAAGACTTCTGTCTTATGTTGGAAATAGTCGCGTGCATATTATATAAATGACACGAACATGTAGTGAATCATAAGTTAAACAGTGTTGTATAGTGTTGCATGACTCGTACTCGCTCCTCCCGCGGTAGTAACTCCTGCTTCTTCATTTTTTTGTACGTTATCGGAAAGCTTCGGTAAAGCTAATCTTTCTTTTATAAATCCGATTAAACTAAAGACTCTTCGGAGAGTTAAAAGGATGTCATACTACTCTATAGGTACCCCAGATTAACATCAGAAATGCAGAAACAGCATGTGTTACATGAGCTTTAAAACAGATCAATGCATCAACTCATTTAGATTAAACTGGAGGCGTTTTTGTTTTGCTGTAGGACACATCTTTACCATAAAGTTTTTATTGAATCTTTATGTTTTATTACTTTAGCTTTTCATACCTTTACATAAGCTTTGGGCCGCTGCGTGAATATCTGCATGTTGGATGATTGTTGTCTTATTCATTTCAGCATCATTTGGGTTGTGTTCTTCATTCCTTCCCGCCTCTTCTCTGCAAAAATGAGAAACATATATGGGGTATGACATGATAAGATTTGCCCATTCATGTAGAGAGTTATGTTTCGAACGTGTTTTATGTTAAAATGACACTTACTCATATTATACAGCATAGTTTCACATTTCAGTTTGGGTGTTTATGCATTTACACTGACATTGATACTCTGTATGTTTAGATGTACACATTCAGAGCACTGTTTGTAGCATACAGTATAACTGAATGGGTCTGAATGTGATTTTAAAAGATTGTTTTAAGAAAAATGATTTGAACAAGGGAAATATTTCAGGACAAAGGTTTGCCTTATCTTCGAAAGGCACCTTTCTATACTTCCTACTTGGGTGTGGGTGGACGTATTGACTTTTTTAAAAGCTCTTCCTCTTATAGCATTAGGTCATGGGTAATCGGGGGAGTTGGTGGGATTTGTATAGCAGAATTTACCAGATGCCCAAGATCATATTTCATAAAGATCTGAAAAATAAAAATCCTTTCATAATTTACTCACACACAAATAAATGTATTTGTTCTGCACTGTAAAAATGATATCAAATCAACATTTATTTTTATATTAATTTAATACAATTAAGTTAACCTCCTTTAAAGGAATAGTTCATTTTCTTGGAAGAAAAATCCAGATAATTTACTCACCACCATGTCATCCAGGGTGTTGATGTCTTTCTTTGTTCGGTCGAGAAGAAATTATGTTTTTTCAGGAAGACATTGCAGGATTTTTCTCATTTTGATGGACTTTGGTGGACACCAACAATTAATACTTGACTCAACACATAACAGTTTTTTTCAAAAGGACTATAAAAGATCCCAAACGAGGCATAAGGGTCTTATCTAGTGAAACGATTTTCATTTTCGACAAGAAAAATAAAAAATATGCACTTTTAAACCACAACTTTTCGTCTAGGTCTGGTCCAGCGCGACCTAACGTAAATGCGACGTAGGGAGGTCACGTGTTACATATATACAACGCACATTTGCGGATCATTGTAAACAATAAACTGACACAAAGACATTAATGAGTATCATTCCACATACAACAACGTCGGAACGGTCCTCTTTCAACACACTTGTAAACACTGGGGCGTAGTTTCGCATTCATCCTCTGTGACCTCTTGACGTCATGACGTATCGCGTAAGGTCACGCTGACGCTTTCAGGACTGGATCTAGACGAGAAATTGTGGTTTAAAAGTGTATATTTGTTATTTTATGCCTCGTTTGGGATCTTTTATAGTCCTTTTGAAAAAAACTGTTAAGTGTTGGTGTCCATTAAAGTCCATTAAAATGAGAAAAATCCTGCAATGTTTTCCTCAAAAAACACAACTTCCTCTCGACCGAACAAAGAAAGACATCAACATCCTGGATGACACGGTGGTGAGTAAATTATCTGGATTTTTCTTTTAAATAATATTTTCTTTTTACTAATCCTTTAAGCTTTAGTTTGTCTTATTTTCAGATTTCTTCCAGCTATTGGGGTTAGGAAGAACCAATAAATATAAAAAAACAAATATTTTTCTTTGAACATGAAGCAGTGTTATTGTCCACGTTTGTTTACAACAGGTTCCAGTTACACATAATTAAGCATAATGGTGCAAACAACAAAAAATGTGATGTCCACATATGTGGACACACCAGGTCTTAGGAGGTTAAACAATTTCAGCTTTTTTTTATAAGTTATGTAAACTTACCACAAGGCAAAACTTCTAGGTTGAATTGACTTGAAAAAGCAAGTTGTTTTAACTTTATGCTGCATTTTTTTTTTTTTTTTTTTTTTTTTGAGTGTGCTGAATACAAAGATAGTTTAATCAAGCAAATCTGTGGCACCATTGACTTCCATAATAGAGAAAAGTAATTGAAGTGAAATGTGAAAAGTGAAATGTCGTGGTGGTGGTTTGAAGCATGCTGTTTACACGTGAGTGACAGTGAAACTATGTAAAACATGCAGTCACATGTCGTACCATGAGCTTCGTGTGTGGGTGCCCGATTCATGATGAGAATTTATAACGGGAAGTACTATGGTGTGCACAAAAATTATTCACTCACGCATTTTCTTGACACATGTCCTGACCTGACTCAGGTTATCGTCAAGAGAAAGTAAGGGGTAATAAAAAAAGAAAAGAATAGGTTCTGTAAAATGAAATTTCAAATGTTGACACTTCCCCTGGGCTGTTGGGTGAAATTTATATTCGTGATTGGCTCATAGCCCAAACAAACCGCAGCAGTGGCTCATGAGCCTTTCTTGAATGAGATGGAGTCTGAAGGGAAGGGTGTTTTCTGTTTCTCCATGATAAGTTCCTACCTTCCTTCACTAACGTCTAAATTGTGGTTAAGTGTGCAATGCTAAAGTTGGGCAAAGTCACCAATGGAGTTACAGTATCACATAAGATTTCCAAACAGCAGGGATGGCCTAGTTGCACATTCAGCTTAACCACACATTACTATGTGTAATGTCAGCCTCGAGCTGCTATGCTGGGTAAATAACCATTTAGTTCTTAATTTTCCATGTAATTGCTTTTGTTAATACACATGGGTGCAGCTTCCTAACATCTACTATGGAGAATGACCTCAAATAAACTCTGCTCAGCTGTTTAATGTACAGAACTACCTGTTTGACCATTCTATAGGGATATGCATACATTGCCCGTGACAGAAGGGCTGAGAGGCAGCCACTCTTTTAAGTGTCCCCTGCTCTAAATCTCCATCCATATGGCCAAAGTGGCTTTAAGTAGAGGAGAAAGGGCACATCAAACACATGCTCAGCTCACTTCTGCTTCACTTGACTCCGATAACAGAGACGTGCACCAGATGACAGCTCATAAGAGCTTAAGAGTAGGTGAATGGAAGTGTCATAAGCACGCTGGTAATGAGCATTCAGGGCTCGCACAATGCAATTCAGGGCTTTTCATTATTTATTAGGCCACTAATGTGGGATTAATCTCATGTCGGTTCAGATTTAAGAGTAGACACTCAAGATATAGACTGAATAGAGGAAATTGCTTTTATTAGACGGCTGTGGCCGGTTGCATAAAACTTTAAGACTAGCTTTAAAAGTTAGTCATGAATTTTTTTCTTCAAGACTGATCATAACTGTTTTAAGTATATTACATAGAAAGGTAGATTGGTCTAATTTAAATCCAAATAATAAGACTGATTAGCCCTAACTAATTGCTAGTTAGTCAGAATCATACTTAAGACGCAGGCTTAACGTCATGGCTATGTTTATGCAACTGGCCACTGGTTCTAAATTGGTGGGTCGAAACCTGAAAGTGGGCCAGATAGGGTCATGGAGAGGAGAAAAAAAGTATTGCTAAATACTAATAATACCAAAATATTAAGTGTATGCATGTGCTTAGCATATCAAAATAAACAGCCGTCCCAGTTTTTTTTCAAAAGTTAATAATCCACACCCAGAATCAGTGAATTATTTTGTTTTCTTTACAGAAACCATCACAACATTGCTGAATTACGGGGTTAAGACTGCAAAATTAAGTCTAAAATGACCAAACACACCTTTGATCAGTTGACATCATGGTATTAATATCAGCATCACCAAGCAAACAATATAATTTTGGCTTCTTTTGCTGTTATAAAAACAAGAAATCAAGGGCCAAGACACCAGATAATGACTGTTAGGGTGACTTCTTGTTATTAATCTTATCTTCAGATGATGATGCAACAACTCTTATTACATCACTCATTGTATATTCTCATTTCTATAGGAAGCAATGGCGAAATCTAGAGTTGAAACACTAAAATAGTAACAAAGAGTATAAGTTAAGGTCAATACTGCTTGTATTAAAGTGGTCATATTATGAGATTTAAAAAAAAAAGTAAAATAAGTATTTGGTGTCCCCTAAGTGCATAGGTGAAGTTTTAGCCCAAAATACTATAATTTATTATTGCATGTTAAAATTGCCACTTTGTAGGTGAAAGCAAAAATGTGCAGTTTTGGGTGTGTTCTTTAAAATCCAAATGAGTACTCCATAATATGAGCTGATGAAATTCAAACACTGATCACAAAGGTGGTTTGTTGAAATTGAAACTCAATTGTGCTGTCAATTATTTTTTCTCTCTCTGTCTCTCTCTCTCTATGCACTAAATGGCAGTGCCATGGTGGGATAGTGCAGATTAATGGGCAGTATTATTGTAAATCACCTTGCTACCTACCATTACAAAACAGGCAATATCTGAATGACCTAATTTTTCACATGCTTGCAGAGAATGGTTTACCAAAACTAAGCTACTAGGATGTTCTTTTTCACGTTTTCTAGGATCACTAGGGACTCAATTATAGCACTTAAACATGAAAAAAGTCAGATTTTCATGTCATGGCCCCTTTAAAACAACATTATATCACAAATTATTTATTTGTTTCCAAAAATTCTCCATTATAATGTTTATTTCTGTTCCTTTTACACTTTTATGCAAACACCTTTGCATGTGAAGCAAGCAAAGGAGCTCACACGTAGTTTTTAACTTACCCGTGTTTCTGTAGCAGCTACATTAAAAAAGGTTCACAAATAATCTGTGCAAAAATTACCAGCAAGGATCAGGTGTCATGCACTGTAAGAAACAGTGTGAGGTTTGGGGTTTAGTTAAAACCTTGTTGTTTTGTCATAAGCCCCTGATCTTTTCTATAGACTCAATTCAAAAACAATAATTGTCCATTATTTCTGCGTCCCATGAGGCCTTGTGTCAAAAGTGGGCGCGTCTTCCGGTTCGAAGTAACAAGCGGGCGGCATAGCGGTACGTGACACTCATTCATTCATCAGTTGACAGTCACTAAAGATATAGCGATCCAAACTTGCTAACGATGTGGGAACACAACCTCAACAAAATAAAAAAGGGTGAAATAATAGTACCTTTACCCTCCGCAGTAAATGGTTGGGTATGGTTTATCCTGTGTTGGCTTCACGAAGTGAAACGAGCACACAAACAAGTGATTTGGGGGTGATTTTAAGTTTAAGTTCTTCAGCCATACTTTTTTGATTCGTTGTCTTTTGGGAGGTGATGGAAACTGTACAGTGGTGGCAGGAACACTCCAATTTAGTTTTAGGCTTGTGTTCAGAACACTCACGTTTAAGCCACTGACTTAGTTTATATTTCGATTATATGTAGGATACAACCACGAACAGCACATGTTGTCCCTGAGCTCCGTAACAACATCTCTCATAAATGTTTGTGACTTTAAATAGTAAAAAAATTATCAGAAAAACACCTAACCTGTTCGCAATACACCAACCAAAATACCATTGATATACTACTTCCACTGCCTCAACGCCCTGCTAAAAAAACAAACAAAATTCTAATGGTTTCAATTAAAATACCAATAGGAACCATTAGCTTTTACCAATAAAACCACTACACTGTAGTATGTTTTGGGCCATTTTCCATTAGAACCAATACATAGAACCAATACATACCATTAAAAACCAACAAAAACCAATACACTGTAGTGTGTTTTGGGCCATTTTCTATTAAAACCAATAAAATTCCCAATAAAACCATTCAAATTGTCTGTAATGGTTTTATTGTTTTTTTTTCAGCAGGGCAGAAGTTTTACCTACTTTCTTTTTTACAGTAACGCCCCACGGAAACTGACTGTTTATCAAGTTATCCACCTGCCCATGATGAGAAACAATGGCACCGGATGTGGAAGTATGGCTTTTCATTTTCAAATATTATACACATATAGAGGATGGGCTTCTCAAAAGGCAATTTCTCAGTTCATCAAGTGCATCTTTTATCTCAGGAGAATTCCTCAATATAAATAAATAAATATATATTAGGCTCATTTATGACAGGTTAATATTATATGTACCTCTGTATGGATAGCAAATGGACATCTCATTTATCCAAACAGACTTTGTCTTTTTGTCTTCTTTAAGATGTTTGCCTAAAGCCTGAAAGATGAGCGCAGAGTAATGGCCAGCAGCAAACAGAAAACTAATGGTTATATTTCTATCTCAGGCGTGAAGGTAAGTGAGAAAAACAACCACTTGTTAACATGACTTGTTTTTGTTCCTCAATTTCATAGACTATGACCTATAATGATGGGCCCACAGTCAAACTCTTGGCATAATTATAGGCTTCTCATCTGTCTGAACTTCTCATTGTGACGCCTGACTGCTGTGTGTTCAATGCCAAGTATTTTGAATCATTCATAGCTTTGTATTGCAAAAATAATAATAAGTCTATTCACTATATATTATAACGTATACTTCACTTTTCCTTGTTACTTAAATGTTTTGCTTATTTTTATAGACTATGTAAAATTCTCCATATTTTTTGTGTATTAAGTGTATTGATGTCAACCGGTAATACTGTTTATTTGTACATCAAAGACTAAGACTAAGATGTGAAACTGAAAGGAGATTCCCATTAAGCTTTGGGATTTAAGAAAGGTAAACAGAGGACTCCCTCTCCTCCGCCCCTGGCTAAAGTTTCCACCTCCTGGCTTTTTCTAGGGACAGTCTGCCCAGCCAACATTGCAAGGTGGGGCCCACGTGGGCACCATATGGGCTTCCTATGAGGGCCCTATATGGGTTTGTCCATGGGTTCCACTATGGCCCCACGTGGGTAGCCCACAAGAATTTGATATAGAAACTGAGTGGGGCTTATGTGGGGCCCAGCTGGGCAACACACATGGGGCCCATGTGGGCCCTATATGGGCCCCATATGGGCTTCCAATGTGGGCTGTACATGGGTTTGTCCATGGGTTCCACTGTGGCCCCACCTGGGTTGCCCACATGAATTTGATATAGAAACTGAGTGGGGCCTATGTGGGGCCCACGTGGGCAACACACATAGGGCCCATATTGCACCCACGTAATGAAGCCCACGTTACATATCAGGGCCCAGAATGGATTTTTAATGGGTGCTGGACTGGTCCCTTATTATGAAATAATTATACTTTTAATGCTTAATTGTAATTTAGTTAAATAATATATTTGTTTTAAATTGAAAACCGATAAAAGCAAATAATTTTAGTTAGGTAAATATCAGATTTCAGCATAAATATTCAACAGTTCATTCATCTGTAACATCACAAAACATGAAGGAGGTGCAATATGAGAAATCAAATTAAAAAACTGTAAAGGTTCAATATATCAAAATACTTTATTGTCAATTTATAACAATACAATGCTAAAATAATCATGAACATTTCAAAACTGCTAAGGCAGGTAATGACTAACAATTTAACATAACACTTAAAATAAGCATTGAAAGAAGTCAAACTCTTAAAATACTTTGAACTCACAAACAACACAAACATTGCTCACTCTTCTGGAGATGGTCTTCTGATCATCAATTAATCTTTGCTGAAACGTTTTATAAAGAACCTCCAAAGCATCCACAGCCAAACTCACTAAATGTCCCTGCACGCCCGCTCCGATTCATCCCTGTGCAGTCCGTGAACTTGTACCGTAGTATTACATTTTCCAAAAACACAACTCAGGATAAACCACAAGTGCAACAGTTGTGAGAGACTCCTGCTGCTCCGATAGAAACCGTATCCTTGCGCCTGAGCGGAAATTCTTGTAGTTTAAATGTTTATCATCTTTATAGTTGTAATTTTAAAAGTCTGCCTATTTTAGCAAAGATTATTTAAAATATGATATTATATTATGTGATAAAAATCACAATTAAAAACATTTGAAGCAGGACTACTTTGTGAAGCGTAATGTGTCGTTGCAGTGAGCAGATCGTAATGAGGTCTCCTTATATGAAACACCTGACTCCACTGATCAGGCTTCTTTCAGAATGTTTGAAACATTTCTTTAATTAACACACTTATCAAACTGATGAACTTTCTGACATTTCTTATTTTCACTCATGCTCAGCTGTGCAAATTAAAATTAATAATTGGCAGGTAAACATTATAAATATCACAATTAAATATTAACAATAATGCATTTTTATTTAAAATGTTTTATACTGATCATATCCTATCTGTGATATTATTTGCTCTTTTTATAAAAGTGACTATAAACCAAAAGTAATAATTTTAAGAGTTTAAATGTATATAAAATGTATTTTAAGCATAAAATGTTTTGCCCACATAGGTGCCATGAGGGCCCCACATTATTATCCCACATGGGCAAACCTATATGGGGCCCACATAGGGAAACCCACATGGGACCCACATAGTCAACCCACATGGGACCCATATATATTGCCCATGTTAAGCCCATGGCCACATGAAACCCATGTTGCCCATATGGGACACATGTGGGGCCCACATATCAATGATAAATGTAAAAAAATAATGCATTTTTATTTAAAATGTTTTATACTGATCAAATCATATCTGTTATATTATTTGCTATTTGTTTAAAAGTGACAATCAACCAAAAGTTATTATTTTAAGATTGTAAATGTATAAAGATGTATTTCAGGCATAACATTTTTTTGCCCACATAGGTGCCATGAGGGGCCCACATTATTATCCCACATGGGCAAACCTATATGGGGCCCACATAGGGAAACCCACATGGGACCCACATAGTCAACCCACATGGGACCCATATATATTGCCCATGGCCACATGAAACCCATGTTGCCCATATGGGACCCATGTGGGGCCCACATATCAATGTTAATTAAATGTAAAAAATAATGCATTTTTATTTAAAATGTTTTATACTGATCAAATCATATCTGTTATATTATTTGCTATTCGTTTAAAAGTGACAATCAACCAAAAGTTATTATTTTAAGATTGTAAATGTATAAAGATTTATTTCAAGCATAAAAATGTTTTGCCCACATAGGTGCCATGAGGGGCCCACATTATTATCCCACATGGGCAAACCCATATGGGGCCCACATAGGAAACCCACATGGGACCCACATATATTGCCCATGTGAAGCCCATGCCCACATGTAACCCATGCTGCCCAGATGGGACCCACGTGGGGCCCACATGTCAATGTTGGCTGGGTGGGAATCTTGCTCCCAGCATTATGGGCTGCGTCTTAGTTTATTTTGCATTGTATTTCAGTTTCCTTTTCTTCCTGTTATGACCTGTTAATTCTGAGATGTCTTCACTGATAAAGGTTGCTCAAGAAGTTGCCTAGGCTGTTTTAAGTAAATTAAATTCTGATGTAAGTAACGTGTGTCATCTGCACATTTAACACAGTGTCTTGTCTGTTATTTGTATTTCAGGCTGCTGGCCTTTTCAATACAAAGAAAGCAGTCAGTTTTATTTTGTACCACCAAACTTGCTCTTATAACTACTCGTCTTAAATAGGAAAAACGTTGATGTGTTTGGTCACTTCTAACTTTATCTCTAAATGGTACCATTGAATGAATGGGGCTAAGCTAAATGCTATCGAAGCGTCGCAGCGCGCTCCAGCGCTTACGTGCACGCACACAGATGATAGAGGGATGTATCAACAATTCTTAGTTAAGGTAATAACATATTTTGATGTTGAAAATGAGTAGACTATTCCTTTAAGGGCTTCTGTAGGAAAATGGTGGCACAAAATGTCAACTTCCATATAAGGGGACCCTCTGTGTATGTAGATAAAAGGTTTCATTCTAAGGTAATAAACACATAACGGTTTATTATGAAAGGTCTTTTAACACCCCTGATAATATAGTTTTGTATATTATGTTGCATTTCTGTCAAGAGATCCTTCTAAAAATTACACACTGCACTTTTAAGAAACTCCTAGTAGGTTGAACAAAACAAAAACAGCCAAAAAACCAAAAGGTGGGGGTCTCTAGCTGTCACTGTGACAGTACCAGAGGTCTCAGAGGTCCATATTGGTACCTAATGTATGCATATCTGTACTTAAATGGTATAGTACCTTTTAAAGGGTACTGTCCCAGTGTCAGCTTGGGACCAGTTTTTGACCTTTTTTACAGTAATAAAAGCATCTGTGAATTGCATAAATGTAAACTAACGTTATTTTAAAAATCCTTACGTTGCTACTTGTTTTGGTCATTTGATACAACATGCTACTAACAAAGCTGTACATATGTTGTGTATGCATGTGCAATCTCAACAGCTTGGTGTATTATTGTATTTGTTTGTTATTAAAGAGTGTGTTTTTGTGTCTGGACGCACTCTTAACGTGGATATGTTTTTTAAAACATCACATTCTTCTGTCATGGCTCATGCACACTAATATGTTTTGAATTACCGCTTGGTTTCCATACCACTGTAAGCCCCTATTGTTCACAGCCAAAGTCACTTCAAGACACAGACAGTTTGACAAGGGAAATCTTGTTCAGGCCCTTTCTTTTTGGCAGAGCACAGGAAAGTGCTCTTCACTCTCACTTCAAATCAAATCAATGTCTGATCAATCACGACCCAGAGCCTTCAGGGTGGCAGCGGGGATCAAGCTGCCATTTTCAGGGTGCTTATATCTGGATCTGAGGCAGAAGCCTGTCTAATTGAATTAGCAGGGCCACGTCCCTGGGGTGGTTTCCATCTGGTTTTATATGTAACTGACAAGAAGTGACTTGAAGATACATCAACATATGCAGCTGGTAGTCCGAGAGGAAACTGAACTGTATCGGTGCAAAACACAACACTTGCTTTTGCTTCATTTCCTTTGGCACGATTTCCTCATGTGTTTTGAAGGCATGGCAAAACAATAACGTGTAATAAACACATCCCTGCTGAAAAAAAACATAAAACCATTAGGCTACAGAGAATTCTAATGGTTTTCATTAAAATACCAGTAGCTTTTACCATTAAAACCACTATACTGTAGTGTGTTTTGGGCCATATTCCATTAGAACCAATACATAGAACCAATACATACCATTACGGACCAACAAAAAACAATACATTGTAGTGTGTTCTGGGCCATATTCCATTAGAACCAATAAAATTCCCAATAAAACCAATAAAACCATTAACATTTTTTGTAATGGTTTTATTGTTTCTTTCAGCAGGGATGAACACCTATTTTTTTATATTCTACAGACTGTGATTTTTTGATGTACAGAGTATTTTGGCATGGTTGATATTAATTAAATGGTCCATGAGATGACAGCACCTGAGCTTCTAAATCATTACTCAGACTGAATCACCTTTCATTCGCCCACAATGTCAGACGGGGTTCCAAAAAATATTGCTCAACCAAGTCCTGACTGCTTTTGTCTTTGCCTCCAGACGCCCATATCCTATTTCTTCGCTTTCCTTTTGCCGAAGATGGATTATTCCTTTATGTTTTCGGCTGTTCCTGAGGCCAAACCTGGACCAGTTTTTCATCTTTATCAGGACAGCCTGTCTTAAAACAGCGAGACAATAAGTCATTTAAATTAGGCTTGTTATTATTTAGATCACGCTTTTAATCGATGTCGGGTACAATGAATATGAACAGGTTTATGACGTGCAAGTGGATTCCAGTGTTACGTTTTAGTGTCATTATGTCTCATTTTTTTGTACAACACAATCATCTCTCATTTATTACTCATTTCTTACAGTTAGGGGTTTGTGGGGTTGACTGGTAAACCCATGCAAATTTGTGGGACTTACGAAACTAGCAACAATTCAGAATACCATGGCAACAACCACATACACACTCATCATAGCACCGCAAAAATACACGTATACACCCTCAACAGTCACTCTGAAACTTTGACACTGTTGCTTTTTATTGTGTGTTAAGTATCCATACAAGCAACTGTTAAATCTTACCCTAACTGCTAAATCGGTTCAGTATGACTAGGCTCAGCTCGCTTTACTTTGACTTTACTTTTTGTTGTAGTTGCATCATCGTACATGTGACACAAACAAATGCACAACACAGAAGAAATGGATCGTATTGATGGAATGGTGTTCTTGATTTTCGGCATGTGGTTGACTTTCACCACTAAATCAGTGTTTCCCAATCTTTCTGCCACGGCACAGTTTTGAAAAGTAAAAAAATCATACAGCACACCACTTTCACAATAAGCATTAAAGGGACACTCCACTTTTTTTGAAAATATGCTCATTTTCCAGCTCCCCTAGAATTAAACATTTGATTTTTACCGTTTTGGAATCCATTCAGCTGATCTCCGGGTCTGGCGCTAGCACTTTTAGCATAGCTTAGCACAATTCGTTGAATCTGATAAGACCATTAGCATCGCGCTAAAAATAACCAAAGAGTTAGGATATTTTTCGTATTTAAAACTTGAGTCTTCTGTAGTTACATCGTGTACTAAGACCGACGGAAATTAAAAGTTGCGATTTTCTAGGCAGATATGGCTAGGAACTACTTTCATTCTGATGTAATAATCAAGGATATTTGCTGATGTAACATGGTTGCAGCAGGCGTAGTGATATTACGCACTGCCCGAAAATAGTCCCCTGCCATTGAAAGTAACCAATTGGGGACTACACAGTGGAAACCCCCCCAAAAGTGAGCTGTATCGATTTGTACTATGCAATAAAGCATAGTTTATTAGACTCGTACGTCTACACAGACATCGACGCATGTGCAAAACAAAGTACAAAGTATGCGTGGTTACAAAAATCTGGCGGTGCATTTTTTGTACGCGAACCCTCACATATGCGTACAACTGACCTATACTTCTATCTTAAGAAGGTGTTCTTGCCAGATCTCCTTCCTCCCTACCGTGGTATTTCTTTAAGTGCCATTAGATTTAAAAAAAAAAAAAACAAGCTTGAAAAAGCCACTCAACACTTTCCTTAAAACACAATGTACCCGTGCCTGAACTATGCATGAACCTGATCTGTGTGCTGCAGCTCTTGTTGTTGAGACCACAGAGAAACTTCCCCTGTCTGGTTCTGCACCTAACCAACACTACAGTCTGCTGATGTATGGCAAAGCCATCTCAAAATAAATCAATAGCAGAGAACATTGATGAGTCACAGTCATGCTGCCCTTCTGCGCAGTTCCCTTGTTTATGCACTTGTTGCGTGAGAGCGGCGGTTGGAAACAAGAAGTGGCGACTTGTTTGTTTCTCTGTGAACGTTCTGGGAGGTCAGTGTCAAGCATGAGTTCACAGCGGTCCTCTTGTCAACGAAAGATCTCGTTTTACGTGGTTTCTACGGGTTCACCTCTGTGTCACCTGTAATGAGAAGAAGGGCTTATTCATGATCAAGGAAGCCACTTTAAAGCGTGACCTCATCCTCTGTGACACTTTCAAAAAGCAAAGCAACCCATGAAAAGCAAAAAGGCCCAAAGACCCACGGAGGCACTCGTCTGGCTATTTATTGATTGTATTAAACCCCTGTTCTCTTAGAGACTGCAGATAAATATTTAACAGTCGTTCTTGTGGCATCTCAGAAGGAGTCTTCCTCATGTCTATTACATGGGCAGATGGCCTCTTGTTTTGTAGTGGTAGGGGGTTGGAGGACAGGAGGTGTGAAGTGTGGCCTGGTTAAAGTGAATAGGCACGGCTCAGGACTGAAGGAGCCACACACAAAGGCAAGAGGCAGAGAGATTAGTGACATGACACGGCCGGCCTGAAAGCACGCAAGCGGAGCGCGGCAATTGCGCTTTGTTGCTGGAGAAAATGGCAGGGTGACACATCTGGAGCAGAACTGCATTCAGGGCCTCCCACCGGGCTGCTTTCCATCATTATCTGCTCGATGGGTGGAAAGTCAGAGTTTATGGGTGGGAAAGGTCTGCGTTTGAGTTAAAGACTTCAGATACTTCTTTTAGACGACATCTGTTTGAAAAGCTAGAGCTAGCAAGCTGCATGGGCAGGTGCTTTTTAAAGGGCCTGACGTATATCTACACTAAAGGCTCTATGTTGCTATTTGCACACATCTGATTCAAGTTTGTTGCTTAATTAGACTAAACAATTTTGAATTAATACTAACATAAAACCTATATTTGAAAGCTGCATTTTCCTGCTTTATCACCTTGGATTGATTTTTTTTTTTGCTAAGTGTGATGCAATGCATACTGCGATAACTTTCTTAAGAGACTTTTTTAAGATGTCAAATGATGCCATATTTGATGTCCCCAGAGTACGATTGTGAAGTTTTAGCTCAAAATACCATATGGATCATTTATTATAGCATGTTAAAATTGCCACTTTGTAGGTGTGAGCAAAAACAGTGCAGTGGATATTGCAGATTAAGGGGCGGTATTATCCCCTTCTGACATCACAAGGGAGCCAAATTTCAATTATCTATTTTTCACATGCTTGCACGAAATGCTTTACCAAAACAAAGTTACTGGGTTGATCTTTTTCATATTTTCTAGGTTGATAGAAGCAATGGAGACCCAATTACAGCACTTAAAGGATTAGTCAATTTTCTTAAAAAAAGAAATCCAGATAATTTACTCACCACCATGGCATCCAAAATGTTGATGTCTTTCTTTGTTCAGTCCAGAAGAAATTATGTTTTTTGAGGAAAACATTGCAGGATTTTTCTCATTTTAATGGACTTTAATGGACCCCAACACGTAACGTTTTAATGCAGTTTAAAATTGCAGTTTCAACAGAGTTTCAAAGGACTCTAACGGCGCATTCACACGGGGCGTAAGCGTTAACGCTTAACGGAAGGCTTGTCTGAAGCGTGGCCAACAGCCAATCACAGTGGCCGCTACACATGCTCCGTTCTTCTATAAACGTAATTGGCTGGCTCTGTCTAGGTAATTTGCATAAGGCGATCTGATTGGCTGACGCGCGCGTTTCCGCTTGAAAAGTTGAGATATGTTCAACTTCTGCCGCGAGCAACGGCACTGACGCGGCGCAGACGGATCCACAATTCAGTTCGGCAACGCATGACGTCACCCATTAAAAGTGAATGGGAAGCGTTAACGCTGACGCCCCGTGTGAATGCGCCGTAACTGATCCCAAAGGAGGCATAAGGGTCTTATCTAGCGAAACGATTGTAGAAAATATTGAATAAAACTAAAAATATGCAGTTTTAATCCACAACAATCCAAACTGCAATTTTAAACTGCATTAAAACTGTTACGTGTTGGGGTCTATTAAAGTCCATTAAAATGAGAAAAATCCTGGAATTTTTTCCTCAAAAAACACAATTTCTTTTCGACTGAACAAAGAAAAACATCAACATTTTGGATGACATGGTGGTGAGTAAATTCTCTGGATTTTTTAAAAAAATTGACTTATCCTTTAAACATGGAAAAAGTCAGATTTTCATGATATGTCCCCTTTAAGAGATTGGACCTTTTGCACTGTTAACGCACTGCTCGAAAGCATTGCATGACAAAAACATTTTGTGTCCCTTTAATTTTAAAGGTGTACCATTTGGAGTTGTCTCTACGTCTAATGTATGACCACAATGGTTCAACGAAAGGCAGCTCACAAGGTTTAAAACAAATGTTGTTTTGGGTTTAGGCACATCAGTGGTATTTACTGCATCTGGCATTACTAATCTGATGATTCCTCGTGGGAAGCAATTCATCTTGATTTAAAATGACATCATTTAATGCAAGGTTTTCCTTATTAATGCAAATAATCTTTTAACCGCGAGCACAGGAAATCACAAAGATGAGATCACGTATGCTTTCACTCCAAAGTAATTATAAAGTAAAGGGGTGATATTAGAAGCGGTGGCAACGGCGGTTGTCATCATGTTAACTGGTTTAAGCATGACATGGTTGAGAAGTTAATAATGTAACATCTTGCTCTTGTTTGCATCCTAATTGTTATAGCTGTGGTTAGAGGGCAGGGTCACATGTTCTTTACAGCACTTCAGGGCAAAACAGGGTTCAGAAGTCATGGCACTTTAGTCATAAATCTCTCACTCTGCCTAGCGCTGTCATGAATAATGCACATCATTGGCTAACTAAGACGGAGCGGGGTTAGACTAATTTTTTGGGATTCACTTAACAAAATGTGTTTTTTTATAAGGTCAGTGAATTCTGCCAAAAGTAATACATCATGCAATCACATGTGCACCACTGACGCACAAAGCATGTGCCATCTGTAAAAACCAGAGCTGGGCGAGATGTTGGTTTCTTTGTTAAATTAATGCTGATGTTAGAATATTTACTTGGGTTGATCACATGGATTTGGCAAACACGAGTTAGGTGGTGACCCTGTTGTTTGGGGTCAAAAAATGG
This sequence comes from Misgurnus anguillicaudatus, assembly GCF_027580225.2. NCBI lineage: Eukaryota > Metazoa > Chordata > Actinopteri > Cypriniformes > Cobitidae > Misgurnus > Misgurnus anguillicaudatus. The sequence goes on from NC_073353.2 coordinate 17,262,565, forward strand.
ATCAAATTAAAACAATCTGCAAGATTTACTGGTAGGCTTACACAACACAGAGAATCTTAGCATTATGCTTATTTTATTTCTAGGGTCTCTAGGACACCAAACTGCTATAAAGCCAACATTTTCTTTATAAGCTGTTCTCATAGTATTAGAAAAAGTCTGAAACTTGTTAAGTATGTTTTAAACTATTCAAAAGACATGAATAATCTCATCTATCTGCCTATAACATTTAATATCAAACAATACAGTGAAAAGTCACCAGATGGCACTCCATACATCCCCATCTTTGCCTGTTTGATCAAGCTTGAATTAAAGCATTTGTTATGTGACTTTAAAATGTCTGTTAATCTGTGATCACACAGTTGAGTGCAATTAAAGATGGCATATATCAGTGATGCTTAATGAATTTCAGTGAAGATCGTTCATTTTAGCCTTCCTACCATCACTTGTATTTTCACTTCACTGAGTGTTCAGATGTTCTGAGGGTGTTGAATTTCACATCCAGCTTTCTCAAGATTTCACCACTGTAAAGCTTAACTATAATCAGGAGACACAGCTCACAAAGAGAAACTCTTGGGAAACGAGCAGATTGAATGCTACCTTATCTGACATTGATTAGTCCTGGCATTACAGTAGTTAGAGATGCGCTTGGTGAGATGCACCCTGCTAAACAGGGCTTGGCCCGTCTCCCACGCCCACTTCTCTTCTCCAGTCAAGGCTAATATGCTTTCTCCAGTTTCCCTCAGAAGAATAATTGGGCCTCCTGCTTGTTTTATCGTTGCTCTTTAGATCATAAATCAGTGAGAGGGATGGTGGCGGTTCCACCGCGCGGCTCCACTCCTGCCCTGCAGCCATGATGGGGAGTTGCTCTCCTGTGACACGCAGTATTCCCATGTGTGCATGGATATGGATCCCAGGGCGAAGGCTGCCACAGGATACAAAAGATGGCTTGTATTATTGTGACCGAGCGCCCAAAGGCTAATTAGGCAGAAAAAAGGAAGAGAAAGCCTGCAAATCAATCACGCTGATGGTGCTTCTAAGTAATGAATGACAAAATAATGAATTTTTAAAACATTTTTGTTTCGTGTTTTTCTTTCGGAGATGTGGTAGAATAACACGCCTTCGTCGGCGAGCATGTCGAAACCAAAAGTTTACTTTGATTTGGGGGTCTTTTAGGATGTGTAAGGGGGTTTTTAGTTACAGTGGGGATGGTTTTAAATGGTTAAGGTAGCGTGTGATATGGTCTGCTGATCAAACCACTTCCTGCAACGAGGCAGAACAAACTGTACTTGGCTTTTTTTCTTTAAATTCACGCATTCCTCTTGCTGGAACTTGCATATGCACAAAATCACATCTGAGCTGTTTTGGTAGTAGTTCATGCCATGGTCATTCAGTGCATTTTTTGTTGCTGCTTCATTTTATATTTTGAGTGTGTTTACATTATTAATTTTAAATCCGGTATAAAGTTATGCATTTTGCAGTCAGTACAGACTACTAAGTAATTTTTATACACGTTTGAAACACAATGCGCTTTAGACAGTATTAGTAGGCTATATTAAATATGTATTAGTAGTAGTAGGAGGAGGCTGCTGCATCTTTATTGCAGCACTGAAAGAGTGAAAGTTCAATGATGTCCACGCACGAGGCCAATTAGGTTGATGCAGTCGCCACCTAGTGGTGAGGCTGATGTTTTGAAACTGAGTGAATCTGTATTTAAAGTAGGCATCGTTCCATTTTACTTTTTTAAATTAGTGTCACCTCGACTAACAAAATATGTTTTTTAATACTGAGTTTACCGAGGCCAAAATGTTTGTCTCAAACGCTGTGATGTGCTAATTTGGAAGGTCCAATCGAGTCATTTGTGTCGCATGGCTTTTATCCTGTCAAGGTAAGTTAACGTGATGTATGTGGCTAACAAAAGAGACCGGTTAGTAAAATGTTTTTTTAACTATCTAAATACTTTTGTTCATAAATATTTTGTTTATAAATGTTTAGTAGGGGTTGAAACACGTAGTTCATAGTCCTATGAAATAAGTACACATTTGAAGTAAATTTAGGGCCTACTTGGGCAAACAACTATACAGACAGAACTGTATAAAAACCCCATTGGATCAATTAAAGTAATGATAATATGATATAATATTTACAATATAAGAACATGTTTAAACAATTTTTAGGACAATAGTAGCCTATTTTGCAGAAGTATTTTTTAAATAACAGATTTCTGTACTACTATTGTGAATATAGCAAATACTGTATTTACTATTAACTATGGTAAGGTGCAAAAACACAAATTTATAGTCTAAATAATAAATTATACAACCGTTTTTTTCATGTTGGATATTTAGCTGTGCTTTGAATTGCTTTGTGTTAATTCATATACAGTTGAAAATATTTTTACAATTGAAAATGTGCCATAATAGGTTATTTATTAGCTTCTTTTATTGAGATCTAGCCCTTATAGACAAGTTTCCCGGGTGAAATAGGCGGGCCGCCATTATCACCAGTGAAACTTGTCTATAGACGGTTTCAGCAGTAACAACATAGACAAACAGCTTTCGTGGAACATGCGTAACTTCCGAAAAACTGAGCTAAGATTCAATAACAACAAAGTCCTTTTAAGTAGTTTATTTCTGATAACAAGCAAAATAAACAACAAGTAGATCACCATATTTCATAGCTAAAGTGTATAAAAAATGTGCATCCGAGGGTATGCATAGAGGGTCTATAGAGGGTATGCATTGGTCACTTTTCAACGTGACCACGCCAGAACTCACCCTGATTAATGGCAAACATTCAACAAAATTGCTGGTTTTCATAGCGACTAATGCGAAAATGCCAGTAAAATTGACTATTATCAACTTAAATTGAATTTAGTTGGACTTGATAGCAGAGGTGGACAATACTTAGTTACATTAGTTATATTTTCCAACCATCTGTGCTTTATTAGGGTGTTTGTATTGGGAAAAATGTTACTTCACAACATTAAAGCATATTAATATTGCATATTAAACTTTATTTAATACCTAATTACATTAAAATTGTGTACTTTTACTTGAGTAAAAGTATGTTAATGTACTTAAATATTAAATGTAAAATAAAAACTTTATGATAATATGCTTTGGAATGTATGTTTTCCAAAGAAAAACACGGATAAAATACAAATACTTGAAAAAAGTGTTTAAGTAGAAAGTAAAACCTCTGCTTGACAGTGACTCTAGCAACTTGTCAACCCACCTGTGATCTGTGAACGTTTGAATGAACGATCAATTTACTTCTCCTTTCGATGTTTCTTGGCAGTCTGTAAAATGATAGCTCCGAATTCTTGTTAATCTGTTAGTACAGTCTATTGCACAACAGCTTTTTCCCATTTAGACGCGTTTTCCCCATGTTTTTCCTGATTTCACGCTGTACTCAAGTGCTGCCGCTCTGTCTTTTGGCGCTCAGTGGGCGTAACCGCAGTCATTTTCGCCGAAGGTGACGTCACGTGCATACAGTGTGGCAACATGCCAGCTACGTTCATCTATAGTTTGTCATGAACTATATTGCCTACAGTACCAAATCAGTCAGGAGCGCCATGTGTTTCCCCTCCAGACAATAGAGTTTTATTCAGAAAGTATCTATTTTTTAATTAAACAACACATTAACCTTCATTGACAGTTTTGGAGTTTAGAATTGTGCTTCTTCATTCAGCGTTTTCTCAGCCTCCGGTTGGCACATATTAGGATTGTTTAAAGGTCATTAGACCCAATTCTCCATCGACTTAATGGAGAAAATAAATCCACTCTTATTTAGAAGACAACCGAGCGTCTTGATTGTGAGCGCTGCTTTTTCCTGTGTTAGTTTTCGTGTGAACAATGGGATTCATTTGCGTCAATCACGAAAGAACAAACACCAAAGCTTACAGGAAGTCATTTATTCAAACCTGCGGGTGTGAACTGTTCTCAAGTGCCTCTGTTTCTGAAGCACAATAAGAGCGCACTGATTAAAAAGTAAAAGAGTCAAAGAATCTGTACGATTTTAAGGCGCTAAGCACATGTGAAATGTTTAGCTGCTGGATGTGGGATGTTCTGCTTGGTTGCAGGTGTTTCTCAGTCATTAGAAAGTCATAAACCAGCGACGGTATGCTTGGTAATTTAGAAATACAAATTGAACATGCCTACGTTGCAGAGAAACATCAAGCAAGGCAAAGGAGCATGGCATAAAACAGATGTAACGAAACCGAGAGCAATAAAGAAAGCTCTCAAAATGGAAATGACTTGCACTCGGTATCTGAGGCAAGCTGCTGTTTAAACCCATCAGTTTCTTCTCGTCTCAGATGGTACTGATGGGATTGGGGGGAAAATGAAGGTACTTGATGTAATTTTCCACCGTGTTAGATTTTAAACAAAAACACAGAAAATCATCCATAGAGACTCGTAAAAGCATTTAACCTGCAGTTATGAAAATTAAATGGTGTTGGGAGGATTGGTGATGCATTGCCGTACGTACACGTTATGCTATTTGCATCTCGGTATATTTTTGCCATAATTTTTTCTCTTTATCTTAAATGCCCCATGTTTATAAGCTCATAATTGAGATGAAGCTCTCTCATTTGGAGTTGGATCCCTCGAGACGCCTTACAGGAGTATAATGACACCCCGCCACCATTATTATTAACCATGCGTTTACAGCAAGCAGCACTTAGCATTTGAATTAAACCATTGATCTCAATTGGTCCAGGTGGTTTGTCAGGTAAATGCGTTTACACAAATCAAAGCAAATGGATGATCGTTCCCCCTGCTGCCAGCGTGTCCGCCGGCCGCTACCCTTTTGTGGTTTGTTTAGTTAGAGCTCACAGAAGGACTTCAATTACCATGCCACCGCTGATATTAGTGCTTGAGACGACAGCTATTTCTCCTGCCATGCAATTTAAGTCGTTCTTTGTTTTATTTACAAACAGCCATAAAGCCACTAAATGGAGAATCAAATGATGGAGACACAGACGCGCGAGAGACGGCGGAGCATTAATCCGTGTGAGATGGAAATTTCTCTGACAGGTATGCCGACACCCTTCTAGTATTTTAATAAACAAACCGCCTCGCTTCCCGGGTAATGCGCCTCAGCTCTTCCTCTTCAATAAATGGCTTTAACTCTCTTATCTTTGGGCCTGGAAGAGCAGAGGGCGTTTAATTTTTATATACTAACATAAAAAAGTCTCTGCTTTGACAGCACTCTGGTTAAATATTTCCCTCGGCCATAGGTGAATTGCTAGAACTTTAATAGTGGTGCGGATTGGCGCGGGCAGGTCTGGGGACCGGGCGGTCCCAAGATAGTGAGACCAAATTGACAGGCCCGTCTATGTTGGCTCAGTCTTCATTTACAGCGAGATGATCTTTGCAGACCCTGGTGGCAGCCAATTTACTCTAGGACAGATGAATGTGGAGGGATATACGGAGACAATGTTTTCCCAAAATCCCTCTGGCATGTGCTGGGCAGATCAGAGACCTCTGCTACAGAAATGACATCTTATTTTCTTCATTGTTTGAGGAAATGTTGTATCAACGGTTTCAAAATTTGGTAATTCTGAGTCAAGTGATGCCTACTGTATGAGGTCATTATTTTCGACCCACTTTCGAGAAAGGTCAGTACAGTTCATTTGAGAATAGAAATGCTTTGATTTGAAATGTACAAAAGGACAACAGCGCTTTTAAAGGGACAGTTCACCCAAAGATGAAAATTATGTCATTATTTACTCCCCCTCTTGGTGTGAGTATGAGTTTCTTTATTCTGTTGAATACAAAAGAAGATATTATTTTGATAAATTATGGTAAGCACACAGTTCACCTTTGACTTCGGTAGTATTTGCTTTGTCTTACTATGGAAGTCAATAGGTACCATCAACTGTGTGGTTCTGTGTGATCTCAATATTCAATAATCAAGTTTCAAACTGTTCAGATTTGTAAAAATGTCGAACCGTAAAAAAGTTGGTATTGTACTATCCATGTTTATTTTGTAACCCTTTAGTCTCAGGGCGCATTCACAGTATCCAAAGCAAACAGCGGCCAAGTGAGTTTGACCCCCAAAGCCTAATTCGTTTGACTAGTGTGATCGCTCCGTACTGTGCGTCGGTTTGGTTAATCGGGTGCAGTTCACTTGGCTTCGGAATTCACAGTGGGAGCGCAAAAACCTGGCAAAGTGCAGTTTAAAGGTGAGATTTGAGTTGCGAGTCATTTAATAAACCCTTCTGATGTGTGCAGCACAGTTACGTTTATTGTCTGAGCAGCATAAATGATAAATCGAATAATCAATGCGTTAGATTTGAGAGATCACCACGTCCCAAATGGCTTGAAATAAAAAGCCACAAACTTGAAGGTGAAGTTGATTCTGAATCCATTTTTTAAACTCCAGTTAGTGTGCAAAATTACAACACTCAAAGTTCAATGCAATGGGAGATATTTGCTTTAAAGGCAGGGTATCTGATTTGATCCAGAAGCACTTATAGTTATGCTGGTTAAAAGTCTCCTCACATCCTGATAGCAATCACTATGTTAAGTTGTTTAAATGTATTTGTAGAAATTTATGTCATCTGTGAAAGGCGTAGGACCAAAAAAATTTCTAATCATAGGACCAATCATAGATCTCGGTTCGAACGGACTTTGCCTTTTTTGTCCCTCGCAAGCGTAATTTGAATGCCACCGCGCAGCCTGCTCACGCAGACACCATACGTCATCGGCGCGTTCACCTGCCCTCACCTCCCGTCTGTAAACAGAGGGAGAATGGCAAACTTTTTGGCTGAATTGAAAACCTGCACAGGAGCCACAAAACGAAAGACATCTTTTTTAAAACAACAACGGCAAAAACTGCCTGGATCAGCAAAAGCGTAAAAGCCCAAATTAACATCGGTAACTTTACTGCTTTACCACGAGATACAAACAGCTGCAGGAGGCAAAGGGTCTGAAAGGATTGTTGCACTGTTTATTTTGGTAAGGTAGGTACGCAATATGTTTGTATTGAGATGGATTCAGATATTCTACTTTGATGAAACATTGTGTTGCTTATGAAATTCGCGTTGGTTTACGGATTAGTGTAACGATAGTGTAACGATATAGTTACTACGTCTACACAACCAAACTAATTCTGATGTAAACCAGTTGTTTATGTTGGTTATTTTGGAAATGTTATTCATTTTGTGCTGCAAAGTTTTCTCACTGGTGAATGAGACACGAGATTTGGACGTCTGATCTGTGTGTGTTCATGTGTTTTGAAAGAGGCGTGACTTTTGATGGCGATTTGAATGGAGGGTGGGATCGTGATTTCATTGCTAGGTGGCTACCCTCAGCATTTTTTCAAAATTAGATACCCTACCTTTAACAGAAATCACTTCTAAAATCACTTCTGCCTACAACTAAGCCTCTTTCTGGGTTAGTGACATCACAAACCCCAAAATTTGCATAAACCCTGCCCCAGGTAACACGCAGCAAAGGGCACTTTTCGAAATAACTCATTACAACACACTGGAACAGCTAACCAATCTGAGCATATTGAGTATTCTGAGGGAGGGGCTTCATAGACCCAGGATCTAAACAGCCTTTTAGTCTAACCAGAATTAAGGTAAAGTATATGAAAAATTAACAAACAAGTTACAGTGTACCCCATAAACACAATCAAAACTCCTAACCCCCCCAACATTATTATGGGCTCCATTGTTCTCAGAAAGTGCTTTACTTCCCTTTTTTTTCTTCAAAACAATCGCATCCTAATGACGAAATCGGGCTCGGATCGAACAAAATACAGTGTGAGTGCAAGCTTGTGGGGGAGTGGGGACAATCGCAAGGCAACCATGCCAAGTTTTTGTGCCCTTACTGTACTTTGATATTTGTTGCCTATTGCGTAAACACAATCAGTTATCCACCGTATCTTCTGAGCTATGAAAGGACATTTACCAAAAACTGTCTGTTTTGGGTGGATATCTTGTTTCTGTCTTTTCTAGAATGAATGCAAATGCAAGTCTGTCACTCAAACTAGAAAACGTTCAAAGCCTATAGCAATCTGCAATGCCATATATTAGGTCAGCCTTAAAAGTTTTAAAAACTTTTTAAAGCAAAGAAGATACTTAAGAGCCAATATGACTTTTAACATAATTTATTTGTTGTTCTATGTTTTTACTGTTTTCAGTCACATAAGTTTCTGTATTTACGTCTTTTTTGACAAACTCCAGTGGGAAATAATGCATACAAACATGAACTTGAAATTCTAGCTAACAGCATGAATTCTCATTTTTAGACTGGCATCCCAGGAGAGGACAACACTGTCCAATTCATTTTACCCACAGACTTCCTAGCTGTCTGTAACAATTTAAATGTTTCCACAGTGCCTGAAGAAGCCCTCTGTGCTTTGGGCTTTGTTTTCTGTATTGTTAGATGTCAATCACACGGGCTGATCAGTATTCGGAATGATGACTCCTCCTCCGCTGGGTCTGATTTTTAGCTCCTGAGTCAATTACTTTTCATTTGTCTGCTCTGAATTGCTGAAGCCATGTTCAGCTGCGGTTCCTCACAGCTCGCCAGGCATGTGAGACGTTCAGAATTGATTTTGAATTGGGGTGGCAAATAGGATGTCGAATCTGATTTAAATTTCAATTGAAGTGCAATTAAAATTGATAGAAAATAAAAATGTAAGAAATTTTATTTGGCTAAGTGGTGGATATAAATAAAATTATCTATCTATCTATCTATCTATCTATCTATCTATCTATCTATCTATCTATCTATCTATCTATCTATCTATCTATCTATCTATCTATCTATCTATCTATCTATCTATCTATCTATCTATCTATCTATCTATCTATCTATCTATCTATCTATCTATCTATCTATCTATCCCACCCTACCCCACTCTGTCCATCAGTCTATCCGTCCATCAATCTATCCGTCCATCAATCTATCCGTCCATCTGTCCATCAGCCTGTCTGCCCATTTGTCTATTTTTCAGTCTGTCTGTCCGTCTGTCTGTCTATCTATCTATACATCTATCTATTCCAACCCACCCTAATGTCTGTCCCTCCATCCATCCATCCATCCATCCATCTATATGTGTGTCTGTATGTATGTCCGTCAGCTCGTCCGTCTGTCAGATCTATCAGTCCATCAGTCCTATCTATCTATCTGTCCCACCCTACCCCACTGTGTCCATCGGTCTATCCATCCATCAGTCTATCTGTCCATCAGTCTGTCTGTCCGTCCGTCTATCTATCCATCTATATGTGTGTCTGTATGTATGTCCGTCAGCTCGTCCGTCTGTCAGATCTATCAGTCCGTCAGTCCTATCTATCTATCTATCTATCTATCGATCTATCGATCTATCGATCTATTGATCTATCTATCGATCTATCGATCTATTGATCTATCTATCGATCTATCTATCCTACCCTACCCCACCCTGTCTGTCGGTCTATCCGTCTGTCCGTCCGTCTGTCTGTCCGTCTGTCTATTTTTCAGTCCGTCTGTCTGTCTATCTATCTATACATCTATCTATTCCAACCCACCCTAATGTCTGTCCGTCCATCCATCTATCCATCCATCCATCCATCTATATGTGTGTCTGTATGTATGTATGTCCGTCAGCTCGTCCGTCTGTCAGATCTATCAGTCTGTCAGTCCTATCTATCTATCGATCTATCGATCTATCTATCCCACCCTACCCCACCCTGTCCGTCCGTCTGTCCGTCCGTCTGTCTATTTTTCAGTCCGTCTGTCTGTCTGTCTATCTATCTATACATCTATCTATTTCAACCCACCCTAATGTCTGTCCGTCCATCCATCCATCTATCTATCCATCCATCCATCCATCTATATGTGTGTCTGTATGTATGTATGTATGTCCGTCAGCTCGTCCGTCTGTCAGATCTATCAGTCCTATCTATCTATTTGTCCCACCCTACCCCACTCTGTCCGTCTATAGACCCCTTCAAGGTTTGTAAACATTGAATGACTACCGCGTGCGCGCGCAGCACGGGGTCGAACTGTTCATACCATTTAGGCTTTATAATTTAATCTAACAGTGCTGAAAAATGATGACTTACCTCAAATGAAGTGAGCACTACAAACACAAGCCTCTTTGATATTTGCATTGTCCCAGTCTGCACGTTAATTGCTTGCAGACGCAGATGTTGTATTTTTTTGTTTTTGAGATTCTGCATGAATCGCGAAAACTTAACGGAAGACCTGGTGCGATTTTCACAACCCACGACGTAAGTAGGCATTTTTTACGATACCGAATAATACGCAACTCAATCTGCTGTAATGACTTTTCTGACCCCGACATGCGCAGTGGGAACAGCCTGTGACGTGAACCGTGAAGGGGTCTATTTTTCAGTCTTTCCGTCCGTCCATCTATCCATCTATATGTGTGTCTGTATGTATGTCCGTCAGCTCACCCGTCTGTCAGATCTATCAGTCCGTCAGTCCTATCTATCTATCTGTCCCACCCTACCCCACTCTGTCCATTGGTCTATCCATCCATCGGTCTATCTGTCCATCAGTTTGTCTGTCTGTCCTTTATTATTCTGTATGTCCGTCTGTCAGTCTGTCTGTCTGTCTGTCTATCTATCTATCTATCTATCTATCTGTTCCAACCCACCCTAATGTCTGTCTGTCTGTCTATCCATTTATCCATCTATATGTATGTCTGTCAGTTCGTCTGTCTGTCTGTCCATCAATCTGTCAGATCTATCTATCTGTCTGTCCTTCAGTCTGCCAGTCCATCCTATCTGTCTGTCTGTCCCACCCAACCCTAATGTCTGTCAGTCTGTCCATCAGTCTATCCCACCCCACCCTAAGATCTATTTGTCCATCGGTCTATCCGTCCATCGTTCTATCCGTCCATCGGTCTGTCCGTCTGTCTATCTATCTATAAAAAGGTACAAAAGCTGTCACTGTAAAAAGTACACATTTGTACCTAAATAGTGCATATTACTCAGTACCTTATAGGTACATATTGGTACCCCACTGGTACATTTTAGGACCTTTTAAGAGTACTGTCCCAGTGACAGCTTTTGTAACTTTTTCGGAGACTTTTGTATGTACATACTGGCAGTAGTTAAAAGGTTGCTTATGCTCTTTTTAAATAAGCAGTGGCCGCAGATCCATTTTCAGTTATAGACCTTAACCTTTTGGCAGGTTCACTTTATCAGTTACACCATCAGATTCTCGTCATTTCTCTCCAGGCTATGATCCACAGTATTAGCCCATGTCTCTATGCTAATAGTCTGTCATATTTTTAAATGGCAGCTATTTGTTAGGCAGGAAAGGTCTGAGTGATGATGTTTACAAATTCAGCAGGTAAGGCCTGAAATTATCGTCTATAAATCATGCAACGCAGCACTTCTGTTCCTTGAGATCATTCGATAAATGTGTCTGCCAACTTCGAGAGCAATTGTCCCTGCCAGAGGGAGAGATCCACACAGACTAGTCAGCTCTCTGTATTCTGAGAGGCCTTATAATTAATTTGGACAGCTTCCAGCAATCTGCTAGTGTCCCGGGCCGCTTCATTTCTTACCCGCGAGAGTGACGGATGAGACATGGCCAGATTGTCACTCCTCTGTATGAATTGCGAGCTCTGAAAAGCGAGCGTTAGCAAAGCCCTGTGCATCACTTTGACTCCTGGACAAATTTGACGAAACTCCATTCATTTGAAAATATATGCAAATGGCAGGCAATGGGGCTCTTCTTGAGCTGGTCCTTGTGGAACATGGTTAAAAGCTAAAGATTATTTTGATCCTCTGTCTGCCTCAGCAGTTTACTGTAACGACTGAGTGTCATGTTTAAGAGTTTATTAGAATTTGATTCAGGGTTTAAGTGAGGAACCGCATTGCGACTCAAATTTGTTTTTTTGATGACTGGTACTCCAAATCCACTAAATCCAAGTGATATATACATCTAAGGGTCTGTTTATACCTGGTCTTAAGATGCGTTTTGGTCAACTGGATCACAAGTGGACGAGAGAAGCATTTAAGTTTACACCTGCTATTTTAATCTGTCTCTTTTGTCTGCTTACGACCGCTTCGGTCTTGTTTACGAAGACGCTGGTCTGTGGGCTTTCGTTTAAACGCAAGCAGGAGAAATGATGGGTTTAAATTGACGCAAATTATGTGAGAGTCCACTGCTTGTGTTGTTAGTAAACATACTGCACAACATTTTGTACATGTATGTAAGAGCTTTCTCTGTCACTTTAGAGCAATCAATGAAATAAGCTTGTGTAACTTTCACACGCTCGCAACATGAAACAAAAATGAAAGAGGCAGAGAGCAACTGCTTTAGTTTTATTAATGATAGCCTAAAGATGGTGCTTAACACTAGGTTCACGGTAGAAGTCAGGACTGATGTAAAAACTTGTGCTCTGTACATTACATTAGGTCAATAGACAGAGAGTACACTCAGATTAAACTATAAAAGTTGTCACTGGGACAGTAAACTTTCAAAAAGGTACACCTTTGTACCCAAAAAGTGCATATTAGTACTTCAAAGGTACATATTGGCAGTTCAAAGATACAAATTTGGACCTAAATGGTACATATTAGGACCTTTTTTAAAGGTTACTGCCCCAGTGACAGCTTTGTACAGCTTTGTCAAGACCACATGCACGTCATCAACACCACCAAAGCAATCCAGTTGAATGTGCTTTCGACTACCTTTGAATGTTGTCGAAAGTGGACGAGCTGTCGAGCTCAAAACATTTCACACCTTGTTTACACGTATACTTATATATTTAGGGTCATCCACCTGTGATCGGGTCGACCAAAATGAATCTTAATACCAGGTGTAAACAGGCTATTAGGTATACAAACTCGCACAAAAACAAAATGATTCATGATCATTCTCAGATGTACATTTTGATAGCTTCCAGCTATCAGCCGCAAAACTTTATGCAACTCCTGCACGCTCGCTCCAACTAGGCTACGAGAGGCATCAACAAAGGTCGCGATGGTGGTGACGTGATGGGTCAAATGGCATATGTTGCACGTGTAATGGTAATTTAGACATACAAATATTGGACATATTTTCATTTGCACTACTACCCGCATGCACAGAGTTAACTATCCGCCCGCATCCCTGCTCGTGAATTTTAGGAATGTCACAATCCACCCATTTTAGACATTTTTATGCGGGAATCCACGGGTACCCGACCCGTTTCAGGACTCTGATCCAAGTTGTTTATGTCTTTCTTTGTTTTGTCAAGAAAAAAGTACGTTTTTGGAGGAAAACATTTTTTCAATTTAAAATACTTTATTGGACCCTAAAGGGTTGTGCACACCAAAACTTTTAAACGCTGTTTTTCAGCTTAGTGCCAGCTTTCTTCAGCTTAGCGCTTTGGTAGCTCTGATACGTCAGCTGTGAGACGTTTGGTTGCTGTGATACTTGTCCCGCCCCTCCGCTTTTCATCCAAAGTTGAACATTTTTCAACTCTCGGGGCTCAGCGCTGAGCACGGAAAAACCCCGGGCGCCGGTTTTCAGTGCGGAAGAAAACCGCTAGCTGCTGGCTTATTTAAAAAAAAAAAAAACGAGCTTCCATTGGAAACAACTCAAAACATGTGCCGGCCGCGGGCGTAAAACCTGTGTGCACACCCCCTAACAGTTTACAGTTTCAATGCAGTTTAAAATTGCAGTTTCAACGCAGGTTCAAAAGGCTCTAAACGATACCAAACGAGGCATAAGGGTCTTATCTAGCAAAACGATTGTCATTTATGGCAAAAAATAAGCACTTTTAAACCACAAAGTCTTGTCCTGCATTAGCCGTGTGACGTGCCAGCGCAACTTTGCATATTGCGTAAGCACGTCGAAAGGTTACGCGTCACCTATGTGAAACGCACATTTGCGGGCCATTTTAAACAATAAATTCACACAAAGACATTAATTAATATTAATCTACATACAACAAAGTTAGAATCAGGGTTTCCCGCAGAAAATGTGTTTGTTTAGGTGGTAGGGTTGTGCAGGTGGGCGGGCCGGGACGGGGCAATCAAAGGGGCGGGGCGTACACATCATGATGAAAATATTTTTATTTAAAACACTCAAATAAAACTCAATTTTGAAGAAACTATGACAGAGAATGAACACATACTAGATTATTAATGAATTAAATGTTTTAATCAACAGGCTAGTTATCCTCCAGACAGTGACGGAGCATATCTTTCTCTCATTTCGGCCATGTGGCGCGTGCTCGCTCGCGGTGTGAAGCGCGTCCACGCTATTCTCCGAGATGCAGTAATTTTTTTTTTGGACAACCTAGTTAAGGTGGTAGGGTATCCCTGCTTAGGTGGGCCGCCTGAACTGAAAAGTGCTGCGGGAATCCCTGAGAATGGTCCTCTTTCTCCACACTTGTAAACACTGGGGCGGTAGTTTCGCATACATCATTCGTGACCTTTCGATGTGCTTATGTAATGCGTGAGGTCGCGCTGGCGCATCACACGGCTGGTGCAAGACGAGAAAACTCCTTGTTCACTTGTGGTTTAAAAGTGCACATTTTTTATATTTTTCTTGCCGAAAATGACAGTCGTTTTGCTATATAATACCCTTGTGTCTCGTTTGGGATAATTTTAAACTGCATTGAAAACGTAAACTGTTGAGATCCAATAAAGTCTATTAAATTGAGAAAACTCCTAGAATGTTTTCCTCAAAAACTTAATTTCTTCTCGACTGAACAAAGAAAGACATCAACATTTTGGATAAATTATCGTGATTTATTTTTTAATGAAAGTAAAATATTCCTTTAATACGAAGTAACAACCACATTCTATTATCAAACTCTTTTACATTTTAGGTAATCACTGCATTAAAGAGCATTAAAGCTCTCCTGTACGAACAGATCCGTACTGGTAACTAGTTGTCTGTGACGTCACACTTGACTTTCTATCACTGTGTTGAGGTACAAAGCGCATACATTGCTTCATAAAGTTATGCACAGACGAACTTCTGACATCGCTCATTGACGCCACAGTGGAACAGCATCTCTTATAGACGTACACGACCGAGTGTTGCATTTGGTGCAACATGCAGATAAAATAGTGTTTTGTTGTGTATCACTGCACAGCACTCTTAGCAACATTAACATATGTGAACCATGCTGTTGCTGGGACTATTTTTTTCCAATGTAAGGAAGACTTTTATTGATTTTACTCCATAAAAGTTGTAAAATAATCACATATTTGTAATCGTTTTATAAAAGCAATGCGGTAGTGCTGTATCACCTCGTGTCGTGCCTCACCACACCCTCAGACATGAGTTATTCACAATACACTCAATCCTCTTGTACTTTATTGCTTACTCTGTATGAATGCTGTTTACTTGTCTTGTCGCAAATAGTATAAGCACCCCTTTGAAATTAATGAACCTATTCTTACTATTCATCACCTTTCTGACACAAGGATTGATCCTGTTTAAAATCATGTTAAATCATACCGCCGTGATGCACTCCCAAAAATATCAGCTCATAATCACATCCATCTCTCAGCAGGCTGTTTTAGCGTTAGTACCAAAGAGGAATTTGTGTCAGATTTTCTTCATTTACTGAAAGTGTCACAGAGTTGAATGCTCAGCTTGTTGGGATTATTATACAAGGCAAACTAGTGAGCCTCCACATGCACCCTATACCTTGTGCATGTTGCCTGGCAACACACTCCCGGATTCTTCAGAAGTAAAATCATGCACATTAGACATGCAGAAGCAACAGTAGCAAGATAATGAAAATAAGCCTTGTGTACTTGATTTTCCTTCACCCTTTTATTCCCCAGCAGGTGAAGTGCTGAGTATGCTGGAAAACTGTTTCAAACTGACATTTGCCAACATTTACTGCCACACCTTCAAGGCAGCACAATTTGATTTGAGATTGAATCAGTGAGGGTGCTTATAATTAGCAGTATGATTAAGAGCTTTAATTAGCTTGATCAGATGTTCCTCTTCTGTATGTTAATAAAGTTATCTTAGCTTCTGAAAAGAACAGCAGTGGTCTTCCAGTAAAGTAAAGTGTATAATTTTTCTTTTAATAAAGGCACTAAAAATATGCCCTTGTATTTTTATAAATAGTAATAGAAATGACAAAAATTTTTTATAGAGGTTTTTATAATTTTTTATATGAAATTATTAATTTTTTAGGTTGTAACATTTATTGCATTATGTGCATTACACATGTGTGCAATGTATTTTAGAGGTTTACTGTTGTTTACTGTTGGCTGTTTGCGGTATGGTGTTTTTGACTGTTCTGTGGTCAGTTGCACAATGCTTTAATCTGTATTTCTGCTGACTGGTTAAAGGACTAGTGAGATTCAATGGAGATGAATCACTCTTTTAAGTCTGACCGTTTTAACAAAAAGGTTGGGTTAGCCAAACAATCTGCAATTCATTCAGCTCAATCACGCTTTGAATCATGTTGAGTGGTTTCTTATTTAGTGAATGAGACTATTGCACAAAACAAAGGGCTAATAGAAAAGCTGGATGAAGTGAATGTATACCTAGAATCAATTGAAATAAAATCAGCAAGAGTCTTTAAGTTCAACCTAGAAATACATTGCAGCCTATCATGAAAATGTATTCAATATATATAAAGTATTTCCACACTCGAAATGTGACCTCTGCATTTAACACTTTTGAGTGAGTAGTGAATACATGGACACAAAGCAGTGGGCAGCTATCACAGCAGCACCCGCGGACCAATTGCAGAGCCGTGTCAAGAACACCTCAGTCACAATCGGAATTGAAACTCAGACCAATGACCTTTGACTCCCTAACCATTAGGCAACTTATGAGATGGTCCTCACTGCAGAACACAACATCTAGGGGGCGAGGTTGCATCCAGATCCAACTCCTCTCACTTTAGATACTTTGCTCCACCAGATGAACCAGCATATTTGCAATGTCACAGCCCGCAATTAGTTGCAACGCGTGGTCGCCAACATAGGGGTGTATATCGGCACCTTCATGACGATTCAATCCGATTCCGATTTCTTAGGTCAACGATTCGATTCTTTTCGATTCTTCAGAATTCCCCGTGATCCGATCCGATTCAATTCTAGATATTTTTTAGGGCTGTCAAAAGATAAAAAAATTTTATCTGTTCTAAATTTACCCTAATTTAACATTTTTCAAGTTTTTAATGCTCTAATCAACATGGATTTGGACAAATATTTATGCTATATGCAAATGTATGTTTACAACAGCCTGTTTACATTTTCAACAGAACCATCAGCCATAGTTTTATATTTAATTTTCCTTTAGAAGACCTTGTTCTTTCTCCATTTCTGTTTGCTGCTGCATCATGTGACCTGTGCTTGTAAATTGAGTTGGGATGAGCAAATTTTCTTAAATTAGTTAACATTTAACAAACATTTAACATCAAAAAACTTCAAAACAATGCATGATTTGTTGGAATCTGACAAAACATGACAGAACTACACCTGTTCACGCAAAGCAAAAACAATATCACTATGTGTTAAATTTATGTTTTTTTAATTTTGTTTAAATCTGACATTAAGACAGAGTCTGTCTGACAGACCACTTTAAGATGTAGACTAATGCAAGGGTTTAATATAGCCTAATGTTACACAACAGATACTTTTCCCTAAACAGTTAACCAAACATTCACTTCAGATATAACAGATTATATGTCATACCTTTTGACATTCTTGTCAAAACAGATATTTTTAAAACTGTAATTTTAAATGTCTATATCAGGGTCACGCACTCGCGCGTTTGTGTGCATGCGCGTCAGACAACAGCGTCTGAAAGATTGCTTTTGAGTCACTCTTAATAACTCTTTTAACATCAATCAGGTCCAAAACTTTATCTCTTTTAATAATTATTTTAACATCAAGCAATGTATTTTCTCTCATTTCTGCATGCTTTAAAAACGAAACCGAAAGTGAATGAAGACGCATCTTTGCTTTAGATTATGGATTTGGGACAGTATACACTTCTCATGAAACGTACAGATAAGGATTATTTTAGATGTTTAATGACCATTTAGAGCATTGGATTCGCTAGACGAGAGGTTAATGTTCTTATTTTTATGGAAACTTCCTACTCATCTAGACACCGCGGGTCACTTGCTGCGTCTCAATTCATCCAGCTGTGGGCTAGACAAAGGCTCAAACAGAAATTGCGTGTTGCGCTGACGGTTCCATAGCTTTTAAAAAACTTTGCAATGTGTGTGAACAACAGACTGTGAAACGTAAATAACGCGTGTGAAGCGGTGTGACATAGAAGTTAACAATGTGGTTAGTGAGCGCCACGCGCAGCTTAATAGTTGGTTGTACGCATATGTCTGAGCGAATGCTGAAAATAGACAGGCGGCAAAATAAACACATTAATAATCGATCCTCTTGCAGACGCATCGATGCATCGAATCGGCGCCTGTATAATCGATGCATCGATAAGAATCGATTAATCTTTACACCCCTACAACATTTGCTCTTATCAATAAAATTCTACTTTTGATTAATAATATAATCAAGATGAATAATTAAGTGTACCCCTGTAAGTAATGATCACAGTTAACTCTTTCACCGCCAGCGTTTTTTTTTTAAAAGTTGCCAGCCTGCTCCAGCGTTTTTCATGATTTTCACAAAAGTTTAATGCCTTCCAGAAAATGTTCTTCTTCAAATATATAAACATACAATATACCAAATGAAAGAACAGACCCTCTGCTTTTAAACAAAAAAAGTTTCACCCTACCTTCAGTAGTTCGTTTGTAATCAGCTTTTGAATATGGGTAGGTTTCTGCAAAAACACCACATTTTGAGCAAAAAGCTGAGATAATTCCATTTTTGTGACGGACTTTTCATAGAGATCCCATTCAGAGCGATCTTTAAAACAGACACGGACATGCAGCAGCTTGCCATAGGGCAATACTTCCGGTTTTAAAAAGTTGCCACCTAGTGGATAATAGTGGTATTGCAGAAAGACGGAAATACTCGTCATTGGCGGGGAAGCGTTTTCTCTTGATTGACGAGATATCATATCTCGTCAATGGCGGGGAAAGAGTTAAGTAGGGGATGCAGCCAGTTGTTATCCCGTGATAACGGGATTTATTTGCGATAACTGACTGGCTGTAATATATACAGAGAAAAATTTTACTAAAAGTTTCTTTTATTAGCTAATTTGTAAGCAAAGACGCGTTAAAAGAAGTTTAAAAAAGATGAACATTGTTTATTCATTTTTAAATTAAATCTCACATATGTGATTAATTATGCATATTTATACTGTATTGATTGCGGTTTTTCGGTTCTGTACGGTTCTTGTTGTTGTTTTTTCTTTTATTCGTTTAATCCACAATTTAGGATACAGTCTATACAAAATTGTTGTATCATCATGTAATCATGCACAAACTGAATTTGACTTGACGTTAAGCACATTATTGGAACCATCTCTAAGCAAAGCTAGGTGAAATTTTGATACAGCAAGAGAGAAGACAGTAGCCTCTTTCACACAGTAATTCCAGTAAATTTCCATGAATTTACCAGAATGAATTTACCAGTAAATACAAAAATATGTTGTTCACACACGCAGTGACGTTCCGTCTTTTTACCAGTAAGACATCATTCACACATCAGTTTCAAAATAACGGTAAATTCGGTGAGAAAGCGGAAGTTACCTGTGACGCGCAGCGAGCTCAGTGTTGTATTTGTAAACAATCCATGTCGTTCATAACCACGGTCCGTATTTTGTTGTCTTTACGTCTGTGGTAAACTCCAACAGTTGCGAAGTTGTCGTGACCAAACAACATTGTATTAGGCGACGTCAAACCAAAAAATGCGTCTTAAACAACAGTACTGTTTGCATATTAGGCTTGACAGAGGGTGTGCTGAGGACGTCGGAAATTCGGCAAGTAGATGGTAAGCTGTTTTAAACAACTTTGGTGAAGAAATGTGGACGTAAACTTCAGGTGTGCTCGACTTTCAAGCAGCGTGTGTGTGGACAGTCTGTAAACAGTGCGGGGCTAAACGCGTCATCTGTATTAAAACGTTGCCCGAAGCTGTCAGCGCTCTCTGATGTCGTCCGCTCTTAATGCCGGTAATGTATATTTTTGTTGAAACACACAAAGATTAAACTGAAGAATTAACTTGCATTTATCAAACTGCCAACCTCAGAGTAGCTCCTTGTTTCTAATCAACGCGTACACATGAGCGCGAGAGTGCGCGTGGCAAAAATGACGTCAAAGCGGTAGAGCAACAACCAGACCGTTTCAGCAGTACCAACATAAACAAGCGGCTGTCGTGATCCGCACGTAACTTCCGGTAAACTCCGCTAATAATAAATAACAACAAAGTACTTTAAACGTAGTTTATTTATATAACAAGCAAAAAAACAACACATAGATTACCTAGGAAACCAAAACATTTGTTATTTTCGATGAGGCATTTGTTCAAGAGATCAGTTTAGCAACTAGTCAGACCATTAAAAAAACGAAACCGGAAGTAAGGTTCGGATACAGACGTGTATCACGTGCGTCCGATGAAACCGTCTATAAGGCTGTTTACACTTGGCATTAAGATGCGTTTTCATTGATCGGATCACAAGTGGACTACGTTAATGCCAGGTGTAAAGAGTGTTCAAAATGTTTTGAGCTCGTCCACTTACGACCACTTTCAACCACATTCAGAGGTAGTCGAAAACCGTTTCGATCGTATTGCTTTTGTAGTGTAAACGCACATGTGGTTAAATGTGTTCGAACAGCCACACGCGACCGCTTTTTCTCCGCCCATTTATCTAATCCGAGGTACTGAGCACAATGTTTTACGTCTTTTCAGACTTCTGGCACGAACACACGGTGAACAGTGCTATTTTTAGCCTTTCATTGATAAAACTAAAGCGGCTGATCTCCGCAGTTTCATTTTTCAAGCGTGTGAAAGTTGCGCGATCCTATTTCATCAATTGGACTGAAATATCAGAGAAAGCTCTTACATATACACGTACAAAACACTGTGCAGCATGTTTACTTACAACTCAAGCAGTGGACTCTGACATAATATTAGTTTGCGTCCATATAAACTCATCATAACTTAAATGACAGCGGAGAGACTCGCCGACCATCTCGACAGACCACTCACTCGTATTCTGTGGTCGAAAGTGGACAAAAGAGATGGATTTAAATACCAGGTGTAAACGTAATGTGTCTCTCTCGTCCACTTGTGATCGATCGATGAAAACACATCTTAATACCAAGTGTAAACAGCCCCCATGACGCATCTTGTGGTAAAACTGGCGACCAATCAAAATGCAGCTGGAGGATCCAGCACCACCCCTGAATATGGATCCTGCCCCGCCAACTGCATCTGAATCCAACACTGCCCTATGATGTTGTATTTTGCAGTGAGGCGCTACTGCAGCACATAGTACTTAAGAAAAGCACCACCCTTGTCATGATCTTTCTTTGTGTTGGCATTATAGGGGTGTAGTCACATACCTCTTTGTACCCCAATATAAAATCTTGATCATGGTCTTTTTGGACATGGTCAAAATTTAGGTGCCATCAACACCACAGTTATTATAGTTTTGAACCTTTTCCCAACTGTCATTGATTCGGCAAACACATAATTTACGACAACAATTTTGTTGTGTTTGGCTGATCAGGATACTCACCGTTTCCATCCAGTTATTTGGTCTTATCTGCACTGATCATGTGGTTTTAATGGACTCTGATGCTTTCTATTCTATATGTCATATTTGCTTGCTGTCATCTTGTTTTCGAGATGAGAATACTTCATTAATTCTGTAATTCTGTATGTTCTTCAGTTAAAGCAAGAATTTGTGTTAGGTGTGAGTCAGGAGTGAGAGAAGCCTATGAGCAGATGAAATATTAAAATATTAACTCACAGTAGTGCCATGCAAAAATCAGACCTCTGTTCTGCATTAAGAAACTTCTTGAGCGAAAGCTCAGTGGTGCATATTCACCAGTTCACATTTTAAGTAAGGTACCATTAAAATAACTTTTAACAAGTCACTATTCAACTCTTATGGAGGTTTGGTGATGCCTACTGGTGAGCCCTTATCCTCCGTTTGAGAACTGCTGGTCAAGAGTAATGAACCACGGTTGCTGTTCTCGGAGGTATAACTTTTAGTATAACTTTTTGCTAAGCCAAAACAAAACTTTCAGCTACACAACCAAAAAAAAGAGACATTTGCCCACAGCAACAATCTTCCACATCACCTTTGACTACATTATACCGGACAGGCAGGGAATCCATTACTGTGTAGGGCCTGAGTTCTGTGTTTCACTCCAGAAAGCAAGCATCCACACACCAGCAGCTGCACGCCATGTACAATTTCCAGCTTTGTGCTTTTTGATGCAATTAAAATAAAATTACAATAAAAAGGCACAATGCTGTTGAAAAGATCTCAACGCCCCCAGCCCCCACCAATCTAAAACTCCCTGGATCCAAAACATTTTTTTTTAAATGAGCGGATCTGGCAAACTTTCAAATGGTTAAGTCAGGGCTCACCGTGCAGAGTTTCATCAGGCATTTATAGAGAGACAAGTGCGAACCAGTAGTCTTCATGCATTGCAGTATTAAAGATGGTTTGTAAAGCATATTGATAAATTGGAAACTTGCCATAAAGTCTTGCTTTACAAGTAGAGTCAGTGCATGCTTTTTGCTTTTAATGTGCACTCTATTGCTCGATTTGCCTTTATTATACTCTTAAAAAATAAAGGTGCTATAAATGATGCGTCCTATAAAGAACCTTGAACATCCGTGAAACCTTTCTGTTTTACAAACGGTTCTTTCTTTATACTGTATACTAAGGCTATGTTTACATTAATGTGTTTATCCTTTAAAACGCGTTACTTTTGCTACGTTTACGCCTTTCATTTACACTACACCAGCGTTTTCGACCCTCATAAACGGATTTGTTTGCAAACGCTGCAGACTCTGTTTTAGTTTGAGAACTCAGACGTTGTTCGTAGACGGAGTCTTATGTAAACGAACAGCTGATGTTAACGTGACAGCGCATCATTTTCAAAGTAAAAATTATTTTTATTCAGGTAAATGGAGGTTTGCAACGGAGGTTTTGACAAAAATAGTAAACATCTACCAACCAGCTATTATAAACGCTATATCAGATTGTTTTAACATGTATCCTTATAGATAATGTCTGTTTTATATTTATGTTTGAGTATTGTTGAGTTTGAATATTGTTGTAATGTGTTTATGTTTTGTTTAGTTAGCTTATTACGAAAGATAGACTGTAATTTTAAACGCCATATAGGGCGTTGTAAAGGCCAATATGAAGGGAGAATTGTAATGGGTCAGACATTATTTTCGAGTTTAATTTAAGTTTTGTTTGCTACTTTAAAATGAATTTCGTTTCATATCATTTGTCTCTTAATTTTAATCGATGTTTTGTTGATAAGTTTTGTGAATATAAATTAATAAAAACAAAACAATCAACGTCATATTAATATTTAATGCTCTTTTAGCCAATTGTGCTTTTTGCTATTTCTGTGTTGCCAGCAGAGGACGTGCACACTTATAAAAATTAACGTCATATAAATATTTAATGCTCGTTTAGCCGATTGCGCTTTTTGCTATTTCTGTGTTGCTAGCAGAGGACATGCATGGACCTCGCACACTTTTAAAAATTAACGTTATAACAATTTTTTATTAATTCGACATAAAGTTAAGTTATTTGGTGTTTTTCTGAAGAGTACAGTCAGTTCGTACGAAAATTTTCAAATGGACTATAAGATCATAAATATTATAATTATAAATATAACAGCGTGAAATGGCTGAAGAGGAACTCCCTACCGTAAAGCAATAAGCATTTGCTGAAATTTATTTTAGCTTCAAGTTCGCTACTGTTTAGTACTGTTCACATGAATGCTTCCTTTTTAAATCATAAAGACCTTTCTGTTTGGTTTATAACATCAACATTAACATATTAATCATATTAATATGTTGTGGGGGGAGCTAGAACAATATAAGACTTTCCCAAACACATTTTTATAGGTTCAAAAATAGTGTCTGCTGTAGTTGCCAGCAAAGGACCCAGGTATGACTTTTTGTTAATATCGCACACCCCTAGGCTGCATAAATGCGCAAAGGTAAGCTATTAGTGTAATAAGTTATTTTACACTTTTATGCGCATGCCCAGTTACGTGATTGGTCATGTTTCATGCGTTTATGGTGGTGTATAGTGTGGATGAAGATTCTTTTTAAAATGCCAGTATAAACGAGGATAATTTTCATTTTAAAATGTTGTTTTAAAACGCAAATGCTCTAATGTAAACAGGGCCTAAGACGTTTAGTATTTAGTATTTCATATCAACCATATACAGTATATAAAAAATAAATGTACGTGTAACCAATGTGGTTTTTATTGCCTGGATGTGTTGATGCAACTGTATTTAGAACTCATCTAAATTCATTGCAGCCCAAGGTCCTGTTTCACATGATAGAAGTCTGTGCTAATTAATAAATACCAGAGAGCACGTACGCCTCGGGTACGCGCCCCAGCGGGTTTGACTGACTGTTTCTCAAGTCTCCGATTCTTAAAGGACACAGTGAAATAGTCTTTACCTGCAGAAAAAAGGAATAAAGTATGGAATGAGGCAGGGACCAGGAGATTTGAGCATCCTATAGATGTGGTCACAGAGGTGTGATGATGGAGGGGGCTGTCACACGGGGTAAATCACACCTTGATGGAGTAGAGAAAGTGCCAGCATGCATTAGGTTTGAAATTAACATTTCTCAGCCCCGGACCAGCCGAGTGGTTTGGGACTGCAACCGACATACTGTTGTCTGTAAAACAATAACATTACAACAAATTAAGTAGCTATTTTTAGTAGCATTGTTTGGGTGATCTGTGGATGGGGTTGTAGTCCAGTCAAGGTCGGACCTAAAATATTTCTTACCAACATTTTATTTCTCTTTAGGGGGAATAGCATGTTTCTTACTGTCATCTTGGTATGATAGAGGTTATCTTTTTTGAACACAGAGTTATTTATTTGGTTAAAGGGATTCGTTTGGATTAAGCTATCAATACAGTCAAAGCCAGACCGCCTACGGTGATATTTATTTATTTATTTATGACTAAGATTCTTGAGGCACTTTAGATAGCAAATAATGCATGGACCACTAGATGGCAGGATATCAACTTATATTATGGGAAGTGTGTTGGATATGGGTACATGCACAAAAGCAGAGTAATATTGTGTCTGTATGTTAAATCAGCACTCCCATGATTTTTTTTTAATAATATTTATAAACAGTTTTAAGGTAATCTGAGCAGCCTTTAAAAAGTTGTTATGGAGGGCAGAAAGAAAGGCAAGCTGTTCTGGATGTCCAAACGTTTCTGGGTGTTTATCAGTTCAAATGTCACAAGGAAACATTACGTACCGCTCCAGGGTAGTACACTTTGTCAGACCACATTCACCCACCCGATTCGAACAGCCTTTGAAACGCTAGTCTGCCGCAAAACACCTCCATTTATTTGATGCTGTCCAACACCGGAAACAAACGTTTTCCTTGTCAGCAATTCAGAGCACCTAGTCATACTGTCATGCTCCAGAGTACATCCTTTGGCTATGGCTATACCGACAGCCTCTCGTTCCAGAAAACATTTAGCTTTTTATAAAAGTGTGCACACAGAGTACTGCACACAGAAGTGCAATGGATTGCACTTACGATACGTACAAAACCGACCAAAGGTGTCTTCAAGAATTATCCAGTGCTCAAATTCAGTTTTGCTTTTACTGTATAGTTGAAATTGCCATTTTTCTGACTTGCTTTAAGGTGTTTATTATTGTTTTCCTTGAGATGAAATATATGATGCTGGTTTTGGAACAACATTTTTGTATGCAGTGCTCTCGCTGCGGCTTCTGATGTTATCTCGACTTTTGCTATACTGTATCTTTATATGTGCTCTCTTATATGTATAAGTTTTCCATGTTTTTTGAAACCCTGCACTGTTTTTTTAAAATATGCATTGCTTGTCTTTTAATCAATCCTCATGTTTAGGTTTAGATTGATAAGAAAAGTTGACTACAAAATGCATTACCTATTGCATAATGTAACAACTGCATTCATTGTTTTCTTTCTTGCCTCTAATAGAAAATGGCATGATAAGTATTCCCCACAAGAATTAGAATTCATAGCTCTATTCTCTTACTTTCCATGTCTGCTCCTTAGCTAAAACTGGATATTTATAGAAATTAAACAGCATCTCAAATGCATAGTTTACATCAGTAGTTGCATCATCCAGCTCCTGTGTGGCACATAGAGCTGAAGCAAAATTACTGATGTATCTGTAGATGAGCTACAGAAGTAATGCAGCACTGAGGATTCTGGGAAGCGGAGCAGCAGGTGTCCTCCAGTACAAGAACTGTTATCACTCCTCCATCTTTTATAATTTGGACTTAATAGAACTTTGCCTGAGACTCATGCAGGCACAATGTCCTCGTGGAAACAGAGACAATTAAGCTTCGGAGGTTTGAAGTAGTCTGCTTTACATTTGAAGGTCTCACCCAGGGGTTTCTGGATAAAGAATGATGGCCAGTGTGTTAATACTACTTTTAATAGTTCTATAACTTTTTGATTATATTGTTGTTTTTATTGCATTTTTTTAGTTTTGTTTCTTCAGTTAGTTGGTTTAGTTGAGATAATATTGGATAATATTTGAAGAGTTTGGTTCCAAAATGCGATAAACGGCATTTAAAAAAAATAGTTACAATCCAAAATCAGTATTTTATCAGGTCAGTTTTAAAAAGTAAATTCAGACCCTCTGCTTAAAAAAAAAGTTACATCTTACTTTTATTTGTTCTCTTTTTATCACCTCTCAAATATGAGTAGGTTTCTTCAAAAATACAGAATTTTGAGCAAAAATATGAGATAATTGCATTTTCGTGAAGGACTTTTGATAGAGATCAGACAGCGATTATCAAAACACACACAGAGTTTGATCTGAAATACGGATTGCCGGAAAAACAAAGAGTTTCCATAGCATACTTATTACTTTTTAAATGTACTCAAGTAAGTTTTAAAATCATGACTGACTTCTACTTGAGTAATTATTTCTTTAGTAACTTGTAGTTTTTACTTGGCTACCCACATCTGCATACACATAATAAGGTTTTATACCACGGGTCTGTTGAATGCTGCATTCTGATTGGCTGAGAAATGTTCTATGGGTGTTGATTATTTTTCTGTAAACCGCACACCTATCTTTTCAAATGTCTTAAAAATAGGCACCAGAGCAATGTTTGTGGTAACCGTGGTATAAGCGGAATAATTGACTCCGGTCTTTTGAATTATTTGAAAATAATGCACACCTGCGGTGTAACGGCACAACGCGGTTCATTATTTTCTTATAATTCAATGGCCCGTCGTCAATTATTCCTTACTTGTACCACGGGCCTGTTGAATGCTTTATTCTGATTGGTTGAAAAATGTTCCATGGGTGTTGATTATTTTTCTGTAAAACGCACACAACCTGTCAAATATCTTAAAATAATCAATCACTCATAGATTCGTCGTCGATTATTCCTTACGTATTTGTTATCATTAGTAAATGCATTAGCTAACATGAACTAACAATGAACAAAAATTTTCAGCATGTATTATTTTTTTTATTACTGATAGTTAATGCAAATCCAATAGTTTATGTTAGATCATTGTGCATTAATGTTAACAGTTACAACTTTTGATTTTAAAAAATTTATTAATTAATGCAAAGTTAAATAAACACTAGAAGTATTGTTAGCTAATGCATTTACTTATGTTAATGGGGTCATGGCACAAGACTTTTTTAAGATGTCAAATAAATCTTTGGTGTCCCCAGAGCACACATGTAAAGTTTTAGCTCAAAATAC
Organism: Misgurnus anguillicaudatus; assembly: GCF_027580225.2. NCBI lineage: Eukaryota > Metazoa > Chordata > Actinopteri > Cypriniformes > Cobitidae > Misgurnus > Misgurnus anguillicaudatus. The sequence continues at coordinate 17,290,402 of NC_073353.2, forward strand.
CATATAAATAATTTATTATAGCACGTTAAAATTGACACTTTGTAGGTGTGTGCAAAAATGTGCCGTTTTGGGTGTGTCCTTTAAAATGCAAATGAGCTGATGAAATTCAAACACTGATCACAATGATGGTGGTTTGTTGCAATTCAAACTCAATTGTGCTTTTCTCTGCACTAAATGTCAGTGCTGCGGTTGGATAGTGCATATTAATGGGTGGTATTATTATAATAAGATCTCCTTATGACATCATAAGGAGAGCCAAATTTCAACGCCCTATTTTTTCATGTGCTTGTAGAGAATGGTTTACCAAAACTCAGTTACTGGGTTGATCTTTTTCACATTTTCTAGATTGATAGAAGCACTGGGGACCCAATCATAGCACTTAAACATGGAAAAAGTCAGATTTTCATGCCATGGCCCCTTTAACACAACCATATTGTAAAGTATTACCAAATAGCAGAGGATATATCTGCAGGTGAAAAGCAGCCTACTGTATGCTCCATTAGGCCAAGTGGATTGTTCAAGGTCCATAATACTTTTAGCCTCTACGTTACTTTGTCTTTGCGGCATTTAAATAATTGCTTTTGAATTGCATTTGATCGTATCGCTAGACATTTGCAGTGTTTGGTATGAGAGCAAGCTTAATGTACCATAAAGGATCTTTCTCTGTATGTGAGATTAGAGACTTCCATGCTAAGATCATTGCGACTCGTCTGTGTTTTAAAGGGTGAGCTATTGATGATATCTCGCTGTTAAACATGCAATGCTCCCTGGTTGTACAAATGCAGCTCCTCTTTGCTAGTTTGTCTATGTGAGTGATCTTCCAATACCTGCCAATGGAATGAAGCTATCTTGTTCTCCGAGAGTCCATTATCCCACTAACCATTGATGGAGATGAATGCAGGAATTACTGTGGGCTATATGCAGCAGGGGAGTGTCTTCCAAAAATGCCACAATTAGAACGTCACAATTAGCAGTAGATATTTTAAAACTGAATTATGATTGAGAATTATAAGGTTTAATAGTGCGTATTGAATGTGATACTAGCAGACAAAGTTTCAAAGTTTTTTTTGCATCTGCATGTTCCCATTGAGATCCCAAAGTAAAGATTAAATGCAAGGGTAAAATACTGGCACTTCAGCACTGTGATTACCTTGTCAATGAAATGATGCCCACTTACTATATTTGCAACCTCAAATCAGCCTTGGTCAGACTGCTGTAAACGAATGAAATAATTACAGAGTTAACAACTCACTCACTTGGACGTGAGCACTTTCAAATTGCCTGCAAATCTAAATGAGCTTAAAATGAATGAAATGGCGAAATAATATTTGAGAGATCCAGTTTTAACATGTCGGTTAAAGGAATAGTTCACCCAAAAAATGAATGATACTCTCATTACCTCACCTTTGTGTCATTCCAAACCTGTATGACGTCCCTTCCTCTGCATATCCAGTTGGGTGAATTCAATATACTGTCAGTCTTCCTAATGCTTAATAAACCACATAATTATGAAGAACAGAGTTATGAGAGCAATTTAATTTTGGGGTGAACTAATCTTTTAAATTAAATTCTGCACCTGGCTGTGTGTAACTATCATTACACATGTGCAGTATACGGAGCATTTGTTTATTTAAAGGGACACTCCACTTTTTTTGAAAATATGCACATTTTCCAGCTCTCCTAGAGTTAACATAGGGCGCAATGATATTATGCAGTGCCCGAAAATAGTCCCCTGTTTTTGAAAGTTACCAAGGGGACTATCTTTGGGCAGTGCATAATATCATTGCGCTTTCTGCACCCATGTTATGGCAGCAAAGTCCTTGATTATTACGCTGGAATGAGAGTATAGTTCCTAGCCATTTCTGCCTAGAAAATTGCTTTTAATTTTCCGTCATCTTAGTACACAATGTAACGTTTTGGTTATTTTTTAGCTCAATGCTAATAGTCTAATCAGATTCAATGGATTATGCTAAGCTATGCTAAAAGTGCTAGCGCCAGACTCGGAGATTAGCTGAATGGATTCCAAAACAATTTCTAAGGGAGCTGGAAAATTAACATTTCTTTTTTTAAAGTGGAGTGTCCCTTTAATAGCCAAAAATAAAATATCAATTCAATAAAATATCCAGTCACAGTTACCAACAACAGTTATGAGTAACAACTTAAAAACAAAATAAAGCAATAAACCCCAAGAAGCAGTGGGTTACCAGTGCATTTTATAACAGCTAAGGGGCGTTGTTAGGCACGACGCGAAGCGGAGTGCCTAAACCCCCTTAGCTGTTATAAAATGCACTGGTAACCCAACGCTTCGAGGGGTTTATTGCGTTTATAAAACGGTTACTTCATATGCATAACGTTAGCGGGGTTTTATAAAATAAAACACAAATAAGTTGTAATTATATTAGTATAAATATTACTCTTCCGCCAAACAAAGTAGTTCATCAGAATCAAGTGTGACTGAAACTGAGCGCAGTTCCCAACCAACAGAGATGCAACAAAGACACAATGAAAATATGATTTAAGACCGTGGTGTTTATTTTTATAAATCAACATTCATCTAATTTATACATTAACATTTATATCGTGCAACTGTTGAAGTGATGATCAAATATGCTTGGAAGCATGCTTAACTTTTTCCCCGTCAGCGTTTTTTTAAGTTGCCACCCAGTTTTAGTTGAATGTCTTACAGAAAAATTATCTTCTTTAAATAAACATAATAAAAATAAAATATCAAATGAAAGAACAGTCCATCCGCTTTCCAACAACATCAAAAAACGTTTGACCCTACCTCCATTTGTTGTCTTATCAGTTATCACCTCTCAAATTTTCAGCTAAATGCGGAGATAATTCCATTTTTGTGAAGAACTTTGTAAGAGATCAGATTCAGAGCCTGATCAAAACACACGTCACGCTAAATCCACCACAACGCTGTTGTGTCGAGTGAATGCCTCAGTGTTTAAGTAGGGTAAGATTGCCATCTTGTGGATAATAGCGGAAATATCAATAAGACAAAAAAAACTTCAGAGAATGTTTTCTCTTTATTGACGAAATTTTTTATTTATTGATATTTATCTGGATATCGCCATAATTGTGCAAATGTAGAAAAATTAAAAAATGATTAAAGACTGTGGTGTTTATTTTCATAAATCAGTACACAGCAACAGTGGTGCAATGATACTTGTGATGCGGTCTGAACCAGGGGTTTACCGGGGTATTTTATCACGGCTTAGAACGCGTTTCAACCAATCAGAATAAAGAACCAGAACGAGCCGTTTTATAATATGATTTTTACTGCATACCTGTATGCAATATTTTGGACTGCTGCAAAAATTTGCTTAAAATTACATAAAACATGCACACACATTGTGAATAGGTTTAAATAAATTGTATCCTAACATACACTTACAACAATATTATTTACAGGTTATATGCAATGTATAATATCGTCACTGTCCGATAAAACTCACGTATGTCCAAAACGGTGACTTTTCAGGAAGTGAAAAATAAACACTGTATTTCAAAAGCAGTTGAATGTAGCATTGTCATACTTGTTACGGCATCTTTACATGTAACCATATTTTTGCCAGTGTAATGATATAATCCACATTTGACCAACATTGAGTCTAAATGGAGATACGTGCATATTTTACAGTAACGGTGATCGATACGTATTCTTCCGATCATTAATTAAAATGGCCAAGTCGCGTTTCATATTGACAGATGAATACGTCTTAGTTTATTTAATACACTTAGTTTATTAAATACGCTTAGTTATAAATGTATTAAATGTCTCTTGCAAACTATGAAGGGACAATGAATCAATACACTAAAATGGTAATGCTAGACAGATACTTTGTTTGCACAGTCCTTCTACCATAATTTTGTCACTCCTAGACGTACGTCTGTCGTCAGGGGGGAAACGTTTACCTCGATGAAGGAAAGTCATTGTCTCACCAGGCTATGTTTATTCGGCTTTCCAGTGCTGAGCTTCGATGAAACTTCACGAGACCGGCGAGATGCTTCCACAGGGCGGGAGATACGCGGCGTGATTGACAAGTTTGACACCAAATGTAGGGCCCTATAATTTCCGCGATCACGGAATCGCGGACGGAATCACGGAATTGGCTAATTAACACGGAATCTAGTATTGACGCAGAATTTTGCGGAATTTTACATTTTTTGAATAAAATTATGTTTTTGTGTGGGAGACGAACGTATGTCTGGGGGAAATGCAGACCGGGGAAGTAAATCTGGGCGACACGCCTCCTCCCGTCGTTTCAGACCCCCTCCAAAACACTGAAACGATTGCGAAGCGGCTCTCCACGGCTCTGCTTTCGTCAGCGAAAAAATTAAGAAATTCGACGGTAAGCACTTGGTTCCGAGCAGGTCTCACATGACTTTTATGTGACCGGAGAACTGTTATTTTGGAAGTTTTGTCAACACTCTGTTCACGGTGAGCGCAAAGATACATGCACTCTCTCATCCACGTCTGTCTCACTGTAGCCTACCTCTCTCACGTGCACGCGCTCACGCATCTGTCCGAAGTGCGAACACAAATCCTCATGTATTTGTTCAGTTTTATGCATTTCAAGCAAGCTGAGGCAAACTAACTATCCCTCGCATTTAAAATATAATCATCTGCATCATGGTGCCGCTCTCCGTCTCTCTTTCGCTCACACGTGCAAAGAGCTGCATGCTCATGCTTTCCTAAGTCAGATCACTATCCTGTGTATGTTTGTAAAGTTATATGCATTTCAAGTGATTGTGTATAAAATATGGATCGCGTTCCGCTGGATTGATGTGTTTAAGGCACTTCTGAAGGCACCACTGCTTTGACACCTTGTTGTAGCCTCCTGCAACAACACTAAACAATGCATTGAATTGAGTTCTGTGTGTGTGCACGCGTGTGCGTGTGTAAATGCATCTTTTATAGTCATTAAGTAATCCTGTTATCCAGTTTTTCCCCCAAATCATTTACATTTAAATCATTAACATTAAAGGCACACTGTTTTTATGACTAAAATAACAGTAAAGGGTAAAAAATATAATTGCCAAAAATGAAAACGGATAAAACGGAATTTGCAAAAATTAAAACGGAGAAAACGGAATTTGGGAAAAAATAAAACGGAATTTGGGAAAAAATAAAACGGATTTTTTAGGGCCCTACAAATGGATATATGTGAAAATCAGATTTAGATATGTAAAGCATACTGTATACGAAGATGAACTTGGACATTCAATCCGTTGAAAGTCTCAAAATCAGCAAAATGGACATACGTTTCTCCTTGGTTAAAATACAACAATTAAGTTCCCTTCTTGACCCAACTTAAATATAGCCCAGCATTTTTTTAGAGTGTAATGTAAGGTTTTGGTTTGTTCTTGTCATTGGAATATTCCCAAATCTAAATGGCGTTTTATTTGCTTTTTCACGTAAACATATGGAACTGGAATATGAATTTGCATTGGGCAGCGGGGATCTTCTTATTACAGAAGTCCAAGACATAGAGCGTCATTGTACATTCCCATACATTTATTTATTTCTCAGTCCGCCACAAATTTAAAATAATGTTAGCGTTTATCACTACCTCTGTCTCACATGACAGTTTCTGTACAAACACCCGTGGCGTCAGTCGACGCGCCCACACTGAGCCTCATTTAAGTTGCATTTGAGCATAAATAATGCTGACGTGCTCGTAGCGAATGTTTCCTCCACAAACTGCAAGTCTGGAAAAAACTGTTATGGTGTTCCTGATTCACAACCTGTGGATGTTTTTCATCGCTGAAAGGGAATTTGGGAACTTATAGCAAAGCACAGATGACAACATGTTTGCTCGAGACAGCGCAAGCTAGCATGAATAAAGCTAATCTTTTACATTATAGCGATGACGCTGTTAGTGACGATTCTCTCAGACCAATCAGTGATCTACAGTGTTTTCGCGTCACGTTTGGTATCAGCTCGGGTCGCTTGGAACCCCAACTGAGGCGGTACGAAAAAAGTATTGGGTACTACGTACTGCACCCAATGGAAAAGCTCCCAAATGTAAGCTGACCCGACCCAAACTAAACTAAACTGTAGGGTACTATGCAATGGAAAAGCGCCATACGATTCTGTATGCTATGGTAGCTTGCATGAGGCAAAAGCACAAAAAATGCTGCGTGTTTTACTTTTTTGCTCAAATTTATATCCTTTACTCCCACTTCAGTAAAAAAAAATTTTCATCCTAACCTATAGAACAGAACTCTGGTGTTCAGACAGATTTAGGTCCACACCAAAAACTCCCCTGGTTTCATCCTACAAAAGGAGTTTCCCCTTAAAAGAGCTCCATTGAAGATCAATGCTCTGGCAGAGTAGAGACATTTGCTTTGTGAAGTTTCAAATGAATCCATGGCAGAATAATCCTCAGCCATGCTGTGGCGATCCAGACTGGCAGATTTTCTCCTGCAGGGGTGTGTGTCTACAGCCTGACCCTCGCGAAGTTCCCCGCAGAGTTTGATGTTTTCTCAGGGAATCGTGCCTCACCTCCACTTCCTCTTGAGCTCCGTCCGTTCTGACAGCTTCCATGTCTCGCCCTTTGCCCGTAGCGACGTCCTCGCTTTTCAGGGGCAATCCGTCGCAGCGCTCACTAAATATTTACCTCATGCTGGTTAAATATAGACAGTTTGCAAAACAGCCCATCTACGACAAGCCCCATCAACATGCTGCTGAGAAGAATGATGGATGGCTTTGCCTCAGAACATATGACTGTCAGAATCGAAACCGGAAGGAATTGAGGAAATGAGTCTTGACGGAAAAAACAGTGTGAAATGTTACAATTTCGCCATGAATGTCTGATGTGAGCCTCTTTAGTGTCATATAAATGCCAAAACGATGAGACGGAAGCATGGAGAGTTTTTCGAAGCGTGTGGCCTTCCTAACAAAACACATTTAACTTTGGGCATTAAACTTTTTGTTTGTGCATTCCCGTTGCAAGGTCACAACTTGCAGAACTAGAGGAATTATAGTTGAAGATTAACATTTTTGCTGTAATTCTTAAACACTTTCCTTATTTGTCAGGTAAGCAGTGATAAAAAATCTGTTTACTAAGAAAGATCTAGCCATCGATGTGTCGTACAAATTCTGACCTTTAGGTTATTGTGTCTGTGATACTCCAGTGTTTTTTAAAAGTGATATTGTTATCCACATAACATAAAGCCATCTGAAGTTTTGTTTCGATGCATCCTTTCAAGATTTCAGGACACAATGACCAGCCTATCAGGAGACTCTACATTTTAAAGGTTGCATTAAAGGGCAGACCGCACTGTTACCGGCCGTTCTTTGTGTGTGTTTGGGGAAGATGGGGGTTGGTATCGACAGATCCTCTAACTGATGTCTCCAAATCCTCGATGAATAATTCATTTTGTGTGCTGGGGACAAGATCCCTTGGCTGAGCTTTCATCTCCAGGTCTCCAGAATGACCTATGTCACATTCCCGTGGAGTTCATTTCTCCTTTGCACCATGAGTCAGTGGTGTCACCCCCACGACGAAACATTTAGGTATGAATCATCTGAAATATTCATGCGATTCAAAGCAACGTCAGCCTGACAATGAGTTATTGATGTTTTAAGCAAAGTAAACAGCAAGCTTCATACTGAATTGAGATTGATTCTATAACAAATACAATGTGACAACATGTCTGCCTTTCATACGCAGCTCACTAATTTTCAGCTAATTTTAAATAATAAAGTTTTTGCTCCGGGGTGACACCTGGTAATTATTCTAAAAGCTTTCATTTTCATTATTAAAATGCAAGAGATGCAGGGTTTACGGCAGAAACTTTGAGCTTGCATTTAGCATTGGGATTATTCTCTGTTTTATTGTCCTAGATTTTTAGGTGGCGTTGATTTTTGACCTTTCACAGTTCATACATTTGCTTATTTATCTTAACAACAAGAGAGACTGATGTGCTTGACCTTTCTCTTTGATGATGGTATTTGTGCAGCTAAACTAAAAAGCCCCTGTGGTGGTTATCATGTTTGTATTGTTGAATAGGTGACAGGTTCTCCTATAGCTTTATTTTAGTGACAGATACTTTTGCCTTTGAATTTCACCTGAGTTTCACTCTCGGCTCATTGGGATAAACAACGGGTTCAATGTGTGGGAGTGTGAAGCAGAGTTGCGTCTAGTGGTTTGCCAAAGTTAAAGCAAATAATATTTGCATACTTGGAATGGAACTAGATTCAAGATTTTTATTGTCATATGGATAGACCTTTTGTGTGTTTGCAAACAGAGATGAAGTTTTTTGTGGGTGGAGCCCAACTGGTGGCAGAAAGTGACAGCTCTGCAATAGTGGTATGAAGTGTTTTAGCGTTAAACTGTGATTTTTATTGATCTGGTGTTCTGTAGAAGTCTGTTTCTCTTTAGTGTTATGTTTCTTATAGTGTTTTCATCACGTTATGTTTATTTTTTTAGATAAATTAAACGTTTAAATGGCTTGGCTACTGATATATGTGCATGTATGTAATGTATATGTATTGTTCTTTATTGGAAAATCAATTATTTTTACAGTATGAATCGCTAAAGTACATATAAGAGCAATACTATCATGTATTCAATATAATATAATTTATTAAATATTTCATTATTTTCCGGTTTTCTATTATTGCTTCCTTATATTTAACCTACGCATTTACTCTAAAACTATTATGTTTACATACAAATTAATTTGTATAGGCCTGTTTATATATTAATAACACTTTACATTGTGTGTGTGTGTGCTATATTTATTAAGTATGTAAACATCATAATTTTAGAACAAACAGGAAGACATAGGCTAAGATATAAGGTAAAAAGATGTAATAGAAAACTGAAAAATTATGAAATATTTAAATAAATGGTAATATTATTGATGTCATTCAAATCTTTAATCCTTCTAAATAATTATAATTGTTAACGTGATAAAAACGCTATAAGAAACACACAGAGGGATCCGACTTCGACAGAACCGGACATCTTCTCTAATTATTTTCTATTCTAATTATTAAAAGATTTTCAAAGGATTTCATCACTCCAGTCTGTCTGTTTAAGGGCTTATTGCAACCATAAACACCTACGTTTATCTTCAAATGGTGTCTTTGATGATGGGATACTATAAAAATGAAGGTGACTTTTTTTGGCATTCCTATTCTGACCCTCAACAGCACAACAAGACATTTTCTCGTGAGTTATATTGCTTGTTTCCTTCATGTTAAATTAATTAATTTCCACTGTTTTTCTGCCACCACATTGCGCGCGCAGCTTGCAGTGACGTAACTGACGTCTGCTCGCAAAATGTCTATACCTTGGCACAATGAAATTCTTATTTTGTTTTCCCCTCACAAAAACATATAAAAAATAAATTAATTAAAATTGCAATAAAATTAAAGATGTTTTTGTGAATACGCGATTTTGACGCCTCAAACGCAGCTGATGTGAACCCACGGTAAGGCTTACACTGCGCTTAACCCTGGGTTATCTTCATTCTAAACCTTCCTTTTAACTCTAGTTTAAGGATCCTTTCACACTTGTAATTTATAAGCGATGTTATCCCTGAAATTAACCAAGGGTTATGAAACCCTGCTAGCCCTGCTTTTATGGGGTTAACCCCGCATTGCTGTGCCAAACACACTCAGTGTGAAACGAAACAGGGTTAGAATTATGACCCCAATTAAACAAATCATGGTGTTCAGGTTTGCTTGATACTTACTGGTATATGAGCAGGGTTTCAGACACCTGACCTAGGGTTTAGGAATGCACAGTGTGAAACGTCAGATTATGAATACCCACCCCTGGTTAAGTACAAACAGTGTGAAACAGATAACCCAGGATTCTGTTAACCCGGCGTTTAGAATAACCCGGGGTTACGCAGTGTGAAAAGAATGTGACGACTTGCCCTAAAGTCATTGAGACAACTTGCCCCAAACTGACATGTGTGCTAATGTTGGCTAAATTTTAGGGTTAACATAGGACATCAGCTAAAGTATCAAAAGACATGCTATTGTCTCTTCTATTTTGTGCAGAATAATAATTTGTAACATTCATACCTAACAAAGTTGTATTGCATAAATTTAAGTGCAATTTTTGTACCTTTTCAGCCAAAAATAGGAAAATTGTGCTAACGTTAGATTAGAGCGATCTTGACCACATATGAACACAAAGCTGACTATAGAAGTCGTCGTCACACAAAGTGGCTATTTGATTTTTGAGATAAAGCCTCTAGCGTTGGAGTTATGAACAGTGTGATAACTTCCCCTCTCCCCTACTACTAGAAAGTATACATTTAATAGAGTCTTCTAACACAGAGCCATTAGCTATATTGTCAAACAAAGACCTTTATGCTATAAAATGATTAAATGTATTTTTAATAGTGTTTTGGTGGAGAGTATTGGATGGTTACGCTTCAGCAGTTTACTCATTCCATGGTTAAGGAGCTCCACTTACGCAGGTGCGAGTCCCAGCGACTCGCATTCACCACCGGTGTGGGATTTATTCATGTGTCTTTGTGATAATCTTATTATATCTTCTCTCTAAATGTCTTTGGTAATGTGATGTGACAGACTTAGTCAAATACAGAGGACGTATGTCGATTCCTAATCCGCTTTACCCCTTGGGAAATTGCTATCAGATTTTTGCCGCTCCTCGATTTTATTGCTGAATCATCACATCTGTGCAATATCGGCTCTTCATTCGCACCGACAAAATAAGCGCTAATCTTCAGCGCCTCTTTCCTAATTACTATTCAGCGTGAAATACGGACAGGGTATTTAAAACCGGTCTGTAATTATCAAGCAGGGTGCTGTCTGAAGAGGCAGTGAATGTATACAATACAAAGGTCGATTCTGTGCATTGTGAAGTCCTGTTTGTCGAGGCGGGTGCCTGATGACTCTTGATCGAGACTCAGAGGGAATTGTCAGGCTTCAATCAGACCCCAGGCCGCTTGTCAATCTGCTATAGAATCTCTCTGTGCCCTCTGGGAGGTGAGGGTGTGATGAATGCCGGGTGTCGGAGCTGTAAAGTTTTATATGGCAACTCTGATAATGTGATAATGGAATGGCTGTCACTTATGAAGTCGGTGATGCCGCGATGCTCAGCGTGTCATTATAGCGGGCGGTCGTGGAGTCGTCAGTCACAGTGTGAAGGTGAGAGACTTATGGGTCTCATTTCCAATAGCTTTTCACATATATATGTGCATTTTGGGTGTTTTCTTATTGTTTGTACTCTTTTGTAATAGCTGGAAGATGCGTGCAGGGGAAAGGTGGGCTACAGGCAGGGTTGCCAAGTCTGTGATTTTCCAGCAGAATAGGGCTTGTTTTAAACTGTTGCCACAGATTGTTTTATTCCACGGGTTGAGGATGAAATATGATTTTATTATTTGTTTAAACAGATTATTTGTTTATAATCAAGTAGGAATTGTGGTAATCCATAATGGTTACTGCGAAATATGTATTTTAGATATGGGAGTGGCTTATTTTGAGTTTGGGTGTTTAGGTTAGGGTCACTGGGCTAATTTTTATTGGCCAGGCTGGTTTTGTTATGCAAACCTGGCAACCCTGGCTATGGATTTTTTCAGTGCCGGCTCTAGACTGTTCAACCGAGGGGCGCTAATTTAAGTGTTCAGAGTGTCGTGTGTGGTTCCTTTTTTCAAAATATGTGTTCTGCGCCTCAAGAGATCCTGTGTGCATCTCGTGTCTTTTCAAAATAAGTGCCTGATGCAGACGCATCTAAAGGTTTTATGATAAAAGAGACACTCGCGTTTGCCAGATACTCACATAATCTCATGCGTAATCAGAGTTTACTGTTAAGGGAGTGTCTTGTGTGTATTTTGTGATCATGAGCGTCTCTTTTATCATAAAAGGTTTTGACGCGTGTGCAGCAGGCACTGACAAAACACATGATGCACACAGGATCTCTCGAGGCGCAGAACACATATTTTGAATAAAGGAACCACACACATGACGGGCTACACACATGTTGTGACGAGCTTCGCAACGAGCGCCCTCAAAAAAGAAGTCACCGGCCACCACTGGAGTCTTTTAAAGGGATGGTTTACTCAAAAATAAAAATTTTATGTTTAGTTACTGACCTTCAGAGTGTCCAAGATGTAGGTAACATTGTTTCTTCAGTAGACCAGTAAAGGAGATTTTTAGCTAAATCCGTGTTCCTTGATGATTCATAATATCATACCCAAAAATAATACCAAAAAATCGAGGTCCTATGAAGCAAAATGATTGGTTTGTGGAAGAAACTGCACTGTTATAATCTGTAATCCATAGTTTTGGCAAACCTTGAACTACAAATGTCGCGTTCCAGATGCGCTCAGCTTACTATCGCATTATTAACATATGTGTGGTAAGCACCTACATCTTGCATTGCCTGAGGGTGATATACACGGTATTAACAGCACAACATCCCCTTAAACCAACCTAATATTTTTTTCGAATTTTAGCAGTTTTTTTACTTGGTCTAGTTCCCCTTCCAGCACAGTCAAGTTGGTGTTTAACTGGTTTAGCTGGCCTGACCTACTGGCAAGTACCCAAACCCCTCTCAAAACCTGAAGCTAATCTAGGGGTTAAGCTGTGTTTGCACCATTTTATTTTTTATTTTGGACTTGAAAAGGACAGCCAGAATATTTTCCTTGAGATATGGGAAAACATTTAGGGCATAACACGTTGATATATTTGCTTTAAACAGCACTCAAAGGCCACAGTTCCTGTTAACAGCTTCCAATTACAGGAGAAAATGAGCATTTCTCTTTTGGAACAGAGTGCGGAGAGCGGTTGAGGATATAAGACATTAGAGATATTAAACCGTGATAAAGCTCCTAAATCTGCCATTTTCATCAGCAGCGCATAAGAGAATGGGAGGTGTGAGCAGCATCTGTTCTTAATCAAAAGCTTGCAGGTCTCGCCTGAATGCAACGACATTACGTTGACTGCATGATAATGCCGTTGTCCCCTCACAGCACCGAGCGAATCGCAATCAATGACCGCCGCAACCATGAGGCATAAGCCTCGTATATTCTGTGCATTAATTCTTAATAGATTAACTGTGCTAATGTTTGCTACTGGGGATTTAGTGTTTACTATAGTAACGTGTCCCATTTTTTCATTTTCCTCGTTGTTTTTCCAACAGGGTATGTTGGTTTATTCCCGTCTCCTGAGCTGTTTGTGTTAAAAGGTTGACGTCCTCCCGGGATGACACTATTCCTGCGCATCAGATTTCTCTTCTAAACTGTCTTTTTCGTCGATCGCTGGGGAACCTGGAATTTAGCTTGCAGAGATTGAGTAGAAAACAAAATGAGGAACATAGAGACAGAATAAGAAATACAAATGCTGTGCAAAAACTATTGAGCAAACATAAGCAGCCGCTTTCTGAGGCGTAGAGCTGGGCGATATACAAACAATTTGATATTTAGTTTTTTTCTCCAAATTTTGACAATGCTTGATATATAACTTTATATTTTCTTGATCTTAGTGCAAAAATTTAGATTTTGTGACCACTTACTACTATTTCTAGTATATACTTTTTTATAATAGTGATAGTCATTTACTGTCACTAGTTACGTTTTACGGTCCTCGTGACACTTATTGGTACCATCTGTTGCACTTTAAAGCTCCCATAACACATGCTGTTTTTTGCCTATCTGATGTTAATCTTGAGTTCCTATTGAGTAGTATTACATCCTTCATATCTCCGAAGAGTCTTTAGTTTTATCACATTTATAAAAGACAGATCAGCTTGAGCGATTCTTTCCGATAACGCAGGGAAACATTTGAAAGGAGTTACAAGCTGCGGAAGGAGCGAGTCACGAGCCAACCAACACACTGGAAAACTTATGATTCACTACATGTTCATGTCATTTACAGTATATGCACTTCGCACTGATTTTCAACATAACACAGAAGTTTTACTTACTGCATGCAACTCATGACTCGGTTGGTACTTTTCAATGAAATCCAGCGTTAAACAACCACACATGCAAAACTACATTGCTATCCCGGATTAACAAACTATATCCACTGTTTCCATAATGCTGGCTTACTTATCCTTACATCCAAAAACAAACTTCTTCCTTTTTGCCATTGTTGAGTCTTAATATAAAACAAAGCCTGTGACTTGTAGTGTCCTCAGTTCTCGCTCTCCCGCTGATTGATGTGTGGGTGTGCTTTTCTGGGGGAGCTGCCCAAAAAAGAAATTATATGTAAGGTCTACCCATGATACGTAAGCTGTACCGTGTTTGAAAAAAAAATCTGAAATTTTTAAGAACCCTGGTGAAGTACATTCAGCAAAGAAATACTGTGACACAATGATATTACGCAGTGCCCGAAAATAGTCCCCTTGGTAACTTTCGATAGCTGGGGATGGATAGATGTTCAGACACTGTAATATCATTGCGCCTGCTGCACCCATGGTACGGCAGCAAAGTCGTATTATTGATTATTACATCAGTAGTTCCTAGCCACATCATTCTAGAAAATCGCTACTTTTAATTTTCAGTCGTTCTTACTACACAATGTAAATACAGAATGAAAAAATTTAAATAGGAAAAATATTGAAACTGTTTGATTATTTTTGAGCGCGATTCTAGTGGTCTAATCAGATTCAATGAATTATGCTGAGCTATGCTAAAATTGGTACCGCCAGATCTGGAGATGTATTCCAAAACAGTAAAACTCAATTTTTTAACTTTAGGGGAGCTGAAAAATAAGCCTACTTTTAAATAGCGTGTTGAGGACATCTGCTGGTTACCCGCTGTGTAAATGCAACAAGAACAGCATATTTACATAATCAGTGACACAAAAACAATTGCAAAGGTTTGTATTATAAGAAATATACAATATTACTTAATGCCATTAAGGGCAAGTGACTTGTGTGAGTAAATTAGCATAAAGTTATTGTTATCGTCGGGTGATGTGGACGCTAATATAATTTCGTTATAGTTATCGTTATGATGTGAACGGCCCTTAACCACCACAAATTAAAAATACATAGGCAGCAGCTAGTGCCCTAAGACCCCACTTTCTATTGATTTCATTAGAGTTTGACGTTAGCATGTTGCTAAGCGGTGTCACCGCTTATAAAACATATATACAGCACACCCACATTTACTTATGTGGATACTTTTCAGTATTGAAAGAATTAAGTATATTTAAAAATGACTCATCTATCTAAAATATATTATATTTAGCATAAGGCAGTGCCTTAGGAGAAAGCCAGTTAATAATTTGACCAAAATTAGATATCTAACTCAAATAGCATGCCTACCTATAACGCCTAAAAATACTGCCTATAGGCAGCTCACTACGTTTTTTAAGAGACATGTAGAAAGAGGACAGAGGAATATTTGAAGCACATGTAAACACTGAAAGCAGTCAGCATGATGTTTTCTCTGAGCTTTTATCAGCCTCCCCTTTGCCCTTTGGTGCCCATCACTTCTTGCTAACGTTCTCTCATTTGCCTCAGTCCTTGTCCCTCAGTCAGCTATTACAATGGTAATTATTGCCGACAGCTATTTTTTACTTCCTTTGTTGATGCGCGAGAACATCTTTTCTGAACAGGTTTGCCCTTTGCTTTGGGAATACGAAATGGTGAGGAAAGTACAGAGCGAGCAGTAATGGGCCATACAATTTTTTTTCTACTTTCTCTTTTTGTGAGGGCCTCGAGAAAAGCATATTATTTCCAGACCATTAGCAGGCACTTGTAGCTGTTCTTTGCTCTATAAAGTATTAATGCAGGTGAAGCTGCACGCTGATGGAGCAGAGAGCCATGGATTTTCAGCTCAGGTTTGGTTTAGTGTAGACATGCTCCTCGGCCTCAGGTCAACTGAATGCTTGGTTGTTGTTTCTCTGAAAGGCTGCCGGTGAAAGACTGCAGTTCAGTTAGTCATTTTTATATAGACTAAATCAAAGCTGACAGAGATAAGGTTATAGAATGAAGGTTTTCCAACTGTGCTCCTGAAACCTGGAGAAGAATTAGCATTTCAGACCCATTGGATTTCGAATGGATTTTTAGTGTAAAAGATTTCAAGCATTTCTATTTGCTTTAAACTGTAAAGTAGCTGTTTACACAGTATTTTTAGCATTTTTTCAAAGCACACAATGGTTTCACAGTTTACATTTGAGGTAAGACCCACATGGCAATACTTAACTATTTTATGAGGTGGCTAATTTGTATGACTTTGTACGATCTCATTCGTACGCTTTAGTACAATGTTTTGCCCAGTGATGTTAGGGGTGGTGTTTCATTTGTGTTTTTTTGGATAATCTAACATTTTTGTACGATTCACAATGTACAAATTCATGCGAAATCCCCTACATGTACAATAGTTGTTTTCCCATGTAATTAAACTGTGCATATGACTTTTGTTTATGTAATGTCTCTTCCAGGGGGCAACCTTCTGGTCTCTCTCATGAAGCCAGCACGGAAGTGACTAGTGAAAGGATTAGTCCATTTTCTGAAAAAAAAGTCCAGATAATTCCACGCCCCAGTGTTTACAAGTGTGGAGAAAGAGGACTGTTCCCATGTTGTTGTATGTCGAATGATACAAATTAATGTTTTATTGTATTAAATGGTCCGCAAATGTGCGTTTCATATATGTAACATGTGACCTTTCGACGTTATTACGCAATTACGTGAGGTCGCGCTGGCTCGTCACTGGACCGGTAATAGATGAGAAGTTGTGATTTAAAAGTGCATATTTTTATTTTTCTTGTTAAAAATGACAATCGTTTTGCTAGCTAAGACCTTTACTCCTCATTTGGGATCGTTTAGAGTCCTTTGAAACTCAGTTGAAACTGCAAGTTTAAACTGCATTAAATCGGTTGCGTGTTGGGGTCCATTAAAGTCCATTAAAATTAGAAAAATGTTCCTCAAAAAACACAATTTGTTCTCGACTGAACAAAGAAAGACATCAACATTTTGGTTGACGTGGTGGTGAGTAAATTATCTGGGGTTTTTTTTAAGAAAATGGACTAATCCTTAAACTTGAATTTAATCGACTGGCTGCTAGAGACTAGCTCCAAAAGGACCCCCTATGTTAAAATGCCCAGCTTTACAGCAGAAATTAATATGTTTACAGCCTGGTACAAAATGTTTTTTGGGCTATATAGCTAATTTTACCCTTCATGACAACTGTTTGGGGGAGGGTGAATTTTTGTAACTCATCTTTTAAAATGATATTAAGCCTTAAAGTTCTGCATAATTAAGGCTGTGGCCACTTGAGTTACAGCTAAATTGCCTCTGCTCACTTCCGTCGAGCTAGGCGGGCATGCATTCGGCAACCAGGCACCTCGGCTACACCCACATCCCGCTTTTTTGTCCATTTTCGATTATCCGCTGCCATTATAGTGACGGCGGGCTCCACCAACTTTGGGCTTCAAAAATGCTCTTTACAAACATGCTGGTGACGTCACGGCAATACGTCCATATTTTATACAGTCTATGGTCCTTCGTTAACCTCTAATCTTATTTTACTCTTAAATTGGAAGCTGGTCTTAAATCCAATTCCTGAGGGAACCCACAGCAAATAAGCCTCCTATGTTGGCTCTACAAATTGACGTCATGACTGAACAACTTTATAGAGGAGCAATTCAATAAAGCTAGTGGAGTCCAATCAACCAGAGCGTGGCTGCGACAGTGTTTACAGTTTGCTTCAGCGGTTCGCCTTGTGTTGTCAACACCACTACTTTTATGTGCCAATTCTTCCGACTCAAAAATATCTAATTCTTCTCATGTTTTTTTCGGAGGTTGAGTGCCTTGCTTATGAGCAGGTCCTTAATCTGACATCAGAATTGAAGTTTTGTTTTGGCTGTCTAATAGCATTGGGAACTGGTTGTGTATTTTTCTTCGGTAGAGACAAGAACACAGCAATTTTCTCCAGGCTAATTACTGTGACGCTTTTTCATTGAGGCCATTGATAACAAGCTGTGCTTTTTTTACTCATGTCAACACTGTGAGCTTCATGGTATGTTGCTGCTTCTGAATTCCTGAGCGAAAAATCAATCCAAAGTCTCAGATAACTAAAAACTGTTGATTAGTGTAATTATCATTCTTTGCCCTTGGTGAAATTCAGATACTTTGTAAATGCCAAAGAGACAGAAATCCATTTTCCACGTCTTATGAGAAAGACCATAAATTGTGTTTGTTTCCTCTTATAGTAAGTAATTTGAAACACACTCAAGGGCGTGTTTTTTCCGTCTTGTTCAAGCATACAACAGCGTTTCGGTACTACATAAAAATTAAAATGATTATGAGATTAAAGTTACATTACAAGATTAAAGTGAATTGTTATGATAATAAAGTCGTAAATTAAATACGAAGATTAAAACTGGAATAATGTGTGCATTAAGTAGAAATGAAATATTTTGGAGGGAAAAAAATGCTGTATTTTTACAACAGTAATAGACTACCAAGCTTCATTAATGGAAATGGATGCAGTCTATTTAGTTGAATCATGTTTTAGGATTTGACTCTACAACCAATAAGTGTCTGATATTCATTAGCATCAGCCTTGATTTATTACTAAGTTTATTTTGAATATATTACTAGTTTAATGGCATTTGACTTTAGTCTTAAACCTTTGACTTTTTTCTTATAAAAGGCCTCTTGCTACTTTACTCTCATAATGTCATGGGCGTCGGAACCATAATATGTGGGTGGGACAATACCCTACTGTAATGACCCGATTAACCTGGTTAAATAAAGGTAAAATAAAAATAAACTGGCTTGGGGGAGGAACAATAAGGCAAAATATTCTCTCTTGGTCAAGACTGTGAAGAAGTATTAATCTGCACTACCAGTACACTGTCAGAACGCTTTTCAGCATGGCTGGAAACATTATAACCCCAATAAGATCTGGGGCTCGAGCACCCACTGAAATGGTCAAGCACATATCCTTAATTAATTTGAATCAAAAAGGCTTTTGAAATTCAAGGGCCTCTCTGATTGGTGGATCTCACGAGTTGCAATATCTACAATGCTTTTACATTTCACATCTAAAACCACGCGGAAAACACGACATTTTCGTTCTTTTCCAAGTGCTTGGGTGCTCCAGAGCGTCTGCCATTGCTAAGTAACCAAAGCATTGCTTGGTGTTGTGACGAGCACCCACCGGCGCAAAAAGAAATAGGCACCTATGAACACGCAGGTTTGTTTAGAAACTAATATATTTATGCATTATATGCAGTTTTAGCCTATATGCATCAATGCCCACACACACGTTCTATGTCAACACATTCTCACTCCCCAAGGCGTCAAAATCTGAAGCATGTTCAAACGCCTTCAGCGTCAGTATGAAGACGCGAAGGGTGCCCCTATGCGTCACTATATCGACAAAATGGGAACTCCGTTGCTTTCATGCTAATCCCTCAGCGTCGGATATAGACGAAAGGGAATCCCGGAAGGTGATGCCGTCACGTTATGCGACGATCGGCAGGATCATGCCGCTTCTGGACGGTAATTACTCAATTCTTTTCCAATTTTGAAACCATTGTCGCTTGGGGTTGGGGTCAGACTTGGGGTTTGGATGTCACTTTGTTTATACTTTTTGTCTTCTGATTTTTAAGCAACTGTTGCTTGGGGTTAGGGTTAAAGTACCGGTTTGGGTTAGGATGTCTGTATTGTTTTATACTTTTTGTCTTCTGATTTTTAAACCATTGTCGCTTGGGGTTAGGGTTAGAGTTGGGTTTGGGTTAGGATGTAATTTTATGTAACAGAAAGTCGTTCTAATATCAAGCGACAATGGTAAAAAAATTTGGAACAAAAATTGAGTAGTTACCGTCCAGAAGCGGCATGATCCTGCTGATCCTCGCATAACGTGACGCCATCACCTTCCGGGATTCCCTTTCGTCTATATCCGACGCTGAGGGATTAGCATGAAAGCAACGGAGTTCCCATTTCGTCGATACTGACGCTGAAGGCGTTTGAACATGCTTCAGATTTTGACGCCTTGGGGAGTGAGAATGGGTTGTCTATATTGAATTGGTGTATAACCATTGCGGTGGTAAAATACTTTTTTTTTGCTTTTGACATTACCACTTTATTATCATTTAACTTAGCATTAAAATGCTGTTGTGCAAGCAACTCATCTGGTAACAAATCTATCATTCAAATTAGAAATGTAGTTCTATGTTAAGTGCCAAATTTCCTTTTCCTAATTTCATAGAAAAACAATGACATTGACTTCTTGTAGCCTTAATATGATTTTCTTGAATTTAGGACCATTCTGTGATTTCTCATTTCTGGACAGCACACCATATGTTCATACCGTTTAGAGCTACGTACACTGGGAATATAAATCTAATCTGATGATGACATGCTCCAAAGAATCAATATCACAGTTTGGATCCTTTGGCGTACTGAAGAGTTATTTGCTTATCTAATTAAATCTACTATTCCTTCATTAATCTTCATTATTACCGTATGTTTCTGTGTTGGACTTCATAATGGTATGTATGAATGGCATTGTAACAGTTTTGATTATTTATGACTGAGTGAGGCTTACTATAATTGGTGATGGCTCAGCACTAAGGCTTTAGTTGTACAGTTCATTGATTCCACATCATGGTCGACCTGTGTCTGCCACCATCTGCCAGCCAATGAGTGATGAGCAAGTCAGCTACTATAACTCTCAATTGCTAAGGCTTGTCATTTAGCATCACACCTGCTTTTCTTATTCAAGCCTGGGCTTCTTCAACTAATTAAATCCGGTTTGTCATATAGACTATACGGATAAAATATATCTTGAATGTGCTTTAAAGGTGCCACAGAATAAAAAACTGTACTTTGACTAGGCATAGATGAATAATAAGAGCTCTGTACATGGTAATGACATATTGTAATAAGCTGCTTATACAAATTACCTATGTTTTTTTTTTTTTTTTTTTTTTGCAGGACAGGCTCAACATTCACTGTGTACTAAGCAAAGAATAAGCAAACTAGCAAGCAGGTATGATTGATCTTTGATCACTGCATTACTGGTGTGATGAAGTGAAAATGTTTTCAAAATGGGTCTTTGATATATAATTTTTTTTGCTTGCTTACTGAGGCTGGAAATATGTACCTCATATTTTAGTAGCTGAGGGTTGTTATGCATGCACAAAAAAGAAATATTGACTACTATAAAGGAAACTCATAAATTTTTGAATAAACAATATCTTTATGGGTGCCCTTCTTACTCAAAATCAAAGTTGATAGATTTTAAATGTCATTATTGCTTTGCTACTATTATTCAGCTGCATTTAGAGAGCACATGGGAATTAGCTTCTTGTTATATCAATAAATAGATGATATTTATCTTTATTTTCTCTCTTCTTTTTGGGGTTTCCTACTGAGTTTGTTCCTTCGGGGCAATTGTACATCATTCTACAATCTAGTTTACGACAGAGGGATTGATATCTCAGTTTTCACAAGAATCATACAGATAACTCACGTCGGCCCTCCTCAGCTCTCTGCGTGAACGAAGTGCAGCCGCAGCACATTAACTATATTTACTGCCGACAATTTCCAAAGGAAATTGCCTCTGCAAAGGGAAAAGGGCATTTAGAGAATCCAAACTCCAGATTTCAATCAAGATACGTCAGCTTAAAATATATTTGAGTAAATTTATTCATGTAGTGCCGTCTTTGTTTCTGCTTTTGAACCGTGACACCTTACCATGTATTTTATTGTGTGGACGGAGAAGGGTACAAGCTTAGCGTGCCATCCAGGTTTGGGAAGAATAATGTTTATTTATGTGAAAAGCAAACATGAACCTTTTTTCCTGCATATATCTCAATATAATCGAATTTACAAACGTGTGGAGAGCCGAAACGGGTTTTTTTCAGCACTCGGACAGCACCGTGAGGGTTTTAAAAAGCATTACTTAAAAAATGTTCTCATCTCGTCATATCCACAGGTACAAAGTCATCATGTACAATAAATCCATGGGGTAGCATTTAAAAAACATTTCAAAATAAAGGCAATATTTTCATTTGTTTAAAGCAAAACATTCAATGACTTACCAGGCTACAGGTGAAGCTGCTCTTTGCGCCTTCTAACATCTCGTAATTGTTTCTTATTTATGTTTAAGAGACTCAATAATAATCTTTTACATTTTAATCCTTTCATTTAAAAACCTTTGTGTGCTGCTGCGCATCCATATGTATAATACGCAAATGTGCGCTGTCATCTTGTTTATAGGGGCATATTACTAACGCGCTCTTTTAATAACAAAAACAATATTGGGGCATTGACTTTAGACCATATTTTAGTCTGTCAATGGCGTATTCTATTTTAGTTGCCTCAAAATAGCAACGCGCCAACAATGTGCCTGGGTGCAAAAATGGACACAAATGCATTTGCTATTTAAATAATGTGACACTGGACGTGAAAATTATAGCAAAAACACATGTGTCACGCATTGTGCCCGGTGTATGATAGTGCCCAAAGTCTTGAATCTGAAGAGTAATTATTGCATTTATGGTATAGATGCTTTTTTACCACCTTGTACTTTTTGCATAGATACTTCAATTCCTCAGATCTTGTTTTGTTTTTTTGTAGTTTAAAGGCCCAATCTATTGGTTTTAGCTCATAAAACGTTCATTATGATCAGCATATTCTGTCAGTCTATTTTACTTCACACATTTTATTTCTTCTAAAACCATCTGAAAATTTCAATCATGGTTTTACTTGACCATTTCCATCCTCTCTCTGATCCTTAAAACTAAGGATGCTGTTTTAAGTGCAGTACCTATGTGTTCTCAAATGGATCGTGTCCGCTGTCGGCATTGAAACCATGCCCACTCGCGGGAAAGCTGCCGTCTCTCTCAACTTTTAAATACTAGAACCTGAATGGATGCTTGGGATTGAGTTGGGGCCATGCTCATTGACTCTGGGGCATCATTGAGCCACCCTTTTATCCGCACCCAAATAACCCTGAATTCAGAAATGAAGAAAAACTGTTTAATTCATGGGTCCACAGGGGGCCTGCGGTGGAACTGCAGGGGGTCCGCCAAATGACATTTAATCACAATAATTTTTTTGTTAATGTAAAACATGTACAAAACATTACAACCAATATTCCTTTTAATTTGTGCACTTGCAAGTCTGTGTATGCTTATTAAAGGTCCCGCATGCAGTGCAGTTTTAGCGATATGTGTTGGGTGTTATGCCCCATTTTGAGATTGTCCTATCATCAGCTTGTAAGATCGCCGATACATGATAGTATCTTGGGGTGGGGCAATGGCTTACTCATTTATTTATTTGTAAAAAATTTTAATCATTCATGAAAAGTCACTTTATTTGTGGACAAAAACGTAGCTGGTTTACTTTAAGGGCAACACTGTCATGACCGCAACCTTCTTAAAGAGCACCTATTTAATTGCTAATAAACAATGTTATTTTGTGTATTTGGTATAATACAATGTGTTTGCGTGGTTTATGGTAAAAAAACATTATTTTCCAGATAACGTAGATTTTTGTAGCTCCAGATTTCACTCTCTTCCTGAAACAGCTCTGTGTCCCTGATTGGCCAGCTAATCTGTATGTTGTGATTGGTCTAAATACCTCTGATGTCAGCCGGAAATGTGACGCTTTACCATGTTTGAAAGATTCGTGCACAATGCAATGCTAACAGGAGTTAACTTACAGGCTGTGTGTCCGAAGCGGGTGGAATTATGATAATGTCTGTCTTGTCTACATCACCAATCCCATGAAGTAAACTATTGCCTACAAGCCATGTGTTTGTTGCAGTCCAAGAAAAGAGATCATCGTTTACTTTGGGGTTTGTACCTTTTGCATATCATTAACATGTACTAATACACACTTGCACACCAAAGGAAATGAAAAATTTTGAATCGGACCATTGGTGCTCTTTAAAACTGATGCCATTAATCCGAGCGCCTCATATAACCTCATATCTCAGGTTTAGTTTGAGTGCTCAGGACTTTACAGTCTTTCCTGTTCGGTCACTTTGTAGTGATCGTTTCTGTAATTTACAGAATTTTCACATTTCTGAAAGACATATTTTTTATATTTTAAGGTGTTAAATATTATAATCTTATACATTTACAAAGAATTAAGTTAAATAATCATAATTATTTGTGACAATTATTTAATGAATGAAGCACAGAAAAATAAGTATGACAATTATGGTCATAATGGTCAAAGCCCTGAAACAGTCAATAAATCAATTATTTATTAGAAAGTTAATCACCAATGTTATCACCAATCACCAACAGCCCTAATATGGATTTAGCAGCTCCCTAAATGCTCCTTTAACACCCCAGTGCGCCTGGAAATTTGAATTGTTTTGACATTATAGGAAGTGACTCTTATGTGAATTGGACCTTTGACCTTTACTGAGACGTCAGAGATGGCATTATGGGATAAACAGCAGGCGAGCTTTGCCAAAAGTGGGCGGGGGAATTGTGCTGAGGTGGCCCGAGTTCCTACTGCCATTGATTAAACAATATTTCTCCCTGCTCAATGTGAAGGGAAGGAAATATATACGCACTTCCAGCACGAGCCGTACGCCCCCATGCCTCACTAGGGGTATAAAATGATGTGTTATTTTAATTTACAGGACCAAAGCTCATTCTCTCTCTTACACACTTTACTATCAAGGAGGCCTGTTGTAATCCAGGAATTAAAAGTGACACGTAATTAGATGGATTTCAAGTTTATATGTTCATCATGTATTGCTGCTTTAATTGGGCGACATGAGAGAATGAGGCTGTTAACAAGAGAGAAACTGCTGTAAAGAAAACTACACTTATGAGAGTAACTTAACATTGATGTTGTACATTCTGATCTCTCTTCTGAGCAACACTTAAATGACATGCAAAGAATTAAGCGAAGATTCCTGTTGGTCCTTGAAAAAAATAAATGGACAGAATAATTTTAGCTTCTCAAGACACCTTCATGTTTATACTGTGAAAAGCTGTTGTGAATGACATAATGCTAAAGGGATCCTTCTCATCCGTTTCTCTGCATATGACTCTGGAATTTAATAAGGCCACGTTATTAAAGCTCCGATGCTGGAATATTTTTCACAATTTTTATTAAGTACTCTTTTATTTGGTTGTGAACACATTGAGGCAGAACTGTGGCATTGAATAGACTCACCCCTTTACATATTATAGAGCTATTGGTTTCTGTGTGGTTATGAGTAGCAGTGATACAGAAAACTGGGAATCTCACAGTCTATAAACTACTGCATTTCAGAATTACGCAATATATTCTGTATAGTTTTCCCCTTGTTATAATATATGGTGATTTTGTAATACATATGGTAAGTTTATAAACACATGCATCCTGCACTATATTAATTATGTATAATTGTTTGTACGCTATATGACCCCTATACAGCTGGCATTAATGTGTGTGGTTGGTGGATAGCTATAATAGAAAGTAGACATGCACATTTTGTTAAAGGAATATTGCAGTTTTGTAAAACAAAAATCCTGATAGTTTACTCACCCCAGATGTTTATGCCAGCGCGACCTTGTATTGCATAATCACGTCAAAAGGTCACACATTACATATGTGAAACGCACACTTGCGGACCATTTTAAACAATAAACTGACATTAACTCTTTCTCTGCCAGCATTTTTCATGATTTTCATGTTTAATGCCTCCCAGAGAATGCTCTTTTTTAAAGGTGCAGTGTGCAATTTTTAGAAGGATCTCTTGACAGAAATGCAAAATAATATACAAAATTATATTATCAGGGGTGTACAAAGACCTTTTATAATGAACCGTTATGTGTTTATTACCTTAAAACGAGACCTTTTTATCTACTTACAAAGTGGGTCCCCTTACATAGAAGTCGACATTTTGTGCCGCCATTTTTCTACAGAAGCCCTTAACGGACAATTTGTTTTACTAAGTTGTCTCCGACGATGACATGTTTGTCCGGTGGCAGCTACCGTTGGTTCTCTGTGTGTTTCAAAAGCAAGAGGTGAGCAGTGGACTACGTCGTTGGGTGCAATTCGCAACCTCACAACTAGATGCCGCTAAAATGTACACACTGCACCTTTAAATATATAAACATACAATATATTAAATGAAAGAACAGACCCTCTGCTAAAAAAAATTCATCCTACCTTCATCAGTTCTCTTTTTATCACCTCTCAAATATGGGTAGGTTTCTTCAAAAACACCAAATTTTGAGCAAAAAGCTGAGATAACTCCATTTTTCTTTTGATAGAGATCAGATGCAGAGCGATCCTCAAGACAGATATACAGCTGTTTGCAGTAGGGCCATACTTCTGGGTTTTATAAGTTGCGGACCTGGTGGATAATATTGGTATTGCGGATTGGCAAGATAACTTGTCAATAGCGGGGAAAGAGTTAATTAGTATAATTTCTCATACAACCACATCGGAACGGTCCTCTTTCTCAACACTTGTAAACACTGGAGCGGTAGTTTCACATACGACATGTGTGACCTTTCGACATGCTTACGCAATACGTAAGGTCACGCTGGCCCTTCACACGGCTAGTGCAAGTCGAGAAGTTGTGGTTTAAAAGTGCATATTTTTTATTTTTCTTAAAATAGGGGCCGCAGTCGCTCAGTGGTTCATGTAGGTTGTCTACAAACCGGAAGGTTGGTGGTTTAATCCACGGCTTCACCTGACCAAGTATTGAGGTGTCCTTGAGCAAGACACCTAACCTCAGCTGCTCCCGACAAGCTGAATGGCGCCTTGCATGGCTGACACCGCTGTCAGCGTGTGAGTGAATGAGCGAATGTGAGCCAACTTGTAAAGCGCTTTGGATGGCCATGGGTCTGTTGAAAGCGCTATATAAATGCAGTTCATTTACCAAAAATGACTATTGTTTCGCTAGATAAGACCCTTATGTCTTGTTTGGGATCGTTTAGAGCAGTGTTTCTCAACCCTGGTCCTCAAGGACACCCTTCCAGAAAGTTTTAAATGTCTCCTTATTTAAAACACCTGAACCAACTCATCGGCCTCCTTCCAGAATGTCTCCCTATCAAGCTAATAATTTAAATCAGGTGTGTTAATTAAGGAGACATCTAAAACATGGTTGAGAAACACTGGTTTAGAGCCCTTTGAAACTGTTGGGGTCCAATAAAGTCTATTAAATTGAGAAAAATCCTGGAATGTTTCTTTTTTAAACTTAATTTCTTCTCGACTGAACAAAGAAAGACATAATCATATTGGATGACATGGGAATGAGTAAATTATCAGGATTTTTATTTTATGAAAGTGGAATATTCCTTTAAAGTAATATGCATTGTGGAGGCTCATTGAAAAGGTTATAGCAGTGATTTATCGTATATAGAAATAAACCAATCAGAATCCAGCACTGCAAGTATTGATTTTATAAATGATCATTATTCATCAGTCATGTTAAAGTCCCTGTAAAGTCAGATATTAAATGTGTTCTGAGTTTGTCACTCACACCACAGAAAAATGTATTTTAACCACCCAACCAAATTTAAATGATAAAAATAAACGACAAGTAAATAAGAAATCAAAATCTCAGCTCTCAAGCGGTGGGGGCGTGTCCGCTGTTAACGCAGAAACCACACTTACTCGCTGGGAAAGTTGCATCTCTCTCAACTTTCAAATACTGCTTCAACCTGAATGGATGCTTGCGATTGTGTTAGGGGCGGGGCCATGTGTGCTGGCCTGCATTTTAGGCCTGCATTTTTAAAATCAAAAGTTGTAACTGTAACATTAGTTCATACATAACAATAGCAGTGGTATTACCTAACATTAGCAAAGATTAACAAATGCAAAAATACTGTATAGTTCATTGTACATAGTCATGTTAGCATTTACTACAACTTTATTGCAAAGTGTTACCAAAATACAGTAACTGATAAAACTATGAAAAATATACGAAGTATTTGAGAAAGTTTTATGTATTCTTCATATAAAAAACATGAAAGTAGTTTTATTGAAATTCAATCTTGGAACATAAAAGTGCCTGAGGTTAAAGACACCTGAATCATATCCATAGGGTCCAGAAGCAAAGGTGCAAAACTCAAGTTCATAATCTGCTCACAAAGAAACGTTAAGAATTCCACGATGTGTCTTTTTTGGGGATCAACACTTGTTCATTTGAAGAAACATAATCTTAAATTTAATTTAGGGTTTCATGCTAATTCAGGCTTTCTATACTGAGGGTAATAAAGTGAATTTAAGAATTCCTCTCCTGTAGGTTTCACAACATTAGCATTTTCATAGCTTCGCTTTGAAATCGATCTCTTAGATTCAGTACACCAGCGGTAGAAGATAAGCCCTCCCCTGAAAGAGACCAGCAGACTGGATATTTCAAATGCAAGAGAATCTCATTCTAACTAAAAAGCAAAGTTAAAGCACCACTAGCACACATTAATATTTACCCTTAATGGAGAGATTTTTTCATCCTTTGCCTAAAAATATTTTGCCAAATTACTGAACTGCTTCTATGGGGCTTGACTGAAATATATATTTCAACAAAATAGCATTTTGCATTTGTTTTATTTTACCCAGAACATATTTGCTAGCTCAGGCAGGCTTGCCCAAGGGATAAATACTTAAGTATGGCAGTAATCACAGGGTTGTATCTTGTTGTGTCATTCATGTCTACAAACAAAATTTAAATGATAGTCTTTATTTTTTTAACCCAAAGCTCCTGATGGATACACAGAATAGCCTTAAACAGCACTTGCTTTATGGCCCACAATGCTAAACACCCATATTGGGTGTATGAGCAAGTGTGTAAGCACTGAACATGTTTGAAAGCATCATAAAACAGGTAAATGATATAGGCATGTTTCTTTCAAAAAGTTATTTTAGAATCAGTGCGACTTTCTGTGTTATCATCTATATTTCTGAACTTTTTCAAGCTTTTCGGATTTGTTACTGTATTGCTAAAGCGCTAATTTGACTGGCAAATGACACCACACTGCATCTGCATTATAAACTGTGACCAACTATCGCTCGCATTTAAAATCAATGAAAAGCGCGCAGTAAAAAGTGGATTGCAAGTGCAAGAATCGTGGTCGGATTTAAATCCGGACAAATAGCACCTGACAACTCTTTGCATGTTGTTCTCCTGTGTCTGATATGATGCTCTGCAGAAATAAACCTGCGTTACTCAAACTCGTGACGATGCATCTGCTCCTGCAGGTGCGGGTGATCTACAAACACCTGATGCATTTGAGTTCAGCACAACGGACATCACGGCTGAAAATGCAGGGTGTGAAATTACAGCTATCGGAAGGACAAAAAATGAAGGAGAAGTTTTGAAACACCTGGTATTGTGTGACCTCTTCTAGTAACTCCAGCAAATAAAAAATAACATTGCTTGGCAAACAATATTTTTGAAAATATGTTCATCTGGTATTCCAAAAAACGTGTGGAAAAAATCCTCTGCATACACTCTCACATGATCTATGTGATGCCTCCTCCTATCAGCAACAATTGCAGCCATTTCAAAAGCAAATTTATTTGACTTTTTTCAGCACTAAATAATGGTGCAATCATCAGTAATATCACAAACATTAGTAAATCACGTTGTGTGAATCATTTAAATAATCTCCTCCCATAAATTTTGCATCTGAAAGAAAACTCCTAAAATGCATATGCAATGAGGTCAGTCATAAAAATAACTAAGCCACACATTTTCAGTGATAATTATCCACTGCGTGTCTTTAATAAACCCAGACAGTCGTTATTAATGCCAAAATTATGGTTTCTGCTTGCGCAAGGTGTTAGTAAATCTGACCCTTAGTATCAGGGGGTCCCTGTTCCATGCTTCTCTCATCTAAGGGGTCCCTGCCCCCAAAAAACATAGAAGACTGCTTTACAATATAAAAAATATTGTGACGTGTTACTGTTATTGTACTACCATTCAAAAGGCTTTTATATATTTTTATACTTTTCATAGACCCAGATATAAAAAAAAATAACCACTTCAAGCTTTATATGATGAAGTGATAAAATGATGAAAATATCAGTTATTACACCAACTGTGCCTCAGCTGTTCTGAAAAAAATGATTCATTCGATTTACTCAATTTTTAAGGTGGTTGCAATCAATTTATTTAAGCTACATTTAAACAAAAGTTTTTTATTTTATTTTACTAATATTTTTTGTTTAAATGTAGCTTAAATAAATTGATTGCAACCAACTTAAAAAAAAATAAGTAAATTGAATGAATCATTTTTTTTCAGTGTACCAATGCAAGTTTTTTTAGAAATTAGTTTACTTATTTTATAAAAAGACAAAAGTGTTAGTAAAGAACATTCGAGATTAAATATTAATAATTTGATTGTTAGTTGTCTAGTTTTATTGTACATTTTTTTTAGCTTTTCATAAAAGGGAAACATTAATCACAATATGTTCAATTAAGTGTCAGAAACAAAACCCCATCTCCACCCTCTTTCGTATATACAGTAAGTACAAGTCATACAGATTATACTCAAAAAAAGAAAACAAAAATGAATATATGACTGACTGCATAGATGGATATT
Source organism: Misgurnus anguillicaudatus (assembly GCF_027580225.2). Taxonomy (NCBI): domain Eukaryota; kingdom Metazoa; phylum Chordata; class Actinopteri; order Cypriniformes; family Cobitidae; genus Misgurnus; species Misgurnus anguillicaudatus. The sequence goes on from NC_073353.2 coordinate 17,320,883, forward strand.
TAAAAAAATATAAAATGGCTTTGATAATGTATACAAATGTTATATACCTACGTATATATCATACCTGTATATACTCCTACATTTAACGAAAACTGTATATACCTGCCTAATTATACATATATGCGCATTACATACATTTACACACCCCATATACCCATATAAACACATTATACTTATACACCTGCATGGTCACGCATACTTGCATACTGATTTATTGTAAATTTTTTGCAATCAATTTTAAATTTTACTAAAGTGTGGAAAAATATTTTCATGTTTTTTAATAAGGGCTACCTGTGACAAAAGCATAGGCAAGATTTACAATTCAAACGTGTGATTGAGAGAAGTGACGTCAACTACAGAATGCCGCTGTATCAAACCCACTACATATTTGGCATGTTTTGCAAATGAAATTCATTATGGTTAAAATGGTTTATTAATAATTTATAGAATTATTGTGATGTGGACACTGATGGACATTTTAGTGGACGTATCAAATGAAATGAAAGGTAATTTTAAGTATTGATTTTCTATTTAATTTAGACCATAAGACTAAAAGTGGCCATTAAGAAATCTCTTTTCAGTAGTTTTAAAGTAAAACAAAAAATGCCTTTGCCTGGTATTGCAGTGTTGAAATCTAATTTTCTTTATTCATGTCTGCTAATGCGAGTGAAATGATCTGGAGGTAAGTGAGCTAGGCAAGGCAAAAGGTTAATAAAAAACAAAAGGGAATTTAGTGTAATGATACTGAGCATCCAGCTCCCATCATCATTGAATAGGATTTCTCCATTGAAGTGATCAAACTAAGTGTGCAAGCATTTTCACGCTCACCTATGCTTGTGTTCTCTTCAATGATGCTTTAAGAGAGAGAGAGAGAGAGAGAGAGAGAGATGTGTGTCATCAAGTTTTCTAAGACAATTCAGGCCTCAAATAGTCTTTTCACTGACACTTCAAAACAGTCAAACAATAGAGCCCATCTGTCTTTCACTTCACTATGCTCTGCCCTGCAGTGGGAAATAAAGCTTGCATTGCTTTGTGCTATAATCACCCAAACAAACATTCCAACAGAAATGTACAGAGTGTGCACAGAATAACTAAATTCCTGAAGAGGGACTATATAGCACCTTTATATCTTATTAAACTCCAGTTTATCGAGAAATGCGCTTCAGGATGTGCGCGATGCACAGGCATATTGAGATAAATATGAAGTGTGTTATTGCTGTGATGCAGAGCATTCATCCTTCACTCAGTGACTACACTGTCATCTCCTAAACACCATCATCTAGAAATTCCAAGCTGTTCTTTTCCAAACAATGATGATTTGTATGGCAACGCTCCTAGATGGACCAAATGCACCAGAACATTTGTCCTGGTGATTCAATGGGCATGTTTCCATCCCCCTATTTTTATGCGCATTAAGGGGTATCGCATAAAATGCTGGATGGAAATGCCAAGATGGCCATACATTTTTAAAATGCACACAAAATAACATATGCGCTCATAAATTTCTTATCCAATTTCAAAACATGTGCATGAACTGCAATGAAAACTTACTGAATAACTCATAAATGGGTATCAAAAATGTCATGTGATTTTGGTGAATCTGAAATCAGGGTTCCCGCGAGTCCTTGAAATCCCTGAAAGTTTGTGAATCTGGGGGAAATAATTCAAGACCCTGAGATGTTTTTGAAAATATGTATACATAGATACAGGGCATTGAAAGTGCTTGAATCTATTTTATGCAAGAAGTTTTCTGGAAAAAAATCGATATTATTTCGCTGTGTAGTGTAGGATAATATCATAAAAATTCTAGACTTTTTAAGCACACGTGCTAAACTGTTGATTCATACCAAAATGCTTTTTTTCATAGTTGTGTTTGACAAATGAAAACGCCTCAGGTACATATGTAACTGTTGTTCCCTGAGAAGGGAACGAGATGCTGCGTCTCCCTTGCCATACTTCCTGCGTCCCTGTAACGCCGTCTTTGGCAATATTTCAGATAGCAATTCCTGGCTCCCGCATCACCCTGTCTTTGTCGTTAAGCCTCACCATTGGTTGAATTTGATATACACATTTAGACGCACTTACCTTTGGAAGCGTCTCCAAACAGTCACCGCAGTGATGCAGCTCGAGTTCCCTCGAAAGGGAACTGTAACAATGTATCTTAAAAGGTAACACGATGTAACCTTGCTCTCACTTGGTATGACAACCCTGTGAAATGCCTTATCCAAAGCACGTCATCAAAGTTGTTGGGTATAATGTCTTACGTGACTGGATTTCCAAACTGCATGCATCTTCCGTCTTCGAATTCATAAACGGGTTTATTGTGGTTCATACAACCTGATCTCACGAATTTCCGTGTTATAGTCTCGGAATATTTTGCTATTTTATCCGTATCATTGTCACGGATCTCCGCATTTCTCCGTGCCTGTACCACGGACTTTCTTTTCCGTTTCAGTTTCACATATTGATTACTTAATTGTTTTTCCTATTTTCTTACTATTTTCGCATGAGTTTGGGTTTAGAACGACTTTCTGTAACATAAAATGACATCTTAACCCAAACCCAACTCTAACCCTATAAGGTCAGGCGACAATTGTTTAAAAATCCGTAAAAAATTGTATAAACCAATAGTTAAAGTGACATACTAACCCAAACTCCAAATAACCAATACGTGAATCTGACACGAAAAAGAAAGTCCATGGTATAGACACGGAAAAATGTAGAGATCCGTGATAAAAATGAGCAAAATATTCCGTGACTATACCACGAAACTTAGTGAGATCATGTTGGTTCATCTGTGTGCTCTGATACACAAGTCATTTATTATAGATGAAGCCCACAGTGCTTGTCATATGGCAGCAAATTCCATTTTTCTTTTTGACATTTTGCGGGAGTTTATGAGGAAGTGACACATTTGTGCTTTTCGACTTACTAGATGCTTTCTTCGCAAATGTTGTATGCAATATTTTAGTTTGCGCATACGTTTAATTCGCAACTTGTGATGGAAACATTTATATATATTAGACTTCAAGTTTAGATTCAAGTCATTATGTGTTGATAATTTTGCCCATCGCTCCTAACTCTTAAAGCTCTGTGGAGATTGATGGCATAAATCACTACATATGAATCAAAACTGCATTTCATTTGATGAAAAATGACAGCGTGAACTTTCATATGTACTTCTGTGTTGCACAGATGAAAATCATTTAGGTTTGGAATGACATTAGGTAATAAAGTGATGACAGAAGTGTTTATTGCTGGGATTTCTGAAGGAAAGAAAAGAAGAAAGGATCAGAAATTATTCAAACTCAAAGATGAAGGGAAGTTTTTTGTTGAAAACTACTGTAGTTATTTCTCAGTGGACACTGCTGAATTTCTGCTAATCACTTTCATGCTTGTGAATAACAACTTGTCATTTATTACAAAGTAAACTGTATGATATTGGAGTGGACAGTCATCAAGTTTAAACAACTCAATTATGCAATTCAACCTACTTTTAAGTTTAGACATAACTTAAAATTGTTTAACTTAAGAAATTAAGTTAAAGTAACATAAAAATATTTGTTGATATGATATCATTTTTGTAGAACATTGATTTGTGGTGTTCCTGTTGGTGAAGCAGGTTCAAGTTTGGATCATCATCTCAATTTTCTTGTCTCACTTCACTATATCTGTCGAATAAAGAAGCTATAAGCCGCCAAAAACCAATCTGCTTCACACAGAATAGCACTTCATCTAGCTTTAAGCCTTTATCCAATACGTCTGCTCGAACCGCTTTCTGATTAATGACTCTACTCTCAAATTAAAGTCTGTATTCAAGGGTAGTGTTGTACTAACACTAACACCCACTGACCTAGCACTAAACAGATACTGGTGTGTTCGTGACTGTCTTGTAGACCCACATGACCAGGTTTCACCTTGTGAACACAGCCTACTTAATTTGACTGTCATGTTTAAACCAAAGACCTCCAAAGAAAAGACGGGATGATTTTAACCTTGTCCTTTGGCGTGCGCCATACACAAGGGCCGTCTAAATGTAAATAAGTGAAGTGTCTTGGACAGGGTTTCCCTGTAGCTCAGCTATAATGGATAACAGCACCTGGTCAGTAATTACTCAATGTCTCTCCTCTGTGTTGTCTTCATTACTCCACTTATGATCTGTCAGTGCGACACACAGATTCTTTTGGAAATCTTCAATAGTTTGCTTGAGAGAGACTTTTGTGGGAATTTTTAGTTTGTCGTTCACTTCTGTTGCAGTGACTGGATGATTGAAGTTCAGTGACGGTCTTGAGTCTGATAGCATGAAATGAGAGTTGTTGCAATGTATTTTCATATCTCTCCCCTGTGCACATACGCGCACAATCCCTGCCGAACATCAAAATGACACAAACTCTTCCTTTGGAGAATTTTAGCATTCCCCTGATCCGGAACGATGGCACACTTTTATTTATGATAATCCTTGTATGCTTTGCGTGTTCCCGCACCATTCCGAACTGTGCCAGAGACCTTTAGCTGTAAGCTGTAAGTTAAGGATAATGTGCAGTGAAATGGTCATTATCACAAAATAAATGGCTACTCAGCAAAGAAATAACTTAAATGGATATTAAATATTTAAGTTGAAATAACTTTAGTATGTGAGAAGATAAAGGCTATAAGAGACATAAAACTTACACAGCTATAGTATGTAGCGCATTGGTTGGCAGAACATTTTCTTTATTTATTACACTGCTCGTTTGGATTGCTTGATTCTAATTGGTCAGTCGTGACATTTGCAGGTTTATTACTCCCAGATAACAACTGCTTAAAGCAACACTAAAGAGTTTTTGCTCTTTGCTCCCTCTACAGGTTGGAAGTGGAATTGTCCATTAACACTGTCGTAAATAATTTAGCCTACTGCAGCAAAGCTGGCTCTGATTGGATTGTAGGTCGGCCGTAAAGCAAGTTTTTGTAGTTTTCACTCGAACTACAGGACCGCGACCCGACGGTTGGAAACTTCTTTAGTGTGGTTTTGGCCGATAGAGGGCTGCAAAGCGAATGTTACGTGCTATTTACCCTGTTTCAAGTGGATGAACGACTGAATCTTTTTTGGAAACGTTATTTTAAGGTAAAAAAACCTCTTTGGTGTTGCTTTAAAACTAATAACACACGGTTACCCGGATGCTGCAAATCATTTTGACAGGTACAGTTTAATATTACACAAAAATTAAATAAATGTGTCTTTAAATAACATGACATTATGTTTATAAGTGATTAAACCAAATAGAGTGTTTGTGACATTTAAACATCTTAAAATAAACAGGCTTTCCTTGCGGAAGGTCTGCATTTGTTTAAAATGAGCTAACATTTCAAATTAATATTTTAATATTCCTTACCTTACTTGTAAGGTAAATAGCCATGCAATAAGTGGTGTAATGTATAGGCAGCTGGTTGTTATTGTGAAATATGCGCCTTCAGTGTTAAAGAAGACCCTCTGGTTCGCATTTGGGTCCTGATTGTCGGGGTTATTTTTTCGATACAACCTGGTGTCTATTAATTATCCCTTACATAAAATTATTTAAGCACATCAAAAGAATCAAATGTTTAAAAGAAATCCATCAAATAATTTGTTGAACGTGCTTGACGCTTTATCCTTTTTGCACCTAGTACAGTAAGCTATCATTAACAGATCAAATAAGAAAAAAACAAATTCGCAGTATGATGCTATGTGAGAACACAAAAATTTACAAGGTCAGAACACAAAACTATACACCGTATTGTTCACAGAAGTCAAATAAAGAATTTAGTAATACAATTTAAAGTCATCTTTGCACTGATCCGACAAACGCAGAAAAAGTCATTTATCCATTCCAAACTGGAATGTTGTTTTTTTGTTGCTATGTATTTGCTGAAAAATGTGAATTAACCTTAATACAATGCTGCTGTATCAAGAGAAACTGCCTGAATGTACTGTAAATCTTTGTTGCAAAAATAAAAAATACATAAAATGCATGCTGCGTACATTTGGAAACAAAGCCATATACTGTGCCCATGTTTTCAAACCCAACTGTGTCCTCTTAAAGGAATATTCCATTTTCTTAAAAGAAAAATCCAGATAATTTAGTCACCACCATGTCATCCAAAATGTTGATGTCTTTCTTTGTTCAGTCGAGAAGAAATTATGTTTTTTGAAGAAAACATTGCAGAATTTTTCTCATTTTAATGGACTTTAATAGAACCCAACATTTAATACTTAACTCAACACGTAACAGTTTTTTTTCAACAGAGTTTCAAAGGACTATAAACAATCCCAAACGAGGCATAAGGGTCTTATCTAGCGAAACGATAAATAAAAAATATATACTTTTAAACCACAACTTTTCGTCAAGGTCCGGTCCAGCGCGACGTAACGTAAATGCGTAGTGACGTAGGGAGGTCACGTGTTACATATATAAAACGCACATTTGCGGACCATTTAAAAAAAAAAACTGCCACAAAGACATTAATTAGTATCAGTTGACATACAACAACGTAGGAACGGTCCTCTTTCAAGACGCTTGTAAACACTGGGGCTGAGTTTCGCGTTCGTCCTCTGTGACCTCTTGACGTCATGACGTATTGCGGTGACGTAGTGGGGTCAGCTGGCGCATCACGACCGGATCTACACGACGAGAAGTTGTGCTTTAAAAGTGTATATTTGTTTTTTTTATTGTCAAAAATGACAATCGTTTCGCTAGATAAGACCCTTATGCATCGTTTGGGATTGTTTATAGTCCTTTGAAACTCCGTTGAAAAAAACTGTTAAGTGTTGAGTTAAGTATTAAATGTTGGGTTCTATTAAAGTCCATTAAAATTAGAAAAATTCTGCAATGTTTTCTTCAAAAAACATAATTTCTTCTCGACTGAACAAAGAAAGACATCAACATTTTGGATGACATGGTGGTGAGTAAATTATCTGGATTTTTCTTTTAAGAAAATGGACTAATCCTTTAATGACATCACAGAAATTACAGGTATACAGTTAAACAGTTGTGTAAATGTTAAAAAGTTGCTAGAACATTGTTTAGCAAGTTTGTGTTTTTACCAGTAAAGTAATTCTGGTAATTTTACAATAATTTACCAGTATTACTGTGTAAAAAGGGCTATTGATTGACAGGTAGCATTGACTGTTAAAAATTCCTCCTGAAAAACTACGTGGTAGCAGTGTTGTGTTTTTGTTTGATCATTCTTAATGCCATTTCAGCATCTATGGCTATCCCAGTCAACACATGAGATCACGCGATGATCACAGTGACGTCACATCATTCTCATACCGTGATAATCACAGTGTGAGCTATATGTGAGCTCATTGTGATTTCAGAATGAGTTCATGGTATGAGTCCACAATGAGTGTGCCATGACCTCACATCGTGAACGGTGCACAGTGAGTGAATGTGCTGTGACGTCACATAGGGACCATAGCTCATGATGTGAGGTCACGCCACACTCACAGTAAGCTCATACTATGGTCATGATGAGAGGTCATGGTACACTTACAGTGAGCTCATACTGTTTCTGGGAATGCTCCAGTAAAGGGGACCTAGTAATATTGCCTTAACATTTACGGAATGCGTCCTGTGTGAAAAAAAAGGCAAAAACGATGCCGGAAGGGGCATGAGGATGCGCGTGTCATCGCAACAAAAAGTTATTGATCAGCTCTTTGACAGAGGGGGTATAAATGCAGATCAACATTCATGATAAAAATGTCTGCAAACTGGAATGAAGCAGAGATCCGAGAGCTTGTTACTATCTACGCTGAAGCTGAGATCATTTGCCAGCATATTATAACTGTGCGTCATGGGAAATCGTGGATAATAAGCAAACATTAGACGCTGCAGAAAAATCCAACAAGTGCACCGTTGCAAATACAATACATGGGATCTTCACAGGATGTGTGTGAATGCACACACAGATTCCAGAAAATTATTGGCAGTGTGAATGAACCAAAATCAAACGATCCTCAGACAAATCCCAGACACATTTTCTGGGTACTTTCTGAAATCTGTGCCTGAAAAGGGCTTAATGGTACATTGTGAAACTTTTAGAAGGATATCTTGACAGAAATGCAATATAATATACAGAACTAAATTATCAGTGGTGTATAAAGACATACGTTATGAATGGTATTGTTTTTATTACCTTAGAGTGAGCCGTTTTTATCTACATACACGGCGGGTTTCCTTACATGAAAGTTGATGTCATGTTTCTACAGTAGCGCTAAACAGACAAACTGATCTATAGAGCGTGATTTGTCCCTTTGTTAACTTAGACAATGATGTGTTTGTCCTGTGGCAGCTACTGTACCATATGCGTTTTGAAATTAGGGGTGAGCTGTTGATTGCAATTTACAATCTCACCACAACATGTCGCTAAAGTTTACACACACCTTTAAATATGCAAAATAATATAATATTCTGACAGTTTATAAGATTTATTTGGATAAGGATCAAGAAATCAAAAAGTAGCTGGAAACATTTTCTTCAGCCTTGAAGCATTTATGAGCCTTGAGTCTCTGAACTAAACGAATGAGGTTCATTACACACCACAGTGCATGAAACTGCTAAACAGAAGTGACTTTTGAAATGTGTCCTCATTTTTGTGCTTATCGTTACTTTAAATGATTTCATTAAAACTAACTATTAGTCTTTTCTGTGTAGGAGTAATATGCTGTAGAAAGTAATTTATTGCTTGAACTTTCAAACATTTGTAACCTTGTTCCAATGATTTGATGTGAAGTGTTGTGCCAGGTTAAACTCAGCATGCATTGTGGCATGAATAATGCAGTTGTATTGATTTAATATTTTCTGGTTTTAATTTTTCTATTACTTTCAGCAACTTTTGTGATGTTCAGATTTTTTGTCCTCAAATAATTTGCCACCATTGTTGGGATTAGCATGCCAAATAAATGATAAAATTTTATCTTGCATGATGCTGTTATATCAGTCAGAGACAATAACTTGTATATACTTTTATTATCCCCTTTAAACTACATCAAGAGCTTTTGATTGTTGAAGGATTTGTAGTCAGTATTATAAAAACAGCCCAATTTGCGTAAACTCATCTTTTTAAATGTGTAAGCACATATAAGGAGTTCAGATGCAAAAACCTCTAAGTGCGTATGACATGCTTTCTTGTAAATGAGCAGTTTTTATCAGTCTCTTATGTTTAGGTTCAGAAATTTCACTTCAATGGCAATGAAATATTAGTCAATAACTTCCAAAAAAATTCACTTCTTTGGACAAGACATAGTAAACGGTTGGAAACGGTCAGAATGGAAAGATGAAGAAACTGAACCACGCATTAGGGGGCGCTGTGATCCACTTCACTGCCACATTTGGTTTGTATGCAGGTCCAAGTACTCACAATTTTAAATGTGATCCACAGTTGTGTTTGCATACTGTTGTTTATTCAATTCATCGTCAGTGCACTTAGAGAACTTTGCTAAAAAATTGACATGTCATTTAGCATTCTGCCAACAAAGCTGTAATTCTGATTGGCGGATTTGAAGCAAAGGTATTTGATGAACATATAATACGTGTCGAGAACATTCGGTCAATATCATAATCTAATTTTTGTGCCCAACAAAAACCACACTAATAACCCCAAATCACTTATCAACATATGTGACCCGCTCTGGCGAAATGAGTCGGAAGTCGCAACGTTCTATTTTAAGATATGAGCCGATAATGTGGAAAAACAATGAAATTATCAAAAAAAATATTTTTAGCTAATTTCAAAGAACAGACATTAAAAAATAATCTCCCAAAGTTTCATAGTCCAAATAACTGAGTAAAGGTGTTTAAATGACTATTAAAGTTGAAACAGTTTTACTAAATTCGCGTTTTTCTCAGGTTTTCAGTTGGAAAAAGAGGACAGACAACCTTAATTCAAATGTCTATATCTTTAAAACCATTCAAGGTATGACTTTGACTAGGATATCATTTGAAAGCTTATGATCTCCTCTTTCCGTTGATACCAAAATCTCAATTTTGAAATTTGGGTCACTGTGACCACTTTTGCTGGATCAGGTCACATATTAAGCACATACATGTACAGAATGTACTTTTTAAGGATAGAGAAATGTTAATATTCTAAATTGTACACACGTTTTTTTTTGCTTAACAAAGCCAAGTTATTTATGGTGGCAACTTTGTGCATGCAAGCTTGAACAATCACATTCTCCTATTAATCAGGAACAAGGATGGACTTCTGCAATCCTCACTGTACTTTACTCCATCATGTCCCAGTAAGCATCAAATAAGTATCATACATACGCTGCATATGCGAAAGAGATGCATGACGGGCAACAAGGATGAAACTAGGCCGACAGAAAACAATGCGTGCATGACACGTGTAAGCAGCAGTGAGGTGTTTGAATACAGATCTCTGGGGAGCCAACTTTACTCACTACAGATCCTGATTATGTCTTATTTCCCACAACACCCCTCAGCTCACACCATACCCTTCCCTTCCTGCGCTCATAGAGAGAGAGAGAGAAAGAGAGAGAGAGAGCCTGTTAAGTGCTTGTTTAGCGGGCAGGTGCTAAAATCCCACTAAATCCCACTCGCTGTTCTCTACCAGGCTAATTATTGGTACTTTCTGAGTGGCATCTAATAATTCAAGGTGAGCAATAGAGCAACGTTAGGATTTAATGAGAACGCATTTGCTAAAACAATGTTTTGCTACCACCGTTAAATTAATAAATTAATTCTGTACAGAACTGCTGAAAGTAATAGTCACTAATACTCACCTTTAACTTCATTAATGTGTTAAAGTTGAGGTTGTTTTTGGTTCTCATTATTTCCATTAAACTATACATTGATTTTGCCTGATAACATTCTTCCCTGCGTCCAAAGCTTCCATGATTCATACTCTTATTATAAGGCATCACATAAAACGGGACGCAGTGTTTAAATAGATGCATGAGTCAAATTATTTGCCAAATGAAATGATATCCTATAACTTGCATATATGATTTGATTAGAAGTAATTGCCTTTTTCGGCCATTCTTTGATATCCGAAACTCACTTTTCTTAAGTAAAATATATTGCCACCTTGCCTGCGCTGACACAAATTTATGGCTAATATATATCCTTCACCCTTCTCTCCCTCCGGTCATCATCTAAAATATTGTGGGGTGAAATTCTGTGAGCAGTGCCAGAAGGAGCCACTTAACAGGAAATTATATGAAAATGTATAATGCAAATTCAAATTGTATGAGAGTCATAAAGGCATAAAATTGTTAATTAAAACCTGTGAAATATAACGTGTAAATGTAGCTTCAGTTGTCTGTTACGGTGTTGTTACTGTTGTGTATTTTTGCATTTTAATTCAAATAAATGTCATTGACTACAAACAATTGAGGAAACAACCATTACAAATGATTTGCTTCTCCCAAATGAAACAAAAACAAATTTCTGATTGCCTGATATCATTCATTTGAATATGATCGTAATTTGATAATCGAAAGACATTTGTTAAAATGTTGAGCATTGACTTTGTATTCAAAGCTGCTCTGACTGATAGACGTAGATAATAAATTCATTTCCCCATGATGATATTCAATGACTCTGTGAAAGTCAACAACTTAGTGATTTGTTTTATATCCTAACAATGATAAGCTCACAATGGAGAATTCTTAATTAGAAAGACTTATAGCTATAAACATAGAAAAACACCTATCCCGACCTAATTTTCCCAATTCATTTAGTTATTGTGGATATGTGATTACCAACCAAAGGGTACTTCGGTAGCTTTGCTAAACCTATAAGTGATTGTATCATGAACATGGCATTGAAATTGACTTCTGGGTATTTGAGATTTAAATTCTACTCTACAAAGACTGTAAATGACTTGTATTAAATGTCCCATCTGGATTTGATTTAAAAATAAATTCCCTGTTAGATATCTCTAATTTCTCAAACAGGCTCAGGTGTTTCATTAAAAAGGAAAGAAAGCTACTTAAGTGCCGAGTATATTTTACACCCACAGTACTGATTGTAATTCGTTAAATCATTATAATAATAAAAATGTGAATGATTGTAATAAAAGCCACTTTAATACAACGATTAATATTAATGATATCCAGTATAATATGAGTTAAAAGAAGGTTTAATTTTAATGAAGGGTTTTTACGCCACTGATGGAGCTGTCGGCTATATACAGTAACACAAAAAAGCTCTGTCCACAGCTGCTTTTGCATTGCCATCCCTAGCCGTTCTTGTTGTGTAATTGTCTCTTTTCTTAAAATGCCAACTGTAGGTGCTTGCCAGCATTTCTTCAGCTGACTGGTTTGGTTGATACGTTGTACATTGTTGTATGATGCAGCATTTGGTTGGTGTGGTATTTGTCCTGCCTCTCATCCACTCCTGGACAGCTGAATGAAAAGTGACATTGACGAGCCCAGTGGTTTCCCCAAAGTATAACAGTTTTCAAATTGCAACGTGTAAAAAAACAATACACTCAGTGCCTTGCCAGCTGGGTGTTTTTTTAATGCAAAGTTTCAACAAAAAATTCCTTACTTTTTCTAGAACAGTTCAGCCCGATGGTGGAAAAGCATTACAAGACATTACATTCATTTTGCTGTTCACAATATATATTTTTGTCTTCTCAGTGGCTGGCATCCTCTGTTAAAATGTAGGTGTGTCCAATGCAATACATCTAATGCTGAAGTCATTAGGACTTTTCACACTAAGGGGGCATGTAGGGCTTTGCTTACTACAGTATGATACTTTTTTCTGTTTATCAGCCGTTGCACGATGCTCCGGTTGGTTGATGTGGTATTTCACAGTAAAGGAGGGGCGGGACATTGGACGGCTGAGTGAAAAGTGACATTGACGAGCTGAGTGTTTCACCCGACTCTGGGCATTAAGAGCTGGCACTGTGCAAGGACAAATCCCGCCAACTGCTGGCATTTTTTGAAAGCTGGTGCTTCCATTGGAAAAAAATTGAAAGGAAGAAACCACATGGTGTGTACGCCCCTAATAGTTAACTCTGGGTTATTCTAAACCCAACTAAACAATTTAATTACACTTCAATTATCTTTTTTCCAAAGCTGGTTTCTCTCATTTATTGTAGTTTTTATCAAGCTGATGTAAATTCAAGTGTTTGTTTCTAAAATAAGTTTGTTTTTAGTTAGTTATTTAATGCTATAGAAACGGTGGTGTGACGTCATGATTGACAGCTGTGATATGCGCATTCTGCGAAAGCGAGGGCCTTGATTTTGTGGCTTTACATCCTGCTAACTACTGCGCAGGACTGGTCCCGAAATTGCTACTGCGCAGACTCAAGCCGCATCGGGACACTGGCGGCTTCACTTTTCACCAATGGAAGAGAGCGAACGGGGGTTCGACCATCTTTTATTTACAGTCTATGTACTTAACCAGCGGTAAAGAGATAACCCTAGGTATGAGATTCGGACATTTCACACTGTGCATTCCCAAACCCTGGGTTAACATTCTAATTTGCATATTTGCAGTGCCAACATCATGATTGGACAAATAAAGCTGTGTCAGACAGACTGAATAAAAAATACTGCTTTAAATAACTGATTGTCTTACGCTTCTACATCAGTGACAAAAAACTAAACTCTAAACATTGCTGGGTTATTTTTAACCCAGTGTTGGGTCAAACAGTGACAAGCTCAGCCCTTTGGGTTGTAATTTTAACATATACTGCAGGGTTTCCTGCAGAAAATTTGTTAGAGAAGGTGGTATCGAGGCTGAGGGCGTGGCAATCAAAGGGGCGGGGCGTATACGTCATGATGAAAATTAAAATATTTTTATTTAAAACACTCAAATAAAACAAAATTTTGAAGAAACTATGACAAAAATGAACACATACTAGATTATTAATGAATTAAATGATTTTACCTTTAATGGGAATAGTTGCGTGATGAAGTAAAACTAAAGGGTTAATATACACAAACTAAAGCAGATGTAGTAGAACGTCTGGCGAACGATGATAGATAGCGCAAAAATTTTAAAAACTGATTATTTCCCACTATTAATTACACTATCTTAAAGAAGTGTAACTACTGTAGCATGTAATTAATGCACATAAATAAAGTGAGCAAGAGCGCTCAACAATTATATCTAATCAACAGGCACGTGAAACCTAGCTAGCAGAACAAAATCACCAGCTAACTTACTTTAAAATTGCAAGAACTATAGACGAATACAATAAAAGGCTTAAATAAACCCAAAACTTAAGTCCACTTACAGTTCTCACGGACACGTGTTTTATCAACTGGCTATCCTTCAGACATAACGGACCACGTATTATCTCATTTCGGCCATGTGGTGCGCGTGCTCGCTTTCGGTGTGAAGAGCGTCCATGCTATTCTCCAAGATGTTTTTAGTTATCCTCCAGGCAGTGACAGTCCGGACCACGTCTTTCTCATTTCGGCCGTGTGGTGCTCGCGGTGAGATGCGCGTATACGCACTATTCTCCGAGATGCACTTGATGGCCTTTTGTGCAGCGTTTTTTTTTTTTTTTTGGACGACCTAGTTAAGGCGGTACAGTTTCCAAGCTTAGGGGGGCCACCTTAACTGAAATGTGCTGCGGGAAACCTTGTACTGAAACAATTCTCTGAAATTGTTTAGAAACAATTCTCTGAAATTACTTTTTACACAGACTTTAAGTGACAGGAAAAAATACACCACAGTGGCAAGCAGCCATTGCTGCGTTTACCCAACTATAACGACTTCGGCATCGCAAACGCAGAAGTGTGAAAAGGGTCCATTGTGTCTCAAAAATTATGACAGGAGAGATTTGGAGAGATCTTAGTAACTGCACATTCCCTTGGCCATTGTATTGTTATTACAATCGCTTTTCACCCTCAGCTGGCGTGGATGACTATAAACTGAGAGTAGAGGTAAACATTACTTTGCTTGATGTTACACATTAACTGGATTCATTGAGTGTGATTAATTCTCCTCATTGATTGAAGTTTAATCAGGTTTTTATGTTTATCCTTCGGAATTTCAACTTAAATCTTGCACACTTCGCTGTGTGTCATTGGTTATTTAGTGACAGTGACACAACAGAGTCCTCTCACATTGAATAATATTCATTAAACTCTTAAGACCCCATGTCAATGTTGGTGTAGCATCCGGGTTGGTTGAGCACATACTGTATATAGTTTGTGTTGGTTGGTCTGCAGACAGTTGTATTTCTGGCCTTCTCGACAATGACAATATGTCTATCATAGCAACAGGAATGAATGACGATACATGACAGTTGCATCTGAGTCATCCTGGAGGAAGACAGCATATAGATTCTTGTTTATATAAGGGTGCTGGTTTGGCTGTATGATTTTGTAGCTCAAACTGGAGCATTGCGCTACTTTCTAAAGTTGCTGGATTGAACCAACCCAGCATAGGTTAATATAAACCCAACGGTTAAAGTTGCAAATTGTAATTTCTATAGCAAAACCAGCTTTTACATGGCATACTCTCTTTAGTAATAAATGATGAAGAATGTGTCATGATTTCATTCAGCTAACTTCTTCATTTGCTGAGTTGGTGTGTAAATCATCGCTTGGCTTAGTAATAACAGCCAACCGCCTGTCCGCTTTATCTCCTGGCTTATGTCCTAGTTGCAAACGACAAGTTGTAGCCTCCGAAGGCATCAGCGAATGCTCCAATTATAGCACTGCATATTTTATCTTAATGGCAAGCAGGTTTAAAAGAACAGATGGGTATCAAACAACAGTGACATAGGTTCGAGAGGATTATTGATAGCTTTGCCTTTTACCCTGTTACCAGTTTAAGAAACGTGGGGTAGATCAAAGAGCCTCTTTTGAAATGTAGCATTTGTTTGTGAAAACTCTGAATTGTAAAACAGCCCCACTTTACTGTACAACATCAGAGGCTTTGCAGACAAGTTGCGTCATAACTGCACAGAAGAGATCTGATCTCTGGGACTTGCTTTATCTAAATTGTTCAAAATATAGTTGTTTCCCATAACAACAACCGTCAGTGGTTGTAGTGTTTGTGTATCTAGGAATCAATGTCATGACATTTTGGACTCTTCAGACAGTGATAGTCTGCATTGTGCTCTACTGGTACTTTGCTATATTTAGAAGCCTTTGGTTTTCTTTACCGGCACAGACGGCCGTTGTCCCTCTCAGGCTTTGTGCTTGAATGTCTTTCTGGAAATGCATTGTACTTTATAGTAGCCATGGAAATAAGCGCTTGAAGGTAAAACTTCCAATTACGTTATAAAACCATTAGAATGTTTTGATGATAATTGCTCGAGGTTTGATTACTCAGACGTTTAGTTTAGATTTATTCCCTAACAACAATTGATTCCTATACATTGTAATAGATTTTATTACAATGTCTGTCTGCAAATAGTTATAAAGACGGGATGATTCCCTCATGCGATTTCAAATATTATTTTACCTTTTAACTTTATATTAGTTGTTTATAAATACTGTTTACATAAAAATAAATACAGTCACACTGTCAAAAATAAAGGTACGAAGCTGTCACTGGGGCAGTACCCTTTAAAAAAGGTCCTAATATGTACCATTTAGGTACAAATATGTACCTTTAAAGGTACATTTTGGCAGTTCAAAGTACTAATATGCACTCTTTGGGTACAAAGGTGTACCTTTTTGAAAGGGTACTGTCCCAGTGACAACCTTTGTACCTTTATTTCTGGGAGTGCATGGTACATACAAATCTCATTCCATTACACTTTATACTAGGTGTCTTTTAATACAATCTACGGTCTAAAGCGTGCTGGGTTATAAATACACAGCAAAAGTAAGAGACCACTTCAAGATTATTTTCAGATTTTTCTAAATGTGACCCTGGAACACAAAACCAGTCATAAGTGTCTTTTTTTAATTGAGATAAAAATATTTTTTTGAAGTATAAATAAGCTTTTTATAATTATGCTGTCCATTGATGTATTGTTTGTAGGGATGCACCGAATCCAGATTCTTTGGGTTTGGCCAAATACCGAATCCACGGTTTAAGATTCGACCGAAACCGAATCCTACTCGCATTCTTATTCCATTAATACAGTAAAACACATGAATGAAGTAAACAACGTCCACAGCAGTGTATTTTTCATTTTATTTGATTTTAACTGTAAAAAAAGGCCATTATGCCAGGATGACAAGTGGGAAAAACTATTTTGACAATTACCATAAGCATATGCATAATGAATAATGCGCTAGTTTTTTCCAGGTGCGTCCACAAAATGTGAACCGCCCCAAGGCTCCCCGAAAAAAAAAAATGGTTATCTCCACGTCAGCACCCAATGTGTGTAATCAACGGCCACGTGACTTCGACCAGCGTAACGCAAGCCTAGGGTTCGGTGGAAAAAATCTAAGATTCGGTCAAACCCGAACCCTGTCAAAAAGCCCAGTATTCGGCCGAATCCGAATCCTGGATTCGGTGCATCCCTAATTGTTTGTTATGGAATCAAAAGAATATATTGAAAAAATCACTTTTAAAGTTTCCCAAATAAAGTCCTTAGCAACTGCATCCACTTAAAAAAATAAACGTTTTTATATTTTCATGGTATAACATTTACAAAATATATTCATGGAACATGATCTTTACATAATATCCTAATGATTTTTGGCATATAAGAAAAAGCAATAATTTTGACTTATACAATGTATTGCTGGCTATTGCTACAAATACAAGTGCGCCTTAAGACAAGCTTTGTGGTCCAGGGTCACAAATGTATATGAAATCTGCAAATTATATTTTTTGTTTTATTCTTTCAACTACCAGCAACATTTCTGCCAAATTCCTAATAAAATAATGTTTATATTTGCAGAACACTGAGGTAACACTTTACTTAAAGGGGTGTTCATAAGACTGACATAACACCTTCATAACCATGACATGACACATATCATGAACATGAAGGAGATTTTATGCATGTTTAAGACAACTGTCATTAAATGTCATTTATTCAGTTATGACATTTTTAATGCAAAGATAACATTATTTGGCAGTATTTGTTATTACAACTTGACATTACCAAGACAATATAACTGACCACTTTTCACCAGTGATTAGGGCTGTCACAATGATTAAGTAATCATCTCATCTCGATTGTTTGACCTCATCACGATGATTTCAGATCACCACAATGATTGCATATCTCTCTAAAGGGGGAGCTGCAGTGCCTGTATAAACGAG
This sequence comes from Misgurnus anguillicaudatus, assembly GCF_027580225.2. Classification (NCBI taxonomy): domain Eukaryota; kingdom Metazoa; phylum Chordata; class Actinopteri; order Cypriniformes; family Cobitidae; genus Misgurnus; species Misgurnus anguillicaudatus. The sequence goes on from NC_073353.2 coordinate 17,339,068, forward strand.
ACAGTATCAGATGGTGCTCCTTAACTGACAGTGTAACGTGATACATTGCAAATCCATTCAGTACAGTGGAAAAAACTGCATTTAAAGAAATGCTGCAAAACTTTGATAAACAATATGAATTTCCAGGTAAAACATACAATTCCAAATTTATTGAAGTGAAAGATGCTATTCTTAGGGATCTGTAATTTATTTTTTTTGCAGCCACTACAGACATATGGTCCAGTACTAATATGACCTTAGAGAATTGGCCTCTATTTAAGGCCTATTCTGGTATAGTCAGTTTGTTTTGATTGCATTTTTTTTCCAGTTATTTTTCAGACACTTTATTGTGTAAAAATTATTTCATGAACAAACAAAAAAAATTATTAGAATCAAACGTCAAAGCAATTAATCGTCAAAGCCCTAAAACAGGCAATTAATCGTCATAATCGACACAATTTATTAGATAATTAAACCGTCAGCCAAATTTCATAATCGTGACAGCCCTACTAGTGATACAAATTGAATTTGTCATTAACATGTCATTTAGTATTAATACTCTGTCAAATTGTTTTATAACAGCATTATGAATATTCTTCATAATGTTTTTTAATGTTTTCTCTAGGTGTTAGAGAAATAAAATCAATCATCCAATAATAATAATAATAAAAATTGATGAAATTATGCTTTATTGCATTTGGAGACAGATTCACCTAAAATGAAATGAAAACAGTACAATAATGGGTTAAGCCTTGCAGCGTTGGTTCAATATTGCTAAAAACAGTTTGTGGAAAAAAACATATTGCGCAAAAACAGTTAATTACCTTAAATTAATTAATTTTTTTGTTAGTTTTTCTTTTATGTCAGAAAATTTCATAATCCTCTGTGTGAGGAAGAACAAGTTCTGTTTATAGTAGCCATAAGAAAATGCTGTGAAGTTTTTTATGTATTATTGAGCATAGATAAAGTTAAGTATAATATTTTGACGTGTCTGTTGCATTTTGTTAAGGTATTTAAAATTATTTCACACAGCATTAACACTTAAGTTCAATTTGTACCACTGTAATTGAGGTCAAGAAAAATATTCCTGATGCTGTTATAAATGATATTTCAATGACAGTTTAATGTAATATTAACTCATAAAGCTAGGTAGTCATTTTAAGTTTAATAATTGTTCTGCTATATCATGTTTATGACAAGTTATAATTTATTGGTTTATGTCAAGTTTTCATAACAAAGACATTTCAAACAATGTCAATTTTTCATTAAAAATGACATAATTGAACAAATGACACTTAATGACAGTTGTCATAAATTTGCATAAAACCTACTTTATTTTCATGACAAGTGTTATGTCATGATTATGAAGGTGTCATATCAGTCTTATGAACACCCCTTCAAGTAAAGTGTTACCAAAACGGTAACAGGACAAGCTAACAGTAAAGATGCAATGTTTTCAGATCTTAAATACATTTTTATTTTTGAACAACACAGTCCTAATGTTTTACATGTATTTTAGGAACAGTTTAAAAGTAATTATTTTATTAAATAACACTGATTTTAAATAACATCTTTCATGTTTCTTGGCATGCTCTCAGCCTTTACAATTGCTGTTGGGTGACTTGTTCACTCCTGAAGTTAGTTTTGGACTTTGACTGAAAAGACACTTGACTGAAAAGGTCACGATAGATGTAGAAATGATCATAAAAGAGCAAAAGCAAAACTGGAGTGGTCTCTTAAATGGTTCTTTGGCTGTATATAAAATGTCAGTATTGCGATGTTAATGCTAGTTTACAAATAAAAACATTCTGATTTGAACATATTGGATTGCGTGATTGCATATTGTCCCTGTGTGCTTGTTGAAAATGGTTGTGCTTAAGTGGCAGCTCTGTGTCATTAAAGTAAATAAATAATAATATGATGAAATAAATGTCAGAAAATAACTTGGCTCTGGTAAAAGACAGCAGAACACTGCACTGTAAACATTTTGAGACCAAGCCGAGCCAAGAATTGTTTTGTAGTGTTATATTATCAACCAAATTTATTATATTTTGAGAATAATATGTGCTTCAATTAATTTGATAGCTAGGTGTTTATATTGTAACCCTAGCATGTATACCAGGGCCATGGTTTACTATTGGAAAACACCAAGACTTTGGACACCATATGACTCTGGACGACAAAGCCAGTCATACTGTAAGTCACATGTGTATAATTGTAAAAGCCAACAATAAACTGTACAGGCCAAAATTATCGATTTGTCTTTTATGCGTCAAATTTTTTGGATATTACGTAGTATAGATCATGTTCCATGAGGACATTTTGAAAATTTCCTAGCGTTAATATATCAAAAAAAGTATTTATCATTAGTAATATGTGCGGCATTGACTGTTTCAGTGTTGTTTGGTCACTTTAAATTTATTTATTCACAGTTTGTTTGATCGTTCTGTCAATAATGCATAAAACAGTTGGTTCTAAAACGCGAGTTTCCACCAAAATCAGTATTGTATCAGGTCAGTTTTAAAAAGTAAATTCTTAATTTTACACAAAATCCGATATCCGCCGTGTTATTCTGTCATCTTTTCTACCTTTTTCCCAAAGCGCGATAAACCTCAGTTCTCCTTCTCAGCAGAATGCAATAAATCTGCTCAACAAATCACAGCGCACCATTCCATGCATTGTTAACAACAATGGTGGTGTATTAAATACACACAGAATCCTAGTTTTCCTCATCTACTTGTACTACATGTACTTTGTGATCAACAAACAAACAAAAACAAAATAATACTTTGATGGCATTGATAAACCTGTGGTGGTTTTCTGTTGCGGGGTAAAACGGATCCAACTCAGGCGACAGAAAAATGCCAGCATTAAGCTTCTGTCATGCTAACACACTGACCCCAGGGGATCTTATTAAAAACTTTCCATTATTTCAACGAAAATTGAGCAGGACAAAAACATTTTACAGCTGATCGCTGTCAAAAAAGTTCAGTGACAATATCTCAAGGATGACACCAGCAAGGACAGTGTTCTTAATATGACAAGTAAGTGTTTTAATTAATGCCATTAATGTTTATTTTTTTAATCAGTATATACCACTAGTCAACTAAATGAATATAACATGACAAAGATTAATGCACATTTATATATTGATTCAAGATTGATTGATATAGATTTATTGCATTTTGCTGAAAAAAATCTGTTTTTATAATAAATCTTTGAATAATTTTATTATAACCTAAAGATGCTATGTGAACGTTTGTAACAGAAAATAGTGGTTTTCATCTTGTCACTTTCTTGGTATAGAAAACGTTTTTATACGAAATTAGTCAAAATGCATTTATTGCGTTTTGGAACCAAATTCTTCATATATACATATCTGCCAGCCTACTTAATAGCCAGCAAAAACCAGCTCTGAATGCAGGAGTACTGCTCACCAAAGATATTGCACTATTAGTTCCACTATACTCTAGTATGGCTCACATGTTATTCTCACCCCTTGTGCATCTGGCGCTTTATAGATATTCCTGTAAGTGATTCTTAATTCATGTAATAATGCATCATTTTGGAAAGCTCACAGCTTCAAAAAGGCTTTTAAAAAGTTTTTCCGGCATAAAAACTGAGAAATGGAGAATGACTCATTTTGAAACCATAGTGTAAAAACTCATTTGTACTTTAATTTGATGATTCCTTTATGATCTCTGTTCAGACATCAGTGTTGAATGTCTCTTAAGCCATTGTGGACAATAAAGACAAACCTACAGATTAAAACAATGGTGTTAGACTTTAGTGAGCATCATGTGTGTGCCACAGCTACGGTAAGCAACTGAGATTAAGATGAAATAAACATGAAGAACACAAAGAGAGAGAGAGAAAAAAAGAGATAGAAGCGATTGTTTGAATAGGGAGGGGGTTACTTGAAGGGAGCAGGGCTGGCTAAATAGGAATCATCCCTCTTAGCCAATGAGTTTAAAGCGAGAAGCAGATGTCACGGGAGTGAAAAGGACCACCTCCTCAAGCTCAAGCACTCCGGGTGAAGAGAGAGCAATGAGCTGCGCGCTGTCACATCGGCAGTCGCTATCTTCTCCCTCTCCTCCGCGTCGGCTTCACTCGCCCCTCTCTCTCTCTCAAGCCCGCACGTTCTCGCGCTCCCTCTCGCTGTCAACGGGAAGCGTCAGCATAGGTAAGACTCGCATGTTTTATCGTTGACTGTAGATTAGATGCCTGAATGATTAAAGTGCAGCTACTGTAGAATTGCATCCTATGCCTATTTGTTGGTTTCCAAAGTGATGTTGTGAGATCATGTGCATAGATAATAAAAACACTGGAGTTTTTGCTCACTGTGGTACGGCCGGATAAACCGAGGGGGTTCTTGCGTAATAAGCGTGCTTGATGGAGACTTGAGAGCGGCTATTATAGAAACTTTGGTGCCAAGGCGAGAGAGTCGGGGTGGCAGCTTTGAGATCTGTTGTTCCTGAGCACATGAATTATAAATAAAGAAAGGCTTTAAATTAATGCTGTCACTTAGGGTGGTCTCAGGGAGAAACAGATCTGAGTATGGGAGGTCAGGTGGTCTTGTCAACAGGCAGGTCATCGCCCTCCATATTTAAACCTCTTCAAACGTTACCTGAAGTTAAAGAGACAGTTATGGGATTCATGCTCGCAAGGGGTCCGATAGATCCAGCTTTCAGTGCATTCAGTGCATTTTATCTCTTCCTGCTTTGAGCACCTGGTGGTTTTGCCTCAATCCAGATTTCCAGCACTAATTCCTTTTGTTCAGGGGCGAATTACGGGATGTGTGCTTAGACTGATCAATTCCATTATGTGTGAAGCCAACCACAGTGTGGGAAGGTGGATGTCCGTCCCCACTCGAGGGTATTTTTCAGCGCGTGCCGAGGTTGTCATTAGACGTTGCTCTCTGTGCACGGAACATTAACGCTGAATATATTTAGGAGGCAATTAGTTTTTCATGACGCCGTTATGGAAAAATTAAAGGTGAGCGGTGCGTCTTTGCCCTATGAGATCCTGTAAAAATCTTCAGCGATCAGCATGTATGTGGGTTGTATTATGTATTTTTGTCTCTCGAGCCGGTTGTTGAAATAGGAACTTTTATGACTCACTTTTGCTTACCTGCCCTACTTTGAGAAAAGATTGATACAATATTATTCATGCTTCTTGTCTGTCTTTTCACAACAACACCTGTATTGCTCAGGCAGCATCTTCTTAAGAAGTTTGAAGTATTACGTCCACACGTGAAATCACTTTGAATCGCCTCTTTTTGCCAACAGTCTAAATACTTGGTGCTTCGAGTCTGTCAGTAGTACGATTTCAGGACTGTTTGATCTTATAGAAATATTATCCCCTCCTAACTCCAAACCACAATGCAATTTTAAACTTTAAGAGCTTGAGATAAACTATGCTTTCGTCGTGTAAACAGACCCGCAACAGTATTTAGTGAAAGCCTACAACAAGTATCAGAGATGGTGCAGCCTGTTTCCTTTATTTTTTTGTATGCCTGGCAAACTTTGCTATAAATTTATCACAAGTTCATGTCTCGACATGCACATTTTAGGAAAACGACTTTGTAATAACAAATAGATGTCAGTTTTACAAATTCAATATTTTTTACTAATCTATAAGCCAATAAAAATCAAATAAGGACTAATTAGTCGTCTTACACTCCACTTACATTGTAAAGTATGTGTGTTGGCGCGGAGTCTTGAGACATTAGAGAAAGAGCTCTGTGCTGCGCCAACATTTCGCTTTAATCAGTTTCAAGACGTTTGATCTTCAGATGTTGCCTTTATTGTCTCGAGAATGTAAGACTCCAACCAACCAGGATGTAGATGTATGTCCTCTCCTGAGAGCCGTCTCTAACTGTGATTAACTAAGCACAGCTGAGCTCTCCTGTCTCACACGGTTAGCAGATATACGTCTTCTCGCTGTTTGTTTTCAGAGCTGTAAATTAAACGGACGGCGGACCAGAAATGAAAATTCTGTCATCGGTTGCTCACCCTCAGTAAGTCAAGTGAAAATTGAAATGCTTTCCCCCATACCCCGTAAGTAAATGGTGACTGATACTGTCAGTCCATAACATTTAATTTAAAAGAAAGTCAAATAGGTTTGGAACAACGCTTAAACGCTCATGAGCTTTTCTCTGCATAAAGCACATTTAATTACCATTGCATATAAATTGTGCTACATCATGTATATCTAGCCAATCATACATAGCCTACGACTTATTTATCATTATTAATCGGTATGCTTTATGCTTCAGTATGCTTTATTTAAATGATACAAGTGCACTGATTGGAAAGGCTTGTGTTTAAATTTAAGCAATTTTATGAATCAATTTTTATTCCTTAACTGTTAGATTTTATGAGATGAAAAATTAAAATCAGCATCATATACTAGGCATCGGCTTCTAGATTTTACTCTCTGTCTGGATGACAAAGTTTTTGCAGTTTGTTTCACAGCCATCTCAGGTGTAACATTTAGGCGGAGTAATGCCAGGTGTGAACTGCTGCATATTCGGAGACATGAAGCGTTCTTATAAATAAGATGGAGAGCCCGAGAGCCGATTGTGCGGAAGCTGTGGCACTGGCTCGGTGAATCATTCCTAACACCCTATCTACGCTAAGAGCCTGCATTACAATAAAACCCGAACGTTCCTGTTATAGTCAACAAATCGGTCTACGGCGTGATAGAGTGATTTGTGGTTTATATAGCTTGGTTGTTTGTGACTGGAATGAACGTCTCGCTTGCGGTGTGCACGGCATCACAAAGGGATCTCTAAAATATCTAGTTTTTTTCTCCTAGACAGCACTGATATTAATTAGAGACGGTTGATAAAGTGTTTGGCTTTGAATCGTCTCATGAGAACCTCACGTTTCGCTATTGTTTAACGGAAAGTGTCTCAAACCGTGCTGAGATTTGCCAACACCTCATAGTCTGCCAAGTACGAATATTAAAACTGAATATAGTGAGCTAAGCCCTGTGCTCGTACTGTCCTTTAAGGCATTTGGCAGATGCCTTTATCCAAGTGCATTACAAGACTTGCAGTGCATTACAAGGTATACATTTTTTATCAGTACGTGTGTTTCCTGGAATCGAACCTATGACCTTTTGCATTGCTAACAGGGTTCACTTGCTATAGATGAACACTCTACACTTACTTTCACATGTCTGGGGGTGTTTTTTTTAGAAGAAACAAAATAAAACATTTCAAAAACAGCAAGCCTTTTTTTCTCCCTTGACTGTTAATTGAGAATCACCCCGGTTGGTGACTTAAAGGTAAAACTTTATTACGCCCATTGACCCAAATCAATCGGATTTTCAGCTTTTGCCACAACAAAAAGAGAACAATTGAAGTTCTAACAGAGCGTGAAGAAATGAAACAACACAGCATTTGGTCAAGCTTTCTCTCAAAATAATAACACGACGGGGTATTTCAACAAAATTACAGTTGTTGTTACCCCGTTGCGTGTTCGTGAAATCGACGGACTCGTTTGTTTGTCGCTGAAAAGCAATTGATTAACGCTCGAATTAAATGGCGAACACAGTATCGCTGAGATGTATTGGAGCATTTAAGGTCTTGGCAGACAGGTTCCTCTGCGAGTCAGTAATGGGCGAGGATTGCCAGGAAAGCCGAAGCCCCTGCCGCTCCCCGCCCTCGCAGATAAACACGATGTGTCCCTGGTGGCTCCGAACATGATTTCAGTCCGTATGAGGTTTCAACAGCTCTCTCCATCTGGTCTCTGTGCAAACACTGTTGTGCGCAAACCCTTCTCCAGTGTTTATCGATCAAACCGTCCGCTCTCTCGGTCATCTGATCTCGCTCTCCGTCCATAGTTGCCTTTTTTGAACATCACAGTTCTTGTGAAAATCATAACAATCTGTTGAGGACAAAAAGAGAAGAGGACAGAGAAAGCCATCAGTTATTAACTGCGAATTCGTCTTTCGGGCGTAAAAAAAGATTGGAGGGACTACTGTACGTCTGTCAAAGTCTTACAGAGACGCTTCCTGAAGATCCTCATGAAGCTGACTTTGAAAAACAAGTGATATTATGAAAATTATGGTAATTACATGGCCCACTTAGCTTGGGAATTCTTCCTCCCGACGTATCAGCTCGACGTCAGATGACCTTTAGAGTCTGAGCATGTTTAAGCATAAGTACACATAAGTGCTTGGAATTGATGTTTTTTTTTGGCCTGCTGTTTCTTTATGCGGTTTGATTGCTCTGCTCTGGATGGGAGTTTGTTTCATTGCATCTGAACCGAACTGAAACAGGGACACCAAAATGAATATGGCCATTAACTGTTACTTAAGGATGATGTTGACCACTGGACATCTGAAAGTGTTTTTGAAACTCTGTGTGTGTGAATCAGAGCTTTGGTTTTTACCCCGCGATGATGAAAGAAAGATGAAGGCTTCATGCACGCATATTGAGCTCTCTTTGTAATGGATCTGCGTACAGCCGCTCTACCCAACACAAAGGAGGAATAGGCACACGGAAAGCTATTTGTCAATGACCGACCTGATTCCTGTGCGTTTTAATGGCCTACTCTCCATGTGCTACTGCTGTTATGCGTGAGTGCAGATTCCTTTATCATCGTAAATGAAACCCACTGATGTGGAGATATAAAACCCCTAGATACTCAAAACCTGTAAGCTGAGATATCGTTTCTCTAAAGTATTGCAAAATGGCTAGATTTTACACTCGATTTTATATTTCACAAAAATTGAAGATGGATCTTGCCTGTGTTAAGAGTGTGGTCCTGCAAAGGTGTTTTGGATGGATGGGATGGCGTTGCTATGTAGTTGCTAGGCAGGCACCATCCCTCGCTGCCACTTTCCACGATCTGTGAGAAGACAATTGACCTATCGCTAAGCCACGCCCCATCCACTCACTCGGACAAACAAGCAACATTCGGTGATGGTCGCTATGGCAGCTGTCATAGTAGTAAACATTTCACAGGAGGCAACTCATGATTTTTGGAGACAGAAAGACTATATATCATCTCAAAGTCACCAAAAGGGCCTTAAATATGCATTGGAGGGTTATATAAATAATTTTATTGTTGAGAAGGTTGATGAAAAGCTTCAGCTACAGGCAAAAATTTATAGGTCACAGTGTAAGCACGATAAACTGCATTTCGTTGCCATCATGATCAAATTAAATGTGTACAGTTCAAAGTTGCATACCGTATTTTCCGGACTATAAGCCGCACCGGAGTATAAGCCGCATCATTAAAAAATGCATCATTAAGACAAAAGAACTGGACTATACGTCGCATTTATTTAGAAAATTATTTCACAAAATCCAAGCCGAAGAACAGACATTTAATCTTGAAAGGCAAGTTATTCAACTAAACAATAGCAGACAGAGCAGCAGGCTGAATAGATGTCTGTACGTTAAAGTAATATTATCAGTTATTTAAATGATAAACCATAGCATACAGAACTTACCTGGAAGGTTAAGTAGTTTAAATTAACTGAACAAGCCAACTAGCGTGAAGTTCGCAGACTCGTCATTCCGCATCACTGAATCCTTTGAATTACATAAATACAGAAGCAGCATATGGCGGACTCTCGCGGCTGCAGACGGTAATGTTGTCTCTTGCCTCATAAATGTCAAAATTAATTCATACTGACTTACAAGGCGCACCTGACTATAAGACATAGCACCAGCCAAGTTATGAAAAAAACACGCCTTATAGTCCAAAAAATACGGTACGTTTCCAGGACAAGCCTTTTTATCATCTTTACCAAGAGTACCTCTCCGTTAGTTTGGTGCTACAGTATTTACATGAATCATTCAGCACAGCATGCTATTACAAATAACAAATAACATTTGTTATCTGGGTTATTTACAGATACGGTAATGAAGCTTACGTAAGTGACATGATGTACAACGCAGCTAGAAGCTAACGTTAACGTTTTCTAATGTTAGGCTAACGTTTCGTTAGAGATGTTAAAGATAACGTTCAAATACGTTGTTGACTTAGCTTAGAACAGATGTAAATATCCTTGTTTAATTTAACCACGTTGAGATGTGGCTTGGGAAAGGGTAAAAAATACACAACGTCGCCCAGCCTCTTGGGATACCTAGTGTCGGTGTTGCATGTACCCCATGCACATCGTTTGACCATTTTAAACTTAAAATGACAAGAAAAAAAACATATAAAAACGAATGAAAACTGAGAATGTCCGAGTGTATTAGGTTAGCTATGCGCACTGTGATTGACTCATCGTGTTGCAAGATAAGTTAAGCACCGATTTTAATTTTATTTAATGTAAAATGTTCTTACTCCAAACATCTTACTGTAAATCACCACAAAATTTTCAGCTTTTTCCTTTTTACTGTAAACTGAGGTTTTCACTGTGTCCCTGTATATCGATCCCATTTGTCCAGTGTGCTGTCAACCGACCGGTGGCACGCTGTCATCAGCCCTGGATAATTAATAGCACAGGGATCCGGAAGTGGCACAGGGAAGGGTTTCGCTCTTGCTGTACAGTAGTCATGTGTCAGTCCCGGCTGAATGGTGCTGCCTGCGGCAACATTATGATTGCAGGCATGCTGACCAGAGATCTCTCTATCCAATCACGCCCCCCACTCCCCACCGACAACAGAACAGGGGAGTCCCAAACACACAATGAAGTCTTTTAAATAATACACAGCCTTCAGGCACTTTGTATGTGTATATTGTATGTATGGTCTTTATTTGTCTGCAATAGCTGTTGTGTTTTAAACCTGCTGAGCTGCATACAGTTTTAATACAACATAAGATCAGTAATAATTGACTTTACCTTGATGCTTTGTAAGGCCCCTTAGCCAAATTCTAAGGTAGCATTGTCAAAACAATCCCATGGCACTTTCGTAACTATTTTACAAGTCGGCTAATTTGTATAATGATGTATATTCGTACATTTAAGCATGATCTGCTTTTGGCACAGTAATGTTTTGTGTAGGGTGGGGCTTTATTCTTAATAATCATACATTTTGGGGTGATTCACAATGTATGCATTCATACAAATTCACCATCTTAGCAATATGCTAAAGACAACTTATTAAAATCAATAAAGTATGGATAAAGTATATAGACTCAATTTTGTGGTACGAGGACTTATAAACTCTAATATAAAGCCTTTTAAATCTGTCACTGATGAGGTTACATTAAAGCTGCCCATGTAGACAGTAGCTGTAGGCTAGCTTAGTATTTTGGAACCGAGCTGTGTATTGTGTGTTCATATTTGCATGGATCTATGACTCTGCTAAGTGTCTTTGCAGCAGTTACTCCTGCACGACTAGATCTGTAGTCTGCACCACACTTTTCAATTACATCACCCCCACCACCCACCATACGCCGGAATGCTAATGCCTCCGGTTGGTGGCGGCGTGATCTCACAGGACCTTGTGAAGTGGCTGTCTTATTGGTTCAGGGATCTCCAGGCCTAAGCAACTGCTCCTGCAATCCATCCATTGACACCGAATTCAGTGGGCAGGACACTGGGGATAACTCACCTTTATGCACTGAGCACTGCGTTAAGCCCTACATGTCCATCACCTCTATTAGTTCAGGATCATAGACAGTCAATGGAGCTCCCTGATGCTTACAAAATAATCATTTCGAGCTGCTCTGTTCTACCACGTTCCCATTTATGCCTAATTGCTTTTCATCCCTATGTGCTTGATCTCATTGGGTGCCGCGAGTGATATTGGTGTTGAAATGCTTTGGAAGCTGTAGAAAACATCTTTAAGGCTGTCTTTATTGTTTGATTCATTTATGTCTGTGAGCAGAATTTTAAACCTGCCAAATTCTTAATTGTGTGTTAGATTTCTAGAGGCTAATTTGTCTTTTGATGCTTTGCAACAGTGCTATAAAAAAATGCAGATTCTGTAATAAAGAATGTAGTATCAGAATTTTTTTTAATCAGAATATTTGTTAATATTTTAACACATTTTACTAGATGGCTTTTTCATATGAATGCGTATTCATACACCTGTACCCCTGCTTTGTTAGGGTGGGTCTGCATTAGAGGTCTACACGGGTCCAAAAATTTGTACCCAAACCCGAAGAGACCAGTAAATGTGCTACACTAAACCGACCCAGACCCATCTACTATCTACCTACCGACGCGGACCCGTCAATTATATAAAAGCTGGACCCGAACCCATCCGGGCAGACACAGACCCGACTGGACCCGGTCTTCAGCTAAATGCTATTAATAAGTCAATAAACAAGTAGTGAACATTTACTTTTTGTCTTATCCATATAGCCTCTCTCCCTCCTTGTACCTGATTGTGATGCACAATGCTCCTTGCCAAGAAAGTTCATGTCATTCCTCTCTCTTGCTGACTGAAATGCTTAATCCACTCATTATTCAACTTGCATAATAATTTAGACTGTTTGCCCATTTGGATTATAAAAACGATTGCTCGTTCAGTGCCATGACTACTGACCAATGTTGGGGAAAGTTACTTTTAAAAGTAATGCATTACAATATCAAGTTACTCTACAAAAAAGTAACTAATTGCGTTACTTAGTTACTTTTCATGGAAAGTAATACTTACGCTACTTTTTAAGTTACTTTTTCTTACTTGGCTGAGGCTTGATCTCTTTTAGGCCTTGCAGGTGTTTTTTATGATCGCAAAAATGTCAAGCTCTGGCCTGCGATCTCCGTTTCTGACTCAAACTGTTCCCGCTCAGGTGCACAGAGTGTGTAATTCTACGTTAATATGTTCAGTTTAATTCACTGCATTACTTTATTTTTAAATTGAATTAATTAAATTGAAAAGTAACTCGCATTACTTTTTTTTAAAAAGTAACTGAAATATTAATGTGTAAATGTATAAAGTAATGCGTTACTTTACCCGTTACTTCAGAAAAGTAATATTATTTCGTAATGCACGTTACTTGTAATGCGTTACTCCCAACACTGCTGCTGACGTTAGCTTTAGTTATTTCTGTGCTCTTTAGATATAGCAGCAAGATGGTCAATTTATAATATTATAATAAAAATTGGAGAATGTGCAAAGTAGCCTACAGTGCAAAACACGTGGTATGGCGGAATAAGTTCCGCCTTCTAAGAAAAGAGCCAATTGTCCAAGGTAAAGTCATTGCATTACTGCAGAAGCTGACTGGTAGCCATTGAAACGTTACAAGAGCACACGTGCGTCAGCTGCCTGGCTGGAGCAACAAAAATTACACTTTTTAACGCATAGAAAATATGTATGCGACAGTTCATCTAAAATTTTGTTGCTGTTTTTGAAATATTTTATTTAAATGTGGGTGTGTGTTCTCCGAGTCTGCCCGAACCCGTACGGGTCCCGGGTCCTCTGATCTTTTGTGTAGACCTTTAGTCTGCATTAATGGGGGGGGGTATGCGATAACTTGCCAAATGAGGCGGTATGTGATACGATAATGCTACATTTGTAAAAGTGATTTTATAATATATTTGAACACTGAAAATTATATAACGAACATAGATCTCACATTCTTTTTTGGAAAAATTGCTTTACTCTTTTTCTCACCAGTTTCTCTGCTAACCATATCGCCCTTAAACTATAGGTAACTTTTTCTAGTATTAAAGTAATTCAGTTATTGCATACCATTGCGATATACACATTGCGATATTACTGGGCTTGATTTCGTCTTGTTACTGTATTTGCTTAATATTCAGTCTGACGTCATGCATCGCTTCAGGGTTGATCTCAAATGCCATAGAGAAATAACAGAAAAAAACATGGTAAAATAATGAAAAACTACCACAAAACCCCTGAGCCTAATTTTTATCTCCATAACAAAATCTGTGATACCCAGACTCATGCACATGGATTTTTTAGGAATTATTAATATATTGCTGTCTGTGATTCTGTAAGCCTGGAAACTGCAGTGTACACTGTGAGTTTAGAAAATGTTCACTTAAATATGATTATATGAATAAAATGTGCCCATAAACGGCTGTTTAAATAGGATCTTATATTGAAATCAGTGGAGATTTAGGCGGATTATCAACCACATAAAATGCTTATGAATTCCTATAGGTATCAGACGGAATATTCACAGCAACTAGATAAGCAAACCATATGCATTACTTTGGTATAATATTGTAGCAAAACAAATAAGTTCATACATTATGATTGTGGCCCAGTGACAATTAAGAGATACATAAAACAGAGATATTGTCAAGTTGGATAAATCTATTATTGTATGTATTCAGGGCCGGCCCATGGGGTTATGGGGCCCTAGGCGAGACCAAGTTTTTAAATTAGCATAGGCATTAAACAATGTAAAGCAGAACATACCTTTACTTTGGGATTGCTTTTCTTTTTTTTCTCTTCAGCTCCTAAAAGGTAGGCTACCATTTTGATGGCATAGTTTGCCAGATACGTATTTGACACACCTCTGCAAGCACAATCGCGTCATTAACATTATGCTAATTAGCCAACTTTTCTCCTGTTTTGTAATGTTTTCTGTCTTGATTTATACTAATGTTTTGTATATTTATTGTCATTTTACTGTCAATTTTTTAAGTTATTAAGTCCCTGTGGGTTTTTTCACCTACCATTTTTCAATTAAATAAATTATGCAGGATCGCGAAATAACGCAACATTTTGTTGATTTTGCGCTGTGTTACACGATAGCAGAATCACAAAAAACTTGAGGGACAGATAAATAGATGTACTGTTCTGAGATGTGTAACGATGTATATTTAACTGTATGTAACAGTTAAAGCTGTTCATCTGTTTGTCTGTCTGCTACTGCACATATTTTAGCATCTGTTTATTACCCTTATTAGTAACTGACAGTTTTGGCACCGTATAATTACTTGTAAACATACAGATGGATATTACCATTTACCAGCATCAATCAACCAGTTCAACCATTTTTCCCATCATATACTGTCAGAGCGAACCCACACATAAACACACATACAATGACTACTCCATTCTTTCCTCCATTAGCCCCATTCCTGTGAACTCCTTAATCCATTTTGGAAGAGTTTGTGTCCTCTTTTTGCATTTTGCTCCTCCTTTCTCTGCCAAGAAAGTGACAGACAAGCGTTCCGTTTAAGAACTTAAAGAGATAAGACTTATGGGAATAGGGAGGAGCTTATGTGCACACTGTGAATTTTCTTGGAGTCGACCGAATCCGTCGGGATCTGGGCTGACCCGAAACCCCAGGACGCATCAGGACACATTGTTATGCCTGACAGCTATCTTTATCTTACCGCTCAATAGTGCACTAAGTATTACCTTCGCCGACAGACAAAAAACGGCATCCTATCTTTTTAAGCTTGCGTTAGATGTTCTGATTCCAAGCATGGGCGCACAGGTTTGAAAAAGTTGTTACAGTTTAGCGGATGGCTTTGAAGCGCTTGTCAAATACAGATAGGGGTTCGTCCACGGAGGGGACTGGAGTTATATCTGCGAAATAAGAAAATGACTTGCGATTTTCGAGTCTGGCAGAGGTGTTGCTACTTCTCCTGAGATATGTGGCTCAACTGCCGTGAAAAACATTTGTTTATGGTGATTGCATTAGGCCATGTGCCTTCCAGAACCTGGATGCTATCAGATCAATCCTCTCTCGGATTGCATCTGAAGTTGGTTTATGCGTACGCGTGTGCACGTTTGTATGCTTGCCAGCGGGCCTGCTTAAAATACTGTTTTTCCCCTATTGGCATGAAAAGTTTCCCCCTGGTAGATCATTACTTCAGGCTGTTTGTGCCTTACGACGGCTCTTAACATCCTCCTTAACATTTGCTGTGCTTTGCATCAAATTAACACGCAGTCTGCGTACAAAACAATGAAATAATAACTATCTCTGGATGTTCTCTCTTGTTTTCCAGCCAAATGCCCATTGCCAGGAATTCAGAGTCTGGGGTATGGGAAAAAAAGGGTTTGTCGCTATGGCCATTAGGAGCTACACATTAAACTGTGTTTGCCTAATTTACGGCTATGAGGATTGTGCTAAAAGCGAGAGGCTATCATAAACTCACCTGGGACTGCTTTTTCAGCTCAGTGTTGCTCTGTATAAATAGAAACAGGACGTGATAGCAAAATATCACCAGCTACAGAATAAAGCAACAATGGCTTCCTAACGCATCGCACAGCCCTCGGCATTAGCTGCAGAGATCAAAGGCTGTCTTTGCAATATTTGCTGGAAAATGTTGCCACGACTAATAGATTTGGCCCTCAGCATCTACCTAATTCGTTGTTTACAAAGACGCCGAAGATGGTGGTCGGCACGCTAACATGTTGACAAGGTACAGGACCGTTGCAAAGAAAATTGCATCTTTGGCAGTTTTGAACAATCCACAGGTCAATAGATTGCTATGTAATATTGATTGCTTTCTCATTAGAGTGGCAGACTGCAGTTTGATTGCCAGCGAAGGGGGAGATGCAATTTCTGCATGAGATGCAGCTCTGTGGTCCCCAGCTGTTTGGAGGTTTCTCCTTGCATGTTCTGACTGTGTGAGTACAGGGAGAATTTAGTTTTCAGAGTGGCTGTCTGCTCTGCCGAGTCAACGATTTAAAGCGTAATTGAAATGAAACACACATTCTTTATTCCCTCATGGTTAAAGACTCACCGAAGTGAAATGCGCAGCTTTGTTCGATGCATTGATGTTATTTCCACTAAAAAAGGAAGTTACGGCAAAACATATCGAGCGTCTCCTCCCTCTTTTAAAATGGCCAATAGTGTTTAGTTTACCTCACAGCCTGGAATCTGATGAGAAGACGAAGTGCTGAATGATGGTTTAAAATTGTCAATCAATATATTAGGACATTTAAGTGGTTTTTACAAACATACCTTACAAAAAACTTCTTGAAACCAAACAGTGGCACTGATATACAGGGCCCTATAATTTCTGCGATCACGGAATCGCGGACGGAATCGCGGAATTCGCAAATTAACACAGAATCTAATGTTAACGTGTAATTTCTCGGAATTTTACATATTTTGAATTAAATTCTGTTTTGTGTGGGAGAAGAACATATGTCTGTGATAAATGCAGACCTGGGAAGCAAATCTGGGCGACACGCCCCCTCCCATCATTTCAGTCACACACCGAAACCATGGCGAAGCGGCTCTCCACGACTCCGAGCAGTTCCCACATGACTTTTATGTGACCGGAGAACTGTTAATTTGTATGTTTTGTCAACATTCTGTTGACTCGGAGCGCAAAAATACATGCACTCTCTCTCATCCACGTCTTTCTCACTGCACCTCTCTCCTGTGCACGCGCTCTTGCATCTGGCCGAAGTCCGAACACATTTCCTCATGTATTTGTTCAGTTTTATGCGTTTCAAGCGAGCTAAGGCAAACTATTCCTTGCGTTTAAAATATAATCATCTGCATTGTGGGGGCGCTCTCTGTCTCTCTTTCGCTCTCACTTGCAGAGAGCTGTGCGCTCAGCTGTCCGAAGTCAGATCAGTAATCCTGTGAATGTTTGTAGAGTTATATGCATTTCAAGCGATCGTGTTTAAAATATGGATCGCGTTCCACTGGACTGATGTGTTTAAGGCACTTCTGAAGGCACCACTGCTTTGACACGCGTAGCCTTCTGAAACAACACTAAACAATGAATTGAATTAAGTAAAGTGTGTAGTAATCGTGTTATACCGCTTTCCCCATAATCGAGCAGCCCTACTGCAAACAGGGAATGTGAAAAAGTGTCACCTTAATAAATTTAAGGCAATTCCTATTGTATTTGTGTCCATTTTAATCATTAACATTAAAGGCACACTCTTTTTATGACTAAAATAATAGTAAAGGGTAAAAAAAATAATTGCCAAAAATTTAAACAGAAAAAAGGGGAATTTGCATAAATTAAAACGGACAAAACAGAATTTGGGAAAAAATAAAACGGAATTTTGGGAAAAGATAAAACGGATTTTATAGGGCCCTGAATATATAGTATGTTAGGATAGGTCATTGCAAGTTAAGGCAGCTCAAACATGCATTTCAGTCTGGGGGCTCTATTTTTACGATCTAAAGCGCACAGCGCACGGTCTAAACGAGTGTGTCCGAATCCACTTTTGCTAATTTAACAACGTGAAAAATGGTTTGTGCGCCAAGCGCACGTCCTAAAAGGGTTGTTTCTATATTTGTAATGAGTAATGGGTGTGTTTGGGACGTAATGTGCAATAAACCAATGAGAGTCTCAGCTCTCATCCCCTTTAAAAGCCAGTTGTGCTGGCGCCATGCCGATTCCCCGTTTAGATGGCGGAATTTGTAAACTAAAAAACTAAGCGTAGGAAGAAGATCACCAGTTTAAGATGGATATAAAAAATTGTGTTGTTTTCATTTGTTTTGAAACTGTTGTTTTTTGGTATTAATACCTTTAAAAGTCATTTTCTTTCAGTCATGGAAGAAAAATAAGTAGGCATTTAATTGCTGTAAATGTATGGATAGCATACATGATCAGTTTAATCTAAATTAATAATTTACAAATATGCAAGAAAAGGTTTGTACTCCAAAAATACTTTATTTGTAAAAACAGGAGGTAAAGAATTTACAAACGTGTGGAGAGCCGAAACGTTTCGGCACTCGGACAGCGGCATGAGTGTTTTGAAAAGCATTACATAAAAACGGTTCTCATCTCATCATATCCACAGGTACAAAGTCATCATATACAATAAATCCGTCAGATAGCATTTAAAAAAAACATTTAAAAATAGATGCAATATTTGCATTTGTTTAAAGCAAAACCTTTAATTACTTACCAGGCTACAGGTGATGCAGTTTTTACGCCTTCTAACGTCTTGTTATCAGTCCTCATTTATGTCCAAGAGACTCAAAAATAATCTGTTATATTTTAATCCTTTGATTTTTCATATTTAAAAATGTTTATGTGCTGCTGCGAATACATGTGATAACTAATGCGCGTTGTCGTCCCGTTTATAGGCGCATATTACTAACGCGCTCATTAAATAACAAAAACATATTGCGCCATTGACTTTAGATCTTAGACCAGGTTTTTGTTGGTCAATGGTTTAGTCTATTTTAGTTGCCTCAAAATAGCAATGCGCCAACAATGCGCCTGAACACACCTCGTTCTCAGACCAGAACACCCATGGCTGCAAAATTGGGCGCAAATGCATTTGCTATTTAAACAACGTGGCGCTAAACGTGAACATGATAATTGCGCAGGATTGAAACTAGCAAAAGACCCTTGCATCGCACATTGCGCTGCATTGCGCCGCATTGCACCGGGTGTATGATAGAGCCCTGGGACTAGGATAAACCCTGTCTGGGAAACCACCCCTGTAAGTTTGAATCCTTGTATCTTCTAAATGTCATTTTTTTTTAATGTAGATATTCTTAAGGCTGAAATATTCATACAAAAGCCAAAACATTAATGTGGGTGTGGATTATTTTCAATTATACCACATGCTTATTCAATGCTTTACTCTGATTGGCTGAGAAATGTTCCATGAGTGTTGATTATTTTTTTGTAAACCGCACATCTAGCCTGTCAAATGTCTTAAAATTAGGTACCAGAGCAATGTTTGTGGTACCCGTGATATAAGCGGAATAATTGACCACGGGCCGTTGAATTATTCGAAAATAATGGACCCCCAAGGTCGCGGTGTGCCATTACACTGCGGGTCATAATTCAAAGGACCGGAGTCAATTATACCGCTTATACCACAGTTATCGCAAACATTGCTCTGGTGGTTACTTTAAGACATTTCACTGGTTAGGTGTGCAGAAAAAAAATAATCAACACCCGTGAAACATTTCTCAGCCAATCAGAATAAAGCATTCATCAGCCAAGTAGTATAAACTTAAACTATTGAACAATAAAGTATAGTGACTCAGAACAAGCAGAAGTAATGGTAACTGTGTCATTTTCCTCCAGCTTATCTGTTCAAAGCACTTATTGGACAAATCAGCAGGCCATTTGACTGATGAATCCGATGTCATGTGATGTCTGAGGTAGATAAGAAGGATCGTAGCTATGTGTCTGGCATCTGTGTGGCAATGCACTCTGAGGTAGCCTGTCTGGTCGCGGTTGTCTGGCCACAGATTTTTCTTTTCCTTATATCAATTATTCCCCTATAGGGCATAACACTGACTGACTATCCACTTTTCAGTGCTCTTGCTTTTGTATTCTATTCATTTTCTCATATTTTTAGGGTCTAAAAATAATATTTTTAAACCATAGAAACTGTGTGATGTAATGAATCATGACTCCTCAAGACTCCTTTATGAGATGGTGAACAATGCAACCCCCTATGCTTTGCAATTTAGTAAAAAGTGCTGAGATATATTAATATATGTACAAATATAAAGGTTGTTTGGTGTATGTAGACGCATTTATGTCATTTGCAATGCTTCAATGCTTTGCAATGTCATTGCTGAGCTCTTTCACAAATGCACATTTTTGGTAACAGCAGCTGGTCTTTATAAAGCAGGTTAAAGGTGTAGCTGTTGAAGGTGTAGATCTTTAAGGGAATTTGGATGTTAATGGACCTTCACACAGACTGGCTTTTATAGAAGCATATATCATAACGCTCATCGCAGGTCTGTTTCAAAAGATTTGGTGTTGTTGAAAACATCTCTTTGAGAAATGAATGGAGTTACTTTCCTTTATACAACTGTTGCTCCCCGTATGACTCAAATTGCACTTATGACGCAAAACAAGTCACGATGTTGGTTGATTCAAAAGAACCGACACAAAAAATATTGATTTGTTCATGGCATTGTCTAGACTGCCTTTAACATTTTAATAACACAAGGATTTATGTTAAAAACCTGCAATAATGCACATGTACAATTCATAGTTCATTGATGATTGCATTCCTGCAATTAAGATAAATAAATTTTCTGAATAAAAACGGTCCTATCGTACTCTAGTAGAAATGTTTAACCAAATAAATAAAACAATCCTATCACAAAAATTAGGGTTAATAAAACTAACCACAGGTCCAGACAGTTTTGTGTATTCCGGCTTTCATTAGACATACTTTATCAATATCCTGTAAATATCTAAGCACAGCACGTATTCAATTTAAGTTTTTATATATAAAATTTTCATCCAATTTAATTTAATAGATAAAATTACAGTAGGTGGAAAAACTACATAAAATGACAGAGATGCTTTTCACATTTAATTCTAAGGACTTAAAACACACTAATGAAGCTAATTAAAGTGTGTACTGTCTACTTCCACGTTTTGAAGAACACAGTATAAATGTTATATTTAACAATCAATATCATTAGTGTGCATTTTAAAGTGCACATTGACTTTTGTCAGTTTGCCCAGATTGCCTTGTGTACGGCAGATGCGTGCTTCAGTGAACAAGGTTAATTAAACTTAATTCAATTAGATCTTACTTATTAAACAAAAAATATGCAGTTAATAACCAAAGAGAAACAATTAACCATCACTGTACATAAACGCTTAAACGTACAGAAGTTCTTTAAAACATAATTAGCCAAACCAGCAGGCATTAGTTCATTTTTTCAAGTTGCTTATTCATTATAGATTTTATCTCTGTTCTCCCTTCCTGACCTTTTGTACTGTCTCTGTGTCATTTAAAGGTACATTGTGTAACTTTTAGGAGGATCGCTTGACAGAAATGCAATATACATAACTATGTTTTCAGTGGTGTATAAAGACTTTACATAATGAAATGTATCGTTTTTATTACCTTAGAATGAGACGTTTCTATATACATACACCGCTGGTCTCCTTACATTGAAGTCGCTTTTTAACGCCACCATGTTTCTACAGTAGCCCTAAACTGACAAACTGCTCTGTAGAGTGCATTTCGTCACTACGTTATCTCAGGACATGTTTGTCCTGTTGGTGGTTACCGTAGCTTCTCTATGCGTTTCGAAAGCGAGGGGTGAGCTGTAAACAGAGAATCTACACACAGCACCTTTAAAGAGTAACTAATTCCTAAACCAACTTTTTTAGTTAATGATCTGTAAGAATGATGCTTTATTAGTGCTGTTCATTGATTTTAGTACAATATATGATGTAAAAACGTCTGAGTGCTGCCCTCTTCAGGTTAAACGGTGGCTACTGCAGTTGAATTTTCCTATTGGATGTTGGGTCCAAAAAATGACTCGTGACGTAAGTAGGTTCAAGCTCACCATGCCCTTGTTACGATCTCACCACACACTTGGTACGAGCTTGGTTCGTCCCCTCTATCTCCATTGGGATCTGCCCACTTTTCTTGCATTTTTCAAATATTGCCAGTAGGTGGAGTCAGGCTCTGACCAGGGGTTTAGTTACGCTTTGAACACACACCAACCACAAAAGTTAAAATGCTAAAATACAGTGCTGTTCAGCTTATATGATTTGATTCCTTTATATGACTGTGAATTTCTTAAAGTAGTGTTTATTTTCGCTTTATGTACACCGTAAGTAATTTGCTGTAATTATGCAGCTGGTTGTCAGTAACTTACTGTAGAAGATAAATAGTAAAATGTTAAATGTTCATTTACAGTAACTTTAAAGTGACAATTTTTAGTTTTTTAACCTTCATAATATATTTTCAAGACCCTTGTGATGGTACATCGACTTAAAATAGGTTGAATTACATGTCCACCATAGCCTGACGGGGTCTGTATCGTTTTTACTCGTAAACTTGGGTTATTGAGTAGTAACCCGAGCACAAAACAAAAAACTACAAAAATCTGCTTTACGGCATACATCACTTCCTCCACTTCCTCAAATTCGGACATGAGAGCGCAACTATTTATTTTCCTGATATTTTTCATGGCCGAAGCAGCAACTAAGAAAAAGAAACCCAAGGGTTTGTCGGAGGAGACCAGAAAGAGAAAAGGGGAGAGTGACAGAATAAAAAGAAGGACGAGGATCAATTATATTGGGCCAGCGTTCGCTGGTGTGAACTAGAGGAGGAGGAGGAGGTGTTTCTGACCGATGCTGACTTGGCCCTCATGCTTTTGTACTAATAAGTATGTTGTGTGCATAAGTCCTGTCTGGAGCCCAAACACTATTTTTTTCTGTGAATTTTACTGGAGGCTACTTGGAGAGTTTAGAGACAGGCTTATATCATGTGACATTGTGGTGTCGTGTTGGCGTCATGGAACTACGACATGGGCGATCCGGGTTTGATTCCCCTTTAAGGGAATATATTTTTTAATATAAACTTTAACCAAGCGACCACCGTTACAACTGGCTTGTAAACGTGAGCTACGCAATCTTTTGGCATTTGAAAAAAAATAAAACCCATGAAAGTATATATTATATGACACATGACATGCTGGAATGCACACTTTGTGACCTGAAGAGTTGTCTTCTTTTCCTTTGCCACACTGCTGCGGCGCTTGTGGCCTCTAGGGCCGCTAGACGTGAAAAATACATGTCTAGCACCCCCTAGTGGCCAAAAAGTTCCATGGTGTGCCTTTAAACAAACTGTTGCCAGTAAATAACATAAATGTAAAATCTACAGTAAGTTACAGTAATACCCAGTAATACTGTAATTTCTACAGACATTTTTTACAGTGTACGTTATCATATTGCTATTTGTTGAGCATTATTATGTAGTTGGATAGTTCAGGTTATAATTCAAGATTAAATTCAGTAAAGAAAAATATCAGCAGACCTTAAAAGCAAGTGTCATAATGCATATTATCTATCTGCCAGAATGTTTGTTGCTGAAAGCTTTAATCACATTATCAGTATGTCTGTTCCAGGAACTACAGACTACAGAGGTTATTAATATTGCATTTATCTGAGAGAAAAAAATTAAGAAATGATGCTCGAGATGGAGATGTAACCTGTCAACAATATTTACTTCACTCACTGTCACTGTATCTCTGTTGTGAAATTGACGGGTTGACATGAGTTTCATTCATATCCAAATTCCATATCCTTCTACTGGAGCTTGTTGTTTGATGTCATTATCTCATGGTCAGGGTCATTCAAAGACTTGGGAATACCGGAATAAATTTTTTCTAGGGAAACAAGAGAAAAAAGGTCATGGGTTTGAGCCCCAGGAACACAAATACTGATAGAAATGTGTATCTTGAAATTGCAAGTTCTTGCATCTTGAAAAATAGAGAGAAAGAAAAGCCATTGCTGTCTGTGAAATATTAATTTTGTTGCATTGAATAAAATTCTGTAAGTACACAGTAAGATTGCTTGAGTAAACCCTCTGACAGAATGAATAGACAAAATAAATAAATGTATGTATTTGTGCCCGCCCGATGTCTTGGAGAAAATTGTTTTTAACAATCATTAGCCAGCAACAGCTCCAAACAATATTTGCTCATACTGTATCTCCCCTAAAACTGTTTCAGAAAATCAAACCCATAGCTGATCATACAGGGAGTTATATAGATTTTGTAAAACTGCTTTGAAAAGGAATAGTTTACTCAAAAATGAAAATTCTGTCATCATTTTTCACCCTGTATGAATTTCTTTTTTCTGATAAACACAAAGATTTTTTTGTAATTAATGGTAAACACACAGCTGATGGTAAACATTGACTTCCATAGTAGGAAAAACTAATATTATGGAAGTATTGTAATAAATTAAATGATGAAGAAAATATTATAAAATAATGATGACGATGCCCATTGAATTCCATTGTATTTGTTTTTTCCTACTATGGAAGTCAATGGTTACATTCAGCTGTGTGCTTACCATCATTTACCAAAATATCGTCAATTGTGTTCATGAGAAAAAAAACAAATTCATACAGATTAAGAACAACATGAGGATGAGAAAAAGATGACAGCATATTCATTTTTGGGTAAACTATCCCTTTAAAGTGGAGCTGTTTACGGCTACAGTGTTTTTGCAAAGTAGATTAACTCTGACAGATCAACAGAGAGTTTTATTGGTCTTTATCGCAAAACCTGACAAAAATGTTGATTCATAAATTTAAACTGCTCGACAGAAGAAAAAATAAACAGTAGCGCAGTGCAAGTAATCATAAGATGGACATCTTGCTTTCTATTTGCCATCGGGCATTTTTGAGATATTGGCACTCTGAGTTTAAAAGACCTAACAGCGATGCTTCAGAAACAAATTACTGTGTTATTTCTCATCTCAACTCCAGACCTCAATCTAAGAAAAGGCACAATCAGGTGGTGAATGATTGAACCTGTCACCTAACCCTCCTCAGATTGAATTTACCCCACAGTTACTTCACCACATCACTACAGTACCGTCATATGGCTGCAAGAATGGAGAGAAGCTTTGTAGCATCTCATCTAAGTTACTGTCCACAGCTATCACGTAAAAAAGACGGCCAGGGTAGACGGATGACAGTGTGTTGTGTCTGGTGTCTGTCATAAACCTGCGCAGAGTCATAGACGTGTGACATGTTTGTGACTGGAGATGTGTCACGTTGCAGTTTCAGTTTTAGCCCGTTGTTTTTCAAAAGCATTCGTATTCTGGTCAGGAATGTGTTATGAAGTCTTTTGCATATAGCCGAGATGAATGTTGATTTATTTCACCGGTGAATACAAGATTCAATGATGAGCCTAATTTCGAAATTGAAACTTGTTAAATAAATTTAATCAGATGTAATCTTTATTTTATTAATTTTATGCTTTTGTTTTGACGTTTATTCTCCCATTGCGATGGTTCCCAACCTTGGGTTCATACAGGGTGCAGGATCTGATATGCTTTGAGGTTTAAGTAAAGATGTATATTGTTTCACTAATAATTTTATATTAAAAATGTATTTTAAAGTTATAAATCTTATGCTTACATTGCCAGTATAAGTGAGTTAAAATGATCTTTTATGTAAAATGTTTAAAGAGCCCCTATTTTCTGTTTCATGCTTTTAAATTTTTTTTTGGGGTGTGTGTGTGTTAGTACCGAGGGGCAACCTTCCGATCTCTCTGATGAAGCCAATATGCAAGTGACTTAGGGGCCAGTCACACCAAAAGCGTTTATGGCAGTTGCAGGCGCATTTTTTTAAATGATATTCTATGGGCAGGGCGCGTTTGCGCGCTGTTTATGCGCGCCGAGCGCCTTGCGTTTTTTTGCCGCCTGCCGCGCACGCGTTTTTGAAGGAGCGCTGAGAGCGGAGAAGCGCCCGACGTCATTCGCGTCTTTCCATTGTCCAATCGAATGAGGGGAGAGGCGGGCCTTATGTTGTGGTGAGGGAAGTTAACAGTTGCTTCGAAGAACCAGACTCCACTTGTTCACTGTCTCCTGCGTGTTTGTGCACCTCTCACCCTCAAACAAGGTCAGAGCAAGTGCCCTCTTTTTAAAGTTTATGCTAATATGACAGTTAACAGCAAAAGATCGCTCAGGCTTCAATATTTGATTGACAAGACAGCTGACTCGGTGGTTGCTTAGCAATATGAAAAGCCGCGTCCCACTGCTCTTTTTTTAAAAAAGGCAGTGCGTCGCGCCTTGCGTTTGCCAGCGTTTAAAGCGCTCTTGGTGTGACTGGCCCCTTAAACTGCAATTCATCGATGGGCCGCTAGAGGCTGGCTCCAAAAGTTGCTCTTTGAACGCTTTACTTTTGCCCCGGTTCTCCCCTACATGAAATAAACAGTCATACGCTTAAAGTTATTGTTTGAGAAGCTGTTCTATAATCAGAGTCTCTTCCAGCGCACCTCTGTGTGTGCAACATCCAGTTTTGAAAATGACAGTGTGTTACGTCACTACATTCAGAAATCCCACATATGAGAGTATACTCTCTGAGGTAGGGATGTGCATTTTTGTCATTTTTTCATTTCGATTAATCCATAGGTCAGAAAAACGAGTACTCGATTAACTGGGGGCGGGGCAATTAAAAGGGGCGGGGCGTACACGTGATGGTGAATATGAAAATATTTTTATTAAAAACTTTTTTATTAATTAAAAAAAAATAATTTTGAAGAAACTACGACAGAACAATAAACACATAGCCTACTAGATTATTAATGAATTAAGGGCGGTTTCCCGGACCAGGATTAGCTTAATCCAGGACTAGGCCTTAGTTTAATTAGGAAATATAACTAGTTTTAACAAACATGCCTTACTAAAAACATTACCTGTGTGCATTTTTAGGTAAAACAAAGGGCCCTGATGTATTTTAGGATATGTAAGTGCAAGTTGTTTTCAGTTTGGAGAGATCTTTAAAGTGTTTAAGTCTAGGACTAGTCTAATCCCTGTCCGGGAAACCGCCCCTAAATGTTTTTAACAAAAACCTTTTACAGGAATAGCTGCGTGATAAAGTCAAACTAAAGGGTTAAATGCAAACCGAAGTGCTTTCTATATGACGCACTCTACGTAATATTAAGCCTTTATACAACATGAATGTACAACGTGCATCTATCTGCATAAATTGCAAGACTTCAACTAAGTTTTCAACTAAGTTATGTACAAAAAGTTTAACTCCCTTTGTGGATATGCATCATAAACAGCGCACTTTTAAACACGTCCAGTCAAAGCACAAGCTTCAGATTGTTGTATGTGTACATAGGGGGGGGCCCAAAGAAAAAGGTTGGAAACCATTGCCCCCAGCGAATACTATTTTTATTTAAAAATGTGTTTCTTTAGGGTGTTTTCATTTTTTTATGAATATTCCCTGTGGTATCACCTTACAAGTGTTGAAAAATCCTTTTGTTGAGACCTTCACAATATTTTAGCATCAACTTGAGTTAATAGCTGCGTTGCACTGACTCTAAAGAAAAACGCTTTGGAATCTAGTTTGTCAATGATCACTAATAAGAGCAAGACTATGTTAAAAAACACTTAACACAGATAATGAAAAGCAGATCGTGTTGCGTTTGTAGGTTTTTATGAAACGCATTCAAGGATTTCAACTCTCTGAAGGCAGACTTTTAATGAATATTTTAGAACGTGTTAGGTCTAATTGGTTATTAAAATAAATGCTTATATTCAAACTGTGGAATTTACTCTACACTACAATTATTACATTTACATGATGCATAACACGAAAAAGCTACAATTGATACGTGCTTTCATCATTTATTGGTTTCCATGGCCAGCCTTGACTGTGAGTCTTTGTCAGTTTCTTGGTATTTATCTCTGTCGTGTCTTACTGAGAGCTCCTACTTCACTGAAATTAAATTAGTCCGAAATCTTTATCTTAACTGTCCAAAACATCAAATATGTTATGAAAAAAAGAAAAAAAAGCTAAGCAACATGACACTTTTGACAAAATGACATTTTTAGGCCACTCGTTTTCACAGGTTCCAGGACAGTGCTCCGGATTGTTTCCCCTCTAAAAGCAGATTATAATAAGGTTTTTGTTTTCAGTGTTAGTTTAGTTTTAGTTAGTTCTAATAATTAGTTTTATACCCTGTATTTTTATTGACTTCTTGTCGTTTCATTTTTTTAAATTATTATTAATTTAAAGCAATACACCAGCCAAATATCAAAATTTCCCCATGATGTACTCAACCTCAAACCATCCGATGTCCATCATCTTTCAAACGACACATTTGGGTTTATTTTAGTAAATGTCCTTGCTTTTCCAAGCTTATAATGGTAGAAAACAAGGATTAGGGAACAACCTTTGACTTTGAAGCCCAAAAAAGTGCATCCATCCTTCACAGATGTAATCAAACTTCTCCAAGGGGTTAATCAAGGTCTTCTGCAGGCAATCAATGCGATATTGTAAGAAAATATGCATATTTGAAACTTTATAAACTATAATAACTAGCAGAGCCGGCCCTAGACCTTTGGGGGCCCTAAGCAAAATTTGGTCCGTTTTAAGTAAGGCCTAAAGAAAAGCAACGACTACCTTATGACTATACTGCACATATTATATCTACTATGTTATTTTTTTTTAAATGTGTCTATTAAAATATGTTTTAATTATTCTATGTATACTGTATGTTAATGATCTTTTTTACATTGCTGGTCCTGAGTACATATTTTGTTCTTATGTGGCAACTTGTAGCCTACAGAATGACAATAAAAGACCTTAGGGTGGTCCCGGACAGGGAATATCTTAAAGGGATACTTCACCGATTTAGCATTCAGCTTTGTATCTGTAGAAACCCGGCAGTATTACTGAATGACCATGTTTCCCTCCATCATTTCCCCCTGAGAGGAGAGATATCTGCATTTTGGTTCTGCAAAAAAGTCCTCCGATGATGCAAAAATCGTCATATTACATCATCGGAGGACTTTTTTGCAGAACCAAAATGCAGATATCTCTCCTCTCAGGGGGAAATGATGGAGGGAAACATGGTCATTCAGTAATACTGCCGGGTTTCTACAGATACAAAGCTGAATGCTAAATCGGTGAAGTATCCCTTTAAGACAGGACTCTGCCTTAGTTTAATTAGAAAACATAACTAATTTTAACAAAAATGCCTTACTAAAAACATTATTTCTGTGGATATTGAGGCAAAACAAAGGGCACTGGTGTATTTCAAGTTATGTCAGTGCAAGCTTTTTTCAGTTTGGACAGCTCTTAGCCTACTTTTATTTTAGTCTAGGTCTAGTTTAATTCCTGTCAGGGAAACTGCCCCCTTGAGTTCTTGATTTGAGTTCCATGTTTGATGTCTAACAGGAAAAATATGATGCCACTGACTGAACTGAATGGCAGTGCAGTGCAACAAATACACACGGATGAACTTGCTGAATAAAAAGACTGATAAAGTCATTTTCACTGACCATTAAAGAAACATTTTTAATTGACAGCAGAGTTTAAGAGGAACATAGATTTGTGAATAATAACAATTAACTTGCAAATAATATTAATAATTGAAGATTAACAATTAACATTGCATTCATAACATTAATCTAACAAAGCTGGCTACTGTATGTCATATGCATTGCTATAGTTTAAATATTAAACACTGAACAGTGACATGACATTATACACTTTTGCAAAGGCTAGCAGGTGGTTTAACAACGGTGCGCTGTCTGGACATGTTACCACGCATATGCGCATGAGTTTGTTTACTCTTACACATAAAACACTTTAAATTCAGACGTTTAACAATATAATTACACAAATGACATAAATATGTAGAAATGACAATGGCATACGTGAAATATAAGCGTAACAGAATTAATTTACCATGTTAAACCGTTTAAATATTAATTATTAAGCTTAATAAACCAATTCATGATGGCAAATATAAGAAAGAGAAGTCAAACAGAACACAGGTTTGGTCATTACCGAAGTCAAATAAGATACACTTACTTCACATTTATGCACAAACACACATAACATTAAAGAAATTGTCCTTAAAGCAACAGCAAAAGTTCGCGTCTGTATCAGCGATCCGGCTCAACTCAACTTTGCGTTCTGTGGGCGGGATGCTCGCCTGCACATAGATCGCGGGCACTGATTGGCTGCTGTGCTGGATGCTGTGTGTCAATCAATCTCGGCAAGAAAGAGATCTTATTAGCGAACTTTCATGATAACTATAATAACAAGTAACAGCCTTTTTAACATTGCCCTAATAATAAATAATTAATATTTATATTTATTTTATGTAACTTTTGATGAATTATTTTTTTCAACCACCAGCTAAGTGACTTTAGGGGGCCCTCTGCTGACCACGAGGCCCTTTGCAATCGCAATGGTCGTTTAGTGGCTGGGCCGGCTCTGATAACTAGCTTCCAGTAACGACGTCATCTTGAAGTCACTGTGCAACATACCCATGGCAACGAATGCTCTCGTGTTAATCGCATGAGTCCAAGATGGCGCCGTTACCAGAAGCTAGTTATTACAGTATATAAAGTTTGAATTATGGATATTTTTCTTACAAAATTGCATCAAATACCCGCAGGAAACCCATTGGAGCCGTGTGAATTATTACTTTGAAGGATAAATGCACTTTTGGGTGTTTAATTAAAGTCAGAAGTTGTTCATTGATCCCTGTTTTCTACCACTAAAAAACTTGGAAGAGCAAGGACATTTACTAAAATAACTCCAAATGAGCTTGTCTGAAAGATGATGGACATATGTATCTCGAATTGCTTGAGGGTGAGTAAATCATGAGGTAATTTTTATGTTTGGCTGGAGAATCCCTTTAGGTTTTGTTCCCATATGCCACAGATTGACTTTAATGATACTACCGGTATGTAAGTATGGTGCAGTCAGTGTTGAAAGTTTTATTTTTATTTAATTGAATTTATATGTGTAAGTATCAGGCTTGTGCACAATTCAGAATTTCAGAATTGGCCTCCATTCAATTCATGAATTGGAATTTGAATTGAATTGACTCCGCCCTACAGGAAGTTGAATTTGAATTGGAATTGGAATGACAGGAAGTGGAATTAAATTCATGGCAATTCAAAGAAATTTCACAAACAAAACAGAAAGAATCTCACATACATTCAGTGTTAGGAAAGTTACTTTGGAAAATTGTTTGGAAACCATTTTAAATACTTGGTTAAAGTTCTGGGAAATGAAGTCATGTTCCATCGTGTTCCACAAAATTACAATTACAAAAAAATCTAAATGAATTATTTGTTATGTGACTAAAGTTTTGAACATTAATTGCTGGGGGAAAACATTTTCTGTTAATGTAATCTGTACAAGTAGTTCAAACTTATATAATTTATATAATATGTAATGCAATCATATCTGAAATATACTGAAAGCTTCATTTTTAACACTTTACTTACTGTATAATATGTATATGAATTTCTTTGAATTTCTATTGAATTGCAATTCTGCTTCCTTTAATTCAAATTCGAATTGTAATTCTAGATCCTGTTTTTGACATCAATTCAAATTCAATTCAAATTCAAGAATTGAATTGGAATTTATGAGTCATTCTCAGTTCAATTCTGAATTGTGCACAAGCCTGGTAAGTATTGATGAATATCAGTCATGGGAC
This sequence comes from Misgurnus anguillicaudatus, assembly GCF_027580225.2. Taxonomy (NCBI): domain Eukaryota; kingdom Metazoa; phylum Chordata; class Actinopteri; order Cypriniformes; family Cobitidae; genus Misgurnus; species Misgurnus anguillicaudatus. The sequence goes on from NC_073353.2 coordinate 17,370,816, forward strand.
CTTTTATGTCATTCCAGTTGCCTGACGCCATCTTGAGTACCTACCGAGTACCAGTAGGCTACTGACAAGCATTGGCTAGCTTGCTACGATTTACTGAGTTTTTATCTTTTAACTGTCTATGATTCTTACGGATACGGGAAATGGCTACGAAAGACAACATTTCGCACCTCGACTGTCATGAAAAGAAACACTACTTAAAAAAATCTATATCTTTGTTAGGGTGTGACGCCTATTCGATCCCTGATGCGTTCTTCCAGCCGCTGTCCGCTGCTACTGAACTAGCACTATTTTACAACATAAGAAGACGCAACACTACATGTAACTTTGCTCGAAGTATCACATGGATCTCTACACATGAACGCAAGCATTGAGAACATTGTTTGTGTACACAGAGTTTACTAAAAAGAAGGTTTTGAAATACTGACTTTGGCTGTTATGGTGTCCGCTCGCCATCTTTGCCAGACATAACGAATCGATTTCCGAATGCGAATGAATGAATCTCATATGAGGCTCCTTGTTCAACAAGAATGTCAATATTGTTTTTCACCTGCGACTTTGGTAGCTGAGAAACTTCAGCTGTGAGCTGGTTGGTTGCTGTTGTAATGTCCCGCCCCTCCTCCACTGTAATTGGATGGCCGTGAGAGAGCTGACATTGACGAGCGGAGCTTTTCAGTCAAAGTTGAATATTTTTAAAATCTCAGCACTCAGCGCTGAGCGCGAAAAAACCCTGAGCGCCGATTTTCAGTGCAGAAAAAAACGCTAGCTGCTTGCTTATTTGAAAAACGCGAGTTTCCTTTGGAATCAATTGAAAACATGTGCCGGCCGCGGGCGTAAAAGCTTTGGTGTGTCCAGCTCTTTTACGTCGCATTCGGAGATTGATACATCTTGACTGGCAAGATGGCGGCGAGCGGACGTCAAAACAGCCAAAGTCAGTTGTTCAAAACCTTCTTTTTAGTAAACTCAAACAATGTTCTCAATGCTCGAGTTCAAGTGTAGAGACACAGGTGATACTTCAAGCAAAGTATGATGTTGTTTCGAGCCTTCTTAGTGTTGTAAAAAAACAACGATTTTGATGCTCACAATATATTGAAGGCATAGCTTCTAGTTCTTTTGCGACCACTTCAAGTACTCAAAATGGTGGAAGACAAGTTTGAGATGTGAGTGATGTCAGCTGATATTCATGAATTGCTGACTTGAAATGTGCTCTAATGTTCCATTACAAATAACAGCAGCAGTAAATATGTATCTTCACTTTGGTGTTACCGGGGTATTTATGATTCAGCAGCATGGATTTGTTCAAAGTTAATATCATGCAGTTTTGAATATATTTTTGAGTTTCTTTGATACTGTTTAGATCAGCTAAACCTGACTCTGTTTTCATGCGTGTCATCTTTGTAACACTCCCCATAGACAGCTGCATCATTATGTGCTGCATGCAGGTTTATTATTGTGATTTTGAGTTCAGATTTGCCCACCCCTGAAATCAGATACCCTTTCCTCTCTAATGTTTGGCAGAATACATACATAAGAAGACAGGCTTGGAGTTTAGACTGTTTAAAATAAAAGTGCTAAATTGGGTTTTTCACAGCAGTACCATACAAGAACAATTTCTGGTTTCCCAAAGAACTCTTTAGTCAGTTTCTTAGTAAAAGAGCCATTTCTTTGTTATCTTTATATATTTTGTGAAAACACTTTTCCATTTCAAAGAACCATATAGGATACCAATGCAAAAGGTTATTTATTGAACCACACATCCTGACAAAGAACCTTTATGAACTTTTATTTTAAATTTTTTAAATAAGTCAATTTGGGCAAAACTGTTAATAGTGAATATTTGTGAGCGAATCTTTCAAACATGGTTAGGAGCGTCACATTTCCGGCTGACGTCAGAGGTATTCAGGCCAATCACAACGTACATATTAGCTGGCCATTCAGGCACACACACTCTAAGAACGAATGTGTTAAAAACAACACATTAGTGTTGATTCTGGGACAACACACTAACTGCGTCGTCCTGGAATCCACCCATCTCTGTGTTATTATTGAAACAACACATTTTGTGTTACTTTTAACACAACATGTGTTATACTTGAACACAAAATCAAGACAAAATGACTCATAATGTGTTAAAATTACACATAATGTGTTAAAAGCTTACAGCACAATGATGTGTATAAAATTAACACATCCTTTCTAAGAGTGCAGCGCTTTTCAGATTGATGAAATTTGTACAATATCAGAGCGTTTAAACAATGAGAGTAAGCAGGGTTAGCTTTAGATCTGCATGAATTAGCTCATTATAAATTAATTGTTCTGACCTTTATGCATTTTGTATTCAAATGAACTTAGGTCTTTAAAGGTCGATATGCAGAGAAGAGCCAAAAATATGTCTTATCTGGTCGAAGTTACACAATTTGTGCACTCTAAAGTGCCCTCTTTTTTAAATGTTAGTCCTAAGAATGAGTCATTTAATCCACAGAAGCATGTATTCAATATAGCCTACTGTGAAAGAACGAAAGCCTAAAATCTTGCCCAAATGTTGCTCTTCATTACAGCATTACTTGTTGACTTTTCAATTACTATTCTGATCGCAGCGTGCTGTGTATTCCCTCAGTGCATTAAGTGCTGATTGCATTATTTATTAACAACAGCCATCATTGCTGTTGATCCAAGTTCCTCCATTTCCTCAATTATTGAAAGATAACACCAGCCGAGATGATATCTAACAAACGGTTAAAAGGAGCTGTTTTCATTACGCTGCCATGCTTGCATGTTTTTTATGCGGTATGCAATAGGATATTAGGGTGCGTATTTGGCAATAATGGTTATGTGTCGTTTTAATAAAGTGAATAGCATTGCAATGGTTTTATTTTTCTTAGTTTAACAATATGCACTCATTTAAGTGTATTTTGTATGGGCTTCGATTTTCTGTGCTTATAGTTTTTGAATGTGAATGTTTCTTAAAGCTAAAGTTATTTGTGAGACTGCGGACATCATAAAAAGCCGGTAATGATAGCACCTCCATCTCACTGTCCGATTGTGCTGACACATCTAACAGAAGACCTCATTAAAAGCTCAAACTCACCCTTCTGAAGCCTGAAAATATAGCGCCACTAACTCAAAGATACAAACAAGAACTTGGAGAGTTATTTTGGTCCCTAATGGAATTGGGACCTTATCTGACTTTGTTATCAGTTGATTAAGTAATGCATTGTTCCCTTAGAGACGCTTTCCGTCTGAGTTTCTCGGAGTTTCAAAGGTGAAGCCAAGGTCAGATGTAATCTAAACTCATGCGTACTCGTACCTCACAGAGCTTTACTGAGCATGCCTGCTGGCCCAAATGTAATTATACTTTATGTGGTTTGGCCAGACAAATCAGAAGATAAATGCATTGCATCCTGACAATTGTTTGAAAATGTTGCTTCTGATTTCTTTTGCAGAAGGTCCATGAAAATAGCTTTGCGGATCGTGGCTTTTTTGTAAGAGTGATTTCCTGCAACTTTAATCTCCATATATCTTATATATATATCTTAAAGATACATTCTTTAATTACATATTAGCAGTGACGTTTACATGCAGTTTGTTTCTACCAGTCTGGCAATATTTAGCAATAATTTTTCCATGTGATCACATTAGATAAACTTCTCTGCAGGCGCTTTTGGTTTAGGTTAATTTAAAGGCTCATGAAGTACGAAACAGCATTTTATGAGATGTTGACATCTGTGGACTATCTGTGAATCCTAAAAGTAGCAGAAAACTAGGTAATTGTGAGCTTTTTTACTTTATTTTGTGCACAACCTGGTTGTGTTATTTCAGTGTACTATAGCTGATGTCTCATAGTTATTCATGAGACTGCATATTCTTATCCAATGAGAAGACGTTTGCTTAATTATTCATGCTTGCATGTGCTGTGTTCCTATGACAGACACTTCACATGTAGAGGCGTTCATGGGACGCAGTATTTGTTTCTGTGCTGTAAAAATGCTAGCTGGGCTAGCAGTTTGGCTGCGGGTGGTTGGCCATCAACTACTGACCCACCAAAACCATTTTTCTTGGCAAAGCTTTGAGAATTTTAGACAGGTGGGCTTCGGCCTTGCTTATGAAAGCACTTTGTGTCTAGGCAAGCATATGGTACCATGTCCTAAGGACTTTTCCATCTCTTTAAATACAGAACAGGGTAACACTTTATTTTATGGTGTCTTTGTTACACATAATACATGTAATTATTATTGTAATAACAGTTAATTATGCATAATTACATGCAACTAACCCTAAACCAAACCCTAATCCTAACCCCAACCCTATAGTAAGTACATGTTATTAATGATTATTACTTAGTACTTAAATGTATAATTACACTGTAACAGTGACACCGTAAAATAAAGTGTGACCCAGAACAGTTTTACTTGATTTTTGTTTTAATTAAATATTATTATTAATTAATATTACATTCTACATATGCAAATTAGTCTCCGCCTCTACTCAATCGCACAGCCCGGACCACACTGTAAAAAAGTGATTAGTTGTCTCAACAACTATGACGTATTATGATAAGTAGCTTTTACTTAAAAACATACATGTTTACAACATTTTTGACATTACTTAACATGTATTGTTTATGCAACACAAAAAAAATCAAAGGTATGCATGAAGTGAATTGAAAAATTTGAGTTATTTCAACTACAATAAAATTAAGTAAACACAACAAACATTAAGTGTAATGAACTTACAATTATAAGTAAAAATGCTGTGAGTATTACACATAAGCACTCGTCCCTGAATATTTAGATTATTCATGTTTTTTCAAACAATAAGAGCTGATGGAGCATTTAAACGGTTGTTATAAAGAGGTTTAGGCTCTGTTTAGTATTATTGATGTTGTTCTGTTGTAAATTATAGCTTTCTGTGAAGTCACCGTTCAGGTAATCATTGTTTACTTTGGTAAACATGAACCCTGTTTAACACATATTTTCACAATAATGAAAACCCACATCAAAAATGCACTTTGCTGTGCCTTTCTGTGATAAAGCAATTTCATTAAATGACTGCTATAGAAGCAGAAGAAGAATTTTTTTAATAGTCTTTCTTGTAATATGCATTGGTATGTAGGATTGTGGCCAAAACTGGTATTGCAATCACAAAACTTGTGGCTAAAACTGGTACTGCAATCACACAACTGGTGGCCAATACACAACATGACAACATAAACATCATGATGGTTGCAACTCCACTTTTTAAATGACAATATCCTGGCCAGACCACTATTGTCAGTGATATAAGTATTTGAAATGCGAATTATTTCTTAATGTCTACTGACATATCAGGGCCATTTTATGATTAATTGATATACATTTCTTACATACTGTTCCTTTAAAATTTATATGAACCATTTTTGCATGATACTTTTTAAGCAAATTCAACTTGAGGAGATTTTAAGTAAATCTAACACATATTTTTTTAGTATGCGAATTAGTCCCTGCCTCCACCCTTTCTTATGCATAAATAGATGCTAATTTCTGTAGTTTTCTGTAGACACATATACTGCCAAATCCGGTTTCACAATGCCTACGTGAACTGTGCGTTTGCCGCACTAATTGGTTTCAGCGCCGATGTTAGCAGGTTAGACTATTACACACTGCATGTGAGTGATGATGTGATTTTTTTCGTGTGAGAAATAACTACTAATTGTCCCATAACATCTCATAATTATAAGTTAACTTATAATAAGACTCTAACTGGACAAATACAGCAAGCAACTTTGTTGCTGCGTGTCGCCAGTCTCTTTCAATTAAGTCGCTAGCAGGTGTACCTAGCTCTGGTTACCATAGAAACAGTGATGAACATCACTACTGTTAAGATTTTATTTAATGTTGACATTAAATCAGTTTCGTCCCACTGCAAGGCAAAATGTTGTATATTATAAATGACACAAAGATGAACAGGAATTAATGCATGTTCTTCAGCATCACGGTGAGCCATTGGTTTGGTCCGTCGCTGTCTCAAGTTGGTGAAACCTGCTAAAAGTTCCTATTAAAAATTACTGAGATCATATGAGAGCCAGGGTCAAAATCAAAAAGCTTTATTTGTCTCTTAAAGAGGATTTTCCGTTATTTACCTTGTCCTTGACTCAACCAAAGAGATGTAAGCATTCCACAGTATTGTTTTAAAAGCTCATTTTTTAAATTAGCACCCATTTGTTCTTCTCATTCATGTTTTCTTCATTTCAACCATCTTTCCCTTCCAGGTTTTACCTTTTTTCACATTCAGACTGCACTTTCTATTCTGCGACTGTCACAGTTCTGACACACACATATGCGTAGGTAAACCCCAAAGCCCAAGGCTTTGGCTGACACCTTTTCATTTATCACGCTGAAGACAAAAAGATCTTCTCATTTCATTAATTTTTTTGTGTGAAATTTACATCGGAAGTGAGCTATCAGGCAGGAGTTGTCACAGTGTTGTGAGGAGTTCTGCGTTTGATGGAGATACCTCTTAGAGAAAGAGCCCTCATACTGATGAAAAGACGACCAAAATGACACCATCATAAGCTTTGCTTCCAACTCCGAGGGCGGGCGGTGATTTATTGAGCAATTTCTTGCATCTTTATTTGGATAGATGCAATATCGCTGCAGTGGTAATGCCTTGGTTTCTTTTGTTTTCTTTATTGCACAAATGCTTTTAGTAGTCAATAATGCTTTTCCTGTCGATAACTAGCTTGAATTATAATGGAAGCTCAACGTGGAAGAGGATTTTAGATGAGCATTACTACATGAGATATGCTTTGAATGTGTTTCTTTAAAACACTCAACTACCTTTAACAACTATTTACATTATGTAGTTTGCACCTATTACAATCTTAGCAGCTCATAAGGTTTTTGGCTGAGAGCTTCACGGTGTAACCGTTAATTCGTGCGGTACGACCATCAGCACCATAATGAACTTCTAAATAAGGCAATTACGGCAAAAACTCCTCTCCCCAGATTGTCGCACATCATCACGCTAAAGAGTTTGCATCGTTTCTGACGAGAACCTTTAATTGAATTTCTCCAAAGCGAAATCCAATCAGCCATATGGCAAAGCTCAGCAATATTTCCTGCTGCCTCCACACATCTGAGAAATTTTCATGGCACATGGTCAATGTTTCCTGCTGGAAGAGCCCACCAAGAGGTGCGCTTATGTTTTCTCACACCCTGCGGAAAGCTGTCATTGAATTACGGGTATGTGTGTGTGGCAGCTGTCCCTCTGGCCGCAGCAGGGCCACGGCTGCTAATTGCAGTGTAATGGCTCCAGCAGAAGGGAGGTCGGGGGACCTGTCTGCTTTGATAAGGGACTGAGACATTCTTGAGATCTTCGTATATAATTGCAGTTTGAAAACAAACAGCACTCCATTTAGCACACATGGTGGGAGATAATTGATAGTCATTGAGTACAGTATATAGCAGTGGCGGTCAGTGGAGGCCCATGTGTAATCAAAGTTTAGTGTCTTCTGAGGATTTTTGTGAAAGTGAGCATCTCTTTTATCATAAACCCCTTTGATGCATGAGCAACAAACACATATTTTGACATGACGAGCAACACACATGACCCCCCAAACACATATTTTGAATTTGCACCTCTCGGAGGAGAAGTCATCAGCCACCACTGGTATTTAGACTGTAAAAACGTATCTCTACAAAGGTAATAAAGTAACTTAAATAAGATTTTTTTATCTTTGACTTTTTATTATTTTGTTGATTTATTATCAACAAGTTACCCTTTGGTTATCACTCGGGCAAGACCCTTTTAAAAGGTCCTAATATGTACTGTACAGATATGTGTGCATTGTATACCAATATGTACCTTTAAGGTGCTAATAAGCTTTTATTGGTACCAATATTTACCTCTGAGAAACTAATTTGAACTCTTTAAGTACAAAGCTGTAAAAGGGTACAGCTCTAACCAGGGTAAATATTTTTTTCAGATATTGCATTCAATTAAGTGTCCTGAAGTTTGTTGCATTCAATTTTTACATCTTCTTAATCTCAGATTTGTTTACAGTGTAGTGTATAGTACACACACACACACACACAAACAAACAAAAACATGTGCAGAGACTCTTTCTGCATTAGTATAATTTGCCCTTTTTACAGTCTTGATCAAAGGAAACCATAAATAACTCTAAATAAAGAAAAAGCGGTATGTTAAAGGCGGAGTCCACGATGTTTGAAAAACGGTTTGGAGAAGGAGACGGGCCGACTACCAAAACACACTTATAGCCAATCAAATCAAATCAAATGCCGGTTTGCGTATGTGTGGGGCGGGTCTATCAACAGAAGGTCCAGATTCTATTGGGGTAGGGGCGTGTTTGTTTAGGTGATTTCAAATATCAACATTGGCTTTCAAACATCATGGACTCCGCCTTTAAAGATAACATGTAAAGACTATGCTTATGTGGAGCTATAAAAACGGTGCCGTGGTGATCATTTCTGAATGTATGTGCAAGAAGAACACAACCAGCAGACACTTGTGCTTTTTCACTCTCAGCACTTTTAGCAAGCAACTGAACGCAGCTGTCTGTTTGTCCTTGGCAGAAATCTTTAAAGGGCCCATATTATGCAAAATCCACTTTTTCAAGGTGTTTGGACATAAATGTGTGTTGGCAGTGTGTGAACACAAGCACCCTACAATGAAAAAAATCCACCCACTCTTTCATTTTTAATCCCAATTAAACCAAAGCAGTCCCACAAGATATGCTGTTTTGATTCTCTTGTTAATGTGACATCACACTGATAAAGCCCCGCCCACAGCCACTGACTGACTGTGAATTGTAGGCTGTCTGCCATATCACAATAGTTTAATTCAATTTGATTTATATAGCACTTTTCACAGTTGGTAAGCAGCTTTACATTAATAGAATCAGGGGAAAACAGAAAAATCGACACACAACATAAGAAGCAAAATACAGCCGCTATGAATAAACTTTACAAGTGACCTTATTAATAATGTAACTTATAGAAGAGGGTGCTTAGTTAAGCCAATGTCGGCTGACTCCCCATGGTTGAAAAACTCCCTAGGAGAAAAACCTCCAGACTTTTTTTAAGCCTAGAAGGAAAAAGTCCTAGGAGGGAAAAACCCTTGGGAGGTATATATCTCGACTGTATATATATATATATATGGGATGTAAACGAAGAGGGAGATTAAACGGGTTCTGACGGACGAGATAGGGAGAGAGAAACAAAATCCTATTAGCGTAGGGGCCGTTCACATGTATAGTGCAAGTGTCACACAGTGTTGTGATTTAATATCTGCTCTGTTCCAGAAAGGCTAGCTATTGCGGCATTAGTATATTACCCAGACGAGTTATGTGAACGCTTTGTTCCGTACAGGCTAACTATTGCGAGTAGGGATGTCAAATTATGCATTTTCCCATATTCGATGGTCATTTAAATTTACGATCAATCAATCGAATAATCGTTAACAGTAATAGTGCAATAAGCCATTACAGCAGTGGCATATAGCCAGTGACATAAAAGTGTGCATAAAAACGCCAGCTTCCTCTCGCGAATTAAAAGATTTTATTTTGTCTAAATAATATGCTAGTGGGATTGTAAAATGAGTCAATGTAGATGATAAAAATCATCAATTTAATCTCGTAACGAAATATAATGACTAATAGACACAGTAAACTCCGCCTCATAACGGGCACTCCGCATGCATCCATGACAAAATAAAAGTTTCATTATCATCAAGTGTTATTTTTCTAGTTGTTCACCTCGCTTTCTGAGTCGTCGATACACCGCTTGTTGTAATTATATCCAAGAAGCACACGAAAGGGCACTTTTCCCGTCGTTACCTCAGCTTTAGACCTGCGGCGTACTTTCAGCAAAGATGCTTATGTTATGAAGACTTCAACCTTCCATTAGAAAACCCGCAACAGTGTTTAGCGTGTAGCGCCTCAGCAAGTCATGAGGATGATCAATAATATATGTTGCGGGAGTTCAGAGAGTAACGACAGTCAGTTACAGTTTACATTTAACAGTTTCTTGCTAGAATTTAAGTTTTTCATTTTAATCTGTTTATTAAAAACGGCTTCTGGACGCCTTCCCTGTGTAAAGCAGCGTTAGCAGCGCTGCTATGCTAATCTTGCAGGCTTCCCTGAAGAAGCTCTTTGCTTTCAGTATCCTAACTGTGTTTAGATTTTCGGCATCGGACCCTCTCAGATCCACTGCGGATGCAATTTTGTTACGTTAGCAGCCAGCCTCGTCTCGAATGAGGACAAAAACCCCAAGTGTGTGTTTGGCATCGAGCATCATTGTGATCATGGCTAGTTTAACTTCTTCGCGCTTGGTTAGTTTTTTCATCAGCTGTGTATGTGCTTTGCGCAGGCGCCGGACACACGTGCTTGCTTTTTCAACAATCGTTAAGTTTTATCGATTTAATTCTTATCGACAATTAATCGAAGATCGATTAATTGTTAACATCCCTAATTGCGAGATAAGTACATTTACTAGACAAATTATGTGAATGCTTTGTTAAAGAGAAAAGTCTTAAGTTTAGAATCAAAGTGATGGACTGTGTCTGATTCAATAATGATATACTCTTATCTCAGACAGTATTTGCGGGAATCAGATCTATTTAAGCGCCCACTGTCTCTTTTCGTAAGGGATTGAGGAACTGTAGCACATTTGCATTTAAAGTTACAAACACGAAAACAGTGCATTTTGCTCCCACCCAAACAGAGACATTTTGGACATGCCATAAAAATGATCTGTGGGGTTTTTTGAGTAAAAACTTCTCAGATATATTTCGAAATATGAAGTATTACTGAATGTATAATGTTATGGTAACAGCATGATGCACCTGTCAGGGCAACATAGAAAATTGCCAGCTTTGATCTCATACCTCCAAAACAGGATAATTATAAGTGCAAGCATGTGAGTACAGGATTTCTGACTTCATTCTCAGCAGGGTCACGGCTCAGAGAACGACCCACTGCACATGATCTGCAGACCATCGCAATGACACAAAGCACAGTCGGTTAGGATCCAGAACCCACCAAGGGGCACAAGCAATCAACACTATGACACTCGGCTTTCACGACGTATCGCAACGCTTGGCTTGTATTGATTGTTTCTGTCTGGGTCTTATAACTGAGTGGCTAGGTAGAGTAATAGATAAAGGTCTGGATAGCTGCCCAAGTTTCCTCATAGATCTTCTTTTTAACTTTCCATTTGACTTTACATCTGTCTCAAACACGCTTTTCTAGCATTTTTAAATGCTATTTTAACTCTCTAATCAATATTTCTGTTCTCACGATGGTCTGTTTGATTAAACCCATTTTGTTTTCATTCTGTCCTCATCACAGATGCACATTTGTAAAGACGTGTTTGAAGTTTTGCTATTGACATATCTTTGTTTTTTGGTCCTCCTATTCCCGGGTCGCAAAGGATGCTGAACACGTTTTATGTCATTTCATTTCAAACCCCTCGAAAAACTAAAACAGCATGAATTTCTGAACTGAAACGATCAATGAAAGTCCACACTGGGAAAACTAAATAGGAGATTTCTGCTGTAAACTAGAATCCTGTTTACCAATGCAATTCTCACTTAGGTTTAGATAGATCAATACTGAGATTTTGTTAAATTTGTGGGTGTTTGAAAGGACTCCTTCCTGTCCTTGGCATAGGAGAAAAACAACCTTCGGTTGGTGTCCATCTTGCAAATGGACTGTGTATATAAAGGGTTAAAATGTAATCTCCCCCCCCATTCACCAATACAGAAGTGAGATCAATGGGGGAAGTCAACCATGAAGAAAGAGTCTATCTCCAGACACAAGCAGTATGGCATCTGCTACAAGCTCTCTAGGAAGCTTTGGGCTCACCTGCCACCCCATTCTTATCACAAACGTCCATGGCTGTCAATCATGCCTGTTTGAATATTACTATTAGACCCATTGAGCAGTTTCCTTTCAGATAATAATTCACCCAACAGTCAATGAAATACAAGACAAGAGGCTTGTTTGTCTGCCTTTGATCAAATTATTGGTTGTTCTTTTAATTTGGATTGATTACCGGACTGCTCTCTAGGCGCACTGATGGTGAAAAATGGAAAGCCGATACAGATAAAGAGATTTTAATGAATTTTTGCGTTGCTCGGCGATGACAGGCCCTTATTTTGTGGCATTACGTCTAGAGAATTCCTCACAGATGAGACAAGCTTTTACACATCAGATAAAGGTTAACTAAATTTATAAGACATGTATATCAAAGCTTTATTTCAGGGGAAGGAGGGGAAATGATAATGATATTCTCATCCTATTTAATCACCTCAATCCCATCATGCCGCAGTGTAAAGGTCACACATGGTTCCTGTTGACATTCAGAGTTGTACAATAGAGAATAGAAAAGACTGAAATTTGTTGTATAAACACAAAACAGGATATGCACAACTCTTGGGTTTAAGGGTCAGTTTTCCAGACACGGTTTGGATTAAGCCAGGACTAGGCCTTATAATAAGACATTTAAGGAGTTTTTACAAAGATACCTTACAAAACCCTACTGAAAAATCCAGCTAAAACCAGCATAAGCTGGTAGCTGGTTTTAGCTGGTTTAAGGTGGTTTACGCTGGTCCTCCCAGTCTGACAAAGCTGGTCATGCTGGTGGGACAGCTGGTATTCCAGCATGACCAGCTAAGTCCAGCTAGACCAGCTTAAAATGTGACCAAAGCACACCTAGACCAGCTACTACACCAGCAAAACCAGCTTCCTACACCAGCAAAACCAGCTAAAACCAAGCTGGGGACCAGCTAATACCAGCTCACCAGCTTATGCTGGTCTTAGCTGGATTTTTCAGTAGGGAAGACAATACTGGTGAGCATCTTGAAACAAAACAATGGTTAAGATATGTCAGTACAAGGTGTTAAATTAAGGGAGCTCAATCTTGCATTTTAGTCTGGGACTAGGGTACTGTAAGCCCTGTCCAAAAAACGGCCCAGAAATGTTTCATATATCATGCTTTCCAGATGAAATTTCAATTATGACAAAATTAACCTCAAGATAACAATAGTGGTTCGACTTTTAAGGTTGAGATTTACACTTTACATGCGTAAAGCTTGTTTTGGTAGCTTCAAAAGGCAAAACTATTGCTAAAGCTGGTACCTTAGGATATTAGCGTTCGTTCTTTTAAGAAGTGGGATATATTATAGCAGAGCTGCATGGGAGCCTTAGAAATGGTCAATTATTTTTACTGCAGTTTATTTTTGCCAGGCAGCCATTTTGACATGTGTCGATACATACAATCTACTTTTCAACTTTTGAAAATGTAACACCAGCGATTAAAGCTAGTGATAGCACTGCTTTGCTGTTTGGCAAAAAAAAAATGCTTTACCCTAGAGTAAAAAAAACTAGATTTTCTTAGAATAATCTTGCATACATTCATATTTGCCATCGTTTACAATATGAAAACATTAAATTTACTATTAGCTAAATATGTCTGTTTGCTGAAATGTATTGTGGTTAGACAGACCTTGCTTTATTAATCACTGCTTTGGTCTATAAAACGCAACGAGGACTTTGGCTTGACAGTTTAACAACAAAATGTGCTCTGAAAATGAAATATTTCAGCTGTTTGACCATTTCACTGCACTCTAAATCTAAAAACATTTAGGGAAGGAGGGGGAAATCCACTAAGAATGCACCCTGACAGTATATTATGTAATTGCATGCATTGTCTGCATTGTTTTACTATTCACTAAAGTTATTATGCAAATCAGATAATGAAACAAACATACACACATACACACACACACACACACACACACACACAACTGGGCATGTTCATAAGCTGCAGTGTTAACTATATTGCATAAATAGTATGGCATCCTAGGGATGCTTTTTAAAAATATCTGATCGTTTTTAAAAATATCTGAATATCTGTCAGCCTGACAAGTTAAATAATACACATATTTATATTGTCAAAGTGTCAGTATACTATATTATCTGACCCACTCCACACTCTAAGATAAAAAGTATAATTGTACCTTCTCTGTCACTGGGGTGGTACCCCTAAGGTTCCTTTTTGTACCTTTATGGGTATACAACACATTAAAATGTTGTACCTTTTGGGGTACAATATTATACCTTAGGGCCTATTGTGTACCAGTTAAATGTTATGGGTACAAAACATTTATCTGTACCTTTAAAGGCAGGATAGGCAGGAATTATCTAAAAAAACTTTTTTTACAAATTTGTTCTTAACTTTCTTTATATACCAATACATAAGTAAAATGTAAGTACTCTGAAAAAGAGAGTATAAAAATCGAGTGTCTGTAGACCTCTCACGACTGTTTTAAACACAGCTAATTTTTCCATTCACTCCACCCCCTCCCTTCTGGGTTTTTTCTAAAGCCACGCCCCTAAAACACATGAACCCGCGACGCCAACCGGCTCTGCCGGGAGAAGCATTTACCTGAGACGAGCGGAGAGGAAGGAGCGCAGTGCATTTAGTAACATCATGTCAGAATCACATGTAATAATACACCTAACTTATCACTATGAATATAAACGAATAGGATGGCTTTTAGTACTCACTATTAAGCCAGTGTTTTGCATGGAAGAGTTTCCGTGATGAAAGCATTGTTGACTCTGATGAGGACTACACTTTGGAGACAATACCACTACCGCATCGTCGACTCGAGGAAAAGCCACGCGATATTTACTCTCGTTTGATTTCTTTGTTTATTCCTTTTTTTGCCTTGTTTGCCTTCGCTGACTGGATATGCAGGTACTGTGAGTTCTGAATGCTTTTTCTCTGACGCACTTTTGCTCTTCCTTTGCTCTGCCTCGTGCACGTTCAAATCAATCGGGTGTGCGCATGTGTGGGCAGATCCCATAGCAACAGGGGTGGTGCCATGGTCGTGAGAGAGAGTGATAGTCGCGCAAGCCAATCATTTGTTTCGTCCCAAATGGAAATAATGACCTGTGTTTAAAACAGTCGTGAGAGGTCTAAAGACACTCAAGTTTTATACTCTCTTTTTCAGAGTACTTACATTTTACTTATGTATTGGTTTATAAAGACAGTTTAAACAAATTTGTAAAAAAGTTTTTTAGATAATTCCTGCCTATCCTGCCTTTAAAGATACACAATAGGCCCCTAAAGGGATACTCCAGCCCATCAAAATGACCCCATGATTTACTCACCCCGATTACCTGCAAAATACCTTTATTAACCCTACGTGGATTACTTCTGTGTAGGATGAATGCACTTTTTTGGGCTTCAAAGGCAGAAGTTGTTCCCTGATCCCTGTTTTCTACCATTTTAAGCTTGGAAGAGCAAGGACATTTACTAAAATAACTCCAAATGTGGTTGTCTGAAAGATGATGGACAAATGTATTTCGGATTGCTTGAGGGTGAGTATATCATTGGATAATTTTGGTATTTGGCTGGAGTGTCACTTTAATGTATAGTAATGTACCCCGAAAAGAAATGGTACAAAACGGAACCTTAAGGGGACTGCACACCGGACGAGAAGTGCCACAGCGTGTGTAGGACAACTCGGAGGTATCATACAGCGGACATGCACATTCAATTGCGCGACCTTAGTCAGATAGCATCTACTTTAAAATGAAAAATATGCGTTAGCAGCCAATGTTAATCGCTAACCATATGGGACATCCCTACTGTAATACCCAGCTAAGACCAGCATAACCTGGTATCTGGTTTTAGCTGGTTTAAGGTGGTTTACGCTGGTCCTCCCAGCCTGACAAAGCTGGTCATGCTGGTGGGCCAGCTGGTCTTCCAGCCTGACTAGCTAAGTCCAGCTAGACCAGCTTAAAAAGTGACCAAAACACAGCTAGACCAGCTTCCGACATCAGCAAAACCAGCTAAAACCAAGCTGGAAGATCAGCTAAAACCAGCTCACCATCTTATGCTGGTCTTAGCTGGATTTTTCAGTAGGAAAATATGATGTTATTTAATGTTAAACTAGATGAGAAGTGTCGCGTTGCGTGTGGTAATATACCTGCTTTTACTGTGCTAATGGCACCATGTTAACGGTACCAGGCAAAAACCCATGTTTGTAAGTCCAGCACAATCTATAATGTGCTTCATCTACACAAAAACATTACACGTTAGCGCTGAAACGCTCCATTCACCTGTTGAATGACTCCACCCCTCAGCGACTAATTCACAAGGGCTTATTTTGATTATTTCTCAGATGTTTATAAGATTATCCCTTCACTCAGGCAGTCTGTCTGTCACCCCAGATTTGAGCTTTAATTTCACCCATGGCTCCCCTCTCCTGGAACTGTTCCCTAGCATAATTGACTTTAACAGGTTTCAGCTCAGCTGTGGCCTGTCTTGGGACTCAACTCTGGGTGACTCTATCTGTCTCTATACCGCCTGATTAATGGTTCGCTCCGGAGGGGAGGGATGCAGTGAATATTGAGGCCCACAACCAGGTGTCTGTTCAACCAGGGGCCTGGCGTTATCGGGCAGCCGTACGGAACAGACCTGCTTAAGAGTAATCCCGCTTCCCTGTGGACATGCGATGGACAGCCATCAGCCTGTACCAAACCACACACTGCAAGTCCACACACACACACCATCAGTTATCATATCACATGGAGGGTGGAGGAAATGTATTTGCCTGTGCTGTGTTCATTATAAATTGCTTAACTAGGAAAGGCAGTCAGGTGAAACTGCAGCACAAAAGGTTTAATTACAATTTTGCATCTTTCTCTTAGCTCTAAACTCAAGCATGCGTCTCATCTCTAGTTTCTTTTATCATCCTTCTGTCTCACAAGCACACAGCCTGGACATCTCATAGATTTATATTGTGTTCATACATTAAGCAAAACTTTGGCTGATTTTCTTTACTAGTGGGGAGCTTTAAATACGTTTTACTATATTTGTGGAGACATCTTGTCCTGTAGCTCAATTGATAGAGCATTGCGATAAGAGCGCAAAGATTGTGGGTTTAAATCTCTAGGGAGCACACCAATATACCCTTGAATGCATTAGATAAAAGTGTCTGAATGCATAAGCATATTATTAATTTGTATGATGTAGCATGCCAACATTAATAAGCATAACAATACCCAGCATACACACATATGTACCAAAATGTACAAAAATTGATTATTGTTTCTGTAGCTCAAATAGTAGACTCTTGCACTGACAGCCCATAAGGTCATGGGTTTGATACCCACATATTGATATGCATGCTTTGGATTAAAGTGTTAACCAAATGCATAAATGTATTTTTGTGGCCTAATGGTTATATAGTCAGGATTATGACACGAGAGTTCAAGTCTCAAGGTGCCAGGTTGCCACTGAGGTGCCCTTGAGCTAGGCACCTGTCCCCCATTGCACCCCAGGCACTGCAGTGATAGCTGCCCACTGCTCCGAGTGTGCGTGTGTTCACTTCTTCACTAAATGCACATTTTAAGTATGGGTTACCATACATTGGTTATTATGCCACTTTCAATTTGTATGATTGCCAGCAATAAGTGACATTTACTGTACATTAACTCTTCCACCATTTTGAATTTACCTTTCCCTAAGTGGTCATTTACACTACAACAATTTTAACCATAACGTTTTTATTTGGTTTGGCTGTTCATTTACACAACAATGAGGTTTTTGGGTCCTGAAAATGCAAACTTTTGAAGACCAGTTTTTAAATAGATTTTTATAATGATGCGTTGTCATTTCCATGTAACCTGTTTAAACCTGAATTTGATAATGGCCGCTTCTTGCACACGTGTTGATTCATGCCACACTTGAGATGAATCCATAGGTTGGAACATCCCAGTTTAAATGTCCAACCTCAGTCCTCAGTGCATTCCACTCAATCACACCTCATGTGTTTACCACAATGTCACATAAGACGGCAAGAAAATGTCACGTTGTTGTGCCAATTATGGCAAAAACAGTTACTGTAAATTTTTGATGTTCATGTTCATAAATATTACAGGTTGTAAATTTTTTTTAAAGGTGTTTACGGTTCACATAAGATTGCAAAGAGCTATTTGTCTTGTCCATGATGTCAAATTACTTGTCTTGCGGAGATTGTGGTTGATCGATCTGCCCTAAGTTCAGAGGCAAGAAATCTGAAATATCTGAAATAACTTGCCGTCCAGACATTTACTTCTGGTTTTGAGATGGGAAATATCCAAAATTCGAGTTGCCTGGAATGCAGCATCAGTCTATAGGCATGTTCGAGTAAAACAAAAACAACAATGACATCCTACAGTTTTTGTGCTGCTCAAAATACTAAGTTAATCCGACAAAGTTTACAAAATTTTACCACTCTATAATGCAGGGTCACTTGTAATAATAAGGGCCAATCTCATTTCTCTGTCTTACCCCTTCCCCTTTGTCTTCGTCTTCTCCTTGCCCCTCGAAACCGAGTAAAGGGAAAAGGGGTAAGACAGATTGTTCGTCTAAAAAATGAGACTCGATTACCGTTTGCGTCACCTTCCCTTGCCGCTAACTGGCTGCTACGTAAACAGACAAGCGTTGACAAACAAAGAAGATGCCATTGTCTCAGGTTGTGGTATCAATTGCCTGAGCGGAGCTCCACAAATAACGCATAACTTAGCTGCTAGCTAGCGCCTTAACTAGCGATTCAAAACAAAAACATTACAATTAAAACCGCTTGAACATTTTATTAAAAGTATCATAAAACATGAGTGTCATAATATAATCTCAATTAAGCTGCAGAAAATAATGTTACTTTTATTTGTGCGACTCCTTGACAGTTCGACGTTCATCAATAAAACATCTTGATGCCGGCTCTCCTGAGATATTCCTACGTGAACGTTTACCCCTCTCTTTCAAGTGTGGTCCTTATCACACTTCGTTTCAAGGGCTATGTATCCCTACCCCTTGGACCTCGCCCTTGATCAATCTGAGAATTGAGACACCACTTCACCTCACATGAACGCGCAAAACCGAGGTGAAGGGGACGCACCCTAAACCTTCCTCATCTTATGTCAAAACAAATCAGCTTGATGCTTGTTAGAATGTATCTTTCTGTATAGACGGTTTCATTGTATGCACGCATGTTGCCGTGGCCATGCGTCTGGACGAAACTTAACTTCCAGTCTCTGTTTGTTTAATGGTTTGGCTAGGGGCTAAACTGAACTCTGTAACAAATATCTTGTCGAAAATAACAAATGATTTAGTTTCCTAAGGACAAGGGGAGATGGCGATCATGGATCACTGCTATGTTAAGAAAGGTTTGGCAGCCAATCTGTAGTTAACATTGTATACAAATAATTTTACACAGTAACGTTAGCTCAGCCCATACGGCAAAAAGATATATATTTTTTTATATATTTCAAAGAATGGTCAAAAAATATATTTGCTGAAATATATTTTGCAATATGTTTACAAAAAATGTTTCAAACATATATTTTGTATATTTTTAAAATAAAAAAAATTTAAAGCATGAAAAAATAAAGCTTCCATATATTTCAATATAAGGAAATTTATTCATGTTGCATTGAAATATAAACTTTTTTTTTGTTACAATTAAGTACAAAATTAATTTAATTTTAATTAATTTTAACCTCAAAACTATACTATATAAAATTAATGTATAATTAGCATATATAAAAAATGTATTTAGCATATATTTTTGTCCAGAGAACTGTATTTTTTGCTGGAGTGTAGTTTTTGATATGTTTAAGCTATAATTTGAACTAAGGTAATCTATTTTGCTTGTTATTAGAAACAAACTACTTTAAAATCTACTCTATTGTTATTGATTCTTTGAGAAAGTTATGTTTGTTCCACTAAAGCCGTTTGTTTATGTTGTTATTGCTGAAACCATCAATACAAATGCGCATTTGCGCAAGCTTGTAGTGGTCCTTTTTACTGGCATACGTTATACAGTGGATTTAGTCTTCAGGAATGCATGTAAACATTGCTCTTTTTACAGCATTGTTGTGCGTACTTGAAATTTTTCATAAACGCAAAGGAGAAACTTTTCAGTTGTTATGCATGGGCGTCGGAACCATAGTATGTGGGTGGGACAAGGCCCACCAACTTTTTAACATCAATTATATTAAACCCACTCACTTTTACCATCTCTAATTCAGCGCATATGTCTGTTCACTTTTCAGAGCATCGTTAGTGAAATCCACTCCACCTGAGGAATACACTAATAAATTAAACTCCACAAGTTGTGAAGCATCTATCTCTCTTGTCACACACCGGCTCGCTCTTTCTTTCCTCTCCTCTTTCCCTCTCCAGATATCAGCATTCTAAGTGAGCAGATCATTTATTTTTGGTTTCTGGTTTTCTGTCTAGATGTTCTCTTCTTTCCCTCGCATACACACTGCCTCCACTGCCTCTTGAAGGGTAATGCTTTTTTCTTCTTAGATAAAACCCAGCCACCTCAAAAGCGCCCAATTAAAATCAGCACTGACAAGTCCTTTTTTCATGTGCTGACAGGATCACTGTCCCTTTACCTGAGGGGGCTCCAGCTGTTTGTTCCCACATGTCATATCTTTCTTATATGTTTTAACTACTGTAGTTCTTTAAAAGATATCACACTTTTCTCTGTCTTGGCACCTGCTCTCGGGCTCTCATTATTTTAGCCCGTTTCTGACTTTCACAGCTTAAAGCTTTTAATGGCAGCTAATGAAGACCACACATCATGTTGACTTCTTGCTTGGCATATTTGACACCCATATCATTAGAATTGTTACACTTGGCTACTTCCTGTCATCACAATGAGAATATCCTTCATAGAACCATTAATAGACTAAGGAGAAAGTCAAATGGAGTGTAAGGATTGTATTGCCATCCCCGAGGGAAACGTTTTATTGCTCAGAGGTTTCTCTTTCATAGTTCAGGAGACTTAATGGAGTTCTTCATTACAATTTTTCAAGTGTCTACTTCATGTTTAATGTTTTTCCTATAATCTTTTTCTAAAGGATGGCGAAAATAAAAACAGACGAGAAAGACATTTGTTGATGTGCAGTAAGAGCTATATAGAATTTAAAAAGATACAGCAGCTTTGTTTATTTGGTCTTGAAATTGATGCATATAAACCTTATACAATACATTCAGCATATGCATTACCTGGAATTTATCACAAGGTATGGAAAACATTGTGTCCAGTCTGTAAAACCCAGCTAAAGTAATTTTTTGTGGTTTACTGTTTTTACATAAAATCATCCTACATAATGTAAAGAACATTCTGTGAAAATATAACCTTGATATCCTTATATTGACTGAGTAAGGACATGTCAAAGAATGAAATCAATGAGTAAAATCTAACTTTGATGTTCCTAATCTCTGTAGTTCGGAAACACTGCTAAGACATATGGTAGATGATAACCAGGTAACTTGACCAGGAGTCTGTCTATTGAGCCCTTTTCAGACAAACATTACGGAAAATACATGGAAAATGCACTGATTTGTCTGGGATCGTTTGATTTTCGGTTCATTCACACTGCCAATGATTTTCCGGAATCTGTACATGCGTTCACACACAATGCCGTAAAGATCTCATAAAGACGTGACGTATTTAAAGTCCTGCACTTGGTAGGTTTTCTTTTCTCCCCAAAGCGTTTGAAGTTTACTTATTATCCGTTATTTTTCTTTCCAGAAACCGCTCACATGCATTTTTGTCGAATAGCTTATCATAGTTGACGCAATTTTGCCTAGCTTTTCTGTGAAATACGGCTCTGTGTAGTAAATGCCACTCCATCTAAAAGCAACTGATGGCCATTTACTAATCAAGGAACCGGCTTCACTGAAGAAACACGCAGGTTTTTTTTGCACAGCCCTACCGGAATGTTACTAGAACCTCTTTCCGGGAACGATCCCAGAACATTTTGTGGGACGTGTTTGCGTTCACACAGAAGTCTGTGGCAATTTTATGGGTATTTTCTGGGACCAACGTGCTGTGTGAATGGGGTTTAAGAGAACAAGTGACATTAAAGGATTTTTCTCTCCTATATAATATTGCACAGTTCCATTCAGACAGCCTGGTAAAACAGACAATAAGCCTTGTGTAATCGATGGCTTGCCACAAGCTGTTTTCTGTCTATTCAAATAAATGAATGCATTTACTGGGATTAGGAGACCCAGTGCAGCCCAACTGGGATTCAACGATAAGACCACAGATTCAGCCATGCAGCTTTGCACGGATGGAGATAGAGATCGACAGATATCTGCCTCCCAACCATACCTTATTTCTAAATCAACATTTCAATGCAAGGCAAAGTGGCTTAGTATTGGTACATCAGTTCAGTGCTGAATTCCAGCTGGCTGCTGCGCACAGTGGCCACATGCTGTTACAGTCATTAAAGCTATTGTTCCCTCTATGTTCTCAGACCAAACTGAACAATCTCTTGTTAAGATTAAAAAAGAGGTTTAGTCGTATAGGCTCTTTTATAGGGAGATAAAAGGAGAACTATCCTTCAATTATTATTATTTTTAAAGAATTGTCGTCATAAAGCCTTGCTTTATATGAAAAATCTTTAGTAGAGCTTTGAAGCACTTTAATATGACCAAAGTGTACCGTTAAATCCTATGCCAACTAAAAACCAAGACTGCTGTGATTTTGAAATGGCTTTTGGGAGCTCATTGAATAGAATTCACGGCACTTTAAGTGCTGAAGACACGCTCAGACTTTGTTTTATTTTATGTTGTAAAATTTACCTTGCTCATCTAAAAGTTTTAAGTAAAAAACAGCTCTTTAATGGCGCTTTCCCGTTACATGGCCCAGTTAGGCTCCGGACAGCTCACTAGGGTTGAGGGGTTTTCCACTGTGTACAATACCTATTGCTTGCTACTTTTTTATTACCACCTCAGTTGAGGTTTCAAGCAAGCCGCACCGATACTAAAAGTTGATGTGTAAACACTGCAAATCACTGATTGGTCAGAAAATCGTCACTATCAGCGTCATTGTTAAATGTAAGATTAGCTTACCCTCGCGCGCTGTCGCCATCCAAATGCCGAGAATCAAGAACACCATTCCAATTGTAACGTGTTTACGATGATGTCACGGCAGTAGAAGCAGCAAAACTGTAACAATAAAAATCTTTGCACATCTCAGCTTGTTGCTATTCATCCATTCGAAGTGAATAGTGGTAACATTACAAAGACTTCATTTTATGATTAGCGATTTTTTTAGCAACAAATTAATTAACACGCATCAATGTGCAAGGTTCATGCGCGTGACAACCTTGTAGGATATCGAATATGAAAAACGTGCATACGAAAATTACGGACTAGAGTGTGCAAAGGTCTTAAGTGTGTAATCCACCCACTGTAGTGGAAAAGCAAATCGAGCCATAGTAAAGCGAACCGAGTGGTGCCAAGTCATACAATGCAATGGAAAAGTGATTTAAAGGGACATTCCACTTTTTTGAAAATATGCTCATTTTCCAGCTCCCCTAGAGTTAAACATTTGATTCTTACCGTTTTGGAATCCATTCAGCTGATCTCCGGGACTGGCG
The DNA here is from genome assembly GCF_027580225.2 of Misgurnus anguillicaudatus. NCBI lineage: Eukaryota > Metazoa > Chordata > Actinopteri > Cypriniformes > Cobitidae > Misgurnus > Misgurnus anguillicaudatus. The sequence continues at coordinate 17,394,274 of NC_073353.2, forward strand.
GTACCACTTTTAGCATAGCTTAGCATGATCCATTAAATCTGATTACACCATTAACATCGCGCTAAAATATAACAAAAGGGTTTCAATATTTTTCCTGTTTAAAACTTGACTCTTCTGTGGTTGCATCGTGTGCTTGGTAACTTTCAATAGTAGGGGACTATTTTCGGCAGTGCGTAATATCACTACGCCTGCTGCAGCCATGTTACATCAGCAAAGTCCTTGATTATTATGCCAGAATGAGAGTATAGTCCATATCTTCCTAGAAAATCTGAACTTTTAATTTTCTGTCTGTCTTAGTACACGATGTAACTACAGAAGAGTCAAGTTTTAAATAGGAAAAATATCAAAACTCTTTGGTTATTTTTTAGCGTGATGCTAATGGTCTAATCAGATGCAATGGATTGTGCTAAGCTATGCTAAAAGTGCTAGCGCCTGACCTGGAGATCGGCTGAATGGATTCCAAAACGATAAGAATCAAATGTTTAACTCTAGGGGAGCTGGAAAATGAGCATATTTTCCAAAAAAAAGTGTAATGTCCCTTCAACATAAAACACTATAAGATTTACCCCTATTGCAATGAAGTTAATCAAATTGTGTTCATTTGATGACGTTTGGACATTGATCAATTTCAGATAAACGCTGAGACTTAAATGTCAGCTTTGAATCCAAATCGAGTAGTTAATAAATGATTAAGGTTTTAATCCCTGCTGTTCTGTTTAACATAATTGCGGTCCAATGGGCTACTTGTTTATGCACTTGCATGTAATTGTTAATGGTGACTAGCTCACAAAGAGTTTTCATCAAATTAATTGAAATTGAAGACTGTTTGATTAAACTGTCTCAAAATTAATTTCCTTATCATATTTGGATGAAATTGATTTCATGCGGTAAAGTCCATCCATGTTAAAACTCCATACTGCAGCTTTGTCTCTTTAAAGTCCGCCTGTCTGAACGCATTTGCCTCACAATTAATCATACCAATTTCAATTCTTTGAGCAAAGCATATGCTAGATGACAAGCTAATTGTATCCATCAATTTTCTAAGCTCATTTCATATTTACAATTCGGGCAGCTTTAGCAGGAGGCTTACAGTAGCATGCTGATGCTTTGAATTATGGTAGAAAACTTCAAATCCACAGGTAGATTACATTACAGCGGCCCTTTTTGGGATTTGTTACTATTAGGTACATAGCAGTTACTGGGCATCTTAGGTACATCTTTGTACCTAAAGAGTGCATATTAGTACCTCAAAGGCGCATATTGGAACCTTAAAAGTGCATGTCTGTACATAAATGATACATATTAGGACCATTTTAAAGCATTGACAGCTTATATACAGTACCTTTATTTCTGAAAATGCATTAATGTATTTAAAACACAATTTTTGGATAGGAAGGTTTTCCGGAAATACCTACAGTAGCTGGGTCTGTATTTTGGTTTTGCTGTGACATTCACCGTCTCTAACAAAAATACATTGTCAGGCATAGTTAATATTTAATAGCTTAAAGAGGAGTCACATAGCTACAGATAACTAAAAAGCCTCATGTTAAGCTCTGTTATGGGTCACTAGGGACAATTAGTTATATACTGTTTCTATCCTATTTTATTAAATAGATTTTTAAATGTATTGTAAACTGACATTGTCTCAACATTCATACAGAGAGTTACTGCTGTCTGGTCCCTAAATAACTTGGATTCCTGCTCTCACGATGCAATGCTTTAAAAACCTGTTATAGCTTAATGTGGTGTCCTTTAATTGTGTCGAAAGTAAGGCATTAAAGTAAGAACGACACCTTGTGTAAGCTGACAATTATGCTTAACTGAATGTAATTAAATTAGTGTACTGTGATGTTTGCTGTAAGTGTCGTCAAGAAACCTGGAAATAGGATTGTACGTAATGAACGGTTGCTTCATTTTGGTATAATGAAGTGTCATGAGTTTTCCATATGCCACATACGCATAAGGTTTGTGCCCTGACCGAGCTTAAGTTCAGAACTGTAAGACCACCGACTTCTCATCCTCATATGAATTCCCTGCCCGTATCCTAGGCCATCAATGTGCAACGTGACCCGACCCTTACTTACTCTTGTTTAACCATCCATGTCTAAGCACCTGCAACAGGGCCGGTCAATAGCGACAAGATGACAGTGGCCCCTTGGGTTTGGGGGTCTCACAATAACCGGTGAACTGATTGAGTTCACAACCTCGACCCCTCCAGTACTCTGTTCGTCTCCTCTTTACTACTGAGCTGACTTCCCAGCAAACTTGGGATAAAGTGTAATGGCCTTCTTCCGTGATCTCTGGCCGCTTAATTGATTTTTTCCATAGGTGCAGGAGATCTGCATTAACTGAGAGATTTACCAGAATAGATTTTCAGCACTGAATGAAGAGGGATTGCTGCTTGTATTGAAAGACAGTGCTTGTCATTTACATGCAAGAATCTTCGCTTGGAAAAAAATCTCTAGTTACTGTTCCTCACTATCCTTTCTGAATAAAGGTAAAAGGGTCAAAATGTGGTCAATGTCCTAATATATTTGGTAACGTCCTTTTACTTAATAAAAAGCTCTTGCATCGTGACGTATGCACGCCATCCAATCTTCTTCTGTGCACTTAGAGGACTTTGCAGTAAAATTGATGTGGCATTTAACAGATTCTGCCAACAAACCAGTATTAAAAGGATAGTTCGGCCAAAAATGATATTAAACCCATGATTTACTCACCCCAAGCTGTCCGAGATGCATATGTCCATCGTTTTTCAGACAAACACATTTTCAGTTATTTTAGAAAATGTTTTTGATCTTTCAGTTAATTAAATGTGAAGTTACGGGGTCCACGACCTTCAAGTCCAAAAAATGTGCATCCATCCTTTAGAAAATAAATCCAAACGGCTCCAGGATGATAAATAAAGGTCTTCTAATCCGCGCGGTGCTGTTGTGGAGGTGTCCATATTTAAAACTTTATAAGCCAAGGTAACTACCTTCCGGTAGCGCCACCATCTTAGACTCCTCTGTATTCAGGAGAGAGTATTAGCGTAGTGTACACACTTTTCTTAGTGACGTATGACAAATTCGGAGGGCGGGGGCACAGAGCAGCAGCAGAAAAAACTCTGTACGCTGCGTAAAGCTCTGATCTTGAATGCGGACGCGACTAGGATGGCGGCATTACCGGATGCAAGTTGTTTTCGTTTATGGAGTTTTAAATGTGGATATTTCTTCAACGAAACTGCGCGGTTTCCCCTTAGAAGGACTTTGTTTATCATCGTGGAGCCGTTTGGATTTGTTTTGTGAAGGATGGATGCTGGTTTTTGGACTTGAGGGTCGTGGACCCCGTGGCTTCACATTTGATTGACTGAAAGATCTAAAGCATTTCTAAAATAACTGAAAATGTCCTCGCCTGAAAAATGATGGACATATGCATCCCGGGTGGCCTGAGGGCGAGTGAATCATGGATTTAATATAATTTTTGGCCGAACTATCCCTTTAAGCAGATTTGAAGCAAAAGTGTTTCATGGATGTTTAATACGCGCAGAAAGGATTTGGTCAGTTTTAATATCTCATTTTAAAGGATGTAGCAATGTATTCCTTCACCCCATCCTACACCCAATCCAGAACTTTACATTCAGCAAATGAGTGGAGCCTTTTGTTACTGTACCTTCACAGAGTGGCACTAAATCACGTTCCTGTCATCTCTTGCAACATTCAAAAAACAACTACAAACCCATCTTTTCCAAACATATTTGACATAGATATTGACTATCTTGCTTTACTGTGCTGTAATTAATCAGCCCAATGCTGTCTAACACAGAGAAACTTCCACTAGACAGTTTTTCCACATTTCTGTGTTCAGGATTATTTGGGCAGGTCTAAAACGGTGGCTCGATGACGCACTGGAACCACCTAGCATAGCCCCGCCCCTAAAACAACCCTGTACAGCGGTATATTCGAAAGAGATGGCAGCTTTCCTGCGAGTGGACGTGGTTTCAGTGCTGACAATGTTTGAGAGCAGAGAATTCTGCCAGTTTTGAAAACGTATTTTATTTACTTGCCGATTTTTTTTAATAATTTAAATTTGTCTGGGTGGTTAACAACACAACTGAGAACACATTTAATATCGATCTTTAAAACACATATTTTCATGCTCACATCAATAATTCCATTATGTCACTCAACTAATCCACCCAATTACATTTAATGCATCTTGCAAACTTGCATTAATATTGACAAAGACTGAAAAAGGAATTATCTTTCTGTGTGAGGCTTTATAGGACAGGAACAAGAAAAAAACCTCCCCTTTAAAATCTCTAAGCAAGCAGAACATTTTTATCCCAAATAAAAGATGAAATAGAAAATGGAATCTTCAGGATGTTCATACATATCCAAAACTGGGTCAACAGAAAGTTACACCTGCCATTCTCTTTGAAGGTTTTTGCAGGAAGTAATGTTGATGGGCAGATATATTCATGCTATCTCCTCACAGCTGAGTGTGACAGAAATCGCATGAACAAAATTGATCCAGCTTTTCCTTTGCAGTACAATCTTCACTCTGCATCTTTTTTTCCGCTGTCAGGCGGACTGAAGCATGTCACATTCTTGAGGTTTAGAAAACCATTTTGGACACTATAGTGGGCATTTAAAAGCCCTGGGAAATAAGACTGAGGTCAGAGTTGACGGAGGGAGGTAGAGCATGGCATTGAAAGTCGATATATGGCACGTGGGTTATAGAGAAGAAAGATGGAAGAAGGGCATTTGGTGTTAATAGAACGAAAGAATGAGCAGGATGAGCTACCCGGTCCAGCATGCAGTGTTGACAGGTAATCATTGAACGTCAACCAGATGCAGCACAGCTCTGTCTCAGTGTCTCTACACTGTTTTTAGTGTTTCTGATGGAAGATGACAGCCGATAAACTGCCACAATAACCTAGAAAAGGACAATGCTATGGAATGATATTAACTAAAAATCATTAGCATCTAAAAGCCACCAGAGATAATAATGCATTTACTGTGACAGATTTTTATCCCTGGACTGAAAGTATTCTATGTACTAGAAAAACCTGGAGCTGTGTTTTGGTCCAAGCTGGGATATCATCTTGTACTTGTAACAAATAAGCTACCAGCTGGTCAAACCAGCTAAAGCTTGTTTTGTGGGAAATAGTCAATAACTAGCTTAAACCAGCAGGTAATCAGCTACTACACTATATGAACAAAAGTATTGGGACACCCCATGTTTTTGGACTGTGGGAGGAAACCGGAGGAAAACACAGAGTAAACATGCAATCTCGGAGAGACATCTTGCAACATGATCTCACAAAGTTCCGTGGCATAGTCACGGAATTTTTTGCTCATTTTTCCGTGGCATTCTCACGGATCTCCGCATATTTCCGTGGCCCTGTCACGGACTTTCTTTTCCGTGGCATTCTCACGGATTGGTTACTCAACTGTTTTGTCCTTTTTCAAACCATTGTCGCTTCGGTTTAGGGTTGGATTTGGTGTTTGCGTTAGTATGTCACTGTAAGTATTGGTTTATACTATTTTTTCTGATTTATTCTTCAATATTTTCTACACTTTAATCAATTGTCACCTGGCGTTGGGGTTAGAGTTGGGTTTGGGTAGGGATGTCAATTTATGTAAATCTAACCCTAAACCGAAGCGACAATGGTAAGAAAATAGGACAAAACAGTTGAGTAACCAATCCGTGAGAATGCCACGGAAAAGAAAGTCTGTGGCAGGGCCACGGAAATATGCGGAGATCCGTGAGAATGCCACGGAAAATGAGCAAAAAATTCCGTGACTATGCCACGGAAATTCGTGAGATCAGGTTGCCTCTTGACCCAGCCAAAGCTTGATCTGGGGACCTTCTTGCTGTGAGGCAACAGTGCCACTGTGCCGCCCCAAAGATGTCTATTATAGTTCTTTTCCATTGCATAGTACCCCACAGTCTGGGTCAGGTTGGGTGTGCTCACCTCACTTTGGCTTGGTCAGCTTTTCCATCAAGTTTAGTAACCCTAGGAATGGGAGGGATTATAAGCGTGTCGTTATATTTGCGCTGCCTACTGCTGTGACATCATACAAGTGAGAGCGTCGTTGGAATGCTATACATTCCTATACATTCGTTTAACGTTATTTCTCAGTCCGTCACAAAAATAAAATTGGCCACCACAAATAGATGTTTACACATCGCGTTTATAACTACCTCTGTCTCGCATGACTGTTTCTGTACAAACACCAGTGGTGTCAGTCGACGCTAACTAAGCCTCATTTAAGTTGCATTTAAACATATATGAGGACATGCGCATCTCGAAAGTGTCGCCACAAACTGCAAGTTTGGAAAAAAACTGGTATGGTGTTCTTGATTCTCAACCTGTGGATGTTTTTCATCGCTGTAAGGGAGTTTGGGAACTTATGGAAAAGCACAGATGACAACATGTTTGCTCGAAGGTAAAGCTAATCTTTTACATTATAGCGATGACGCTGGTAGTGAGGATTCTCTCAGACCAATCAGTAATCTACAGTGTTTTTGTGTCATGTTTTGGTATCAGTTCGGGTGGCTTGGAACCTCAACCGAGGTGGTACTAAAAAAAGTATTAGGTACTACGTACTGCACCCAGTGGAAAAGCTCACAACAGTAAGCTGACCCGACCCAATCCGTGGGGTACTATGCAATGGAAACGCGCCATTAGAAGGGAGCGTCCCAACACTTTTGTTTATGTAGTGTTTGCACTAGAGGTCTTCATGGGTCCACTTAGATCCGAGGTCCGACCCGTGAAGACCTAATAATTTAAAATGAATGTGTTTTTGTTGAATGGACCCGAGAAGACCTGAACTCTCATGTGTGTGTGTGTAAGTGTCCTTTTCAAACCCTTTCATGTGTTTGCCAAGAGGGCTTGCGACATTGTGTGGCTGGCGGTAGATTAATTTTTATTCAGACAGATGACAGTCAGTTTTAAATGTACATTTTAGTGCTTACCACTGTGTCGTCGTCAGATAACAAAGTAATACAAATGGAGCAGCTCACCAAATTGGTTGCAAGGCCACCGGAGTTTCTTTCTGTCTGACTGCTACATGTGGGTCTGCAGAATACACACACGTCAGTGCTGTTTACATTTGGGTCCAGTTGGGTTAAAAAAAATTGCCACTAGTTCGGGTCGTACTCGGGTCTAATTTTCTCGGGTTTTTCTTAAAAAATATATATTTATGCACATCGGGGTCGGGTATAAAGTGATTCGGGTCGTGTACATTTATTTAGACCCGAGAAGACCTCTAGTTTGCACAGATATCAGCTTATGCTGAATTCATCCAGTCATCCTTACGACTAATTTCAATAGTTTGGTCCCAAATCTTATATTGTAGTTAAACAAAAGTGTCTCAAACAATAAATGAGCCATGTATCCTTTTTATAGCATTTTATTATTTCTTTAAAGGCCACTTTTAATGGTGCTTAGGGTTTCTTAAACAAGACAAGCAAATCACCATTTTTCACCCTCTCTCTGACATTTAGAGTTAAATGGGCTATTGTACCTTAAAGACTTCTGTATGTAAATGGTACCGCATTTTACATCTTTGAACGCGTAATGATTAAACATGCCCCTTTCATATTACCGAATATCATCCGAAAGTCATCTGATAATGTGTTCAAGACCCAAGACTTGTTTTTGGACAACCAAGCTCCTCAGATTGTCATGGCCCTTGGTTTCGCCATGGTTTTTCTAGAGTTAAAAACAAAAAACATGGTTACCGTGGTAAAACCATAGTTACCACAAAAGAACCACATAAGATGGTTATAGGGATGGGACGGTATGAAAATTTCATATCATGATTATAGTGACCAAAGTTATCACGGTTATCAGTATTATCATGGTTATGTTAAAATTAAATGGAAATATTCAAAAAGAACTGATACACACACTGAAAACATTTGATTTTTTTTTTTTTTTGAAAATCACAATTTAATATTTTATGTCCCTGAAATTATTTCTGTGCTAAAAAAATAAACAGATCTGTCTAATAAGTTTACAGTGAATGAATACAATACATTATCCCTTAAGTGCCTTCTTGTGCAAAAAACTATGTTGCATGTGCGCGCCTGCGTCAACTGATTCTGGCTGGACAGGATTTACCGCGAGTTTTCAAAATTGCGGTAATCTACGGAGCCCCTAAGGGGACATGGAGCAAAAATTAAATAAAGTTTAGTTTCATTTGCTCACGTGAAACTTTCATGTGCTCACGCAAAACCTTCATGTGTAGAATTTTTTTAAAAGTTTTTTTAAAAGTTAAAAGTTTCGCGTGCTCACGTGAAGCTATTGCGCGAGCACGTGAAAGCGAAAGGGGCTCGGTAGTAATCAAACACGGTTGTAATGATAATTACATTTTAAATGATAATACTAACCGTCAGGACATTTTATTGTGGTTAATCGTGAAACCAGTAATCGTCCCATCCCTAGATGGTTACCACAAAAACCATCATGGTTACTGTAGTAAAACCAAAATCCATAGTTACTACACTTTTACTACAAAAAAATCGCTTTGTAAGGGGGTGGATTGTAGAAATTTCGAATCAGTGAAGAAACACTGTTTTCAATTACATGTTCCTTTTTGGAGGACTATATGCCGTACCTCACAAAAGGATGGCACAGTGGCTTGCAGGGTCCCTGGTTTGAGCCTCGGGTGAGTTGGGAGGTTTTTCTGTGTGGAGTTTGCATATTCACCCTGTGTCAGTATGGTTTTACTCTGGGTACAGAACATGACTTCATTCTGCTGATTGCAAATTCAAAAGCATGCACACCACTGGTGAAACACTAAAAATGGGTGCTCAACCAAAAAAAATTATTAAAGAGAAAAAAGTCAAGACACCAAAGCCTAAAATACCAAAAAAATCAGTCTGATAAGAGTCGACCTGTTTGAAAGTCCATTATTATTTTTGTTGCATTTTTGTAGCTTTGGCTTGCCGACTTTATATTTCTCTGCACATATTGTGATCAAGGCATCCATGTAGTACATTTTACTGTGTCTGTGGGCAATTTTCAAACTGCATTTCAGTTTTGTTTGTCCAGCCTGAAAAATCTCTCTCTTTTGTTTCAGTCTCGCTGGCTTCAGGACTCTTCCTGGGTGAAATTTCCATCAGCAGATACTCCATCCAGCGATTGCCAAAGGGTTATCAGTTCTCACGACCGAGCGGTGATGGTGTGACATACATATCTTCCACGCTCTGATCTTCCCGAGGGGGAGCCACCGAAGATTAGCCAGCAGATGATGCATCAGGAAAAGGACGAAAGGCTGTGTTTATCTGCTGTCCTCGTGTCACAGAGAGCTTCTGAGGAGCATTCAGCTGCCAGCAACATCAGCAGGCCTCAGCCATCTAGCTGTTTACCTTACCGTCACAGCTAAAGTGATGAGTCCCTGCCTTTGCTTTCAGGTACATACCACTGCGCCTTCAGCCTAATTGCCCAATTTCCCAGTTTGGGGTTGAGCGTCTTCGCTTTCTTCTTGAGAATGTAATTGTTTGAGGTACAGTATGGTGCAAGAGGTGTCTCCTTTCCCTAGACAACTAGGACTAATGAAGAGGAATAGCTGCCATTTTGAGTCCCAATGCTCACTGTGTGTCACTTTGAGATGACATCTGTTCATTCAATTATAAGGCGGTTCTGACAACAGAGATGATTTTAAGGGTCGCAGGATATTTTGAGCTCATCCCATACCTCTGTGAATCCTATGAATGAGTAAATATTGAAATATCATGTACTTTGTAATGAATGTCGAAAGGTTACATCTGCAAGGTATAATTTGAATAAAGTAAATCTGGAAATATTACTGTACAAGGAACTGTACAACTAACAAGGTCCCATTAACCATATAGTCTCAATCTCGAATGTGCCTGAAGTTTACTTTGAAATGGAGATATATCTGGGAATTAATGAATTAATAATTAAAGATTTTAAAGAGGGTTCATTGTTAACGATGGGGTGCATGATCTCTGAAAGCCAATGTTGACATTTGAAATCATCAAACACGGGGTTTTCAAACCTGTCCTGGAGGACCACTAGTACTGCACATTTTGCATGTTTCCCTTTTGTGACACACCTCATTCAGTTACCTTACCCACCCAGTTCAGGTCTTGCAGTCTCTACTAATGAGCTGAAGATTTAAACCAGGTGTGTCTAATGAGGGAGATATGCATATTGTCCAGTACTAGTGGTCCTCCAGGACAGGTTTGAAAACCCCTGATCTAACAAACACGCCCCTACCCCAATAGAATCTGGACCTTCTTTTGGTAGACCCGCAACACACATACGCAACCCAGGCAACGATGTTGGTTAGAAGACACGCCCTTACTGCTGATTGGCTACAAGTGTTTTGGTAGTTGGCCCAACTCACTTTTCAAAAAGTTTTTTTTTCAAAAATCATGCACACCGCCTTTAAAAAGTAAATACAATTTGTGATAGATTTTGTCTACTGCATTATCTGTCTGACTTACACAGAACATTGTAGCTCTGGTTGACTGTGGCAAAAATGCCCTATAGTTTAGTATTTTATAAATCTTTTATTCGGTGGAGCAGTGGTAGAGCATTGTGTTAGCAACTCAAAAGGTTGTCGGCTCGATCCCAGCGAACACACATAATGATAAAATGCACCTTGTAATGCACTGTAAGTTTGGATGAAAATGTCTGCCAAATGCATGAATGCAATGTAATGTAATGTCAGTGGTAAAGCATTGCATCAGCACTGCAAAAGGTTGTGGGTTTGATCCCATTAAACACATATATTGATAAAATGCATACTGTACCTTATAATGCACTATAAGTCGCTTTGGATAAAAGCGTCTGCCAAATGCATAAATGTAATGTAATGCAAATGCCATGGTTTGTTGGCAATAGGGTTGTGCCAATGGACGATATCATTGTCCATCTTGATGGTTGACTGACCAAAGCTACTTTTTCCCCTTATGTGAAACCTATAGGAAAGAGTCATTAGTTGGGTTAGTAAAATAACAAAATTATAGCTTTTTAGTACAAAATGTAAAAATATATATTAAAATAAAAGTGCACAACTCTTCTTAAAGGAATAGTCTACTCATTTTCAATATTAAAATATGTTATTACCTTAACTAAGAATTGTCGATACATCCCTCTATCATCTGTGTGCGTGCACGTAAGCGCTGGAGCGCGCTGCGACGCTTCGATAGCATTTAGCTTAGCCCCATTCATTCAATGGTACCAATCAGAGATAAAGTTAGAAGTGACCAAACACATAAACGTTTTTCCTATTTAAGACGAGTAGTTATACGAGCAAGTTTGGTGGTACAAAATAAAATGTAGCGCTTTTCTAAGCGGATTTAAAAGAGGAACTATATTGTATGGCGTAATAGCACTTTTGGGAGTACTTCGACTCGGCGCAGTAACACCCTCCCTCTCCCATTATGAGAGGGAGAAGGAGAGCAGACTTTTCAGGCAAGTCGAAGTACTCCCAAAAGTGCTATTACGCCATAAAATATAGTTCCTCTTTTAAACTTGCTCGTATAACTACTCGTCTTAAATAGAAAAAACGTTGATGTGTTTGGTCACTTCTAACTTTATCTCTGATTGGTACCATTGAATAAATGGGGCTAAGCTAAATGCTATTGAAGCGTCGCAGCGCGCTCCAGCGCTTACGTGCATGCACACAGATGATTGAGGGATGTATCAACAATTCTTAGTTAAGGTAATAACATATTTTAATATTGAAAATGAGTAGACTATTCCTTTAAGTGGAAGTAATGAAGTAAAATAACGAATAATAAAGAAAAATTTAAATCTCCCCGCCCAACGATATCATTGTCCATCGCGATGGTTTAACGTTACCATCGTCAACTGCCAATTTAGGGGACATCGCCCAAACCTAGTTGGCAATGTGTGGGTAAATTGCATGATTACTTGTCAGTTGTTTTCATAATTTTCAGCTCCAAATAAAGGGGTAGTTCCTAAAGTTGATTGGGAATTCAATAAAATTTAATCATGGAGAGAGAATATTTATAGGCTTTAAAAGGGTAAGAAAGAAGTGATTCTTGTAAGAACCTTCTTTGGGGACCAAAAAGCAGTTCTAATGCATTGTTCAAAGAAACTTTCTAGAAACGTTTTTATTTTATTTTGTACTCTTTCCCTGCCTTTGAGAAAACACTTCCCTGCCAATGACGAGTATTTCCGGTATTCCGCTATTCTCTTCTGCAACTTAACTCTTTCACCGCCATTGACGAGATATCTCATCAATTAAGAGAAAACGCTTCCCCGCCATTGACGATATTTCCGTCTTTCCGCAATACCGCTATTATCCCCTTCCGCAACTTTTTAAAACCAAAAGTATTGCCCTATGGCAAGCGGCTGCATGTCCGTGTCTGTTTTAAAGATCGCTCTGAATGGGATCTCTATGAAAAGTCTGTCACAAAAATGGAATTATCTCTGCTTTTTGCTCAAAATGTGGTGTTTTTGCAGAAACCTACCCATATTCAAAAGCTGATTACAAAAGAACCACTTAAGGTAGGATGAACGTTTTTTTTTGTTTGAAAGCAGAGGGTCTGTTCTTTCATTTGGTATATTGTATGTTTATATATTTAAAGAAGAACATTTTCTGGAAGGCATTAAACTTTGGTGAAAATCATGAAAAACGCTGGCGCTGGCTGGCAACTTTTTTTAAAAACGCTGGCGGTGAAAGAGTTAAAAAACCCGGAAGTATCACAGCTGTATGTCCATGTATGTTAATAGGATTTCGTTGAATCTGATCTTAAAGTCCTTTACAAAAATGGAGTTATCTCAGCTTTTTGCTCAAAATTTGGTGTTTTTGAAGATAACTACCCATATTTGAGAGGTGATAAAAGAGAGAATGAAACAGGTTTTTTGTTTGAAAGCAGACGGTCTGTTCTTTGATTTAAATATTGTATTCATATATGGTATGTTTATAGATTTTAGGAACATTTTCTGGAAAGCATTCAACTTTTATGAAAATCAACTGTCTGGCAACTTTTAAAAAAAAAATGCTAGCGGGGAAAGAGTTAGGAGTGTATGCTAACAGGTAACACCACACACTGTATGCACTCACAGAGTCTCTGCAATTTCCGGTCTTGCAGGTCGATTCCCACTACAGTATGTTTGTGCAAGGCTGTAATGAAACTCTTCAGCTTCGCTTCCCTGCAGTTTTGGCTACTTTAAATACCAAAGTAGACTCATATGAACTTCAGAGTCTTACATTAGCGCATTCTGTGGTTAAATTGGATTGTGGGTACTTAAGGACTTTTGAGCTAAAATACAGCGCGCTGAAATGGCTCAATTGTTTAGTGAATTTTCTCTCGTATTTTCTTTTACGAAACCTTTTTTGCTGAAGCCGTAAAGTGAAAGGCCTTTATAAGTTTAGTGTTTCTATAAGACTGATTTTATGGACAACTAAAGCAGGCTAGAAATTACAGGGTAGTATTTAAAGATTTGCCTGTTTTGTCAAAAACATGCCAATTGGACGCATTATCGTATGGAAATTCAAGACCTGCGCGTTACATTAAACAGGATTAAGAGCTTTTGTTTCCTTTGCTGTCAGAGCTGGTGATGTCCTGCCGAGAGACACGCTGGCTGAGGTTGGCTCAGACCCCTTACAGACATACAAGAGTTATAATCGAGGTTTAATTACCGTGCCCACCTGTTTACAGATGGACTGACTTTCCCAAGTGATGGTTCGGCACCATAATGGCAGATTTTAAACAGGCGATGCTGTTTAAAGTTGGAAAACGTGCTCTTTTTGAGAAACTTGCCACTTGAGTGTCAAGTCTTGGAGATGAGAAACTCTCCCAGGTTCTTAAGACTGCACACTGTGTTCCAGTCTGAGCCCACAAGCTTTGTTTGACCTAGTTATTCTGAAAAAGCAGCGCAGGACTTTGAGGCACAAGATTTCTAGGATAGCTGTGTTTGCCGTGGCTGGTGACAAGCATGTATGCAGCAACGTGTATCTGTATTCACATCCTCCATGTCACGTCAGCCACTGAGAAAAGGCCACATCCATCATGCAAAGAGTTTTTTACTCTTGGCACTTGAATGTTTGTTCTGCTGTTGTGACCTTTTGTTAATATTCATTGCAAATATTTTTGTTGTGTTCTGTTATGTTTTTTATTTATTTGGGTTTCTCTAATTGCCACCTTGTGCACTGGAAAAAAATTCTGCATGAAGTTAAAACAACTTGGTTTTGCAAGTCAATTCAACCTACTATTTTAAGTTTTGACCTGTGATAAGTTCACATAACTTATAAAAACAAGTTGAAAATGTTTGACTTAATTTGTTAAGTAAATCTTTGCTATTTTTGCAAAGTTTTAATGACCATCCATATTTATTTGTTTATGCGCTTTGTATAACGATTCAAAGAAAAAACAGGAAATTAAGAGTTTGGTTCCAAAACGCAATAAATCCATTTTGACTAATTTTGGTAAAAACTTGTTTTCTATACTAAGAAAGTGACAAGATGACAACCACTATTTTCTGTTACAAACTTTCACATAGCATCTTTAGGTTATAATAACATTACAAATTTAAATCCATAATTTGATTTTCAAAGATTTATTATAAAAACTGATTATGTTTTTTCCACAAAATGCGTTTTTTTTTCAAAATGCTATAAATCTCTTGAATTAAAGGTACAATTTGTAAGATATTTGCAATGAAATATCCAAAAACCACTAGTCCGGTGTAATATATTTTGTCCAGCTGATTACTAACAATATTTATAATGTTTTCAACTACTTGTAAATTATGAGAAAATTGCTGCCCTAAACAGTGACACGGGGCAGTGCAGTGGCCTGTTAATATCTACGTTACCCTTTGTTACGGCCTTTACTGACGTAAAAACCACATGACAACAGTGTCGTGGACAAATGCAGAAGTAATCGCGTCTGTCGGGCCACTCGCTTTATGTAAGTTTGTTCATCTGAACACTTAATTCTGTGCTGTGTTAACAAACCATCGTATTGGACTAATACTGTAACATCTATGACTAACAATGGCGTTTTGAACATTACCTGAACCTTACATAATGAAAAAAAAACAACGATGTCATCAAACACAACATTTATAAAACTTGATTACTTTACCTCATTTTTTTTCTTTTTTTTTCTTTTTTTAACAATTTTGATGAACAATTAACAGATAACAGGGGGTAGACGGACATCACAATTTACAAAACATACAATACAATCAAATATACTTTACAACAGAATTACGTATATTAAAAGTTTTTTGAGCTTTTGAATTTAAAGGCTTTGTCATACTGTCAAAAGTTTTGAATAGGGACTTAATGTCTGTAGTAAACATTTACTTTACCTCATGTGTAACATGATTTCTCGATCCTGTCTGATTGATGGCCATCAGCGTTTGAGTTGAAGACAACAAATCCCATCAGTCCACGCTGCTTCAGAGCGTCATTAATCTACGTCATTGTTATTGATTTGATCTGGCGCCATCTAGCGGCGCAGATAATACAAATTGCATCTTTAATGTATAAATGTGCATTCATCTTTGCCATGTTATATTCATTTAGTTGACTAGTGGTATACACTTATAAACGAAATTAACATTAATGGCATTAATCAAAACACTTACGTCATATAAATTACCATGTCATTGCTGCTGTCATCCTTGGGTCATCGCTGAACTTTTTTGACAGTGATCAGCTGTAAAATGTTTTGGTCCTGCTCGATGTTCGTTGACTTTGAGTAAAATAATGGAAAGTTTTTCATAAGATCCCCTGGGGTCAATGTGTTAGCATGACAGAAGCTTGATGCTGAACAAGCAACAGCCGGCATTTTTCCATCTCCCAAGTGACTTTCTTTCCTGTCACAGAAAACCAGCCCAGGTTTATCAATGCAATCAAAATTACTATTTTGTTTTTGTTTGTTTGTTGATCACGAAATACAAAGTAGAGGAGGAAAACTTAGATCCTGTGTGTATTCAACGAGCTGCCATTGTTGTTAACAATTTGTGGAATGGTGCGCTGTTTAAACACACGGTTTGGAAAAAGTGAGAAAAGATGACAGAATAACACGGCGGATATCGGATTTAGCATAAAACGAAGAATTTGGCGATAATAGATTTTTTTTAAATGGCGTTTTTCGAATTTTGGAACTCTTCAAATATATACAAAAATATTTGTAAAAAAAACCCTCCTTTTTCAAAACAATACATCTTTTTTTTTGGTTAAAAAAAATCATTATTTAGTGTACCTCTCTTGGGACTTAGCACATCATGAACTCTTTTAAATTAGAAATAAGGCTTTTATGCCACTTTGGTTTAAGAGAGTGTGCAGTTTCCTGCTTTTGCTCAGGTATAATGGGAGGTCACACTAAATACTTGACACTTTGGCTCATATTGTTATTCAGTTTTTCTAAACTGCATACAAATCTGGTTTTATTCTAATAAAGAGGCTGAGAAATAATGATATGGTCACTAAAGACTTGCTCTACATTATATATAGATCTGCTTTAAGCCCTCTTGTGACCCTTCAGAGTACACGTGGGTTTGGAGAATGGGTGGATGAATATATTTATAATCTGAGTTGCTTCCCACTGTTGCTGCCTACACACTGGCACGCGCCTTCTAAGCCTAAATCACATTGATCTGACAAATGACAACAAACATTGACAAATTTGTTTATTCTAAATCCATTTTATTTGGTTACAATATAGTACAGTGTATGCATGAATACGCACAACTACATGAGATGCTTGATTCATAATTGATTATGCCATTAACATGCTGTTAAGATAACATTCTGGTTCACAGTTCATTCATGCACTCTTAGAATAAAAGGAACAAGAAGGTACAAAAGTTGTCACTGGGGTTGTATTTTTGTACCTAAAAGGTACAAACTGGTACCGCGAAGGTACAAACGGTACATATCAGGACCTTTTAAAAGGTATCATCCCAGTGACAACTTTTGTATCTTTATTTCTGAGAGTGTGGGAGTTGGAGACACCGAATGCTGTTGTTTGTATACTCAAAATGTCCTTCATTAAAAAGCCATCTGTTATATTTATTTCTATACTGTTGCATCTGCAAAATATTAACCAGTAAAACATTTAAGAATGCAATTAAGTTTTTCTGATTCCAAATCACACTTGGCGTATTTATGTGTGACAGAATAGGCCATTTTATAAAGACAAACAATCAAAGAAAACACCTAAGCACCATTTGTATTGATTGGAGATTGTTCTTTACATTTGGTCAATCTGTTTAAATATTCATAAGGTTATGCAAACATCTCAGATATCAGAATATATTGATTACACCCACAAGATATTGATGCACAACTTTGTGTATTCAATGCACAATGCAGTGTCTTGTTCATATACAAATCATATAATTCATTTTCAGCTTTATTTTGAACGAATGCTGCTTTTTGAAAACGTTAAAATGGCAGATGTTGAATGTCGATTCTGGATTACAGTAGCTCTATAGATCATCACAATTTAACAACTTTAATACAAACATTAAACCAAATCAGCTTTCAAAAATCAATGGGCCAACGTCCAAACTCCCAAACAACCAGCTGTAGAAAGGAAAACTCTGTGTACCCTTTTGAAACTAATTTCATCAAGACATTTACTTGTGGGGGCAGTTAAAGGATAAGAGATGTTTTTTCACGCTGTCAAGGCCTCTCACCATATTCCTCTCAAATCAGATTTTCCTGCCGGAGAAACACCGCCGATGCAATGAAATAAAAATCTAATTTTCCAAAATGAAATCAACCAAAAACCAATTGGGAGTCGCAGCCTTTCCCTGAGAAATCACATCAAAATAATTCCTCATTCCAAACACATATTTTAGTTTGATGGCAATTCATCCATCAATACACAGATTCTGTCTATCCGTCTCGAACAGATTGTGTGCAGGTAATGCATTGTGCGCTGCCTCCATAAGAGGAAAATCAATCAAAATTTTAATTCTGATAATACTGTAATACACTGGCCTATGCGGAGCAGTGTCCCATCAGCGAAACAATGATGTTGTAAAATATAGTGGTTCCCATTTCTCCTCTCTCGCCGCGGGACTGTTACCAATGAATAACCTTGGTTTGTGCTGCAGAGCTGTTTAAATGAGTTACTTTCCCATTTCGGTTGTCAATGGAAAAGTTTATTATATGTGAGCGGCATAACGTGGATCCGGTCCATTGCGTTTTCTGCCATTTGAATGGCGTGTAGATTTCTATCAATCACTGTGTGATATAAAACACAGGCGGTTCAGCGTTCGCCGTCGTCAAACAGCTGCTTTACTGTTTGAAAGAAGAAACACGACAGCAACTGGCTCGACTCCATGACTGCTATCTCAGAGCATTTGCAAAAAAGTTCATTGAAAATCAGATATGCATTAAATTTCCTGCTCACATATGCCTGGAGAGCCAGCGATTCCAGAGCTAATCCTTCACCCCAAGGATATGAATTACAGCGGCGGGGGACAGAATTAAACGTGTTGCAATAAAAAGGTGTTAATACCCTCAATTATATCAAGGCTGAAAGACTCAAGGCTCTGTCTGTGTTTACCTTGACGGTTACCGCATCAGTGCGTACGGTTTTAATAACATGCTATTAATTGCGTTTTTAAGAAAGAGTGATCCCGATCATTCTGTGATTCTGAATAGCACCTGCTCTCAATTTCATGTTCCTCAAAGGATTACTAGTTTAACTTATATCTGTGATTAACATAATGATTTCCTGAAGCTGTTTGTCATGCTTGGCTGGCGTATTCAGGGTACAATCACAGTTTGTGTTTCTTCTGACAGGACTAAAAGTGGACAGGACGTCAATTGGCTGGACTATGATTCTAAAAGATGACTCGGGTGTAACGGGCCAGAAATGGCGTGTCGGGAACTACCTTCTGCTTTCTGTGTCTCTCGCTGCGATGCAAGTGCGGTCGGACCTGGAATTCCCAAAGGACAGACACTATATGTGGAAAACGGGTAAGCGTTGTATGTTGATCATTCCTGTGATATGGAGATACCCATCTCGGCCATAGATCTCTTTTTAATGGCTTGGCTTTGATGTTTCTCCCTCCCGTTAACGTGACACAGCATGCATCCATTCAGGATTTTATCTTCCTATGCTCCAAGCTATACAGTGTTTATCAGTAACAAATGCAATAAATACCTCTGTGCCGGAGTTTCGTCGAGATTTATCTTTCATGCTTAATTATTCCTGTGCTTTCAGGAAAAAGGCCTGGTGGTTGGTAGGGATGTGCAAAACAACATGTATTATTAAAACTGACTGGTTTGTGGGTTGTCGAATAGTCAAGTAATTGGTGTTAAAGAAGTCCTGTATAATTATGCTGGTTTCGTGCTTACCAGACCGATATCCGAGCCGTTATTAAGGAAAAACTTATTCTTGCATGCAAAATGGAGGAGGTTTGTGTTTTAAAAATGTGGGCAAATTTTGACAAGTAGTTGTTAAAACATTGCTTATTGAATATGACAACACAATCTCACAGCAATTCATAACTACACTGAAAAAAATTGTTTGCTGCCTTAAAACGTACGATTATCATAAAAAGAACAACAACAAAACTCAACACCTAACCCCCGCCCCTAACCCTGCACCTAACCCCAACATAACAGGGGTCAAGGCAACTAACGAATATGGTCGTATGAATTTATACGAATTAGCCAACTCTTAAAATATGTACAGATTCTCATGAGATAGGGTTGGATTTACAAGTCATTTTAACTTACTTTTATTAACTATTTTTTACAATGTATTTTAAAAATGTGTACAACCTTATTTGTTGATTTAAAGCTGCAGTGTGTAATTTTTAAAAGGATCTCTTGACAGAAATGCAAAATAATATACAAAGCTATATTTTCAGGGGTGTATAAAGACCTTTTTACCATGAACCGTTAAAGCAAAACCAAAGAGTTTTTTTTACCTTAAAATAACGTTTTCAAAAAAAGTTTCAGTGGTTCATCCACTCAAAACAGGGTGAACGGCACTTTCACATTCGCTTTGCAGCCCTCTATCGGCCAAAACCGCACTAAAGAAGTTTCCAACCGTCGGGTAGTGGTCCTGTAGTTTGAGTGAAAACTACAAAAACTTGCTTTACGGCAGACCTACAATCCAATCAGAGCCAGCTATGCTGCAGTATTTACGACAGTGGTAATGAACAATTGCGCTTCTAACCTGTAGGGGGAGCAAAGAGCAATAAGTCTTTAGTGTTGCTTTAAGTTTTTATTGCCTTAGAATGAGAGGTTTTTATCTACGTACACCGAGGGTCCCTTACGTGGAAGTCGCCATTTTGTGCCGCCATGTTTCTACAGAAGCCCTTAACGGACAAACTTTTTGTTACTAAGTTGTCTCATTTTTCCGGTGGTGGCTACCGTAGCTTCTCTATGCGTTTCAAAAGCGAGGGGTGAGCAGTGGACTGAGCCGTTGGTTGCAATTCACAACCTCACCACTAGATTCCGCTACAATTTACACACTGCACCTTTAAGTACTATCTGCTTTCGCCGCAGTGACTTTGGGCTTTAGGGCAGGGTTTGGAGTGTGGTTTCATTATTATATTTTTATAATCATACATATATTGTACGATTCACACACTGTAAAAAAGATTTGTTGGTTCAACTTAAAAAATAAATGTACTTGGTTGCCTTAAAATTTTGACTTAATTCGACTTAAAAATATTTGTAAACGCAAAAAATGTGGGTAATGGTGCGTTCACACCAGATGCGGAAGAGGCGGCAAACAAGAGTGATTTACATGTTAAGTCAATGCAAAGACGCAAATGGCGCGGCGTGGACGCACAAATTGAGCATTGCTGCGTGATCCGCGCAAGTTGAAAAATCTTCGTACTTTTACAGGAAATTAAAAGGATCTTGTTTGGAAGAAAGTGAGTGAGGAGGTCGAACAATCTGGTAAGTTTACTCAATTTGAGCTATGTAAGTCCCTCCCATGATGCAAATTTACCTGTGAATGTCTCGAATGACTAGAATTTCATGCAAGACTTTCACGTGCAAATGAAGCAAGTAAAATCAAAATGTTCAAGCGTCCAACTATGCGCGAATAGCGCGTTTTTGCCGCCTCTTTAGCGTCTGGTGTGAAGGCACAGTAAAAAAAATTGTCAACTAATTTTTAAAATGAATTAACTCCAAATTACTTTTTTTAAGTTGAACGAACTTTTTTTTACATGCATCATACAAATTCATTAAATTATGAACAAATTGTAAAAATACTAAGATATTTCCTTGAAATCAGGCTGAGTATTAAAAAGAATAAAAACTTGCTTAAGAGTGTTTCGGCCATGTCTTACTTGCATGCATATTCATGCATTTGTCTCATTTTCTTCGGACGTACCGAACCATGCTGCTCATATTGAAAACTCAAGTTCAAGTACAGTAAAGTCTGGATGTCAGTAAGAATAGTTAAACAATAAAAATTAAAATAAGCTTTTGAGTAAAGTTTCTTGGCATCCATAATAAGTGCATTTCACTTGTGTTAGTTCTTAATTATGTTGTTTTGATTTTGTGTTATGTTTGTGACACGCATTTATGAAAGATAACTTCATTTGTTCTTCACTGAGCATTTGTCATCGACGCAGCTCTCAGCTTCACACATCTGACACCTTCCAACTCAACACGAAAAACTCGTGTGTACCATAATATATGCTCCGAGAACGTTTATCCATCTCTTTCCGAACAGTGACAGGACCTACTGCAGAATATGTAATCACATATAATGATGTATATAGTAATCTATTCCTAGTCCTCAAAGCTGGAGTAATTACCTACTGCTATGCCTACCTCCAGATTTATGGTCTTGTGAAGTAAGACAGGATTTTCTACACGTTGGGCTCGGTTTCACAAACAAGAAAATCTGATTTCGATCCTTAATCTCTCTGGTTTTGTCAGAGCAGGTCGGAATTTTCCCCAGCTGGGATGATTGATTCCAGATAAGGACTTTGCCCTCGGCACCTGCAACTTCCTGCAGCTGTTGACGTCAAAATGTTTGAAGAATGAAATGCAAAGAACGTAATTTGCATTGCATAAATGATTTAAAAATACCCAAAGGTGATTCAATTTCAGCCTGATTGTTGTCCTCGCCTCACGTCTAAGAAACAGACCTGAGGACTGACTTTAAATAACCCCCGGAGTAACAAACCCTCTGTATCACCATCAGATCAGCAGTGTGGAAAATGAAGTAATGAATTTAAACTCACTGCCTCAGATGCTACGGTCTCTTTCTTTCTCAGCGACTGCCGTTTTTGAGGCCCCATTGGCTTTGTGATCAGCACTTTCATTTGGTTCTCGCCGTCTGATGATGGTACCACTCAAAAGATAAAGAGATTGATGAGCTACAGTTGAAAGGCCCGAACACAAAAGGAATATAATAAGATCATCCGTATACATACAGTACAGTAGCTTTAAAAAAACGAGTCATCACATGATTACATTAAACCTACCAGTATTTGGTGCACGGCCAAGTAGGACCATGTACACACAAAATCCATCTACTATATAACCATTCAGAGCAACATAAAAATTTTATACTGTAGTAAGGATCATCATGTGCTCAGAGCAATTATCAATGCTTTACAGAGAATGAAAAATGTGTGGTGTGAATTATTAAAAACTTAATCAAAAAGTCAACGGTGCTCCATTTAACCACGCTTGATGATCAGGGTGTAGCTGTGGTTTGAGAC
The DNA here is from genome assembly GCF_027580225.2 of Misgurnus anguillicaudatus. NCBI lineage: Eukaryota > Metazoa > Chordata > Actinopteri > Cypriniformes > Cobitidae > Misgurnus > Misgurnus anguillicaudatus. The sequence continues at coordinate 17,416,946 of NC_073353.2, forward strand.
GGCGAGGTCAGAATTTTTATCGTGCGGTTTAAGGTCCCAGTTTCTATGGCAAACCTCACAGAGTCGGCAGATACGTAAAGACTTGTGATGTCTGGAAAACATGTTGTAGCCTTTTTGTCAGCTTATATGGCTTTATACTCGCTGTACTATGTGGCTTATAATTCTTTGACGCACTCATCCACAGCAGAGCTGAGTTTAAATGAGTTTTCCAGTGTCACAGGTGAAGTCGTTCAGTTAGAGTTGAATGAACACTGTATGACTCTTCATGTTATGAAGTGCTGATGTGTGCTTTGGGCTTGACCTTCATCACTGTCTGAAAAACAGAGGGAACCCAGAGCTTTGGGTAATGGAGGATCATTTAGCCATTTAAACAAAGCAGTCTCATTACCGCCTGTAAAGAACAATACCTACTGGTTAATTTTTCACCAGCGACTGCCTGAAGAGAGAGCGAGAGAGAATGAGATAGACTTTGATTTGATCTGCATGTGATTGTCATCGAAAAAACGTGGTAGAAATGTTTTACTTTGATATGTGTCCAACAAAATAAATGGTCTTCTGACAAGTAGTGAATAATAGTGAAACATTATTGCGTCATGTTGTTAAAGCTCACATAACACACACTGTTTCTGCATTTCTAATGTTACTCTGGAGTACCTATAGAGTAGTATGACATCTTTTATATCTCTGAAGAGTCTTTAGTTTAATCAGATTTATAAAAGAAAGATTAGCTTTACTGAACCTTTCAGATAGCGTACGAAAAAATTAAGGAGGAGTTACTCCCGCGAGAGGAGCTACTACGAGTAATTCAACACAACACAACACTGTTTAACTTATGATTCACTACATGTTCGTGTCATTTATATAATATGCATGCGCCTATTTCCAACATAAGACAGAAGTCTTACTTACCGCATGCAACTTATGACCCAGTTGGGACTTTTCAATGAAATCCAGCGCATCAAACACATGAAAAACTCCGCTGCTACCCTGGATAATAAACTATATCCATTGTTTTCAAAAGGCTGGCTTTCTTCTCCTTACATCCAAAAACACACTTCTTCTTTCATGCCATTGTTGAGTTTTGAAACTAAAACAAAGCTGTTGCATGATGTGATGTTTGCAAGTTCTAGCGTCTCCCACTGATTGACCGGTGGGCGGGGTTTTCCGGGGGAAGTGCCCATAAAAAGAAGTGATACGTATAGAAACCCCTGAAACGTCAGCTGGACCAGTAATCGAAAAAAACTTTCCGAAACTTGTACGAACCCCGGAAAAGTGCGTTTGGCACAGAAATACTCTGTAACACGCCCAACTGCTTTTTTGACACTTTGCCTACGTTTAGCCTGAGGAAACAACTCTATAACTGTGTTAATAAGTCAGAATGCATGAAATAGCATTGAACCACCCCTTTAAACATTTATTTAGCGTAATTGTGTAGTTCTGGTATCTACCAACAGGTGCTGACTGGACCATAATAACCAACATTTTTTGGATGTAATAGAATAAAGACAGGAAGTCGCGTCACTCTGTGGCCATGTTTGCAGTGCCTCCAGGTCTTGTTAGAGCAAGATGTCATCTAATAGGCTCTCTTTACTGGAAGTCGAGACTAGAGCAGCCTTATTGACCATTGCGATGCCCCCATTCATATCAGTACCACGACGAATCTGACGAATCTTGTTAATATGAAATATCTTTGGCTGGGTTTGTACCTTTTTGACCCAGCGCAAGGTTGAAAAAAACCCAGCATTTAAGAGTGTAATGTAGCGTTCACACCAGATGCGGAAGAGGCGGCAAGCATGAGTGATTAACATGTTAAGTCAATGCAAAGACGCGAATAATCATCCTGCATCACGATAAGTGCCAATGGCACAGCGCAGATGGCGCTTTCCACACGAGTTGAAAAACCTACATTTGTGCCGCGTCAACCAATCAGGACCTTGCTCTAGCAGTGATGTGATTACAAGAAGCGAGGGGAGGCAGAAAAACAAAACAACAATGGAGGACAATCATCATCGCTACACGAGACATCTTCGTACTTTTACAGGAATTAAAAGGAGCTTGTTTGGAAGAAAGTGAGTGAGGAGGTCATTTTTAGCTATATAAGCCCTTCCCTTGACGCAAATTTTTGTCTCGATTGTCTAGAATTTCACGCCGAATAAAGCAAGTAAACTCAAAATGTTCAATAGTCCAACTACGCGCAAATAGCAAGTTTTTGACGCCTCTTCGCGTCTGGTGTGAACGCACAGTAACATTTGAAGTGCAATTTTGTACAGATTTGTATACTGCATGCTGTTTGGGGATTTTGGTGGGCATAACTTGCTTTGACTTGAGATCGAGTGGCAACCGTCCGATCTTTCTGATGAACGAAATACGGAAGTGACTTAAACTGCAATTCATCGACGGGCCGCTAGAGGCAGGCTCCAAAAGGGTGTCAATTCCATGTCGAAATGCCCAACTTTACAGTAGAAAATTATACATTTACAAAAAGTGTTTTTGGTCTATTTAGCTAATTTTGCCCGTCATGACAACTGTGCGGGAGGTGAATTTTTTTGTAACTCATCCGTTTAAATTATATTAAGCCTTACAGTTCTGCACAATTAAGGGCGTGGTGTGAGTGATGGGTGAACTGCCACTGCTGTCACTACTGTTGAGCTAGGCGGGCGTGGTTTCAGCAACCAGCACCTAAGCTTCACCCCCGTCCAGCCTCTTTTGCCCATTTTCGGTTATCCACAAGTGATGCGTGAAGATGGCAGGCTTGAAATATTGGCTTCACGAAAGCTCTTCCCAATCTTATGGTTGACGTCACAGACACTACGTCCATATTTTTTACAGTCTATGCTTGAGATATATCAACTGATTAACTAAAGACACAACCAAAACTGCACTGTTCATCAGCATATACTGCTATGTACAGAAGGAAAATAAAAGACGAATGCTTCATGAAAATATTGTTTTTAACCTTATTTTCACATTGAAGTGCAGATGGTCTATTTAAATGAATGTGGAGAATTTTAAGAATTTTAAGTATAGCTGTGATCTGCTTTTTGCTAATTACTGAATGTTGAATATGATCTGTGCAAGTGAAAAGCAACTGTTTTAGCAGCTAATAAATAAACAATTTAATTCACCTTCAAACAGCCTAATAAATATGAGTGTGTAATCTCCCTGCGTGAAAAACACAGCAGACTCGGTATATAGGCAAACACATTAGAAATCACACTTTGGAAATAATAGACCGATCCTTCAGTGAATTATTTTCCAAAAGATTGAGTTTAAATGAAATTGCTAGAATGAACAAATTGCCTCTCTATTGATTTTTTGCTTTGTTCTGTTTCTCACCCTACCATATTAGCTCTTATATATGATATACTATACTCTGGTTGATCCATCACATTGGCTCTAGTGATGATGAGCCCTTAGATGACATCACATGCGGTCTTAAATGATCCTAACTCTAATTTGACATCATTACGATTGTCCAGTATCCGATTTTAATGTAAATATTAATCAACATAAAAGGATACTTGGAAAGTAAAAAGGACAAAAAATGCACAAAATGGATTGATTTACATGGCTGTGGCCCTAGTTTCAATCGTCAGATTCTTCACAAGCATCTGATCCATACTGCACATTAAAATGTCAAGAGCATTAAAAAAAACACTATTTCCTATTTCTGATTGTCTGGCTTTATGCAATTTCCTAAGAGTCAGCCCTAAAAGGTTTTTTATCAGTTTGCCAAGAAATAAAGGATTGTTTAGAATTATCAGGCTTCTCCAATCACGCGTTGACTTAAAACATGTGCGAGGCGTGTGGCATTTTAATAGATATTCAAGAGGAAGATTACTTATAGCCTATTAAACAAGATAACGCTTAACGTGTAAGGTTGGTAGGTAACTGGTTAGCAGACACTACAGTGTGGGAGGACATTACTTAATCAATTCCCAAATGTCGCACTGTTCCCAATTTCCAATAATTCCTGTTCTTCAAAGTCCTGGTTGTTTGCACTGGTGATAAGGTTTATCTTCAAAAACAGAGCATTCCGGTTCATCTGCATTTCTGGATCAGGTAGAATAATCAGATGGCAATACACTCTGCAATTGCCTCCTCATGGATGATAACCAAATTTCCTAAGGTCTGAAATTCCGTATTAGGAGATGTAATGTATCATCTCAATCCCACAAGCTTATTTTAAACACGAGGGCTTAAATTTTTTCATTTTTTGCACATATTCATTCATTAGTCATGACTGCGCAGTGACGAATTAGAGCGGTGTGTCATATATCAAAGTATTTTATTTTCTAAAATGACATTTATTGGTTTGGTATGTAGCTATTTTAGGTTCATAATACATCTGTCATTATGTATTATAGAAAAATAAGCTGCTACAGTAATATATTTGCAAAGGCACTGAAAGGGGTAGGAAACTACGTCATCATCTACTGAAAATTTGTACCGTTTAATGTCCAAAACCTTTTTCTTTCCTTTGTGGAAAACAAAAGAAGGAATTAAGACAACTATTGATCTTCTTCCATGGAAGAATGTAGTTTGTTTGTCCCTACAATAAATGTGAATGGTGACTGAAACTGTCAGTAACTTTCTGCATAAATGTAATATACAGTGTTGGGGTAGTTACTCAAAAAATGTAATTAGTTACTAGTTACTAGTTACTTCTTAAAATTGTAATGAGATTACTTTACTAGTTACTGCATTTGAAAAGTAACTTCACTACTTATTACTTTACTTTCCTTTTTCTTAATTTACCACATAGATACATGGACATGGTTTAGGCGGGGTCGGCTGATGATGAGTGACTACTTTAAATGACCGGCCAGGGCTCTAGACTACCTTTTGCACTGGTTGCACTGGTGCGCCTAACATTTTTTCTTAGGTGCACCAGCACAAAAGTTAGGTGCACCCTAATTTTTGACCTTATCGGATTTATAGTTCGCCCAAAAATTAAAATTCTGTATAATTTATTTGTAAATCAGGTTTGTAACTCTCATGTTGTTACAAACCTGTATAAATGTCTTTGTTCTGGTGAACATGAATGAAAATATTTTGAGGAATGTTTGTAACCAAACCATTCATGAGCCCCATTCACTTCCATAGTATTATTTTTTCCTACTATAGAAGTGAATGGGGCTCATGCTTGGTTTGGTTGTTAACATTTCTCAGGGTATGTTGCTTTGTGTTTATCAGAACAAGGATATTTATACAGGTTTGTAACAAAATTTATAATTTATTTTTGGGTGAACTGTCCCTTTAACACCGCAAGTTTAGCGCCCATGGTGGTTTCATACAGAATATAAACATGTAGGCTATTTTATAATTTTCATGTTGTCATTCCATTTTCCTTATACGAGTCATGCACAGTCCTGTTTGATAACCCGCATCCGCGCGATTAAAATAACAGTTGACCCGTTATCCGACATCAGCATCAATTTATTTCATACCCGTTTTACATAAAGACTGCGACCGGCCGCACCGCAAATCGTGATGTAAGTAGAAACCTTTAAAGATCTTCATGCAGAACATTGACAGAAATAAGCACAGGACCATGACTGTTCAAATATATTATCATTTAATGTGAAACTTTGTGAGGGTCGGCTGATTGACAGCTGAGCGGTCAGCAGTGTTTGAACACTCATAAGCGCTGCGCTTATATTTATTATTACCTTATAAATTGATGATATGATTGCAGTGATTCCAAAGGGATGTCCAAAAAAACTCAAGTAGAATGTTAAATGTTTAAAGTTTAATGTCTCTTTCTCGCTGCCCTGTGTAAACCCACGCGGGTGATGTCATGAAACGCGTGAGGAGCTTGCATTTTGCATTACCTTAAATTACCTTAAATTATGGTCATACAAATAAAAGTAAAACAACATTCAAAACTGTAATGTGTAAATGTATTTATGTAAAGTTACACTCGCAATAATAACAAAACATTGTGCTTTTTTAAATAGGTAAAAAGTGTTTTTTGCTGCATCGGTTTGGGAGCGCGTCACCAACCCTATATCACGCAAATACGTGACTATTTCACGTATGGACCAACGTGAAAATGACAGTTTTGCCCGCGTTTGGGCGTGAGCATGTCGCGTTTCCTTTTTGTGTCACTTTCACGTTTTGGTTGCTCAACTTTTTTGTCCTATTTTCAAACCATTTTCGCTCCGGTTTAGGGTTAGATTTGGTGCTTTTGTTATATGTCACTTTATGTATTTGTCACTTTAAGTATTGGTTTATTTAAAAAAAAGATACAAGACTTATTCTTTTATATTTTCTAAACTTTAACCAATTGTCCCCGACGTTGGGGTTAGAGTTTGTTTAGGTAAGGATGTCATTTTATGTAAATCTAACCCTAAACCGAAGCGACAATGGTAAGAAATTAGGACAACAAAGTTGAGTAACCAAAACGTGAAAGTGACACAAAAAGGAAACGTGACATGCTCACGTTCAAACGCGGCAAAACGCATTACCTTAAATTACCTTAAATTATGGTCATACAAATAAAAGTAAAACAACATTCAAAACTGTAATGTGTAAATGTATTTATGTAAAGTTACACTCGCAATAATAACAAAACATTGTGCTTTTTTAAATAGGTAAAAAGTGTTTTTTGCTGCATCGGTTTGGGAGCGCGTCACCAACCCTATATCGCGCAAATGCGTGACTGTTTCACGTGTGGACCAGCGTGGGGATGGCACGTTTTGCCCGCGTTTGAGCGTGAGCATGTCACGTTTCCTTTTTGTGTCACTTTCGCGTTTTGGTTGCTCAACTTTTTTGTCCTATTTTCAAACCATTTTCGCTCCGGTTTAGGGTTAGATTTGGTGCTTTTGTTATATGTCACTTTATGTATTTGTCACTTTAAGTATTGGTTTATTTAAAAAAAAGATACAAGACTTATTCTTTTATATTGTCTAAACTTTAACCAATTGTCCCCGAAGTTGGGGTTAGAGTTTGTTTAGGTAAGGATGTAATTTTATGTAAATCTAACCCTAAACCGAAGCGACAATGGTAAGAAACTAGGACAACAAAGTTGAGCAACCAAAACGTGAAAGCGACACAAAAAGGAAACGTGACATGCCCACGCTCAAACGCGGCAAAACGTGTCGTTTTCGCGTTGGTCCATGCGTGAAGTGGTCACGTATTTGGCGTCACACAATAAATAAACTCATATAGGCTATAGGCTACTTTTGAATTCGTTTTGTTAATTTGCTAATTATTTAAGGGAAACACATTTCATATAGGCTTATTTATTTTATTATTTTTTCACCAAAGTAAAGACGTAATCATCACGTTCTATTCATTTTAATGCTTTTTGCGCATAAACTAAACCCTTGGGGGAATTATTTATAAATGAATCAACAACGCAAATCAAGGAATTAACTTATTTCTCTATTTAAGACAGCCTGGCAGGGCGGTAACAGTGATACATCAAACACCGAAAAGTTTATAGGATTAGATTTGGAAGTAAGATTATGAAGAAAACAGCGGTCCTGACTCCTGGCTTTTTTCTATAAATTGAGCGCACGCGACATTGCTGTTCGGGTTACGTTCAAATAATTTCTTTAAAATAATTATGCTCTGGCTCTGCCTCGATTGAGGTTCATTACCTAATTCCGTCTTCGGGTTCGGACCTCTCGATCCCTGACCGGTAAGTTAAGCAGGATCTTTCGCCACAAGTGTTGTATTGCCATGCTGGGCTTACAAATGCTCAGACAGGTTGCTCATCGCGTTGTCAGCAGTTGAAAGACACTTGTCGTGTGGGCATAGTGTGCATTTCACACGAATATTTTTGTCCTTTCGAGCAATACGCTGAAAGTTATGTGAATATCGCCCCAGTGGCTGAAACCCTCCGTCTTCATTTCCCGCTCCCCTTTGCACCAGCAGCTCCGTCAAATCAATCTCTATGGCAACGGCACACGTACAGGCACACGCATGCATGCACCACTTAAATAGACAGAACTTTACACCCAGGCAAACACTGCTTAAGTAACGCAGGAAAGCGCGTTCCTATAGTCTAGTAAAGTAGTGTAGTTACCAATATTATTAGTGTAATGCGTTACTTTACTTCGTTACCCAAAAAAGTAATGTAGTTACTGTAATCCGTTACTTTGTAACTCGTTACCCCCAACACTGGTAATATATTGGTGTGAACAACAGCATAATGACAGACATTTCTAATGAAAAATGCATGAATACAGTATCCAAATTGCATTAGACACAAAAATCAACCAAAGTGGCTTCTGCAAACAATTGCAGTGATGCGCAGGTTGATCCACGGTTACGAGTCATCCAAAAATATTTTTAACGATATTCAGGTCGCAGTCCGTCGGGTTGTTTAAAGGAACAGTATGTAAGAAATTGATATCAATTAATTATAAAATGGCTCTTATATGTCACTAGACATTAAGAAATCATTTTCATTTCAAATACTTATATCACTGACAACAGTGGTCTGGCCAGGATATTGTCATTTAAAAAGTGGAGTTGCAGCCCTCACCTGATGTTTATGTGTTGTAATTTTATGTATTGGCCACCAGTTGTGTGAATGCAGTACCAGTTTTAGCCACAAGTTTTGTGATTGCAATACCAGTTTTGGCCACAATCCTACATACTGTTCCTTTAAAATAAAGATGCCAATTAACTATTTTAAACAATTACTACTTTTTAAAAATGCGGGTCGGGTACAATATTTATTTTAATTTTTTTTGCGGTCCGAGTTGCGGGCGAGTTAGTTGAAAACGTCGGTTGGGTGTGGGTTGTTTATACATTGACCCGCGCATCACATGCATTTTCTGTATTCTATTTTTGCAGTGACTGTTCACCATCTGGTCTCAAGGTTATTTTTTAATTGTATGAAATTAATTCTTCTAGAATAATAATTCATCACAATAACACTATACATGTTACACAACATTAGACAACCAGAGACTGTGTAAATAATATATTAGCGCCTTTGAACAATGTCATGTTTTGAACAGTTTAATGTTAACTATTTAAAAAAAGTTTTTGCCAAGTGTGTGTGATTTATTATTTTATTATAATATTTTGTGGTTAAGTATATTATTATACTAGTAAAACTTTACATTTTGTTTTATTATCATAATACAAAGTTATCTTAGAGGTGAAAGCTAAATGATTTTTGTCCGTTAAGCTTTGAAAGAAGTGACAGATTGACATTTTGAATATTTCCCCCTGACAAATACCAAGTGCAGTACAGAATGGCATTCTGTTATTATGCTTTGAGAAATGGACTGGCATTTGAACAGGCAGAATAATGCTGTGGGTCTCTCGGTGTCCAGGTTTGTTCCTTAGCTTCTCATAGAGCACAGCATGAATCCGCTCTACTGTAAATTACTGCAAGTGACACTCACAGCAATTACACCAATCTGTTCTCTCGCAGAGATTTGTAGCACATTTATCCGCATTATTTTCAAAGCTAGACATCATTTTCAGCAGACTTTAAACAGTCTTTTATTCTTTGGCTGCTCTGTAGGCTTGCTGTGCCACGTACAATTGTTCAGAATTTGAACGGGAAAGGATAGAAAATTTGCTACAGTGAAAAATGTTTAATGGTTACCTGTTAGTTACCCTATTTGGTTACATTTTACAGTAAAATACTGGTTAAAAATGCTAATTGGTGCAAAAAATTTTAGTTACTGTATATTTATGGTGATATGTGTGGATAACACTTGACAGTGAGTGCGTTTACATGCACAGTCTTATGCCGACTAATAAACTGAACATGTGGGGTCATGTAAACGCGTAAAACGTTTTTTTTTTGGTGTGTTTTTTTTTATCGGGGAAAACCCATGAACAGTATAAGCAAAAAACGATTAGCACAGGTAGTTTTTTGCTCATTATCCCGATTTGGCGTGGCACTTTAACCAGCTTTCTCGCAGTTTTCTTCATGTGCGGATGTCTGCATGTTAAAGACTAAATGTCACACGAGGAAGTACACGTAAAAAAGTAACGCAACATGAGAAGAGATACAACAGTATAGCTTAAGACAGATATTACGTCTGCTTTTTTTTTACAACTACTATAGGCGGTGACGTCACTACTTGCGAGAAACTTGAACAATTTTCAAATTCCATGTAAACGCAGTTGTCTGCAGACGGTTTTTTGATTTGCATGTAAACGCATGAAAACAGTTTTCTATATTAAGCAGATTTTTGATAGTTATCCACTGATTCTGTGCATTTAAACGTACCCACTGCCAGTATGATTTTTCCATCGTTTAAGTGATCATATTGACTAATAATTTGCCACCTGTTGGTTACTGGTATATTTGAAGGTACAAAGTAGATTTCATTAGTTCAGATTTGCTAACTATATTAACTAACGAAATACAGTAAGGAACTGTAACGTACTATGCACATATCCGAATCCCGTCCCATTTTCCTCAAATGTTGTTACTGTATCTTAAAATAGTGAATTTCTATCAACCGCAGCTGGCAGTCTTTGCATTGTAGTTTGTTTAAACCTTAGCTGCTTAATGGGGTGAACAGGTTTGTGTTTGCTTGTATTACGCTGATGAATCACATGCGGGTCCTCTGGAGATCGGAACGCTTGTGTTTCCAGACAGTGTGCATTCAGATTAAATGTGGGAACTTGAGGTTGAGAGCATGAGAGAAGAGGCAATGATTCCCTGGAATGAGAAATCAATAGGGGTTTCATTAGAGAGGCAGAGTTCATCTCAGGCCTTACGTCACGACTTAAGTATCATTCAGCATTCAATGGCTGCTGCCGATCATGAAGATAAGAAAATGAGGATGAATGTAGAAAGGTGAAGGTGTTACAGGTGGAGGAGTCACACGCACAAACCTCACAGTTAATACTGGTAATAAAAAACCTTTCAACTGGAAAATCATTCAAAGCTGATATTAACACATTTATATTTAAAAATATAAAGTGAAACCAATTATTTATTAAAGTTTTTATTCATGAGGATGCAGATTTGTCTTTTTTTATCATTTGAAATTAACCAAAAATATTCTAAAAACAAATATTGACCATCATCAAAGGAATACTCTTATAATGTACTAATTTTGCTAATTTATTAAAATTGTATCTGCTTATATTGGATCCCGCAAAAAATACTTTAAGCTAGTTAGCAAAATTACAACCAAAACAAAAAAGACCCTATATCGAAAGTATTGGAAAAATTGGTTGGCGCAGTTTTCGGATCCGGATTCCGAAAAGGATACATCACATCTACAGCTATCTTAAAAGTTTTAATTGATATAATGGAGTCAATAGATAACAAGAAACACTTTTCATGTCTTTTTGTTGACTTTTCAAAGGCCTTCGACACAGTGGATCACGCTATGTTACTAAAAAGGCTTCGATCAGTAGGTTTATCAGAAATTTTTTAAAGGGAAGATCTCAATGTGTCCAGGTGGAAGGTACTCAATCCGATTTATTGGAGGTTGTAGGGGAGTCCCTCAAGGATCTGTATTAGGACCGCTATTGTTCAGTATATATATATATATATATATATATATATATATATATAAACTGCTTTAATTTTAATACTGAAAATACAAAGTTTCATTTTTATGCTGATGTCACTATTATATATTGTCCAGCTTCCTCTAAGCAACAGTCTGTAGTTTATTTACAATCTGCTTTTGATATAATCCAAAATCAGTTTTGTGCCTTAAATGAGAATAAAACAAAATGCATGTTGTTCTCAAACGCTAAAATCTCTCCTGAAAATACAATTTCTCTTCACACATTTCAAGGTAGTCTGATTACATCAGTATAGGAGTACAATTTTTTTGGTGTTATTGTCTATAGCACATTACGTTTTGGTTCACATATCAAATATCTTAAGCAAAAACTTAAGAAAAGATTAGGATTTTATTTTAGAAACAAATCATGTTTTTCGTTTAATGTGATGAAGAAACTAGTGTCTGCTATTTTTTTGTCAGTTCTTGACTATGGAGACGTAGTGTACCAACACACACCCTCTTATCTTCTTGTCTCTCTAGATGTTTTGTATCACGGTACTTTGAGATTCATAACTAGCTGTAGACTTTCAATACACCATTCGCCCTGTCACTATTTTTTGTGCTCTGAAACGACCTACAGTCTGTGTGTGCCTTATGCCAGAACAGAGATGGGTAAAATGGCGTTCAAATATGCTGCGGCCTCGGATTGGAACTTTCTCCAGACTGAGATGAAATTAATTAACCTAATATCTTATGGTCAATTTGAATATTTATTTATTTTATTTATTTATTTTAGGATAGCCCCTTGAGATGCATCATCTCTTTTTAAAGGGGGTCCTATTTACTAAACAAATATCAGAGCAAATAAAGTGTAAATGTTTTTAATTTGTTTTATTTCATATGTATATAATGGTGGTGATGGTTGTATGTTTGTTATTTGTAACTTTGTAAGTTGTAACTAAAACTGTCTTGTAAACTGTAAACTGAGTTGCCTATCTTGGCCAGGGCACTCCCGCAAAAGAGATTTTAATCTCAGTGAGGTTTTATCTCCAGGTTAAATAAAGGTTATTATATCCTAGATTTTTGCATTAAAATCCATAGGTCTGTTTGACTTCACACTCTAAAAACAACACAATCAGTATTATTTTGGGGACAACACAGTAAATACATTGTCCCAAACTAGACACATCTCTGTGTTATTACATTTTGTGTTTCTTTTAACACAACTTGTGCTGTCACTTTTATTTGTTTTAACACAAAATCAACACATAATGTGTTAAAATAGCATAATACAAAAAGTGTGTAAAAATGAACACATTTGGTCCATGTGGCACTGTGCAGAACGATTGGCCAGTGACATCATCAAGACTGATTCAAAAGCAGTACTATCTTTTATAAAAAGTAACTGATAATGAATAATAAATCATATTTAAAATAAAATTCATGCAATAACATCTGCATTTCAGTGCCACTTTTTTTCTCAGAAGAAAAGACAAACCTGACTTGCATGTTTTTGGCATACACTTATCAAAATGTACAGTTAACAAATCACATAAGAAGCAGTCACTTTTTCTGGAACGGTTGTGTGCATGTGATGCTTATCAAAGTGACCTTGAAACGCTCTACAGTTGCAGTCTTCAAAGCTCTTCTTGCATTGATCATGCGATTGGGAGATGTAGCCAGCGTTGTGTTATCTTCATGAGTATGAGAGCTGATTGAGGTTGTCTTAAAAGCTTTGCATTCAGCCTCCACAGACCCACCAGTTAGGGATTTTCCAAGGCGTTTTTTATTCCCAACAGAATGTTCTTTACAAAGATACAAATTTCAAAAAGCCTATGCCCCTGAAGTTTTTTATACTGTGAAGATTATTTTATCAACAGTATGCGAAGTGTCGAGTTTTCTAAGGTATTTTTTTTAGAAAATTCATTTTTATGTATCAGTATTTGCGCTCCCTGGGATTGAACCTACAACCTTTTTCACTGCTAATGCGGATCTACAGGGTCACCTACATGGCCGAGATGAGCATTTTGACAATGTGTTTAAAATGTGTAGTTGTTCAGGTAGCAAATGCATAAATTAATTTTTCATTTAAAATTTAAGTCACATGGCCATATTCAACTCCTTATGTTTTAACGGCTGTGATTTATGTGCAGGCACAAAATTAAATCAGATTAGTTTTGTTTCAGTACGTAATGTAAGCACGAGACACATACACTTCCCAAAATCTTTCTATTCTGTTTGTTAGTTACCAGAAAATTCTTTAGAGATTTCTTTAGAGTTTAGGCTTCTGATCATAAAGTCTTTAATCAGATATACAACGCGAAAGTGTGTCTATATGGGACTCACATTACCATATGTCACATATGATAAATCACCACGTCACCTCTTACAAAACACCTTAAATCATAATGTTGGTTTATCCATAAACAGGAAAACCTAGCAAGTCTGTTTTTGTCATCAACTGTACACAGTTTGCAAATAAGTTGTCAACAGTGGTATATGAAAGACTTCTGAAAAGAAATAGTTAAAATATTGGGCTTTAGGGAGGGGGCAGTTGAGTTTTAGTTTAATGTACTCACTTTAATGTACATTTGGAATGATTGACAGCAAATCCCATAGTGCTTTTGATAAGTTATATTAACTGACCTTAAAGTCTCAAAGAAATTGAAATGAAAAACTTTTTTTGGGGAAATTGTGGTACTTTTTGTTTTTACAAATTACTTCTCGGTGAGCTTCATTATTTTTTAAAAATTCATGTGCCCTCATAGTCTTTAATCAAAACGCTCCTTGAAAAGATAAAGGGTACTTCCTGTCATGAGGAATGTCTTGAGGGCGGGGCCTAGGAAAAGATTGCAGCGATTAGCACATTTATATGTAAGGAATAATTTACAAAAATAATGCACACCCATAGTAATGCAGATTATGGAAGACTGGGAGTGCAAAAATAAATAAATAAATAAATACATGTACAAAAAAAAACATAAATAAATAAATACAAAAATAAATATGCAGAGAAATATAAAAAACAAACATAAATGAGTATTGCAACTTTTTTTGTATTAAAATATGTTTAAAACATTTATTTATTTCTGTATTTAATTATAATTTTTTTTATTTATTATTTTAGTAATTTCCACATTTATGTATTTATTTATGTATTTATGTGAACATTATATATAGATATATTTTGTATAAAGAATTAAATGTTCACATAAATACATAAATAAATACATAAGTGTGTAAATTAATAAAAGAATACATAAAGATGTATACTTAAATATATACATAAATAAATAAATGTTTTAAAAATATTTTTACACAAAAATAAAGAAATCAAAGTTGCAATACTCATTTATGTTTGTTTTTTATATTTCTCTGCATATTTATTTTTGTATTTATTTATTTATTTATTTATGTTTGTTTTCATTTATTTATTTGAACATGTATTTATTTATTTATAATTTTTGCAGTAAAAAGTTTTCCACTTATACCACAGTTACCACAAACATTGCTCTAGTGGTTATTTTAAGGCATTTGACAGGTTAGGTGTGTGTTTTACAGAAAAATAATCAACACCTGTGGAACATTTCTCAAACTAATAAAGCAATAAATACATATATTGAAACATCTACCTACTGTATTGTGCAGTCTTTTATAATAGTCTTCTGACTATTATAAAAAGTAGGGATGGGCATTCGATTAAATTCTTTTAGTCGATTGTCGGGAGAATTAATGATCGACTATCGATTAATCATTAGTATTTTTATAATAAAAAATAATTATTTAACTTTTATAATTCAAAAATGTTGAATACAAAAATACAGCGCGTTTTCCTCCATGAGACCTTTATTACAAGATCAACTTGTGGCAAACAGTTAAACAACATTTAGTTAGACAAATGGAACATATATGCGCTTGAATATGCGGTGCTCTAAAGCAGCGGAACCTGCAGCTGCGAGCCGCATTCTTAAAAAGAGACCTCATTTGTTCCAAAAAATCATGACCTCTTCATGATTTTTTTTTTAAATCAAAACGGAAGGTCACAGATAACGAAGTATGGTGTCAAATATTGCACCCTGGTGGTAAAATGTTGAATTGCTGCCACACAGTGAAATTCATTTAATTGCTTCAAGACACACGCTACGCTAGGCATTGCAACCTGCATTAGATTAAAAAAGTATTCGATTAATCAATAACAAATTAACTTAATCGACTAAATTCTTAACGATCAATTATCGATCGTCAATTAATCATGCCCATCCCTAATAAAAAGTCACCTTGGTTTTTGGACCTCAGTAAGAACGACATGCATCTCTAAAAAGGCTCAGCACATTTAAATTCAGCCTTGACCCGGAGTGGTAATGTCCGAGCGGGTGAATGGTTTATTCTGTAATTTTCCCGTCCATTTCCACCAGTTGCCGAAACGTGATAAGCAAGTTTAACCGTCTGTATTTCACCGTTACCTTATCCCCACCGCTTCAAAGAGACACTCCTTCCCCTTACAAATTTTATCTGCTGGTGTTGCTGTCATATAATGTTACTTTAGAAATATTGCTGCTTTGCACTGAATTTCATATGATTTGTTTTCTATTATTTTGAGGCAGGTTATTTTCTCATCTGTAGTTTTTCAGGAGGCAGTGCCTCTCTTGCCGCAATGAGACAGTAAATTGTCCCAGTTGTCGAGGTGTCTACAAGGTCAGCTCAGCTCTCCACATGACAGGTAGAGATGTGACAGGCACGCTCTGTAGTGAAGCCGTTGGCATTGCTATCAAACTACCTGCAGCTTTGGTTAAAGGCCAAGAGCCGTGTATTGGGTAACAGAAACGGACAGGAGCATGTGTCCGTATGCTTCTAGAGAAGGCAGAATGCCATAGTATCACCTGCACAACTGTACATAGTAATTAAATCAGCAACAACAGTGTGTTTTCTAATGTAACCTTTGTGCGGGGCATTTCATAAACAGGGTACAAAGAGAAGCCAAATATTCTTAAAATGCATGAAAATGGCCACTGAGTTTCCGCCAATCCTTCTCAAACACTAAAATGCTTTATAAGGTTGTTCAGGTGTGTTTGCTTAGAGTCAGAGCTCAAGACATTGGCCCTTCAGCAGGATCGGACAGCTGCACTAAAGCATTAAAATGCATTGAAACCAAAATCTGCCATATTTGTGAAATGTGCCAAGTAATGGGCGTTTCACACGGTAGGCATCAGTCGCGAGTGTCTAGTTTATTCTCAGTAGGAGACGTGCAGAAAGCATCAAAACGGGTCGGTTACAGAGGTGCAACCTTGCTCGTGCACCCAAAATCCTTCCCCTTCCACGGACACGGCTATTCACGTCGGGCGCTGTTTAAACTTTTAGGCATCACCCCACCCTATTGAGTGAAGTTTACACTCTTGGAGATTTCAACCGATTTATAGTTTGTCATGATTAGATAAGAATTCACATGCAAAACACTGAAGTAAACATAGGCGTCCCATTGGTGGGACAGTGACATTTAGCAGGATATTAATGTTTTGAGGCACACTGTCTTCATAAATGAATCAATTACTCAACCTACATAATTTATTTTATAATAAAACACTGTTAAAATGTCTATTCTATAGGCTTAGACCTTTCCAACGATATATCATTTGTAGTGATGATAGATAAAAATTTACATTAACATTATTAAAGTAAACTCGTATTCGGGACGGCGACGCTTAACAGGTTTTAAGATAAACATTTGCACTAAATGCTGCACAAAACGCTTCAACTACATTGGAAAAGCTGTAGCCGCGTGGGATTCCACCGCGTACCGCGTGAAACGCCTGATCCTGATAAGATGAATGTGATGAACAGTGATTACAAACTGATGGTTTAAGTAACTCGAAACCACGATCCCTTGATCCGTTTGCCGGGAATGACTGTGACAGTCAGTGAAACTGTGACACAGAAAAAACCTGCTTGACTTGGGAGATTGACACGAAAACACCGTTAAAACCTATCACTTTCTATCAGGTAGGAATTTACGGCTCAGCAACTGTTATGGCAGTAATGTTTTCTGTGTGTCATCACAAATTACCCACCGAGCCAATGCAGCAACATATTCAGTGAAATTGGTTCCCCTGTGATTAGATTTTCTCCTCTCACCCACACACTCCTGTTTGAAACGCCTATACAGTGTGTGTGGTAATTAACATGGTATTACATGGCCCCGGGGCCACTCCAGGGGCCCTTGTGAGAGCCATACCTAAGCTGCAGCGGATGTCATTGTCCTCCTGTCACACTGCTGTCCAGAGCTAGAGAGTATGGTAATGCTTACTGTTATGTTTTTCACTCCAAATCCCAACTCCTCTATTTAACATTCTGTATACAGTATCTATCTATCTATCCATCCATCCATCCATCCATCCGTTTTTTAAAGCCCGACCATTTATAAAAACCTCTTTGTTGGCAAATTCCGCTAAACACCACATTGATTTTTAACCAAAGTTCTCTTAAGTGCTCGAAAGATGATTAGGATGAAAGACGGCACGTGAAACAATGAAATCCCATTCAAACTTGTGTCCCTTGTGAGTACTTGGACATGAATAAACCTGAATGTGGCAGTCACATGGACCACAGCGCCCCCTAATGTGTGCTTTAGTTTGTTTATTTTTACATTCTGACTTTCACTGTTTCTAGTTGCATCTTTAGTGATTTTGCAGCTGTTTGCTGTCTTGTCCAAAGAAATGGATTTTTAGAAGTGGACGTTTTTGCCCAAAAAAGTGCTTGCATGCACTTAAAGGGTTTTGCAGCATAATGCTGAGTTTACACCAACCGCGTTTCAGTCGTCAAAATCGCGTCTACCGCGCCTTGTTTGCCGCTTGAACAGTTTGAATGCATTCACGCGGAAAAAAACAAGCATTTGACGCGCGTTGATGCGGTTGTCTGTTTGCAAGATGACTAATGTTGTTTTTGCATTTATTGAGAGAGTTACCGGTTTGTATTTGGTAACCTTACTATAGGGGAAAATAAACAGCACAGGTCGATAAACGTCACGTGACTCAAAAGTGAAATGTGTATTACAACTTACCAGGTTGCCCGATGTCCTCACTGATACTCTTCCAAGCGAGGTCCTTTATTCCTGTCAAAATAAGATTTTGTGTCGTATAGCTCCGGGTGACTGCTCACGGACAATATCAAGCGTTCCTTCAGGTTGAATGAGTGACTCCGGGCGGAGCTGCCTCCACAGCAGCAAGCAGGCTCCTGATTGGTTAACGCAGTGCGAAATTTTCGCCGAAGTTCAAATTTTTCAACTCGGGCATCAGCCGGCAATTGGCGTAAAACAGAAAATGCACAAAAAGCACCATTCGCGCGTGCGACGCGTACCGCGCACAACGCTCAATTCGCGCCTTTTGCGCGAGCTAGACGCGCGAATGAGGTGGAGGTGGAAACACGTCTCCTGCGCTGCGCCAAACGCCTCATCCGCACTGCGGGACCTCCTGACGCGCGTCAAACGCGTCTTCACATTGACTTAACATTGAAATCACTCGCGCTTCATGCCTCTACCGCGGTTGGTGTAAACTCAGCATAAGACAGTCAAATTTGTTCAATATAAATGAAATGACTAAAGTGATGTTTTACAGTTATTGACTAATAACCCTTTCTTTGCTAGTAAAGCGAAATTACTGAACATAAACATTATAGCCTGATTAAAATGCTTATTGACACGAATACATGTCAGACGGACTAAAAGGGCTTTGCATCTGATCTCCTCGTGTATTTAAATGATGTGTGCATAATATAACTTGTATACGCTTTGTCATACAGTTGTGCATGTGGGAGTGTTCTCGGGTCATCACATTAGTGGAGAGACTGACTGGTGTCATTTCATTAAAGGAATATTCAATTTTCTTAAAAGAAAAATCCAGATAATTTACTCACCACCATGTCATCCAAAATGTTGATGTCTTTCTTTGTTCAGGCGAGAAGAAATTATGTTTTTTGAGGAAAACATTGCAGGATTTTTCTCATTTTAATGGACTTTAATAGACACCAACAATTAACACTTAACTCAACACTTAACAGTTTTTTTCAACAGAGTTTCAAAGGACTATAAACAATCCCAAATGAGGCATAAGTGTCTTATCTAGCAAAACGATTGTCATTTTTGACAAGAAAAATAACAAATATACACTTTTAAAGCACAACTTCTCATCTAGATCTGGTCGTGATTCGCCAGGTGACCCCACGCAATACGTCATGACGTCAAGAAGTCACGGAAGACGAACGCGAAACTCCGCCCCAGTGTTTACAAGTGTGTTGAAAGAGGACCGTTCCTACGTTGTTGTATGTCAACTGATACTAATTAATGTCTTTGTGTCAGTTTATTGTTTACAATGGTCCGCAAATGTGCGTTTTATATATGTAACACGTGACCTCCCTACGTAACTACGCATTTACGTTACGTCGCGCTGGACCGGACCTAGACGAAAAGTTGTGGTTTAAAAGAGCATATTTTTTATTTTTCTTGTCAAAAATGACAATCGTTTCGCTAGATAAGACCCTTATGCCTCGTTTGGGATTGTTTATAGTCCTTTTTATAGCAAAAAAACTGTTAAGTGTTGAGTTAAGTGTTAATTGTTGGTGTCTATTAAAGTCCATTAAAATGAGAAAAATTCTGCAATGTTTTCCTCAAAAAACATAATTTCTTCTCGACTGAACAAAGAAAGACATCAACATTTTGGATGACATGGTGGTGAGTAAATTATCTGGATTTTTCTTTTAAGAAAATGGAATATTCTTTTAAAACTGTACTGTGTTTTGAGATGTCTGTCTGGAAGGCCATACCTTTGATAAGGAGAAAAGACTAAATAGTCAGTGAAATAAAAGGCTTTTTTGCTTTAACAAGTTAAAATGAGCAGTTCCTACATTTAGGAGCTATTTTTTACCTCATCTGACCCTTAAAGTCTGTCTGTAGTCAATAATTGTATCACTTAAAGGGATAGTTCAACCCAAAATGAAAATTCCGTCATCATTTTCTCCCCCTCATGTTGTTCTAAACCTATGCGTTTCTGTTTTCTGATGTACACAAAAAAAGTATATTTTGATAAATGTTTGTAATCATTGACTTCCATAGTAAGAAAACAAATATTATGGAAGTATTGTGATAAATGATGAAGATATTTTGATAAATAATGGTAAGCACACAGTTGACGGTACCCATTAAATTCCATCATTTTTGTTTTTCCTACTATGGAAGTCAATGGTTACAATCAGCTGTGTGCTTACCATCATTTATCAAAATATATTCATGTTCATCATGAGGGTGAGTAAATGACAGAATTTTAATTTTGGGGTAAACTCTACCTTTAAAACTCATCTTTGAGCATCATAATAGGATATGTAAAAGTTTGTTCTGTGACAATGATTACTACATGCATTAAACCTGCTTGAAAGTAATTCCCTCATTTAGTAGTATATGCGGGTAATAGCAAATTAGTCTTCGCCTCAACCGCACATCTTGGCCCATAGATATAGGCCACAGACCGTCCTTCAAGGAGCAAGCTTCTCTTAGAAATCAAAAAATGGTTTGTCTATGGCATTGCTGCGAATAATTCATTATCATCATTGTGTTTTTAAGCAATTGAAAAAAGCACAAATGTCAGTGCAGGTCAAAACTGCTCAAGGATACAAAATCAGCCAAAGACCTCAGAGGGTTAAGCATGTAGCTGCAGGCCATAATACTTCAGTTGTGCTTGTTCTACAGATTGTAACAGTAGTAGTTTTAAATAGATAACGTGTTCAATTATACAGTAGCTCTGTGGCATTCATTTTTATACAAATCTCAATGCATTATGTTTTATAAACATGTAAAAGGTTGATAAATTAGGTCTGAAATGCTTTGCTTTTACAAAGCATGTGATAGAAAACCATGCTGCAGTCATCTGAAATAGAGTTTACATAACATTTTCAAGCAATTCTTGTGAATTTGTCCTGAAAGTAAAAAGTGTAAAAAGGCTGACAGAGCCTTTCTGGGCAATACGTGATTTTCTTCCACTATTTATTGCAATGCATGTCACATAGATCTGTCAATGGAGGGGCGCACTTTTGTCTAAGGAGCATAGATGTTGTCTATCAATAACGTTATCACTCTCTGTCAGTGTATTGCCAACATCAATGGGTCCAGTTGGTCACTGTAACTGTAATTTGTATTAATTTGTGTTAATTATTAATTGTTACATAACTCCAAAAAATGTATACAAAACATTCTGTATTGATTTCCACATCAAGCTAAAATTTTGTACAAAAACAAATGCTCAGATGAAAAAGTCACTAAGCGCTACCTCTGTCAAAAGTGAGATAATGATATTAACCAAATGCTTTCGGCATGTATTATACTGTAAGTTCATCAAATACTTCGCTTGAAATTCCCATAAACCCAACCTCAAGCCATTTAAAATACCGGTTTGTTGGCAGAATCCCCTAAAAGCCAAAATTTTAAATGTTTTTAATGTTGCCTGGTTATGTTAGACCTTGAACAAAACCAGTAAATTTGAGTTAGGTTAGTTAATTTCCCTACATAAATAACATTTGTTACCTGACAAAAATGATCTGTATACTATGCGGCACTGGCAACTGATTCAGCTTTTGTAAATGTCACTCCTAAATTTTGAGCAAGCAAAAATGTTTATTTTAAATATCAGGAGACGGGCCGGATTGTGTGTACAGTGTCTGTGCAAACATGCGGTTTCTCGCCTCTTCCGCGGTGTTCTGCTGGGAATGCACTTCTCAGAAGGATGAACAGGGAACCTAAATAAAAGCCTCCTGAGGTTGCATTTCAATGATCTGCGAAGAGCACACAGCTGTAATGATAAACAGAGCCCAACAGGCCGACGCCATTGACTTTATGCTTTACTCTCGATCAGGGCAACTCTTCTTCAAAGGGAATCAGTTTGTTTTCATAAATGAGAAGGTCATGTGTACAGAACATTTAGATATTGCAGGAAATGCATCAGACTGAGAGAGCACTGTTGAAAGAGACATGCTGGGAATAAATTTGACTGTTTACTGTCTATCAAACTGTCAATAATCTATATATTGTACACTATATATAACATACAGTACTGTGCAAAAGTCTTAGGCCACCATGCCAGAATTACATTTGTTGTTTTTGCATTGTTATAATGATTATATATAATTATTTCTCAGTCTCTTTAATAGAATACATCCAAATAATACAGGAAATCTGTATGTAGTATTAAAAATGTAAACTGATGTGTCGAGTTTTTAAAGGGGGGGGTTTAATGGTATTTCAAGCATTCTGACTTATTAACACAGTTATAGAGTTGTTTCCTCATGCTAAACGTAGGCAAAGTGTCAAAAATGCAGTTGGGCGTGTTTCAGAGTATTTCTGTGCCGAATGCACTTCGCCAGGGTTCGTACAAGTTTCGGCTAGTTTTTTTCGATTACGGTTCTAACTGACGTTTCAGGGGTTTTCGATACGTATCACTTCTTTATATGGGCTTCCGCCGGAAAACTTCCCCCGGAAAACCCCGCCCAGCCGTCAGTCAGTGGGGAGACGCTAGAGCTTGCTAACAGCTTATCACGCCACTCAGCTTTGTTTAATTTCAAAAGTCAACAATGGCACAACAAGAAGTGTGTTTTTGGATGTAAGGAGAAGACATCCAGCCTTATGGAAACAATGGATATAGTTTATTATCCGGATTAGCAGCGGAGTTTTGCGTGTGTGTTTGATGCGGTGGATTTTCAGAACCGGGTCATGACGAGTTACACGTGGTAAGTAAGACTTCTGTCTTATGTTGGAAATAGGCGCGTGTATAAATGACACGAACATTTAGTGAATCATAAGTTAAAACAGTGTTGTATAGTGTTGTATGACTCGTACTCGCTCCTCCCGTGTTATAACTCCTCCTTCTTCATTTTTTCGTACGTTATCGGAAAGATTCGGTAAAGCTAATCTTTCTTTTATAAATCTGATTAAACTAAAGACTCTTCAGAGATATAAAGGATGTCATACTACTCCATAGGTACTCCAGATTAATATCAGAAATGCAGAAACAGCGTGTGTTACGTGAGCTTTAAGGTAAACTCCCTTTCCACTTGAGCAATCGCAGGAAACCGCAGATTCTCTTAAACCTAAATAAAATTAAATCCTTATTTCTAATTTTAAAGAAATTAGTCTTTTTACTTCATTCTGCTTAAAAAACACTCAAGATGTATTTAGTGCCAAGAGAGGTCACACTAAACACTGACGATGCCAAAAGAAGACATTTAGTCCTGAAAATGTAATTTTTTGTACATATTTTCTGTATTTTCTGTTTGTATTTTAATAAAATAGATTGAAAAATAAATATGGATGGACATTAAAACTTCTAAAACAACAAGTCTGATGGTGATGGCCTAACCGTGGGTTCCGTGGGTCAAATTTGCGTTTACCGTGTCTAGTTTGCCTTGAACGTTTTGAGTTTACTTGCCTCATTCGCGCGTGAAATTCTAGTCATCGAGACATTCACGTGGAAATTCGCGTCATGGGAGGAGCTTCTGCTAGAGCAAGCTCCTGATTGGTTAACGCGGCATGTTTTTCCACAAATTTTTCAACTCGCACGTTTTCTGTGGCAACTCTCAATTCGCGTCATTTGCACAAACTAGACTCATGAATGAGGCGGAATCGCGTCTACCACGCGTGCTAAATGCCAAATTCGCATCGCGAGACCTCCAGACACGTGTCAACACGTCTTCACATTGACTTAACATTGAAATCACTTGACGCCTCCACCATGGCTGGTCTGAATGCAGCATAACCGTGGGTTCACACCAGCCACGTTTGAGGCGTCAAATTCGCATCTACCGCGTCTAGTTTGCCGCTTGAACATTTTGAGTTCACTCGCTTCATTCGCACGTGAAAGCTGCGCATGAAATTCTAGTCATCGAGACATTGACGTGGAAATTCGCGTCATGGGAGGGGCTTCCGCCACTTCGCTCGCTTCCTGTAATCACGTCACTACTAGAGCAAGCTCCTGATTGGTTAACGCGACAACATTTTCTTTGGTCCTGTTTAGGTGAACTTTCATCTTTAATACAGGTATAAGTGATATTTTAAGACATTTTCAAATTTAAGTTAAAGTTTAAATCAGCTGACTACTACAGTCGTGTCTCACTGAAACAACGGGGTCAGTAATTTTATTAAAAACATAAAAAAATAATAAAAACTGTCCATGTTCTTAAAGAAATAGAACACGAAACCGGACACAGTCCATTAGTTCTTTGTTTATTGTGTTAAAATGAAAATTTATAAGCGGAGGCAGTGTACTGTACCTTACAATACCAACACAGAGTAGAGCACCACAGTACAGTCCACAACTGAAAAACACTTGTATTTGCTTTTTTGGAAATTTAAATGTAACAATGATAAACCTTTATAATAAAAGACATAATATTTGGGAATAAAATATGTTGTAAGTAACTCATATGGTATGCCATGAAAAACTTCACACCTGTTTTTGCTGAAGATCTGTTGAAGTCGTGTTTCCTCACATTGCTTCTTTTTCTCAATCTCCCAGTTTTAAGTCATGGGAGGCTTGTCCTGTAAAACAACCTCATTAGCACCCAATTACAGCTGCTGCACATGGGGATTTTGTTTGCATGGTTTACACATACTGTATACTTCTACATGCACATTGCATTTAGAAACTGTGATCACAGGCAGACTGGAGCTTGGTGAAACTCTTGGGTGTGAAACTATAACTGAAGAAATATCTTGTTACTCTGAATATTAAACTACTGCTCTATTTGCAATCCAACCCTCCGTCGTGCCTGTTAGCTGATGTGTGACATGACATCAGAATTTTGTTAATTTTTCCTATTCTATAGAAGAAATGCCTCTCCAAATCTTCTCTTGTGAGATTTCTTTGCAGATCTTTAATGTCTATCTATAAAAAAAAATGTAATACTTGAATTCATTTTGTGATTTTAGTTTACTAAATGAGAATAATATGTGAAGAGTTTGGTTCCAAAACGCAATAAACACCATTTAAAGAAAAAGAGTTACTGCCATAATCAGTATTATATAAGGTCAGTATTTAAATGTAAACTCTTAATTTACGCAAAATACAATATTCGCCGTGTTATTCTGTCATCTTTTCTCCCTTTTTTCCCAAAACGCGACAAACGCCACTCCTCCTTTTCTACAGAACGCAATAAATCCGCTCCACAAATCACAGCGCACCATTCCACACATTTTAAACAAACAATGGCGCCACGTTGAGTACACGAAATCCTAGTTGTCCTCATCTTGTACTTCGTGATCAACAAACTAACAAACAAATACAAAATAATACTTTAATTGCATTGCTAAACCTGTGAATGTTTTCTGTGACGAGAAAGAAACGTAAGCCATCAACATCTAATAATTTACGTGAGAAGCACTCGAGAGACGGAAAATGCCGGTTGCTTGTTCCCCCGACAGCATCAAGCTCTCTCGTGCTAACACATTGGCCCCAGGGGATCGTATAAAAATTTTTATTTTACGCGAAGCCAACGTAAATCGAGCAGGACCAAACATTTTACAGCTGATCGCGGTCAAAAAAGCAACGACGTCCCAAGTATAACCGCAGCAATGACAGTGTTACTAATATGTTTTAATCAGTGGATACCACTAGTCAACTAAATGAATATAACATGGCAAAGATGAATGCACATTTATATATTGATTCAATAGATTTATAGCATTTTGAAAAAAAAACTTTGTAGAAAAAATAAATCATTTTTTATAATAAATCTTTGAAAATCAAATTATGGATTTGAATATTTTATGTTTTTATAACTTAAAGATGCTTTGTGAAAGTTTGTAACAAAAAATTGTGGTTTTCATCTTGTCATTTTCTTGGTATAGAAAACGGGTTTTAACCGAAATTTGTCAAAATGGATTTATTGCGTTTTGGAACCAAACTCTTCATGTGTTAAACACTGATTAGACAACATTCGGAAAACATTCAGGGACTTAATTAAAACCCATAGTTTTCTTATGTTTGTCCAGTTGGTTTTCTAATATGTGACCTAATATGTGAAAACCCAGCTTAAGTGAGTTTTTGTGTCTGATTTACTGTTTTCTACATTAAATCATTCTACATAATGTAAAGAACATTGCATGAAAATATAAGCTTGACATATATAATTTCGACTTAGCAGGGTCATGTCAATCACTCCTCGAAAACCATAAACAATTCTATGCAAAAATTAAAAGCACAACCCAAACTTCAATAAATACAAGTTCATGTGCAACAAAGACAAACATGGTTTGTGCCAACCACAGTGTGCTTTGTGGAGTTAATTACGGGCTGTCAATGGCATAAAACTAGAAATTCACGAGAAATTGTTAGGAACCAGCAACCAATTAATAATTGTGCAAAATTGAGCCATAGACTTTTTTGCTTGCATGAAAATGCAAATGATCAAATTGGCACCGGATGTCCAATTGCACCGGATGTACAAGCACCTGAACAGCAGGTAAACAGGGGACGTAAACAGCGGTGTAAATTATTCCTCCCTTTGCATTTTATTCCCTAAGACAGAATGAGGGAACGGTAGCAATTCCTTTATATCACTTTAATGACCTTAAATTGCCATCATACGTGGCTCCATTACTGCTGACAAGTGTGAATTACGCTGTCAGTATTCTCATTGCTCTGGATCACACGTTATCTTGCTTTCCATTTCAAAAGGCATCCTCTATCGGCTATTTCAATAGCTACAAAATATTTTTTTATCATATTTTTGTGTCTTCACCTCCATCCACCTTTACAAAAGCTGATATTTTCCCACACCACAGTTTAGGGTCCCACACTAACATTGACATTTATATGCAGTATGAGCTATGTCATGAATAATGTGACCCCGCCTCCCGCTGCATGTCTATCTTAAGTTTCCAAACAAAGTGATAAAAGATTTCATCGTGCTCTGCATCTTTTCATGAGTTGAATCTGCGCTGACGAGAGTTTGCTGTAAATAAAAATGTTTGGCTTGTGTGTGTTACTTATATGCTACATATCCCTTCACTATCCAAAACGCAGCATATTTCTCCCAGCATGCAGCTGGTGCTGCCGAGGCACCATCTGTCCCAAATTATAGAGTATCTTCCTGAATGTCTTGTCTCAGCTTTTGTCATGTATCAGGAGCTGACTTCACAAAGCCGAGGCTCGTTCGCTTCACAGCGGGCTTCAGTTTAACGTGCGTCTTTCGAATTCATATATCATATAAGCTGCTCTGAAATGTGCAGATCTATAAATACCTCGGTTTCCCGAAGCAGTGCTCTTGTCACGTGACTTAAAGAGTCCAACGTAAAGGCTTCAAAGTGTAATTTCAGTTGGAAATAGGGCATGGTGGTTCTTATGCTGTATGTGCTGCATATATCTGACAATTTTCATATTCCTGTATAATACATATAACCTATATAAAGTAATTTTACTTTATTATATATACATAATGTAAAGAATAGTACAGTAAATAGGCCACGTCAAAGATTGACATTAACGATTGAAATCTAACTAATTAGATTATGAGATTTTAACCTGGTTTCAAAGACGTGTGTATAAAGTGAATATATATTTTTGTTCTTCTTATAAATAATATTTCCCTTTCCTTTTCCTTCTGATGTGTCCTCGACACCTCTCTCCTTATTTTATGGACTGTGCTGTATTGTCTCCTGGTGCTATTGTGGTGCCACATATCTTATTTCGAGCAAGATGAGGGTGAGCGTCCCATCTGATGCATGGAAACTGTGAAGAACTCCATTCATCTTCGTCCCCAACCACTGAAGAGCTCCAGTAGAGTCACTGTCTCTTCTAATGGTTTTGGAGATAACAGCTGGCACCAGCAGCGGCTGATGGTTCTGTTTTTCCCCATGAGAAACAGGCAGTGAGATAGAGCGAGTCAAGGAAAGATGATCTTATGCTATTGTTGTAGGAAGCACCATCAATAGTGCAATCATCATATTTATCATCGTGTATGTTCACCTGGAGAAATCTATCAGTTCTGCATTCAGTGCAGTATTGTGTGCGAGTTTGTATTTTTCGAACAGAGATAAAAATGAAGGGGAGAACTGGTTTTTGAACATAGTTTTTAGCATAATGAAATCTGTTTAATGTGCTATGCCCACAGAGCGTTTATACTAAGTTGATTTCATGTATGTTAAATATTATTATAATATTTTAAAGAGCACCAATCAGTCCTTCCAGAAAAACACAGTTTTTTTGTGATTGTTGCGGGCAAAAATTCTTGATCTTGTGGCACGTTTTTCTAAAAAATGCAATGGAATATGCGGGATATTTATGCAGTTTTATTCGTTTAAATTTATGCAATTTAATGCAAAAACTGTGGGATCTTGCAAACTGCGGGAACTTGCAAAAACTGTTTGCAGCTTTTCAATGATGTTCACGTCACATAATCACATCACTTCATAACGTTCCCATGGCAGCTGTGGACATGGATGCACTTGTGTTGGGTAAATGAAACATTTTTTAACTTTCTGCTAAGATATATGTGATTTTTGCAACAAAAATACAGGATTATGAAATCATGCAAGCCCCACATATTTTGCGCACAAAAATCTGCAATTTATGCTGCGCAAGTGTGGCGTATTTGAAAAAATGCGCCCCCCGCAGACTTTGGCTGATTATGCGTTGAATCATGCGATCGCATAATCGCGTTTTTCTGGAGGGACTGACCAATGGGCCGATTCAAAATTTTAAATTTCTTTTGGTGTGTAAGTGTGTATTAGTACATGTTAACGATATGCAAAAGGTACAAACTCCAAAGTAAACGATGACGCAAGTTATCGTTTTCAGTGTAAATCTCTTTTCTTGAACTACAACAAACACACGGATTGTAGGAAACAGTTTACTTCCTGGGATTGGTGATGTAGAGAAGACCGACATTATCATAATTCCTCCTGCTTGGACTCACAGTCCGTACGTTAACTCCTGTTAGCATTGCATTGTACGCAAATCTTTCAAACATGGTAAGGTGCATCATATTTCTGTCTGACGTCAGCGGTATTCAAGGCCAATCACAACGTACAGATTAACTGGCCAATCAGGGACAAAGAGCTTTCAAAATAGTGCGTTTCAGGAAGAGAGTAAAAATCTGGAGCTACAAAAATGTACGGTATGTGGATAATAATGTGTTTTAACTATAAAGCACGCAAACACATTGTATTATACCAAATACACAAGATAACATTGTTTTTAGCAATGAAATAGGCGCTCTTAAAAATATATATGGTTCTGAAAAGCGTGGTGTGCTCTGATTGGCCAGCTATCCAGTGCATTGTGCTGGCCGAATACCTTAACCGAGTGATGGAAATGTGGTGCTCTTTACCATATTTGGAAGATCAGCTCCCAACAGCGAGGCTTGAGCAGAACGTAACAGATTGGTAAGGTAAGGATACTTAAACATTAAACCATGTCTGCATTTGTGATTGTAGAAACTGCAAACAAGCGCTACTCTACATTGCTCAAAACTTGTGTTTGAATCACGGTTTGAATAGTCAGTAGCAAATGTTTTAATTATAAAAACATAGGCTACTTACAGGCTGTGAGTCAGAAGTGGGTGAAATTGTGATAATGTCCATCGAGTCCAAGTAACGGGCGATTCACATTTTGCATCTTTTGCGTGTTGAAGTTCAATCATCAACAAACACCACGAACCACTCAGTGAGTAGTACAGTTTTGAAAATGAACGTTAAGTGTTGTTTTAATGACAATGTTTGTGCATGGCCATTGACTTCCATTCTGAAGCAGTCAAGAGACGCTTCTAAACAAGTCAAAAAGTCAAGACACGACCCATTGTCAAAATTTTACAGTGTCCATCACTGTAGTTCATCCAAAACAAACCAAAAATGAGACTCAAAGTGTTAAATACCAGAATTATCCTTTAAATACCAGACTTGAGTGCATTTTGAAAAGATGAATTATTGCAGCAATGTTTTAAAGTCTCAGTAAAGTACGACAGGTCACGGTGGCCTGCTGTATCCTTCACAAGCAAGCAACACAAGATGAGGTATTACGCAGTGCAAATTGAGTTTTTGGGCACGTTGTGTGGTTACCTGATTTACATAATTCCTTTAGTGAATTGGGTGCTAAAACAACCCAGTCAACTTGTCTAACAGTTCATTCCTAGCGAATTCAGTCTTGGGACTTTACAGCGCAGACCGTTTTGAAGTGCAAGGAAAGTGTGGGCCTTCAAGAAAAGCCAATGTTATTTTATCTTTTAAAGTCTCAATTCAAGCAACCCATCAGTTTCTGGGGTCATCGGAGGATCTCTTAAATCCAAAGTGTTGTCACAGCTACTCCTCGCCGCCTGACAGAGATTTAGATTGTATTTAGAGGAACGTTTCAGCATGACAGACGATTTTCATCTTAATCTCGCTGCTGTCATGGAAATCTGCCCACTTACATTTCGCTACGGCCTTTTCTCTCATTCACGCTGTACTTGAAAATCTCTACAATAGTAGTGATACTAAATGCTTACTGTACAGCCTCTGAATAGTATTGGCTTTAGAATTGAAGGGCTTTATTTGTTCAACTGAACGAACTAGCTGACAGCGTAAATGAAAAAAGGCACGGTCTTATCTTCAGCATACGGTTTGTGTTTCTTACTAGGACTTGTGTCCTTGGTCTTTATTGTGTCTTTCTACTTCCCCTGCTACTCATCATTGGTTTTTACGTTCTTCTTCAGTGCTCCGTCGCTGGTGTTTTCGATAGCTGGAGTGAGGTGAGAGCTCATCCTCAGTCAATAGCCCTTGACATCCAGCGCTCTCATGTCAAGAGTCATTTACACTACAGAAGTCATGCAATTACACCCGAGGAATAATGTGGCATCGACTGCGGCTGTCGGGCATGCGGTGGCGAGTCAGTGTGTCTCTGCTGTCTGGAGCAGAGTGCAGTTTTGGCAGGCCAGGTTGTTGTATGGGTACTGTAGTAACGATTTTTGTGAAAGCATTACAATGTGGTGCTGCGGTTAGCTTTGTGGGAATAGACATTAAGGCTACTGCACAAATTATCAAAAAAACTATCGATTAATATGCAATGGTGACCCTTGACCCTGATTTATACTTCTGCAACAGACCTACGAAGAAAGACTTTGCACAGCACCGCATGGGCATCTGATGCGCACTTCTCAAAAAATTTAATTTGACCAATTTTAAAGAATAAGCATTTTATATTTGATTTTATTATATGTTGTGATTATATTTTATACATATTACATACAATATAATATATTATATCAGTGGTGGCTGGTCAATAGGGGGCACTGGGGCGCCGCCCCACAAAGTTGGCCAGAGAAGAAAGCTACTTTAACATGTCACCAAAAAGTGAATATAGTGCAAATGAATAAAAAATAAAATAGCATGGCGCAACTGCACAGGGTTGTTCCTATATTCGTAATGAGTAAAAAACCAATAAGAGTCTCATCTCCTATTCCATTTAAAAGCCACATTGGTGGATTCCCTATTTACATGACATAATTTGTAAACGGAAAAACAAAACTATGGTGTCCAACTGGGATCACTGCACTGCAAAATAACAGCAAATCATGAAAACATCTGCATCAGTTGACAACGCATGCGCTGCAGATACTCGCAACACAAACAAATACAGAAACGCATTGCAAATCCCTTATAGCACTTTTTTAAAGCAGCTTTACACAAAATACCAAACAGCATAGACAAAAGAGAAAAACAAACTGAAGTTTATGAAACATATAAATACATAAATGCGTGTTTGTGTACAGGCTTATTTGTACTGTAAGCTCAGCACAATAACTGAAAATGAATTGATAAAGAGCCGAGACCAAATCACTTTTATTACGCGATAAGACACTTTTACAGGTGTATAAACATGCAGCCTTAGAGAGAGCCTTGTCATAGTTTTGTGCATGCAGCCTTTAAATGTCAATGCAATCCCTTACACATCTGAAGAAAATGCGGACATAATTGTTATGGGTAATGATGTCTCCAAATCTCCACTGATTGGGGAAATTAAACAGTAGCTCTTCAGCTGAACTGCAGTTTATATTTAGAGATGTGAGAAAGAATAAGTCTGAAGCTCCATCGCTTGGCTGAATGTCAAAGAGGGTCTGATGCAACATCTGCTATCACTCTCCATTTCAAAAGAAAGTCATTAATATTCATCCATCAAGTAACAGTCCGGCCTTTTGGATTAGAATAGCTTACTGAAACAACAATCGTGAAACAAAGCACCCATGTGTTTGCATTCGTATTTGGATTTATCATTTGATGAGATTGTACATGTGTGTGTTTGACCCATGCAAGATTATGAATATTGAAAAGAATGGGTCAGCGGTAACTAATATACACGTTTCAAAATGGCTGTGGAGAAGTGCATTTATGAGATTATTGGTTCATTACAGTGTTAATATGCCCATATGGGCAACATGTAATTTTGTGAAAGTGCACTGTAAAGTGCAACTGAGGACAAATCACTTTAGATGGTTTTGATGGTTGTTGCCAACATATCTCTCTAGTAATGGATAGATCTCAGAAAACAGGATTAAAATTATTTAAATTTGAACTGCAACTATTTTAAAGACTTGGAGTTCATTACTTTCCATTTGATTCAGAGCCAACAGATATATTGTTTTTTAATACATACACCTTGAGCTTTTACAAGCTTATAAAGGCAAGCTGTCAGTCAAGAAGGAGCCTAGTGTATATTTACATTGAAGCTAGATGTAAAATAGATGTTACCGTGAACACCTTTTGCATGTATCTCACCTACATCTTCTACATCTGGTGTGTTACCTTTATCTCCATCTGGCTGGGTGAGGCTGAGATGTTTGTGTTCAGCGGATGAGAACGTCTCTCAGTGTTACTCCACAGCTGACTGAACTCCAGTCAATTATTAAGTAATTAAACATCAGTCATCGATATTTCTCATCAGCCCAAACAGACACCTGGATAAAATTAAGAGCAGTAAAGGATGGATGGTCTACGAGTTTAACCACATGAGGTGCCGTACATACGAATTCAATAATTAAGCACTCGCTAGACTGAATATATTAAATGCGACAGGATATTGCACTGAAATGAGTTCATGAATAACTTAGTACCTAACATGTAACAATTTATTTAAAGCTTCACAATAATTTACATATTGATATTGTAAAATGCTGTCCTTTATTTGAATCTTATGAGGCCATTGAATTATAAGAAAATGTCAATTATTACGCTTATACCACGGTTACCAAAAATATTGCTCCGGTGCCTATTTTAAAACTATTTTAAAGGTTAGGTGTGCGGTTATTGAAAAATAATCAACACCCATGGAACATTTCTCAGCCAATCAGAATCAAGCATTCAACAGCCCTGTGGTATAAGTTTACTGTATGTAGCTTAGATGTATGTAGAGATTTGCATTAGTAGCACAACAGCTCATAGGTTTGTTTATAGGGGTTAAAATGTATATATTAAATGCACTGTAAGCCGCATTGGATAAAAGCATCTGCTAAAGCATCAATGTAATTGTAATTGCTAAATTTATTAGCCTAAAATTTTTAAAACCTGTCGTTATCAAATTTGCAAATATCTGGCCAGGCCATGTGTGTCTCGCTAAACAA
The DNA here is from genome assembly GCF_027580225.2 of Misgurnus anguillicaudatus. Lineage (NCBI taxonomy): Eukaryota > Metazoa > Chordata > Actinopteri > Cypriniformes > Cobitidae > Misgurnus > Misgurnus anguillicaudatus. The sequence goes on from NC_073353.2 coordinate 17,451,016, forward strand.
GCTTGCAACCAATAAGATCCCAACCAAAATGCCTAAAAACGTTATACTTCTATACAGTAAATACAGTACAGGTACCTGTATGTGACTAAAGCCGTATTCGGACAGTAATTATTTCTTGTGGGGACATAAAGTATTTTCATCATTTACAGAGGGTTGTCAGTGATTTTATTGCCGTCCGAATCGAGAATGTCTGTGTTCTTTGCCTACCACCAGCGTAAAAATTTCCAGCCATGTTACCTACTGTTTTTTGACAAACACCAAGGTCATGTGGTATTTTAATTGCCGAATCCACAATTCACATCAAAGTTTATAAAAGGCCATCAATGTAAAAGTCATTCTGCACATCCTTTTAGGCCACTGAAAAACTTTGTAGGCTTATGGTCACACATTTATTCTGCACTTTCTTCGCATGCAACACCTTTATAACTGAAATGATGAGAACTAATGCCCTATTCACACGGGATTAGTATTACCTGGTGACCTCTAATAATTTGTAATAATTACGGAGGTTGTCTGTGATCTTAATCGTGTGCGAATTGGGCATGTCTGTAATTTGTTAAGTAAAAATTCCCCTGCAAATGACCTACCATATTTCACCCAAATCAGAGGTCTTGGGATAATATTAATCCCGTGTGAATCTCTGTAATTTGGCCAGGATTTGGTGGGGTTGTATATCATTTTTTCAAGGCTACACTCTAAAAAAAAAAGGTTCCTTGAGGTTCTATATAGAACCGTTGGGTTCTATACTTGGCCAATAGAACCTTTTACCAAAAAAAGGGTTCCATATAGAACCCTTGGAAGGCAAAGAACCATTTTTATTAAAATGGTTCTATAATTCACGTTTTCTGACTGAAGTGTAAACTAAAGATTACACAATAATTGCAGACCTACACAACTCATTTACAAACCTACACAACTCATTCACAAACCTTTTTGTGTCAATTGGCTGTGGTCAAAAAAAGAGAGTCAACAAATAGGCTATTAATATTTAGTGTATGATTTATTTCCTGTGAGCTTTTTTATGCAAGTTTGTACATTAGCATGAAACTTACAGTGCAGTTTGCGTTTCTGGTGAATTATCAGGTGTTTTCTTTATTTTGTACATTCTATAATGTCAATGTTTGTTTAATTTAACATGAAGGGGCATTAAAAACAAATAATCGCAAAAGTGCCCTCTGGTGGCGTATATATGCGTTGCACCCGAAGATGAGCCTCGTGACGTGACAGTTTTTTTTCAAACTGAGGTGAGGAGTTCGGACTCCGGACCGGCATTTCTGCTTGTTTGTACCCTGTCCCTGAGGTAAGTAAACTTTACATTTTTGAAACAATATTACTGAAACATTTAGTATAATTAGTTAATATTTATTTTGTAAGAGTAGGTGTTGTGCTAAATAATGATCCTAGAAGCTACATTTATAATATTTACCTCAGTTAAAAAATACTGCTGGTAACGTTGAAGCACTGGCGGGCTTCGTCAACCGTCAGTTATAAAAGCTCTGTTAAATACATTTTGTTCCGGGTTTTAATGAATTACGTTACAGTCCTGCTTTATTTCTTTGTCATTTTAAATTAAATTGCCAATCACAATAAGACAGCTGTGTTGTAAGGAGACGAAATTCGAGACAGTAATTTCAATGAAGCGCGTGGTCAAAGGAACCGGGTGGAAGATGGTGGAAGGGAAATTATACAGTATGTAAATGTTTGTCGCAGTTTTACACATATTCCGTGAGTATTTTTCGCTTGTTCACGAGTGTTTTATCAGGGTTGGAGCTAAACTCGGAAGGAAAGTGGAAACTGCTGGCCACAGTTGAGAACATTCCGCCGGTCTGTATTATAAATGCACGATTGCAGTGCAGCGTTCGTATCCGCAACAAGTCTAGATATGTTTTCTGTGATGCACACAAATAATTAATGTGATGGTAGCTGTTAAGACACTTACATTTAACATTCAAATGTTTTAAAAATCAAAGTTTTCAGGTTTTTATGTGTATTTGGTTTGTGAAGTGTAATTTATGCTTTTTTTCTCTCCCCCACAGATAACCATGGTTAAAAAATGGTCAGACACGTCACTGGCTTTAAAATATAAACCCCATTGATGCAAAAAGGTAAGGTGCTTAAAAGACCTCGTAAACCTGACTGTCACTAATGTTCATCAAAGAGCAAAATTAAAGAAATCTGTGTTTTGTAGCTTTAATGATAATTCTTACTGTATGTATTTCATTTAGAATTTAGCATTAAAGACTGTAAAGTGTTTGAGGACTTAATTTAAATTCTGTATATTTCACACTAATTTTTTTATTGAACATTGTGTTTTGAAAAATACATCAATTGCAACCTCAAGTTGATGTAGACTTTAAGGAACTTGTTTGTCTGAAAGTAAGATTTTGTGTTTTAAGATGCTGCATGGAATGACAATGAGGTTTGGAACAGACTTGGTGAAGAACATGGAAACATCTCTAAATAAAATGGCCCCAAACATCATCAGGAGTGCAAAAGAAGGAAGTAAAAACATCTCTACGCCAATCTCATTTAAGAGGAAACCACAGAAGGTGCTTGTTCTTTGTCCAGTGTAAAGTAGCCTTATTTGCATAGTCAATGTAAAGGTTCTAGCACCTATAAATTGCATAAATGAAAATATGAAAATAATGTTAGTATAAACTTTTTCCTTGCCATTGAAGAGTAAACTTGTTAATTAAGAGACGCTGGCTGAGAAAGAGTTAAAGTTTACCCACAAATTAAAATTATCGTCACTTTCTTCAGCAGAACACAACAGAAGATATTTTGAAAAAGTATGGTAATCGAACAACAATGGTGCCCATTGACCTGCATTGGTTTTGTGTCCATTAAATTGAGTTGTTCGGTTACAGACATTCTTCAAAATCTTTTTTGTGTTAGTGTTCTGCTGAAGAAAGAAAGCTGTGAATGTTTGAAATAACGAGTGAGTGAATGAGTTTTCTTTTTTGAGTAAATTGATATCTGTACCTAATGTACAATAATTTGTATCTTTGTAGGTCTGGTGAGGAATGCTGCACTTATGTTATTGCAAGCATTATTTCAAGAAAATCACAGCTTCCTTTACTGTGTAAATAGTGTAAGTCTTCTGTAATTTAGTTAGCATTTGAGGCACTTTATTTAAAGTAACATTCAATGCAAATATAAAAATATTACTCTGTTTACCCTTAAATAGCATACAGCTACACATCAATTATTATGAGTCTTGTTGGTTCGTGAGTGTCACTTGCCTAGTTGTCATACTTTATTTGTGTTATTATGGGATAATTTTAAGTCTATTTGATGGCTTCTTGGTAAAAAGCACTTAAAAGGTGAAATGTTTGTTTTACAGGAACCCAAAGGTCCCACACCAACCATAGTGTTCAACGGCTCTCCTGATCTTCTCAAATCTGAAAGTATCAACTGTATAATGGACAATGTGAACTTAATATGTGGAAGACATTGACATCACAGGCGGTGGAATGACTGTGTCACAGGTCGGAGAAGCGGACCGCCCCTGTCGCGGATCACGCTCCTCCTAGTTCCACCTTGAGGAGGTCCCAAAGCACCCCAATGACCAGACAAACCAGAGATAAGTAAAATATAAAAATAGAAACTTTATTTAAATTATTTAAAACTAAAGTGGGGAATGGGAAAGGGAATCTAAAAATCTCGCTTCTCGCCCTCAGGGGGAGTATTACGGGGCCAGGGACGTTGGAGGGGTTTCCACGTGACTCCACCTCGAACACCGCTACAGAGCGTATCTGGCTGGGTTGGGCACACACCGTCGCGGCGGCCCCTGATGGCATCCACAAAGGTCCAAGACCCTCCTAAGGTGAGTACGGACGACAAGGACACAGCACAACACTTCAAGAAAGCTTTGTGTATTTCCGTTTCAAGAGGTTCTTACTTGACTGTTGAACAGTGTTTCTTCTTCCTCCACAGCTCCCAGCCGTAGCAGAACTACGTATTTCAGCACCCGAACGACTAACAACCCAGCCGGCATCTGCAGCGTATATCCAACGCGATCAAACTTCACTCTGACAAGTAACTTCCTATACACAACCACGCCGTCCTTTCGCCCGGACCAGCCCCGCACTCTTTCCGCCCGCTACCTAGCGGTCGCCGGATCAGCAGAGCCTGCGGACTCTTCGGAGGCTGGTCTTCGTTGTGCTGCCCAAGGCGGAAGTTTACTTCCAGTAACTTCTACCTTCTCTCTTTATATCCTCCTCCATGGCGTGGCTCGCCCAACCATCGCTCGCCACGTCACTCACACAGCTGTGCCTTGTTTCAGCGAGTGCGGGGATTCCCGGGGAACCCGGAAGTGCCGGTGTCTGTACAAACCGGTCCGGGCGGAACCTCTTCACTCTCCTTTTGGTTCCGCCCCGCATAGTCACTCCGTGACAACTGTTTGCATTTTTTCTCTCCTCAATGTTCAATACCCTTTTGCCATTAAGCACACAGTGACTTTAATTTATAAAATATATGCTTAAGTTTTAATACCTGTACAAAACAAATGTACAATCAACTTGTGTAAATTGTCATTCTATTTAATAGATTGTTCATGAATTGTCTTTAAATGCATTGTGATTTCGGTGGCGCTTTGCAGTGGGGTTCATTAGTTAACATTGGTTAATGTATTGACTAACTTGAACAAACCATGAGCAATACATTTGTTGCAGTATTTATTCATCTTTGTTAATGTTAGTTAATTCAAATTTAAGCTTTAATTGCTTGTTCATGTTAGTTCAGAGTGCATTAACTAATATTAACAAGATTTTAATAAAGTATAAGAAATTGTTGAAATTAACATTAACAAAGATTAATAAAGGCTGTATAAGTGCAGTTCATTAGTTCATGTTGACTAATGTAGCTGGCTAGTGTTAACTAATGAACCTTGTTGTAAAGTGTTGCCGTGATTTCTTTTCATCATTTCAGACACATGTAAGTTACTAAAAATTAGTACTGCATATACTGTACAGTATCTATGCGTAAGGGAAATAACTTGAACAAAATTTTTAATGTATAGTGTAATTAAGAGTTTAGCTGTTTAATACAGAGATGCAATTTATATATATATATATATATATATATATATATATATATATATATATATATATATATATATATATATATATAATTTATGTATAAACGTATGTATGTTTATTAAAAAGTGCAAATGCTTAATGGAAATAATTAAATAACTAAATGGTTGAATGTAATGAGACATTTTAAATGTAAACTAAAGTTTTGCTGTCTAATACAGAATAAAGAGATGTGATTTTAAGTAATTTTTATAGATTTATATTTCTGTATAATAAAATTAATAAATAATAAACTTTTATAATTTTCTTGATTTGTTATAATTTCTTATCAATAATAAATTACTCATAATAATAATAAAGAACCTTTAATGGTTCTAAATAGAACCATCTAACTTTGATTCAAAGAACCATTTGGGGTTCTTTTTAATTAACCCATTAAAGTGGTTCTATATTGAACCATTTGGGGGTTCCATATATGAAGCGGGTGATAGAACCATTTCTGGTTCGATATAGAACCATTTTTTTTAAGAGTGTATGTCCTTTTTTTTTTTAAATACTGCACTGCAGTGTTATATATTTCTGCTTTTAAATGTATACAGTAAGCAGTCTCTTTTCATCCTTGTTTGATGATTAATATTCAGAATGTGCAAAACTGTCATTAAATGAGATCTCTATAATAGCTGTCATGTGCAACATTGCAGAACCTTTCTAAAATAGAATCCACTGATGCTGGACGCGGCTGATTGACATTAACATGGAAAAGGTACCTTTTACTGCATGTCGCAGCATTGTGTGTATAGGACATGGTGTTACGTGAAGCCTCAACATCATGTCCGGGAGACAAGTCAGTTAATTTAAGTAAAATCACTGGCTTTGCTTATTCTGTGCAACCGGCGACACAAAACTGAGATGTAGGGTGCAATTTCTAAATCACACGTGGGCTACACATAATACTAATCCCATGAGAATACTACTAAAGTTTTATATGCATATAAGTGTAGAAACAATAACCATCCGAATAGGGCTCAATCTGTAAAAAAGTAATTATTTGTTATTTACTGTTTCTACATAAAACAATTCTTCCTAATGTAAAGAATATTCTGTGAAAATATACACTGTACAAAATACTTTGCTGCCTTAACATTTTTTGTTAAATCAACTCAGATTTACAAGTCATGTCAACAGAGATGAGTTGTCACAACTAATGAAATATAGTCAACTTAATGTTATAAGTTATAACAACTCACCAGTAGTTAACAACTCATCTCTATTCAAGATACACTGTAAAAAAAATTCTGTAGAAATAACAATGTTATTGCAGCTAGGTTGCCGGTAATTTACCGTAGATTAAAATGTATGTTATTTACTGGCAAGAGTTTGTTCAAAGTTAAATAATTTAAAATATTAACAAGTCTTTATCTTTACAGAATAAAAATATATAATAACAGCCTCATGCAAAGCATTCTGGTAACCAGAAATCACAATTTTCTGTTTTTTGCTTCAGATTTTGTTTCCCAGAATGTTTTGCTTGATGCTGTTTTTTTAAGTTGAAATTACTTGTAAATCCGAGTTAATTCAACAAAAAAAATTAAGGCAGCAAAATATTTTTTACAGTGTAACCTTGACATGTTTAATAGTGACTAAATAAGGCAAAATCAAAAGTTGATGCTCCTAGTTTTAAATTTTAAATTGAGACTGGATTTCACAGGCAGGATCACGTGCATTGCTTAAAGCCTTCCAGACATAATGATGAGTAATTAATGACAAAATTTTCATTCGGGGTGAACTACCGGTAATCCTTTAAATGAATATTTTGCATGTATTGATCTAAATAACCCTTCAGCTCTTACAAGTCAATATGTGTGTGAGCGTGAAAAGGGAACAGGTCAGACCTGAGAGTCTCGCTGGTCTCTTGATCTATTCACAAATGCTGTGAAGAATGGGGCAATGCCACAGGCTGCAGGTGAGACCAAACGAAAGATGGGGGGCCGGCAGAATGAGGAGGGTCTGGCCCGTGATGGACTGTGTGATTATTTAGCCCCGGAGGTGTAGATCTCTGGAAGGGAACGGTTTGTTGTGTTTGCTGCTGCACTGTCAGTGTAATCACTCTGAATCACACTGCTATAAATCACCCACACAGCACAGCTGCTGTTGGAAGAACCGCACTGGCCGTGGCGAGTCCGTACAGAATAATGTCTCATGTTGACCAGGTGCGAAGGATTGAGGGAAGTGAGCGGCTTGTTAGACATCAGTGAAACGCCGATTTTATGAGCTTGCTGGAGTGTCAACAGTCAACAGCTGTGTGTGTGTGTGCAGGTGTGTATAAACATTTGTGTCAACTGAATGCATTTACCTTGAACAAAGGTGAGATCAAGTGTCACATTATACCTGCATAGCCAGACTATTGACTGTTGGCATGATGGCTTGTCCATTGTGCATCTTCACTGGTGATGAATTTGGATGACAATGTTTGACTGACATGATTTGCAACAATTATGGTTTATTGATTTATTTTATATTTATGCATTTCATTTAAAGTAACTTACAGTACTTTCAAGCTATACATTTTATCAATATGTGTTTTCAAACCATTGACCTTTCGCACTGCCAATATAATGCTATGACATCAGCTTCAGGAACACTTATGTATGCATACTGTATAGAGGCAAGTTTATCTTAAATGCATACTGGCATTAAAAAATATTTATATAATAGCGCTGCAGTGTGCAGACTTGTTTACTTTCTGCTACATTCATGTGTTTTCAAAGACCTGTTTGGCACCAGCAAATCTGGTTTGGTTCAAAGAGCTTTTGCAGCAACACTCTACTTTGATGATTTCCAGTAGTAGTACAGTAAAATTCTGTGCATGTTGATAAAATTAATCCAGCCAATTAGATTAGAGTTTGCTTTTATAAAACACATATCACATTTTTATGGAAAATATTTATTTAAAGGGATAGTTCACCCAAAAAATTTAAATTCTGTCAATATTTTCTCATTCTCATGTTGTTACAAACCTGTATAAATTTCTTTGTACTGATGAACACGAAGGTAGATATTTTGGGGAATGTTACCAAACCGATCACGAGCCCCATTCACATCCATTGTAGGATAAAGAATAATATGGAATTGGTTACAAACATTACTCAAAATATCTTCCTTTGTGTTCACCAGGGAAAAGTACCTAAATAAAAGTAAGATATTCTTATGCTAACTCCATGAAACGTGAAAATACTGTGATGTTTTTAGCAACAGTGAATAAAAATAGGGAAGTGTAAAAATCTTTTTAGCTGTTGGTGATTTCAGACAACACAATAGCTGCATTCGCTTATTTTTGTGGTGTCATCCTGAAGCTTTACATGTGCAGGTACAAATATCTGACTGGAAAATCTGTCTTAATCCATTTGTGCAGTCAGAGGAGATGAAGCCAATGGGAAGCGTTTAAATGCCTGTAAATGTTAATATTTCATGGCTTCTAGATGGATAAACACACAATGTTGAGCTATTTTAGTTTAGTATGTGTGAGAAAGCTACAATTCTTTCAGTTAAATAAATAAACATGGTAATGCGATAAACCTGTGGTGGTGTTGCAGTCTCACGAAAACAAGTTAATGATGTGCTCCAGTGATCCACAAATACTGTTCCGCACTTTGTTTAGCTGAGTGTGCCCCTTTCATACTTGGGTGAAAGTAAAAAAACACTTTGTATTTTTGGCCATCAGTCATTGATGAGCTGTTATTATGAGATTATTTTTATTGATTTAGAAGTAAACAATAAAACGCATCTGTTTTTGTTTTATTTCGAAACTATACTGTCAGTAAAAGATTTTCGGTTTCTGATATTAGATTAATACTCAGCAGATGTTTTCGAAACATTTAATTTTTAATAATTTTCCACATGTGGTTTTCCACAAGAATTTATTCTACAAGCTACAGTAGTGTCCAAAAATGATGTGCAGTGGTAAATTTATAAAATATCTGCTTTAATGCTCCCTCAGGTTAGAGTAAACCATCAAAATAAGAGGTGTATAGTGACAAAAGACTTAACTTTTGCAGTAATTGTACAAAATAATTTTTTCTAAGAGGCATACCACAACATATACGGGAATATGGGTTTTATTTGAATATACAAGTAAACAAACAAATTCATAGAAAAACAAAAAGCAAACAATATAATTATCTGTTATTAATATTTGGTGATTCTCTTTTGTGGTAATATAGTCATTGTCCTGGGCTGTCTATATAGGCTACAGTAAACTTTGCACATGTATGTAATTTCCTTAAATTCTTCTTAAAGCTTAACTTCAGTTTACACTCAAAACACACCAATGCAAAATGCATACAACTTGTTGAATGCATCTTTAACAAAATATTTGAATAAAAGATGAAAATGTCAATTGTTCAAAGATGGACACCACTATGTCAGTGACATGAAATAGGGTTAAAGGGATAATTCGGCCAAAAAATTATATTAAACCCATGATTTACTCACCCTCAAGCCATCCAAGATGCATACAGTATGTCCATCATTTTTCAGACGAACACATTTTCAGTTACTTTAGAAATTGTCCTTGATCTTTATGTTTATAAAATGTAAAGATATTGGGGTCCATCTCCTTAAAAAAAGTGCAAATTCAAATGGCTCCAGGGGGATAAACAAAGTTTATTGGGTTTGTTGTAGAAATATCCATATTTAAAAGTTTATAAATAAAAACGACTAGCTTCCGGTAACACCGCTATCTTAGATGCGTCCACATTCAGATGAGAGAAAAAGAGAGGTGCGTATACTACGCTGAAACTCTTTCCTGAATGCGGACGCGACTAAAGCCCAATTCGGACGGGATTACTTTTACAGGGGTAGATGGCGTAATGTAATTTTACCACAGGACGTCAGTAATATTAATGGTCAATTCGGACGGGATTAGAAACCTTAGTAAAACATTCAGAAGTGGGAGGGCTAACTCGTTTGCGCAGTGCGTCACCTCTCGTCTCCACGTGCACATTACCTTGCTTCCTGATATCACATGTGCAAACAACATGACAGATGAGGAAAACGCGAAACATTGTGTTTAATTTCACTTTGGGGAGAACGTCAGTTTCATAAACAGTTCCGCGTCTCTAATGAAAAATGTTACTTTTTTTTTGTTTGTGTCGTGTCGTGTTCAGGAACTGACTTGCCATTGAATTGTTTTTCAACCTAGAACACAAGTAAATGCTCCTTTAAGCGCTTTTATATTTAAAAGAAACCCGCAAATTAAAAGGAAATGACACGATTTACGTATATATTTACAGCTGGTCTATTCGCACTGGATTAGTATTACCTGAGGTAATTTCTCTGGACCTTTTTACAGAAGGTAAAAGTCGCAGTAATCTTTACTGACATTATCCGTAATAATTACTGACATTGAGCATTCGGACAGGAGTAAAATCACTGAGAAGCTCTGATAAAAATTGTTTTACCCCACCTCCCTATGTAAAACTAATCCCATCCGAATAGTACTTAAGATGGCGGCATTACCGGAAGCTAGTTATTTTCATTTATGAAGTTTTAAACATGGATATCACTACTACAAAACCACACGGATTACCCTCAGAAGGCCTTTGTATATCCCCCTGAAGCCGTTTGGATTACTTTTGAGAAGGATGAATGCAAATGTGTTGGACTTGAAGGAGGTGGAGTCCATAACTTTATATTTTATAAACGGAAAGATCTCTGACATTTTCTAAAATAACAAAAAAGTGTTTGTCTGAAAAATGATGGACATATCCATCTTGGATGGCTTGAGTGTGAGTTAATCATGGGTTTAATATCATTTTTGGCCAAACTATCCTTTTAAGGTTCAAGGGCTAATGTTTGTTTTTCCACTTCTCACTTCCAGGTCAGTGGGGCAGGTGTATGGGAGAGGAATGTGGAACAGGTGGACTTCAGTCCAGGACGGTGTGGTGCATCCACACTGAGGGCTGGAACACACATCACTCCAACTGCCGACACACAGACAAACCTGAGAGCCAGAAGCCTTGCTTTAAAGTGTGTGAGTGGCATCAAGACCTCTTTGAATGGGATGTTTCAGAATGGGGGCCGTGCGTTCTAGCCCCCTTCCAGTCGAACGAGCTCAGGCTTCGGACTTTAGAGTGTATCACGGCCCAGCACGGCATTCAGAGACGGAAGGTGCATTGTGTGCGCACCTCAAACCGAACGGCTGTCACAGAACGAATATGCGATTTCTTCTCCCCTCGACCGGCCCTAGAGCAGGCCTGCTTGATCCCGTGTCCACACGACTGTGTCGTGTCCGAATTTTCCCCCTGGTCTGGATGTAGCAGGACATGTGGCTCGGGTCTCCAGCATCGGATCCGGCACGTGCTGGCGGCACCGATGTACGGAGGGGCAAACTGCCCCAATCTCACCCAAACAAGGACTTGTGCAAACTTGTCACCGTGTCCAATTGGGGACAGCGAGCATGAGTATAGCCTTAAAGTCGGTGCCTGGAGTGAATGCAGGCAGGTGCAACATAAGGGTCTTTGGATGGGTGGTAGAACAATGCTGGACTTTAGCACAGGAGACACAGAGAGGAACACAGTAAAACGTCATATCCAGAGCTCCCAGCATCATCATCACCATCTCCACCACCATCATCACCACAGCTTAAAAGGCTTGGATGTTGAGATCGGCTACCAGACGCGGCAGGTTCGTTGTGTACGCAGCGATGGGAAGAACGCCATGCTGAGGTAAGCAGAGGCGCATCAGGCGTTACCCTTGAATTTTTTAATAATCTGTGTACAAGCAATGTGTGCCTGGGAGACAAAACCCTGCGAGAACATAAACCCTTTTAAAGTTTAAATCCCAGATTACGCTCTTGAAAGCAAGGTACTGCTGCTTTCCGTGTGAAAGAAATCACTGTGCAGTAGGATTTCTGAGTAGGCCTAGTTAAATCGGCCTCCATTAATCTCCTTCACGCTGCCGAAGTGTACAAGGTGAGTGGAGATGCATGCCAGGTTGCAGCATGGGAGAGCTGCCCCTCTGAGCAGAACAGACTACAGTGTGATGGAAAGGATTGAGTTTACTCTGTTTCGCCTATCTCTGGATCTATTGCGTGAGTTTGGAGAGGCGGTCAATCACTGGTAGGGGGGCATTCTAGCTTTGAACTCAATCTGAGGTTGAGGTAGCCCTCAGGGCCTTTTTACACCTGGTCACTTCATGTGTTTTCTCTGATCGGACAGCTGTCCAATTTATTAAAACCGTTCCATTTACATTCGGTCACATAAATGCGTCTTGGCTGAACGGATATCAATCCGATCTTCTATTCCTGCGCAAAATGCAAATGCACGATTCATTACTCCGCCTTAAAAAACTTAAGATGAAGCTTATACAATAAAAGGCAGCACTTACTACTGTATATGTTGGGCAGAGGCTGGAGCGCGCAGTGCAGAGCAGCAGGAGATTGAGACGACGATGCTTTACAGGTCCATGACAGAGGGATAAGCGCTTAACAAAATGCTTTCTCAAAGTTTTATTTCTTTGTTTAATATTAATCGAGTTTGTAATTGGACTATTTTATTGATTCTAGAAACAATCCCATTTTTTTTTTTTTGCTTTTCTCCTGGCTAACGTGCGAGTGCCGTGCTTACATTTGGGAGGAGTAAAGCACTAACATATGTGGTTTCATCAACCAGATGTATTTACACATGTCCAGTTTGTCTGAAATATGTCCCAGAAACCCTCCTGATAAATTTAAATCCGGATTTAAATCCGTCTCAAAAACGTTGCGGGGGTTATTTATACTTGGTCTTTTTACGATCGGATAGATATCCTATCAGAGACAACGCACACGCGTGACCAGGTGTAAAAGGCTGTTAGATGCTGCTCGTCTTTCTCTCACAAAGAGTATGGATTTCTCGCAAACTGAAGATAATGAAAGTTGTAACTAAGGCGGCCTTTGAACATGAGGCCTCCTTTGCAAAATATTGATTTGCAGACAGGTGCCAATGATAAAGGTTTAAAGTCTCATGTAGACTTTTATGTCTGCGTTTTGCCTTTTATGGTGTTGTTTAGTGGCACTTGTGATGTGTGCCAATATGTTTTGAGCCAGTAAGAAGGGGCTAAAGAGGACTCACCCTTAAGAAAATTAACCATCATTTTTACAGTAAAAAAAACAAGGTTACTGAGGTAAAAACATGGTTTTGCTAATAGCAATCCATACACAAACAAAACATGAATACTAAACTTTTACCACAAAAAAAAACTAGAGCTGTCAATAGATTAAAATATTTAATCTAGATCAATTGCATGATTTCATGAGTTAACTTGCGATTAATCACAAATTAATCTCACATTTTTATTTGTTCTAAATTTATCCTAATTTAACACTTTTCAAGATTTTAATGCTCTAATCAACATGGATTTGGACAAATATATGCTATATGCAAATGTACTGTATGTTTACAACAGCCTGTTTACATTTTCAACAGAACCATCAGACATAGTTTTATATATGATTTTCGACCTTGTTCTTTCTCCATTTCTGTTTGCTGCAGCCTCATTTGTGAGCTGTGCTGGCAAATTTAGTTGGGATGAGCAAATTTTCAAAAATTAAATATTTATATTTTAACATTCTCTATTAAAAAACTTCAAAACAATGCATGATTTGTTGGAATCTGAAAAAACATGACAGAACTATACCTGTTGACGCACAGCAAAAAGAATATCAATAAATGTTAAATATATGTTTTTCTTTTATTGTTTAATTTTGACATTGAGACAGAATGCTTTACTATTGCAAGGGTTTAATGTAATGTTACACAACAGACACTTTTCCAAACATTCACTTCACTTCAGATTATAGGTCCTACCTGTGTGAATTCTTGTCAAAACAGATATTTTTAAAACTGTAATTTTGTGTAGATGTCTATATACAGTATATCGGGCTGGCGCGTTTATGTGCATACACTTAGGCATAGATATATATACTAGATGTCGCCTTGGGGTTCTAAAGCCGCCTTTCCACTGCACCCGGCATACGGAAACGACAGTCGGAGTTCTCCCCCTAGTGGCAGTCGTAATGAAGTTTCAGTTTAATCGTATATGGGAGAGAAGCTCATTCCAGCGCAAGAGGCTTCATTCTAATATGTTTACCATGATGAAATAAATAAATGAACGCAAATGAATGAAACAATAAACAGCTATGCATATATGACAAAGATTGCAAATATTTTTTTGGAGAGAACATAATAAAGACAAGATTAAAATAATAACGTACACAAATTAAATTAATAATGTATTACTTATCAGTAATCAAAAGTGTTTTTTTAAGGATTCAAGTGTTACTAATAAAGTTAAACCAAAAAGATTAAAAATTTTCACCTCACACACAGTTTGTGATTGGAATACAATGAAAATCATAACTTCCGGTCGGTATATCGCATGCGGTTTAGTCGCACAAGTTCACATTTTTTAACGGATCCAACGCTCAAAACGGATCCGATATCTACGCATCCGCAGATGGTCGGCACCTCATGCAACCCCTTTGCGACTCTCCATAGGAAATGGATGACTTCCGGCATATCGGCCGTCGTTGTCGTGTGCAGTGGAAAGGCGGCTTAAGCATGACTCAAAACCGCCGCCATCTTGAAACAGGGGTCTTGTCGTAGCTAGGTAATGCTACTTTCTCCACCTGTACTTCGAATTCATGGACGATGCCTTACTTTTGTGCTGCGCGTATTGAGGTTAGGCCTACTAGCACTATGCATTATAGTTAGAAAAGGTAGATTTTCATCATTTCAAAACTTTATTTTTTTCTGACCTCAATGCTAAATACATATCTGACTGTTGAAACGAACCAAAAGAAAACCAAGAAAATCGCATTCATGACAATTAATTGTGATTTTATTTCCATTAAACCATTGCCTACAATGACGCTGATGCAGGGTTCCCCTGTTTCAAGATGGCGGCTCTATTTGACGCATTTGGTTCAATGAACTGCCGTAGCCAAGGCAACATCTGGTGTACATATCAATGAGCGTTAGGAAGATCGCTTTTGAGTCTTGTCACTCTTAAGGGCTCGTTATAGTTGTGCGTAGGTCCTACAGCGTAGGTTCCCCGTCTGTTTTCATTTATACTTTTGCGTCGTCATCCGCGTCGACATGCAAACACACGCGCAGACCGCTGGTAGGCAGTAACCACGCACGTAACCACAGTAGCAGCGCAAACGTCAAAGAAGAAGCTTAGCAAGTTAACCCACAAACGAAGAAGAAACAGCAACTTGTTGTGTATAATTTGAGGAGACCAGCAATGATGGAAGTAAATAAACAGCGACTTTTGATGCAGTTTGAGTTAAATCACTCCTCAACTTGGCTCATCTTTGTTTTCACCGTCACAAACAGAAATACCTATGACGCAGGTTTTTTACCTGACTGGAGGTGTTCTGGTGGACCAATCACAGCGCTTGCGGTCCGCGTAGATCTGACGCACTGTTAAAATCTTTGCGAGGTGCTTGTCAGGCTACGCAGAGCTATGCACCGTAGCTACGGCGTAGAATCTACGCACGACTTTAAATCGGGCTTTAGTAACTCTTTTAACATCAATCAGGTCCCGAACTTTATATCTCCTTATAATTATTTTAACATTAAGCAAGTCCTGCAGTCTATTTTCTATAATTTCTGCATGCTTTAAAAACGAAACCAAAATACGAGCAAGTGAACGAAGACGCATCTTTGCTTTAGATTATGGATTTGGGACGGTACACCTCTCAGAAAACATACAGATAAAGATCATTTTAGATGTCTAATGACCATTTAGAGCATTGGATTCGCTAGACGAGAGCTTAATGTTCTTATTTTTATGAAAACCGCCGACTCATCTAGACAGCATGGGTAACATGCTGCGTCTCAATTCATCCAGCTGTGGGCTAGACCAAGGGTCAAACAGAAATTGTGTGTTGCCTTAATCGCGCGTTAATAAAATTAGTCCGGTTAAAATTAATTTGCGTTAATTTTGACAGCCCTAAAAAAACACATGGTTATTTTTGGTAAGGGCAACCAAACTCCCTTGATTAACACCATTGCAGGTATTCACAGGAATTGGTGTCATTTAGCATTGTGTCACAGGTGTGGTGTGAACTGATATGTGAATATTTCCCTAAACATAAAGCACCACCTCCTGATGTGTCATTTTAAACAGAGAATGTGTAACATGGATCATATTATGTCAGGTGAAAATATGCTTCTGCATTTTGACAAACAAATATCTTCATTCTCTTCCGTTAGTGGCATTGTCATCCGATGTTGGTTTCTGAAGACACAGGCTTAGAAAATTAGAGCTGATGTAGTGCAGCTTTGCATTCACGAGATGTTGGCTATGTCATCTGTGTTTATTTTCCCATTGTTTGACAAAGCTGCGTTTGACAGTACGATCCGACTGAATGACTGTATTCTGTCAGTATTATGTTTTATATATGAATCTGTGCTGGTTCAGCTGCTGAAACATCTTTTGTCAGATGCAAAGCAGATGTTCACGGTACATCTTTGTTTTCAAGAAGTGGGTTTCGCATTCTGCATTTGTTAAACACGAAATTCAAAGATCATCATTCACAGTTCAAAGTGGAGGAATATGTAGTGCAGAATGGCAACTGACAGGTTTACTGCAGGTGTAGCATAACAAGAAAGAGGCCGCTGTGTTATTTTAGAGTAAGCATTCACGCTAATTAACATATTCATTTGTGTATTCTATGTGCAGGCTTAATGAAATGTAGCGATTTGAATATTTCCCACCTGAGTTCAATTTCGGCAGTTTTTCCAATTATAGTCTAATTATCATTTAAAATGAAGCTACACAAACAGATTATGATATACACAAGTAATTGAATCGGGTGACTTATGCGGATGAATCAGTAATTGGGTAATCATTATTCGTCCTGCATTTATTCATATTTCGTATAGCGTGAAGCCATTGTATTGTAAAATACAAAGGTAAATAACTTATTTCAATATCTCTCATTTTAGATTCATTATACTGCCTGTCGCCTTGGTTTTCTTTGGGATCCCTTGAGCATTGCTGTATGTTAAAAATGAAACAAATGAACATTTCTTTTTGTTGTGTTTTCGCTTTTCTCAAAGATTACATTGATAATATTATGTATGCAAATCAAAATCAAAAATGGCTTTGTAGTTGTGAATTCCAATCTCCTTATTGAATAACAATGTGCTTAGGAATTATAAATTACGGTCTTATTATTTTGTGACTTCAGAATTCATTTTTAATTGATCTCTTTTCTTGTCCATAGTCTTTGCACCCTTGACAATGGCCCTGGCACATTCCAGTCATGTATTATGCCCAGAGACTGTGAGACTTCTGATTGGTCAGCTTGGAGTCCATGCTCAAAGACATGTAGAGCGTCAGATATGTCTCCCGGTTTTCGGGTCAGGAGCCGAAGCATAACGCAGACTCCCATTGGTCAAGGGAAAGAGTGTCCTATCCTTGAGGAAAAGGAGGCCTGCCACATCATTGGAGATTTGCTTCCGAACTGTCCTAGGTTTGTATTGACAGAACCATTAGTTTGCACCTCATAAACGCCTCTAATAATAATTAAAGAGATAGTTCAGTGTAAAATGAAAATGTTGCTGAACATTTACTCACCCTCAGGCCACCCAAGATATGGGTGACTTTTTGTCAATAGTAAAACGGTTAAGAAGATTTTTAGCTGAAACTGTGGCCCTTGGTGATTCATAAAATGGAAGTCCACAGGTGCCATCTTTCTAAGAGTCAAGAAACCAGATACAAGCTACACAAAATTAATACCCGTGGCTCCTGATGATACATTGAGGTCTTATGAAGTAAAACGATCCATCTGTGCAAGAAACTAAACGTTATTTACAACATTATAAACTGAAATCCATAGTCTCAGACAATCGGTCTGGAATGTATTCACGAGAGCACAAGCTTCTTGACAAGTAGTTCTTGGATTGTTTATTGCTGGATGGCAAACCACCACATAGTAAACTGTGGATCATTATGTGATGTAGTAATGCACTTGAGGGCTGGTTTGCCAACCAACAAACACCAAAGGTCATGTTGTGAACTAATATTTTCATGTTGTGAACTAATATTTGGGATATAACATGATTCGCACTGCTATTACTATGAAAAGGGAACAATGCAATGCTCAATGTGGCCGCTTTGGCAAAGGAAATCTCGCCTGCCAGTAAAAAGAACCAATCATAAGTCGATAAAGACTGACGAATATCTATGGGAGGAGCTCTATACAGTCTCACAAGGCTCTTGCCAACCTGGGTGCATGCACAATAGCTAAAACAACCTTGATAAAGGTGTTTTAGAGACTGTTTACACCTGGCATTAAGATGTTTTTAATCGATTGGATCACAAGTGGACGAGAGAAACACATTTTGTTTACACCTGGTATTTAGATTCATCTCTTTTTTTCATTTTCGACCGCTTCTGTCCTGATTACTTTTAAGGGATGGTGTGTGGAGACTGTGGCGAGTCTCTCTGCTTTAATTTAAACATGAGCGGGAGGAATGACGGGTTTAAATTGACGCGAACTAAAATGAAGTCAGAGTCATCATTTTGTACATTTATATGTAAGACCTTTTCTGATATTTTAGCGCAATTGATAAAATAAGCTTGTGCAACTTTCACACGATTGCAAAATGAAACCAATGAAAGACGCGGAGAGCAGCCGCTTCAGTTTTGTTAATAAAAGCCTAAAAAATGCGCTGTACACTAGAAGTAAAAAAAAAACTATGTAAAACATTGTGCTCAGTACCTCAGATTAGATAAATAGGCAGATAGGCGGTCTTCTGTGGCTGCTCGAACACATTTGACCACATGCACGTTTACACCACAAAAGCAATCCGATCGAAAGTGTTTTCGACTACCTCTGAATGTGGTCAAAACTTTTTACACCTGTCTTTAGCGTCATCCACTTGTGATCCGATTGACGAAAATGCATCTTAATACCAGGTGTACACAGTCCCTTGGTGGAATTTGAGCATAAAGGGCACATACACTCACCTAAAGGATTATTAGGAACACCATATGAATACTGTGTTTGACCCCCTTTCGCCTTCAGAACTACCTTAATTCATTGATTCAACAAGCTGCTGAAAGCATTCTTTAGAAATGTTGGCCCATATTGATAGGATAGCATCTTGCAGATGATGCAGATTTGTGGGATGCACATCCAGGGCACGAAGCTCCCGTTCCACCACATCCCAAATATACTCTATTGGGATGAGATCTGATGACTGTGGGGGGCATTTTAGTACAGTGAACTTATTGTCATGTTAAAGAAATCAATTTGAAATAATTCAAGCTTTGTGACATGGTGCATTATCCTACTGAAAGTAGCCATCAGAGGATGGGTACATGGTGGCCATAAAGGGATGGACATGGTCAGAAACAATGCTCAGGTAGGCTGTGGCATCTAAACAATGCCCAATTGGCACTAAGGGGCCTAAACGTGTGCCAAGAAAACATCCCCCACACAATTACACCACCAGCCTGCACAGCGGTAACAAGGCATGATGGATCCATGTTCTCATTCTGTTTACGCCAAATTCTGACTCTACCATCTTAATGTCTTAACAGAAATCGAGACTCATCAGACCAGGCACCATTTTTCCAGTCTTCAATTGTCCAATTTTGTTGAGCTCGTGCAAATTGTAGCCTTTTTTCCTATTTTTAGTGGAAATGAGTGGTACCCGGTGGGGTCTTCTGCTGTTGTAGCCCATCCACCTCAAGGTTGTGTGTGTTGTGACTTCACAAATGCTTTGCTGCATACCTCAGTTGTAACGAGTGGTTTTTTTCAGTCAAAGTTGCTCTTCTATCAGCTTGAAGCAGTCGGCCCATTCTCCTCTGACCTCTAGCATCAACAATGCATTTTCGCCTACAGGACTGCCGCATACTGGATGTTTTTCCCTTTTCACACCATTCTTTGTAAACCCTAGAAATGATTGTGCGTGAAAATCCCAGTAACTGAGCAGATTGTGAAATACTCAGACTGGCCCGTCTGGCACCAACAACCATGCACAAAATTGCTTAAATCCCCTTTCTTTCCCATTCTGACATTCAGTTTGGAGTTCAGGAGATTGTCTTGTCCAGGATCACACCTCTAAATGCATTGAAGCAACTGCCATTTGATTGGTTGATTAGATAATTGCATTAATGAGAAATTGAACAGGTGTTACTAATAATCCTTTACTGCCCGGATGCATCACACATATATGGCCACCTAGTGGCACAGCTCCCATAAAAGAACATAGTTTCGACTTAAAGTCTTCTTTACTCTTCAACTAAAGAAAGAATCATTTAAATGTTGTCCTTAAGGTGGGTAATTTACCACCATTTTTTATTTTACTGTAACTGTCTCTTTAACGCTAAAAAAAAAATGCCTGTAAAATATTAAACAGTGTGGGCTTTTTAGTACTAAACAATATTTCAAGTGTTGAAATCAAGTATTTATTTACTGAATCTCTGTTGCGTCCAAGCGTTTAAAAGATTCTAAGAAGCTAATTAATGAGATTATGTGTTTGATCAATTGCAGCAAGCTGTTATTTCATTAAAAGCCCTGCTTTATGCATCATAACACTTTTACCAAGTCAATGCATTTTCATTAGTAGATAGTTTCCTACCGGAAAACAGGAACCTAAGCCTATTAGTATCTTTCAGCTACAGCTCGCTGTGTCCATTTATCCAACTCAGCTTCTAAGAGGAGCCCAGCAGGATCTAAAATGACACAATTGGGGTCCAAACAAAGGAAGTGCGTTTTACCACAGCGGGTGTGTGCTTTGTTCTGCAGGTATATTTGGAAAAGCACGGACTGGGGAGACTGTCACGTTGCACCGCTCCTCAGCCAACAGGACAGAAGGCTTAACAATGTTAGCGTTCTCTGCGGTGGAGGGATTCAGACCAGACAGCTGTACTGTGTACAGGTTCCAGATCACTCCACCCCAAAACACAGAAAAGAGGGTATGGTGCTTTAAGTATCTAATGGTGCTTTTTCATTGCATAGTACAGCCTGGTATGACTCGGTACAGCTCATTTTTGGGTGGGGTTTCCACTATGTACAGTACCCATTACCAGATACTTTTTATTACCATGTCGATTAAGGTTCCAAGCGAGCCGTATCGATACTAAACATGACTTGTAACACTGTAGATCACTGATTGGTCAGAGAGAATCGTCACTATCAGCGTCATTGTTAAATGCACACGTAGCATCAAGATCATCATTCCATTAATATGCTCCTTTGCCCCTGTGTTGTGCATTTGTTTGTTTTGTGTTAACAGTGATGTCACAGCAGTACAGTAGAGGTGGTGCAACTAAAATGATATGGGGGCGTGTTTAAACGTGGCTGAAAACGCCAGTCGGACACCAACTGTGGGCGCTTACCAGCGTTTATTTACCTATGTGCTTTGGTTGCTATGTTTTTATCAGCCGTTAAAGGAACAGTATGTAAGAAATTTATATTATAAAATGGCCCTAATATGTCACTAGACATTAAGAAATCATTTTCATTTCAAATATCACTGACAAATGTGGTCTGACCAGGATTTTGTCATTTAAAAAGTGGAGTTGCAGCCCTTAACTGATGTTTATGTTGTCATGTTGCGTATTGGCCACCAGTTGTGTGATTGCAGTACCAGTTTTAGCCACAATCCTAAATACTGTTCCTTTAAATGATGAACCATTTTGTTGGTTTGGTATTTCTCCCACGCCTCCTCCACTGTCATGAAAAGTGACATTGATGGGCAAAGTTGAACATTTCTCAACTCTGGGCTCAGTGCTGGGAGTGGACAAAACACGCCAGCTGCTGGCATTTTTTTAAAGCGATGTGCTTCCATTGAAAACAATTGAAAATATTATATTATCGGTAAAGATCCATTTTGCTTTACATTTTTTATTTGGGAGGTTTTGCTGTCGCTGGAGGAAGCCAGTGTTGTCCACCGACCGGAGTAACATTAAATGACATATGACATTTAATTTATATGACAGAGACACGCATCTGTATCTAAAATAAAATGGACAGGAGATCAAGTGATTGACGTTTGGACTTCTTATTAAATTTACATGACGTTTACATTAGGCATTAAGCAGACGCTTTCATATACAGATTTAAAAAGTGAGTAAGGAAAGCGTGAAAATGTGTCATAAGTAGGCTATAATAATGTATAATATAATCTATCTATATAATAATAATATAGATCATGTATAATAATATATATTACAGAAAATATGATAAATATAAAATATAATCATGTAAATTTTATATATCAACATCATTATAAACATTTTAATTATAGCCTAGTATTTGATCATAGTGTACATGATTATTGCGTATGAGTGGTTTTAGTTTTTTTTTTTTTTTGCGTACATTTAGAAGAAATTTTTATACAAAAGTTTTTGTTGAATCATAATTTGTTCGTGAAAACATCCGTACGCATATCTCACGCACAAATGTGTACGTACACATGCTTAATGAATGAGACCCATTGTTTTGCGTACTAAAATAAAACCTAATCCCTCAACCAGTTCAGTATGTTTTGTACCGTACACCTCATATTTGAATGCTTTAGTCACAACTATAGGGTCTTTAAAAGCAAATACATCACTTGTGGCTGTACATGCTACTATAAATAATGACTATGCAATATGATTAAGAGCTAAGCTATGCACAATGATTTCTTTTGAATTTTTAATTTATAGATCATTGGCTTAGTTATCAAAAGTTATTTATTATAATCATGTCTATGTGATGCATGAGTGAATAAGTACTGTATTCCTAAATGTAGTTGGTTTGTCCTTATTCTAGTCAGTGCATTTAATTGGTGTCGATTGGTGATTTTGAATCTTAAATAATTTACTGAAGATTGTAGTGGCTTATACACGGTGTTTATATCTTTCTTAAGCCCAACCATGACAAAATTGACATTATTTTATAAAATCTTTTTTTTTTTTGTAACCTGTGTCTTTTCAACCCATGAGTAACCCTGTCTGTTTAAAGCCTGTTGTAAGATAGGGCTAATCAAAGTCACCTTGTTTTGAAATTAATTTTCAGGAGCTTCAGCCAATGAATGCTGTGTTTGGATAGATTTTAAACAGATTGAGTTAGGAATGGCATACAGATGAAGGTGGCTCCGTTCAGTCAATTTTGTTTGGGAAAAAAGATCAATGAAAATCAACAGTGGTGTTTGCTTTTCACCTGATCTCGAGAACTGACACTATGAATTATAACACAGAGAGCCAATGTTTTGTTGATGCTTTTAGTGACTGCACTCTCATCGAAGTGAATGCGTACAAAGAAATGAAATTACACTCTTCGAACGGATGTGTTAAAAACAACACACCACTAAATGCCTTGACCCAAAATCCACACATCTGTGTTATTATTAAAACAACACATTTTGTGTTACTTTTAACACAAAATGACACATAATGTGTTAAAAGCATTACACAAAAAAAATTGTAAAAATGAACACATCCTTTCTTAGAGTGTATAAACGTATTGCTGTTCATCAATAATACTTTAAAACTATTTAAAGTAGCCTACTTTATTTGACAAAAGATTGAGAATTGGTCGTTGCAGGAAAGGTAAAAAAATATATCTACTCATTTAACAAATTTTTTAAACTTTTGACCAAATTTGATTTAAATTCAGTAGAAATTGTTCTCCTCTGTATCACTAAACACTAAAGTAATCACGTCTTTATCTTTCTCTCATTTTGCAGTATCTCGGCCGGTCAGTGGGAATCTGTGTTCAGGTGATTTACCCTCTGCGGTGCAGCCCTGCTCCAAACCGTGCCCACAACAATGCCTGCTTTCATCCTGGTCCTCTTGGGGTGCCTGTCTCCACGACAACTGCATGGAGACCCAAGGACGAAAGGGTAGGATAATACAAATTAGATATTAAGGAAATCATATAGGTTTTCCTTTCATTGGGATTGTCTTATTGGTTAACCTGTTAATCCCCGCTTTTGACCCCCCCACGAAAAAAATGTCATAGCCATTGGGGGCATTTTCACTGGGTGCAGTACATAGTACCTGATACTTATTTGAGTACCACCTCGGTTGGGGTACCAAACGACCCGAGCTGATACCAAAACGTGACGCGAAAACACTGCAGATCACTGACTCCATTTTAGCAATGAAAAACATCCACAGGTTGAGAATTAGGAACACTATAACAGTTTTTTTCCAGACTTGCAGTTTGTGGGGGCACATTCGCGACGCACATGCTTAAATGCAACTTAAATGAGGCTCAGCGAAGCGCGTCGACTAACGCCACAGGTGTTTGTACAGAAACTGTCATGTGAGACAGAGGTACTGACAAATGCGATGTGCAACCATCTTTTTGTGGTGGCCAATTTTAAATTTGTGGTGGACTGATAAATAAATAAATGTATGGGAATGTACAAGGACAGTCTCACTTGTATGATGTCACAGCAGTAGGCAGCGCAAATATAACGACATGCCTATAATCCCGCCCACTCTGAAGTGTTACTAAACTCGATGGAAAAGATAACCAAGCCAAAGTGAGGTAAGCAGACCCGACCTGACCCAAACCAAACCGTGGGGAACTATGCAATGGAAAAGTGCCAATAATGAAAATAGTTGAGGTTAAATTATACATTTTTAATATCTCCACAAAACATATCTGAAATATTTTTATGAAAAACTAACTGAATTTTATTCAGTGTTTTCGTCCCTCCTTTCTTTGATCAAAAGTCTCAATTCACTTTCTTTGTCTCAAATGCCATTAATACAAAAAGGGATAGTCCAAAAAATGTAATTCTGTCATCATTTACTCTCTTGTTCTTACAAACCTGTATACATTTCTTTGTTCTGATAAACCCGAAGGAAGATTTTTTGAGAAATGTTCGTAACCAAACTGATCGTGAGCCCCATTCACTTCCATAGTATTATTTTTTCTTACTGTGAAAGTGAATGGCGCTCACGAACGGTTTGTTAATAAAACATTAGAGTAAAGAAATGTATAAAGGTTTGTAACATCATAAAAGTAAATGAT
This sequence comes from Misgurnus anguillicaudatus, assembly GCF_027580225.2. Lineage (NCBI taxonomy): Eukaryota > Metazoa > Chordata > Actinopteri > Cypriniformes > Cobitidae > Misgurnus > Misgurnus anguillicaudatus. Next base: position 17,476,087 of record NC_073353.2, read on the forward strand.
GAAAGAGTTTACATTTTTGGGTGAACTATCACTTTAAAAATGCACCTTACTAGAAAAGAGTATTTTTACCTTTCTAGCATGTTACCTGATACCTGATTTGATCTTGATATTGGTTGATCTATAGCCCTAGAGCATCCATAAAGTAAATAGAAAAATGAACATCTGTACTACACATGCAAACGCAGATTTTATCTGCGCCTCGTGGGTTTTGTTGTTTTATTAACTTTGCTAGTGCATTACAAATCTCCAATAGCCCACAGTCAGATTTTTGTCCTTATTGTGTGATCTTCAATGGGTGAATGTGAGAGCATGTGAGACAGGAATGAAGCGAACACCGGGTTGGTAATGATTGTAAATGGCAAATTCTATCCAGCATTAATGTGAGTTGGGAGCATTGAAGTGGGACTGATAAGGTTCTGAAGTATTAGATGTGAACTGCAGCCCACAGGTCTTTCCCATGAATAAATCCGATAGCTCCTGTGAACCTTTCAATTATTAATATCCACAGAGATGGGTCTCCACCAAATTGTTTTTCACAGTTTGGAGGAAGGATTGGGCATCCAGGCATTCCTTTCGATTGATCTATAGGCAGGGCTGCAGGCATTGGCACTATGTGTACATACTGTACTGGATGTCCTCTGTTGTGCTGCTCTTGTGACTGGTTGTTGTAATTTGCTCTTTTGGTGTCATGGGATTATGCCTTTGTCATTAAGGATGATGAATGCTGCTGTTTGAGGCTTAGACATCTGGGCACCGTCAGTTCATGTACTGTCAGTGAACACAACCTTTCTATTCTGAATTTAATCAGTTAATATTATAAGAAAGCACTAATGAGAAGACATTGTATTATGTTACATCACCTCAACCATGGTGTAAAAATAGGGTCAGCTAAACAAAACAATTCAGGATGTAATACACTGGCAGCATTCGAAAACTTAAGCAGCTGACTTATGAGCCAGTGACTTAGGCGGCATGGAAAACCCATTCAAACAATAATTTCTTACTAGAAATGCAATCAAAATGTGTAAAAATGGAAAATATAACCTTATTTACACTTAATTTGTGCTCCAGATGCTTTTTTGGCCACCATTTTTTTTACTTGACCAGGCTTGACTAATCATATTACTGTAGCTGTCTTTATAATATCACAATTATTATTTATATAACAGTTTAAATGGTTTTTAACACAAAGTATGAATGTATGGTATATATTTCAGGAAAGGGGTCCCTCGCTAAAGGTTCATTATTTGTGGGGGGGTCCCTGCTATCATAAAGTTTGAAAACCTCTGTCCTAGCTATCACTGTTGTGATAGCCTTTTAAAAAAGTATAGCTTTGGACCTAAAGGGCCTTATCATACACCCAGTGCAATGCATCACAAAGCGTAATGCAACACTCTAAAAATGGCTGGGTTATTTTTGACCCATAATGGGTAAATATTGGACAGAACACGTGCTGGGTTAAAAATTGACCCAATGCTGGGTTATTTTAACCCAACTGCTGGGTTATTATACCCCATGGTTGCATAACAACAACCCAACATTTGGTAATTTTTGGCCCAGCAAGGGGTAATTTTTAACCCAGCATGTGTTCTGTCCAATATTTACCCATTAAGGGTCAAAAATAACCCAGCCATTTTTAGAGTGAAGTGTTTATTGCTATTTTTAGCAGGCACTGTTGTTATTTTCACGTTCAGCTTTTTAGAGTTTTTTTACTTTTATTTGCTTATAGACAAAGATAAATTCCCAAATATCTGCAATGCCTTTGATTATTTTATCAACATCTCTGATGATATACACACACTCACACACGCACGCACACACATAGACAAGAAGTGCCAAATCATATGCATATTCCACATTTTATCATAAGTGTTTTAATGCAGTGACTTTCTTGGTCTTGACTTGGTCTCGGCCTGTCTTGGTCTTGGTCTTGACTTGGTCTCGACCCTTTAAAGTCTTGGTCTTGTCTCGGTCTCGTCCTGTTTTGGTCTTGGTCATGCCTTGGTCTCGGTTTAGGTGGTCTTGACTACAACACTAGGGTACAGCATCAGTGACAGATGGGGTGCATATTTTGACAGTTTTTTCTAACAGTGAAGGATGTTGTGACATATTGAATAGTCAATCAATTGTTCTGGTTATTTTTAAAACCAGCATTTTTGTCAAATCAACACATATTTTTATGGTACTTATGTCAATTTTTTTAAGCCAAAAGTTAAATTAGTAGGTTGAATTGACTTGCAAAACCAAGTTGTTTTATTAGTTGCATTTTTTTTACAGTGCATATGGTATACATATACTGTACATCTGGATTTACAGTATAATCCATGTCTATTTATTTATTTTGATGTTTTGGAATTAAATAAAGCAAGCAAAATCAATGTTTTAATTATGTGTTTGATATTTATATATCTGTCATCATACTACACTAATGTCTTTGAGAGTTTGCGCAGCTTTTGTGTCAATGCAGTGTTGAGAGCTGTGGGCTGTTTTGATTATTTCAAAGGCTCACATTTTCTGGCTTGGCTCGCGCTATAATTTCCCGGGATTGTTGAGTCAAGCCTCCCCGCGGGGGTGTGAAAGAACCAAGCCCCACCTTCTGCTTGCACATACTCAAGAGGAAAGCTCTGGCCAGTTATCAAACCATCATAGATGGGAAACACAATCAGATGGTATGCAGACACAGAGTCCTACCCTCATGTTTAAAGATCGTCCAGTTTGCTGCAGTTTGATCAATTATGCTTGGATTCATGCCTGATTCATCATTTTTTTCTCATTTATGTACTGTGTTGTAATGCATTTTAATACCGTCCAGATCTGGCTCCGGGAACGTTGGCCAGCTTATGAATTAGTTATTAAAGATGGCCTACATATTTCTTTCTAAAACACTTACATTTAAAGAATTAACATCTTTTAAAGAGCAAGACGCACTGCTTTATCTTTTAATGCAATGTTTTGCCTTCAACCTTTCACATATTTTTTCAATCACAATTTGCTTCTCGGTTCGCAGTCATAGCTCATAGCCTCACAAATGACCAAATGAAAAGTGTATTCAGGCGAATTACGACCGATGCAGGAGAAAGAATTCATTCAGTAACAAAAACTGTGACAGAAAGTCATTTCAAACTGTTTTTTACCCCGGGCATGTTTAGCCACCTCTAGGATTTCAGCCCAGAACTCCCTGACCAGAAACTGGCACTCATTTTGCCTCACAATGCCCTTAATCCACCCGTCTCTCTATTCATAGGCTACAGGCAGAGGAGGAGAGAAGTGCTGGAGGACGGATCTGGAACAGAAAACTGTGCCCACCTTTTGGAGTCGATGCCCTGCGAGGATCCGATGTGCTTTCTGTGGCAGGTGCAGTTAAAGAGCGCTTGCGTACCTGGCAATGGAAACTGTGGAAATGGAAGCAGGACTCAAATTGTTGCTTGCGTCAACTCGCAAGGTATATAATATAACATGCCAAACACAACAAGATATAATTGCAACATTAACACTCAATGCAATGATGATAGGGTGCTGAAAATGCTTGACAGAGTGTTGCTATGTGGTTGCTAAGGTGATCTGAAAAGTAGAAGCATTGCTATGCAGTTGCGATGTTGGGAGTGAAGTTTGTGGTTGCTGGGGCACTAATACCTGTATGTAGTTGCTAAGGTGGTATGAGAGGTTGTTAGTACTGTTTATTACACAACTCATTGGAATGCTTGATTCTGATTGGTCAGTAGCGACATTTGCAGGTTTGTTATTGATTGATATTCAATCAGTGGGATTTTTTCAGGTACTTTATTGTTCACAAAATAAATATTTAAGTCCGATCACTTTGAGGCAGTGGCAGCCGGTGACTTTTTTCGAGGGCGCTCGATGCGAAGTTCGTCACAACATGTATGTAGCCCATCATGTGTGTGGTTCCTTTTCTCAAAATATGTGTTCTGTGCGTCGAGCGAACCTATGTGCATCACGTGTCTTGTCAAAATAAGTGCCTGATGCAGATGCATCTGAAGGGTTTATGATAAAAAAGACACTCGCGTTGGCCAGATACTTGCATAATCTCATGCGTAATCAGAGTTTACTGTTAAGAAAGTGTCTTGCGTGAACATGAGCGTCTCTTTTATCATAAACGGTTTTGTCGCGTGTGCAACAGGTGCTTATTTTGACAAAACACGTGATGCACATGGTTCACATGACGCAACAAACACATATTTTGAAAACGCAAGCAACACACATGACACTCTCTAGGGATGTAACGATTAAATTGCGTTTCCCATTAAAATTGGGTATGAATTCGATTTTAAATCGCAAGGCTGCGATTCTTTGTTTCATGCACAGCTTGTGCATGTACTACAGTGTTTTGGTCAGTAGGAAGTCCTTATCAATCTAAAATCATTATGAGTCGGAGTCGTTTATAATGTGCATTTTAAAAAGCAACAATCGTTAAATAAAAATCATTCAAAATATTATCTGTCGAGTTCATAGCTGCCTCAAGGTTTTCTCACGCTCCTCTTTTGTCATTCACTTGGATTCGAGGCGCGCACACTCACAGAGCGATAGTTAGAAAAACTTTCGGATCGGAATCGGCCAATTTGCTTGTTAAGAAAATCAATATAAAAATCGGCCATGAAAAATCAAGATCGTGCATCTCTATTTATTATCATGAAAATACCTGAAACAATTTGAAGAACAGCGGTATAAATATTCCTGTAGACATTTCCTGGGATAGCGTTTGCAATGCTACTTCTTCTGTGGCACAAAGGGAGTTTCTGCATGATAGCGCCCCCTGGCGTTCGGATGTGCCGGGATTTCACCGTAATTCATTCAAATTCATTTATTGGCATTTGCTCGGTTAATCGTTACACCCCTAAAACTCCGAACACATATCAGCCGCCACTGCTTTGAGATGTCTTTATGTTCATAGCTGAAACAATATTATGTGCTGAAAAGTCTTAGAGGAATGTCCAAATGTTCGTCAAATGTTCACAATGCATTTACAGTACTGTAAAGTTGTTTGAGATGATCAATAATTAAAGACCCACGTGACTGCACGTCCCATTTTAATTCTGGACATTGTGTGTTTCTGTAAGGGAACTATTAGTCAGAGAGATATCAAATAAAGAAAAGTGTCCACGAAAGAGCAGCCAGATGCATCCCCCTGTGTCATTTCACTGTCACACTCTTTTAGCGGTGCATTAAACTAGATATTTGGCTGAAGAGCTATCTGGGAGCTTTTCTTTTAGCAATGTGCTTCGGAGATCAGCTGGCATGACCTGCTTAACCTGTAGCTCTGTAATTTATTAGAGATGCTGTAAAGATGAGGAAACCTGCGTTGGCTTTCATGAAACCTTAATAGGCCATCTTTTCAACCCGCAAAACTAATTGCGCTTTCAATTTTTATGCATGTTTCATTGTGCCGTAATAGATTTTGAATGGATATATTAAGAAGCTCTTACAGAATTCATTCCAGTTTAATAATAAATTATTCTTCATGGTAACCGGCACACATAGTAAAACAGGAAAGAGTTTAAACCAGATATTTTTTATGGTCAGCTGTTTTCTGTGGTAATGCCAATTGAAACAACATGTGATTGTAAGCTTGTTATCTTGAATGTCAATTTTTTCATCCTCCATTGCACATTAATTAATTTGCTAACTGATTTAATCTGATATAATCAGGTGTTTTTGGGATGAGAAATAGCGGCTTGTTATTTTGCCATTTGTTTTTCATTTATTTGAATCTAGTTCACGATGAAGGGACTCTTCCGTGTTATCACACGAATTTGGTTTGATCTCATTTTCGGAAGAGCAACGCTCTCATTTGAATACATCGCTGCTGTGTGAAATTTAATTACCCGGTATTTATAGGTAAAACAAATTTGTGTAGCAAAGAAGCGAGTAATGATAGTTAACAGCATCCAAATGACTCTTGATTTTGATAATTATGTTGATGAGAAGTCTGGTTCAATTAGGCGTAAAGTGACTCAGTCGCTCTATTGTTTAACCTTTCAGCCCATATCTAAGGAGGAGACTTGCAGAATAATAAAGCATTTTTGACCGCACGCTATTTTCAATGCAGCCTGCCAGACTTCCTTTTGCTGGAGTTAATTGGGCTCTGGAGGACAAAAGCTCCGTTCCTACTTTATTTTCCCACGAATGAACATATCGATGCATGAATATCAGGGATCTGTTCCATTCTGGCCATGAAATGGAGCATTTTTGTCAACCCTGATGTTTAACGTGCTCCGGTTTGCAGTTAAAACACATTGTGTAGTGATCTATTATACCATATTTCTGTATTCAAGGACAGAGCTGAACTCTTTTCAAAACCTGGCAATGCCTGTCGTATGCTTCAAACTCTGATTGAAATCCAACTGCTGCCTCGACTGTTTTAGTCCTTAAGTTTAAATTCTCATGCTGCCAGATATTTGACCCTTTGCATATGACGCATGGTTCACAACGCAGCTTATTTTTCCCAACAACTGCATCCAAGAACGAGGGGACATCTGACCAATGTGTAAAGTGACCAGCATCTGTACATTTATGGTGGACCATCAAGGCCCCCTTCTGGCCTTGGCCCTGTCCCAAATGGCACACTTCGGCTTGTGGACTTTCTCATAGTCCACACTTTGATGACATCATGTAGTGCAGAACTTAGGGACCTTTGACGCGAGTGAACGAGAGCGCACCGGATTTGTATTTTGAGACAGACTCAAGTGTCACACCGGAAATAGGAAGAGAAGTTGCCAATCAGTGTGAATTCCTCACATCCGTTGTCTGATTGCTCTTTCGCAAGGACTTCTGGGTTGGTAAAATGCGAGAAACCTGCAGCAGTGCGGGCTTTGCCCAAGACTGCATCAAGGGTGAAAGGGGGCACTGATGACCACACTTCGGAGCGTAAAATGACTGATAGGACACCCTATGGACTCGTAGACTAAGCGAGTATGTGCAATTTAAGGCCACAAGTTCGAAAGTCCACATGAAGTGCGCCATTTGGGACAGGGCCTATCAGAATCACTGACATATGTTTTAATATATTTTTCCATTAATGTGTATACATTTATTGCCAATAGTGTTTTCCCTTCATTTCATACATTTTGTTATGATTCCAGTAGTGTATTTTTATGTTGGAGCTTTTATTCAATAATATGTCAGCCATTATGTATTGCTTTCAGAATTATCAGTGCTGGTGCCTGTAGCTTGAAATGAATGGCAATGAAGCTGTTGCTTTAACCAATCAGATTTTAAATATCGTTAACATTTTCGCATCCTTTGATTGAATGGTCAAAAAGTATACTAGCAATGTCCATTTTATTAAACATTAAGATATACACTACCAGCCAAAAGTATCTGATATTATGACAGTGTAAATATAAATGGTGTTTGACACGAGACACCTGTGATCTCAGGCAGCAATCTAAAGTTATAAGTATAAGGCATTTTCCACAAGACACCCACGATCGCGGATAGGTATTTGACGTTATAACCATGTGAATGAAGGATATTTGACATATGTGGGATGCAACAATTTGTGATACTGCATTCTTATATAATATTGATTGTTTATATAGCTGGCATCATAATGATGGTATGAAGAGGTGGACATTCCTAAAGGTCTTAATGGTGACATATCATAAAAATCTGACTTTTTCCATGTTTAAGTGCTATAATTGGGTCCCCAGTGCTTCTATTAACCTAGAAAATGTGAAAAATAACAACCCAGTAACTTAGTTTTGGTAAACCATTATCTGCAAGCATGTAAAAAAATAGATTATTGAAATTTGGCTCCCCTTGTGATGTCAGAAGGGGATAATACCACCCCTTAAACTGCACTATCCAACCACAGCACTGCCATTTAGTGCAGATATCTGCTCATTTGCATCTAAAAGGACACACCCAAAAACGGCACATTTTTGCTCACACCTACAAAGGATAATAAATTAGCTATGAGCTAGAACTTCACATACGTACTCTGGGTACACCAAAGATTTATTTTACATTTTTAAAAGTCTTGTGAAATGTCTCATTTAATGTAAAACATAGCTCACCACTGGTAAAATTAAATTTTGACATAATCTTCTGAGAAAAAAATACTTATAAAGGATTTATTGTTTACTTTCAATGTCTAAAATTCTTAAATATTTAAAAGCTACAAAACTATAAATCCTTCAAGCTTCAGCAAATCCTCCTGGTCTAAAGACTAAGTTGTGTTTATGCCTAACCAATAAAAACCTCTGCAAAGCCAGCCAATCAGAATATATCTTAGCATTTTTGACAATATTCTGACTATTTAGTATCCAATAAGTGTCACCTGATCAGTGAATAATCAATCGTTGGGCATTACCACTGAACCCTTGAGAAAGATCCCAGGTTGCTCTACTCACTGTCAAAAATAAAGGTAAGGCTGTCACTGGGGAAGTACTCTTTTTAGGTACAAATATGTATCTTTCAACTGCCAATATGTACCTTTGAAGTACTAATATGCACTCTTTGGGTACAAATGTATACCTTTTTGAAAGGGTACTGTCCCAGTTAGGCTATCCCAGTTCTGAGTGCTCTCAGAATAAAACGTACAAAAGCGGTCACTTGTGCGTACACCTTTGTATCTAAAGGATGCATATTAGTAACTCTAAAGTACATATTGGTGCCTCCAAGATACATAAATGGTACATATCAGGACCTTTTTAAAGGATACCGACACAGTGACAACTTTTGTACCTTTATTTCTGACAGTGTACAATACTGTAAGTGTATGTAAGCTGATTTGATAAAAGTTAAATTAGTAATAAGTCTGTACAGCCAGATCAGTTCAAGACAGTTGACATGTGTTCTTAATGGACCAAAAGATTTAACATGATAACAGCAACAGTCACGCAGTTATTTACAAAATAGCATTTGCTGACACAATGCTATGGATTAACACAATGGAAAGAATGAACATCCTAAATCTGGTCGATCTCATCGAAGCACAGCAGTTTTTATACTCCAGGGAACAGAATGAAAAGACAGCGCTTTTATAATGGCTTTGTGAAGCTCTCTGTCAAAGTCAAAGAATGCCCCATTTCAGTGAAACTAAAACAATGCCCCAGCTTCTTGTCTTGCAATAACTTCTCTGTGTGAACTTCTCCAAGTGTCCAAACCTTTGGTTCTCCAGCAGCTAACCAATGCTGCGGGCAGTCTAATAAGGGCTGTTGTCAGTGAGGATCTCTGAATATCATTCCAGGTGTTTCTGCTTGCCAGATTCCCTTAGGAGTTCAACTTTGTCTGGCAAATGAGGAGTGACAGATTCCATCTCTGTACTCTGTAGCAATTCCACATTTCCTTAAAGGAATTCAAATAGACCACCAATCCCATCCGGGAAACCGAATTTGTTCATTATTTTCACAGCACTTCAGGTTCTGTGTGTAGCCCCTATGTTCATTTACACTGATGAGAGAGGCACTGTTACACAGAGAAGTCATAAATAAATAAAGTGTGTCCCAGTGCCAACTGGGAATGTTCTGCTGCATTCTATTAGAAATGCTTTTATTCATTTCCCTGGTTTTAGATGTTTGGCATCTGTTGAGGATTCGTGTTACTGCAAACTTCTGCGGCGTCAGAAACGAGGCGGCTTGTTTTGCAGAGTCTCCATGTAGCATACCCAATGTCTGTCCCGAAAGCAACATATCGAGGGCTGTGATCATTTAATGTGTCATTGGCACATTGGTACCTCACTGAATACCACAGTAGCGGTTGTAATTTTATGCTGGTTTATGACCTTTTCATTGTATATCTCCTGCATTGCCAGGAATTCACATAAGAGTGCCAATGTAATATAAGGGCTCAAGGTCAACTTTCCGTTTTGTTTTTATTTAATCGCGGACCAAAATTGCGACCTTTTTTATCAACAGGACAATCTCTATGTCATTTTATCTAATGTCAAACCGAGGACAACTGCAATCGATACATAGGCGTGAACCGCACTATGGCTTACCAATACGCCATATGTATTTTTTATTTATATTGCTTTCTAACATAGGTCTTAGCATTAATGACATATTTCATCTTTTCATCTCCTGGCTCATATCTTGACTGTGCAGAGCAGTGCCCTTCCAAGGTTACTGTCCCGATAAAGTATAGATCGGTCAATACATAACAGCACGCCCCCTTCACATAGCAGCACCATGGGACCTTACATGAGCACCCTATTCTGGTTTTGGCCCATGGTACATGCATTTGTCATTATTGCCATTAAAATGCTAATAACGTCTACCAGGTGTCTGTGTGAGGTGACAGTATGACGCGCTGATCAATGGAAACTTTAATATATGCAGCGGATTAGAGGTTTGCCGCTGTGTGCCCTGTACTCCCAATAATGCCATTTATCTCCTCTGAGCTTGGTGTAATCAGGAATGCGTTTGATGGATCTCACAACACTTTGTCCTTCTCTGCAAAGCGCTGGTGGAATACATGTTATATAGAAATGAAAGCAGACCAGCTTAGACAAAAATGCTGCACTTTGTGTAATAGCCAACGATTACCCTTGTTCTCCATTCACTCTCATTGTATGAAAAATATGTAGGAGCTTGATCATTCTTAACATTTCTGTTAATGACAAGCTGCTTGAAAGTGAAAAGACATGTTTCACACTATTTTTTTTAAGTATTTTTCTAAATGTGCTTGATTCAAAATAGTAGGCTATATACATTCAACTTGATCTTAAAGGGACACTCCACTTTTTTTTGAAAATGTGCTCATTTCCAGCTCCTCTGGAGTTAAACATTTGATTTATACCTTTTTGGAATCCATTCAGCCGATCTCTGGGTCTGGCGGTACCACTTTTAGCATAGCTTAGCACAATCAGTGGCCATCGGGAGAGTCGGGACATTTCCCGGTGGGCCGGTAGTGTTTTAAGGCTGCAAGGGTCGGTCTGATAATAGTTATACATTGCGAGTTATAGCAACCCCGTCTGGTGGCGTGATGTGTGGCCGCTTCCCGCTGGTCAAACTGTGCAGCCTCTTTCTCAACAAAAAAGTGCTCAACCTGTTCGGCAGGTCCAACCATGTTTAGGATTTTTAAAAATATAGGGGGATCATTGAACGGCTCTCCCCAAATGGCATAGCCTGTCGGCCTTTGATGTAAAAAGCAGCGCCGCCAAATGCGTGTTTATTGGAGTACATATGCGGTCGGATTGATCCATCAAGCAGATAAACTATTTGATAGTAAGTGTGGATTAAGGATGTTTAAAATCTCTAGCTTGGTGGTCAGTACATGAATGGATCAAATCAGCACATTTGCAAATGTTTGTCTCCATATGGCTATAATAAATAAAAATAAGAAGGGTAACTTAGCAGTATCACATCATATAATTCCTACTATGTGATTTTCATATTATAAATGAGAGTATTTAACTGCAATATGGCAAAAATATCCTCACAACATTATTATTTCTCAAAAATTTGACAAAAATTATTATTATTAATTGTACTCTTACAGTTATTCAAAGATGCACACATTATTCCCCATATGATTTGAATATTAGTCGAGAGTATATAACGACAATGAACGTCTTATATGGCAATAAATATCCACATAACTTAATATAACAGCATAATGAAATGAATAAAAAGACAAGGAAGTAGGATTGACATGTAAATTGTATTATTATTACCGGAAAAAACAGCAAAATAACTTAAATAAAATGCACCAAACACGTTAAAATAAATGAGCAATAACAGTGGAAAAAACATTATTATCTCTCAAAGCTTTATATGACAAAAATGATATTTAAAGGAAAAATTCTAACAGTTTTTCAAAGATGTAAAGAAAGTATTCCATATTACTCCTGTTTATGAGCACGTTCATCTCTGGCCTCGCTCTGTTATGTAATAGCTGATTGACAGGTGCGCATCTCTGTCTTTCAAACATGTATCATTTTGTATAGTTACTCATTTAGGGAAATTATCCACGATTTGATGATTTTATTATTGTTATGAAAATGTTTTTTTTTTTTTTTTGCAGATTGATTACGATTTGTATTACTGTAGTTTTACTACAAATACAAGACCTTTTTTTTTTACCATGGAGGGCCGGTGGTATACGAAATTTCCCGGTAGATTTTTTGGTCCCACTCCGCTCCTGATAGCATCGTGCTATTCTGGCATAATAATCAAGGACTTTGCTGCTACAACATGGCAGCAGGAGGCGCAATGATATATCCTAGTGCCCAAAAATAGTCCCCTGCCATTGAAAGTTACTAAGGGGACTATTTCCGGCTGCTGCGTAATGTCATTGCGCCTTCTGTAGCCATGTTACAGCAGCAAAGTCCTTGATTTTTTACGCCAGAATGAGAGTATAGTTGCTAGCCATATCTGCATAGAAGATCGCAACTTTTGATTTTCTGTCGATCTTAGTACACGATGTAACTACAGAAGAGTCAAGTTTTAAATAGGAAAAATCGAAACTCTTTGCTTATTTTTAGAGCAATGCTAACGGCCTAATCAGATTCAATAGATTGTGCTAAGCTAAGCTAAAAGTGGTACCGCCAGACCCGGAGATCAGCTGAATGGATTTCAAAAAGGTAAAAATCAAATGTTTAACTCTGGGGGAGCCGAAAAATTTGCATATTTTCAATAAAAGTGGAATGTCCCAAACTGATCCAAAATGTTTGCATCTGTAGCAAGCATTTTGAGAGGTGTTTAAACACTGTACAAGCAAATGCCAAAATCCAGAATAGCATCTGACAAGTTAATCCATGTCGTCTCCCACCACATATTGCGAACAAATTGCAAATAGCGCTAATGATATAAAGACTTCATTATGCATTGTTTGGCATTTTTTTCTTCAATACGGATACACGAATACACATTGTTACAGTGTGCAAGGTTTGTGTGCTTGACGAATCTGTAGAATAATGAATATGAAAAAAACGTTTACAAAGATTTCGGACTACAGTGTTTACACTGCAAAAAATGATTTTCAAGAAAAAAAATCTTAGTATTTTTGTCTTGTTTTCAGTAAAAATATCTAAAAATTCTTAAATTAAGATGCTTTTTCTTGATGAGCAAAGCAACCCAAGAAAATAAGTCTAGTTTTTAGACCAAAAATATCACATTTTTGATATTAAATATCAAAAATGTTGTGCATAAAGCAAGCAAAAAAATCTGCCAATGGGGTAAGCAAACTTTTCTTGAATTTAAAACAAGACAAAAAACTAAGATTTTTTTTCTTGAAAATCATTTTTTTGCAGTGTGAAGATCTTCAGTGTAACAGATTTTCATTTTTGGGCGAACTTTCCCTTGAGAAGCTAGCTAAGATTTTAAGAAGTCCTAAGAAGACACCAACATCTCATATTGTGTTTCAACATTCAAAACATATTGTCCTTTTAACAGCTGGTCTTTTCAGCATGAAAAACATTAATATAACACCTCCATTTGACTTACTGGCGTGCTGACCCTGGCATCTGCATCACAGATGTCTTTTCATGCCTGTGAGCACACTGGCACTGATTGCTCAGTTGGGGTGGGAGAAGGTGCATGCGGTTTCTACTTTGTACCGCTTTTTGGCTGTCACTTAGTAAGTGATGTGTCGGCCCAGCGTTCCGCAGCACTAAATTATGAGTGTTGCGAGTTAGCTGACATGATTGAGTGCAAAGATGCAATTTCACTGCGGGTGACCAAAGAAACGTGTCGCTTTGATAACTGATGTGGGAAGAGAGACCGATGGCTTCTGTGCTTTGACCATAATTCCATCCAACCATTGGAATTGGAGAAGTGTGTTTAAGCTCTTAGATAAAGGTTCCCGCTAAAAATGTACTACTAAAATTGGTGTTTGATTACACTGACCAGGCTAAAAGAAGAAACAACTGCATTTGGACTCGCATGTCACTGTAATTTTATATATTTGAGAGTGAGCTATTCACATATTAATAATTTAGGAAGGTCCTGGAGCCTAGATCCCATAACAGTTTTACCCACACATGGCTAGTGGATTCTGCTTTTGCGAATTATGTCTACCCTTTAAAAATGCGGACGAGACGCACATCACATTTTCACACAAATTCCTGCTTTTCTATCTTAAACTCATCTACTGTATATAAAGGGGTTGTTTTGACTAATAATTTTTTCCCCAGTGGTAAGAAAAATCACAAATAGCAATGCTTTAATGTTGTTACTCCAAGACTTCAATGAGACTAAATAAAGAGCAAATGGAGACGTTTGCTTAAGTCTCTGGTTTTTCTACATTTTCTCCTCAGAAATAGAGCCTTTCATATGTCTTCTATAGACAGTTTCATCCGACGCACGTGCAGTGACGCGATACGCGTCTGGTCCGAACTTCCGGTTTCAGTTTTTTTAATGGTCTAACTAGTTGCTAAACTGAACTCTTGAACAAATATATGTCGAAAATAACAAATGTTTTGGTTTCCTACGCTGTAAAAAAACGTCTGTATTTATGCAGCTGGTTGCCAGTAACTTACTATAGAAGATAAAGACTGAAAATGTTTCATGTTCATTTAACTTTGAACAAACTGTTGCCAAATAACATAAATGTACATCTACAGTAAGTTACTGGCAGCTAGTTTCCAGTAATACCCAGTAATACTGTAATTTCTACAGAATTACGTGTTGTTTATTTTGCTTGTTATATAAATAAACTATGTTTAAAGTACTTTGTTGTTATTTATTCTAAGCGGAGTTTACCGGAAGTTACGTGTTGACCACGAAAGCTGATTGTTTATATTGTTACTGCTGAAACTGCTATAAAGTTTAAGACAAAATTCATGAACTTCATTGAGTCTTTTGAGCAATGAAAGAGCAACCCATGTGCAATAAAGTTTTGTTGTTGTGACAGATTGTATTGAAGCTTATATCATCAGTTAATGTGCAACTATATTGTATTGAAAGGTTTAAATCTGTCGTGTGGCAAATTGCAGCCAGTTTAACACACAGCATAGTTTTAGGATGGCAACAAGCCATTGAGTCCTTTGAATTCTTTCACTTACAAATTATGATAAAATAATTTACCAGAATGGTTTATTTCTTGTTTGCTTGTCAACATTCTAGTTTTTAATATGGTTTGGTCATCAAACGGTTTTGGCATTTGTCTTGATCTGGCATGTGTGAGATGCAGATGGACTTTTATCAGTCTCTCTTTATTATGTTAAAACGGTGCCAGTTGTCGCCAACTGTTTCACATTGTGAACCTCAGACAGCCTCCAGGCGGTACAAGAGCAGTTCCTGCACTCATTTAGAGAGCGCTGTTAGAAGTCTTTTTAAGGACGCTCATGTAGTGACGTCTCCAAATGTTTGAAGAAGCCGTTAGGGAATGAACTTTTGCTGATGAACTTTGTACTTAAAGTAGTTTAATGACTTCACCTTAGCCTACTTAAATTAAAGGTGTCTTAAAGCACAGTTATGATCAGAAGGACTGTGAGCGCCTTTAAATTGGGCTGTTTTTGAGATCATAGTAGCCATAGAGAGCGAGGGAAGGAACTCGTGGACTATCTGTTTTCTTACAGACTGTGTGATCAGTCAAAGTGCCAGTTATCTGTGTGGTCGGATCAATGCAGGTGACAGTAATCTGGTAAATGACCTTCTGCCTGCATGTCTGGACTGTCAATATCTGGGTTGAGGTGAGCTTATTCTGATCAATTCTCAAGATCATCTTTTATTGACATGATGTCTTAGTTTTAGTCTCAGAGCTTAAAGCATTTAAATGACAGATGGAGATACACTAGCAGGAAGCTTTCAAACAGTATACTTAGTTTCACATAGTTTATATAGTGTACTAATATTGTACCGTATACTTAAAGATGTTTTTCATAGGGTGTCTAATTTAGCGTGATCTTCTGAGATAGTGATAGGAGCAAAATGTGACAGTCTGTCAAATCTTGTGATGTTACTAGCATGGTGTTGTCAGAATCCTGCCGGATCCTGTTGGTATTTAGATCTAGTTTAGCATGGCAGGGTTCTGACAGTACATATGTTCTATGTGGGAAATGTGTGGTTGTAGTATTGGTTCATTATGACCACGCATTTCCCGGGTCTCGTAATTTTTCCCCGATCCCTTACTCTTGATTATTTTCCAGGTGTATGTGATTTACTTTGTCCCTATTTAATGTCCTTGTGCTTGCTGTTCTGTGCACGTTCGTCTTGTCACTTATCCTGTTGGTTTGCCTGTAGTAAGTTGTGATATCTTAGTCGTAGTCTGTTTAGTGTCTTTTGTAAAGTTTAGTGTTTATTCAGTATCGTGTTTCCCTTATCTTGTTTTGCCCCCTCGTGGGTTTTGTTTTCTGTTTTACCCCGTCTGTTTAATAAATTCCTTTGTTGTCAACGTCCGCATTTGGGTTCGTGTCTTGTGTCTCAAGATTTCCTGACAGGTGTGACCTGTGTCACTTTGCTTGTCATTTAAAGAGTCTCAGACTTTTTTTATTTCGTAAGTAAATGTTTTACCCTACATGAAATCAAAATTTTGTTTTGTGGCTTTTAGTACGAAAATGACAGCCTTAGACTACGTTTACACGTGGGTGACTATTTTCATAAACGGACATTTCAACCTTTCCAGTTTCAAAATTAAGTTTGTGCACACATGTCAGTTTCCAGAAAAGTGTTCATTGACACGTACCCGTGTATATATGAAGATATATACGCAAACCTTAATAAATCGCGTTGCGTGAATTATTTAAATAATCTCCTCCCATAAATTTGCCATCTGAAAAGGAAACATCTAGAAATGCATATGCAATAAGGTCAGTCGCAAAAATAACTAGACCACACCATTTCAGCACTAATTATCCACTGTGCGTCTTTAGTAAATCCTGATATATGGTTTGCGCTGGCAGCAACTGTAAATCTGGTCCTTAAAGGTAGGGTATCACATTTTGAAAAATGCCGGTAGCCGACTAGCAATGAAATCACAATCCCACCCTCCATTCAAATCGCCATCCAAAGTCACGCTTCTTTCAAAACACATGAACACGCACAGATCAGATGGTCACATCTCATATCTCATTCACCAGTGAGAAAACTTTGCAGTACAAAGTGAATAACATTTCCAAAATAACCAACATAAACAACTGGTTTACATCAGAATTAGTTAAAGCACACTTTCGGTTGTGTAGACGTTGTAACTATATAATTACGCTAATCCGTAAACAAACACAAATATCATAAGCAACACAATGTTTCATCAAAGTAGAATATCTAAATCCATCTCAATACAAAAATATATCTTTCTCGTGGTAAAGCAATAAAGTTACCGATGTTAATTTGGGTTTTTACTCTTTTCCTGATTTTCCAGCAGTTTTTGCTGTTGTTGTTTTAAAAGTTGTCTTTTAAGAAGTTTGCCATTCTCCCTCTGTTTACAGACGGGAGGTAAGGGCACGTAAACGCTGATGACGTATGGCGTCTGTGTGAACAGGCTGTGCGGTGGCATTCAAGTTACGGAGGAGGGACATAAAAGGCAACGTCCGTTCGGACCAAGATCTATGATTGGTTGAAAATGTTTTGGTCCAACGCCTTTCACAGATGACATAAATTTCTACAAATACATTTAAACAACTTAACATAGTGATTGCTATCAGGATCTGAGGAGACTTTTAACCAGCATAACTAAAAATTGTTTCTGTATCAAATCAGATAGCCTGCCTTTAAAGTCCCCCTGTGATAAAAAGATTTTATTATTTTTTTTATAGGCCTATTTAGTGTTTTTGTCATGGTTTAAGAAATACCATGTGCAAATTCATCATTCAACTCAATTGCTGAGTATTTTCTTCATGAAATTTGACTTTTCCAAAGACAGTCTCATTCCTTTGGTTTAAAATCGCCTCGGTTTCCTACGTCACAAACATGTAGTCAATCACATCATCATTTCTGAACGAGTGGATCAGTAGTTCAAGCCATGCAAAAGAGTGGAGTTGGGGATTAATTTGCATAATCATATCTATGGTCCGAACTGTGTGATTGTGTAGAGGCGGGGACTAATACTAAATGAAGGGTGTAGAGTTACATTCAAGCTGTTAAAAAGTGTCAAGAAATACCATTATGATGCTCATAGATAAAAACTGGTGTGCTCCAAAACATTTTAAATTTGCATTTAGAAGATACATGCATTCAAAACTTACAGTATGTCACTTCCATCAATACGGATCAAGTAGTTTTATTACAACATTCTGTACTTCTGTTATATTTTCTGAATATGCTACATCCACACTGTATTTATACATGAAACTTTGTGGCTTTTGTCATATTCAACAATGTTGCGAACAACAGACCTGTGTCACTTTTCATTTCGACTACAACTTGTTTACATTTAAATTACGGTTGCTTTCTGGCCTTTCTTTTGTGACTTCAGCTTGAGGAATGTTGTGTCAGGTGCGATGTTTTATCATTCTCATGTCTTCCAGGGTTATATTTTATTCTCATTCTCTAAAGGTCAAAGTTTGAATATCTCTAAGGGTAACATTTATTCTCCAGTCTATTCAAGAGTGATTCGCACATTTGACATTTCTTATACACGCCTGAACGTAATTTTCATCTTTTTGAACATATTAACATACTGTAGTTCCTTGTTTATAGTGATGTCATGTACAGCTTTACAATATGAGTAGGATTATTTGTGTTTAATATAAACATTAATATAACCTGACAGATTGAATGTATAGTGAGGTCTGACGGGTGGGTCTTTATTCACAGTCTGTCTCAGTTATTCTCTCTGGTGTACTGCACAAAATAAGCAGCTGCTGTTTGTACACACCTCCGTTGATAATGAGGATTCAGTGTTTACATGAACCTTTCAACATTAATATTTATGTTTTCCTGATGTGTCAATGAATACTAAGTGATACGAGTGCCCGAGCTGGAACGGGAAAGAAAATTGTTCATTTTAAAATAGTACAGTCGCATCTTGTCCATTAATTTTAAATCACACTGCAACCCGAAGCAATTTAGTCTTTAAAGGTAAAGTGTATAATTTTCCCGAAAGCATTTAATCTCTGCTGTCTTTGTCCATCAGAGACAAATATATAGTAAGATCACAAAACAGGGGCTCGGTGGTGCTTTCAGCATTTATTTGTTATTATTTATTATCTATTTGTTATGTTTTTTAGGGTTGTAATAATGATTTTAGGAGATTTTGGTTCTCCCACTGTTAAAATATTACACAACAACTAATTCTCCACAATTCCCACTGAGCTATTGAATAAATGGATTTGTCCTTGAGTCTAATGAATTTGAGATAAGCCAGTTTAACCTTCATCCTCCTACAGGATGTGACCACTGAGAGTTCACTTGGGTCGTACAACAGGTCTCATGTTACACTTTATCAATATTGATCCCAATTTGATGTTTCTCCATGTTCAGCCCCTAATACATGATAGTCAGTTTTGCTCTCTCTCTCTCTCTCTCTCTCTCTCTCTCTCTCTCTCTCTCTCTCTCTCTCTCTCTCTCTCTCTCTCTCTGTTGTACTTTGTGAACAGTGTAGCATGAAATGTTACACAGATTGGGGCGCTCACAAGCAGCAGTATTTTATTTATTTATTCGGTTCTCCTCTTTAATGCAATTGAGCCAAACAGTTTTTCGACAGAAAGAAGTGGGCCTCCCGATGATTTTTGCCCTTTGTGTAGGTTGTTAAGGTTAATTTTAACAATCTGCATGCGCATATTCATCCGGCTCTCATGGGGTAAATTGTTCCTTTCAAACTTTCACAATTATTTCTGATATATCACAGAGGCAAGCTGAAGATTGATTTAGAAAGGTGGGAAGCGGGAATAATTTGATGCCTGTGGTATAACCTCTAACTCGATGCCGGTGTTGAGTGCGAGAACATTTCTTCTTTCTGCAATTTAACTTAGTACAGTCAGTTTTTTTTTAACTGCCAAGCTGTTATGGTATTACAGGAGTGTGTGTCATTCAGAAGAGAATAGATGCCCTTTTGCTGTTGGTGTAAAAGAATATTCACTTTTATTATTTTATTTATTTATTTATTTATTTATTTATTTATTTTTCTCTTGAAATTTCATTTATGTGGTCTAATGCGTTATTTTTTTCCTTTCACCATTTATTGTGTGTGTTAATGTAAAGAGATCTATAATGTGACCCTGTCTGTAAAGTCAGGCTAAAGTCTCAGCATCAATTTAAGGATTGTTTGATCAATTTATGACACTAATTACTAGGGCTGTGACGAATACCATTTTTTGAGCTTCGAAGCTCTAATAGAAATCAAATTGAATGTTCGAAGCTTCGGAAGGAGGAGCTGAACATATTTTTCTCTTTAATAAAGGCAGGAATCTCTGTGTGTATGTGTGTGTGTCTGTCGGTCTGTCTACAGTTTTATTATGTGGTGGATGTGTTGCTGCGGACCCAAGGGAGTGTAGTGCCTTTTTTTCGTGCAATATGGACATGTGACACGTTTAGAATTAATAAACTTTAAAAATACTACAGAACAGCGTAAGCCGGAAGCGGCGTACCTGTCACGCGTCCTGCAAGAACAGCATTAGTGAAACAAAACACAAGAGCAATACTTTTAATAAGGTAGCCTAACATTTTTCTAACAAACAAACAAACAAACATTCCCGTATCAGAAATTAGCAGCACAGTAATTACTGACAACGTAAAGGGTAGGCTATTTAAATAAAACAACGAAAATAAATGAACGAAGTTCATGCAAGTCAACCGATCCACACACATTAAGAGCTAAAGCATATATATCCAATACAAAAGTAAACCCCCATAACTCCGTGTGACATATTGACGTCTTGTGAAGCAAATCAATCAGTTTTTGCAAGAAACTGAACGTTATTTACAACAATATTAGCGTGAATGCCAAAGCAGGAAGCGCGCTGTACGCTCGAGGCGATCTCTTCCACTGGTGGTGTTTGGTGGCTGTTGGCTATGGATGTTGGTCTCTCTGCGCCACCTATCGAGCGGGAGCGGGAAGCGCACTTCCTGCTTGGCAAAAGCTCTGCGTTTACGCTGTAAAATATTTATATATATATATATTAGAATCTCAAAACTGAAAATCGAATGTCAACCCACGGAACGAATATTCGAATATTCTGGTACAGCCCTACTAATTATCTTACTTAGTCAATATTAAAGAAAATATATTTTTTTTTACAACAGAATGTTCTTTTCATTCCCGTTTTTTCCGGACTATAACGAGTATAACTCGTATCAGTCGTATCAGTCAAAAATGCATTTTGAAGAGGAAAAAACATATATAAGTCAAACTGGACTATACATCTCATTTATTTAGAAAATTATTTCACAAAATCCAAGCTAAATAACAGACATCTAATCTGGAAAGGCAAGTTATTCAACTAAACAATGGCACATAGAACGGCAGGCTGAATAGGTGTCCGTACATGTTAACGTAATATTACCATTTATTCACGGAACACAATAGCAAATCGAACATACCTGAAAGGCTGAATAGGCTAAATTAACATGACAAGCCAAATCAAGTTAAAAAAGGTCCAGAAGTCATTCCACATTACTGAATCCACTGAATTACATAAATACAGGAGCAGCATAGAGCAGACTCTTGTGGCTGTAGAAGGTAATGGTTACTCTTGGTTCATATGAAATAATTTTGGTGTATGAGTCGCACCTGTCTGTAAGTTCTAGGACCCGCAAAACTATGAAAAAAGGGCGACTTATAATTCGGAAAATATGGTGTATTCATGAATATCAGTCATGTGACCTTTTATGCATTCCAGTTGCCTGCCGCCATTTTGAGTACCTACCGAGTACCAGTAGGCTACTGACAAGCATTGGCTAGCTTGCTACGATTTACGGATTTCTTATCTTTTACTGTCTATGATTTTTACGGATATGGGAAATGGCTACGAAAGACAACATTTCGCACCTCGACTGTCATGAAAAGAAAATATATATCTTGGTAATCCCTGATGCGTTCTTCCAGCCGCTGTCAGCTGCTATCGAACTAGCACTATTTTACAACATAAGAAGGCACGACACAACATGAAGCTTTGCTTGAAGTATCACATGCATCTCTACACATGAACACGAGTATTGAGAACATTGTTTGTGCACACGGAGTTTACTAAAAAGAAAGGTTTTGAACAACTGACTTTGGCTGTTATGGTTTCCGCTCGCCATCTTTGCCAGACAAAGAATCGATCTCCAAATGCGAATGAATGAATCTCATATAAGGGTCCTTTTTCAACTAGAAGGTCAATATTGTTTTTCACTTGCGACAAAACAATGAATTATCCCTGCATTTATACGGAACTATGCTTTAGGAGCTATCCATACGCTCCTCCCTCCTTACGTCGCATTCGGAGATCAATACCTCTTGACTGGCAAGATGGTGGCGAGCAACACCAAAACAACCAAAGTCAGTTTTTCAAAACCTTCTTTTTAGTAAACTCTGTGTACACAAACAATGTTCTCAATGCTCGGGTTCACGTGTAGAGACACAGGTGATACTTAAAGCAAAGTATGATGTTATGTCGAGCCTTCTTAGTGTTGTAAAAATAGCGATTTTGATCCTCACAACATATTGAAGGCATAGCTTCTAGTTCTTTTGCGACCATTTCAGGTACTCAAAATGGCGGAAGACAAGTTTGAGATGTGAGTGACGTCAGCTGATGTTCATGTATAGGATGATTTTAGTTGGCTATGTACAGTAAATCACATACACAAAAGAAAACTACAGCTGAGCAGGGTCAAATATTGTACAATGTTTTCTGTATTTAAGTTGTATGCTGTGCCCTAAAAGCAAAAGCAATAGCACTTAGGGCATCACAGATGTGTATTTACACTATACCTTTTGATTTATTTATTCAGTTTAGGCTGTCTGTCTTCATGTTTCTCTGTAGCAGAGACCTGCTCTGCAGGAGTCAGCAGAAATCCTAATAAACTCTGTTCAAGTGGTCAATAAATTCCTGCAATCTCTCAAATCATCTGTGACAGCCAGGAGCAGACAAAACACATTTTTCCTGTCTTTCATGATGTAAAAACTTAAGTGTAGACATACTGTAGACTATGTCTGTCGTAAAATTGTTGTCTGCAATTTTAAGGAATAGTTCACCCACATAATGAAGATTCTCTCATAATTTACTCAACCACATGCCATCCCAGATGTATATGACTTCCACCCTAGCGGAAGTCCACCCTAAAACAACATTATGCTCCAACACTATATTTCTTCACATGTATGTAGTTGACATTTGCTATCAAATGTACTAACTCCATATAAAAAATTAAAGCTTTTAACTGCTACAGTAACCATGATTTGATCTTCCTGACGAAAGTGCTGGCTGCATATTCAAATTTTTGAGTAATCTGTTAGTGGTGTGTCAACTGAGCGTCGTGTAAATGTAAACAATAAAAACTCCCAGTGGCCTGAATTTGTTGTCTTTATATCCACATACTGCACAGGTTCTAGTCATCTTTTACAAGGGTTTTGGTGATTTCCCCTTCAGAGACTGTAAAAGCAGAGTTACGCTTTGTTTGGGTTTGTCTGCTGGCTAACTTCAAGTTGACTTGAGTTGATCTAAGAGCTGGTTGAGCGGTAAAAGAAATTATTAGGCTTGTTGCGGCGCCACAAGAATCGACAACCGGATGACGTCAAAGTACCGCGAGAGTACCATACGGAGTAGTGCTTTTAAATGGCTTTCGCGGAACCTTGACGTCATCTGGCTGTCGGTTCTTGCGGCGCCACATGAAGTCGAACAAACCTGAAGACTGCATCGATCAGTGGCTAGTGGGTGGAGCTAATGACTCAGTGCATTCTGGTTAATTGAGTTCATCAAAGACCGTTATGAAAATTCCGCTTCAACACACTATCAATCTAATTTATCGAAGTCGTGCAAATTTCTTTTTTTCTCATGTAAAATGCAAAATGGACATAACTTACCCGTGATAACATGTTAAAATGTCTAGAGTTCAATTCCGCTTTAATTTCTTCAGCTAAACGCAAATAAAAAATTTCCATTGAAATGCCATCATGTAATCGTGTTATATGGGGCTCAACATGGCAAAGCTCCAAAAAGCACAAACACCCGTCATTACAGTAATTCAGCTTAAAAGTTGAACAATACGCTTGTCACAGATCCAAATATCCATGCAAATCAGCATTGTAAGTTCAAATGGTGAAATCTTGATAACGTAAAATCTCATTGGTTCTGGTAGTGAAACATGCGTATGACATGTAGTCAGAAGACTTGCAAGAATCAATAAGATTCTGTTATCAGCTATCAAAATTCCCCCATATAGACGATATCAGTGGCAAAAACATAAACAAACAACTTTTGTGGCCCAAACTTCCGGTAGAATTTCCAGTAGAATCAATAACAACAGAGTCGCTCTAAATTATTTCTGATAACAAGCTAAATAAATAAGTAAATTACCTTAGTTCAAATCATAGCTAAAGTCTATCATCTACTACATTGAGCTAACGTTACTGTGTAAAATGAATGTATACATGTTAGATACAGATGCCTGAATTCTTGCCCGGCCGCCAAACCTCTCTTCCCACAGCAGTGATCCATTTCGCCGTCTCCCCTCGTCTTGAAACTGAAACATTTGTATTTTCAACAATGAACAGTACGGTGCATAAGTCTTAGGCCACCATTAGATTTGTTGTTTTTGCAATGGTATAGCGATCATATATCATAATTTCTCAGTCTCTTTATTAGAATACAACCAGAAAATACAGGAAATGTGTATGTAGTATTAAAAACATTATAAAAGTGTAAGCTGAAGTGTCAAGTTTTTATGGTAATCTCCCCTTCCCCTTGAGCAATGGCAGGCAACTGTAGGATCTCTTAAACCTAAATTAAATTAAAACCTAATGTCTAATTCTAATCAAATGACTTCAGGACTTTAGTCTCATCAATAAAACTCAAAATGTGTTTCGTGCCAAGAGAGGTCACACTAAATACTGACTGATGCCTGAAGACGACATTTAATTCTGATAATTATTTTGTTTTTAATTTTGTGTACATATTTCCTGTATTTTCTACTTGTAAAAGAGTGAAAAATAAATATGGATGGACATTAAAGGGGCCATGGCATGAAAATCTGACTTTTTCCATGTTTAAGTGCTATGATTAGGTCTCCAGTGCTTCTATCAACCCAGAAAATGTGAAAAAGATCAACCCCAGAAAACCTTTCTCTACAAGCACATGAAAAAATAGGTCGTTGAAATTTGGCTCTCCTTATGATGTCATAAGGAGCTCTTATTATAATAATACCACCCCTTAATCTGCACTATCCAACCACAACACTGCCATTTAGTGCAAAGAAAAGCACAATTGAGTTTTAATTGCAACAAACCACCATCATTGTGATTAGTGTCTGAATTTTATCAGCTCATTTGCATTTTAAAGGACACACCCAAAACGGCACATTTTTGCACACACCTACAAAGTGGCAATTTTAACATGCTATAATAAATTATTCATATGGTATTTTGAGCTAAAACTTCACATATGTACTTTGGGGACACCAAAGATTTGACATCTTAAAAAACTCTTGTGCCATGGCCCCTTTAAAACTGCTAAAACAACAATGCTAGTGGTGGTGGCCTAAGACTTTTGCACAATACTGTATTTGTACCAGAGCTCATTTTATCCACTAGCCAGGGGTGCATTTCCTAAAAGCATCGTTGGTTAACTAAGTCATTATTACCGTTGAGCTCTATTGGTAAGGACATAGTTGCGACAATAGTTGCTTTTGGGTAAACGCACCCCAGGCAGATAAACAAACACATACTGCAAGTTAATTTTGGGCAAGGCAGGTTGCGTGTGCATGTACACGTCATAAGCATTACAGTATAATATAAAATTATCAGTTTGTGTTCAACTGAAGAAAGAAAGTCAAAAACATCTGGGATGGCATGCGGGTGTTTAAATTATGAGAGAATGTTCATATTTTGATAAACTATTCATTTATATTGTGCTTCAGGGTTCATACACAATTATACACAATTATCATTGAAGTCCTGGCCACATGGTTGCCTGCTGTTTTTCCTATACCACATTGATTGCCAAGAATATGCCTGAACACCCCTTCATCAACCTCTGTGTTTTAATCACTCAAGGAACTGCTGCGTTCTGGGTTGAGGTGGTGGGCTGAAGACCAGCCTTAGGGTACATCTCCCATCCATGCCTCATTTGACGGAAAACATCATGCTTTCTTATTTTTTGGTGTCTTGGCATTGATGCAGTTATAGCAGGAGAAAAAATAAATAGATAACATATCTGCCCCAAGGTTGTTATAGCTGAACTATACTGTTTGAAAGTGAGTGACAGGGTTTGATGAAAACAATCATGCTGCCTTGTCAGAACCAAAGTTCTTCGCTCATAGAAATGTTTTGACACCGTGACCGGCTTTTTTTAGGAAATCGATCCGTCTTAGTACGCTGCATAAGATAGGCGTGCATCTGATGTGTCGGGGGTGTTTTTAAAGTTTAATCTGTACAGGAAAAATTTTTGTAATCCCAGACAAGTCAATAGAAGGATTAATGTCTCTCCTTCATGCATGAAATGAGAGTTTTCTTTTAACCAAACTCAGCAGAAAGACAAGCTCTTTCTTTCTCCTCTCCTGTCTTCGGATAGCTCACTGACAGCCTAAATAACTTTTCGTTCTTCTACTCGCATACCATTTCCAGTTCCAATCCTTTCCTTCCTGCAGGGAATGGGAAACAGATTCTGTTCATCTGATCTATCGGGCATTAGTGGAATCAGTGCTAACACACAGAGCAAATATTTCTTTTGCTTAATTTGTTTGAAGATCAAAGAGTGGAACCTTATTATAGAGAAATTATCATTACAATGTGATGTGCCGACGTTGACAGCTGTGATTATGTCACTTTGTCAGGCACTAACAAGGGTTTGCAGAATCATAAGAATATCATTGTTCAAGAATGGATTGTGTTCATCATGCATAATGCAATTTCATCTGCCCTCTCTATTTTCACATTTCCCGTTTCAGTGATTTAACACATAAAATGAGATGAATCGCAGATGTATCCACATCTCTTATTTGGATAAACCCTCTTAAGAGGTACTAAAAGAGCAGTAAATATAAAATGCACAGCGTGTGACCTCACAATAATGGTTTACTCTTCGTTGAATGGTAGAAATATGAATTAAAAAATATGAAATTATGTAATGTATAAGTCATGACAATATACAGTATGTTTTTAAAGCACTTTTACTCATCAACTTTTTTATGTTACATCAGCTCATTTAAAATAGTACAGTATGTGGAAACATGTATTTCATAAATGACAATGATTATACCTAGAAATGTAGTTTGTTGGATGTCCAAAGACACACAATGAATAACTGATAATAAAGCAAACATTAAAGGACAAGTTCTGTATTTTACACTTAAAGCCCTGTTTTCAGATTGTTTATGATGAAATAGAACGGTTTTGACTGAAATTTGAACATATGATGCTGGCCCGAGAATTTTCGTTTTTTTGTTGTATTACCCCACCACCACTTCAATGGCTGCATAGCTGCACTGGAACAATCCTTTCTAAAATGCATTAAACTTTCATTTACAAAGACGTGAAACTCGCCGAGTGGTCAGGGGTGTTAACTGATATGCTTACACAAAAATCGCTGCAAAAGATGCTTCCCAACAGGTGTTTTACCATTCGTTGTAAACTTATGGACCTATTTTTCCAAACGCCTCACATCCGTATATTCTTCCGTTGACAGCTTGAATAATAGACACTCCGCCTTTGCCAATTGCAAGAATACAAACAACACCATTTCCGTTCCCGGCGGCGGAGTAATACCGTACCTCACAGCACATCTAATACAAGTCAATGCAGTTGGACTAAAACTACGATAAAACCTGTTGGAAAGCATCTTTTGTAGCGATTTTTTTTTTGTGAGCATATCAGTGAACACTCCTGACAACTTGGTGAGTTTCACGTCTTTGTAAACGAAAGTTTAATGCATTTTAGGAAGGATTGTTCCAGTGCACCTATGCAGCCATTGTAGAGGTGGGAGGTGATACAACAAACTCCCAAAAATTCTGAATATGTCCAAATTTCCGTCAAAACCGTTCTATTTCATCATAAACAATCTGAAAACAGGGCTTTAAGTGTAAAATACCGAACTTGTCCTTTCAATGACACGTGAATAATAAAAAATTGGCATGGTCATTGTATTGTCCTACAGTAAAACATTTCTTCTTCAAAGTAAAGAAAAGGGCAAATTTATTGGGACTAGGAACAGCATCTTTCCTCAAATTCACACTGTCCATCAATGTCCAAAGCATACGGGACGTTACAACTCTTGTCATGTTCGTATCAACAGGACAGGTTGTTCCTGAGGATCTCTGTGAAGATGATGCGCCTCCTAAAGAGGTCTCCTGTGAGATGTCCTGTCCTGGTGACTGTGTCCTCAGCTCATGGTCCGACTGGTCCTCCTGCTCCCACAGTTGTTCAATTAAAAACTCAGAAGGAAGACAGAGCCGCACACGGACCATATTAGGATTACCAGGGGAAGGTTAGTCTTTCATGTCCCACAAAAATGTTATCGCAGCATGTGAGTGTATGATACATCAACTCGGTATGAGTCCATATTTTATTTATTTAGAGCTTAATCATACATAAATTTTAAAGCTTAGATATTTGGCATCAATTCATTTGTAGTTTAAACTGCACATTTTTATTTAAAAGTGTTGAACAGGCATGTTAATGGCAAACCCATGCAATAGGTTTAGTGCACGAATGTTTGGCATAAATCTGGAATTGTGAAACCCCTGGGGATGCAGGTGTCATCTTCAACCATGTTCCTTCATCACTCCATTTTTAATTGTGCCAAAACATTAATGAATGTTGCTATTGATTTCACAAAGAAATAACTGAATCTCACTCTGTGGGTGACATAACACTTAACGAAAGCTGATGTTTGTTTTATGAGTAAAGCGACAGTTTTGCATTCGGTAGAATTAATTTACAGGAATGGTGATAAAAATGTGTTCTCTGGATTGCATTTTTCTGTCTGCCTACATACAGCTGTTTTTTTCCAATAGCACACAGTTACTCTGGAATGACAGAAAGAATGGTATAATTAAGACTTAAATATACCTTAGCCAAGAGACTCCTGCCACCCCCTCCACTGCCACACAAACAGACACACACACATGCACACACAGTGGCAAGAAACGCTGTTGCTGTTACACATTGTTCTTTCCATGTATCTTTGGAAAATAAAACTAATGTCCCAGCCTCATATTCTCTACACACCATCCACCAGGTGTCATTAATCAGAAAAGCCCTTATTAATATTCAGCCGGTCGACGTTAGACTCATAATGAGTCCCTGTGTTATGGAGAAAGGCTGAATGTCAATACAATGTCATTAGCTTCAAGGGCAGATGGCACAGGAATTATTTTTAATTATATAAGGTGCAGAAGTAAATCTGGAGACTGATCCAGCAGAAGTTGTGGCAGGTGTTTCTGCATCAGGTGAGAGTTACGCATTTTATTTGCTAGGTAAGGTGAGGATGATTTTGGAAGATTTCCTCAGGTGTTTAACAGTACAACAACAAATGTGTTGCCGTTAATGTATCCAATAAGAAACTTAACCTTGGTTTTACTACGAATTACCCCAAAAAGTACAGTAGTTTAAAAAATGGTTTACAATATACACACAAAAAACATTTTTGTAAGGAATGTGCAGAAAGAACTTTGGATTTTCCAAAGGTTTAATCATGTGACTCTGTTGCTCTTTCAACATTGTTTGGTTTATTTTCGCCACCTGACATAAAAAGTACATGTGCATTTATGCATTTAGTTAAAAAAATAATCAAATTAATCTTAAAGTGCTTTAAGTTTGTTTGGGAATCGAATCAACATATTTTGAGCTGCTAATGCAATGCTCTACCAACTACTTTAGCCAATAGCTTGAGTTTAAGGTAGCCTTAAAGGAAAACACCACAGTTTTTCAATATTTTACTATGTTTTTACCTCAACTTAGACAAATGAATACATACCTATCTTTTTTCAATGCGTGCACTTAATCTTTGTACAGCACGTCGTGACTGTGTTAGAATTTAGCCTAGCCCCATTCATTCCTTAGGATCCAAACAGGGATGAATTTAGAAGCCACCAAACAATTCCCTGTTTTCCCTATTTAAAGACTGTTACATGAGTAGTTACACAAGTAAGTTTGGTGGCACAAAATAAAACGTGTAAACTGTTTTTAAGCGGATAAAAAATGAGAACTATATTGTATGACGGAAAAACACTTAGTTTGCAGCATTTCAGCCTCGGTGCACAGTAACATCATCTCTCCTGACTACTCCCCCTCTTACTCAAACTTCATCAATATTACTGCACCCGAGGTCGAAGTGCTACAAACAAAGTGCTCTTCCGCCATACAATATAGTTCTCATTTTTTATCTGCTTAAAAACATCACCATGTTTTATTTTGTGTCATGTAACTCATAAACAGTCTTTAAATAGGGATAACATGGAAGTCGTTGGTGGCTTTTAAATTCATCCCTGTTTGGATCCTAAGGAATGAAATGGGCTAGGCTAAATGCTAACACACTCATGACGCGCTGTACAAAGATTAAGTGCATGCATTGAAAAAAGATATGTATGTATTAATTCATCTAAGTGGAGGTAAGAACATAGTAAAATATTGAAAAACTGTGGTGTTTTCCTTTAAGTTTAAGGTAAACCTTTTTACAACAGTAATTTTTCTGTTTTTGTTGTTTTACAAGTTGCAGATTTAGCACAGACAGGCCTTTTAAAAATTTTAAAAGGCTACTTTTACACAATTTATTCACCTACTAATAGGCTGTAGATCAACCAATTTCTCCCGTTCATACAGTATATCTACATCCTTGTGCACGGGTCCCAGTAGAGTTCTTATTCATGTCTCTTGTCCTCATGTAGGTCGTTAACATTTTATGGAGCATTAAAGCAAACTTAAGAGAGGCTTTTCAATCCGTAATGCAGTTAATGATCTTTTCTATTCGCAGATAAGGCATGTCCAGCTGCTACTGCTCTGGAGGAGTGGAGAACTTGTAATGATCATCCATGCGTCATATTCTACTGGGAAGCGTCGCCATGGGGACCGTGCATTGAAGACTCCTCCATGAATGTAAATGGAACGGGGTACTGGAACGGAACGGCCACCTGCGCAGCTGGGGTGCAGATTCGTAAGGTGGTCTGCATGAAATTGGGCGTCGGTCCAGTTGTTCCCAAAAGGTGCCTTGTTTTAATTACATGTTATTTTGTATTTGTGTAGCATGCCACTGTTAATGTCGCAATGCTGTTTTGTATAGGTTAGATTATTGAAGAGCATAGATTTTCCATTGTGTGTTGAGTTAAATTTGTCTATTCTACTAATCTTTGATGATGAATTGTCACTTGGTGAAGTGGGATATTTCTGTACTGTATAGGACAAATGCAATTAATCAGACAGACAGACACAATTCAAAGTTTTAAGGCTAAAGCTCCGTGCACACGGCTAGCAACTAGCAAACACAATCTCATTCATTACAATGGAAGTCCGTCGATTTCTAGAGGAAAGAGTCGCAGCAACCATTAGTGACGGAGTGGGCGTGGCCAGTAACCCAACAAAGTTTAGAAAAGTGCAACTTTATGCAAATGGCGAGCTCCTTTTGGGGGTGACAACCAATGAGAATGAAGCATTGAAGTTCACGCCATCCGTCTTAATGTCTGAACAGTTACTCATTTCTTTATAGTTGTACGACAACCTGAATTAGGAGCGATTTCTAATGACCTCATAAAAAAGACACGGGCAACACACAGTGACAAAATTGCTGGTGGTGTGCAAGCACAGTAAGTCACACAAATGTGACAAATGCCAACACACACCGATATTCTTGGCTGACAATTTTAGTTTTTATTATATTTTTAATATTATTATACAATATTAAGATTATATTAATAGTTTATATTAATAGTTTGAAATTTTTTTGTTTTAGTTTTCATGTTCAATTTAGTAATTAAAATTTTGCTATGAGGATTTGTCATTTTTAAGTTCTTTTTATAAGTTTATTTCTAACATTACTAAATAAAAATATTTATTTTATTCCAGTTTTGGTTTTGCTTATAGGGGCATAGTTACTAAACAGGGCAAATTAGCGTGCAAAAAAAAGTGCAGATGGGATTGGAAATTTCTGTGGGTAATTTATTGACAAGGCAAACACTAATCTACCAAGAGCAGTGCAAATTAGCGTAGGGTTTAAGACAAGTTATTAATGGCACAAATACCATAAACAGTAAACTGACAAGCGCAAACCTTGGTAAATCTGAGCGGTAAAATCCTACAAAAACACTCACCTAAAGGATTATTAGGAACACCTGTTCAATTTTTCATTAATGCAATTATCTAATCAACCAATCACATGGCAGTTGCTTCAGTGCATTTAGGGGTGTGGTCCAGAGATGTTCACAAGTCTCTGAGCTCGAGTCCGAGTCAAGTCTGAAGTCTTTGACCTCGAGTCCAAGTCAAGTCTGAAGTCTTTGAGCTTGAGTCCAAGTCAAGTCTGAAGTCTCTGGGCTCGAGTCCAAGTCAAGTCTCAAGTCTTGTTGTAACAAATAAAACTCTAATAACAAAAAGAAATTATAAACATTTATAAAAAAAACAAAGGTGCACATTAAGTAAGGTCAGTGGTGTAGTCTAGATTTTTGTAGTGAGTATACTGTGATTTTTCCCTCTCACCCTTATGCTCACTCGTCCCAGCGCAACGCACCACTCACACTCACAGATGCATACAGTATGGATCTTCATGTAACAGAGCATTCTGAAAGTGTACTCATAAACACATAAACTGAATGTGTTATCAACATGTCAGTTTATTATAAGAAAAAAAAAGAGTTTAACAGCCAATGGGTTTACAGCTGGGGAAACTGGACTGATTTTTAGACTGGTTTAGTGTTAATCAACATCTAACTCGGGGCCAAAACTTACTCAACTGTTAATTAAAATTAAATAAACTGTTTACAATCTTCAATCCGTGGCTAACACACGCATTGAAGAAGAAAAATATCCACTCTTTCAATAGCTATTATCTGACAACTATTGATAACATTACCATGTGTAATTTAATGGTGTAAATGTTTTTAATTAATACACATTTAAGATGACTATGAATTAACTCTTAACTTATAGTCATTGATATAAAAAGCTTCTTTTTTTGCATATAATACAAGCATTGTCTAAAAATGAAAATAGGCTTTTACTTTTATTA
The DNA here is from genome assembly GCF_027580225.2 of Misgurnus anguillicaudatus. Lineage (NCBI taxonomy): Eukaryota > Metazoa > Chordata > Actinopteri > Cypriniformes > Cobitidae > Misgurnus > Misgurnus anguillicaudatus. The sequence goes on from NC_073353.2 coordinate 17,509,274, forward strand.
TTACAAGACCATCATGTAGCCTAATATTAGACCAAAGTGAAGAAAATGATCTTTAATTTGCAAGTCTGAACTGAACATCAACGCAGACATGAATTTCCTCACAGAAGTTTAAGATCATATACATCTTGAACGTAGATATATAAATTAACACAGAGAAGGGAAGTTTAACACTGTGAAGCACAAGCAAACATGCTGAAGGCAGCTAAAAACCATCAGGATATAATCACGGGCTTATTTTATTGCACTTAAAACCTTATCTATTAAACTAAACTGATGATTTAAATGTTATTTACTCACATGTGCGTTGTTAACTCTCGGATTTCATGTTAAAGCACTGCTCCACTCATTCACTTCTCCATATGGACAATTCCTGTTTGTTTACAGTGTCGCGTGAGCAGCTACACTGCAGGTTCGAGTTCATTTGGCGCTAAGCAGACCTCTTGGTGATGTCAAAGTACCGCGAGAGCGATTCAAAGCAGATTTCTCCATGTGATAACTGAAATCGCTCTCGCGGTACTTTGTTGTCACTCGCCTGTGGGTTCTTGTGGCGCCACAGCAGTCTGCTCCCCAGTCACTCTAGATCCGCTATAGTATTAATTTGATTTCATACGCCGATCGGATCGCGCAGTTCGGCAGGTACAGTATGACACAAAGTAGTGCAACTCTGGACCTGACTGGAGCTGGACCGGATACACTGAACCGCATGTGCGTACAGAAATCTGCTCACTTGAGCGCCTTTTTTGCGGTTAAATTGTTTAACCATTTAAACAATTGCAAGCCTTAGAAACACGTTAATGATAAACTTAACCTATTTAAATTGCATATGAATCCGCAAATCGCATGCGAGCTGAACCGCGGATCCGTCACAGCACTACCCATAGCTTCAGATGAATGCCACAGCAGCAGCTGCCTGCAGGTACAGTCGACATGTATGTTCGCGGCCGCGCGCGGGGAGCAAATACGTCACGTGTTACGTCGTGGGCAGGTTGTAGGTAACGGAGGGAGCTATGACAGCGAGCTCATCAGACGTTTCCTAAAAATAAACATTGTTCACGAGTCGCGCGGCTCGAGTCCGAGTCGAGTCTGAAGTCTTTGAGGGTCGAGTCTCAAGTCGAGTCTGAAGTCACTGTGTGTGCGACTTAAGTCGCACTCGAGTACGAGTCTCAAACTCGAGTCCCCATCTCTGGTGTGGTCCTATATGGGTGTGGAGTATTTCACAATCTGCTCAGTTACTGGGATTTTCACGCACAAACATTTCTAAAGTTTACAAAGAATGGTGTGAAAAGGGAAAAACATCCAGTATGCGTCAGTCCTGTAGGCGAAAATGCCTTGTTGATGCTAGAGGTCAGAGGAGAATGGGCCGACTGATTCAAGCTGATAGAAGAGCAACTTGAAAGAGCGACTGAAATAGCCGTTACAACTGAGGTATGCAGCAAAGTATTTGTGAAGCCACAACACGCACAACCTTGAGGCAGATGGGCTACAACAGCAGAAGTACCACTCATTTCCACTACAAATAGGAAAAAGAGGCTACAATTTGCACAAGCTCACCAAAATTGGACAATTGAAGACTGGAAAAATGCCTGGTCTGATGAGTTTCGATTTCTGTTGAGACATTCAGATGGTAGAGTCAGAATTTTGCGTAAACAGAATGAGAACATGGATCAATCTTGCCTTGTTATCACTGTGCAGGCTGGTAGTGGTGGTGTAATGGTGTGGGGGATGTTTTCTTTTCTTGGCACACTTTAGGCCCCTTAGTGCCAATTGGGCATCATTTAAATGCCACGGCCTACCTGAGCATTATTTCTGACCATGTCCGTCCCTTTATGACCACCATGTACCCATTCTTTGATGGCTACTTCCAGCAGGATAATGCACCATGTCACAAAGCTCGAATCATTTCAAATTGGTTTCTTGAACATGACAATGAGTTCCTTGTACTAAAATGGCCCCCACAGTCACCAGATCTCAACCCAATAGAGCATCTTTGGGATGTGGTGGAACGGGAGCTTCGTGCCCTGGATGTGCATCCCACAAATCTCCATCAACTGCAAGATGCTATCCTATCAATATGGGCCAACATTTCTAAAGAATGCTTTTAGCACCTTTTTGAGTCAATGCTACGTACAATTAAGGCAGTTCTGAAGGCGAAAGGGGGTCAAACACAGTATTAGTATGGTGTTCCTAATAATCCTTTAGGTGAGTGTATATATGCAAGTCCATGGCTTTTCAACAAAAAATTTTCACTGTGTGTCTTTAGTAAATCCTGACAGTAGTTTTTTAACAACAAAAGAGGCGTTTGCACTGAATCATGCTGTTAGTTAGTCTGGCCCTGGTGTTTGTTTCATTGTCTTGCAACATTAAGGCAACATTTCAGCATTTTCTTTGTATTTTCAAATACTATTTAGGGGCATGTTTTATTTCAACTAGCAGATACATTAGCATGTTTTTAATAGTGTTTAAAATCACAACTGTCGTGTTGACTCTTTAAACAAACGTAAACCCTTCAACAGGCAATGAGCATATAGTTTATGCAATAAACGGCGCAGTTATTGCCTCTGTTTAACATTCTGTTTGGGCGGGGGGCAGCAGTAATGCTGCAAAATATCTTTCCACTCTGAGATAAAGGTAGCCTACATAAGACTTTTTATTCCCTCTGCGTTCTGATGACATTGATGAGGTAAAGAATATGACTTACATTATATATTTAATGTAAAGACAAGCCCAATGCCTTCGTATATCACATTTCTACATATGTTTAATGTATTTCACAATTAGTGTCATCCACACAACCTATTAAAGCAAAAACTAAAAAATATTATTTCGTTTCTGTTCCTCAGAAAGGAGTACTGACAAAAGTCTATAAAAAAACAACTGCAACAAATAGCAACAGGGGTTTCATACTGATCTGACAAACACCAACAAGCTTATTTTGTGTGAATCGCAGCCTTTACAGGATTTGCTGTGGGGAATCTGTTTAGATGTTTGAAGTCAAAACAGCAGAAAACATAAACATTACTATGGCAACGGATGTAGAAATGCTGGATATTGACCGGACTGACCGTCTGAACAAACAGGTCTGATCTCATTACTGGGAAAATGACAATGAGGATAGTCAGTTTTACAGATGAGATTTAAAAAACAATCGAATTTATGTGCAGCGTGAACAGAGCCGGACATACACAACCTTCCTATTCCACTGGTAGAAATTGTGTTTCGATTTTATCATTACAAATGGCTGAAAAACCAACACCTCATCAAACACATTCAAATACTTTATCCAATATGCGCTAATATGAAAAATATTGCTCTCTAAATGTCTGTGCAGGGATTCATTTTTACTACATTCCTCAATGTAGTCAGTCTGTATTGGACCATAATGCATTTTAATTGCTTTATCTCTAAGGCACCATCAGCATTTTTTCTCTAATATATACTGTATATAGACATGTGAATCATATATGTATATATCTGATACACAGAAGCTGCAGATCAGCTTATTGCACACAACGTATGAAAAAGGCCCTTGAGTGTATTTAGATAAAATTTTTATATCAGATGATAATGTGAATCATCATCTACGTTAAAAGGTCTCCATAAACAATACAACCATGTAGAGAATTTTTTTACATATAAATATACTTTAGATATTATTTTAATTAGGACAATTAAACATGATGTACATGGTAATGACATGCTGTGAGCCTCAAACACTATTGTTTCCTTCTTCTTATGTAAACCTCATGCATGCAAAAGACCACTAAAAAACTCAATCTCAACATAAAACCGACTGACGTTACAGTCGAGATGTACGCTCCAACATTATATTACACATTAAATGAAATTACAATGTTGTTACAATGCTAAAACAGTTAAAGTTTTTACTGTTGAGTTAGCGCTATATGCTAGTTAAAGATATATGGTAGTATTTATGCTGAAGTTCTACTATGGTTACGCTTTACAGGTGCATACTGAAAAAACACAAATAAACTTACCACTCAAAAATGTTAATTTCCAATCTTTGAACAATTTGTTGTTCCCAGAAATCTGTATTTTCGTCTAAAACAGTTATGCGCAGTTGTGCTAATTTGAAAACCACGCCCACCGGGGGGAAAACAATCCATCCGTCTCCATTGACTTATTGCGAGAGGCCGCCTCCTTGTCATTTCTGGTTTATAACAAAAAACTGAATAATGCCTAAAAGCAGCTGTGTGACAAAAAACCCAAAAAACCCAGAAATAAGTTTTTATAGGCTGTCAGGCCGTAAGACCCAGTCTTTAAGGAGAAAAAAGTGGATAGCCGACTACGTTTCCCTCTAGTGGGCAAGTTCTACTAATAGGAGTACTATGAAAAGTTGCCTGTTTCCACTTTTGTGTCTTTAAACGCTCGTTTTTTTTTGGGGTAATAACAGCCCATTCCATATAGGGAAAAATCCAAGGGTTGTAAATGGACATGTAAAACCATCTCTGGATCATTTTTGCACTTATAAAGTCAGATACCTTCTGTGTAGATATCAAAGAACAATTTAAAGAGATAGTTGGCCAATAATAATATTAAAGCCACGATTTACTCACCCCCAAGCCGTCCGAGATGCATATGTCTATCATTTTTCAGACGAACACATTTCAGTTATTTAAAAAAAATCATAGATCTTTTAGTTAATCAAATGTAAAGTTACAGGTTCCACTCATTCAAGTCCAAAAAATGTGGATCCATCCTTCACAAAAGTAATCCAAACGGCTCCACGATTATAAACAAATGCCTTCTGAGGGTAATCCATGCGGTGTTGATGTATAGAAATATCCATATTTAAAACTTTATAAATGAAAATATCTAACTTCCGGTAACGCCTTCATCTTAGTTGCGTCCGCATTCAGTATGAGATCGTACGCAGTTTACGGAGGTTTCTCTGCTGCTGCTCTGTGCCCCCGCCCTCTGAATTTGTCATACGTCACTAAGAAAAGTGCGTACACTACACTGATACTTTCTACTGAATACAGAGGAGTCTAAGATGCCGGCGTTACAGGAAACTACTTATTTTTGTTTTAAATATGGGTATTTCTATAACAAAACAGCGCAGATTACCCTCAGAAGGCCTTTGTTCATCCTCATGGAGTCGTTTGGATTACTTTTGTGAAGCATGGATGCACATTTTTTGGACTTGAAGGACGTGGACCCCATAACTTTACATTTGATTAAATGAAATATCTAAGATATTTTCTAAAATACCTGGAAATGTGTTTCTCTGAAAAATGATGGACATATGCATCTCGCACAGCTTGGGTGGTGATTAAATCATGGGTTTAATATCATTTTTGGCCGAACTATCCCTTTAACAAATTGTATCAATGCATTCTTTGGCACCTTTAAGTGTTATGCTTTTTTGTTTTATCCTAGGATAAGTTGACTGTGAAAGATACTGTAGTGTGCATTTCTACGATTTCTTGTCAATCCGTGATAATTTTGACCACAAACACATGCTGTCACTTGCAGTGGTCAGGCAGTATAGCAAAATAGACTTTAGTTGAAACGATTCAGCTTTGCTGCAGCGTACCGCATCTGCAATAAGCCAGCAACGGACTGCACCCACATGCAGTGTGAAGCTCTAACCTGTTCACATGGGAAAATTAAAAATACACACTACATATGCACTGCAAATGGAGTATATGAAACAAGTGTGAGAGGATAAAAACACTACAATTAATATTAAGCTTCAAATTGATTTTTTCCCTTTGCTAGATTTTATAAATATGTTAGACATTATTAGAGATTTTTGCCTTGTATTGTCTTTAAACCGGCCTTGCTGTTCTGCAAAACAGATGTAATTGCACATATTCCTGCTACACAATCACTAAGCAATCTTAAAAAAACATCGCTTTGATAGTTTTCCATTTCTGTGACACCAGCTGGTGCAATTGACAAATCATAGTTCAAAAACTTGAGGCTGCTACAAATACATTGGCTGCACATGCTATGGCTTGTGATAGTTTTACACAGCGTGAATACGGTATACAGTAAAAAGGGTTTCTTAAGAGTTGTTCTCCTTTCTTTGACCTTTTCGCAAGAGAAGAGTTTTTGATTTTTGAGGTGCTTGTGGTGAAAGCATGTCTTATAAAATTCAGTGTGTCAATATTTTCAGTCATCTGCTGCGAATGGCTGTGAAAGCAAAAATGACTGGACTCTTTTTTATATTTCCTGAATCAGAAGGGTGGAGGTTCATTTTGCCCCAGGTTTTTCTTTGATAAATGCTCCCTGAGTGAGTCTCATAATGCATTGGGTTAAAATAAAATGCTCTATTGCATTGCATGGAGAGGATATTGTGTTGTGCATCAGGAAACAAGCCTTCTAAATAATGTAGCCGTTTGTCCATTTCTTTCTTTTATAATAATGCCACAGAGTTTATAGGCTGGTGTATTTCACAGGCCTCATAATATGAAAGCTGATGTGTGGAATCTCATTTTGGAGTACTTGCTATTAAGTTCACAGTGGAAAAACTTTAGGTTAAAATGTGTTAAGGAGCAAGTGATGTTAAATTAACTGTTAATCAAAAGGTACTTTTATCTACCTTTTTATGTAAATGTGGGCACTGCCATCTTTTGCGTAAGATTCCGGTGACCCACTTAAGCTAATGGTAGTCATATTGCGAGTGACATGAGTGTGCCCTTTTGACTGGCTATAGTTAATATTTATTATGGAATCCAGAAAACAGGCATTATTTGTGTAGTAAGGGGTTGCCATAATATCTGGTACAAACCCAGTAAATCTCTCATAATTTACACACCCGATGTCTCATTTATAAAACCTACTTGTGGCCAAAAGCCAAAATACACCAAAAAATTCAGACTAATAAAATTGTGCGTACATACAGCTGTCGCCAATTTTCGCTTTATAAATCACAGATTTATTACACCTGCAAGTGTGCCTACAGGTACGTGAATCAGCATGAATTAACCATAAATAATCAATGCTAGGCACTGCATAAATCTGTATATTAATGAGCCTGGCATGCAATGTTTTTTTCATAAGCTGGTACACTGTAAAAAGTTAGATCAACTTTAAAAGTTACTTAAATTGGTAACACCCTAAAATTGACTTTTATTTACAAAATATCCTCACTTTAAGTTGATAAAGCTTTTATTTTTAGGTGTTACCAATTAACGTCATTTTGAAAAGTTTTTTCAGCATTTTTTCAACATTTTGTTACTTAAAGTGAGAAAATTTAAGTTGACAAAGCTTATTTTTTTAAGGTTTACCAGCTGAAGTAATTTGTTTGAGTAGATCCAACTTTCACTATGCGACTTGTCAATAAATCCACGCCATTGGTGTACACCTCACCACACGTTATCTCAAAAATACAAAAATGTACATACATGTTGCTCGCATATTATTGTAGCCCTGTTTGTGCTGAACACAGTGCTATGAGACTTTTGCCATTATTATGTTTTTAAGCAACAGAAAAATACACAAATGTCAGTGCAGGTCAAAACTTCCAAAGAGCAACCCAAACCCTTGGACCCCTGAGGGTTCAGATTAGTTGGCTACATTATTTGACTTTAACAAACGTACTTTTAAACCATTTATTAATCTTAGTTTTTACATGGTGCTTTGGAATGCTTGATTTTGATTGGCCAGTGGCGACATTCCGAGATTTGCCTGGAACTAATAGCATATGTTAGTGCATCTTGACAGGTGCAATTTAATAAAATTTAATATAAATGTGCATAAATAATAACATATATGAGGTTTTATTTACAAATGATTAAAGCCAACGTTTGTGTTATTTGAAATTTGAACTTGTTTGGGCTTAAAGCCACTAGGAAACCTTTTTTGCATTTTTTATAAATAAGCTAAAAACATATCACGTCAATATTTTCTGAAGATACTATATATTTACTCATGTGGCAAGTGCCATGTTAAAACTGTGATAATGTTCTTTGTAATTCTTTCATTTCATCACTAAGCAATATTAAACAGTCTGTGTGTAAATACACCTCAATGGCTCTTCAGATGCAACTTCTGTGCCAGGTTTGCGGTGTAAATACTTACTATGAAGACAGGTGAGAACAGATCTCACGCTCTTTTATAATGCACAAAAATCCCTCACAGTTATACAGTAACATAAATCACAGGTGTGTGGGTTGCAAGTATGTGTTTGAGTGTGTATGTAATTTATGTTTACGTGCATACACACACACACATACATTCACAAACAGTGTGGCCCTGCTCCATCAAAGAGCAGAGAGCATCAGTTATAGCTCATGTTCTGTCATTATGAAAGATCTGCTAAAGGTTCACATGTAGGTGGAGAATGCTTCATATAGCTCTCTATCAAAAACGCATTATTTCATATTTAATTTAAAACAGCAGGGCTGAGCTATTTAAACACCCTGATATATGAAAAGACCCGACAGAGGGATGCTTATTTATCTTCAGCTTTTACACGTAAGAAGCTAAACCTGCTCTATAATGCTCTTTTTATGATTTTCTTCCATAAAGTGAAATAGAAAAACTCATGAGAACGTGTCAGATCACTGCAGCAGGACCATTCCTGAACTTAACATGGCACGGTACAACATTTTTTGGGGTGGGTCCAGCGTATATTTACAGTACATGGTCAAAAAATGGTCCTAGGCTGTGGGGGCAGTACCCTTTAAAATGAACTTAATACTGTATGTACCATTTAAGTAGTACGGATAAGTATACATTTGGTAGCAGTATATGTACCTTTGATGTACTAATATTAAAGTATGTGAGTGGAGCAGAGCAGAATAGAGTGGGAGTGTAGCAGCGTGATTTTCCCTAGAGCTAGGAGAAGATTTTTTGAAAGTTGGAGCAGTGTAGTTTTTAACACTACATACTGTAAACATTGGGATAAAATACAACCAACAGAACATATAGAACTGAATCAACAAATTAAACAAACATCAAGATATATGTAAAAAAAAAAGAAAACGATTACAAACTGAGACGGGAAGTGTTTCTGGAGGAGTTTTGTTTACATCTTGCAAAATGGTCTATACACAGATAAGAGCAACATGATCTCACAAAGTTCCGTGGGATAGTCACAGATTTTTTTTCCAATTTTTCCGTGGCATTCTATTGGATCTCCGCATTTTTCCGCGGACTGTCTTTTTCTGTGGCATTTTCACGGATTGGTTACTCAACTGCTTTTTCCTATTTTCAAACTATTTTTGCTTCGGTTTAGGGTTAGATTTGGTGTTTGCGTTAGTATGTTACTTTAAGTATTGGTTTATACTATTTTTTCTGATTTATTCTTTTATATTTGTGGTTAGAGTTGGGTTTGGGTAAGGATGTCATTTTATGTTAATCTAACCCTAAACCAAAGCGACAAATGTGGAGATCCGTGACTATCCCACAGAAATTTGTGAGATCAGGTTGGAGAAAAACCTAACATTCTTTAAAAAAAAAAATGATTACAATGTTTTTAAGTTGTTTACAATCAAGCCACCAATTAAATTTAAACTTTACTTTAAATAGGGTGGCCATATGTGCCATTTTCGCCGGGCACGTCCTAGCCAGGATTTTTGGTGCATTCTCTGGAAGTCGCTTGCTCAACCGCATATGTCATCGAGATGTAATATTTCAGGCTCTATTTCAAAAAAGCAACTGTTACAATTCAAGGTAAGAATAAAACTACTACAATGATTGTATGTAAGAGAAATAAAACTAATTGAGAACCTCAATGACGTATGCGGTTGACCAATGCGACTTCCAGAGGATGCATCCGAAATCCTGGCCAGGACTCGTCTGGCGAAAATGGCACGTATGGTCAACCTAACTTTAAACATAATGTCTGTTAGCTAGGTAACACTATTATTGCTAACCTAGTGGAAATATGGAAAATATTGATATATTGAGCTTTTTATAATAGCTACTGTAAAAGGCATGTTGATGTTTTTCTTCAAGTATTGCATATTTATTTTTCTCTAAATACATCTTTTGCAGGTTTTGCAATAGCTCTCGTGGCCTACATACTCCTGTACACGCATGCACGACCTATGCATAAAATGTAGGTGGGGTTTCAAAAATATGGCGGTGCACACTGTAAGCAGACCCTGGGGTACAATGGTGTACCCGTAAAAATGGACCATACTTTGGCCATTAGGCACATTTTTTTCCATGGACTGATCATGGAGCAAGGAGTTAGTGGGGAGGGAGCGAGAAGTGGGAAATTGTAAACTTGGAGCGGAGCTGGACCTGAGTGATTATAAAATGCTTTGAATACAGAGTGGGAAATCTGATTAATATGCACTCTTTGGTACCAATCTGTACCTCTGAGATACTAATATGAACTCAAACATGTACTTTTTAAAAGTTATCACCCTAGTGACATCTAGGGACCATTTTTTGGCCATTTCTTTCTGACAGTGTATACGTTGCAATATTTATACAATGATTAATGAAACCATATACAGTTGACATTTCAACCTCCAAAAGTTTAAACCAGATCTACTTCTTCTCCTTGTTCTCCAAATGAAATGAGCAATCTGTACCAGTCTGTTTCTGTGAGTCACAATACTTAACAGAACTCCAAGCCTATTAGATTTTAAGAGTACAAATAATGATTGCAATCCAAAAGGCTGCCCTATTAATGCAGAGTTGAATAAAAAGCTGTTTTTTAAATAGCAGAAGGGAAAAGAATGATTGTTAACACAAGAATATCGTACATTTGAAGAGTTTGATTCCAAAACGCAATAAATCTAATTTTGACTAATTTCGGTAAAAACGTGTTTTCTATACCAAGAAAGTGACAAGATGAAAATCACTTTTTTCTGTTACAAACTTTCACATAGCATCTTAAGGTTATAAAAACATAAAAAAAATTCAGATCCATAACTTGATTTTCAAAGATTTATTATAAAAACGAATATTTTTTCCACAAAATGCAATAAAAAATGCTATTAATCTATTGAATCAATACATAAATGTGCATTCATCTTTGCCATGTTATATTCATTTAGTTGACTAGTGGTATACACTGATAAAAAAAAATAAACATTAACGGCATTAACCAAAACACTTACTTTGTCATATTAAGAATGCTGTCATTGCTGCGGTTATACTTGGGACGTCATTGTTTAACATTTTTCACAGCGATTAGCTGTAAAATGTTTTGGTCCTGCTCGATTTTCATTGACTTTGAGTAAAATAATGGAAAGTTTTTCATAAGATCCCCTGGGGTCAATGTGTTAGCATGACAGAACTTGAGGCTGTCCGGAGAAAAGTATTATTTTGTTTTTGTTTGTTTGTTGATCACAAAGTACAAGATGCGGAAAACAACACAGTAAAAATACTTTGCTGGCTTAAAATTCTTTGTTGAATCAACCCAGATTTACAAGTCATTTCAACTTACTATTATTTATCTTGACTAAAGATGAGTTGTTATAACTACAGGTGAGTTGTTATAACTTATACAATTAGGTTGACTTTTCTCAACTATATTTTATAAGTTGTGAAAACTCATCTCTGTTGACATGACTTGTAAATTTGAGTTGATTTAACAAAAAATTTTAAGGTAGCAAAGTATTTTTTACAGTGTAGGATTCTGTGTACTCAACGCGCCACCATTGTTTGTTTACATTGCGTGAATGGTGCGCTGTAATTTGTGGAGCGGATTTATTGCATTCTGCAGAAAAGTTGGAGTGGCGTTTATTGCATGGGAGAAAAGATGACAGAATAACATGGCGGATATTGTATTTTGCGTAAAAATTAAGAATTTACTTTTAAATACTGACCTGATATAATACTGATTTTGGCAGAAACAAATTTTTTTAAAAACTCTTTATTTATCTGTTATTTGTTTAATTGTCTCTGTAAATATGCAGATCTTTCTGGCCATCACGCTGCTTTACACTTAATGTTTTTAAAACGACGTGTCATGTCTGAATTAGCTTCAAAATTGGTCCCAGGACCCCGGCATCCATTTCATGCTGCTTTTTGAAAAGCAAAAATAAGATCCTGTGGACCGATTCCTGACAGATTCAAAGGCCTCTGTCAAAGAAAATGCTGTTCTCTCTGTGTGACAAGTCTCAGCATTCAGCAAACTGATTGTGATTAGACTCATAACAGCGCATGGATATTCGTGTGTCAATCACTAAAATGACTTTTGATTTGACGCCCCATTCTGAAGAAAGGCCCACATAGAGTTCCTAGTTAAGATTAAATGACAGGTGATTTATGAAGTTTAGAGTAATCTGCCCATGGATGTAGATTTCTTTTGTGCAAAGTGTTCTCGGATAAAAAAATTGTTAAATCTTTTATGAAATATGGGGGATTTGTCATGAATAGGTTCCCTGAAGAAAAGGTTGAGAATTGTTCTCGCTGGTGGTGGCCTTGTTATTTCAATAAAGAGGAAATAAGAATGTACCTGTTGATTTTTGTGAGATCTCCTTTTTAACTATTTCTTGCATCTCTCTTCTCTTCCTAAAACTGTGTAACGTCATCGCCTTTGGGTGTTTGCCTTCCGTAATGAAATTCTGCTTCACAGAACACGAAAGAAAGGGGAATAACAGAAAAGGTTCATGCCTCTGTTCTTATTTGTCCGTTTCTTTGATGTGCCCTGTTTGCTGGGCTGTACAACCTGTAGTTGGCAGAGTCATGCTGTGTCCAGCCTCCACTCTTTATAGCTGCTGCATGCTGGGAAGGAAACTGAGTCTGGAATCCAACTCACAGACATTGACACAACAAGCTCTCAAATCAAAGGATGGGCCTATATGCTCAAGATCACAAATATACACTTTCTGAGACATCTTAGCAAGACACACACCTTAGCGAAGGAGTTGTTTTGAAACTAGAAAAACTTTTGCACAGAACTGATTTTAATGGGTATCTTTATTTGTAATGATTTACTTTCATGTCATTGAAAACTCAAACACGGACTGTCTGATGCATTTAGGACAAACAAAACTAAAGAAGACCTAGTACACAATCACAAAAAGCGTCACTGGGACAGGAACCCTTTTGAAAAGTACATCTTTGCACCTATTAGTACCTCAGAGGTACATACTAGTACAAAAGAGCGCAGATTAGCACCTCAAATGTACATATAAATATCTTACAGGTGGGACCTTTTTAATGGCGGGGTGTGCCATTTTTGAGAAACACTTTGGAAAAGGGAGAAGGGGCGAGTACAAAAACACACTTGTAGCCAATCAGCAGTTAGGTGCGTATCTACTAACCAACATCGTTGCCTGGGTTACATGTGGAGCGGGTCTATCAAAAGAAGGTCCAGATTCTATTACGGCGCATTCACACGGGGCGTAAGCGTTAACGCTTAACGGAAGGCTTGTCTGAAGCGTGGCCAACAGCCAATCACAGTGGCCGCTGCACATGCTCTGGTCTTCCATAAACGTAATTGGCTGACTCTGCCTAGGTTATTTGCATAAGGCGATCTGATTGGCTGACGTCCACGTTGTCGGTTGAAAAGTTGAGAAATGTTCAACTTCTGCCACAAGCAACGGCACTGACGCGGCGCAGACGGATCCACAATTCAGTTCGGCAACGCATGACGTCACCCATTAAAAGTGAAAGGGAAGCGTTAACTCTTTCGCCCCGTGTGAATGCGCTGTTAGGGTAGGGGTGTATTTGTTTAGGGGATTTCAAATGTCAACTTGGCTTTCAGAGATCGTGCACCCCACCTTTAAAGGATTCACGGGAAAACATATGAGGAGCTCAGATGAAATATCAGCTAAACGCCAACTCCATCAAAAAGGCAATAATGATATTAACCGAATGCTCTCGGCACGTAGCCTTTTATACATTCGTCAAATACTTTCGCTTCAAATTTGCTTTATCCAGCCCTCAGGCCATTCAGAAATACCTATTTAACATTTTAATTTCCAATTTATTTGTACGATGTGAAACCGGGTGTGCTTCATACATCTTGAAAAGTGAAGCTGCTGGCTCTTTGATCGCCACCTGGTGGCTGACTGCAGTAGAAGTCATGATCCCCGCCCTCTCCGTACAAACGAATGGTACTCGGCTCTAAATATATATATATATATATTTATACTTCCAATACAATTTTCCGAAATATGGTTTCAGTCCTTTAAGGTGGTTTTTATAAAGCTGATATATGTTCAATTGTTCATTTTTGTGATAAGTTTAATTTTAGCTAGTAATTTGATGCTATAGAAACGGGGCATGCTGTTATGATTGTCGTGGTTGAATTGGACGTGCGAGTGTTTGGGCAGAAGTTTGATACTGCGGCTTCACCTCTGGCACCACGGACGATTCCTTCCAGGCATGGCCTGACTCCAAACTGAAGTTTTTACGTAACATGGCATCGCCCATGGTTGGACATTTTTGGTTTCAATTCATTACAATGCAAGGAAGTGATGTTGAATCGTCCATCTTTTTTAACAGTCTATGTGTAAAAACACACAAACCCTTAACCCTGGTTTTATTTTAATTAAGACAAATTAGCCACATTGTAACAGCAGTACATAATGCCACATTTTTGTTGGTCAAGCTCATCCTCACAAAACTATCATAAAAATAGTCAATTTTACTGTATGCCAGTTCTTCTGTAGCCATATAATAGCTTTGTGTGAGAAACAGAAATTAACATTATTTTTCACTTCTCTTCTCTGACACATTAATAGCACACGTGACAGCATCTTTGTTTATGTAAGCGAAGCACAGTGAACTCACGTAGCATATAATGAGATGAAAAACTGCACACAGACCTAATAGGTTCTTGCATGTATCTTAGATGATATGAGAACCAGAGATTTTCATACAGTATAGCGATACCAGAAGCAGGTCAGTCTCTAGGACCACCTTACAATCTCTCTCTCTCTTTCAATGTGGTCCTGATCTTCTCTGGCAAAAATAGTGTCAAAGTAGCTGTAGTGTATCAGTACCGTGATAATGTTTGTCTTTGTGGGGTTGAGTAAATCCTAACAGCAGTACGTAAAGCCAAAGTAGATGATATCAGCTGTGATGCTGCGCCCATGCCAGACGGTCAAGGACAGCACAATTGTCTCTGCTCATTACGCTGTGACCCAGGACATCTCATCATTGATTCCTAACAGAAAACATCAAACAAATGTCCCTTCTCTCTCTTTCCCGTGTGTGTGTATTACAGGTGTCCGGATTCTGCCCGACCAGATACTGTTCAGCCCTGTTTATTGCCTTGTGAGAAAGATTGCATTGTGACGCCTTTTAGTGAATGGACAGCCTGCCCTACCACATGCCTGCCAGGTACAGCTAAAGATAAAAACCTGTTCTGCACTTGCTATAGCATTGAAACTGCATCACTCTTAAAACACATTTAAGGTTAAACACACAGACACATTTGTGAATGTTGCTGCATTATTAATAAGACACTGAACTTTAAGCAGAATGGGAAGTTCATGTTTCTGTTAAAGGTGCATTATGAACTTGTAGCTATTTCTTACAATAATATCTATTTTAATATACATTTTCTTAGTCAATTAAGGTATAGTTTGTTTTTTCACATACAGTATGTGAGGGTCAGCATACAGTGTGCGTGACGCCAATTTTCGTCATCAGAATAGTTTGCACGCACTATTATACTTATGTATATTTAACCACACACACATACATGTATTAATTTCAGAATTTTTTATTTATATAATTTTTTATTTATATATAATATAGAATATATAAAAATGTAAATACATATATATATATATATTAGGGGTGGAACGGTACACACAAGTCCCGGTTCGGTTCGTACCTCGGTTCAGGCTTTACGGTTCGATTCACTTTCGGTACAATGGAGGAAAAAAGCAAAACAAAAATGAAGAAGGCATTTTTTTTTTAAGCTAATCTTAAAAACATAGGTGTCCTTATCAGTGTTATTTTGAGATGTCATGAATATGAACTGAAATGCATTTAACATACTATCTCGTATTTCAAAAATATATACCACTTTAAGTAATCTTGTACTCATCTTTCATACAAATAGGGGTTCAAATGTATTACAAGTGTTACCTAAATACATTTTAAAATTACATTTTATTTCATATCAATGTACTAAAGAACAAAAAATAGGCTTGTAGGATGAATTAATAGGTGTGTACGACTTCACGAGGCGCTGCAAGAAACGACAAGTGGATGACGTCAGAGTAACGCGAGAGCGATTTGAAATCAGCCTCCTCCGCAAGATTTCTCGCGGTACGCTGACGCTGATGGCGCTGCGTAAAGTTTAGCACACTTAAAAAACTGAAAGCAGCTGAACTGGACAGAACTGCCCTGCGTATGCCTGTTGTATATAGCAGGACAATTTATCTCCTACTTTTCAGCGTGAGAAATACAAAGTGTGAGATTTGAACTGACTGAAATGCGTGTTTGTCAAGGTGAATGCGTGAGACTTGAAAACCCTGATTAGATGTATTTCCACTCACATACCTAACAACTGCTGAACAACGCCGACGCACTGTCCTCGTCTTTTCCACCACTCCCTCGCCTGTACTATTGTAACTGACTGGAAAACTGAAGTTTTGCCAAACTTGCGATCTTAAAGGGGCCGGCGGATCCTCACCACCATTTGCCATACTCGCTGTCGCTGCTATTTCACTCACTGGACCGCGAACCTGACAAAAAACTGCAGAGTGCCAGAATGTAGACGGGCTTTGATAGAGCGCATACATAGGCGGAGCTCGGCTGCATCGGCGCCAATCAGAGCTTCAGAGCTAAAGCGGGGCAACAGATTAGCTGTCCACAAAGAACCCGCGGATCTAACAGTAGTTCCGCATTACATTAATTATTTTGCACGCAAGTTTTTTTTTATTTTCATACCGTGTATTCTCCGTTTAAATTCATGCACCGAACCGTGACCCCCGTACCGATTCGGTTCGAAACGAATACATGTATTGTTCCACCCCTAATATATATATATATATATATATATATATATATATATATATATATATATATATATATATATATATATATATATATATATATATATATATATATATATATATATTAGGGCTGTCAATAGATTAAAAAAATTAATCTAGATTAATTGCATGATTTCATGAGTTAACTGCGATTAATCGCAAATTAATCGCACTTTTTATGCATTCTAAATTTACCCTAATTTAACACTTTTCAGGTTTTTAATATTCTAATCATATATACATATATAGATGCTTTATGCAAATGTATGTTAACAACAGCCTGTTTACATTTTAACAGAATCACCAGCCATTGTTTTGTATATGAATTTTCCTTTCAGAAGATTTTTCTTTCTCCATTTTTGTTTGCTGCTGCATCATTTGTGACCTGTGCAGGCAAGTTGAGTCGGAATTAGCAAATTTAAAAAAAATAGTTGTTCATATTTTGACATTCTCTATTAAAACATAGAACAATGCATGATTTGTTGAAATATAACAAAATATGACAGAACTACACGTGTTTGAAGTTGAAAGAGTCAAATTACCACAAAAATTTCCACATCCATCCATTATATTACCACATCAATACCTTAAAATCACTGGTAAAACTAATAGATTTAGCACACACAAAGCAAAAACATCATCAATGTATGTTCAACTTTTTTTTCCTTTTGTTTGATTGGCATTGAGACAGACTGCTTAAAATCTAAGTGATCTAATATAATGTTACACATCAGATAGTTTTACCCAACAGTTAACCAAACATTTACTTAAAACATAACAGATTATAGAGCCTACCTGCGTGAATTCTTATCAAAACAGATATTTTTAAAACTGTAATTTTGTGTAGATGTCTATATATCCGGGTCGCGCACTCGCGCGTCTGTGTGCACGCGCTTCACATATCAGTCAGTCAGCGTGAGGGGATCGATTTTGAGTCTTGTCGCTCTTAATAACTATTTAACATTAATAAGGTACCGAACTTTATCTCTCTTAATGACTCTTTTAACATCAAGCAAGTCCTGCAGTCTATTTTCTAAGTCATGCATAAAAGCGAAACCAAAATGAATTGAGACGCATTTTTGTATTAGATTAAGCATTAGGAGGACGGTAACGTTACACCTCTCAGACGTATAAATAAAGATCATATCAGATGTCCCACGAGCATTTAGAGCATTGGATTTGGTAGACGATTTGCTTAATGTTCTTATTTCTATGAAAACCTTTTACTCATTTAGAGAGAGTCACATTTGTCTGCGTCTCTGTTCATTCAACTATGGGCTGGACCAAGGGTCAAACAGAAATTGCGCGTTGCGTTAATCTCCGTTAAAAAAATTAGTGGCGTTAAAATGAATTTGCGTTAACGCGTTATTAACGCGTTAATTTTGACAGCCCTAATATATATATATATATATATATATATATACATGTAAATGTTTTTTAAATACATACTGTACATGAATATATATATATATACACATAATAATTACACACAGCACACACTCATATGCCAAAAATCACTCTTATTTTGTATGCGATTAATCGTAATAAATCTTGCCCAGCACTAATTTATTTATTTATTTTAATATTACTGTAATGTAACCAGTAATTTTGTATTATTTTATATTATTTTATTTTATTTTATGTTATTTATTGTTTATTTATTTTTTGTAATCTGCATTATGCCACAAATTCTGTGAACCTTAAGCTTGAGCTTATTAAACCGGGAACATTTTTATAAGCTTTAAGAAAACTGCAATGCCTAGTAATCTGACTTGCACAAACTCTCTTTTATGTAATAATAATCTTCCTTTCCTTGTAGAAGAAGCATTCGGTTGGTTATTAAAACTAGAATTTATTTTCGCCATGAGGTCTGTGTATTGGTAATGAAAACAGTATAGCAGTAGAGATTATGGTAAGTGTTAAAGCCAGACTTTCATACGCTCAGCAAAGTATTGCACAGACTTCTAGGATGTCAAATACCTCCACTGTAGAAGCAATAAAGGGCAAAACAGATTGCTCTCAAAAAGACCTTTTGCTTTTACCAGTAGAACAGTTTTATTACATTTTAATGAGACTATTAATTAACAATTACTCCCACTAAACAGAAGTGAACGGACGTTTATTATGATTGAATGAAATGGCAACGCTTTTAGAAGAAATGCCTTAAAATAACCGATGTCCCCCGTGTAAATAACACGCTTTACCCAGTTGAGTTTTGTGTTGATGTGATTGCCCTCTTAATTGTGCTATTATCAGTCTTTTAGTAATTAGCAATGTGTAATGGGCCTTATACTGTCTGTTAAATAAAGTCATTGCATCAGCTTAGAGTCTATAGAGCTGAAGTCTGCTCCAGCACAGGCGTCATATCATTACCTAAAGAGCTTTTGCAATCCTTCCTGCTGTGATAATCACCGACAGAATGAAGGATCCATGAAATAATGTTTTATGTGTGTGTCTCATACAGCAAACAGCACCGTGCACTCACAGTCACGATACAGGATCATTGTTCAGCATGCAGCCAACGGAGGTCAAGAGTGTCCAGACACGCTGTATGAGGAAAGAGAATGCGAGGCTCTTTCTGTTTGTCCTACATACAGGTGAAACATTAAATTGGGTGTTTTACTGTTTTGTACATAGTACACACGTTATGTCTAATTTAGTGGAGAGCGGTTTGGACTTCCTAAAAATATGCTTGAATGTTCGTTTGAATATTTTAAACCACAACATTTGTTTGCAAATAATTGTAGGTTGATTTGTTGGCACACCTACAGTAAGATGAATGGCATGAAAATGATTTATTTTAGATTAAAGAGATATTGTAGTTCACCTAATAATCTGAAAATTGTCATTTACTCACCCCCAAGTTGTTTCGAACCTGTATACGTTTTTGAGGAATTTAGGTATTTTATTTTTTACTATGAAAGTCAATGGTGCAACAGAACTCCAGACAAGTAATTGAAAACATGTTACGGTTTCATGCCTCTTTAAATTGTATAATGTCATATACAGTGGGGCAAAAAAGTATTTAGTCAACCACCAATTGTGCAAGTTCTCCCACTTGGGAAGATGAGAGGGGCCTGTGGTTTTCATCATAGGCACACTTCAACTATGAGAGACAAAATGGGGAAAAGGGTCCAGAGAATCACATTGTCTGATTTTTTGGGAATTTGTTTGCGGTTTATGGTGGAAAATAAGTATTTGGTCAATAACAAAAAAGCAAGATTTCTTTCTCTCACAGACCTGTAACTTCTTCTTTAAGAGGATCCTCTGTCCTCCACTTGTTACCTGTATTAATGGCACCTGTTTGAACTTGTTAGCAGTATAAAAGACACCTGTCCACAACCTAAAACAGTCAGAATGCAAACTCAACTATGGCCAAGACCAAAGAGCTGTCAAAGGACACCAGAAACAAAATTGTAGACCTGCACCAGTCTGGGAAGACTGAATCTGCAATAGGTAAGCAGCTTGGTGTGAAGAAATAAATTTTGAGAGCAATTATTAGAAAATGTAAGACATACAAGAACACTGATAATCTCCCTCGATCTGGGGCTCCGCGCAAGATCTCATCCCGTAGGGTAAAATTATCACCAGAATGGTGAGCAAAAATCCCAGAACCACACATGGGGATAACCTGCAGAGAGCTGGGACCAAAGTAACAAAGGCTACCATCAGTAACACACTATGCAGCCAGGGACTCAATTCCTGCAGTGCCAGATGTGTCCACCTGCTTAAGCCAGTACATGTCCGGACCCGTCTGAAGTTTGCTGGAGAGCATTTGGATGATCCAGAAGAAGAGTGGGAGAATGTCATATGGTCAGATGAAACCAAAACATAACTTTTTGGTAGAAACTCAACTTCTTGTGTTTGGAGGAGAAAGATGCTGAGTTGCATCCAAAGAACACCATACCTACTGTGAAGCATGGGGGTGGAAACCTCATGCTTTGGGGCTGTTTTTCTGCAAAGGGACCAGGACGACTGATCCGAGTTTGACTCAAAACCTCCTTTCGTCAGCAAGGGCATTGAAGATGAAACGTGGCTGGTCTTTCAGTATGGCAGTGATTTCAAACATACCGCCCAGGCAAAGAAGGAGTGGTTTCGTAAGAATAATTTCAAGGTCCTGGAGTGGCCTAGCCAGTCTCCAGATCTCAACCCCATAGAAAATCCTTGGAGGGAGTTGAAAATCTGAGTTGCCCAGCGACAGCCCTAAAACATCACTCCTCTAGAGGAGATCTGCATGGAGGAATGGGCCAAACTACCAGCAACAGTGTGTAAAAACCTTGTGGAGACTTACAGAAAACGTTTGATCTCTGTCATTGCCAACAAAGGGTATATAACAAAGTATTGACATAAACTTTTGTTATTGACCAAATACTTATTTTTCACCATAATTTACAAATAAATTCTTTAAACAATCAGACAATGTGATTTTCTGGATTTTTTTTCTCATTTTGTCTCTCATAGTTGACGTGTACCTTTGACAAAAATTACAGGCCTCTCTCATCTTTTTAAGTGTGAGAACTTGAACAATTGGTAGCTGACTAAATACTTTTTTGCCCCACTGTATTTCATCATTTTATATTTAAAGGTAAACACCACAGTTTTTCAATATTTTACTATGTTCTTATCTCAACTTAAAATAAATAATATATACCTATCTTTTTTTAATGCGTGCACTTAATCTTTGTAAAGCGCGTCATGAATGTGTTAGCATTTAGCCTAGCCCCATTCATTCCATAGGATCCAAACAGGGATGAACTTGGAAGCTACCAAACACTTCCATGTTTTTCCTATTTAAAGACTGTTACATGAGTAGTTACACGAGTAAGTATGGTGGCACAAAATAAAACGTGGCGATTTTTAAGCAGATAAAAAATGAGAACTATATTGTATAGCGGAAGAGCACTTAGGGGTTGTGCACAGCAAAACTTTTAAATGCGTCTGAAAACGCCTGGACAACGTCGAATGCCAGCTCTTTTTCAGCCGAGCGCTTTGGTAGCTCTGATACGTCAGCTGTGAACGGTTGGTTGCTGTGGTAATTGCCCCCTCCTCCACTGTGATTGGACGGCCGTGTGAGAACTGACATTGACGAGCGGAGCTTTTCACTCAAAGTTGAATATTTTTCAACTCTCGGCGTTCAGCGCTGAGCGCTGAAAAACCGCCAGGCGCCGATTTTCAGTGCGAAAGAAAACCGCTAGCTGCCGGCTTATTTGAAAAATGCAGAGCTTCCGTTGGAAACAATTGAAAACAGGGACGTACTGGGACTGAAATTCAGCCCGGGACTTTAAGATGGAGAGGCCTTTTACGCGAGTGCCCTTGGTGCACGAGCAGGATTTTTTGCAGTTATTTTAATTCTAGTAGTGTTTTTATGGTATTAACTTGAAAAGAATCAGATTATGCTGAAGACCTAAAAGAAACTTTAGGATAACACCTGCCTCCTCAGGTTGTATAAGCAAGTCACCACTGCACTAAACACAACCAGGTCAGCAAAACCTAATCTCGAACACATAAGTCACAGTATACTGCTAACTACCAGCATGTCATGTGTACAGTCAGTTGGAGTGATAAAATGGTTACAATTACTCACACATACCCACTCAGATAATCAAAAACTACAATACAGTCCTATAAAATAGAGATTGTGTGTGTACGTACTCACTTTCAACTCTCCCTGGCTCCACTTCCCCTGTGTGTGCTGGACCCTGCCTCTGCTTACTGATTGTACAGCTACATATGCATGATAAGAACATCAGTAATAAATATGACTAAGAATAATTCCTTTTTTTAATTCAATCTGTGCTTTAGTCAGGTTATAATCTAGTAAGTGGAACTATTGCATTTTATCCTATATGTAAATATGTAATACGGTATTGTGCTGTATTTTTCTATTTGTGTGTCCTTAATAAAGCCTTGATTGATTGATATGCCTACCCTGCTGAAAAAAAACAGCATCAAACCAGCATGGGAATTATGCTGGTCTATGCTGGTTTGATGCTGGTTTAGCTGGTGGTCACCAGCATACCAGCACCAAAACACAACATATGCTGGTCTTGCTGGTTTTTCCAGCAGGGTAATATGATTGCCTACCCAGCCCTGCACACTGACCCATCACTGTTTTTGTACTGGTTCCATTCTCCTCCTCCTCTTGTTCTGCTTTCCTTCCTCCTCCTCATCAATATGACTGCAAGAGTCATCATCAACCTGTCTCTCTCCATCAGTGACCTTAACAGCTAATATACAGACAAGAATCAGTAGTGAAGCAACACAGACAGAGAAATATATATTTAAAAGTTGACTTTATCAAGTTTTTCAACACAGCTACCAGATCCGTGTACTATAGTGGAGTGAATAGAAGACGTTAGCAGATGGCCAAATATAAAGTGACCATATATACGTATAAGCAGGGTGCGATTTGTGAAAAAAACAGAGGGGGGGATGTTTTCATAGACCTCGATTTCGGTGACGGTGGGTTCGCGTACCCACCATATTTCGTCATGAGTCATTTTGTACCCACCACTTTTAACTTCCATCCATAATAATTTTTACTTTTTTACTGTTTTCAGTGGTTATGAGGAGCATGAGAGAGAAATTTGGTAATCATTGTCTGACCTAACAAAAATCCATTATAATATTTTTTTATATATATATTTCTAATTAAAATATTTTTAATATTCAGACATGCGCTCTCAGCTCACGAGCTCTGATTGAAACAAACACGAACCTCACTGTCTGCTGAACTTGCGCAGAAACATCAAAATATTACCAGCTTTTTAAAATGGTTTTAAAACTAAACATTTAGACTATTTTAGCACAAATTATGAGCTTATTGACGATTTTTTTATAATTCTTGACAAAATTAGAATATAGTAAATTTTTTTTTTTTTTAAGTTTTAGGTGGGCCTGTTGAAAAGTGGGGCCGTGCCTGAGCTACAGGACATCGTCTTTCCAAACATAACCTGCGCGAAAGAGAAAAAATTAATGCGTCTCTGTCCACAGCACATTTCAAAACATTTTAATTCATAAAAATAAATCATGAGAACATGAACTTTATTACTGCATTTGCAGGAATTGTAAAATCTTTTTTCTTATTAACTCATGAAGCAGCCTAACGCAATATTTTTACTCTAATAGCTTTTCTTTCCCCACACATATTGTGATCATGCACAACGAAAAAACACGCAAGAATCTTGAATGGCAAAGCTATATGGCACAATGTAGTGTCAACTTAAACATGAACATGAAATAAATATGAACAATGGATTGATTGCAAAGTTAAACCATTACAGTAGAAACAGTTTTGATGCTGCTTTTAAAGTAATAACGTTAACTTTACATTGCGCTGCTGAGCTACAGTGAA
This sequence comes from Misgurnus anguillicaudatus, assembly GCF_027580225.2. Taxonomy (NCBI): domain Eukaryota; kingdom Metazoa; phylum Chordata; class Actinopteri; order Cypriniformes; family Cobitidae; genus Misgurnus; species Misgurnus anguillicaudatus. Next base: position 17,533,520 of record NC_073353.2, read on the forward strand.
ATTATAGAAAGATGTATTATGTGTTAGTCACGAACTGGTCGTGCCCGCGCCTCGCTAAACGCCTCATTGGCATTTATATATGCGTAACTTCGGCCATTCTCAGTGGTGTGACTAGGACACTAACTCTGCTTGTCATCATAAACAGATAATCAGATTGTGATGTTTATTCCCGCTTTATTAATATCCTGAATAATATGCTGCTGAATATGCTGCTTTCCTTCGTTTCGACACACAGCTCCACCACCATCTCGCAAGTGTTGATAGGCCATTACTCGTGAGTTGTAACCGGGTGTGTAACCAATCAGATAGCGCCGTGGGCGGGACATTGAGCAAGTCTTCAGAGTGGTGAATACAGAGAGGCTGCGGGGCAGCTATATCAGAGCCAGCCAAAGTAGCGCATTTTAAAATAAAATTGACTTTAATCAAACCATGGATCCGTGATAAGTTTTGTGATCCGTCTCGCCACTGGTGTAGTAGCACTGATCACTTTGAGGCGGGGGGTAAATTTATCCCCACCGGGGATAAAAATTATTAAGCAGAGGCAGGGATACATTGACCAGAAAGGGGGAAATCCCACGCATCCCCCCCGGCAAATCGCACCCTGCGTATAAGTATATTATTAGTGCAACCAAACGCAATTACCAGACGCTGGGAAACTGTTTTGATAAACTTACTGAGTTGCTAACACATTAAAACCACCGGGGAACAACACCACGTCTGTTGCCAAAATACGCACGCAGGCTATTTCATCAATTTCATAAGCGGGATAATGTAGAGCGAGGCGGTTCTTATAGCGAATACAACCAAGCTCCGCTTTGCGTGGGGTCCTGATAAGCCTGTCGGGGTTGAATTCGCTATATAAACCGCCTCGCTCTACATTATCCCTTATATATGCCTATATTTAAATGCAAATATAAATGATTTCAGTGTATAATAGATGCATCACTAATTGTGCACCTGTCCTGTCCATGCTGCTGGTCCTTCCTCATCTGCACCTCCTGCCACAGCGTCCTTTTGACTGCGAAAAAGGTCTGTTAATTTGGCGCATTTAGCTGCCTCTTGTGCCAACATTTTTATGTTTTAGGCCCCACCCGTTTCTTTCTCTTCTTTTCGCAATTTTTACCGTCTTGTCTATGTTGCATTCACACGAATCCAAACCTGACCAAAAGTAAACTCTTTTGATCGGCGCCTTTGAGCCAATCGGATGTGAGGAAAACCGAGGATCAGTCCAAGTTGGGAGGGGCCGCTCTTATCTCCCCTCAAGATTTGAATAATTGGTTTGGCCCGGTCTGAAACAGACACAGCGTTCCGCTGCAGCTGAGCGCCTGGTCAGGCATTAAAAAAAAAAAAACTTTTTGACCTCCGGCCGGTTCGGCCTGAAATGGACCGGCCGTTCGGGATTGCTCCCGGAACTCCCGATGGCCAGTCCGCCCCTGATTGAAAACATGCGCCGGCCGCGGGCGTAAAAGTTTTGGTGTACACGCCCCCTTCCTCTGCAGCACTTTGACCTCGGTCGAAAATTACTGCGCCTGAGGTCGCCCTAAGGAATGAATAGGGCTAGGCTAAATGCTAACACATTAATGACGCGCTGTACAAAGATTGTACAAAGAAGTGTACGCATTGGAAAAAGATAGGTATTTGTCTAAGTTGATGTAAGAACATAGTAAAATATTGAAAAATGGTGGTGTTTTCCTTACACAAAATTAAAACACATACTGTTTCGAGAGTAAGACAAACACATGCAACACAAATAACTCTAACTGCATCAGATAAATTAGGTAATTAAAAGCTTCAAATATGAGATTTTATATTGTTTTAGATCTTTTTACTGAATGTTCTGCCTACACAGTATTGCCTGCCTACACATTATATGTGTACTATATGTGACCCTGGACAACAAAACCAGTCATAAGCTGCACGGATATATTTGTAGCAATTGCCAAAATACATTGAATGGGTCAAAATTATTGAAATAATTTGATATCATCATTTATAGGTGTATTTTCTGGAATATTAAGTAATGATCATGTACCATTAAGATATTTTGTAAATGATATATGTATTTAGCATTAGTAATATGTGTTGCTGGAGACTTTAATTGGAGGCAATTTTTTCAATATTTAGATTTTTTGTACCTTCAGATTTTCAAATAGTTGTATCTCGGCCAAATATTGTCCTATCCTAGCAAACCAATGGAAAGCTTTTTTGAAGACGTATAAATCTCACTTACCTTTATGAATGCTTTTGTGGTCCACACTCTAAAAACAAACGGTGCTAAATTGCACTAAAAGTGGTTCACTGGCTCGTAATTATAGAGGAACCATTGTGCCATATAGAACCTATGTAGAACCATATTGTGCTATATAGAACCATATCTGGTAGTATAGTGGTGCTATATCACCCCCGGATGGTTCTTCATACTGTAGGAGCTGTATAGCACTAAAAATTGTTCCTCTATGATTATGAGCTTTAAGTGCTATAACACAATTTTATTTCGAGTGCAGGGTCACATTTCTAGTGTTAACTTGCTCAAATATAAAGACTATACATCAGACAAAGATTTTACACTTTCTTTTCCAGGTGGATGACTCACCAATGGCATCCGTGTACTCTGGTCCCAGACTCTGTTCAGCAGGGATTGACGGGAGCAACAGAATCATGTGGAAAAGGATTGGAGATGAGAGGTACACTGAAAGAAGTTTGCTTTCTGTAAATGATTGACTTCCACTTCAGTCCACTTGTTTTCAATTTCTTTGAGTCGTGTGAATTGCTATATACATACAGCATGATTATGTTAACAAAAGTCTGCACGGTGTGTGAAGTGTTAATGTTGCATGACGTGTTTGTGTATGTACTAGCCATATAAGACAGAACTGATGTAAAAGCTGTCAATCACAGATGCCTTTGTGAAAAACGTGGCATTTTAGTGGCACATGCATTTTTTATGTATGCTGCAGGTCTTTTTTGTGGTGTCTGTTATTGTTCGCCAAAAAAAAATCATTGTTTGAGAACTTGGTAGTTTTAAGTAGTATTTTTTAAATGTTAAACAAAACCAGTTCTAGGTAAAAATAAATAATTCTCACAGATTTTAAAGAGCAGTTTAGTGTCCATTAAACGTTTTAATGCATATATTTCCATATAGATATATTTAAATTGACATTTTAGGCATTCTTTAATATTTGTCAATGAATTATTAAAGTTTAAAATAGCTTTCACATTTTTTTGGAATGCAATACAAATTTCAAATAGTATTCCAACTTTCCTTGGTTTACAGAAGCCTTGAATTTTGTTGAGATTAGATTTAAATAAATTATTGTATGCAGAAGTTATTACTTTTGGATATAGTGCAATATGACATTTTGCCGACCTTCTCCGATTTATCATAATATCGTATTGATACAGTGGAGGAAAGCTGACATTTTTGTGCAAAGTCAAAGGTCAGTATTATTCCAGATATTAAGTGCATTCATTAAAATTAATGAGGCCATTCATTAGAAATGTTAAGTCTGTTTAAATGTTATCTTGCATTAGAAGATTCAAACTAGTAAGAAGGCACTACACAGAGAGCAAGGTTAGGAAACGGACTGCATGAGGACAAACCGCAGCAAGCACTCGCCTTTGTGCAGATTCAATTTCATGGTTTATTTAAACAAGCACTTGACATCGCGTTGACCTCCCGCTGGATCTTTCCAACACAGAGCATAAATTAAAGCAACCAATAAATCTCGGCTAATTTACAAATGTTCACCAATTCGTTTCTTCTTTTTCCTCCGCAAAATCCGTCAGCGAATATCGTGACTGCAATAAGCTCTTGTTTTTCTTTTAGTCTGGTGATTAAAAATTACGCAGGTTGTTTATGTACCAGGATGATTTATTGTTGTGCTTTAGGTGGGCTCCCTGGCTGCTGTAATTTGATTATGCTCAGCATACTCAGGTGGAGTGGTGGCTTGAGACAAGCACACAAACGCTCTGTGCCACGCGGATGCAAATGAGCCGACAGACTCCGGCTGGGTTCGAGAGCGCTTGCTTTATCAACATTCCCTAAAAGAAATAACTGGGGTAGAAGGCAGTGCATTAGATTACACTAAATGAACTAGAAAGACAGACACCTTTGCAAAAGTAACATAAACCACACACATATTGCACTTTCTTGTTTTGCTGCCACAAAGATAACAAAACTTGTTTTTATGAGAGTTGGTCTCTTGGGACTGCTTGGATTGAAACAATAGTGGGGTTTAATTCTATGCAAATGAGTAGTGATATTATGCAGTGTCTGCCAATGGGATAGCAGACAGCGGAGCTGATCAGATCCACCTCCCAGTGCAGTAAAATGACATAAAGCGACATACCGTGGGTTTACACCAGCCGCGTTTGACGCGTCAAAATCACGTCTACCGCTTCTAGTTTGCCACTTGAACATTTTGAGTTTACTCGCTTCATTTGCGTGTGAAAGCCGCTCGTGAAATTCTAGTCATCGAGACATTCACATGGAAATTTGCGTCATGGTAGGGGCTTTTGCGACTCCGCTGATTTCTGTAATCATGTCACTACTAGAACAAGCTCTTGATTGGTTTTTCCGCCAAAGTTCAAAATTTTCAACCTGCACGTTTGCGGCGGCAACGCTCAATTCGCGCCATTCACGTGAACTAAACGCAGAATCGTGTTTACTGTGCAGCACTAAAAGCCTCATATGCGCCGCGAGACCTTGACGGTACATTCACACGAGGCAAAAGCGTTAACGCTTGACGGAAGGCTTGTCTAAAGCACCGTGGCCGCAACACATGCTCCGGTCTTCCATAAACGTAATTGGCTGGCTCTGCCTAGGTTATTTGCATAAGGCAATATGATTGGCTGACGCACGCGTTGCCACTTGAAAAGTTGAGAAATGTTCAACTTCTGCCGCGAGCAACGGCACTGACGGGGTGCCGACGGATCCACAATTCAGTTTGGCAACGCATGACGTCACCCATTAAAAGTGAATGGGAAGCAGTAACTCTTACGCCCCTTGTGAATGTACCATTAGACCTGCGTCAACATGTCTTCACATTGACTTAACATTGAAATCACTTGCTTGATGCCTCTACCGCGGCTGGTCTGAACACAGCATTATGCTGCTTTCCAGACAAATCCGATTTTGGATATTTGACACCTCAAACCCGAAAGTAAACGCATGGGATGAAAAAAGAAGTCGGTAAAAGGATCGCTGTATTCGGGGCAGATGGTTCAACCTCAGGGTGACGTGGTATTTGCCATCATGGACAAGATGCTGACTGTGAACCGTAAACAAACTTTAAAAAATGTTAACAGCACGTAATATGTATGAACGTTAAAATATCCAGTAACTGTTTTACCATAATAGGCCCATGAACACAACATTTTCTCTGCATCCCACGGTGACATTGTGAAAAATGTGTGAATGTTACGTGTGATTGACTGGAACCCACTGAGGTCGAAGGTTTGACATTTAAACTGAGATATTTCAACCTCCGGCTTCGTCTGGAATGCAGCACTTGTTACCTCAAGTGATTTCATTGCTGTTAGTGCCAATGTACTTTGACAGCCCATCTACTCTGCCAGAAAGCAATGAGATGCGTTCAAAAAAAGAAGAACGTACCTGTTGTAATGCAAAACACTTTCAACGCTGCAGGTGTGCAGCTGGGTTTATTTACATCAAAAATGTGGGTGGGTCCAAAACATTTAATGGAGCCATTTTCTTGTATTCTGGTGCCTTTTAATTAAACACTTGCTTTTATGAAATGGATTTAAATTATATAGACTCTAAATGAGCCAAGTGGAATGGATTTAAGGAAGCAGCAGCGCAGAAGTCATGTCTGTAGCTAAAACGCGTAACGGAGTTTAATTTATTAAGGCATTCCTCTAGTGCAGTGTCCAATCCTGGTCTTCGAGTACCCCCTTCCAGAAAGTTATAGATGCCTCCTTATCTAACACACCTGATTTTACTCAACAGCTTATTAGGAAGACATGTTACCCATTCTGGAAGGAAACTGATTAGTTGAATTAGGTGTTTAAATGAGGAGACATCTAAAACTTTCTGGAAGGGGGTACTCGAGGACCAGGATTGGGAAACACTGCTCTAGTGGAATGGATTTGACGGACAGCACTCTGACAAGTGAACAGACATATGCGCTAAGTTAGAGAAAAGTGACTGGGTCCAATATCATTAGTCTTAAAAAGTGGGTGGGTCTTGGCCCTACAACATATAATGGTTCTGACGCCCATGATTTACTTTAAAATTACATTATGCAATGGATAAAATTATGCTGACTAAATTGTGATTTAATGAGTCATGTTTAAAAAAGTTCTTACTTCACTAAACCACAAACACTCTAGTTAGGACAATAACTCCAGTCTGGTGGTACCATAGGTAACATCTCTGTAATGCACAGCTTCTCGAAAACAAAACTTGTGGCTTTACTGTAGCGCGAATATGACCAGGGCTGCGTTCTCCGAAACTACCTTAACGCTACGTCGTCCTTAAGTTGTACCTTAAGCTGTACCTTATCGCTAATACGTGTTTCCCGAAACGTTCTTAGTTACGTATCACTCCTGTAAGTCTTTCGTTCGGAAGGTTGGTCTGGAGCACTCTTAGCTTTACTGTATCCCACATGACTCCACTAGGGGCCATCACTTTCATAAAAGCTTACATTGCAGTCTATATAACTAAATATTTGTAAAAAAAAAAAAGATGCAATACACTCTGTGTTTAATTAGGGAAATATTTGTATATTTAAAGAATAAAACATTTACATAATTAGACATCATTACATTGATGGTTGTTAGATTTTTAATTATGTTTTCCAAAGGGACATCAACTGCGAACTATTAAATGCTACAGGATTAAGAAACTATTTAAAAAATATATTTTGGGTGATGGAGTTGGTGAAACTGGCAGCTATACAGCGAATCCTACTATTTCATTTGTGCATTTCATATCCGTTAAATCTTAGTCTAACTGCTAGTATTTTAGCTGCATAAATAAATCGGGTAAAATTACAAAAATAATTATGATTATTAATGTTAATTCGACTTTGCATCAAAGTTTTTTAATGTTTTATAACTTTGAGGCAACTGCATGCCATATTCTTTATAAACATTCAAAATAAACTGTGCACTTGATTACTGCTTGTATAGTCTAAGGTCAACAAAATTGTTGGGAACCCCTAATATAAATAATCCTTTCAAGGCATAGCGGATGAATTGGAGCAGTTTAAACATGATACGTTTGGAAATAAAGTTGCGGGTTTTGCACGGGTTTGATATAAAATATAGAAGGTTGAATTTAGTTGTTTGCAATTTGAAATATTTTTTATCAGATATTCCTAATAAATTGAACTTGAACTATTTCTAAAATGTTTATTTAATAAAGAACACCGCTATCTCATAACACAGCGAAACCTATTACATGAAGTGAATAATTGATTGTCGAGCAATCGATATCAACCTATTCAGCACCTCCACCATGGACAGCACCCGCTAATGTCGAACTTAAGAAGGTTTACCTTAAGCAACATCCTAAGGTATAGTTCGGAGAACACACGTAGGAAAGGTATACCTGTAGTTAAGGTTTAACTTAAGAGTCTTCCTAGCGCGCTAAGAAACAACGTTATCGGAGAACGCACCCCAGAGCATTATAGGCTTATTAAGGTTTTGCAAATGTTTAGTACTGTACAAATGCCCAGTTATTATTATTTTTTCAGTCTCTTTATTAAGATACAAACAGAAAAGACATGTAAATATGTCCACAAAATTAAAAAAATACTGTATAGAATATATAGGGCAAACTGTTAGTATTTACTGTGACCTCCCTTGGCACTAAAGACATCTTGAACCATTTTGAGGAGACTAATTAGAAATTTGATTTTAATTTCATTTAAGATCACTACGTGACACTTCAGCTTATAGAAGCGGTTTTTACTGTTTTAATTCTGCATTTTACTGTTTTAATATTGCATACAAAACTCTTGAGAAATAATTATTATACCATTGCCAAAACAACAAATTAAGTGGTGGGATTGCCTAAAATCTTTGCACAGTACTGTGAATCTGTGAATAGTTTGCTAATTTATGAAAGCAGTTTTTAACACTTTCCTGAAATGCTATTGATTTGAAAACCCCTGAGCCTTTTTCACGAGTTTTTTTTTAACATTTAGACATCCTATTTTGCGTGTTTTGAATTAAATACCACAACGCAGTTATTAAGCACAGTCCCATTCTGCCACATATATTGACTATACCACAGACATACTAATTTTTTGTCTAGATTACAATGTCTCATTTAATCAATTCATATTATTATAGAGTTGCTATGGGAGTGCTTTCCATGGTGCTTTTGGTATCGTGCAAAGCTCCTGTGGTCATTTAATTGAGCTCAGATTTCCTTATATCCAAATAGTAATATTAAGAGCACATGAAAGGGTTACTGTAATGAACATGGGATTTTTTTATGCTCTCGGCCTATGCAGTTAATGAGTGCTGAGGAGCTTAGCTGGCAAGTATGACAGAGTCTTTTAAGGGCCACAGAAAGTTCTCTGCCGTGTCCTTTTCAGTAGTCAGCAAACATTGTCACCTTTGTAAGTAGTCGCATTATTAAGATGGTCCCTGTCATGGGCCAAGATAAGAATAAAATGTTAACAATTGGGAGAGGAGAAGAACTGAATGGCGAGCTGTAGGGATGGAGGAGCGAGGGGAAATAATTGTGCTAAAAATGGGCAACCTGCAGCTCCGATCAGAATGTCACTACTGTCAACCTTTCTGTCTCTAGGGTATTGTAGGAAAAGGGGAACGAGTGTGTGAAAGAAACAGGCGGGTGCTAGAGAGAGTAGGAGCAGAAACAGATTTTAACCCTGGCGGGCGTGTAAAATGGTAAAGAGGAAAAATATGCAGTCTCACATTTGAAACTAAAAGACAAATGGCCAGTATTAAACAAGGAATAGTAAAATATCCCTGTTGTCAATCATTTTATCAATTAAACAATTGAGCATGATAATAAAAGTTTTACCTGTCACAGTTATTTCTTTATGCTTTAAAACCACTTGAATGAACCTCTACACCCTTGCCTCATTTAGTGTACTGTATGTGGATCTATGAATATGCAAATTAGTCCCTGCCTTTACTCAATCACACAGCCCGGACCATAGATATGAATATGCAAATAAGTCCCCGCCTCTTTTGCACCACATTGGACCATAGATATATATGTAAATAGATGCTACATTGGACAGTTTTAGACATGTAACTGCTAAGTTCGGTTTTAAACAATGCATTCTTGAACTTTGTGTTTGCAGAACTAATCCTACGGTGGCCCTGAAGTGCAAACCACAACAACAAATTACTAAACAACAACAAATTAAAAAACACTGCAACAAATTAAAAAACAACAACAAATTAAAAAACACTACAGCAAATTAAAAAACACTACAACAAAATAAAAAACAAATACAAAATAAAAAACACAACAGCAAGTTAAAAAAGCACTACAGCAAATTGGAAAACACAATTACAAATTAAAAAACACTACAACAAATTAAAAACACAACTACAAATTAAAAAACACTACAACAAAATAAAAAACCATAACAAAATAAAAAAAACACAACAGCAAGTTGAAAAAAACTACAACAAATTAAAAAAACATAACAAAATAAAAACACAACAGCAAGTTAAAAAAACACTACAACAAATAAAAAAACACTACAACAAAATAAAAAACAACTACAAAATAAAAACACTACAACAAATTAAAAAACACAACTACAAATTAAAAAACACAACAACAAATTAAAAACACAACTACAAATTAAAAAACACAACTACATTAACCTACCGGAAGAGGTAGGTACCAGTGGGCAACATGAGACATCGCTGATTGGACGACACTGCAGTTCGGCTTTTGAACCGGAAGTTATCCATATATATGGTTTTAGCGCCAAGAGTCTACGCGGCAACCATACATAATATCTTTGACTTAAACTACTGATACACACGTTCAGCTGTGATGATTTGATTGGTTACAAGGAGATTTTTAAACCACGTCTTCAATTTAATTGAGAAAATACTCAGCAATGATGTTAAATAATAAATTTGCACGTGCCGTCTTTCAAAAACACCATAAGGCATCAATAATAAACCTGATTTTCCCCACAGGGAAAATTTAAGGTAAGTTTGCACAGAAAAATAACTTTTCAAAGGTTTACATGATTCTTAATACTGTATGGTGTAACCTCGTCGATCAGACTTTGCAAGAGGTATCCAAACATATACGCTTGTAGGCTTTTTCAGATCATGACTAAAGGTAGCCCCTCCCCAAAGAACACAGCATGGGTGCCCAGTGGGTGCCCTGGAAAACAACTCTCTATAGATTACAGTGGACTTCTCACAGAGCACACATTTGCTTTTCAAACATCACACCTTCAAGCAGCCATATGTCTGTTTCTTTCACCCTCTCCTCTCCACCTCTTAGCTCTGAGGACCCCAAAGCTCTTCACTAAACTGTATATGAAATGCTACATTTTATGACCAAAGACTCAGAATCTGGTCTTGTTTGATATCATTTGAAATGTCTCAGTGTCTCAAGTGGTACAATGGTCTCAGTCATATGACAACTTTTTTAAGCAAGGTTCTCTCAGACACCTCCCACCGTAGGCATGTAAGCCAATCAATCATGGGGTGCTGCCCACTGGGTCCACAAGATCCAATCACCACCAAATGCAATGCATTTGTTTGATTACAACTGTTTATGGATTTATGTTTTTGAACTGTGAATTGGCTTTTGAATTATGATCTTCCCACCTGGCTAATCAATTGTTATGTTTGGATCTATTCTGTGTTGCTACGAAAGTTATTGACATGACTAGTAAATTACGATGTATCCTTGTTACCGCAGTCCAAAGCGACATGTGTAGCCGAATGAACGTATGCAATACCAAGTAGGGCTATATCAGAATAACCAGACATTCATCCAAATTCTGTTATTGTTAAAAAATCAATCAATCCGATTTGTGTTATAAACAGCCAGATTTTATCTTTTGGAGTCGGATAAAACTACCTAAATTACGTAACGTCAAAACGTCATCAGTAAGCGCCGCACCGGAAAGGCCCTTCGTCATGACAATTGGTTTCCTCCATTGGGCCAACGGGTGGTCTTCCCTACAATCTTAACTGTATAATAAATATCAAGAATCTCAAAATATACCATTGGTTATTGATTATAATCTGTAATTTTTCATGTCTGTAGAAACCCACATCAAACTGTAATAGTATTTCTAAAACACCATCCTTCATTTACTGTATATACAGCCTCCACCCACAGTGCTCTGAAATGGCAAACGATTTGGTCAGAGTGCAAGATTTAAAATTCAAATAGGAATCAATAAGATGTGTTAAAGTCATGTTTGTACATCGGTTTATCTTTAAAGAAATCAGTGGGTCACTTTCTGATATAAAGCGTGACATTGCCTGTGGTAGGGTGGCATCCGTGCAGACAGGAGTCAGATGTGATTAAAGATCTCAAAGTGGACTCAAAACATTCACTATGTCTTTGTTCTAAATTTGAATGAACCCCCTTATGTCCTCTGATCAAAGCCTGTCAGACGGTTTGGGGGGGTCGTGATTTCGTTTGTGGCAAATCTAAATCAATACATTCAGCGCAATTATCGATGTTGCTCATCGTAAACTTTGTAAACTGTGGCCATGAACTTTTACAACTGTAGGCTGCTTTGCAAACAGGCTGTGAACGTATTAAAACAACTTGCTGATCTGAGCTAAATTAGCTGAATTTCATCTATATAAACAAAAATTGTCCAGATAGACAAAGTAAAATCGAATTTACATTTATCCATGTGGCTTTTGTCCAAACTACCTTTTTACTTTGTTTATAAATTGCATGACCTTTACTGTGATAATGCAATTTTCTACCAATTGAGTTAAAAGAACACCGTTTGGCAATACATGATGTGCATGTTAAGTCCATTTTTTGTAGTCTTTATACAAATAACAGAAATTATTTAAGTATTAAACACATTTTTAACTGTTCTGTTTGATTGGTCTTGTTTGGGCAAATTCTGTTTTTACTTTGAAGAAAACACGGTGTGGTACCGCAATACAGTAGTATCAGGCAGTTAAAACATGACACCATGGTACTGTCCTACAGTACAAACTATAATATTACTGTAGTTTGGAATTTGTTTTCATAATAATAATACCATGGTACTTATTAGGGTTATCTGGTAAAAGTAATCAGTTTAACAAGAATAGGACAAACGAGTATCATTTGTGTGTCTTAATTTGTTGTTACTTAAACATCCCAGAATTGGTTTGCATTAATCACACTATTATTACCACCCTTACCCCAAATGACTCCAGCTCATCAGCTTTATGCTGGTATATAAATCTTCTTGCTTGGAAATAAGAATAACTTTATAATAAGCAAAAGAACAGAATACATTTTAACTGCTTTTATCTGCAATATTTTTTTAATCCTTACACAGAGTGCTGCTAATAGCCAGTGTTTGAATATTTAAAGTACAAAAACTCTTTTATGGCTCCTGAACGTCTGCCAGTAGTGTAGTTACTGTAAAATGGTTAATGCATTGGTCTTTATCAGTCTGTATAGATGCTGTGTTGAATTAGTGTGGAATATATCTTCTGAATGAATTTAGTATAACAAAAGACACGTCTCTATTATGCACGCTGTCAATAGTCTCTGTGCTTCTGAGGAATACTTTATTACATTTGGCACTGCTCAGCTTTGCATTCATGTTATTATATCACTCCAAAGCCTGCTGAGCTATTATGTTCATCTGAATTTGCAATTAGAAGTATATTACAACTTGCAAAATTAAAACCAAAGGTTTCTTTTATCAACAGCTTTGATAAAATTAGACAATATTTCAACATCATGCTGTGCTCATATTGAGTATGAAAGCGTGGAATTTGGGTGAGATATTGCTTTTAGACAACAGACAAATGGACAATGGAAGGAATTTACATAAGCATATACATGCTTTCTTACTCCACAGATTCAGTCCTTCAGATTGACGGCAGAAGGTCTGAACATCATTAGCAACTTTTATTGCCTATAGTATGATCGGCATATGACAACAAAGTATCGCAAGACCATTTTGAAAGTAGTACTGTTGCTCTCGTGATACTTGTATATGCCCTTCACCAGGGGTCTCCAACCTTTTTGAGCAAGGGCTACCACAATGGATAAAACGATTTGGATGGCTACTTTTTGGATATGGTCTACTCAAAAAAATTTTGTTTGACTTGTTGATTTTAGTTTACTTGTTGATATGTTTTATCATTGTTTAAAATGTTAACACATAAAAGATGCCAAGCTAATATAAAATATGTAATAAATAAATATTAAAATTAAGGCTATTAATATCAACTCTTTCGCCGCCATTGACGAGATAACTCGTCAATTAAGAGAAAACACTTCCATGCCATTGACGAGAATTTCTCGCTTTCCCCAATACCGCTATTATCGACCAGTTGGCGCACTTCCCCAACTTATACAACCCGGAAGTAGCGCCTCACATGAAAGAGAAAGAACTTTTCACAAAGAACATTTTCTAGAAGGCATTAAACTTTCGTGAAAATCATGAAAAATGCTGGCGCTGGCTGGCAACTTTTTTAAATAACGCTGGCGGGGAAAGAGTTAAAGTGATTTGGAGGGCAACTATCAGACTCTGTGCAGGCAACAGTTATGCGCCCCAAGGTGGATCCGAAACCAGCCAATTAGAGCTCGGCCTCAGGTCACATGTTTTTACTCTTTTATTGACCTACATACACACTTGTTTGGGGTGCGCCCCAGACACACAAACATGACACACACAACAAACTCAGTTTTTATTTTTTTAAATAAATGATAATATGACTAACAGTGAAATAGTACAACTAAATGATTTTATTTTGTATTACTTTGCACTATATATTTAACTTTTTGGTAACATGTTAAAGTAGCTTTCTTCTCTGGGCAACTACGTGTGGCGGCGCCCCCTATTGACCAGCCGCCACTGCATCAAGCTACAAATTTCTTAGTCTCAGCCTCAGACGTCACGCCCACAGAATGTTGGCTAATCGTCTGATTTTTATCGTACACTTTCCTGGAAACCCTGTGGGAATGTCGAAGTCGTCTTTTGATTCGTTTGAAATAAACCGGATTTCCAGGAGACGCGAGTGTCGCGATTAGTTTCGGTCCCTAGAAAACAAAGCTCTGACGTTCCATTGAGGAAGAGAATCAGTCGTGTTCACGTGGATAATAATGACCAGTTATCGTGATCAGCTAAACATTGGATTCTCAAAAATATGCAAAGTTCGCGGCATAGACTTACTAAAAGACGTCCAAGAGTTTTGCTTGAGGCAGTTAGTGGAGTCAAAAAGTTAGGTTCTCCTGAATTCCTTGTAGGTGTTACAAAGTGGAGAGATATGCTTCAAACAGATGTTTAACGGGAGCGTCTCATTGGTGTGGCTGTTGATGAAGTGCACAACTTTGTTTTTTTAGATGCTATTCGGTTGTGGCTGGTTTTTTCAATAACTGACTTGTTGTCAGCCAGCTCGTTGTTGTGGGGAGTCCGAAACATGACACTAGATGAAACAAACTGTGATTGGTTGTTTGACATGTCGGTCAAACAGCCTTGTGGGGGGGCTTTCTCCAGTAAAAGCAGCAAAAAACCCTAGACCTTCAGTATTGAAGGTCTGGCCACGCGAGACTACAAATTTCTTTACATTTGCTAAAATAACGAAGCTTGATGGTGGCCTTAGACTTTTGTACAGTACTTTACATTATGAAAAACTTTGCATATCAGTGAATCAGCCTATAACGCTGTTATGAAAAAACATAAAAACACCAATCTTTAACTAATGATTATAGTCCTTTTTTAAGACACATTCTGTGTCAAGCAGCGTTAACGCAGCACTAATAACCTTTGCCATTTAGTTTGCAAAATTTCCTTCAAGTGTCATCGTAATAGTTGTGCGTTAACTTGAATTCCCTTGAAAAGCCTCCACTGAGTAAAACCGAGCCACACTGTGGAGGACTGTGTCAAAACATGTCACCATGTAAGGCAGACTGGTAAATCAGTGAGCAAAAAGTCCTCGGCACAATCTCCACTGTCTGCTAGGAATACATCACCTTGTGGGTGGAATGGATGCACCGCTCTGCTGAAAAGGTAACAGCCGGCTTCACATTTGTCAAGCATATCATTTATCGTCTCCGAGCGGCGTTGATGCAGAGGAGGACTGTTTTCTTGTGAGAGGATCTGACATCAGCACCGTAGGGGGAAAAATTATGGAGAAAAGTTTATGCCTTTTAGTCACCATGCCGTCATTCAGCATTCAGTTTCCATGAATATTTTTTCTTGCTTGTTTGAGGAACTCGAAGAGAGCAGCACACTTTTTTGTCATTAATAAAACCGATTGGATCAGTGTGGATTGAAGTATGTTGCCCTGCAAAGGCTAAACGCGATAATTACGCCAACACAGAAACTCAGAATGAAAATGATGGTGTTTATACTTAATATACTGGAATTTTCACTTTTTACAGTTTTCTGCATCTGATCAAAGTTTTACTTAAATATGTAGTCACTGTGCATGCCCTTTTTATTTTCTCTGCATTTACATATTCTGTTTATGACTCTTTGTAGGCCCACAGTTAAAGTTTGCAAACTGTTTTGGATGTAAATGACTATAGATGTGCCATGCTATTGTAGTTGTGATGGGTTCATTTGTGTCTCCACACAGGAGTGAGCTGTGTAGACGAGTATGATGAGGTAGCTGCTGTGTCGGAGTGTCTGAGGTGGGCCGGGCCGATGCCGTCACGCTTCAGGAGCTGTTGGGTGCCCTGCAGGGATGACTGCATCTTTAGCGCCTGGTCCCAATTCACAGAGTGCTCCGGCTGTGGGAGCCGACGAACCCGTAAACGCACCCTGACAGGTGAGAAACTGCTGAGAGGTAACGTACAAAGGCACTATTAATTACATTAATGGGCAAAAACTGTGAGATGATGTAGCATAGTGATTAAAGATGTGGGTGGTGCCCAAAAGGTTATAGGTCTGCAGAGAGGCCAGTCTTGAAGCCATTAAGCAAACCACTTAACTCTGGGGTGAGTTTAACTTTTGTAAGTAAGAGGGCTGTAACTTTTGGAAGAAGTTACAGTTTATAAAAGCATCTTTAAGCAGTACTTACAGAGTGTAGAGAATATTGACCTAAAATACATTCACACAAATACATGAACTCTAAAAAAAAAATGCTGGGTTGTTTCAACCCATGGTTGGGTAAAATATGGGCAAATCCAACTGTTGGGTTAAAATTAAATGAGTGCTGGGCTCATTCAACCTCAAATGCTGGTTTGTTTCAACCTGTTGTTGGGTAGATTTGTACCTTTTCTAGGTTAATTTTACGGTTGTTTTGTCTATTTGAGCCAGAAATCTTTCCAAAACAACACATCCTTTTTAGTGTGTAGAAGGAAATGGAGAAATAGTCAGAGTGCAGGTGAAGTGCATCATTTTTTTTGTGGCAGCAGACAAAATAACCTCCAAACATACTTGCTGCCCCATTTGCCCTCATGTTTTCCCTTTGTCTGCCATTGTACAGTACAGACATAAAGGTTGTCCTGTCCAACACTTGCTATGGGTTGTACTGTACTTATAATTGTACACTTTTATAGTGTACAATTGAATGCAATAGGATGACGTATTTTCAATTTTGCACTTGACCTTAAACATACTGCCATTTCATTTTTTGTACAGAAGCATACTGAAGGACAAACAAATACCCTAAAGCAGAGGTCTTCAACCTTTTTCAGGTCATGGTCCCTAAATAAAAAAAAGAGCAGGCACCTCCAGTATACATCAATTTAAGCCTGGATTTATATACTCTGTTATGATGGTTTTGTTACAAAGATATGCAATTAACTGAATAGATTTTAACAACAAATTTTATACATTTATTTGTGTCCATGGCACGAAATTGAGCTTTTTTCCATGCCTTGAGCACGGATGTCTTTTTCGTGTCACTCAGCACGAATTTCTATAAAAAGTTTTTCATGTACGTGGCACAACTTTCTTTTATGTGTCATTTTATGTATTGTTTTATCATTTTTTTCTATTTTTAAATCATTGTTGCTTGGGATTAGATTTCGGGTTTGGGTTGTGATGTACTTTTATGTATTGGTTTCTACGTGGTTTTCTTTTGCTTTTAAAACTATTCTCGCCTGGAGTTGGGGTAAGAGTTGGGGTTTGAGTATAAAAATGTAACAGAAAGTGATTCTAACCCCAACCCCAAGCGACAATGGTAAGAAAATAGGAAAAAACTATGAGAAAACAATGCATAAAATGACATGAAAAAGAAAGTCGTGCCATGGACACGAAAAACTATTGGAAGAGTTTCTTTGCAAAATGAGATATTTTTTATTTTTCAGAAATCTCGTTTTTTGGTTGTGCATTCCAATTAATATCAATTCAACTGCAGTTGGTTTGTTTTGATTTAAATCTTCATAACTTAAAAAACAAAATAATAACATGATAACATAATAATAAACATGTTTTGACAAAAATGTTAAAAACAAATTTATCTCGTTTTGCAATGAAACTCTTCATTTATAGAAATTTGTGCGAGTGACATGAAAAAGACATTCATGCTCAAGGCACGAAAAAAGCTGAATTTTGTGCCATGGACACAAATAAATTAGTCACATTTTTTGTTACTACAACACGACTTTCCGTGAGATCAGTCTGGATTTAAAACTGGCAATGTTATGCTTTTCATTTTAATTAAGTTTCAGTTTTTATTACTAGCCTAAAATGCATTTTTATATCTGATTTTAACTTTTCCAAAAAAAATAAAAAATAATTGAAGCCCCCTGGTTAAAAACCCAAGGGACCCTGAACTCCCTGTTGAAGGCACATGCCTTAAAGTTTTAGTTTTATAGGTGTAAATATGTTGATGAGTGCAAGCATTTTCTACTAATACAGTAGCTTCATGCCTTCATTTATTACACTAAGTAGGGTTTTTGTCTTGTGAATTTAAGAATGTAAGTCTGCTAAATCCTCCTACCAAGTCGAAAATCTGTTTAAATCCTGACAAGTGCAGACACAAATTAGTTAGATTTTTGAATACTTAGGTAGTGAATTCTTCGGTGACTACTGTCAAATGATTCCTGGAATGTCACAGTTGTGAAATATCATTAAAATATAGTACGCTATCAGTCAGGTATATTCCTCAGTGTTGAAATAAATTTGGAAATAGCTGTAATTTTAAGCCAAGTTGGAGGAAAATTCAAATTCATTGTTTTATTAACTGTCCTCTATATTTTATCTTTTCTCCTCCTGTTAATGCAAAAACCCAAGTTATTTTGACAGTGTCTATCATTAGATATCAGAGGTGTGCTGTGAACTTTGTGAACAGGCAGATTTCGAGCTGTATATTATAGAATTACTGCAGTGCTTTATGCTTTACTTAGTTTGTTCCTGTGAAAATCACCACTGGCTCTCATTAACACTCCACACATCTGACGACACGACATGTTCTCCGCATCAGATAAAACTTTCAAAGGCCCTTTTCACCTGATGCGTCTGACTTCAAAGGAGATCAAATCCTAATATGTCAAATTTTATCCTAAAAACAGGAATTAATGCTAAAAAAAATTGCAAGGTAAGGGTGATCGTGACACTTGCTTAATTGAATGCACAATATCCAGCAGATGTTGGTTTCTGGAGGTGTCATCAATAATGAATTGTGTGTGTGTGTGTGTGTGTTATACATATGCACACATAGGCACACACACAGAGGGTAAAAGCAGGAAACAGATTGTCAGTAAGGCTGCAGTGCATTGAAGAAGATTCACACCGTAGAGATGTTTTCTATCACTGGTCGTCTCTGAACACCAAAAACAGATGGAGGCTGGCAAACACTCAGCAGGCAGTCTTCTGGACACCAGTCAGAGAGTGAATTTCTTTTTCCTTCCACCTCTCTGACAATGCCCATCACTCTCTCGCTCTCTTTCCCTCGCTCTTAACTTTGCTCTTTTTTGTAATAGATTGTATTTTTGACTTTTTGGTGGTTTTATTTGTATTTTTGAGTCAGCACACTGTTGCTCCCAAATACATCAAGTCATCAACAAACCAGGATTTATTTGATAGCCATAAAGTAACTGGGGTGAATTTGTTTCTTTCAACCAATCAAATACACTGATCTGCATTTACTTTTTGGCATTTATCAGATGCTTTTATTCAAAGCGACTTACAAAACAATAAAAAAACAATAAAGTGATTCATCTTAGGGAGTCATAGTATAAGAAGTTCTTTGAAGTTTCAACAATTTTTAGAAGCAGTCAATGTACAAATATGGATTAAGACATTGAATAATTTTCAGTAATGTACGTCTATCGTTCATGAACACAATAGTTTCATGTCACTTGGTCAAAGTAAATGTACTTTAAAGAGCACAAAATAGTACAAATAAGGATTTTTTTTCTAGAATTACTTTAAAGCATCCATAACACAGGCTGTTTCTGCATTTCTGATGTTAATCTTGAGTACCTATAGAGAAGTATTACATCCTGCATATTTCCAAAGAGTCTTTAGTTTTATCAGATTTATAAAAGACAGATCAGTTTTACAGAACTTTTCCGATAACATACCAAAAAATGCGGAAGGAGGAGTTACTAGCTGCGGGAGGAGCGAGTCCGAGTCATCACTTTATACAACACTGACTGGATAATTTATGATTCACTAAATGTTCGTGTCGTTTATATAATATGCACTTACGCACCTATTTCCAACATAACAAAAGTCTGTCTTACCGCATGCAACTCATTACCCGGTTGGGACTTTTCAATGAAATCCAGCGTTAAATAAACACACATGCAAAACTTTTTTCCATAATGCTGGCTTTCTTCTCCTTACATCCAAAAACACACTTGTTCTTTCATGCCATGGTTGAGTTGCATGAAGTGATGCCTGTGACTTAGCACCCTAGGTTCTCGCTCACGCTGATTGACGTGTGGGCATGTTTTTCCGGGGAAAGTGCCCATAAAAAGAAGTGATACATATGGCTTACCCCTGAAACATCAGCTGGTATTCAAAAAAACTTTCAGAAACTTGTAAAAACCCTGGCAAAGTGCATTCGGCACAGAAAAACTCGGTAACACGTCCAACTGCTTTTTTGACACTTTGCCTATGTTTAGCATGAGGAAACAACTCTATAACTGTGTTAATAAGTCAGAATGCTTGAAATAACATTGATCCACCCCTTTAATATGTATAGAAAGCATGGCAATGTCAGCATTATATCATATTGCAATAACGGAATGGAGTGACTGTCCAGACAAAAATACTGTAATAAAATGTAATATTGTTTGTAATAATGGATAATGAGCTCTTGACTATTTATTTATTTATTTATTTATTGACACTGAATGCACACATCCATGGTATTGTGTTTTTGGCCACTTGCATTCATTTTCAATAATAAAAAATATATATTTGCGGTATATATGACAGTATATATGATCAGCTACTGGGACTGTATAGTACATTATTCTGTTTTATTATTGAGCTTCTTTATTGACTTCTGTATAGACTGAGCAGCTGGAAATGAAAACACATTTGATTAAACAAAAGAAAATATATTCTTAAAAACAAACTGAATCATAATGATGACCTTTCATCATCATAGTCTTTAAATCTGAGCTATCAGCAAACCACATTGATTTCACAGCAGAACCCTTGCATATTCTAAACCCATGACATAAAAAATCAATTGTTCCAGCTGTCGGTCAGCTGTTTTGGGGCATTTGCATGCCCCTACCTAATTGTCCAGGTTTGATATGTGATTGTCCTTGACAGGTCTGAGGATCATATTGAACATTGGTCTGACACCATGTCTGTAAGAAGCAGTTCTCATCACAGACAGATCCTTTCATTTATAACCTAATAATCTTCATCATGTCTAATGGACATGACTAATTTGAAATGTTCCAGGAAGTGAAGTGTGCAAAGAGGAGCTAATAGCCTCTTAAACAGAATCCTTTATGATGTGAAATCTATTCATTTCTCTGCTCATTAGATAAATTAGATGTATACGGTCCACTGAACATGATAGTGGTGTTGCTCTGTGTTTGTATATAAGTGAATTAGAAAATTGTAGAGAGAGAGAGAAAAGGAGATGCTCTTGTCAAATGTCAAAAGATTGTGTCATCCACAACAAAGTCAATGCTGATATTCGCCTCTCACAGTACTGAGCTACCATTATTTAGGGCAACAGGTTTTCTCAAAAATAAGAATTGTGTCATCATTTATTCGTGGTCATGACATTTTAAACCTGTAATTTCTTCTACAACAAAATTCGATTTTTTTAATAATATTTTAGCTGCTCTTTCCATGCAAAAACATGAAATGCACTGTAAAAAATACTTTGCTGCCTTACATTTTTTGTTGAATCAACTCGGATTTACAATTATTTCAACTTTCTATTATTTATCTTGACTAGAGTTGAGTTGTTACACCTACAGGTGAGTTGTTAAAACTTATTCAATTAAGTTGACTTTTCTCAACTATATTTTATAAGTTGTGACAACTCATCTCTGTTGACATGACTTGTAAATCGGAGTTTATATAACAAAAAGGCAGCAAAGTATTTTTTACAGTGTGAGGAAAAAAGCTTTCAAGCTTCAGCAAGATACCAAAAACTGCCACAAAAGTATAAAAGATTCTGAGAACGGCACTTAACTTTGAGAAAATAATTTGAAAAATGTATGAAAACTTAAACAAGAGACCTCGCATTGGTATTTAAGCCACTAAATATTGACACCTTAGATATCAGACCGCATACAACTCTTCACTGGATCTGGGCCAAAGGCAGCAGGTCCTGAAAGGATCCGGTGTGGATCTGTTCCGGTTAAAAAATTCATACCTGGACCCTTGCCGGCAACTACAACAGACACTATTTTTGAACCTATAAAAATGTGTTTGGGAAAGTTTTATATTGTTATAAACCAAACAGATTGTCTATATGATTTAAAAAGGAAGCATTCAAGTGAACTACTAAACAGTAGCGAACTTGAAGCAAAAATACATTTCAGCAAATGCTTATTGCTTTAATGTAGAGAGTTCCTCTTCAGCCATTTCACGCTGTTATATTTATAATAGTCTAGTTCATTGTTCCCAGTTTACATTTATGATCTTATAGTCCATTTAAAAAAAAATCGTATAACTGACTGTATTCTTCAAAAAAACACCAAATAACTTAACTTCCCTTACCTTTAGCTGTTCAGTGTGCGATCAATTAATTAAAAATTAATATGACGTAAATTTTTAAAAGTGTGCAAGGTCCATGCACGTCCTCCGCTAGCAACACAGAAATAGAAATAAGCGCAATCGGCTAAACAAGCATTAAATATTAATATGATGTTGATTTTAATGTTTTTATTAATTTATATTCACGAAACTTGTTAACAAAACATCGATTAAAATTAAGAGACAAATTATATGAAACGAAAGTAATTTTAAAGTAGCAAACAAAACTTAAATTAAAGTCGAAAATAATGTCTAACCCATTACAATTCTCCCTTCACATTGGCCTTTACAACGCCCTATATGGCGTTTAAAATTACAGTATATCCTTTGTAATAAGCTAAATTTAAACAAGACACAAACAACATTACAACAATATTCAAACCCAACAATACTCAAACATAAATATAAAACAGACATTATCTATAAGGATACATGTTAAAACAAAACGTTTATAATAGCTGGTTGGTAGATGTTTACTATTTTTGGCAAAACCTCCGTTGCAAACCTCCATTTACCTGAATAAAAATTCTTTTTGAAAATGATGTCACGTTAACATCAGCTGTTTGTTTACATAAGACTCTGTCTTTGTTCATTTACACTGCAGCGCAACGTCTAAGTTCCCAAACTAAAACAGGGTCTGCAGCTTGGCGAACAAATCCGTTTATGAGGGTCGAAAACGGTGCTGTAGTGTAAATGAAAGGCGTAAACATAGCAAAAGTACACTGTAAAAAAATTCTGTAGAAATTACAGTATTACTGGGTATTACTGGCAACTAGCTGCCAGTAACTTACCGTAGATTTTACATTTATGTTATTTACTAGTAACATTTTGTTCAAAGTTAAATGAACATGAAACATTTTTAGACTTTATCTTCTACTGTAAGTTACCTGCAACCAGCTGCAAAATTACAGCAAATTTTTTACAGTGTAATGCGTTTTAAAGGATAAACGCATTAATGTAGACATAGCCTATGATAATAATAATAACTATCGCCAATTATTGTCATGAAAGCCTGCTATCGGCAACATGTCTGACGAACGGCAATACACAATGCTTTCGTCTGTCGGCACAACCCTATTTGAACTGGTTTTATGTGATTTTGTCTCTTTGTCAAAGCAAGAAAGCTCCAGTCCCCATTCACTGTTACTTTATGGAGAACCAGCACCAGGACATTCTTCAAAAAATCTATTTTCAGTTCAAAGTAAAGGAGAAAAGATATATTTTAAGGCTTGGAATAACAGTAGGATGAGTAAGTTATTTCTTTGAAAGTGTTAACCGAATGAAATGTTTAAGGTAAACACAGTTTTTCTGTGAGTCTTGCGCTTGTCGCTTTCAATTCAAATATATTTATATTTCAGTCTACTCTCTATAGTTCAGTAATGATTCCCCGGGGATGTTGGTAGTGGCACTTAGCAAGCCACAGCTGACAGCAGAATGAATAATAGTCCCAGTTATCTATACATCATTAATGTTTTAATAGTTTTCAAAGACAGCTATATTACACACTTGAGCTCCCAGAGTGCAGTCTGGAGTCTCATGTGACTGCAAAAGAGCTGTTTATCTGAGTGGCACCTACAAATTCACATGACTGATCACTCTTTCTTTTATCTGAATCTCAGTGTTTCGTTCTATTTTCAGGTCGAAGCAGAAAACAAGAGCGTTGTCAGAAAGAAAGCTTGTACCCTTTGGTGGAGTCTGAGCCGTGTCCTTGTGATGAGTTTGTTTCCCGACCATATGGTAACTGGTCGTCTTGCATCCTGTCGGAGACTCCGGCGCAAGGATCTCTCCAGGGTTGGAGAGGTCGGAGAGAGACACGCGACTGCGGTCAGGGTTTGCGTTTCCGAGCTATTGCCTGTTTCGACCGGGAAAACCAACTGGTTAACCCAGACCTCTGCAGCGAAACAGGTTTGTCTACTCATTTTAAAATCTCACTCTCTCTCTCTGTGAAGAGCTCCTGTAAGTAATTCTTCCTCCACTGGGAAGATGAGTGGTCATTACTCAAAGAAAAAGCTGTGGGGTGCCCTGAACTGTCAGTGTAAATTAGATAGGGGTCTCAGCATAGGCACCTGGTGCTTCTTATAACATTGTTAGCATGCTCCTGAATGGCAGGGACTTGGCCACTCTTATTATTCAACATGTTCTTTTTCGCAGGTTTGGTGGAAGGGGTGTGCCACGTGCCCTGCCCTCTGGACTGCAAACTGAGCGACTGGTCCACGTGGTCGGCCTGCAGCGCCTCCTGTGGCAGTGGGCTGAAAATCAGGTCTAAGTGGCTACGCGAAAAACCGTTCAACGGCGGCCGTCCGTGCCCCAAATTAGACCTGAAGAATCAGGTGAGATTCGCCGTCCTGAATAAGAAACAAGATCACGAATACAGTGGCACTTCTTCTGCCATATGGTGAATCGACACTGAGAATAAAATAATGAGTCTGTGATCACAGAGATCATAATTTAGATAATCGCTTATGTAAACTGTTTCATTTAAGGCATTTTATAAATGCATTTTTTAAAAGCCTGAAATATCCCCGATGGAATAGATTTAAGCAGCCTAAAGATACATTTTGCATTTCGAGTACGGATATCATTCAACTCATTACCATTTTACTGACTAATGCATGCCTCATCATTAAATGCAGTTAACAACATGTACTTCAGCCTTTAAGCTAAAGTATAAGCAAACACAAGTAAATCTCTCTTAAAGATAGATGACACATAGATGCTAATAAGTGTCTGTGTAAATACTGCTTTTTATTGCTGTGAATTTTTCATCAAAAAACAATAACGTTAGACGTCTTCTCCTAATCTCGCTTCCATGCATCCATGCATCCATCATTAGCTAGACAGTTTTGTAATGTTATGTTAAATGTTGTGTGGAACTGAAGTCGAATCTCACCAAAGTGCATAGTGGCTACATATGGTTAAGTCTCAGTTATAGAAATAGTTAATGGATAGTTAGCAATTTGGGTTTTGCATGAAAAGGTATTTTTTGGGGTAATTTCAAAAATAAAATTAAACCTATAGTAAGTAAGGCTCATTCGTCTTGGAGAATATTTGTGACAGCTTGCTCCCAGATGGGTCATGTTTAAAGAAATATTATAATATAAATGTGCTGCGTGTGCTAGAATAGGATTTAGAGGACACACCGGTTTCTAGAGGTCGGTATGCAGATGATGTAGCGTGCTTGAAAAATATTCAAATGCGTTCTTTTGTGGCCGCGTGTACAGATGGTTAAGTGCCTACTAGTAACTTTTATGGACCCACTGTTTAACAGGGCTCAAAATACCCCTCAGCTGAGAGCAGAGTTTGCCTTGGCTAATATCTCCTCCTATCTTCTGGGGAGATGAACTCTCACTGTTAACATTTTGCAAACGGCCGCTCTGTGGACGTGGCAGACGGACTGTACAGCTGGTGGTTTGTGACCCGGCCACCTATCTGAAGGTGTGGAGGTGGACATTATTCATGAGCATAGTAGAAAGTCACCAGCAAAGCCACAGTAGAGACCGCGTGCGTGTCTGGAGGATTTTAATACTTTGGGTTTGCTCTTTAACTTAGAGTTCTCAGATGAGTTTAATAAGAAATTCAATGTGAAGAGTTCAGATGCAAAACCCTCTAAGTGCGTCTTGTTTTCTTGTAAATTAGCATTTTTTATCAGGCTCTTATGTTTAGGTTCATTAATTTTACCTTAGTGGCAATGAAAAGGTTAAAGGCCCACTGAAGTGCCTTGGAATGTTTAGCAATATTATCTAAAACAGACGTCTCCAACGTGATGCCCGCCAAAGGAATTGTAATATTTATTTATTACATATTTTTTTATATTAGCTTGGCTTGGACTGCGTATCGGAACATTTTAAGCAAACTAAAACATACAAACAAGTAAAATAAAATGAACAAGTAAAACAAAAAAGTTTTGAGTATTCCAAATTGTTTTATCCATTGTGGTAGCCCTTGCCCACAAAAAGGTTGGAGACGCCTGATCTAAAACAACAGAACTATCAAGAAGACCCTCCTCCTTTTCTAAAATAACCAATAGTGTTTCATTTATTGTGCAATCCAGCACAGACGTACTGTAACAAAACATATGAAGTGTGGGGTGATGTCATAAAAATGATAGACTTTTTTAGGGCATGTGGTGCCAAACTGTACTGTATATTTTCTGTATGAGAATTTTGTCAGTCTTTTGGACCATACAAGTGTATATTTTTTTCTTAACGTATTTATAATAATTAAAATTTTATGGGGGCTTTAATAGTGAAATGTCACTTTATTTTTCCAAATGTCACTTTAGTCATTTCATTGGTATTTAAGAAATTTGACTGTTTTTCTCTGTAAAATGCTCTAATGCTGCGTACACATCAAATGCGAAGCATCTCGTTCCTTACTCTAGATTAAAGCAACACCAAAGAGGTTTTTTTACCTTAAAATAACGTTTCCAAAAAAGTTTCAGTGGTTCATCCACTCAAAACAGAGTGAACGGCACTTTCACATTCGCTTTGCAGCCCTCTATCGGCCAAAAACGCACTAAAGAAGTTTCCAACCGTCGGGTAGTGGTCCTGTAGTTCGAGTGAAAACTACAAAAATTTGCTTTACGGCAGACCTACAATCCAATCAGAGTCAGCTATGCTGCAGTATTTACGACAGTGGTAATGAACAATTGCGCTTCTAACCTGTAGGGGGAGCAAAGAGCAATAAGTCTTTAGTGTTGCTTTAATCGCTGGATTTAACTTTGTCATGCAAATTATTGCTTAAGTTGAATATTTTGCGCAGACACGTTTGAGGCGAATAAAGGTGTGTGTTTTTGCTGCAATCGGCTGCCCAATTTGCCTCATTTGCATTGCCCTATGCAAGTTTATGCCTATTTGCTTCTTTGCATTGAATTGGTATGTAATCTAGTCAAGCAAATTGTTGAATTCGCCTTTGGTGTGTACTGTACACCCCATAAGTACATGCACAATTCTTAAAAAGTCTCCAGTCTTTTTAAGGCTCTTAATATATTTGGTTAACCTCCTTTTACCAGGTAAAAAACCTCTTGCACCTTGACATGTGCACGTCGTTGTTCATTCAATTCTTCTTTCATGCACTGCTGAGGACTTTGCTGGTATTTCTGAATGACCTGAGGCTGGATTAAACTGATTTGAAGTGAAAGTGTTTCATGAACGTATAATACTTGCCAAGAGCATTCGGTTATGGCAAGGAGATGGCATTAAGCAGCATTTGCATTTGAGCTCCTCAAATCTGTAAGTTTTAATTGTAGACCTTGCAAAAATAAGGTATTTTATGAAGCTTTTTCATTGCATAGTACCCACAGTTTGGGTCAGCTTACTTTTGTGAGCTTTTCCACTGGATGCAGTATGTAGTACTCGATACTTTTTTTAAAGTACCACATCGGTCGGGTTGCAAGTGACTGATACCAAAACGTGAAGCAAAAACGCCGTAGATCACTGATTGGTCTGAGAGAATCGTCACTTCCAGCGTCATCGCTATAATGTAAAAGATTAGCTTTACCTTCATGCTAGCTTGCGCTGTCTCGAGCAAACCTGTTGTCATCTGTGCTCTGCTATAAGTTCCCAAACTCCATTTTAGTAATGAAAACATCCACAGGTTGAGAATCAGGAACACAGTAACAGTCTTTTTCCAGACTTGCAGTTCGCATATATGCTTAAATGCAACTTCAATGAGGCTCAGCGGAGCGCATCAACTGACACCACGGGTGTTTGTACAGAAACTGTCATGTGAGACAAACGCGATGTCCAAACATCTATTTGTGGTGGGCAATTTTAATTTTGGGACTGACAAATAAATAAATAAACGACACGCCTATAATCCCTCCCACTCCAAAGTGTTACTAAACTTGATGG
Organism: Misgurnus anguillicaudatus; assembly: GCF_027580225.2. Classification (NCBI taxonomy): domain Eukaryota; kingdom Metazoa; phylum Chordata; class Actinopteri; order Cypriniformes; family Cobitidae; genus Misgurnus; species Misgurnus anguillicaudatus. The sequence goes on from NC_073353.2 coordinate 17,561,691, forward strand.
AAAAGCTAACCAAGCCAAAGTGAGGTGAGCTGACCCGACCTGACCGAAACCATGGGGTACTATGCAATGAAAAAGCGCCATTAGGAGGCATTGGGGCAGGAACATTTAAGAACCTGATCAGAGATGTTTGCAGATCAGAGTAGCAAGCATGATGCAAGACTGGCGTGTTTATTAGGTTATGTATGCTGTCAGTATCCTAAATAAGGTTTCAATACTGTCACGTCAACAACTTCAGATCAAATCGTCTTTGATGTCATGGTCCCTTTAAAGTAAATTGTTAGAAGCAGAAGCAGGCAAAGAAAATTTGTTAACACGCCACGTTTCTCGTGAGATTTACCTTGTTATGTGTCTTTGATAATCTGTCCGTGGCTGTCTGTCCTCTACCTTCAACAAGCAATTCTCACTTTCCCCAGTGTGGGCTTTCACTGTTGGAGTCAAAGAGCAGGGCAGCACTCTGCATTCATTCATTATTTAGACTTTCAGGTATTACAGACTTGGAGAGGCCTGTCACAATCACTAGATCATTCCAGATCCCTCTCCGACTAGTTTAACAGCTGACTTTCTACAAGACCTGGGCTGTCTTTCAACCACTTACCTATTGATCGACTGTCTAAGCCTCTCGGCCTGTCCAGAGCTTTCTTTCAGTCTGTCTATGCTGAACTCTGAATGCGTTGTATCCATCCTTCCTGCTTCACGGTATCTCAAAAGCCGCAAGCCAAATGTTTGGGATGTCTGAATGTGTAGTATTCATGATCCAGTAGGTGAACAGTAAACGGATGACTTGTTACATCTGCTGAAGTGTGTGCAACCAGTGGACGCTTTGCTATCCCATAAGGTAATAGGAAGTGAAGTGCAATCAGGTTTAAAAAGTTGGGGGAAAAGATGTGATCCGGGTGTCTTGTGGTAAAATTGTTTAAATTACGTGAGTGAGAATTGTTATTATAAATGTATTGCTGAAATACTTTACTAAGACTTTTTTACAGTGATTTACACTGCGAAGACTGTTCTTAGTATTTTTGTCTTGTTTTCAGTAAAATTATCTAAAAATGCTTAAATTAAGATGCTTTTTCTCGACCCAACAAAATAAGTCTAGTTTTTAGACCAGAAATATCAAATTTAAGTGATTTTGTGCATAAAACAAGCAAAAAAATCTGCCAATGGGGTAAACAATTTTTTCTTGAATTTAGTGTTTAATAAAAAATTTCAAGATTTTTTGCTTACCCCATTGGCAGACTTTTTGCTTGTTTTATGCACAAAATCACTTAAAGACACAATATGCAGTTATTTTACCTTAATACAACAGCTTCAAAGTTATTTCGGTGGTAAACAAAGTCATAGTAGGGCGAATCATCCTCCTGTTGAAGCTCGGGGAGGACGCCGCTAGAAAAACCAACAATGCAAGCTTGACAGAAGCGCCCCTGACAAATCTAGCGAGAATCACGACTTGCTTTACACCAACGACGTCACACACGTAAGGCTTGTTTGACTTCATGCGCCGCTGCAACAACCGACCGCCGGATGACATCAAAGTACCGCGAGAATGATCCGAGACGGCACTTTGACGTCGTCCGGCTGTCGGTTCTTGCAGTGCCGCATGAAGTCGATCAAGCCTATAACAACAACTGCACGCTCGAATTTGAGACGTGAGGCTAAACGATTTAAAAGTTAAGAAAGCGCATTCGGAAGAGAGAAGGAAAAGAGAATCTGACAGCGTTAGAAACCGGACAAGAGTCCCACTTGGTCAGGCTTTTACTCGAAGGCGTGAGCTTAAAGACAGCACTGGATGGGATGCTGATCTGGCGATCTTGTTGATGGACTAGTAAATAAATCTCTTATTTGTAAACTTGTTTGCGGTCTATGTTGTATGTTGTTGTGCTTGCTTGTAGTATGTCATGCGATTATCATGACAACAGTTGTCAATATCTCACATAATTATCAGGACATAAATAAGCCTAGAGGTTGTAATAGTGTAAAAATGCAAAGAGCGCCTTTAAACTTAATATTTTTGATTAAAAAACTAGACTTATTTTCTTGGGTCGTTTTGCTCATCAAGAAAAAGCATATTAATTTAAGAATTTTTAGATATAAGGAGGGTGCGTTTGCATTAGCGGTTTTAACTGAATTGCCAGTTAGCGTACTTTTTGATAATACAATTTTGATAACTTATTTTATTTACGTGACGTTTTTATCATTCAAATTTGCGTTACACTGACTTTAAAAGCCTTAGTAATTCATAGGGCTGTGACGATTAATCGTGCGAATGCGCATTTTCTCAATGAATGAATTTTAATGAATTACGGTAAAATGACAGCACATCCAAAAGCCAGAGGGCGCTCTCGTGCAGAAACTTTGTTTGTGCCGCAGAAGTAGTACCATTACAAACGCTATTGCAGGAAATATCTAGAGGCATATTTATATAGCTGTTCTTCAAATTGTTTCAGAATATTTAATATAGAATATTATATAGAAAATCTAGAATATTTTGAATGATTATGTTTGACGAGTGTTGCTTTTTTAAATGTACATTATTAACGACTCACACTCGTAACGATTTTATATTGATAAAGATCACAGAACCAACATATGCACAAGCTGTGCATAAAACACAGAATCATAGCAATTCAAAATTGATTACAGACAGGTATTTTTCATGGGAAACGCGATGTATCCTCACAATTCTAGTCATTTGATGACTTGTTGTTGCAGTACAATGGCAACATGATGTACATTAGTTCATACTTCATACTGTACTTCATCAATGGCTGAGAAGTTCAGTTCAAGACATTTTACAATTGATTGAATTTTTATTCAAAGTGACAATTCTGTTATTTAAACCCAATCCCTTATTGTCGCTCTGCCCGTTCAAATTACCAAAAACATCAAAAAGTACACAGGAACCCCAAAGCCTCTTCTGTTTCTGATGTCCCATAAACATGTAACGTTCCATCTCATTATGTGGATAAATGGTGATGATTCTCATCGAGTCTTTGCCCTGTGATCATCCGCAGTCAGCCGTGCTGATGGGAAACAAAATGATGCGCGACCTTCTCCAGATGTTTCTTCTTGCACGGTTCCTAACAGTGAGTCACTCGACTGAGATGAGATTGATATTCTTATCTCGCCCGCTCTTCCTGTGCCGATGATCATCTGCTGTGACTGTAGCAGGAAGGAGTTTGACGCGAAGGGAGATGTCGTCCTTTCAATGTGCTTTACTGCTGGTCTGTGCATTGACTGGACACATAGCGTCTTATGCCCTGCTAGCAAGAATCCAGATGTTTTTTGTAGCAATAGTTAATGACAAAATGAACTATTTCATATTTTGCAAACACCCTCATTTCATTCGTAACATGGCCAAATTAAACTGTATTTTACATTATGGTGCAGGTTTATTTTTGAGATTACATTTGAGAATTTTTTAGCAGATTTTTCTCTGTATGTTGCAACAAAAATGCAAATGTTATTGTCTCACACTCGAAATAAGCAAGTGTCTTTCTTCTTCATTAGAAACCACATCTGTCACGATAATGTATTTTTGATTTTATTTGTTTTTGTAGCACTTTATAATGTGCCTTCTTGCAAATCAGCATTAGATAAAACATTTTAACAAATAAATGTAATAGAAAAAAAGTTGATATATCAAAATAATGATATAGAGACGTAACGATGTACTGAATGTTTTATTTAGCTGGTTAAATTTGATATCTTTTAATCTCTTGCATCTCTTACATCAGACATTACAATTCAATATAAATTATGTATTATGGTGCAATTTCTTAATTCTAACTACCGTACACAAAATTTGGAGCTTGAAATTATGTTCAAAAATAAGAAATATAAAAGAAGTACTTAAATCTCATAATTTGCCTCTGTACATTAAAACCTGCAGTGTTGGGCAAGTTACTTCCAAAGTGTAATACATTATATATTACAAATTACTGTCATTTGAAAGTAATTAGTTACATTACAATATTACTGACTCTGAACTGTAATGAGTTACACTACTTTTGCATTACTTTTGAGTTACTTTCATCAAAAGAACAGAAGTATGACTAGGCATTATAAAATGTTAAAATGTAGTTTATCGATGCTTATAAATCTAGAAGTTATGTGTTGGCCCTCGAGCTTTGAATAGGCACAGTGAAGACTTATGGCAAAATACAATAACAATCACTGTCAGAATCATAAACATAGACGAATGATCTAGTAAAAGTCTGGTAAATTATGGTACACATACCAAACACAATAGAGCCCACTATAATGCAACCTATACACTAATAACATGGTAAGACACGCAACCTCTTTTCATTTCTATTCTTTAATTCACTTTTAATTCAGATTCACAGCACAAACCTGGCATGCACTGGGTTGACACCATAGATATGTATATAAAGGCTAGATGGCTCAAGGCGGAGTCCCTAACGGCATCACCTGGCGGCCATCTTACGACAGGGCGCTCGCTCACTCGTAGCATTGAGTTTAATGGTGCAGGTACTTTTAAATGACCATAACTTCTTCAATTTTCTACCGATTTTCAAACGGTTTGGGTTTTTACAAACGTTATTAACGTGGCTATAATTCTGAATGCTTTAACATGTTTCATGAATTTATTTTTTATTTTTAGTATAGGTATGCAGTGTCATAGGTACATCTTTGACGTTTATAACAAACCAAACCGTTTGAAAATCGGTAAAAAATTAAGCAAGTTATGGTCATTTAAAAGTACCTGCATCATTAAAACTCAATGCTACGAGTGAGCGAGCGCCCTGTCGTAAGATGGCCGCCAAAATGCGGACGTTGCACTCAATTGGCCAGCAGCGCGGACGAGCCATCTAGCCTTTATACATATCTATGGTTGACACAACTTATCAAAAAGTGCTATTGGAGGATCAGGCCTCAAGGAATACAGCTCATTTCAGTACAATATAAGGATTACATGTAGACTAACATATAAAACACAGACAAACAGAAGAACACTTCTTTTTGCCAAACAATGAATATAGGCTCCCATACAAAGGCTGGTACAAACTTTAAACAGTGATGTTTTAATCTACTATTTAGATAACCATGTTTAAGTCTACACTAATGTTATGTTGTAGTTTTGGTTGCTGTTTGTAATAAAACTGTAGATAGCATAGTAGCCTAGCAATATATTATGTATATGGACTGTAACCATAGCAACGTTAACTTACCTTGTCATTGCTGGTGTGATATGGATTTTACTGGCAAGATTTCTAAAAGTCTCTTTACTTCTGAGGTTCAAGCAGCATGTGAGACCGATAGAAACTTTCTGTTGCTTTTACTTAGAGCAAAATTATGCGTGTGCGGCGCTACCGGACCTGATTGCGACCACTTTAGTCAATGATATACAGCCGATGACTTCCCAGATTCGGCTCTTAAAGAAACGCGTCTATATTTAACGCGCAAATACAAAATAAAGTAAAAATGAACATGCTGCATACAGCACCTGGAAACAGCCATACGCTGCGTTCCAAACCGCCTACTTCGATTCTATATAGTAGGCAAAGAGTACGAGAAGTAGTGCTTTTCGTCTACTATACAGTATGGAAGTATGCAGTTTGGGAAGCAGCCTATTTTACCCGCAGCTTTTTCCTGAGTGGATGCTGGTTGCGCGCATTGGTCAAAAAAAAAAAAAAAAAAAAAAAAAAAAAAATAACACGGTCTATTTTTGAAATGCATTGTTGTAACGCGCGCGTTACTAAGACTGTAACGAGTAAAATATTACGAAAATGTTATTAGTAATGCGTTATATTACTGCGTTACAGCAAAAACTAATATATTACTGTAATATATTATATTTTGTAATGCGTTACCCCCAACACTGAAAACCTGACTGTCCATTCAACACTATAGAAGATGTCATTGGTTTATGTGGCACTTTATTCATGTACATCATTACAATGCCGTGGAAGTACAAGCTTCATTTAACCAACATGAAATAGTCCTTGTTTTAAAGTGCTACTTACGTTTTTTTTACTATCACTATAATGTGTATGATCCTCATTAGTTACCGTGGAGAATGGTGATATTTCTATCAAATGCAACAGATGCAGCTCTCCAGTCAGAAGTCTGTATTACCCGCAGCGAAGGGCCCGGTGCTAGACTCGCTGTGTAAATAACATTCTTCTTGCCCACCTCCAGAGCCGGGTACCATATGGTGGCCATCATGTGCGCTGAAGCAGACTGTTCGGCTGATGAGACGAGCCTATGTTCACCGGGCCTGCATAATTTAACAACCTCTGTAAATCTGTGCTTAGAAACCAATCTCCCTCTAAAGCATTTTAGCATTTCCCATGGCTCTTAAATGAAGGTGGTCTTTACCTCAGTAGTAGACTTTTAGAAGCAGTGTTTTCATGCCAGTTTGTATACGGTGGCTGTTTTGTTTATAGACTATATCCATTGCAGCGTATTGAAACATGATTGCAAGTGTGTTTTGGTAAAAACTAAATCGAATAAACTTCTGTGCATGCTGATTTTATAATTTTCTAGCATTTTACAGTTACAGTTAGGATTGTTTAAAACACCCTTAGCACAAAGAACTGAATGTAGTTGTGCTCGTGCTATCCTGCGGTGTTGAATCCGAGTCCATTTCAAGTCTGAGTCCAGATAAAGCTGTATGTGGGCTCGACTAGACTAGGACTAGGACATTCTATCTGTGGTTTTGGTCTTGATTTGGGTTGGACTCGACTATAACACTGCTATCTATCATGTAACACACTCCCTTTATCTCTCTAAAGATTTCTTGTGACTGCCTGCTGTGCTGATCTAATAAACACACAAAGGCACAATTAAATACTAACAGGAAAAAGAACAAGTGAGTTTATGCATATAACAAGTAAAAATATCTGCCCGTTGGCTAAGAAACTTGAATTAAGTTTATTGAATTAAGTTGAAACTTGAATTTGGTTTATTTTTATACCTCATTGGCAGACACTTTTACCAGTTTTAAGCATGAACTTCTTGTTTTCATAATTTCAGACTTCATTTCTTAGGTCATTATGCTTCTCATGTAAATATATATGTCAGTTTAAGATTTTTTAGATATAGTATTTGTAATGGAAAACACTAAGACATACATTTTTAGCTTTATACAAAAATCTCTGTCTTGCATTTTAGTATTTTTGGAGCAAAGATGGCTCATTGGAATGCTTGATTCTGATTGGCCAGTCGTGCCAGTTGCAGGTTTGTTATTCCCAGATAACAACATTGTTGGGGACGACGTAAAGTGGAGTGCCTAAAAGCCCCTTAGCTGTTATAAAATGCACTGTAACACTACTGCTTCACGGGGCTTATTGCTTTTATAGAATGCATCGCCGTTTTAAACGCACTTCATATGCATAGCAGGATTTTATGAAATAAAACACAGCAAATAAGTTGTAATTTTATTAGTACAAATATTAGTCTTCCGACAAACAAGGAGTTCCTCAGAATCAAGTGTGGCTGCAAAAGAGCGCAGTTCCCAAGAAACACAGACACAGCAAAGACACCATGAAAATATGATTAAAGACTGTGATGTTTATTTTCATAAATCAACATTCACATAAATCAACAACTTATCACCTCTCAAATTTTGAGCTAAAAGCTGAGATAATTCCATTTTTGTGAATGACTTTAGTTAGAGATTAGATTCAGAGCGTTGATTAAAACTTGCACAGAGTTTTTAGTGTTGAGTGAATGCGTCATCGTTTAAGTTGTGTAAGATCGCCACCCAGTGGATAGCGGAAATATGGATTTGAGTTAGAAACTCCTCAGGGAACGTTTTCTCTTTATTGACGAGATGACTCAACAATATTAATTGAAATTTATCTGGATATCGCCACTAATTGTGCAGTTGTAGAAACATTTTAAATATGATTAAGACTGTAGTGTTTATTTTCATAAATCAGTACGTAGCAACAGTGGCGCAGTGATACTTCAGCTATGTAATGCGTTCTGAACCGTTGGGTTACAGGGGTATTTTATCACAGCTTAGTACGCCTTTCAACCAATCAGAATGAAGGACCAGGACTGCCCGTTTTATAATATTTGTTTTTTAAGTTACTACAATCCATTTTATTAAAGGAAATCTTATGGTTTAGCTTAGTTTCTTTAAAAAACTGGTTAGCTTTCAAACATTTTCTTTAATGTTTTTTCCAGAGAGACTGCTGTTTCTTCCATTTCCTTTCATCTATGATATAAAGATCATCTCATACAGTAGATGTGCTGTATGCTTTTGAGACAGTGCAGCTCTGATGTACTCCTAAAGTGGCTCTTGAATCTGGAGTCTGTTTTCTCTTGTCGTGACAGTGTAAATCGACTAGATGGGGACTTATATAGATAAAGGCACTTGAAAATGACGGGTTAAAAAGTGTGTGACATTTTCTTTCGTTAGTCGAAAGCAAGAGCTAAAGCGAGCAGCCGAAAGCTCTGCTCCTCCACACCGCCACCTCTGTAATTGGTGCAGAGTTCAGCCACTTACAGAAGATGATGTGTGTCACGCTCTTCCAATGCATTACAGTCAAATATGTTACTGCACACGGGTTATGGTTATAACTGCAGTGCTCTGCCCCCGTGCTGAAACAATCACGGCTTCCTTTATTGAATACAACTAAATCAATATGTTTTTCATTTATGCTTCGCGTGTACATCTGGCTTTTCCAACTGCGGGGAAATGTATTTGCGCCCGATGCCTAGGTGAAAGAGATGTTACGGTTTGATGCTCTCGGTCAAGTAGTTTTGTTAAGCAGAGAAGTCTTCGAAGATTGATGTTTTGATTTGGGCGAAAGCTGCTTCACTTCATTAACGTGAAGCCCACAGCGTTTCTCCACCTCTCCTCTCTCTTTCTCTCACACATGTACACACACTCAATGTGTTTGATGCCAGCAGAGCTGTTATTTTTCCTGTGAACTTGAATTGCGCTTAGTCTCATTTATAATCAGAGACGAAGTGAAAGAATCCTTGCTATCCTGAGGTGACTGCTTGTATTGGTTAGCATCATTGAATCTTGGTCTCCATACAACCAGTACACGTGGGATTTGTTTCTGTAATAACCATATAAAACAGTACCATGAACGTTATATGGGTACCTAGAGGATGCTGAAGAGCATAGAAAAGCATAACACTACTGACTTGCTAAGACCAGCATGAATTTTTGCTGAAAATTTGTATACAGTGAGGAAAATAATTTGAACCCCCTGCTATTTTGCAAGTTCTCCCACTTAGAAATCATGAAGGGGTCTGAAATTGTCATCGTAGGTGCATGTCCACTCTGAGAGACAAAATAAAAAAAATCCGGAAATCACAATATATGATGTTTTAAACTATTTATTTGTATGATACAGCTGCAAATAAGTATTTGAACACCTGTCTATCAGCTAGAATTCTGACCCTCAAAGACCTGTTAGTCTGCCTTTAAAATGTCCACCTCCATTACATTTATTATCCTAAATTAGATGCACCACTTTGAGGTCGTTAGCTGCATAAAGACACCTGTCCACCCCATACAATTCTCAATGATCCTAAGAAAGGTGAGAAATCAGCCCAGAACTACACAGGAGCTGGTCAATGACCTGAAAAGAGCTGGGACCACCATTTCCAAGGTTACTGTTGGTAATACACTAAGACGTCATGGTTTGAAATCATGCATGGCACGGAAAGTTCCCCTGCTTAAACCAGCACATGTCCAGGCCCGTCTTAAGTTTCCCAATGACCATTTGGATTAGGGGTGGGCGATATCTCGATATTCAAACTATATCGATATTTTTTTTTTACTTTGCTTCTTTGCCTTCTCTGTGTGGTGTGCTCGCCCCCGCCTCCTTGCTTTTGTTCCCCCTCCCTTCGCGTGTTGTCTCATTTAACATGGCGGCGCCCGTCACGGAATCAACACTGGCCACCACCAATAGATCTTCCATGATTCCCATTTACATGTATATTTTACTGTTTAAAACGGCTTAAATTCATTGTTGCCAGCGCTCAGCGCGCCCCTCTCTCTCTCTCTGTCGTTGCATGAAGCGTTTCGACAGTGTGCGTCTCTCTCTCGTGACAGAAAGGTGGCAGTGCTTTAATGTCCGTTTCTCCGTATACTTTCTTTTTCGCGTAAATGTCATCAGTCACGGATGTTACTGACAGAGAAGACGACTGATCTAGTTTATCATGACTAAGGTTAGCAGTAGTGCTACACACACACACACACACGTTTTCTTGATGTGAGAGCTTCTCTCTCCCTATGATGCTGTGTGCAAGCGCACGTGTTCTGTAGTTTTCTGTGTAACAACAACAGTGTTTTCTCTCATATTTAACCAATTTACTCCTAAAACGCCTAAAACATATGTTATTTCAAGATAAATACCCTTATCTCCTGAGAGTTTTCAGAAAAAATACTAAGAATAGTCAACGTCTACCAAAAACTTAATATCTGAAGTTGAGTTGTTTTATTTTTGAATAAAAAGAAGACAATATGTATTTTCTTATTTTATAGTTAAAGTATAATTTTTGTATAATTTTTTTTAATGTTGCAGCACAGAAGCACTTCGCAAAGTCATTGAGATATAGCAAAATTTATGGAGATATAATTTTCACTCCATACTGCCCAGCCCTAATTTGGATGATCCAGAGGAGTCATGGGAGAAAGTCATGGGGTCAGATGAGACCAAAATAGAACTTTTTGGTCATAATTCCACTAAACGTGTTTGGAGGAAGAAGAATTATGAGTACCATCCCAAGAACACAATCCCTAATGTGAAGCATGGGGGTGGTAGCATCATGCTTTGGGGGTGTTTTTCTGCACATGGGACAGGGTGACTGCACTGTATTAAGGAGAGGATGAAAAGTGCCATGTATTGCGAGATTTTAGGGAACAACCTCCTTCGCTTAGTTAGAGCTTGAAGATGGGTCGAGGCTGGGTCTTCCAACGTGACAATGACCCAAAGCACACAGCCAGGATAACCAAGTAGTGGCTCTGTAAGAAGCATATCATGGTTCTGGAGTGACCTAGCCATTTACCCCATCCCAGTGAGTGGTGAACACACACACTGCAAGTCGTGAACACACACCCGTAGCAGTGGGCAGCTATCCCTACACTGGCCCCGGTAGCAATTGGGGTTAAGGTACCTTGCTCAAGGGTAACTCAATCACAACCTGCCAGCTGTGAGACTCAAACCAGCAACTCTCCAGTTACAAGCCCAACTCTCTAACCACTAGGCTACGATATTTGAAAACCTGCTTGTCATTGTAGATCTGTCTGCAGTCTGATGGCCTTATTGGTGCTGGTAAATTTGTATAAGAAATGACAGGCTGAGCTGAGCTGAGACTTCCTTCAGAGAAAAACTGTAATAAGTGATGTGATTGGTGCGATCGCTCCCTCTATCTGACAGGACGGTGGAGATGTCCTTTTGCATCACACAGTCATTCTGAATATGTATATTGTTCAGAAGGTCCCTGGTGGTGTGGTGCTCAATTTGCTCTTGGAGTCTCTCCAGCTTTGTGAGGCTCCTTCTGCGGTCCAGATGGCCCGGAGCGTTTAGCTGTGTTACAAAGGTTAGCCATCGCTTTATCAACTAATTAAAATAACGAAACTGGAACCGTCTGATAATATAAATATTGAATGTTCACTTGTCATTTCATAGGAACGAAATCCCCTCACCGGAAGAAAGGTCAGCGGCGCTTTAAAATCTAACTCTTAATGTTAAACCAATGAAGGCTCTCTGTATTTGAATGAATATGTGGTGTTTGAACTTGTGATAAATAAAGCGCTCAAGATGTGTGAGTCTAAGTTCAGCTTTTCACGGTAAGGGAGATGAAAAAATATGAATAAACAACTGGCAGTCCCCAAAAGGAAATGTCTTGATAAACATGCTAAATAATTGATGAAAGTCGTCATGAAATCTGAAATGTAAAAATCTTTATGTGAGGGGATAGAAATGTCATTAGCTCGTATTGAAGTCAATGGAAAAATTCTCACCATGTAGCAGAAAGTATTTTTTGGGCACAGGTTGAAAAAAATTGAGGACTTTTACTGAATTAAATACATAAATTTCATGTCGTTTTAAGCTATTTTGACTTTTAATAACTTGCTCCATCCCATAAATGTTTTCTGAAATGTTTAGCTGTCGGATAGAAAGTATGTACAGCGTGAGTACTGTACCCTTACAACAGCCTTTTATTTCGTCCTCCTGTTTTTTTGTCTAGTATCAGCGATTCAGTATCATGACATCATCTTAAGTGTATTAGAAGTCAGAGGAAACGTTTATCTCCCTATGTTTCGATGCGCCCCGATTGTTTTTTCTGTCTTCCAGGGGCCAGGAGACAGTAATGGCCCAATCTGTTTGAAGTTGAAGTCAGGCTGTGACACTTAAAGAGATTTATTGAGTCAAGAGTTGCCTGCTAGGCTTAGCATCCCACCGTCTCTGCTACTCATAGAAAAAATGCTGGCACGTCGAGGTGATCTGTTTGTGGGTGTACGTGTAGAGAGGCAGGCATATATTACATGTACCGTGTATGCCACCGTGAATGTGTTAACATTATGGTCTTTAGCACTGCTGTCTCTCACTATGCACAAGTCACACAAAGTTACAGTATATAGCATTTTTTGAAACAATATACTCTTAAAAATGCTGGACTATTTTCAACATGGTGTTGAGTCAAAAATGGATGAGCCCAACCTGTTAGGTTAAATTTAAACTATGCTGGGTTGTTTAAATTCATTGCTGGGTCAAATATAAACATATAAAAGGGTTTGTTTCTTTTTGGGTTGATAGATATTCCAATACCGGCATGTTTATTACATTTTACGGTAACACTATACAGGTTGTATTAGTAAACATTAGTGAAAGCATTAACTAACATTACAAACAATGGGCAATAAAATCAACATGTATTAATTCTTGTGTTAGTTATTGTCAATACTATAGTGATATTACGCAGAACCTGAAAATAGTCCCCTGCTATTGAAATACGCTAAGGGGACTATTTTCGGGCAGTGCATAATATCACTAAACCTGCTGCAATTATTACGCCGGAATGAGAGTACAGTCCTAACCATATCTGCCTAGAAAATTGCAACTTTTAATTTTCTGTCTGTCTTAGTACACAATGTAACTACAGAAAAGTCAAGTTTTAAATAGGGAAAATATCAAAACTCTGTGTTTATTTTTTTGCGCAATGCTAATGGTCTAATCAGATTCAATTGATTATGCTAAGCTATCCTAAAAGTGGTAGCGCCAGACCCAGAGATCAGCTGAATGTATTCCAAAACGCTAAAAATAAAATGTTTATCTCTGTTGAGCATATTTTCAAAAATATTTTTTCAGATTGAGGTGTTTACATGGAGCATTTTTATTCGGATTGAACATTTAAACCTATTACAATTGTCCATGTAAACGCAGCTATTGTTAGTTCATTTTAGCTAATGCATTAACTAATCATAAACAAACACAAACTTACTGTAAAGAGTTACCCATTTTACATAATAAATATCTCAGAAAACTTAAACACACTTAAAAAAATGCTGGTTTAAACTAACCTGGATTAATGTTTATATTTGACACTTGAAATGACCAGCGTAGGTTAATTTTAATTAACGGATGTGTTCGTCCATATTTTTCTTAAACATGGTTTGAAACAACCCAGTATTTTTATCAATATGTTGTCCATATGTTTTGTTCAATAGATTGAATATCAAAAAATTGTATATCTTTTAATTATAAAATCTATTAATATATATATATATTTTTTTTTTTCAATGGCTTATATCCAACTGGTCTCAAGGTCATTCATATATTAGTTAATATGTAATAATGTCACTTTCTCTTAAGTCTAATGCTGCGTTCACACCAGCTGCAGTACAGGCATCAAGCCCGAGAAATTTCAATGTTAAGTCAATGTAAAGACGCATTGAAGCCTGTCTGGAGGTCTCACGGCACGGATGAGAGGCATTTAGTGCAGTGCGGTAGACTCGATTCCGCCTCATTCAAGCGTTTAGTTTGCGCGAATTGAGCGCTGCAGCGGGAAACGCGCAAGTTGAAAAATTTGAACTTTGGTGGAAAAACGCGCTGCGTTAACCAATCAGGAGCTTGCTCTTGTAGTGACGTGATTGCAGGAAGGGAGCGGAGTCACAGAAGCCTATGGAAGCCCCTCCCATGACACAAATTTCCACATGAATGTCTTGATCACTAGAATTTCACGTGCGGCTTTCACACGCGAATGAAGCGAGTAAACTCAAAATGTTCAAGCGTCAAACTAGACTCGGTACACCCAAATTTGATGACTCAAACGCGGCTGGTGTTAGTAACCACCAAGCTTGCACTTCTGCCAGAATTGTCAACTATTTATCTGTTGTTATATAATTAATCATGTCACAGCAACACATATTTTGTTCGATAAGTGTTTTTATCTTTAAATTTTTCTTTCAAATAAATGTGCGCTGTTTGATATTAAGGTCTAATGCAGTGAAATTCATAATATGACTAAATTCCAGATACTTCTTGAGGCTATATCTATTCGCTGTACTGTACCTGTTGGGTCCAATTGAAAGAGGCGGACCTCAAAGAAGAGATAATGAAGATTTAATTAATGTACATGCACGTCATCTAAACGTCTTTTTGGGATCAAAGTTAATTTAATTTCTCTCTAGCTTCTGTTCATACTTTATGTTCTACCCTATTGCCTATTTATGCAGTCTGAAGAGGTAATTTTATATTCAATCTAGTAACTTACCATGGTCATTACTGTCTTCATATTCATCCATCATATAAAAATAATCACACACACACACACACACATAGAGATAAAGCTAGACAGGCTACATTTAATTCTCTCTGTATTATAATCTGCAGAAGGGAGACTTAGTGAAAACAGCTGCAGGCTATTGTGAAGAGAAAGCTAAAGCTCGAAACTAATATATACATCATTTCTCTTCTCTCTTTTTTTGCTTGTCATGCACTGCTAATACGGACATCTACAAAGGCTCAGGTCAGTGCCTTATTCTGTGTTTCTCCCTTTGCTTCTCTTAACCCCCACTGCCCTCGGTGGTGACCGCAGCCCTCTGAATGAGAGGGAGAGATAGTCTGTTTTGATCACGGGCTGACTGAGATTTGAATTAGTATAGAGTCCATTTTTATGTCATCTCTGGCCCTTAGACTGACATTTCAGTGGACGCAGGGGACTTCATTATCCGGTTCAGAGTAGCTACATTTTCAAAGAGGTTAGAGTAACTGACCTGGGAGCAGCATAGCTGGTTCATTTCACGTAAAAAATTACCTCCGCTCGAGAACTGTAGGGAGAAAGTCGCTGTGAAGGAGGGGCGTAAAGGACCTCAAATTTGTTCTATTTAAAGTGCAGACGGGGAACTTTGATATGCAATAGCTGAACTCCTTTGCATTGTAAAAGTCAGACAGCAGGTTGGATATTTATTGTGGCTATAGAAAAACTGTGAGGCATGCTATAAAAATGACTTTCTCCATTAAAGGCTTTTAAATAATATTGTTTGCTGCTGTTTATGAGTATTGCTTTTTTTAACATGGCAATTTCATTTCCTGATATCCTCATGTTTTATTCTTACCTGTGGTAGTGAAATTACCCTTTTTTAATGCTTCAGTAGATTTACTGGCTATTTCATTAATCATCTTTGCATTCACTTTTTACATCTTGAGCATTGTCTTAATAACTGTTTGATTGTTTTAATTGATATTCAGTGACACTCATTTGGGGAGAGGAGAGGGCTGATGGGATACTTTGAGAGGCTGTGTTAGAGGCCTTGGGGAGGAAGCTATAAATGTTCACTCTCATTTGTTTACTCTGTTTTGATGAGCCGGTTTTTCACAGAGTTTAATGCTTTGATTGTCAAGTGCAATATTTGATAACTACAGTGTGAGCTTGTAAGGTTTATGGACTCATTTGGGAATTACATTTTGTCATCTGATGAAGCAGGAGAATACACTTCTTTTTGATACATACAGCCAAAAAGGGAAACACTAACGCTAGAGTTGGAGGTCGAAAATCAATTCCAATTGTGGAATCGGATTCTAAGGGGTGGTTTCCTGGACAGAGATTAGACTAGTCCTAGACTAAAATATATGTAAGAGCTGTCCAAACTGAAAACAACTTGCACTGACATATCTTAATATACATCAATGGCCTGTGTTTTGCCACAAAAAGCACACAGGTAATCTTTTTAGTATGGCATGTTTGTTAAAACTAGTTATATTTCCTTATTAAAATAAGGACTAGTCCTGGCTTAAGCTAATCCCTATCCAGAAAACTACCCCTAATAGTGTAGTATTAGATCCTTACTATGAATTAAAATTTCCATTCCTCTTATCAATTTCTGCAGGCACATTTTAAGATAACCCGGGTCTTTTATTCACAGTTTACTCAAGCATCTTTGCATTCACATTTGTTTTTTTTTTATTTCACATAGCCTGAATGAGTCAATGTGCCTGTGTGTGATCTCTACTAACTGATTAAAACATGCACTAGTAACCATAGCTTAACTGTGGTATTTGTAGTAAAACCACAGGAATCACACATTTACAATTCTCTCACTATACAGTAGTTACCATAGGTTATCCATTATATTTGTTATAAAACAGTGATAATACAAATGGTAACCAATCAGCAGGCCCAAACAAAATCCGCGCCCGCAGATTTCCGCTGAAAACTCTGCGGAATTTTGTGGATTTAATGCCCGTCATTGACAAGCACACATACCCCACGCTTGAGCGTGTTTGTGACCAGTAACCGTCACTGACAACAAGCACACATACATAGCCTATCCCATGCGTTTGTAAGTCGTCATTAACCCTGCACGTGCTGTTTGCTTTGACCGATTTTTAATGATAGAGAGCACGAACCATTTGATATTTGAGATGAAGTAAAACTTACCGCTGAGTTAAGCAGATCTTACTTGACTCTGTCGTCTATGTGACGTGCAACAGTCAGCACATGATCATTTCAAATCCGTTTACAAGACAAATGCTCTTGTTATGTTTAATATAAAGTTTAAATTTTTATTTTACTATAATATATAACACTATAAACAATAATATATGTCATTTTATATAAACTAGAATTCTATTTTGGCATGCACATTATATGTCTTTATTTTTTTATTATTTTTTTATTTTTTATTTTTTTGAACATGTAAATGCAATTACAAAAAATAGAAAGAAAAAAAGAGAAAACAAAACACATGGTAACAAAAATAAAAACTTATAGATATAAAACAACTCATTTCACATGTCCAAAAGGGAGTAAGAAGAAGTAAAACTTATGTACTCCTACCCCTTTAAATCCATACTTTACTTTTTTTTATTTATAATCTGTAAATCTTCATGTTCACATACAAATATTACATATACACAATATTATTTATACACATATAAGTTATTACAAATACACTCAAATTATTATTAACACCCTGTGTCTTTATATCTCTGAAATATAATTTCTTTAGACATCTTTTTAAAATGTAATATGTTTGTACATTGCTTTAATTCATTATTTAATTTATTCCACAATTTGACACCACTGACAGATAAACAAAAACTTTTCCTTGTAGTTCGAAAACTGGGAGTCTTAAAATTTGACATTCCCCTTAACCCATAGCCCCCCTCTTTTTCAAAAAACCTTATCTGTATATTGCCCGGCAATAACTTTTTTCTATCCTTGAACATAAATACAGCTGTTTGAAATTCAACCAGATCAATTAGTTTTAATGCTTTAGACTGTAAGAATAATGAGTTGGTATGCTCCGAATATCCTGTGTTATGAATTATTCTTATTGCTCTTTTTTGTAGTATAAATAATTTATGCAATGAATTTTGATATGTGTTTCCCCAAACCTCTAAAAATTCATTAAATACAGTAACACAAGTGAACAATACAAAATGTAGCGTGATTTAATTTAGAATGTACTTAGCTTTAGCCAAGATTGAAATACTTCTAGACCAGTGGTTTTCAAACTGGGGGCTGGGAGATGATGCCAGGGGGGCCCCAGTTTAATAACATTTTATGAAATACATTAATTTATCATGAATACTGTTTAATAAAACCAAAAAAAAAAATAAGGCTACTAACCAAAAGCACTACTTTTTGTATAATTTAATGTTTTTTTATTAAAATGTTGAGTTTTAGAAAAAAATTTTGTCACAAATTTTCTTTGGGGGGCCGCAAAGGAATGCACCGTACACAAGGGGGGCCGCATGCTGAAAAAGTTTGGGAACCACTGTTCTAGACAGTTTAGTTTGGATATATTTTATGTGAGATTTCCAGCAGATCTTGTCATCAATAATCACTCCAAGAAATTTTGTTTCATGGACCCTTTCGATGTCCACATTATCGATCTTTAGCTGACATTGCTTAATTTAATTACTATTGCCAAATATCCTACATTTAGTTTTGCTCAAGTTTAATGATAACTTATTTATATCAAACCACTGTTTTATTTTTTAAATTCTAAAGTGATTGTGTCCAGGAGTTGTTCCAAATTATGACCAGAACCAAAGATATTTGTGTCATCTGCAAATAGCACAAATTTCAGTTGATACCTTACATATATAATTTATGTAGAGAATGAATAATTTTGGTCCTAGTACTGACCCCTGGGGGACACCACACTTAATATCCAAACAATCAGATGCATAATCTCCCAACTTTACAAATTGTTTCCTATCTTGTTTCATGTTGGTCCAGTTTAATTCAAAGGACTCATTTGTTTGGTGTATTCATTTTCATTGTAAGCCTTTAAAAAGTAATTATTTTAGATGCAATTTCGTAATATTTACAGCTTAAATACTCAAATAATTTTTTTAAATTATTCCGCAGATTTTTGGAAAAAAAATTCACAGAAAAAGCAAAAATAGTCTGCAGATTCTGTCTGGCCCTGCCAATCAGGTTATGCAACTCTCTGCTTAACTACCATAGTACTACACATAATCGGATAAAGGAACTAGCTAGTCTGTTTCCCGAAAACATATAAAAGGGTTAGTTCACCCAAAATTTGATCATAAATCACTTACCCCTGTGTCGTTCTAAGTCCTCTGATTGTCTTCAGAACACATTTTTAGATATTTTTGATGAAAACCGGGAGGCTTCTGTCTGTCCAATAGATTTCAGTTTCTTTCACAATTATTTTCCTCAGAAAATATGAAGCGACAAGAACACTTTTGTGCGCAAAGAAAACAAAACAATTTTATTTAACAATTTATTCTCCGGCATTGTTGGTCAGTGCAGATACGGCACACGCTGCTGACGTCACCTGATGACGTAGTTGCCGGTATACAGACACAGAATGCGCTTGCAAGTAATTTGTGAATTTATACAGGCTGTTTAAGTATAGTATTGTTTACAATGTTTGCATATTGGCTTAAATAAAAAATCAGAAAAAAATTCTGCTCGTGAAATGCACTGAGTGACTGAGGATAAGTTTTGTTTTCTATGCGCACAAAAGTGTTCTTGTCGCTTTATAATATTATTATTGAACTACTGATAGCACATGGACCTTTTTGGCGATGCATTTAATTTTTTTCTGGATAAAAGAATTGTGAAACAAACTGAAGTCTATTGGAGAGACAGAAGCCTCCTGGTAGTTGATGACATCACAAACATGTTGGTGTATGTGGGACTTGTTGTTATTTACATCTACACTGATTGCGGCATACAAGGACTGAATAGAAAAATTATAAACAAAGAGTTGTTTAATATATATATATTTTCTCATATTCCCACATTAACCCCCTAAGCCTGCAACAAATTATAAGATGATTAAAGCTATTTAAAACAAATTAGCTTTGCTGTAATCATTTCATTTAGGCTCTATCTATATCTATGTGTCCCTATAGGTGTATGAGGCTGTTCCCTGTCGAAGTGAGTGTGCTCAGTATGAATGGGTAACAGACCCCTGGTCAGTATGCACCATCAACACAGTAGATGAACTCCCAGCCTGTGGTGAAGGCGTACAAAGTCGCAAGATTCGGTGAGTAAGTGGCCATCACAGATGCCTTTTGCTTGGAGCATGACCTGTTCCGAACTGTCACCTCCGCATTCTCATTGTGCTTCTCTCTCTGTGACAGGTGTGTGAGGCGTGGCAGTGGAGATCAGGTTAGCAGTGTGAACGAGACACTCTGTGACCAAGATGAAATCCCTCCGCAGGCTCAGACCTGCATGCTGCCCTGTCCTAATGAATGTGTGATGTCCCAGTGGAGTCAGTGGAGCACCTGTACTATGGTATGTCCTCCTTTTGACTTACGATAGATTCTATAAGCACACTTCAAAAAATAAGCGGTTGGAGGTGACCCAAATGTTACTAGCATATGTTGTGTTTTGGATGCTGGTCCCTAAGATGTCTTAGCTGATCTTTTGGTCTTGTCTGGTTTGTTAATTTTAGAGGTGTTTTTAGCATTTGTCAGCGGGTCACCCTGCTGATAAAACCAATAAAACCATTACAGAACGTTCTAATGGTTTTTGTCATGGTCTTGTCAGACATCTGTGCTAGATTTAGGTCTGAGTGCATCTGACAGGACCATGGCAGTATTATGTTCTGTGTGGGGACATGTGGATTCACATTGTGTGTGTGGCTTCTACATGTTCCCTGTGTCTTGTAGCTGTCGTGATCTTGCCAGACCTTAGTATAGGTTCTAGTCTGTGTTCTGAGGGCAAGGTCATGGCAGCATTGTGGACTGTGTGGGAACACGTGTTTTTCACATTATTTATCTGTGTCACGTGTTCCCAGTGTCTCGTCACTTTTACCCTACTCCCTTATGTACTCGTGTCTTACGTAATTAATTATGTTCACCTGTTTCCCATTGATGTGGTGTCTTTATAATGCCCTCGCGTTCTCTGTGTTGTGCGCGTGCGTTGTTGTGAATTCAGTGTTCATGTTCTCTGTTACCTGTTTCAGTGATTCCCGTGTTTCATCACAGTCCTTTGTTTATCTTCTGTTTTACCCCCACGTGGGTGTTTTTGTTATTATTTAATAAATTCATAGTTATATTTTCATATATCCTCTGCGTTTGGGTTCTCCTTTTGTTTTCCATTTTTCGGTGTATACACACCGTGACAGTTTTATTGGGAATTTTATTGGTTCTAATGGAATATGGCCCAAAACACACTACAGTGTATTGGTTCTTGTTGGTCTCTAATGGTATGTATTGGTTCTATGCATTGGTTCCAATGGAATATGGCCCAAAACACACTATAGTGTAGTGGTTTTAATGGTAAAAGCTAATGGTTCCTATTAGTATTTTAATGGAAACCATTAGAATTTTCTGTAATGTTTTTTTTTTCAGCAGGGCAGGCTGTACCACCTGGATGAAAGCTAAACCAGCTTAGCTTGCTTGGAAGATTTACATTTATGCTTTTGCCACCCTACTGAAAAATCCAGCTAAGACCAGCATGAGCTGGTGAGCTGGTTTTAGCTGGTCTCCCAGCTGTGTTTTAACTGGTATTGCTGGTGTAGCAAGCTGGTCTAGCTGTGTTTTGGTCACTTTTTAAGCTGGTCTAGCTGTGTTTTGGTCATTTTTTAAGCTGGTCTAGTTGGACTTAGCTGGTCAGGCCGGAAGACCAGTTGACCAGCTTTACCAGCTCTGGATTTATCACTAGGGCAGACACTTGAATCCATACATTTTATTATTATGTGTGTTCCAAACCAAAGGTATTTTGTACTGCAATGCTCCACCAGTTGAGCTACAGGAACATATTTAAACTTGTGTTTAAATTTTTTTTCTGTAGGGATGGGATACTGGAGTACTAGTGTTTCTACCTGGCTGCTTAACCAGTGTGACTTCCTTGGTTAACTAGCTTCACCTTATAAGTCAGTAAACTCCATTGAAAATGAATGCTAGACTAAGCTGCTTCGGTAACAATTGCAGTGTTAACATTATCTTCATCTTTTGCCTTTTGTAGGTGATAATTATGCAGTCATGTTTACAAATATTCCCCTTGAGAATTAGTTTGCAAATAATTATGTCTCTGCAAGAGGTAGAGAAAAAACATTCGTTTTTTTTACTGAATTTTTACCATTTTTTTCTCATGGCATAAGACGTCAAGATGTGTCAAGATGCTCTGCATCCATTTGAATATTTTACAATAACGCTCACACAAGTCAAATCCTAAAACTGTTCTTCAGAATTCCTCCGGCAAAAATCAGCATGCAGATGAATATCTAGTCGTAATGAAGCATTTGTTATTCTAATTAATGTTGCGCATAAAAAGTTAGCCCATATACGGTTTGCCACCAGGCTGCCGACTCATTAAAGCGCAACTCCGCGGTTCACTGTCGGCTAAGCAGAAACAAACTGGACGAGTTTTCCTGGCTCTACCCAACCTACACAAGACTGCCAACCCATTTCAGCATAATTTGCTCTCTGTGCTAATCACATTAGATCGCAGTTCTACCTTGTTCGATTTCGGTTCCAAACAATGTTTGTTCTCCTCGGTTTGTCAAAGCACTCAGCCAGCACGGCGAACCTGTCAAACGTCCGTGTTCGGTGATTGAGCTTTGTTAATTAGTGATACATAATTGTCAAATGGGCCCAAAAACCAGGGTGCTACGGATATACGGCTGCAGCCGTATGGAGCTTCTGATAATGATCGGTCCCTGAATAGCGAGATACACGAACAGGGCAGGCTAGCCGTTTAAAGGCCCTCATTAGTGTCTGACAGTGATGGAGATGTAGATTAGTTGCTGCCTGCAGTCTAACAGCTTCTAACGGTGCACTTAGCGCTGCAAGACCATGTGGCTAACTGCTGCTGACACCCGCTTGAACAATGTGAAGCAGAACAACGGTGCCGCTAGGCTTCCAGATCTGTATGTGCACATTAAGAGTGCATGCTCCTTTTTTTACATTATGTTTTTTCTGTGTTTTGTAGCCATGTGATGAAAACATGGCGAGAACGAGGACGAGGCATATGCTGCGCCCCCCAGTGGACGATAGAGGATGTCCAGAGAGTAACCAAACGGAGCCCTGCATCCTTAACAGCACCTGCTTTAATTATCACTACAATATCTCCAGTGAGTCACTCATTCTTGACAATCTACTCCTTATACAAGAGCTTATAATATGTGTTCATATTTGTATATTATATACTTGGCTATCTATAGATAGCTAAACACCCTATGCTTTGTATTGTCTTAGTATCATCCAATCACATAACTTCATGCTGCCCACACTGAGTTCATTTGGTTATCTCTCCATGTGACATATCGTCCTTTACAGCAGAGAGATTTATTTCTTGTAGATAGATAGCGATTCTCCAGATAGACCTTAATGAAGGAAATGGGCTTGCAGATATTAAAGCGCTGATAAGCCTTTTACTGCACATAGTCTATGAAATCGCTGATGATATCAATACTGATACCGCTCCTCTAAACCATTAGACTGACATAAATCCGGTTTATCATCACATAGAGGGGCTAACTAGTTTTGGCATTGCATCTTACTTTGCAGGCCACTTTGATAGACTTATGGCTGTATTGTTTATGTGTGTGGCAATAGTACCTAATTTAAGTATGAAATAAAGCTATATTACGATTAGGTTACAGAATTCTGGGCACATTTAAATCTTTTATGTCACATACTACATTATATTTGATAAATAGTATGCAATTTAGTATTCAGTCATGCTAGACATATTTATTGTATTTATGTGTATGTGTGTGTGTATAATTTGCTTATGGTACAGGCTGGAGCACCTGTCAGCTCAGCGAACATGCCATCTGTGGCCAGGGTGCGAAGACACGTCTCTTAGACTGCATTCGGAGCGATGGAAAAATAGTGGATATGAGTGTGTGCGAAGAGGTAACCTTTCTAAACCTCTGTATAACCTTCATTTCATCCCCTTCCCTCGCTAAATAAGTGTTCTCGGTGGTGAAATTAAGCATGATGGGATTATATAATGTCCTTTAACTGCATGCACTGCAAATCAGCCATGACTGTCCATTAACTCCCTACAGTATTCGTCCATATCCAGAAAATGATTCTTTCATTGAAGCTTTTACAGTAATAGCCCCACATTGGTTCACGGCTGGTTCATCAGTGCAATTGTCTGTGGTGGTAGTGGGCCGTGGGGTTAATGGCTGTCCCGCTGTTTTAGCTGGGTCTTCCTCAGCCGTGGAGACTGACGATGAACTGTGTGGTGCACTGCCCCTTTAACTGCATCCTGTCCGATTGGTCGTCATGGACGGAATGTTCGCACACCTGCGGTAGCAAAGGTGAGATACAATATGTAATAACTGCATGTAAATGACCTGAGCCCATTTCTTAAAAGGCCAGTTCACATTAAAATGAAAAAAAAAAACATTGTCATCATTTGCTCACTCTCATGTCACACCGAACCCAGTCTCACGGAGTTGCGTATAAATAGCGCAAAATTCCACTTTGGCGTGCATATGATACGCCAGTCTTTCCCATTCACTTAAACGGTGCATCTTTTTTTGTCGTTTTATTTATTGGTTTTATAAATTTTTTTGCTTTTCTTTGCCATTTTCGCTTGGGTTTAGGGTTAAAAAATTTTTATAAAAATGACATCCTAACCCAAACCCCAACTCCAAGGGACCATGGCTTAAATATGGACAAAAACATGGAGAAACCTGTATATTAAATAACCTCATTTAGCAAATCTAAAATCTATCCCTAAACCCAAGCGAAAATTATTTAAAAAACAGAAAAAAATTGAGAAAACAATAAATAAAACGACAAAAAAAGATGCACCGTTTAAGTGATTGGGAAGGACTGGTGTATCATATGCACGCCAAAGTGGAATTTGGTCTATGTATTGCACGATTTTTACACTTCATGCTATTTATACGCATCTACATAAGACTGGCTAGGACACACCATAACTGTATGACTTTGTTTCTTTTATGGTATACAAAAAGAGATGTTTACTGTAGCAGATCATGTTTACTGACAGTCATTGTTCCAATTGACTTGTATTGTATGGAGAAACTACAAAGAACAACATTTTGCCTTTTGTGAGCTACAGGAATAAACTAGGTTAAAAAGATTTGATGGATGAGTAATATGAGAATAGCATGAGGATGAGTAAGTGACTTTTTGGGGTTAACTCTCTCTATAAAGATGTTTAACTGACTGACAGCCCTAGTCCCCATTGACTTTCATTGTATAGAGCAAAAACAAAGAGCAACATTACGCCACAGAAACAAAACAAAGAAAGCTAAATAGGTTTGGTGGATACAGTATATAAAATAAGAAGTAAAGGACTTCAATTTTCATTTTTGGGTGAACAATTCATGTGGCCTAAAATATACACTCACCTAAAGGATTATTAGGAACACCTGTTCAATTTCTCATTAATGCAATTATCTAATCAACCAATCACATGGCAGTTGCTTCAATGCATTTAGGGTGTGGTCCTGGCCAAGACAATCTCCTGAACTCCAACCACTGGCATGGTTGTTGGTGCCAGACGAGCCGGTCTGAATATTTCACAATCTGCTCAGTTACTGGAATTTTCACGCACAACCATTTCTAGGGTTTGAAAAGGAAAAACTTCCAGAACGCAGCAGTCCTGTGGGGGAAAATTCCTTGTTGATGCTAGAGGTCAGAGGAGAATGGGCCGACTAATTCAAGCTGATAGAAGAGCAACTTTGACTGAAATAACCACTCGTTACAACTGAGGTATGCAGCAAAGCATTTGTGAAGCCACAACACGCACAACCTTGAGGCGGATGGGCTACAACAGCAGAAGACCCCACCGGGAACCACTCATCTCCACTACAAATAGGAAAAAGAGTTGAAGACTGTAAAAATTTTGACTGGTCTTATGAGTTTCGATTTCTGTTGAGACATTTAGATGAATTGGCGTAAACAGAATGAGAACATGGATCCATCATGCCTTGTCACCACTGTGCAGGCTGGTGGTTTAATGGTATGGGGGATGTTTTCTTGCCTCACTTTAGGCCCCTTAGTTCCAATTGGGCATTGTTTAATTGCCACGGCCTACCTGAGCATAGTTTCTGACCATGTCCATCCCTTTATGACCACCATGTACCCATCCTCTGATGGCTACTTCCAGCAGGATAATGCACCATCTCACAAAGCTCAAATCATTTCAAATAGGTTTTTTGAACATGACAATGAGTTCACTGTACTAAAATGGCCCCCAAAGTCACCAGATCTCAACCCAATGGAGTATCTTTGGGATGTGGTGGAATGGGAGCTTTGTGCCCTGGATGTGCATCCCACAAATCTCCATCAACTGTAGGATGCTATTTTATCAATATGGGCCAACATTTCTAAAGAATGCTTTCAGCACCTTGTTGAATTAATGCCACGTAGAATTAAGGCAGTTCTGAAGGCGAAAGGGGGTCAAACAGTATTAGTATGGTGTTCCTAATAATCCTTTAGGTGAGTGTATTTTTCCCTTTCTCAGGATAGTATAGATTAATGAATAGGCTATACCATAGAGCATCTTGGGTATTACATACTGCATGGTTAGAAAAAAACTTACCTGAATTTTATTTACATAAAAACTATGTTTATATTTGATAAAGTTACGAGTGATGTCACAACATATGCATGCAGCACAAACTGTGTGTAATGTCTTTGTGTGTGAGAATGCTTTTGCGTTCAATGCTTTTTTGCAGTTAACAGTTTCATTCTTATGCTGCCTAACACAAACCAGTGCGCTTGGGTTCCAGGGAGATAAACTTTCGGTTTGCCCTGGGTTCACACCATCGCTTGGTGTGCATTTCGTTTGCATTCAATAATATGTTGGGATCGGGATCCCTTTTTAATTATGGATGTTATGTCATGAATCATATTTTGGGATCGCCTTGCAGGTTAATGAAGATGTGTTACAAAATAGCTTTCTCTGAGTCGTTTATCAATCAAAGAGAAATATTAATTTTATCCATTAGTGTTGTGAAAATTGCAATTGTTAATCTAAAGTTTGCTGTCAGTCTAATGGAGTAATAGGTATTGGGTTATGCAATACAAAATAGGCTAATTAACGGTCTTAAGCACAGGATGGGTCCCTATGGGTCAAACGACCGAGTTACGTAGGCTACAAGTTCAGCTTGTTAGTCTCTTAATAAGACACATTTGGCAATCTTCATTAATTCTCATTCAGGCTTCAGCTTTCCATGTCGGCAGGGCATTTTCCTCAAATCTAAAGGGAATTCTTAATGAAAGGCAAACAGGAAGTTCTCATTGCTTTTTTATTTTCGGTACTGTATGCGTAAATAAACAAACGCATATTGTGGCAGATAGCAAGCACAACTAAGAGGCGTTTTCTGCTGTGCAGCTGGCTGGAGACTGAGGGGTTGAGGTTCATTATGTGTTATATGTATACAGAGTTTATCTGTCAGGAGACTCCAACAAGCAGTCTTTCCCCCAGCCTACCTTCCAAATCTCTTTGTCTTTCTTCATTGTTTTTCCCAACTTCTCTTTTCTCTCTCTTTTATCTCCCTGCAGGATCAAGAAGAAATATTTCCATTGTCAAATCGCTGGCGTTTAAAAGGCTTTTCTCATCTGGCCGCGGTGCTTCTATTTTAATGAATGACGTGCTTGAAACAGCAAGCTCTAGACGTTGCTCTTGAAGGCAGTGCAAAACATGGATTTGATGAGCGGTTATGTTGTGCTGTGACTATAATTTCTCTCTCAGTTTTAAATCTTTAATGCCGAATTGGAAGCGGGGCTCTTTAATGTCTGACACACTGGAGTGGTGCACAGATCAGATCTGCAGTCACCTTGTCAGTTCAAATATAGCTTGGTGTTTCACATTCTCTTGATATTTGGTGAATAAAGTGACAGGCCCAAAATTGTATTCTTTTACCCCTGATAGAGGTCCACTCAAGCACTCTTCAAGCATGGACACTAGCCAGCCTGTTAAAGTCCTATAATAGGTTTTTCTTCTGTAAAAATGAGGAAAGTGGGTGGTAGATATGGAGTTGGAAAAAAGACCCCTAGTTTGGTCCAAACTTCAAAGCTGCGGTGTTCTCTGTTAACTGAGGACATTATGTTCTGGCCAATAGAAATGCATTGTGAAGCAGATGTAATGCTGTCATATACACTCACCTAAAGGATTATTAGAAACACCTGTTCAATTTCTCATTAATGCAATTATCTAATCAACCAATTACATGGCAGTTGCTTCAATTCATTTAGGGGTGTGGTCCTGGTCAAGACAATCTCCCAAACTCCAAACTGAATGTTAAAATGGGAAAGAAAGATGATTTAAACAATTTTGAGCATGGCATGGTTGTTGGTGCCAGACGTATTTCACAATCTGCTCAGTTACTGGGATTTCTACACACAACCATTTCTAGGGTTTACAAAGAATGGTGTGAAAAGGGAAAAACATTCAGTATGCGGCAGTCCTGTGGGGGAAAATTCCTTGTTGATGCTAGAGGTCAGAGGAGAATGGGCCGACTGATTCAAGCTGATAGAAGATCAACTTTGACTGAAATGACCACTCGTTACAACCGAGGTATGCAGCAAAGCATTTGTGAAGCCACAACACGCACAACCTTGAGGCGGATGGGCTACAACAGCAGTAGACCCCACCGGGTACCACTCATCTCCACTACAAATAGGAAAAAGAGGCTACAATTTGCACAAGCTCACCAAAATTGAACAGTTGAAGACTGGAAAAATGTTGCCTGGTCTGATGAGTCTAGATTTCTGTTGAGACATTTAGATGGTAGAGTCAGAATTTGGCGTAAACAGAATGAGAACATGGATCCATCATGCCTTGTTACCACTGTGCAGGCTGGTGGTGCTGGTGTAATGGTGAGGGGGATGTTTTCTTGGCACACTTTTAGGCCCCTTAGTGCCAATGTGGCATCATTTAAATGCTACGGCCTACCTGAGCATTGTTTCTGACCATGTCCATCCCTTTATGACCACCATGTAACCATCCTCTGCTGGCTACTTCCAGCAGGATAATACACCATGTCACAAAGCTCGAATCATTTCAAATCGGTTTCTTGAACATGACAATGAGTTCACTGTACTAAAATGGCCCCCAAAGTCACCAGATCTCAACCCAATAGAGCATCTTTGGTATGTGGTGGAACGGGAGCTTTGTGCACTGGATGTGCATCCCATAAATCTCCATCAACTGCAAGATGCTATCCTATCAATATGGGCCAACATTTCTAAAGAATGCTTTCAGCACATTGTTGAACAAATTCCACGTAGAATTAATGCAGTTCTGAAGGCGAAAGAGGGTCAAACACAGTATTAGTATGGTGTTCCTAATAATCCTTTAGGTGAGCGTACAGTGACCCTTTTTAACAGTTTTTCCTTGCTTAAAGGTATAACTTACATGCTGAATCATAATGATAATTTAAATAAGCAGAAATGGTTGAAAAGACTAGTATATGTTACAAAATAGGTTGTGTTTTGGATGTTGGTCTGTTCTAAAATAGCTTAACCAAATAATCTACTTGGTTCATCTTCAGGTCAGTCATCTTTATTAGCTATATTTCTGAACAGTTATGGTCAACCAGCTAGACCAGCTCTAGACCGGCATTCTGAACCATCTTAAACTATCCAGAAAGAAATTCTCTGCAGGTCCGAGCTGATCTTGCGGATGTCTGCATTCATATACAGAATAAGTGTTTATGTCCAGCCATGCATGTACAGTTTATAAATATTTTAATTGTACAATGTGTGCATAATTCACTAATCCACTGCATTGTTCCTTCCTTCCAGAGATCATGCATATATTCAGCCTCTGTCTATTTTTAGCCCTGCATCTGCTGCTCATATTTTTATTGCACAGTCACAGATGTCTCTAAATGTTGCAGGTGTGATGACCCGCTCTCGCAGTGTGCTACAGCAAGCCCACGAGGAAGGACGTCCGTGCGCCTCTCAGCTCTCCCAGACCAAACCCTGTCCCATCAGCCCCTGCTACACATGGCATCTGAGCGATTGGTCTCCCTGCAGAGTGGAGGTAGATTCAGTGCCATAATAATTGAGTCTGCATGTGTTCTGCACTGACTTCAAATTAAAAATAACCAGACCTGAGGTCAATCAAAGCGAGTTTTATATAACCACGTGTGGAGACCAGCCACTCTCCATCACCATATATAGGACGGGCACAACATTGAAGTTCTTTAATTGAATTTTGTAGAAATTGCACACACACAGATGCTGACTTCATGTGGGAGAAGGAAACTTTGTGTCATTGAAATGTGAGGTTACTGTTGATTAAAATCATGCAGGGTTTCTACAGCCTTATAATTAGAGGAGGACCATGGTCGGTTTTCATCGCCTTTCTACAGCTTTTCTCTGCTTTTTGTAACTGAAAAGGATTTTAATTGTATGTCTCGGGGTTTCGGCTGTGTCCCTAGAGTCGTGCCTGCCCAGATCAAATCCTCCTCACGGCATGATTCCAAAAAGATGTTGCATGTTTTTAACATGCATTTGAGTGATTTTATTTTTTGTGCACATTGTGCGCACTTTCATATAAATAATTGTTTATTCAGAAACATCTGTGATAACTCCTCTTTTCGTAGTGTTTCTTATTAATATTTCATGTCAATATTATAGACCCCAGCTAAACAACATACAGTATCTTAACAGATGGGATTTGCACACACTGCAAAAAAAGTCTTACTTTGTATTTTGTCTTATTTCCTAGTACACACATCTAAAAAAATTATTTGAGATATATTCACATGAGAAGCAAAGTGACCTAAGATATTAAGTTTTGTTTTCTGAAAAAAAAGGAAAATCAAATAAATTCAAGCTTAACAGGTAAACATATCTGCCAGTGGGATAAGAAAAATAAATTTAAGTCAAGTTTCAACTTTAATTTAATTATAGTTTATAGTTTATTCATATTTTGCAGTGTTATGTTTGAAATGGAAAGCAAAACTAATTTTAGGTTGAATACATGATTAACCATTTATCTTGAGGTTAAATGTTGTGTGCACTTCATAGAAAAGTGACAGCTTGGTCTTAAAGGGATAGTTCACCCAAAAATGAAAATTCTGTAAACATTATCTCACTCTCATGTTGTTACAAACCAAAATATAATTTTTTTTTGTTCTGATGAACATTAAGGAAGATATTTTGAGGAATGTTTGTAACCAAAACATTCGTGGACCCCATTTACTTTGTCTTTTTCTTGGAAGTAAATGGGGTCCATGAACAGTTTGGTTACAAACATTCCTCAAAATATCTTCCTTAATGTTCATCAGAACAAAGAAATTTATACAGGTTTGTAACAACATGAGAGTGAGATAATGTTTACAGAATTTTCATTTTTGGGTGAACTATCCCTTTAACAGATGTTAACACAAACTTTAAACAAAGGAACATAAACTGGATAAAGACACCCATTATACTTTAATTTACATGGTATACATTTTATATGTGTTCAAACCTGTGACCATTTACGTTGCTAAGCAATGCTGTACCACTGAGCTAAACAGAAGCACATTAAGTGTGACCCTGGACCACAAAACCAGTCTTATGCTGAGTTTACACCAAACGCGTTTTGGGCGTCAAAATCGCGTCTACCGCGCCTAGTTTGCCGCTTGAACACTTTGAATGCATTCGCGAGTGTAGAGCAGATTAGACGCGCGTTAAAAGCAAGCATTTGACGCGCGTCCGAGGCAAAATCTGCTTCTTGTGGGAGGGGAAACTGCTGTGCGAGTGTATGTTTGCAAGATGACTGATGTTGATTGTGCATTTATCAAGAGAGTTACCAGTTTGTATTTGGTAGCCTTACTATTGGGGGGAAATAAACGGCGCGGGTCGATAAACGTCACGTGACTCAGAAGTGAAGTGTGTATTACAACTTACCAGTTTGCCCAAAGTCCATACTGACACTCTTCCAAGCGAGGCTCCTGATTGGTTAACGCTGCACGAAATTCTGCCAAAGTTCAAATTTTTCAACTCGAGCGTCAGCCGCAAATTCGCGTGAACCGCAAAATGCACAAAAGCACCATTCGCGAGTACCGCGCAATTCGCGCCTTTCGCGCGAGCTTCACGCGCAAATGAGACGGAAACGCGTCTTCCGCGCCACATGCCTCTTCCGTGCCGCGGGACCTCCTGACGCGCGTCAACGCGTCTTCACATTGACTTAACATTGAAATCACTTGCGCTTCACGCCTCTACCGCGGTTGGTGTAAACGCAGCATTAGGTAGCATGTGTGTATTTGTAACAAAAGCTAAAAATACATTGCATGGGTCAAAATTATAGATTTTTCTTTAATGCCAAAATCATTAGGGTATTATGTTTAATGATCTTGTTCCATGATGATATTTTGTAAACGTCTTACTGTAAATGTATAAAAAAATTATTTTTGTGAGTAGATGCATTTGCTAATGACTTCATGTGGGCAACTTTACATGTGATTTTTTTTCAATATTTAGATTTTTGCACCCTCAGATTCCAGATTCTCAAATAGTTGCATATTGGCCAAATAAATAGTTTGGTTCCAAAACGCAATAAGTCCATTTTGACTAACTTGGTTTTCTATACCAAGAAAGTGACAAGATGAAAACCACTATTTTCTGTTAAAAACTTTTACAAAGCATCTTTAGGTTATAAAAACATAAAAATTTCAAATCTATAATTTGATTTTCAAAGATTTATTATAAAAAGTGAAAATAAATAAATCCATGACACGTTTTTTTTTCAAAATGCTATAAATCTATTGAATCAATATATAAATGTGAATTCATCTTTGCCATGTTATATTCATGTTGTTGACTAGTGTTATACACTGATTAAAATAATGAACATTAATGGCATTAATCAAAACACTTACTTTGTCATATTAAGAACACTGTCATTGCTGCTGTTATACTTGGGACATCATCGCTGAACTTTTTTCACAGTGATCAGCTGTAAAATGTTTTGGTCCTTCTCGATTTTTGTTGACTTTGAGTAAAATAATGGAAAGTTTTTCATAAGATCCCCTGGGGTCAATGTGTTAGCATGACAGAAGCTTGATGCTGTCGGGAGAACAAGCAACAGCCAACATTTTTCCGTCCCTCTCGTGTAAATTATTAGATTTTTATGGTTACGTTTCTTTCCCGTCACAGAAAACCACCACAGGTTTAGCAATGCCATCAAAGTATTATTTTGTTTTTGTATGTTTGTTGATCAGGAAGTAAAAAGTAGATGAGGAAAACTAGGATTTTGTGTGTAGTTAACGCCGCCGCCATTGTTGTTTACAGTGCATGGAATGGTGCGCTGTGATTTGTTAAGCGGATTTATTGCATTCTGTATAAAAGGAGTGGCGGTGTTTATCACGTTTTGGGAAAAAGGGAGAAAAGTTGACAAAATAACACGGCGGATATTAGATTTTGCGTAAAAAATTAAGAATTTACTTTTTATACTGACCAGATACAATACTGATTTTGGCAGTAACTCGTTTTTTTTTTTTTTTTTTATGGTGTTTATCGCGTTTTGGAACCAAACTCTTCAAATATTGTCCTACGGCAGTGTTCTTCACTCCCAATCCTGGAGAGCCGGTGCCCTGCAGAGTTTAGCTCCAACCTCAATCAAACACACCTGCAAGCTAATCAATGTCTTCACGATAACTAGAAAATCACAGGTAGGTATGTTTGATTAAGGTTGGAGCTAAACTCTGCAGGACACCGGCTCTCCAGGATTGGGAGTGAAGAACACTGTCCTACGGTATCTAAGCATCTATGCATCTTTCAGATGGTGTTTAAATCCCCTTATAAATCCCTATTGTTTTGTGGTCCAGGGTCACATATAGACTGGAAATATTTGTCATGTAATTAGATATTCTTAAAATGACTCTAAATAAAGAGTAAATACTTAATAAAATACCAAAAGGAAAATACACAGCCAGGGGCTAATTGCCAGAACCTGATACCTTTGGTTTAAAGCTCAGCTGTCATCAGGTCAATGTTCATCTAAAGCGATTCATTCCCAAATGTCACTCAGTAGGAGAAAGGTGTCACTACAATAAGCACTGCTTCCTCGCTGCTCACACTTCAGATAAATGGGTGTCTGCTCTGTGTGTTGTGTTATACAGGGTGCAGAATGTGGAGAGGGCAGACGGGAGAGAAACCTGACGTGTGCGGTGCATTGGACGGACCGGGCAAACGGCTCCCATCCTTCTAAAGCGCTGGAGGATGAGAAGTGCGGAGACCGTGTGAGAAAAGAAAGCGAGCAGGAACTTCAGCAGCTGTGTTTTGTCCCCTGTCCAGGTGCAGCTCTCTGCTGATTCACATATGCAGTATTCACTTGTCCTGTTAAACAGAAGCAGGACTTTATGTTCTGCTTGTTGCTTTAAAGGGATAGTTCACCCAAAAATAAAAATCATGTCATTGACTCACCCTCATGTTGTTCCAAACTCATAAGACCTTCGTTCATTTTCGGAACACAGTTTAAGATGTTTTATATTTAGTCCGAGAGCTTTCTGACCCTCCATTGAAAATCTATGTATGGTTTACTGCCCATGTCCAGAAAGGTAATAAAAACATCATCAAAGTAGTCCATGTGACATCAGTGGGTCAGTTAGAATGTGTTGAAGCATCGAAAATACATTTTGGTCCAAAAATAACAAAAAATACGACTTTATTTACAAGACTAACGTAATTGACTGCAGTGACCCGAATGACGTATGATACGGCTGACGTGTTATCTGATGCGCCCCAGCTGTTTTCTTTTTTGTGCGCCATTTTTACCAAAATGTATTTTCGATGCTTTAAAGGTGCAGTGTGTAATTTTTAGGATCTCTTGACAGAAATGCTAAATAATATACAAAACTATATTATCAGGGGTGTATAAAGACCTTTTAATGATGAACACTTATGTTTTGATTACCTTAGAATGAGACGTTTTTATCTACATACACAGAGGGTCCCCTTACGTCGAAGTTGCCATTTTTGTGCCGCCATGTTTCTACAGAAGCCCTTAACGGACAAACATTTTTACTAATTTGTCTTCGTCTATGACATGTTTTTCTAGTGGTGGCTACCGTAGCTTCTCTATGCGTTTCAAAAGCGAGAGGAGAGCAGTGGACTGAGCCATTGGTTGCAATTCGCAACCTCAGCACTAGATGCCGCTAAAATTTACACACTGCACCATTCTAATTGACCCACTGATGTCACATGTAATTAAATATTTTATTGTTTTTTTTTTTAAATAAATTATTTATTTATTTATTGGTGCCATTGACATCACAAAAGGTTTTTTATGGCTGGAGCTCTTTTAGTCTTACCAGCACTTTGTTAAAGGCTCTTGACTCCATGTAAGGAGATCCGCGGTGTATGTAGATAAAAACGTCTCATTCTAAGGTAATAAACACAATACAATTCATTATGTAAGGTCTTTATACACCACGGATAATATTGTAATGCATATTATATTGCATTTATGTCAAGAGATCCTTCTAAAAGGTCCTCCTAAAGTGCACAATAAACCTTTAAAAGCAACATCTACTATGCTACTGCTATTATGTTGGATTCACTGTGGGACTGTCTCACAAATAAATAACTAATATTTAGTGAAATATACAAATGAAAATTTGCTGATTTGACAACAACCCACTTCCCACATACTGCCTTGTGAACGAACAACACACTTTGGCTTGGGCTTCTGTGTCATTGATCTGTGTTAACATCTCTTCAAACGCACTCTCCATTTTTTAAAAGTTGTATAAGAACAGATTTCATGTGAAACCTTCATGTAGAAGCGAAGAAAAATCTAAGGCGACAACGAGTCAAGAGCAAAAAAGGTAGAAATGAAACGGAGAGTCCAGAGATTGCGGGTGGCATATGGTGCGCCGTTGTGTTGTATGTTTCAGCAACTCCAGTGAGGGATGGAAATAGACTGGCTTCATGAAGATGATGGATAATGAGATGCCTGGGCGCACAGATTGTCTCTAATAGCCAGCCTGGCTGCTGAATCTAAAGGACGTCATGGCTGAGGAACTAGAGTTAGCGCGCGAAGGTGGGGGGACTGTCGCTGCAAAACGGTCCCTGCGATGGGGGATTAAGAGGGCCAGTGGTGTATGACCTTCAGCTAAGGTGGAGCTTAATGTATCTGAAGAGTTGCATAATGCATTTGTTACCATGACAGGAGAATGAGATCAATCTCAGTAGCCTTCACAAGTGGCTTATAGGCTGAGTGTCGTAAGATCCTGCTGGAGTCTCTTCATTAGCACATGACCGGAGTGCCGGTTTTGTAGGACGAACTTTTTGGACACATAAGGTGTATCACAATTTGCATGCTGTCCGTACTATACAGTATGTACTGTAGCATGCCACGTTTGTCATAAGTGCACCCTACAGTATATTAGTTACATAAAAACAGGTCAGAGGCTTGGATTGCATCCCCTAGAGGAGTTTTGAAGTATGCACTGGTGAACACAAGAGCAAATCTATTACATTAAGTAAAAATTTTACTGATGCAATCTACTTATGCACCAGTATGCAATCTGTATCAACACACGGTTTAATGGTGCAGTAATATGTTAGACAACAATTGCGCTGGTTGACTACATACTCAAAGGTTAATTTCAAAATGTAAGGCCCCCTTACTGTATACAGCTCTGTGCCTCTTACATCAATACCACTGAAACTGTTGCCCCCCATCCCTATATATACCAATTATTCTTGATGGACCAGTAATCATCTTGCAGTACAGTTGTTATTCATTTTCTTAGCATTATTTTGTTGTTTTCTATCTACAGGTGACTGTCACCTTACTGACTGGTCGTTGTGGAGTTCCTGTCAGCTGACGTGTCTGGAAGGGCGGAGTTTTGAGACAGTGGGACGTCAGGCACGTTCACGGGCCGTCGTCATACAAGTTCTGGAGAATCAGGACAGCTGCCCTCAACAGGTCTTTGAGACACGTCCATGTAAAGGTACAAGTTAAAGACAAGTATATGTTAAAATATCAAGATATCAGACACTAGTTAATATGTACACTACCATTTAAACATTGAGGGAAACCACCCCATAAAGTTTAGAAATTTGGTATGTTCCTCTATTAGTGTAATGATGACATGCAGTCAAGCTAGCATGTGCAGTCTTCAACAGCCCATGCAAAACCCAATAAACATGATTTCAGTTTTCTGAAAACATACACTTGGTAAATACACTATGCATTGCACCTGTAGGCAGATATAAAAAGTTTGGTTCCAAAATGCAATAAACGCCCTCTAAAAAAAATCAGTATTATATCAGGTCAGTATTTAAAGGTAAATTCTTAATTTTACGCTAAATACAATATCCGTTGTGTTATTCTGTCATCTTTTCTGGCTTTTTTCCCAAAACGCAATAAACGCCACTCCCCCTTTTCTGCAGAATGCAATAAATCCGCTCAACAAATCACAGCGCACCATTCCATACATTGTATACAACAATGGCGGCAAGTTGAGTACACGGAATCCTAGTTTTCCTCATCTTGTACTTCGTGATCAACAAACAAACAAAAACAAAATAATACTTTGATGGCATTGATAAGCCTGTGGTGGTTTTCTATGGTGGGAAAGAAACGTAAGCCATCTAATAATTTACACGAGAGGCACTTAGGAGATGGAAAAATGCTGGTTGCGTTTATAAATAATCAGTTTTTATAATAAATCTTTGAAAATCAAATTATGGATTTAAATTTTTTATGTTTTTATAACATAAAGATGCTATGTGAAAGTTTGTAACAGAAAATTGTGGTTTTCATCTTGTCACTTTTTTTGTATAGAGTAAATCAGGGGGTTATTGATTTTATAAGACACAGCAAAGACACAATGAAAATATGATTAAAGACTCAACATTCATCTAAAATATACATTAACATTTATATCGTGCAGCTGTTGAAGTGTGGATCAAATATGCTTGAAAACATGCTTAATTCTTTCCCTGTCAGCATATTTTTTTTTGTTGCCACACTGTAAAAAATTAGCTGTAATTACGTAGCTGGTTGACAGTAACTTACTGTTGAAGATAAAGACTGAAAATTTTTCATTTAACTTTAAACAAACTGTTGCTAGTAAATAACATAAATGTAAAATCTACAGTAAGTTACTGGCAGCTAGTTGCCAGTAATACTGTAATTTCTACAGACATTTTTTACAGTCTTCTTTAAATAAACATGAAAGATATCAAATGAAAGAACAGACCCTCCGCTTTCAAACAAAAAAAGTTTCATTCTACCTTCATTTGTTCTCTTATCACCTCTCAAAGCGGAGATAATTCATTTTTTGTGAAGGACTTTTGTAAGAGATCAGATTCAGAGCCTGATCAAAACTTACAAAGTGTTTTTAGTGTTGAGTGAATGTATCAGTGTTTAAGTTGGGTAAGATAGCCACCTAGTGAATAACAACGGAAATATGAATGAGGTAGAAACTCCTCAGGGAAGCGTTTTTCTTAATTGAACTTAATTAAGATAACTCAACAATATTTATTGACATTTATATGGATATCGCCATTAATTGTGCAATTGTAGAAAAATAAAAAAATATGTTGGTGTTTATTTTCATAAATCAGTACGCAGCAACAGTGGCACAGTGATACTTATGTAATGCGGTCTGAACCGGGGGGTTACCGGGGTATTTTATCACGGCTTAGAACGTGTTTCAACCAATCAGAATGAAGGACCAGAACAGGCCGTTTTATAAAACACGTTTTTACCCTAATTAGTCAAAATGGATTAATTGCTTTTTAGAACCAAACTTTTCATATATATTTTTTTTTTCTTTCAAGCACATTTTGACTCCTTTTTGTGTATTATTTTGTAGCCACACCTGCTTAGAGAGTGTGAGTGTGTGTATATATAAACTCAGCAGTATATAATATATATACTATATACTGCTAGGGCTATTATAACACCTGACTTCCCACTGCAAATCTAATGAGTGACTCATGTGTGATGGCGCAGGAGGGAAGTGTCACAGTTACGAGTGGAGGACAAGTGCCTGGAATGAGAATATAAGATCAGTGTGGTGCCAGCGATCTGATGGGGTCAATGTGACAGGTAGCCCACAGCATACACAAGGACTGAGAGAGTGACAAATATCCTTTACAGACTTCACTACCCTTAAGAATATCAAATCAAGTCATATCATTACACTCTTAGGAAAAATGGTACTAGGGAGGTACTCGTTTGAAAAAAGTACACCTAAGAGTGCATATATATTAGTAAGTTAAAGGTACATAAACTGAATTTGGCTTCAGTTATATTAAAAACACAGAGGCACAGTTTATACTAAAATCATAAACAAAACAAAAAAACCCTTGTTGAAAATTTGTGGTTTGAATTTGACAGACCTTGTCTCGGATAGTTTAATGGCACATTCAACATTTTTCCTATTTTCTCTCCCTCCGTTTCGGAGGAAGTCATCAATAAACCAGCTCTGGTCTGAAGGCGCAATATAAATGTTATAAAGCATTGTTTCATTCTGCTGAAATGAACATGCTCCAGATGGCAAGCCTTCCGCTGTGTTCAGGGACAGGACTAAAGCTTTCGGGTTGTGCGAAGTGCTGTAAATAACAGATAAAGGTGATCTTATCCGAGTCTCGGGCAAATATACGCTTTGAGAGGTAATCTCTTTTGCCTGAGAAAAGCCTGAGCCCGGAGTATTAGTCTCTGATGTTTTGACATGTAATTTTCCATTCCAAAATTACTATCTTCACTGATTGATCAGAAACTGTGATGGGTCCTTAAAGCCATTAATCAGGTGTGACAGCACTTTTATCTGCCTATCAATAGGGAAATGGCAATAATTACCTTTCTTGTTTCCTGCTGGAAGGGGGCTGCTTTCCACAAAACCGGCCAACCACTGTGCGACACTGTCACCCTCCATGCACCAAACCGTTCTCCCACTGCAAGCAGGTAAACCGACAGCCCTCCCGTGTGTTGCATTAGCACTGTTTCTATTGCCATGGCATGCCGTGTAAATAAATAAGGACGGAAATTCAACCTGTTTTTCAGTGTTATGAACTATCGTTTGTGTTTAATAACCTAATATTAGTATCATAAAGAGAGGCATTTCAGGCATGTGGACAATTTGCATAATTCAAGCAAGCCGGGAAAGGGAACAAAACTGAGCATTGACTGCCACTTGGAGTGCATTGGATGTTACTACAGCTGTACTGTGTTTAAAGTACTGATGAAGCTTAAGCGTGTAACCCATTTGTAATGCAAAGATTATGGTTTCAATGCGCTGTGAACATACATGTACGCATCTGCCAAATGCAAAAATGTAATACTCCATATTGATTTCCAGAGCGGTGTGTGTGGGTGTGAGAGGGGCTACACTGAAGTTATGAGCACACACGGGTTCCTGGATTACTGCACCAAGACTCCAGGTGCCGACAACAAGAAGGCGGACGTGAAGACCAGCTCGGGAAGATTAAAACCAGGCACTACTCAGATCCAGGACTTCTTCGGCGAGTGGTCTCTGCAGCCGCTCGGCCCAGGTATTTGAAATGCAGATGAAGATCAGGCTGGAGTTTTCAGTTGTATGGTAGCTGCTTTGAGTTATGGCAAAATCACTGGACGCCTTTATGAGACCTCAGGTACAGGCTAGTATAGACTCTATTTAATGCCTCGGTGTTTATGCCCTATTGGAGCCGTGAGAAAAGCTGGACTGGACAGAGTCTCGTAACGGCGTGATTTGTACTGCCCATAACTTGACAGACAGTGTTTCTTTATTGCTGGCTGGAGGCCATTTCTGATTAAAACTGAATTTAGTGGTCTGTGGGACAACAGCTGTGTGATGTCAGGTTGCCACTCGGTGGATTTCAGCTTTGTTTTGGACAAAATGCCAATGATTATTAATACTGTATGCTTCAAAACAAAAAGTCTTTTACGACTCTACTGTATAAGAACAAGATCATATTTGTGGCTATTTTAATAATGTACCACTTTTTAATAATTTCTTCCTAAAACGCTTTTTCTACTACAAAAAAGCAAGACCTTTTTCTGAAAGATCATTCTAAAATTCTTTATGAAGCCTTAGGGCTCAGTCACACCAAAAGCGCTTTAAACGCTTGCAAACGCAAGGCGCGACGCACTGCCTTTTTTAAAAAAGAGCAGTGCAGCGCGGCTTTTCATATTGCTAAGCAACCACCGAGTCAGCTGTCTTGTCAATCAAATATTGAAGCGTGAGCGCTCTTTTGCTGTTAACTGTCATATTAGCAGAAACTTTAAAAAGAGGACGCTTGCTCTGACCTTGTTTGAGGATGAGAGGAGCACAAACACGCAGGAGAGAGTGAGCGAGTGGAGTCCGGTTCTTCAAAGCAACTGTAAACTTCCCTCCCCACAACGTAAGGCCCGCCTCTCCCCTCATTCGATTGGACAATGGAAGACGCGAATGACGTCAGGCGCTCCTCCGCTCTCAGCGCTCCTTCAAAAACGCGTGCGCGGCAGGCGGCAGAAAACCGCAAGGCGCTCGGCGCGCATAAACAGCGCGCAAACGCGCCCTGCCCATAAAATATCATTCAAAAAAGGCGCCTGCAACTGCCATAAACGCTTTTGGTGTGACTGAGCCCTTATGCAACAACATAAACAAAAACTCTTTTGTGTAATAAAGTAATAATGTACAGGACAGCTTGAATGCACTATTCAATAAGTCGCTTTGAATAAAACTGTCTGCTAAATGCATAAACGTACTCTGTTGAAATCTGTTGAACAAGATCTATATAATGTTATAGCTATTATAACTTGTTAGTTTATTATCAAGATACTTTCCTAAGTAGTAAGTTTGAGTAGTTTTTGCATCATCCAGTATGTGAATCTCGAAGGATCAAGGTCTGCTGCAAGACAAGCTCTCGTCAGACTCTCATCATCTGAGTGTTTTAGTTCTGATTTTGTGTAAAAGATGAATCCTGAACGTGACATATATCACTTATGCAAGCCGTGTGAATTTATAGAGATGGGGGACATGGTGCCACAGTCTTTTCAAGTGCTTTGTCAACGGCACTAATGTGCCATCTGTTGCTGCAGCAACAGGCGACTGTGCAGTAACCACAGGCGGCTTTGAACAATAAAATGCTTTTCTGTATTTTTATTGGGAATTCATTTAAAACTAGACAGCAAAATCACTAGTGTTAAATGTACACTGCTGGTGTTTATATGAGTACCACCAGACCTGCTGATTCCCATAAAAACACCAGCAGTGTACATTTAACACTGGTGATTTTGCTGTGTACAGTATATAAATGACCTGATGTAAAGGTATTATTGTGGACATCAGTGTACCTAGGGTGATAGCATTGACTTGAATAATGTGTAATCATTGTTTTTTGGTCTCACAGATGGAAGACTAAAACTGTGGGTCTATGGGTTAACTGCTGGAGGATTCTTTCTGATATTATTCATTATTGCTGTGGCCTTTCTGTTTTGGTATGTATGTTACTAAAAGCTCAATACAAATACACTATTTACTGTATAGAGTATAGTTTTAAAAAGTTTAAAGGAAAACACCACAGTTCTTCAATATTTTACTTGGTTCTTACCTCAACTTTGATGAATTAATACATACAATGCAAAAAAAAAAAAATTTCAAGAAAAAAATCTTAGTATTTTTGTCTTTTTTTTAAGTAAAAATATCTAAAAATTCTTAAATTAAGATGCTTTTTCTTGATGAGCAAAACGACCCAAGAAAATAAGTCTAGTTTTAAGACAAAAAAATATCAAAATTAAGTGAATTTGTGGATTAAACAAGAAAAAATATCTGCAAATGGATTAAGAACATTTTTCTTGAAATTAGTTTACTTTTTATCATAAACACTTAATTTAAAGCAACACTATGTAGTTTCCATGTAAAAATGACTTACAGCTCCCCCATGTGGTTAAAAAGCGCAACAGTGCCTGGTATCAGACATTCTTCTGCAGGCAGGGGGAGGGGCGGGGCTGTGTGCTCTACCCTCCACCACCACTTTCAGAGTGTGCTTGTAGCAGCTAGGAGGCTGCTCAGGTTGCAGCAACAGTACAATTTGTCCAGTTAAGAGTTGTTCTATCACTGAAATAATTTTAGAGACATTATTTAAAGGTAAAAAAACTACATAGTGTTGCTTTAAGAAACTTTCTTATTCCATTGGCAGATTTTTCTGCAGATTTTTAAGCACAAATTTGCTTACATTTTATATTTTTTGTCTAAAACCTAGACTTATTTTCCAAGGTCATTTTGCTCATCAAGAAAATACATCTTCATTTAAGAATGTTTAGATTTTTTACTGAAAACAAGACAAAAATACTAAGTAAGAAAGTCATTTTTGGCAGTGCTCCCCCTCTCGCTCAAACTTCCATCAATATTACTGCGCCCAAGGTGGAAGTGCTGAAAACTAAGTGCTCTTCCGCCATACAATATCAGGGTGTCCGCGCGGTAGTAAAAGGTAGTAAAAAAATCTACCAAAATTATGGCCCTTGAAAGGTAGTAAAAGGTAACAAACACAATTTGACTTGGTAGTAAATTTTTTTGCTTAATATTCATGTCTCCATATTTTAACTTCATTTAGCATAGTTTAAATATATGAAGAGTTTGGTTCCAAAACGCAATAAACGCCATTTTTGAAAAAAATGAGTTACTGCCAAAAGCAGCATTATATCAGGTCAGTAGTTAAAAGTAAATTCTTAATTTTACGCAAAATCCAATATCCGCCGTGTTATTCTGTCATCTTTTCTCCCTTTTTTCCCAAAATGCGACAAACGCCACTCCCCCTTTTTTACAGAACGCAATAACTCCATTTCTGATATTACAGCCCACCGTTCACGCAATGTAAACAAACAATGGCGGACGCGCTGAGTACACGGAGTCCTGTTTTTTTCCTCATCTACTTTGTACTACGTGATCAACAAACAAAACAAAATAATACTTTAAATGCATTGATAAACCTGTGATGGTTTTCTGTGACGGGAAAGAAACGTAAGCCATCAACATCTAATATTTTCCCTGAGAGGCACTCGGGAGACGGGTGCTTGTTCTCCCGACAGCATAAAGCTTCTCATGCTAACACATTGACCCCAGAGGATCTTATGAAAAACTTTACATAATTTTACTCAAAGTCAACGAAAATCGAGCAGGACCAAAAACATTTTACAGCTGATCTCTGTGAAAGACGTTAAGCGAAGATGTCAAGTAACCGCAATGACAGGGTTCTTAATATGACAAAGTAAGTGTTTTGATTAATAACATTAATGTTTATATTTTTAATTAGTGTGTACAACTAGTCAACTAAATGAATATAACATGGCAAAGATGAATGCACATTTATATAAGCTATTGATTCAATAGATTTATAGCATTTTGAATAAAA
This sequence comes from Misgurnus anguillicaudatus, assembly GCF_027580225.2. Taxonomy (NCBI): domain Eukaryota; kingdom Metazoa; phylum Chordata; class Actinopteri; order Cypriniformes; family Cobitidae; genus Misgurnus; species Misgurnus anguillicaudatus. The sequence goes on from NC_073353.2 coordinate 17,605,907, forward strand.
ACTTGTCATGGATTTATTGCATTTTGTGGAAAAAATAATCCGTTTTTATAATAAATCTTTGAAAATCAACTTATGGATTTGAATTTTTTATGTTTTTATAACCTAAAGATGCTGTGTGAAAGTTTGTAACAGAAAATAGTTGTTTTCATCTCGTCACTTTCTTGGTATAGAAAACACGTTTTTACCTAAATTTGTCAAAATGGATTTATTGCGTTTTGGAACCAAACTCTTCATATATTCCGTGCTAACAGGACCTGAGTGAGACAGAGTTGATAGCAAATATAGACTTATTTGCTGCCGAAGTTTAAGCAGTCGTTATAATTCCTTACATTTATATAGCGCTTTTCTCAGTACTCAAAGCGCTTTACATATGAACGGGGGAATCTCCTCAACCACCACCAATGTGCAGCATCCACCTGGATGATGCGACAGCAGCCATATTGCGCCAGAAAGCCCACCACACACAGCTTATTAGTGGAGAGGAGACCGAGTGATATAGCCAATTAGTATGAGGGGATGATTAGTAGGCCAATGGGCAAGTTTGGCCAGGATGCCGGGGCACACCCCTACTCTTTTTCGAAGAACATCCTGGGATTTTTAACGACCACAGAGAGTCAGGACCTCGGTTTAACGTCTCATCCGAAGGACAGTGCTTTTTACTAAAAGGTTGTATTTGTTCACATTAGTAAATGCATTATGAACAAAAAAAATTACAATTAGGGGTGCACCGAAATTTCGGTCGCCGAAAATTTCGGCCGAAAATGCCATTATCGGTTTCGGGCCGAAATAAAAAATCCAGCCGAAAATGTCAACCGAAAATTAATGTCATCCGCACCCCTCCCATCTGTGCTCTAGCGCTTGGGTTTCACTCACGGTGATCAGTCGTCTCCCACCCCTCCCTTTGTGCTCAAGCAGGTTTCACTCACGGTCGAGCTGTTTGCACGCGTCTGCAAAGATTAAGCATGTCTTGATGTGTAAACTTTAGAGAGAGTCGTGCTAATGTGTCTCATACTGTAATCCATTAACATACATTTGGTGAATAAAGCAACGAAACACAGCGTACGTTTTTATGTGGAGCGACTTCTGCGCTGTTTGGGATTCACCCTTCTTCTCTGTGCATGCACGTTTAAGTGCCCTCAATAGTGCACGAGAGAGACGCGTTAAAAAAAACAAGAAAACATAAAATCTCTCTCATACTGACAGGGCACTTATAAACAAAATGATCTCCACAGTATTCTTTTTCTAATAAAAACATTTGTTTATGTCTTAAGTGTATGTATAAATTACAGTCAGATTAACCTACTTAAGTCTGTGTCATTAATGTTAATCAAACAACCCATGACAAAGAGACATATAGCTTTAAAATAATAATATATTTAATTTATTGTGTTATGATTCATTTAATTTGATTTCTGTACCTAATGCTCTTTTCAGACCTTATTAATGTACAACTTTGTTCTTTTTTATAAATGTTTGCAATTTCTTTATTGTTTATTAGATTTTTCCCACCCGCTTTTTGCTGATCCGAAAAATAATTTGATCTGTGCCTCAAAAACTGTAATGTGATCCGAACTGTGAGTTTTTTGATCCATCACACACCCCTAGTAAAGTTAGTACACAGTGATAGAAATAAATGCAATTGTACTAATAATTGGCATCATAATTTCTTTCGGTTTCGGTTTTTCGGCCTTGGTTTCCTTTTTTCGGTTTTCGGTTTCGGGCAAGAATTTTCATTTCGGTGCATCCCTAATTACAATATATTGTATATAAACATTTATAATTCTTGTTTATGTCATTACAGTAATTGATGTTTGATTGAGGTGCATTAACTAATGTTAACAGTTTCAAATTTGATTTAAAAATTAAAATGCTAAAATGAATAAGATTTACAATAAATAAATAAAATACAAATTCATCTCTATGATTCCTGCACATAGCCTGAATATAGTTCTCATTTTTTATCCGCTTAAAAATTTATTTTGTGCCACCATACTTACTCATGTAACTACTCATGTAACATTCTTTAAATAGGGAAAACATGGTGTCATTTCCCAAGTGTTTGGTGGCTTCTAAATTCATCCCTGTTTGGATCCTAAGGAATGAATGGGGCTAGGCTAAATGCTAACACATTCACAATGCGCTGTACAAAGATTAAGTGTACGCATTGAAAAAAGATAGGTATGTATTAATTTGTCTTAGTTGAGGTAAGAACATAGTAAAATATTCAAAAACTGTGGTGTTTTCCTTTAAACACCTCAATATTTTCACTGTGATATAATTTAATGGTGCAGTGTGTAATTTTTAGAAGGATCTCTTGACAGAAATGCAACATAATATACAAATCTATTTTATCAGGGGTGTATAAAGACCCTTCATAATGAACCGTTATGTGTTTATTACCTTAGAACGAGACCTTTTTATCTACATACAGCGAGGGTCTCCTTACATGGAAGTCGCCATTTTGTGCTGCCATTTTTCTACAGAAGCCCTTAACGGACAAATATTTTTACTAAGTTGTCTCCGACAATGACATGTTTGTCCGATGGTGGCTACCGTAGCTTCTCTATGTGTTTCAAAAGCGAGGGGTGAGCAGTGGACTAAGCCGTTGGTTGCAATTCGCAACCTGACCACTAGATGGTGCTAAAATTTACACCTTGCACATTTAAAGGGAAAGTTCACCAAAAAATGAAAATTCTGTTTTCATTTACTTCATCTCAAGTTGTTTAAAACCTGTATAGGTGTATTTGTTCTGCTGAACACAAATGAAGATATTGTGAAGAATGTTTGTAACTAACCAGGGCATCTTTGACTTTCATAGTAGGAAAAAAAGAATACTATGGAAGTGAATGGTGCCCCAGATCTTTTTTTTATTAACCTTTTTTTTAATCTTCATTTGTGATTAGCAGAACAAAGAAATGTACACAGGTTTTAAACAACTTCAGTATAAGTAAATGATGACTGTATTTTTATTTGTAGGTAAACTTTCCCTTTAAGCCTTTCATGATGTCATGCTGCTTCCATCAAGTGGTACAGTTGAGAACTACACTGAAGGACTGAAATGCAATTTGTTTTTCTTATCTCTATCACAGCAAACTACCCAAGCAAAGCAAAAGTGCATCTCCACCCCAGAAGCCCCTGACTCTGGCCTATGATGGAGATGTGGACATGTGATCGAGCTCAATGCGAATGTACTTTCGAAGCACAAGCTGAACTACTTGTAACATTTCAAAATGTTCATCACTCCAAAAATAACAAAGAGGAATCCTCTTGAATGGACAGACACAGGAAGACGTTTCAATCTTGAAATCTGCAGCAGGCACGCAAGATGACGACAATGACGGCTTCGGATCAGTGATCATACGGAAAAATCATGACATTCAAAGAGAGTACGAGACCCAGCTGACATTCCACAGAAAAGATGGAGGACTTTGACATTTTCTTGCCCTGTTTTTTCATATATCTTGAAAAAGATAAAAAAAATACAGCGGAAGGGCATTTGATGTTAGCGCATCAGTCACATTCAGCAAAGTCTGGAGTGACTTTTTCATTAATAGAGAAGGTGAATGAAACGACTGATATGTTATGCACTATATTAGTGCTTTTGTCATTCTTTTGTTTCCTCATTTGTGTTCAAACAGATTTTCTAGTGTTTTTCATCGTGATGCAAAGGACTGCTGTAAACTGTTGTTTTCATTGTAGAATGCCTCTGAATGTATGTGTGTGTGTGTGTGTGTGTGTGTGTGTGTGTGTGTGTGTGTGTGTGTGTGTGATCCACACAGTAAACCAAAACACAGCTTATTTATACTGAGAGGTCTGGTGACGATCAGCCCCTACGGTTCCACCGCCCAGCTCCGTTTGACCTTTAACCTCCGTCTAGCAGCTGAAAAATTGATGAAGTTGTTCTGAGACCAGCGGATAATGAACTGTGTCCCTGTGACGCACAGATGGGTTTCCGAAGCAGCTTCCCACAGTGTCCTGCAGTTAGAGGAACTCATTTACTGTAGCACAGATACAGTGGACCAATGCGTTTATGTAAAGTCTGCATGAGCATTATACTGGAAGAGAGAGAAGAGCGATCATCATTATTACGAATGTTTTTCATTTGCAGAAGAGAGTACAGGTGCTGATTCTGTATTTTAATAAAAGTGTTGAGATTTTTTAGCTGTTTTTGCTTTATAGACTTTTTGTTCTTGCAGGCGCGTATTTGTCTTGATTGTCTGTTTCAAGACTTAACTCCTTGTATTCCCTGTGAAAAGAAAGCTATTTTTTTTATTTTTGTCATACTCATTATAAGGTAATTAAACCCTGACTTCACCACATCAGATCTATAAATCATTTTTAAAAGAATGTACATGTTGTGATTTTTTTTTATACATACATGCACATCAGTTTCTGAGTTTCTTTATACGATGATAAAGCATCTTTCTTGCAACCTTACTTAAGTTGTGTCATGACATTTTCTTCTGTTTTCCGTATTATTTGTAAGTTCAGTCTGGTTACACTTCCTCAATTGTTTTCTGTATGATCTTGATATTCATCAGAAAGATTTTGCTGCTTCTGGAATAATTAAATCAAAAGACGTTGGCGTATTTCTAATTTATTCCACCATATGAGAACGTAAAATGTGTATAGCTCATATCAGTTTTTTACCCAGCGGAGAAATGGCAATATATGTATCTATGTTTATTTTAAATCCCAGTTGTGCGTGTGCATGCCGGATTGATTTTGTCATACATTGGATTATTCCAAAGTGGCCTTGCATTTTTATGGAAATTTTCTTCTAGTCAGCGGTGTGTTTTGTTCGTTTGATTTTTGTTTATTTATTTCTTTGTTTTGATTTGTTGCCCCTTAAAACAGACTTGTTTACATGGCTTCTTTCAAATATGTTCAGTATGCTCTCAGCACTATATACAGTTGCCTGTAAAGAATTGACTTTTACTTTAAATAGTATTTTTGTGTGTACTTGAAGAGTTGAACGAAAATGCTAATAAATTGTGATACTCGGTGGGAAATGATTCTCATGAATTATTTGTTAAAACATGACTGCATTGGAGATTTAATGTTTAGTACCCATCATAAAAATGGAAATGACAAACACACTTGAGATAAAATATAATTTATAATATATAAATGAAACATAATTCTGTTAAATGTATTACTGTATTGCTCATTTCCAAAGTCTTTTGCACTTGTCTACAAAGTGCTGCCCATCACATACTTGCACTCCATTATGTTTAATCATTGAAATCTTTTGTTCAATCAGTTTTTATTAGTAAAGCCTGTCATTTCTGTTCAAGGATGAGATGAATTTAAATGGCTTTGTCAGTGGTACCTAGGGGACACATGTCTGGATGATGCCATTCTGTCAGCTTTAATTTATCCATTAAGCCCTAATAATACTCCAGAAGAATGTATTTCCCATAATTCTTTGCAGGCTTCCAAAAAATTACTCTTTTCTTAAATCTTAATTATCTATTCACCAGTAGCCAAATCAGTATGACATGGTCAAACTGACTGAGATAGAAAGCAGGTAAATTGCTGTGTGTCTTGTATTAAGGAAATTGTAAGAGACAGATTAAAGATCATTAAAATGTCTCATGATTATTACCATCACTGTTCATATAAACTTTAAATTCATCTTTTGTGTGACACAAATAAAAGATTTTTATATTTAAACTATGAGAAAATAAGCTATAACTCTGTGTATGTTTTGACTTTATAAGATGCGTTATTTAATATCTCAAATACATTTTAGAAGCAATTTTGAATAAATCTATGGTTATTTTAGAAAGATGTGTTAAAGAACAGTAATGAACAAGCAAATACATAATTGTTTAATTGTTAAATTAATTGTTTAATGATTCATGTTTATTTTCTTTAGATTTTATTTTATAATCATTGTGTCATAACTGTAATGTGTTTGTTATATACTAGTAATTTGTGATGTGACATTACACTAAAGAACACAAGAGGGCAGAAATGAGCTTCATACCTCATCTCGTAGAAATCTGAGTGGTGCCACTCTGGGTAGGCAACTAACCTTGGCTTCTGTGGGGGAAAAATAAATAAATAAGATTATTTGCTTCGTAAATGATCTCTTTGTAAGTTAATATTGACATAATAGTAACAAACCAGGGCAAAGTGGTTGTAGCCGCTCAAATCATTTTCGTCCTTTGATATTGCAGTTGTTTTCAACAAGTAAATCTGATAAACAAATTCATAAAAAGAATATAAATATATAGGCTGGCTAGATATTAACAGTAGCATGCTTGTATTTTTTTCTTCTTTTAATAAGAATACGTAGAAGAAAAAGACGTTGTTTTTCTATGCAAAGAAACAAAGTTTGGAAAAGAGTTAGTTATAGGTTACACCCCAAATGTCTTTCTTCATTTTTTTGACTGAGGAGCTGAAGAGCTGTGTGGATGCGCTGTGTTTGCGCGTCGTCACGCATTAAACGATGGAAAGTAAAGGTAAGCTGTTGCGCTTCTGCTCGTTTAATGTTAAGAAGACCGACTTCAGTGTATCACTGTCAATCATGTGTACATAAAATAATCAAACAGTTGTGTAAAATAGTCACAATGAGTCACGCTTTCAATAACCTGCTGGTAAATATAATGACGAAAAACACGTTGATCTAGTGTGGACGTAAAATACTGTAAGATATCCTGTCGAGATCACATGAAATGCGTCTACAGTAAACTAGTGGGTTTTTCTAGTTTTTTTCTCATTTGATAATTTTAAAACACCACTTACATGTTTTATTTAGCAAGGACCATGGCAGCTCCATTCACATCACTTGTTGAAGATACTTCAAGATACCTCAAATCATTTGAACTCTTTCTGGATCGTTCATCAGAGCACCAATGTATGCAGGACTTCATCCATAATACTCTACCAGACATACTGGGAAGGTGATGTCTTATTTTATATAATGTCATATCGTATTCTTGTGGCATGTCCAGATATAGTATTGTAATATAATGTATCTTCTCAGCATTGGTGGAGGACGGCCCATTTTTAATTTAATGGGAGTAGGGAGTGGAGCAGGTACAATATACTTTTATTGATTAAATTATATTTTAATACATTTGGTTTATATTATTATTTTATATTTTATTAATACCTTACAGAGTTTACATTTACCCTTCATTTACACATTTCGTGTAATTTTTAGGTGAGATTGATCTAGAGATTCTAGCACAGCTACACATGAAACATCCACATGTCAAAGTTAACAATGAAGTGGTGGAACCGAGTAATGACATGTTACACAAGTATAAAGGTACTGGTTATTATTTAACCCATGATGTTAATATTGACTGAGCTCATAATATAGACAAGCTCTACTTGTACTGATCATTCAAACTGATGTATTTAAAAAAATATTCATGCTGTTTTTCTGTTTAGTTCTGGTGTCAAAAATGCCCAATCTTGATTATATAAACTTCACGTGGAATAAGATGACAGCTTCTGAATTTGAAAAACACTGGCAGAAAAACCTTGAAAAAAAGATGGACTTCATTCACTTGATACAGGTTATAAGATACCAACAGTGGAGTTCAAAATAATTTATTAAAATTCAACATTCAGAATAACAGCTGAAGTATAAAGTATATAATTAGAATATTGACAAAAAATATTTTTAGTCATTTCTAATATTTGGTTTGTTCCCTGGTTGCTAGTTTTCCACAGTCCAAAGATATGCAGGTTAGGTGAATTGGAGATGTCAAATTGCCCCTTACTCAGTGTGTCCATAGATTGTGGATTAACTTGTGTATGCATTAACCAGTTTTCACAATGAATTATAGCCATAGATGATGTAATAAACAAACAGTGATTATTAAAATCATTTTGTTTGTGTTAAACAGATGCTGTATTATGTGAAAGATCCAGAGGCCACTGTCTCATTTTTTCGGAGTCTTTTAGATAAAGATGGAAAACTCTTAATCATTCTGGTGTCAGGTAAATGCTCAGAAGTACACAACCTCTCTTATTTGTATACATTTAGATCGTCTCGGTTACGTATGTAACCCACATTCCCTGAAGGAAGGGAACGGAGACGTCACGTCGTGACCGACGAATTGGGAACTCGCGTAGAGAGAGACCAATCTGCTTCGTACTCTACTAAAACGCCAATGAACTTGGCATTGAGATATTTGCATAATGCTGGCGCCGCCCCGCCAGGTGCGTATATAAGCCACAGGTGCAAATATGGAAATTAGCTTCATTTCGCTGAGAAAGCCGGAAAGTGTGACCGGCCGATAAACAGCAGGGAGCAGCCCTGTGGCAACGAATTGGGAATCCCAAAGACCGATGAATTGGGAATCCCTACCAAAACGCCACTGAGGGCTGACCTCTTCCAGTGTCTGCGTAAAGCCCTCCGGTTCCACTTAAGGATAAGGAGAATTAGGTTTTAAGGCAGAAGGCTGGGCACTAGATGTTCCTTTAACCCCACAGTAGTGCCAGCGACTGGGAAGCGCCCTATCTGAGCGGTATAGGAACGCTGCGGAAGCCACCGCCCCGTTAAGGGCTATTGGTGGGCGAAAGTCAACCGTAGTTGAGGTATAAATGACAGCCGTGGCTGTGTAAGCAAAGCAGTGCTCTGCTGAGGGAAACGTGGGCTAGTAGGATTAACCCCATGGAAAAATACTCACAAAGGAACCCGGTGGGATGCAATGTGGATGCCCGAGCCAAACACAGGTTCGCGAGGATGCAGCTAGTGAGAGGCTGGCAGCGGATGCTCCGCAACATCAGTCTGCCAAGGCAGCAGAGGAAGACAAATCAAATTATTATGCATTTTTGCCTTGATGGCCTTCCATACTGAGCTCAGTTTGGAGCAGCAGTCGGAGGCTGCAAGCCGACCTGCGAGCCTGTTCTCTGTGCTCGACACGAACACTGTAAAACCTAATGAACATATTAAGTGTCGCCCTACCAGCAGCTCTGCAGATGTCTGTTAGCGAGGAACCACGAGCGAGTGCCCAAAATGAGGCAACACTTCTAGTAGAGTGACCTCTCAAATTAAATAGACAAGGAATGCCCTGCAGATTATAAGCAAGGGCGATAGTATCAACTATCCAATGAGACATCCTCTGCTTAGTGACAGCTTTCCCTCTCTGCTGACCACCGTAACAAACAAAGAGCTGGTCTGAAGTCCTGAGGCTTTGTGAGCGATCCACATAGAGGCGTAACGCTCGTACGGGACATAATAAAGCCATGGTTGGGTCTGCCTCCTCCAGGGGCAGCGCTTGCAAGCTCACCACCTGATCTCTGAAGGGAGTGGTGGGAACTTTGGGCACGTAGCCTGGTCTGGGTCTCAGTGAGACAGCAGGACCAAACTGAAGGCACAAATCGTCAATAGAGAATGCATATAAATCCGTTACTCGCCTCACGGAGGCCAATGCTAGCAGGGTCAGAGTTTTCATTGACAAAAACTTCAGATTCGCAGACTGCAAAGGCTCGAACGCGGGATCTGTAGGGCTTCAGCACTATGGACAGGTCTCAGGGAGGAATAGAGGAAGGGCGCGAGGGGTTTAGCCTGCGAGCGCCTCTTAAAATCTAATAACCAAATCATGCTGGCCAACTGATCTGCCGTTAATAAGTGAGTGATGAGCAGAAATAGTGGCGATATCAACTTTAATGGTGGAGGGTGACAGTCTACCATCTAACCTATGTTGAAGATATAAAAGCACAATGTTAAGCATTCTCTGGGGTCCTCGCGTTGCGAGGAGCATTAACTCTGAAAACCAATTCCTGGTCGTCCAGTACGGGGCGACTAATATAAAAGGCTCTCCTCGTCCTGCCTGACTTTGCACAGTGTCTGTGCGATTAAGCTCACTGGAGTGAATGCGTATTTGCGCGTCCCTCGCGGCCAGCTGTGTGCCAACGCATCCACGCCCTTGGTTAGTGAATAAAACAGGCGACAGTGGGTATTGTCCGGTGACGCAAATAGATCTCTGCGCACGACCGAATTTCTTCCAAATTAGCTGGACCGTCTGGGGGTGGAGTCGCCATTCGCCGGGGCGCGCAGCTCTGGAAAGCGCGTCTGCCGCTGTATTGAGCGATCCCGGGATGTAAATGGCACGAAGGGACCTCAGATGCTTCTGACTCCAAAGGAGGAGATGACGAGCGAGATGGAACAGGTGACGAGAGCGCAAAAAACGCCTTAACAGTAAATAACGCAACAGTCGCAATGTTGTCGGTGTCGGCTAATACATCCTTCCCTCGCATCTCCATAGCGGAGCGTACTAGTCCCAGATATACAGTGCACCGCTCGCGGCAGTTGGAGTGCTATGCACACCCCTGAGACTGCAAGCTCGTCATACGTGGCTGCTCATCCCGTGCTGGGGGCATCGCATGTGCTACAGAATGCCAGGAGACCCGACTCAGGGGCATATCTTGCTATCAGAAATGCTGGGTCTGACCACGGGGTAAAATAGAAATGACACGCAGGTGTAATGGTTACACGGTTTATGCCGTTGCGCCACGATCTCCTCGAGACTCGATCGTAAAACAATGCTGAAGCGGTCTCATATGAAGTAGCTCGAGCAGTATCACAGCCGCAGCTGCTGCCCTATGTCCAAGGAGCTTCTGAAATTGTTTCAGAGGGACCGCGTTCTACCCTCAAACTAAACCGAGGCAAGTCAGAATAGACTGGGTGTGCGCTATTATAAAACACGCCAATAAATCGATCGAGTCTATTTCCATACTGTGAAAATGATCCTCTGCACGGGGCAAAGTTGCTCTCTTCCCAGTTGACCTGATGACTTAAACGAGCAAGATGCCAAAGCATTAAATCTCTGTGTTCGCGCACGTCTGCCAAGAACGAGCTATTATAAGTTGATGTAAATATAAGCAGAATGCGAACAATCTCTCTCTCTGAGATTTTAATGCCGTGACTAGCACTTTCATGGAGACATGGGGAGAGAGAGACAGCTCGAATGGTGTACTTAGTATTAATATGCCCACCCCACGAACGCAGAGCGAAAAACGGTCTAAGGCGAGAGGAGATGGACACATGAAGTACACGTCTACAGGTCTAAGGCTGCAAACTGATCTGAATATTGAAATACGAGCCTCAGCGTATCATCCTAAAGGATCACATTTGTAGAGCCGGTGCGTAAATAAATCGGTCGTAACCCACCGCGTATTTTGGGTACTATGAGATAAAGGCTGGAAAAACCTTATCATCATTCTCGGTAAGAGGGACCGGCTCGAAATGTCCTTCGCCAGCAGGACATGGACTTTTGCACGCAGTACATGTGCATCGGATGCTTTCACTATAGTGCAACGAATGCCCGAGAATTTTGGGGAGTGCCGGTAATTGTATTTGTAACCGAGGCGGATAGTGCGTAAAACCCAACGATACGGGCTGGGAACTGAAGCGAAACATCCAGTGACCATACGAGGAGAATTAACGACACTACCGAAGTACCCGCGGTGGGGCAGCGAAGCGAGACAGACAGTGGAACAGATGCAAACCAAGGATTTTCCACCCGACCCTCTACCGGGGGAAGGAGCGAATCACTGTCTCCTGAAGAGTGATCCTCTGCCACTCTGGGTCACCCGTCTCTGGCCACAAACTCCCGATTTTCACGGGAAGCGGCTAAGCGGGCGGAACGAGCTGCTGACGACCGGTTCCCCTGCACTGCCGAGATGGGGTCAGAGGAGGGGAACAGAGGTGGCCACCGTAGGACGCCGACAGCGAGAGGCAGACTGAGGAGCCGGCGTTGGTGGACCAAGGGCAGCTCTCTTCCGCCGGAGCACGACCTAGGAGATCACCTCAGTATGCGCAGCGGAGCTGTACGACTCCCCAGGCTCGCCGAAGAGGCCGGTCTGTGAGACAGGAGCATTCAAGTTGTTCTCGTCTGCGTCCGTCATGTAAGCCAGACATAGCCAAAGGTGGCGATCTTGAACACTGTGGTGGACATCGCACGACTGAAGGTCGCGGCTTCCCTCGTAAATCTCTAAAGCCTTCGCTTGGTGAACCTGCAGTAACGTTATTGCGTGCAGGGCTGAAGCAGAGTCTCCGCATGCCTGATGGGCAGCGCCCATAACCGGACGACTGTCTATACAAACACGGGAGGGAAGGGTTGGGTGGTCCCTCCAGGAACGCAGCTGCATCGCAACCCCCCGCTCCACTGAAGGGATCCCCGTCCTTAGCGGCTCCGTTGGTGAGGGAGGTGATGGGTGAAAGCTGAACGGCCGAGACGGCCGCAAATCACGTCAGCTCTTCGTGCCGTCGGGAAAGGCAGGCACAGGAGATGAGGACCATAGAGGCCCGGGCAGCTCCGAAGTACCAATCATGTGGGCAGGACGGTTCGGGCAAAGAGGGGTTAACCCCTCCAACTCTACCGTTTCCGCCACTCGAGCGGGCATGGCCGCCATCTCCGGGGCGACTCCGCCTCGGAGGGAAGAAATGGGCACCCCACTGATGCTGCAGAAGTGACGGGATCAGAAGGAGGTCCAATGGATTCGGCAGAAATCGCAGAACACGACTCAACCGGCTGAGGATGAGAAGGCCGGTAGGTGAAGGATGCATCCTCCGTCCTACTCAGCGTAGTGATGCGAAGAGCGTCCTGCGAGCGCTTGACAGCCGCACCATGGCGGCGTTCAGCACTGCAAAGGCGCGGACGTCGTTCCCGTAGAAACGACAGTCGTCTCCGCAATCCAAGAGGGTTATGCTCTAACAGAGAGAACAAAAGCTCTCCACGAACGCAGCCTCGGAGTGCTCGATGCCCAAGCACGAAGACAGTGCTCGTGACCGTCACTGGAATCCCTGTACTTCTCGCATCCAAGATCACACGGAGGAAAAGCTATCCTGAAAAGGACGCTGAACTCCGAATATACGAGAGAGTGGCTGTCTTTAAAAAGACACAGAGCTCTCACGTATCACTCTTTAGGGAAATCACTCTTTAGGTGCTCAGCTGATGATGCGCACAGGGAGAGATAACGCACACACTAAACTCAAAACAAAAAAGATGCAGAGCAGTGGAATACTGCGAGCGTCCGCTGTGTTAGTACTGCTTGTCAATCAACTTCAGCAACCATTCCCAGAAGAGCAGAGAGTAGCTTCTCAGTAGCAGATAATGCCGGCTTTCGAAGCGAAAAAGCTAATTTCCATATTTGCACCTGTGGCTTATATACGCACCTGGCGGGGCGGCGCCAGCATTATTCAAATATCTCAATGCCAAGTTCATTGGCGTTTTAGTAGAGTACGAAGCAGATTGGTCTCTCTAAGCGAGTTCCCAATTTGTCGGTCACGATGTGACGTCGTAGTGACCGACTGAAAGGGAACAGATTATCTAATAACTAACCTGACAGACCTGGGTCAGTGGCATAGAGCACTGTACTAAGATAAGAGACACATTCAATTTGAAGTGTGATTGAAACATAGTGATGTATTTTTATGATGTGTCAAAGGATGTGTAAGTAAGTGTAAGAATTTAAGAAATGATTGCATGTACAATTGCATACAGGATTCTCTTCCATTAATTTGTTAACTTTTCCTGGTTGGGTCTCTCTGACCTCCTAGTTATTAACAAAGTCCTGTGTGTGCATAGGTGAGAGTGGATGGCGAAAATTATGGAGGACCTACAGAGCTGCTCTCGGTAACACTGAGATCCAGTGTGTTACTACAGGAGATATAAAGACCTTAGATACCAAGGACATCCCATACAGTAAATATATGCTTCAGTCCCATATAGACATCACAGAGTGTTTCACAGAAGGAGATGAGGTCGGAGAACTGCTTTTGGATTTCCTAACTCATGTGATAGAGTTCAGTAAGAACGCTCCTGAGGACTTGAAGAAAGGAGTGCTGGACTTACTGAGACATCCAGACTGCAGTAAAGAGGTGGATGGCAGGATAATGTTCAACAATAGCATGGAAGTTGTAGTGGTGGAGCCGTAGCCCAATGACTCCATAATATCTGACCTGACCTCCAAAGGACTTTTGTGTTTAGCATTCAATTTCATGCCAATCCAAATGATGTCCTACAGTATATTTTTACATTTTGAATTCCAAAAATATGGGGGTCTGGCTTATTATAACATAAAGGGGTGGTTTCCTGGACAAGTTTAGGTTAATCGAGGACCAGGCCTCATTTATATTAGGTCATTTAAGAAGTTTTTACAAACATACCTTACAAAAAACACTACAGCTGTGCATCTTAAGACAAAACAATGTCACTGGTAAATGTTAAAATTAAACTCGGGACTACACTCTGGGAATGGCTGGGTTGTTTTTGGCCCATGGTGGGTAAATATTGGACGGAACACATGCTGGGTTGAAGATTACCCCTTGCTGGGTTAAAAAGTACCCAATGTTGGGTTGTTGTTATGCAACCATGGGGTATAATAACCCAGCAGTTGGGTTAAAATAACCCAGCATTGGGTAAATTTTTGGCCCAGCGCGTGTTCTGTCCAGTGTTTGCCCATTGTGGGTCAAAGGTGGCCCAGCCATTTTTAGAGTGTAGGACAGAAGCCCTGTCCAGGAAACCCCTTTATAAAACATAATAAACGGTCATTCCATAGCCTGTGTCTCGTAATGTACACACATTTTTTCATTTAAATAAAGGTCTATGGGGATTATAGATTACTTGACAAAACAGATAAAAACGTGCCTCGGTAGCAAAATACAAATGTGTAATGACTTATTAACTGATATGCTCAAAGAGTATGATTTTACTCTTTTTAATTTGGCAAGGACAGAGACTGGCTTAAGCTGTATACAGTACATTTTAAAGATAAATGCATTTAAAACTACAATTAAATAGTTAAAATTCATTATATCAATTCATTGTTAGTTTATTTGGTAGTTTATTTTTTATTCTTGTTGCTGTCTATGATAGGTTTTTGAAATAACACTGCCTTCATTATACAGTATTATTGTAAAAAATAACATGAATATTGTCTTAATTCGGTTAGCATTTCTCTGTTTCTGTTCCATGTAACAATGAAATAAAAAGTAAGCTTGAGTGTCTCTTAGCCACATATACTTAACCAATAGGCTACAGTATTATTAGGGCCCGAGCACCGAGGAGCAGGCCAGAATGGCCTGCACCGTAGGTGCGAAGCCCTATTGTTTTTGCTCGGATTTATTAGGGCCCGAGCACCGAGGAGCAGGCCAGAATGGCCTGCACCGAAAGGTGCGAAGCCCTATTGGTTTTGCTCGAATTTATTAGGGCCCGAGCACCGAGGAGCAGGCCAGAATGGCCTGCACCGAAAGGTGCGAAGCCCTATTGTTTTTGCTCGGATTATTATTTTTATTAGGGCCCGAGCACCGAGGAGCAGGCCAGAATGGCCTGCACCGAAAGGTGCGAAGCCCTATTGTTTTTGCTCGGATTATTATTTTTATTATTATTATTATTATTATTTTTTTTTTTTTTTTTATTTTTTTTTTACGTTTCGGGGCAATTTGGGGGCCTTAACATACTCAAAAACTCTTGAAATTTTGCACAGACGTCAGAGTCGTCGGCCATCAGGTCCGGGCAAAGGCCGGACCACGGGCGTGGCAAGGGAGCTCTGTAGCGCCCCCTGTAATTCAAAAACAAACATTGGGGCACAGATCGGGCAAAAATGTACGCACATGTACGAAAGTTGGTACGCATATAGATCTCATCGACCTGAACAACTTTCGCACTCTAACATTTAAGCTCCGCCCAACAGGAAGTCGGCCATTTTTGATTGTTTCAAAAACGCATGTGATGAACTTTTAAATACTCCTCCTAGGGGATTTATGCGATTGACACCAAACGCGGTGAACATGATGTCGAGACATTGTACTTGCTAAATTGCGAAGGGATTTTTGATATCTCGAACGGTTCTGCCAAGGCGAAGCGACAAAGTCATGGCGAAATCAAAGAAACAGGAAGTGTCTAATATCTAAGGCAAAAAATGTCTTATTGTAATGATACGCAGGACGTTTGTTCGTCTGAAGATTCCGAACGCATCGATGTGCCTATTGTGAGTCTCGGGTATAGCGCCACCACCAGGCGCCAGGAAGTGTGTCAGTCACAAAGGTGGATTTTTTTGACAGTTCCATGCGATGTTCTTTTAAATACTCCTTCTAGGATTTTCATGCGATTGACACCAAAAGTGGTCACCATGATGCAGAGACATTGTAGATGATAAATTGCGAAGGGATTTTTAATATCTCGAACGTTGTTCCCATGGCAACGCGTCAAACTTTACTTTTATTTCAGGCATATTTAAGGCTCTTGGCGTGCTTAGATTAACCTAAAATTTGGCACACACATCAGAGTTGTCGACTGTTAAGTGTTGACAAAAAGGTCAGATAAAGGCGTGTCTCTTAAGTGGCTCACCAGCGCCCCCGTTTGTCTAAAATGTGGGGTTTCTTTTACCTACAGTCCCCAAATGGGTCAATAACAACATGAAATAGCCCACTGATATTTACCCACTTGATGCACTTGCTCACCGTGCATCGTTTTCTCGGAGGCATCGTATAGCGGTAAAATAACGTGCGAGGGCCCGCCATCGCTGCTTGCAGCTATATTTATTATTATTATTTTTTTTTTTATTATTATTTTTTTACGTTTCGGGGCAATTTGGGGGCCTTAACATACTCAAAAACTCTTGAAATTTTGCACAGCCATCAGAGTCGTCGGCCATCAGGTCCGGGCAAAGGCCGGACCACGGGCGTGGCAAGGGAGCTCTGTAGCGCCCCCTGTAATTCAAAAACAAACATTGGGGCACAGATCGGGCAAAAATGTACGCACATGTACGAGAGTTGGTACACATATAGAACTCATCGCCCTGAACAACTTTCGCCCTTAAACCTATTAGCTCCGCCCAACAGGAAGTCGGCCATTTTTTATTGTTTCAAAAACGCATGTGATGAACTTTTAAATACTCCTCCTAGGGGATTTATGCGATTGACACCAAACGCGGTGAACATGATGTCGAGACATTGTACTTGCTAAATTGCGAAGGGATTTTTGATATCTCGAACGGTTCTGCCATGGCGAAGCGACAAAGTCATGGCGAAATCAGAGAAACAGGAAGTGTCTAATATCTAAGGCAAAAAATGTCTTATTGTAATGATACGCAGGACGTTTGTTCGTCTGAAGATTCCGAACACATCGATGTGCCTATTGTGAGTCTCGGGTATAGCGCCACCACCAGGTGCCAGGAAGTGTGTCAGTCACAAAGGTGGATTTTTTTGACAGTTCCATCCAATGTTCTTTTAAATACTCCTTCTAGGATTTTCATGCGATTGACACCAAAAGTGGTCAACATGATGCCGAGGCATAGTAGATGATAAATTGCGAAGGGATTTTTGATATCTCCAACGCTGTTCCCATGGCAACTCGTCAAATTTTACTTTAATTTTAGGCATGTTTAAGGCTCTTGGCGTGCTTAGATTAACCTAAAACTTGGCACACACATCAGAGTTGTCGACTGTTAAGTGTGCACAAAAAGGTCAGACATAGGCGTGCCTCTTAAGTGGCTCACCAGCGCCCCCGTTTGTCTAAAATGTGGGGTTTCTTTTACCTACAGTCCCCAAATGGGTCAATAACAACATGAAATAGCCCACTGATATTTACCCACTTGATGCACTTGCTCACCGTGCATCGTTTTCTCGGAGGCATCGTATAGCAGTAAAATAACGTGCGAGGGCCCGCCATCGCTGCTTGCAGCTATATTTAGGGCCCGAGCACCGAGGAGCAGGCCAGAATGGCCTGCACCGAAAGGTGCGAAGCCCTATTGTTTTTGCTCGAATTTATTATTTTTTTTTTTTTTATTTTTTTCAACACTTGTGCTAATTTGGGAGCCTTAACATACTCGAAAAGTCTTGAAATTTGGCACACACGTCAGAGTCGCGTGCCACTAGGCTCATGCAAAGGCTGGAATACGGGCGTGGCAAGGGAGCTCTGTAGCGCCCCCTGTAATTCAAAAACAAACATTGGGGCACAGATCGGGCAAAAATGTACGCACATGTACGAGAGTTGGTACACATATAGATCTCATCGACCCGAACAACTTTCGCCCTCTAACATTTAAGCTCCGCCCAACAGGAAGTCGGCTATTTCGGATTGTTTAAAAAATGCATGCGGTGAACTTTTGAATACTCCTTCTAGGGGATTCATGGGATTGACACCAAATGTGGTGATCATGATGTCGAGACATTGTACTTGCTAAATTGCGAAGGGATTTTTGATATCTCGAACGGTTCTGCCATGGCGAAGCGACAAAGTCATGGCGAAATCAGAGAAACAGGAAGTGTCTAATATCTAAGGCAAAAAATGTCTTATTGTGATGACACGCAGGGTGTTTGTTCGTCTGAAGATTCCGATCGCATCAATGTGCCTATTGTGAGTCTCGGGTATAGCGCCACCACCAGGCGCCAGGAAATGTGTCAGTCACAAAGGTGGATTTTTTTGACAGTTCCATCTGATGTTCTTTTAAATACTCCTTCTAGGATATTCATTCGATTGACACCAAAAGTGGTCAACATGATGCTGAGACATTGTAGATGATAAATTGCGAAGGGATTTTTGATATCTCGAACGCTGTTCCCATGGCAACGTGTCAAACTTTACTTTCATTTTAAAGGCATATTGAAGCCTTTCAGTTCCATGCAGTGAACTTTTAAATACTCCTTCTAGAATATTCATTCGATTGACACCAGAAGTGGTCAACATGATGCTGAGACATTGGAGATGCTAAATTGCGAAGGAATTTTTGACATCTCGAACGCTGTTCCCATGGCAACGCGTCAAACTTTACTTTTATTTAAGGCTTTTTTAAGGCTCTTGGCGTGTTTGGATTAACTTCAAATTTGGCACACACATCAGAGTTGTTGGCAGTTAAGTGTTGACAAAAAGGTCAGATAAAGGCGTGTCTATTTAGTGGCTGACTAGCCCCCCCCCCCCCCCCCCGTTTGTCTAAAATGTGGGGTTTCTTTTACCTACAGTCCCCAAATGGGTCAGTAACAACATTAAATAGCCCACTGATATTTACCCACTTGAGGCCCTTGCCCACCGTGCATCGTTTTCTCGGACGCACCGTGTAGCGGAAAAATAACGTGCGAGGGCCCGCCATCGCTGCTTGCAGCTATATTTATTAGGGCCCGAGCACCGAGGAGCAGGCCAGAATGGCCTGCACCGAAAGGTGCGAAGCCCTATTGTTTTTGCTCAAATTTATTATTATTTTTTTTTTTATTTTTTTTTTTATTTTTTTTAACACTTTTGGGGATTTTGGGTGCCTTAACATACTCGAAAACTCTTGAAATTTGGCACAGACGTCAGAGTCGTCCGTCATTGCAGAAAACCAAAGGCTGGACAACGGGCGTGGCACAGGGGCTCTGTAGCGCCCCCTGTAATGCAGAAGAAACCATTGATGCACAGATCGGGCAAAAATTTACGCACATGTACGAGAATTGGTACGCTTATAGATCTCATCAACCCGAACAACTTTCGCCCTCTAACATTTAAGCTCCGCCCAACAGGAAGTCGGCTATTTTGCATCGTTTAAAAAATGCATGCAGTGAACTTTTAAATACTCCTCCTAGGGGATTCATGCGAATGACACCAAACGTGGTGATCATGATGTCGAGACATTGTACTTGCTAAATTGCGAAGGGATTTTTGATATCTCGAAAGGTCCTGCCATGGCGAGGCGACAAAGTTGTGGCGAAATCAGAGAAACAGGAAGTGTCTTATATCTAAGGCAAAAAAATTCTTATTGTTATGCCAAGCGGGGCGTTTGTTCGTCTGAAGATTCCGATCGCATCGATGTGTCTATTGTGAGTCTCAGGTATAGCGCCACCACCAGGCGCCAGGAAGTGTGTCAGTCATGAACTTTTAAATACTTCTCCTAGGGAATTCATACAATTGACACCAAACGTGGTGAACATGATGCTGAGACATTGGACTTGCTAAATTGCGAAGGGATTTTTGATATCTCGAACGGTGTTGTAATGGCAAGGCGACAAATTTATGGCGAATTCAGAGAAACAGGAAGTGTCTAATATCTAAAGCAAAAAATGTCTTATTGGGATGAAACGCAGTGTGTATGTTCGGCCAAGGATTCCGATCGCATCAATGTGCCTATTGTGAGTCTCGGGTATAGCGCCACCAACAGGCACCAAGAAGTGTGGCAGTCACTAAAGGTGGATTTTTTGACAGTTCCATGCAATGTTCTTTTAAATACTCCTCCTAGGATTTTCATGCAATTGACACCAAAAGTAGTCAACATGATGCTGAGCCATTGTAGATGATAAATTGCGAAGGGATTTTTGATATCTCGAATGCTGCTCCCATGGCAACACGTCAAACTTTACTTTCATTTTCAGGGATATTTAAGCACTTGGCATGCACTTTGGGTGCCTTAACATGCTCGAAAACACCGGGAATTTGGCACAGACCTCAAAGTCGTCGGCCATTAGGACTGGGCAAACGCTGGAACACGGGTGTGGCAGTAGGGCTCTGTAGCGCCCCCTGTAATGCAAAAAAAATATTGGTGCACAAATCGGGCAAACATGTACGCACATGTACGAAAGTTGGTACGTATATAGATCTCATCAACCCGAACAACTTTCACAATCAAACCTATTAGCTCCGCCACACAGGAAGTCGGCCATTTTGGATGGTTTCAAAAATGCATACGGTGAACTTTTGAATACTCCTTCTAGGGGATTCATGGGATTGACACCAAACGTGGTGATCATGATGTTGAGACATTGTACTTGCTAAATTGCGAAGGGATTTTTGATATCTCGAACGGTTCTGCCATGGCGAGGCGACAAATTCATGGCGAAATCAGAGAAACAGGAAGTGTCTAATATCTAAGGTAAAAAATGTCTTTTTATGATGACACACGGGGTGTTTGTTCGTCTGAAGATTCTGATCGCATCGATGTGCCTATTGTGAGTCTCGGGTATAGCGCCACCACCAGGCGCCAGGAAGTGTTGCAGTCACAAAGGTTGATTTTTTTGACAGTTCCATGTGATGTTCTTTTAAATACTTCTCCTAGATTGTTTATGTGATTGACACGAAAAGTGGTCAACATGATGCTGAGACATTGTAGATGCTAAATTGCGAAGGAATTTTTGACATCTCGAACGCTGTTGCCACAGCAACGCTTCAAACTTTACTTTAATTTCAGGCATGTTTAAGGCTCTTTGCATGCTTAGATTAACTTTAAATTTGGCACACACATGAGAGTTGTCGGCTGTTAAGTGTTGACAAAAAGGTCAGATAAAGGCGTGTCTATTTAGTGGCTCACTAGCGCCCCCGTTTGTCTAAAATGTGGGGTTTCTTTTACCTACAGTACCCAAATTGGTCAGTAGCAACATGAAATAGTCCACTGATATTTACCCACTTGATGCACGTGCCCACTTTGCGTCGTTTTCTCGGAGGCACCGTGTAGCGGTAAAAAAACGTGCGAGGGCCCGCCATTGCTGCTTGCAGCTATATTTATTATTATTATTTTTTATTTTTTTTTTTAACACTTTTGGGCATTTTGGGTGCCTTAACATACTCGAAAACTCTTGAAATTTGGCACAGACGTCAGAGTCGTCCGTCATTGCAAACGGGCAAAGGCTGGAACACGGGCGTGGCACGGGGGCTCTGTAGCGCCCCCTGTAATGCAAAATAAAACATTGATGCACAGATCGTGCAAACATGTACGCACATGTACGAGAGTTGGTACGCATATAGATCTCATCGACCCGAACAACTTTCGCCCTCTAACATTTAAGCTCCGCCCAACAGGAAGTCAGCTATTTTGGATTGTTTAAAAAATGCATGCGTTGAACTTTTGAATACTCCTCCTAGAGGATGCATGCGATTGACACCAAAAGTGGTGAACATGATGTCGAGACATTGGACTTGCTAAATTGCGAAGGGATTTTTGATATCTCGAACGGTTCTGCCATGGCGAGCCGACAAAGTTGTGGCGAAATCAGAGAAACAGGAAGTGTCTAATATCTAAAGCAAAAAATGTCTTATTGTAATGACACGCGGGGTGTTTGTTCATCTGAAGATTCCGATCGCATCGATGTGCCTATTGTGAGTCTCGGGTATAGCGCCACCAGCAGGCGCCAGGAAGTGTGTCAGTCACAAAGCTGGATTTTTTTGAAAGTTCCATGCAATGTTCTTTTAAATACTCCTTCTAGGATTTTCATGCGATTGACACCAAAAGTGGTCACCATGATGCCGAGACATTGTAGATGATAAATTGCGAAGGGATTTTTGATATCTCAAACGCTGTTCCCATGGCAACGTGTCAAACTTTACTTTCATTTTAAAGGCATATTTAAGCCTTTCAGTTCCATACAGTTAACTTTTAAATACTCCTTCTAGGATTTTCATGCGATTTACACGAGAAGTGGTCAACATGATGCCGAGACATTGTAGATGATAAATTGCGAAGGGATTTTTGATATCTCAAACGCTGTTCCCATGGCAACCTGTCAAACTTTACTTTCATTTTAAAGGCATATTTAAGCCTTTCATACAGTTAACTTTTAAATACTCCTTCTAGGATTTTCATGCGATTGACACGAGAAGTGGTCAACATGATGCCGAGACATTGTAGATGATAAATTGCGAAGGGATTTTTGATATCTCAAACGCTGTTCCCATGGCAACGCGTCAAACTTTACTTTCATTTTAAAGGCATATTTAAGCCTTTCAGTTCCATACAGTTAACTTTTAAATACTCCTTCTAGGATTTTCATGCGATTTACACGAGAAGTGGTCAACATGATGCCGAGACATTGTAGATGATAAATTGTGAAGGGATTTTTGATATCTCAAACGCTGTTCCCATGGCAACCTGTCAAACTTTACTTTCATTTTAAAGGCATATTTAAGCCTTTCATACAGTTAACTTTTAAATACTCCTTCTAGGATTTTCATGCGATTGACACGAGAAGTGGTCAACATGATGCCGAGACATTGTAGATGATAAATTGCGAAGGGATTATGATATCTCAAACGCTGTTCCCATGGCAATGCATCAAACTTTACTTTCATTTTTACACATATTTAAGGCTGACAGTTACATGCAGTGAACCTTTAAATACTCCTTCTAGGATTTTCATGCGATTGACACCAGAAGTGGTCAACATGATGCCGAGACATTGTAGATGATAAATTGCGAAGGAATTTTAGACATCTCGAACGCTGTTCTCATGGCAACGCGTCAAACTTTACTTTAATTTCAGGCATGTTTAAGGCTCTTGGCGTGCTTAGTTGAACTTTAAATTTGGCACACACATCCAGAGATGTATAAAGTACTAGGGACCCAGACTTGAGTAAAAGTACAAGTGCTCTATCAAAAAAGTGAGCACACCACTTAAGTGGAAGTACTGAAGTATTAAACATGTTTTGTACTTAAGTATTGCAAGTAGTTTATTTTAAAATATACTACTCAAGTACTGAAAGTAAAAGTACAAGTATTGTGTAATGTAGTTATTAAAGAAAACAGTCAAAAGTTTGAATATAATATTGTTTATATTATTTCAAATGTTTAAGCTAAAGGACACTCACAATTGCTTTGGCTGTAGCAGGAGTACAAGGACAGGAATGTTCAGATTAATTTAACTAATATGGCAATAGAAAATTCAGAATTAATAAAATATTAGTCGATGTAATGGTAATAGGTAAAGGTACAAGATGTTTCAATGTATTTAGGTTTCCTTCTTTCGCGCACACTCGCGAATTCTCTCTCTCTATCGGTCTCTCTCGTGCACTTTGGTTCTCTCTTCACTTCACATTTGTCCACAACCGCGGCTCATATTTGTGAGTGAGAGGGAGGGAGGGGTCCGCTCTTCACTATCTCCTATTGGTTTAGACCACAATCTGTGTGTTTCTAATGTGTATCACCGCTCCGGCAGTGATAATGTAGGTTTGGAATGATTCGTAACATTTGAGTGTAACGAGTAACTATGCAGCACATAAAAAATGTATTGGAGTAAAAGTATTAAACTCATCGAAAATATGTACTGAAGTAAAAGTGGAAGTAGGAGAAAAAAATAATACTTCAGTAGAGTACAGATACTGCCTATTAGTACTTAAGTACAGTAGTGAAGTAGTTCTACTTCGTTACTATACATCTCTGCACACATCAGAGTTTTCGGCTGTTAAGTGTTGACAAAAAGGTCAGACATAGGCGTGTCTCTTAAGTGGCTCACTAGTGCACCTGTTTGTCTAAAATGTGGGGTTTCTTTTACCTACAGTCCCCAAATGGCTCAGAAACAACATTAAATAGCCCACTGATATTTTACCCACTTGATGCCCTTGCCCACCGTGCATCGTTTTCTCGTTTTCCCATGTAGCGGTAAAAAAACGTGCGAGGGCCCGCCATTGCTGCTTGCAGCTATATTTAGGGCCCGAGCACCGAGGAGCAGGCCAGAATGGCCTGCACCGAAAGGTGCGAAGCCCTATTGTTTTCCTTAGGATTATTATTTTTAGGGCCCGAGCACCGAGGAGCAGGCCAGAATGGCCTGCACCGAAAGGTGCGAAGCCCTATTGTTTTTGCTCAGATTATTATTTTTTTTATTATTATTATTATTATTTTTTTTAACACTTTTGGCCACTTTGGGTGCCTAAATATACTCGAAAACTCTTGAAATTTGGCACAGACATCGGAGTCGTCGGCCATCAGGTCTGGGCAAAGGCTGGAACACAGGCGTGGCAGGGGGGCTTTGTAGCGCCCCCTGTAATGCAAAAACAAACATTGGGAGACAGATCGGGCAAAAATGTTCGCACATGCACGAAAGTTGGTACGCATATAGATCTCATCGACCCGAACAACTTTCACACCCTAACCTTTTAGCTCCGCCCAACAGGAAGTCGGCCATTTTGGATTGTTTAAAAAATGCATGCGGTGAACTTTTGAATACTCCTCCGAGGGAATACGTGGGATTGACACCAAACGTGGTGATCATGATGTCGAGACATGGGACTTGCTTAATTGCGAAGGGATTTTTGATATCTCGAACGGTTCTGCCATGGCGACGCGACAAAATCATGGCGAAATCAGAAAAACAGGAAGTGTCTAATATCTAAGGCAAAAAATGTCTTATTGTGAAGACACGCGGGGTGTTTGTTCATCTGAAGATTCCGATCGCATTGATGTGCCTATTGTGACTCCCTGGTATAGCGCCACCACCAGGCGCCAGGAAGTGTGACAGTCACAAAGCTGGATTTTTTCGACAGTTGCATGCGATGTTCTTTTAAATACTCCTTCTAGAATATTCATGTGATTGACACCAAAAGTGGTCAACATGATGTTGAGACATTGTAGATGATAAATTGCGAAGGGATTTTTGATATCTCGAACGCTGTTCCCATGGCAACGTGTCAAACTTTACTTTCATTTTTACACATATTTAAGACTGACAGTTACATGCTGTGAACTTTTGAATACTCCTCGCATGGGATTCATGCGATTGACACCAAAAGTGGTCAACATGATGCTGAGACATTGTAGATGCTAAATTGTGAAGGAATTTTTGACATCTCGAACGCTGTTCCCATGGCAATGCTTCAAACTTTACTTTAATTTCAGGCATATTTAAGGCTCTTGGCGTGCTTAGATTAACTTTAAATTTGGCACACACACCAGAGTTGTCGGATGTTAAGTGTTAACAAAAAGGTCAGATAAAGGCGTGTCTATTTAGTGTCTCACTAGCGCCCCCGTTTGTCTAAAATGTGGGGTTTCTTTTACCTACAGTACCTAAATGGATCAGTAGCAACATGAAATAGTCCACTGATATTTACCCACTTGATGCACATGCCCACCGTGCATCGTTTTCTCGGAGGCACCGTGTAGCGGTAAAAAAACGTGCGAGGGCCCGCCATCGCTGCTTGCAGCTATATTTTTTTTTATTTTTATTTTTTTTTAACACTTTTGGCCACTTTGGGTGCCTTAACATACTCGAAAACTCTTGAAATTTGGCACACACGTCAGAGTCGTCGGCCATCAGGTCCGGGCAAAGGCTGGACCACGGGCGTGGCAAGGGAGCTCTGTAGCGCCCCCTGCAATGCAAAAACAAACATTGGGGCACAGATCGTGCAAACATGTACGCACATGTACGTGAGTTGGTACGCATATAGATCTCATCGACCCGAACAACTTTCGCCCTCTAATATTTAAGCTCCGCCCAACAGGAAGTCGGCTATTTTGGATTGTTTAAAAAATGCATGCGTTGAACTTTTGAATACTCCCCCTAGAGGATGCATGCGATTGACACCAAAAGTGGTGAACATGATGTCGAGACATTGGACTTGCTAAATTGCGAAGGGATTTTTGATATCTCGAACGGTTCTGCCATGGCGAGCCGACAAAGTTGTGGCGAAATCAGAGAAACAGGAAGTGTCTAATATCTAAGGCAAAAAATGTCTTATTGTAATGACACGCGGGGTGTTTGTTCGTCTGAAGATTCCGATCGCATCGATGTGCCTATTGTGACTCCCGGGTATAGCGCCACCACCAGGCGCCAGGAAGTGTGTCAGTCACAAAGCTGGATTTTTTTTAAAGTTCCATGCAATGTTCTTTTAAATACTCCTTCTAGGATTTTCATGCGATTGACACGAGAAGTGGTCACCATGATGCCAAGACATTGTAGATGATAAATTGCGAAGGGATTTTTGATATCTCAAACGCTGTTCCCATGGCAACCTGTCAAACTTTACTTTAATTTTAAAGGCATATTTAAGCCTTTCAGTTGCATACAGTTAACTTTTAAATACTCCTTCTAGGATTTTCATGCGATTGACACGAGAAGTGGTCAACATAATGCAAAGACAATGTAGATGATAAATTGCGAAGGGATTTTTGATATCTCGAACGCTGTTCCCATGGCAATGCATCAAACTTCACTTTCATTTTTACACATATTTAAGGCTGACAGTTACATGCTGTGAACCTTTAAATACTCCTTGTATGGGATTCATGCGATTGACACCAGAAGTGGTCAACATGATGCTGAGACATTGTAGATGATAAATTGCGAAGGAATTTTTGACATCTCGAACGCTGTTCCCATGGCAACGCGTCAAACTTTACTTTAATTTCAGGCATGTTTAAGGCTCTTGGCGTGCTTAGTTGAACTTTAAATTTGGCACACACATCAGAGTTTTCGGCTGTTAAGTGTGCACAAAAAGGTCAGATAAAGGCGTGTCTCTTAAGTGGCTCACTAGTGCCCCTGTTTGTCTAAAATGTGGGGTTGTTTTTAACCTACAGTCCCCAAATGGCTCAGAAACAACATTAAATAGCCCACTGATATTTACCCACTTGATGCACTTGCCCACCGTGCATCGTTTTCTCGGAGGCACCGTGTAGCGGTAAACAAACGTGCGAGGGCCCGCCATCGCTGCTTGCAGCTATATTTTTTATTTTTTTATTTTTTTTTTCAACACTTGACCTAATTTGGGTCCCTTATCATACTCGAAAACTCTTGAAACTTGGCACACATGTCAGAGTCCCGTACCACTAGGCTCATGCAAAGGCTGAAACACGGGCGTGGCACTGTGGCTCTGTAGCGCCCCCTGTATTGCAAAAACAAACATTGGTGCACAGATTGGGCAAGCATGTACGCACATGTACGAAAGTTGGTACGCCTATAGATCTCATCGACCCGAACAACTTTCGCCCTCTAACATTTTAGCTCCGCCCAACAGGAAGTCCGCCATTTTGGATTGTTTAAAAAATGCATGCGGTGAACTTTTGAATACTCCTCCTAGGGGATTCATGCAAATGACACCAAAAGTGGTGATCATGATGTCAAGACATTGGACTTGCTAAATTGCGAAGGGATTTTTGATATCTCGAACGGTGTTGCCATGGCGAAGCGGCAAAGTCATGGCGAAATCAGAGAAACAGGAAGTGTCTAATATCTATGGCAAAAAATATCTTATTGTGATGCCATGCGGGGTGTTTGTTCGTCTGAAGATTCCGATCACATCGATGCGCCTATTGTGACTCCCGGGTATAGCGCCACCACCAGGCGGCAGGAAGTGTGTCAGTTACAAAGCTGGATTTTTTTGACAGTTCCATGCAATGTTCTTTTAAATACTCCTTTTAGAAAAATCATGCAATTGACACCAAAAGTGGTCAACATGATGACGAGGCATGGTAGATGATAAATTGCAAAGGGATTTTTGATATCTCGAACGCTGTTCCCATGGCAACCTGTCAAACTTTACTTTCATTTTAAAGGCATATTTAAGCCTTACAGTTTCATGCAGTGAACTTTTAAATACTCCTTCTAGGATATTCATGCGATTGACACCAAAAGTGGTCAACATGATGCTGAGACATTGTAGATGCTAAATTGCGAAGGAATTTTTGACATCTCGAACCCTGTTTCCATGGCAACACGTCAAACTTTACTTTTATTTCAGGCATATTTAAGGCTCTTGGCGTGCTTAGATTAAATTTAAATTTGGCACACACATCAGAGTTGTCGGCTGTTAAGTGTTGACAAAAACGTCAGATAAAGGCGTGTCTATTTAGTGTCTCACTAGCGCCCCCATTTGTCTAAAATGTGGGGTTTCTTTTACCTACAGTCCCCAAATGGCTCAGTAACAACATTAAATAGCCCACTGATATTTACCCACTTGATGCCCTTGCCCACCGTGCATCGTTTTCTCGGACGCACCGTGTAGCGGTAAAAAAACGTGCGAGGGCCCGCCATTGCTGCTTGCAGCTATATTTATTATTATTTTTTTTTTTTTTTTTTTTACGTTTCGGGGCAATTTGGGGGCCTTAACATACTCAAAAACTCTTGAAAATTGGCAGAGATGTCAGAGTCGTCGGCCATTAGGACCCGGCAAAGGCTGGAACTCGGGCGTGGCAAGGGAGCTCTGTAGCGCCCCCTGTAATGCAAAAACAAACATTGGGGCACAGATCGGGCAAAAATGTACGCACATGTACGAGAGTTGGTACGCATATAGATCTCATCGACCCGAACAACTTTCGCCCTCTAACATTTAAGCTCCGCCCAACAGGAAGTCAGCTATTTTGGATTGTTTAAAAAATGCATGCGTTGAACTTTTGAATACTCCTCCTAGAGGATGCATGCGATTGACACCAAAAGTGGTGAACATGATGTCGAGACATTGGACTTGCTAAATTGCGAAGGGATTTTTGATATCTCGAACGGTTCTGCCGTGGCGAGCCGACAAAGTTGTGGCGAAATCAGAGAAACAGGAAGTGTCTAATATCTAAGGCAAAAAAATGTCTTATTGTAATGACACGCGGGGTGTTTGTTCATCTGAAGATTCCGATCGCATCGATGTGCCTATTGTGACTCCCGGGTATAGCGCCACCAGCAGGCGCCAGGAAGTGTGTCAGTCACAAAGCTGGATTTTTTTGAAAGTTCCATGCAATGTTCTTTTAAATACTCCTTCTAGGATTTTCATGCGATTGACACCAAAAGTGGTCACCATGATGCCGAGACATTGTAGATGATAAATTGCGAAGGGATTTTTGATATCTCAAACGCTATTCCCATGGCAATGCGTCAAACTTTACTTTCATTTTAAAGGCATATTTAAGCCTTTCAGTTGCATACAGTTAACTTTTAATACTCCTTCTAGGATTTTCATGCGATTGACACGAGAAGTGGTCAATATGATGCTGAGACATTGTAGATGATAAATTGGGAAGGGATTTTTGATATCTCGAACGCTGTTGCCATGGCAATGCATCAAACTTTACTTTCATTTTTACACATATTTAAGGCTGACAGTTACATGCTGTGAACCTTTAAATACTCCTTCTAGAATAATCATGCGATTGACACGAGAAGTGGTCAACATGATGCCGAGACATGGTAGGTGATAAATTGCGAAGGAATTTTTGACATCTCGAACGCTGTTCCCATGGCAACGCATCAAACTTTACTTTCATTTCAGGCATGTTTAAGGCTCTTGGCGTGGTTAGTTGAACTTTAAATTTGGCACACACATCAGAGTTTTCAGCTGTTAAGTGTTGACAAAAAGGTCAGATAAAGGCGTGTCTCTTAAGTGGCTCACTAGTGCCCCTGTTTGTCTAAAATGTGGGGTTTCTTTTACCTACAGTCCCCAAATGGCTCAGAAACAACATTAAATAGCCCACTGATATTTTACCCACTTGATGCCCTTGCCCGCCGTGCATCGTTTCTCGGACGCACCGTGTAGCGGTAAAAAAAACGTGCGAGGGCCCGCCATTGCTGCTTGCAGCTATATTTAAACCTATTACCTATATGTGTATTAAGAGAGTTTGATATATATATATATATATATATATATATATATATATATATATATATATATATATATATATATATATATATATATGGTAACACTTTACAATAAGGTTCATTAGTTAGCTACATTAGGTAACATGAACTAATAATGAACTGCACTTATACAGCATTTATGGTAACACTTTACAATAAGGTTCATTAGTTAACATTAGTTAATGCACCCTGAACTAACATGATGAATAAATACTGTAACAAATGTATTGCTCATGGTTTGTTCAAGTCAGTTAAAACATTAACTAATGTTACCTAATGAACCTTATTGTAAAGTGTTACCATATATATTTATGAAGAATAATGCTATAGAAGAAAGAGAAAAGCCATTTGGTACTAAAAACTAATTTATACAGATGATTGGTAAATTTTAAAACTAAATGTATAATGTAAGTTGTAGCTAATTTGTAATTGTGAATATTACACTGATTTTGCTATACAGTAGTTTTAAAATACAGTGTTTGGTTCCGTTAAAACTAAACGTGTTACAACACTTTCCTACATATATATCAAAGAAACACAAAGATTGGAAAAGATTTTATAGATTATACACTGTAAATATCTTTCTATATCTTGTTTGACTGTTTCTTTAAGATATTGACGAGGTTCACGTGGGTGGGCGGGGCTGAAGAGCTGTGGATGCGCCGCTGTGTGTTAACATCGTCACGCAGTGTAAAGGGAGGAAAGGTAAGCTGTTGTGCTTTTGCTCGTTTATTTTTATTATCAGTCCGTAAAATAATCCAACAGTTGTGTAAAATAGTCACAATTGAGTCACGCTTTCAATTAACCTGCTGTTAAATATAATGACGAAAAATACATTTATCTAGTCTGGACGTAAAATACTGCAAGATATCCTGTCGAGATCAAAGTCTAAAATGAATGAAGCACATGTTTATAGATGGGTTGCACAGCGACGTCATGCGCGCGCAACCGAGAGGCAGAAAGAAGAGACGTGCATTGTGTTGTAGGCTTTTAGCGGTGTCTGTCAAGATGCCAAGGAGTTGTTCTGTGGAAAATAGTACCAAACAGAGTCAGTGCTGGGTGCCTGATGTTAACCTACCAGTAGATGCGACTATTACTGATGTTAACCTACCAGTAGATGCGACTATTACGTTTCTAGCCTAACATTATAATTCATACATGTATCACAGTAACACTGCAAAAATAAAGACAGAAAAACAGATCCAACTAACATCAAGTTTTATTCATATACAAACAGTAAAGAAGGCTTCAATAATTAAGGTTGTTGCAGTAGCGGACCAGCTCACCAAGCGGGCTTTCTGCCTCCTGGATAGATATATATCATATAGATGTCTATATGACATCTTGTGTGTAGAATAAGTATAAAAGTGAAGGGACGAGTGAAATCAACATGTAATTACACTCAACTAAAATGTTTATGTAATAAAATTTCCTGCTCTAACCCTAAAATCCCTTCTGGTCAATATCAGTTAATAGGGCATATGAAATGCGTACTACTGGGTTTTTTTCTGGTTTTATCTGATTATTGAGTTTTTTTCTCATTTTAATCATTTTTAAAAACCACTTGCATGTTTCATGTAGCAAGGACCATGGCAGCTCCATTCAGATCACTTGTTGAAGATTATTCAAGATACCTCAAATCATTTGAACTCTTTCTGGATCGCTCATCAGAGCACCAATGTATGCAGGACTTCATCCATAATTCTCTACCAGACATACTGGGAAGGTGATGTCTTATTTTATATAATGTCATATCGTATTCTTGTGGCATGTCCAGATATAGTATTGTAATATAATGTATCTCCTCAGCATTGGTGGAGGACGGCCCATTTTTAATGTAATGGGAGTAGGGAGTGGAGCAGGTACAGTATACTTTTATTGATTAAATTGTATTTTAATACATTTGGTTTATATTATTATTTTATATTATATTAATACCTTACAGAGTTTCCATTTACTTCTTCATTTACACATTTTAGGTGAGATTGATCTAGAGATTCTAGCACAGCTACACATGAAACATCCACAAGTCAAAGTCAACAATGAAGTGGTGGAACCGAGCACTGACATGTTACACAAGTATAAAGGTACCGGTTATTATTTTACCCATTATGTTAATATTGACTGAGCTCATAATATAGACAAGCTCTACTTGTACTGATCCTTCAAACTGATGTATTTTAACAAAAATATATTCATGCTGTTTTTCTGTTTAGTTCTGGTGTCAAACACGCCAAATCTTGATTATATTAACTTCACGTGGAATAAGATGACAGCTTCAGAATTTGAAAAACACTGGCAGGAGAAAAACCTTGGAATAAAGATGGACTTCATTCACTTGATACAGGTTATAAGCTTCCAACAGTGGGGTTCAAAATAATTGTATTAAAAAGAAAACATTCAATTTGAGTTTAAAGTTTGTTCCCTGGGGCCCGTTTCAGAAAGGTGGTTAAAGGGGCGGTGAATTTGTTGATTTTATTGTTTTATACTGTTGTCTGATGTCTACTTATGATGTTCGCGTGGTTTTTACATTCAAAAACATCAAAAGCAATAAGTAATACGCTATTTTGTAACATGGATTAGTGGCTGTCTGGAGAAATGGTTCGTTTGAAGGGGCGGGCCACATTGAAAACCTGGACGTAACACCCACTGCTATGATTGGACAGCTTCGTTCCCCGTCATTACATGTAGGGAAATGTTTTAAAAACATTAATGTGATAAAAATAGCAGCCGAACACATATATGTTTGAGCCACAAAAGATTCTGGGTGCTAAATATGATACACATAAATGACAATACGTATATTAAAGTAGAAACAAAACTCGACGTGACTAAATTACCGTATAAAACACAGTAAGCGTGCATCCGAATCTAAACTGCGGCTAATAAATCCTTATCAATAACTTTGTATATTTCTATTGTGCTTGTGAGGTTGCTTTTACATTCACGTAATGTTAAATACCACAGTTATATGAATTAAGCTTTGTTGAGTGTTTGACCTTTCAAACGCAACTTGCCTAAATTACCGTATACAACACAGTAAACGGGCATCAGAATCTAAACTGCGGCTGATAAATCCTTCCTTATAACTAACTTTGTATATTTCTACCTTAAAATTACAGTCGTATTGTTAAGTGTTGTACCTTTATTAATCGTTTAATGTTTTTAGTAAATTAAAACAGTCAAACAAACGTGTTTAGACACGGATGTTACAACAGGACATATCAAGCAATCTCTTTTAACAAAGCAATAGTGAAACGCAGTAACTTAAATAAAGTAAAATGTCTTACTGTGAATTATACTGCTGTGTCGTTGTCAGATCCAATATAAGTGGTGCTTCTGAGTCTCTCTGCAAATCCAGCATCGACTTCTTTCAAATGAATCCATGTACACAACGTTAATAACACTCCCCACACGAGCTGGAACTTCTTCAAAAGCAAACTTTATCCAAGCATATTGCTAATGTTAAGTTCCAAGCCTCCGAATTGAAGTATTTAGCTTCTGTGTTGTTCCCACGCGGTTCTTCCACAACCGAAAATGCGTTTCCATGGTATCATAACAGATCACCGCGTCAAAATAAAAGTGTCTCAGAAAAAATTTATTTAAAAGTCATTTTGGTTACATTTGTCAATCTTTAAAGACATGTTTACTCGTTAAGACACACGTGTGTCACGCGAACCTGTGGGCGGGGCTACAAAAGTAGACTTGTCCTTTTGGTTATGGGGAGGTGTTTCAATTCTCATAGATACGTCATAGATTTCCGAATTTTTCACTGGAGTGTTTAGCTGGCTTGGTGCCAAAAACGGTTATATTTCAGTAGCACGGACGTTTTCAGTTCTGAAACTTGCAGGATGTTAATTTAAGTATGATGACCTCTTATATAACAAATTATCAAGTTAAAATTGAGTTTTTGATTCACCGCTCCTTTAAGTGAAAACTCTGAGTTTGTTAACCCTGAAATAAGGGAAACTCTGAGTTTTCCGTTTCAAAAAGGGAGGTAGGTTAAACCTGAGACAGCGGGGTAAGTCAAGCCTGTTTCAGAAGGAGAGGTAACTTATACTCAGAGTCTGTTTCCGGAGTAACATACTCTCTGAACCTAACCTGGTCGGGAGCAGGTTTTATCCTGTAAACTCTGAGTTTCTTGTGGTCTCCTCCCCTGTTTTAAAGGAGTAGCGGTGTTTAATCTTGTTAGTTGCTTTAGTACATTCATTCATTGTGCACATTTTTATCATGTACGTTGTAAAAAAAATTTTCGCTGTCTTTAAGTTATAATTAAATTGCCAGTGCAAACCATTTTAACTTACGACTTTATATTTTTATATATTACACTAAACTTTCAACTAAAAAAAATTAAAACAGTAAATTGAAATGACTTGTAAAGCTAATATAATATACTTAGGTGCATAGATCGTCTTAGTGACTAAAATGTCATGTACTTTTAGAGAATCTTGTAGATGATGATGTTGCATTCATTTGTAGAAAGTTAAATTTATGTCCCGAGAGGATTTTGAGACCCCGAGTGTTTTTTTGTCATATCCACTTACATTTATGTGAGCGAAATTATTATTTTTTGCAGTCATTTTAGATATATAAATATCATTATATGACTAATATCAGTTTTTGTGGTGCTCTTACATTTATACAGTTGCATTGACATTTCTTACCCACTCGTCATTATCGCTGGTCTAGTGGGTAGTGCTGTGTGTAGTAGTTGGGCCAGACGTATCGTCGGCGATCGGAGTTCGAATCCCGGCTGTGCGAATTTTTGTTTTTTTCATGACAAACATTTGTAAAGTTCGTAGCCTTATATGACAAAGTATTATGCTTAAATTTATTTTAGCTGAGCTGCTGTCATCTTTAAGTCCATGGGATTGCATGTGCATGTAAATGAAGATAATAACGTACAGTCCTCAGTTTTTTTACTTCGGATATTTTAAACTAAATGTACGCATTTACTAGAGTAGCAATTTACAAAAACAACTCTTTTCTTTAACATATATGCTCGTAGTTGCTGTACACTTGCAGTAACACTTTCAGTTTTAGTAGTAAAAATGATTAAGACCTCTTTGTCACGTGCTGTTGCCATGGTAAATCGTAATATCTGAGCTCTATTGATGATGGCTTTTCATTGTGGCTGTGCACGCGCTTAACTCAGAGTCAACCTACTCAGAGTCGATTGAACTAACTCAGATCAGCTTTTCTGTAACCGAAAAATCAGAATTTACTATCTCAGAGTAAATCAACTCAGAGTTCAAGTTTAAACTCAGAGTTGGTTGAACCACCGTATTGAAACGGGCCCCTGGTTGCTATTATCACAGAATGTTTCAATACTGTATTATGATCATCATTGGAACCAAGAAGCTTTAAAGTGCCAGTCAGGTCCAGTTTCTAAGCTTCCTAATATTGTTAAGAAGTCCCCAACAACATGTTTAAATGCATACAAGGTCAAAAAAAACCACGGTCCGTTTCTTTTATATTATTAATAATATTACGTGCGAAGCCGTTTAAAGATTTAATCTGCCTAATCCCAATTTTTGGTAGCCTAATCTACTTTGATTGGTCAACTGACACTGTCTCTGCACAGTCCAACAATAGTGAAACATGCATTGACCTAGTATAGGGCCCTATAAAATCCGTTTTATTTTTTCCCAAATTCCGTTTTATTTTTTCCCAAATTCCGTTTTCTCCGTTTTAATTTTTGCAAATTCCTTTTATCCGTTTTAATTTTTGGCAATTATATTTTTTACCATTTACTTTTATTTTAGTCAAAAAGAGTGTGCCTTTAATGTTAATGATTAGAATGTAAATGATTTGGGGAAAAACTGGATAACAGGATTACTTAATGACTATAAAAGATGCATTTACACACGCACGCACATACACACGCACACACACAACTCAATTCAATGCATTGTTTAGTGTTGTTGCAGGAGGCTACAACAAAGTGTCAACGCAGTGGTGCCTTCAGAAGTGCCTTAAACACATCAATACAGCAGAACGCAATCCATATTTTATACACAATCGCTTGAAATGCATATAACTTTACAAACATACACAGGATAGTGATCTGACTTAGGACAGCATAGCACGCAGCTCTTTGCACGTGCGAGCGAAAGAGAGACAGAGAGCGGCGTCATGATGCAGATGATTATATTTTGCCTCAGCTCGCTTGAAATGCATAAAACTGAACAAATACATGAGGATTTGTGTTCGCACTTCGGACAGATGCGTGAGCGCGTGCACGTGAGAGAGTGAGACAGACGTGGATGAGAGAGTGCATGTATCTTTGCGCTCACCGTGAACAGAGTGTTGACAAAACTTCCAAAATAACAGTTCTCCGGTCACATAAAAGTCATATGCGACCTGCTCGGAAATAAGTGCTTAGCGTCGAATTTCTTAATTTTTTCGCTGCCGAAAGCAGAGTTGTGGAGCGCCGCTTCGCCATGGTTTCAGTGTTTTGGTGGGGGTCTGAAACGACGGGAGGGGGTGTGTCGCCAAGATTTACTTCCCCCGGTCTGCATTTCCCCCAGACATGCGTTCGTCTCCCACTCAAAAACATAATTTTATTCAAAATATGTAAAATTCCGCAAAATTCCGCGTTAATACTAGATTCAGTGTTAATTAGCCAATTCCGCGATTCCGTCCGCGATTCCGTGATTGCGGAAATTATAGGGCCCTACTAGTACTGACAAGACATTAGAGTTTAAAAACCAACATCAATACACATCATTCATCATTAAGCCAAATAATTAAAACGACGACAGACACTAAAATTTTTACGCTCATGTAAACAACTATGTAAACTAACCGGGCCACAGCTAATATGACTCGAAAACGTGGTTTAGCACTGTAAATGGTACAGAATCTTGGTCATAAATATTTATTATTTATATGTTTGTTTGAACTATGGTTTCGGGAAACACCAAATCGTTGAACTTTGTCAGTAACGACGAAACCTACGACAGTTTTTGGCTAACGATCCATTTGGGAAACGCACCCCTGGTTAAGTGAATTGGAGATGTCAAATTGCCCCTCCCCCAATGTGTGTATAAATCAATGTTTGTGGATTAAGGCAGTGTGCCTGATTTTTTAAGAAACGCTTTGAAAAGGGAGTCAGGCTGAGTACCAAAACACACTTGTAGCCAATCAGCAGTGAAGGGAGGGTCTACTAACCAATATCGTTGCCTAGGTTGTGTACTGTATGTGGTGGGCTGGTCTATCAAGAGAAAGGTCCAGATTCTATTAGGGTAGAGGCGTGTTTGTTTAGGTGATTTCAAATGTCAACAATGGCTTTAAGAGATTGTGCACCCCCCCTTTAACTTGTGTGTGGATAAAATTTTAAATATATCCACAGATGTGTAAAAAATAAATAAACAAACAAACAAACTGATTTTCACTGTGCTATCAGACTGTTTTCTGCAAATCAGTCAAACATGATTTGTTGTGTTGGTAGGTTATTAACATAATTTTGTGTTAAACAGATGCTGTATTATGTGAAAGATCCAGAGGCCACCGTCTCATTTTTCCGGAGTCTCTTAGATAAAGATGGAAAACTCTTAATCATTCTGGTGTCAGGTAAATGCTCAGAAGTACACAGCCTCTCTACATTTAGATCAGATCATCCAATCACTAACCTGACATACCTGGGTCATTGGCATGGAGCACTGTACTAAGATAAGAGACACATTTAAAACTTTGAAGTGTGATTGAGACATACTGATGTATCTTTATGATGTGTCAAAGGATGTAAACTAACAAAGTCCTGTGTGTGCATAGGTGAGAGTGGATGGGGGAAATTATGGAGGACCTACAGAGCTGCTCTCTGTAACACTGAGATCAGCCAGTGTGTCACTACTGGAGATATAAAGACCTTCTTGGATACCAAGGACATCCCATACACTGATTATGTTCTTCAGTCCCATATGGACATCACAGAGTGTTTCACAGAGGGAGATGAGGTCGGAGAACTGCTGTTGGATTTCCTAACTGAGGTAATGGAGTTTAGTAAGAATGCACCTGAGCACCTGAAGAAAGGAGTGCTGGACTTACTGAGACATCCAGACTGCAGTAAAGAGGTGGACGGCAGGATAATGTTCAACAATAACCTGGAAGTCTTAGTGGTTGAGCCATAGCCCCATGACTTCTTAATATCTGACCTCCAAAGGACTTTTGGCATTTAATTTCAAGCCAGTGCAGAATGTGTACTGTATTTTTACATTTAGAATTTCTATACCAGAAATATGGTGGTCTGGCTTATCATAACATAATAAACAGTAATTGCATAGCTTGGGCATCATAATGTACACACATATTTTCATTTAAATAAAGGTCTATGGGGATTATAGATTACTTGGCAAAACAGATAAAACATGCCTCGGTAGCAAAGTACAAATGTGTAATGACTTATTAACTGAGTAGCTTAAGAGTGAGTTTAGTATGACATACTTTATAATGAAACATTATGTTTTGTTTGCTTAGTGACTAGTTGTGCTATTGTGGGCTATTGTTTTAAATCAGACAGGACTAAGGTTAGCTTAAGCTATACAGTACATTAAAGATACATGCATTTAAAAATACAATTAAAGAGTTATTCTTGTTGTTGCCTATGATAGGTCTTTGAAATAGCACTGCTTTTATTTTTACATACAGTATTATTGTAAAAATCGTTTTCTGTTCCACGTAACAATGAAATCAAATAAATTGGGGTAAACCACTTAAACATACAGTAAGCTTGAGTATCTCACTTTTGTTGATGCATTAGGAAAAATGTAGCCTAGAAATCTAGACGCACCCAGGCGGCCGGAAAATAGACTCCATAGACTTAAGAGCTCCAAAAACCAAAATTGTGTCAGGCCAATCACATCATGTATAGCGTATGCAGGGCGGGGTTAACATAATGACGACAGAGTTGGCGACGGTACCCTGGCACTTGAAAACAAAGAATGGCTGCTGCTGGCGAACAGCTGTCTTTTGAATCGGCTTTGGCCGCAACTCTTGAGGACTTAGAGTTATGTTTTTCTTTGAGAAAAGAGCAAAGAACCCTACTGAAGTCCTTTTTAAGCAAGGAAGATGTGTTTGGAGTTTTGCTGACTGGTTACAGTAAAAGTTTAACCTTCTTCGTTGCTCTGATTGGTCGTAGCGCTATCCTATTGGGTGCAGAGGCATTTTGAGGGACAACCTTTTATCCCGGCCCTTGGATTGAGCCGTCTGTGGGAGGAGTTGCCAGACCTTACATCTTGATGAAGGTCTGGCTAACCAGACTAGGAAAAATGAAAAAAAAAAAAAAAATAGGAAAAAACTTTGACAAGGGCCAAATTGTGATGGCTAGATGACTGGGCCAAAGCATCTCCAAAAACCCGCTGCTCTTGCAAAAAATCAGTAGATCAGTTTCATCAGTAAAGACGGTTCGTGATTAGTAGTAAATCGCCATCACTTGCTTTCAGATGGAGCGGCATTTACTACACAGAGCCGTATTTCACAGAGAAGCTAGATCGTGTTCATAATCAAGGAAAATCAACTCTGATAATCTATGCGATTTTGCCTAGCTTCTCTGTGAAATACTGCTGTGTAGTAAATGGCGCTCTATCTGAAAGCAGGTGATGGCGATTTACTACTAGGGTTGCCACCCATGTCTGATAAAAACCTGGACATATTGATGACCGGACCAATTGGTTGGCTCACAAGCGCAGACATCCCAACCTGCAAAAAGTAATTTCAGGGAGGTATCTCGAAGCCCACTAACCTCCCCCATCATAATATTTCTGTAGGCCTATGCAATTATTGGCAACACTTTACAATTCTGATTTGTTAACATTAGTTAATGTATTAACTAATGAATTAAACGTGAGAAGTAGTTACATTTTTTACTGTATTTGTTAATCTTTGTTAAAGGAACAGTATGTAAGAAATGTTTATCAATTAATCATAAAATGTCCCTGATATGTCACTAGACATTAAGAAATCATTTTCATTTCAAATACTTATATCACTGACAACAGTGGTCTGGCCAGGATATTGTCATTTAAAATGTGGAGTTGCAGCCCTCAACTGATGTTTATGTTGTCATTTTGTGTATTGGCCACCAGTTGTATGATTGCAGTACCAGTTTTCGCCACAAGTTTTGTTATTGCAATACCAGTTTTGGCCACAATCCTACATACTGTTCCTTTAACGTTAGTTAATAAAAATACAGCTGTTCATGGTTTATTCATGTTAGTTCACAGTGCATTAACTTATGTTAATAAGATTTTAATTATGTATTAGTAAATGTTTAAATTAACATTAACAAAGATTTAAAAAGATGCTTTATAAGTGAAGTTCATTATTAGTTCATGTTAACTAATGTAGTAAAAAAATTAACTAATGAACCTTATTGTAAAGTGTTACCAAACTATATGTTAATTAAAGGGGACAGAGAATGAAAAACCATTTTAACCTTGTCTTTGTTGAATAATGGTAGTCTACCCACATTCACAAACATACAAAAAGTGCTAAACATGCTTAACATCTTAGTCTCATAGAAATTCCTCCTTTAGAAATGTCAGCCAGAAAACAGCCCAATCTGAAAAACTGATGCTTATGACATCACAGGCATCTAACTGCCCATCCACTTTAAAATAATTGGCTACATTTTTACATTTTTTGAGTGGCAGCAAAGTCAGCCGATCAGTAATGAGATTGCAAGTTAAGCCAGTAGGGGGAGCCAAATAGGTGCAAAACTACTTGTTTAAAATCCCCCACCCTTATGGCGCTTTTCCATTGCGTGGTGCCCCGCGGTTTGGTTTGGTTTGGGTCGGGTCAGCTCACCTCACTTTGGCGTGGTTAGCTTTTCCATTGAGTTTAGTATCACTTCGCAGTGGGAGGAATTATAGGCGTGTCGTTATATTTGCGCTGCATACGGCTGTGACATCATACAAGAGAGAGCGTCCTTGTACATTCCCAAACATTTATTTATTTATCAGTCCGCCACAAAAT
The DNA here is from genome assembly GCF_027580225.2 of Misgurnus anguillicaudatus. Lineage (NCBI taxonomy): Eukaryota > Metazoa > Chordata > Actinopteri > Cypriniformes > Cobitidae > Misgurnus > Misgurnus anguillicaudatus. The sequence continues at coordinate 17,647,137 of NC_073353.2, forward strand.
TAAAATTGGCCACCACAAATACGTAGATGTTTACTTTGCACATCGCGTTTATAACTACCTATGTCTCACATGACAGTTTCTGTTCAAACACCCGTGGCGTCAGTCGACGGCTCCACTGAGCCTCAATGAAGTTGCATTTAAGCATAAATAATACTGACGTGCACGTCGCGAATGTGCCGCCACAAAATTAAAATTGGCCACCACAAATAGAAGTTTACTTTGCACATCGCGTTTATAACTACCTCTGTCTCACATAACAGTTTCTGTTCAAACACCCGTGGCGTCTGTCGACGGCGCTCCGCTGAGCCTCAATAAAGTTGCATTAAAGCATAAATAATACTGACGTGCACGTCGCGAATGTGCCGCCACAAACTGCAAGTCTGGAAAAAACTTTTATGTGTTCCTGATTCACAACCTGTGGATGTTTTTAATCGCTAAAAGGGTGTTTGGAAACTTAAAACAGAGCACAGATGACAACATGTTTCCTCGAGACAGCGCAAGCTAGCAGCAAGCTTAAGCTAAAGCTAATATTTTACATAATAGGATGACGGCGCCGATGACGATTCTCTCAGACCAATCAGTGAACTGCAGTGTTTACGCGTCACGTTTGGTATCAGCTCGGGTCGCTTGGAACCCCAACCGAGGTGGTACGAAAAAAAGTATCGGGTACTACGAAGTGATCCCAATGGAAAAGCTCCCAAAAGTGAGCTGACCCGACCCAAGCTGGACCAAACCGTGGGGTGCTGCAATGGAAAAGCGCCATAATAGAGCTATTTGAGAGAGGTTTTTAGGAAGCTTCTAAGGCATTACAGACCCAAACTAAACATTTTTTGTCTACATGTCACATCACAGATTAAGGATATATACTCTGTTCAACCATTCTATGTCACCTTTAATATATTAAAATATGTAGATCACTTTTACAATTTATAAGCTGCTTATTGTCAGAATCCTGCCAGATCCTTGTTTGTATTTAGATCTAGTTCAGCATGGCAGGGTTCTGACAGTACATATGACTGTTGTGGTACAATGGCGCTGCTCTGCGGGCGACATGGACACGCATTTACGCTGCTGCTGTCTGTTTTGTTTGTTTGTTTAAAATAGTCCAAAACAACTCGGTTTTGTTTTGTATGCTCAGTCCTTGAGCGTTTTCCTTTTCTTTTGTGTGTATGACTTGCACAGATTGGGAGAACTATTAGATGGCGGTGTGTGTTTTATTACTTTTTTTGCTGTTGTTGACGATGTCGCTATTATGCGACCCCCTCTCTACCTGCAACACCGGGGGGAATGGGCTGCGAGTCTACTCGAGGGAAGTGCTTCTGTCGCTGCGACGGTGTGGAGACGCAGTCGATTCTTCCCCATCGTTTACTGTAAACTTGCCCGAAGATATGAAAATTTGATGCATGCAGCGACCGCGGAAAAGGGGCCGGCGAGGAGGTGTACGGCAGCGATTAAGGAAGAGAGGTAGCCAACCCCCACTGCCATCCATGATTCTGAGAAACGTGAGATCACTCAGGAACAAAATGGACGAACTTCGAACTTTAACAAGATGATGCTTTGAGTACCGTGAGTCTTGTATCATGCTCTTTACTGAGACCTGGTTACATCCAGAGATCCCCGACGGTCTAGTTGGAATAGACGGGTTTTCGCACATTCGCTCCGATAGAAGTGTGACGTCAGGAAAAAGTAAAGGGGGTGGTCTCTGCTTGTACATAAATGACAAGTGGTGTAGACAACACACAGTCCGGGAGAAAATCTGCAACTCTGACGTTGAACTGTTATGTATTAGTCTCAGGCCATTTTACCTGCCCCGAGAGTTTGGCAATATTCTCATCTGCTCTGTGTATGTACCCCCGAATGGCAATGCTTCACGGGCTGCTATACAGGTGGCCGACTGCGTTCACGAACAATTGCAACGTACTCCAAATGCCCCTATTTTCATCATTGGAGATTTCAATCATTGTGATTTGAATACTGCCCTGCCAGGTTTCGAACAGTACATTAAATGTTTTACCAGGAAAAATCGGATTTTAGACAAATGCTATGGTAACCTAAAACATGCATACACAGCCATAGCTAAACCCCCCTTGTCTAATTCTGATCACAATACTGTTCAATTGATCCCTACCTATAAGACTGCCCTTAAAAGTTCCAAACCACTGGTGAAATCTATCAACGTTTGGTCAGAAGATAGCATAGAAGCACTGAAAGGCTGTTTTCTATGCACTGATTGGGACCTATTTTCCAGGGAATCAAGCCTGGATGATGCCACAATAGTCACTACAGATTATATTAAGTTCTGTGTTGATGGTGTGATCCCAAAAAAAGAAAGTAAAAGTCTACCCCAACAACAAACCCTATATCACAAAGGAACTGAAGGACTGCATTAACAGGAAACATCATGCATTTAAGATAAAGGATCATCTACAACTTAAAACTGTACAAAAATAGTTAAACCACAGGCTGAAAGAGGCAAAAGATCACCATAAGGGGCTGATAGAGGAAAATTTTCAAAACATGAACTCTAAAAAATTATGGGACTCAGTGAAAATAGCAATTAACATGAAATCAACAGATAAGCCCTTGCATGTTACAGATGAACTGGCAAAAGCAAATCAGTTAAACCATTTTTATAAGAGGTTTGATAATTATGATTTTTCAGCTGAATGTGATTCGGTGCTTGACAGTATCGTTATTAATGATGCTTATACATTGGATATTGACCCTAAAACCATTCACAAGATTTTTAAGCAAGTTAATGTTACTAAGGCCACAGGTCCAGATGGCATTTCTCCTCGTCTATTAAGAACATGGGCAGAGGAACTTTCATTAGTCTGGAGCCCTATCTTCCAGAGGTCCCTAAACTCTCACACTGTACCAACTATATGGAAGAAGGCAATTATTACTCCGGTTCCTAAAAAATCCTGCCCACAAGAAAACAATGACTTTAGACCTATTGCCTTGACTTCTGTTGTGATGATGTGCATGGAAAAAATTATCATAAGTCAACTAAAACTGGAAGTAGGCACACAGTTAGATCCGTATCAGTTCGCCTATAAACACCGCAGAGGCACTGATGATGCAATCAACAGTTTAGTGCACCTAGTGGCTAAACATCTTGATACTTTTTTTGTTAGTAGCGCAATTGTTTTTTGAAACTGGAAAATAGCATAAGAGATGGTTTGCGCCGGAGCACGCCTCCTTTTTTGCGCTGAACCGGCCAGGGAGCGCGAGTTCATTCCCTAGTTTGCCGACGTGCGTCTGTGGAGGGAAAAACCCGCTGTGCGCCAGTGCAAAATACGAAATGATACATGCGTCACTGACAAAGTCAATTGCGCTGGGTGCAACATAGGGCCCCTTGTGTTTGTTGTCCAGTGCAGGTTCGTCATTGTTACTCTCTCTGTTTGTCAAAGTGTTACCAGTGAGTTTTACATTAAATATCTTGGGTCTTATGTATAAAGCGTGCGTACGCACAAAATGGGGCTGGAAACGTGCGTGCGCCAGTTCCCGCGCAAAGGTTGTGATTTATAAAAAAACAAACTTGATGGGAGAATGGGCTTGCAGGGTGGGATATTAGGATGATTCATGTACGCACACTTGCATGTGATCTGTGATTTATAAAGGGAACATTTCTTTGTTTTAGAAGTCTTCATAATTTTTGGTGTATGCCATTTTTGGCTTTTGTGCGTACGTAGACTTTTACTAAGGATCCTACGTACGCACAGTTTTATACATGAGGCCCCTTGTGTTCCAGTTAATGTTTAGTGTTTTGTTTAAGTTATAGTGTTTAGTGTTGTCTTGTTAGATTGTTGTTCTGTTTGCCCCCTCGTGGGTTTTGTTTTCCTGTTTTTACCTAGTTTTGTCAATAAGGTCTAGTGTTGTCTATTCACATCCGTGCTTGGGTTCCCTTTCAGTCGGTCACTACGACGTCATGTTGTGACCGACGAATTGGGAACCGCTTCGCGGGTGACCTATCTACTTCGAGAACTATCAGAAACGCCAATGAACTTGGCATGCAGGTATTTGCATAATGCCGGCGCCGCCCCGCCAGGTGCGTATATAAGCCGCAGTTGCAAAAAACCAAATCAGCTTTATTGCTTCGAAGCCGGCAGACATCTGCTCTCGAGAAGCTTTCTAAATTGATCTTCGTAGATCCTGTTCTGGGAAGGGAAGAAAAAGATCTCAGCTTGCTGAAGTTGGTTGGGCAAAGACACCTCAGCGGAGGCTCGCAGTGTTTTCTCCACCCTTCTCTCTCTCTCTCTCTGTCTCTTTTTTTAGGACTTGAGTTCGAGTGAGTGCGTTTGCCTCTCCCTGTGTGTTTCACCAGCTCGCACAAGAGAGTGATTTCCCTGAAAGAGCAGCACGTTTGAGCTTTGTGTCTTTTTAAAGACAACCACTCATTCGTGTCACGGTCGGGGTCGTCTTTTTAAAGATGGATTTCCGTCCGTGCTCCGTTTCTGGATGCGGTGTGTTCATCGCCCCCGGGATGGCCACGAGCGTTGTCTTTCGTGTCTGGGGCTCCAGCACGCAGAGGCAGCGTTGTGTGATAGTTCATGCTCCGTCTGCAAGGGCATGACTATGGCGGATTTGCGGAGACGGGTGTCGTTCCTCCGGCAACGGCCCCCGCCTTCCAAGTCTGGTGCTGCTAAGGGCGCAGCTACCAGACTCGCGAAGGATGATCTCCGTATAACGGTGCTGGGTCGGTCTGCTGGTTCGTCCAGCAGCTCCCAGCGCCCTGGTCCGTTGCCAGCGGAGGTCCCGATGGAAACGAGCGGCCCGTGTTCTACGGTGTCCTCGCGCTCTGTCGAGCCTCCACCTGACGCGATGTCCACCGTAACGTCGGAGGGGGGGTTGTCAGCCTCGGACGTTGATCCGGATCCGCTCCCGCCTTCGGGCCAGGTTGCGGGTTCTGCGTTCGACCCCGAGATGGCAGCCATGCTCGCTCGGGCGGCGGAGGTGGTCGGCTTGGAGTGGACTAAACCTCCCCCACCTGAACTGTCCCGCCTCGATGATTGGTTCTTCGGGGGTGCCAGGGCTTCTCAGTCCTCGCCCCCGGTGCCTTTCTTCCCCGAGGTGCATGAAGAGCTGACGCAGTCGTGGAAAACCCTGTTTTCCGCCCAGAACCGGCCGTTTCAGCCTTCACCCCTCACCTCTCTCGAGGGTGGAGATGCCAAGGGGTACACTGGTATCCCGTCAGTGGAGCGGCCGGTCGCGATGCAGTTGTGTCCGGCCGGTGTCGCTTCCTCCTGGCGGGACCAGCCTACTCTCCCCTCACGGGCCTGTAAGCTCTCGTCGGCGCTGACTGGTGCTGCTTACAAGGCTTGTGGGGAGGCAGCCTCTGCCCTGAATGCCATGGCATTGCTGCAGGTTCACCAGGCTAAGGCTCTGAGGGACCTGCACGCGGGAGGTCACTACTCGGCGGAGTTCTCCAAACTGCGTGCGGCTACGGATCTGCCGCTCCGTCGGGCGTGCGATGTCTACCCTGGCAGTCCAGGAAAGCCATCTCTGGCTGTGTCTGGCGGACATGAAGGATGCTGATAAGACCCGGCTCCTGAATGCTCCGGTTTCCCAGACCGGCCTGTTCGGCGAGACGGTCGAGGAGTTTGCCCAGCAATTCTCGCGGCCAAGAAGGAGACTGATGCCATCGCTCAGATCATGCCACGTCGGAAGCGTCCTGCGCCTGCCCCGTCCACGTCGGCGCCTCAGTCTGCTCCTCGCCGAGGGCGTCCTGCGGCGGCCGCCTCCGTTCCTCCCCGGGGCTCTTATAAGAAGCGAGGAACTGGTCGTCAGCAGCCCGCTCAGCCCGCTTCGAAAGGGTGGAAAGAGGAGATCGAAGCGGCCCTGAGACGGGCGACCTAGAGATGGAGGGGATCGCTCTTCGGAGATGGTGAAGGCACCACTCCCCCCACCGGAGGAGGGCCGGTTGGGGAATCTTTTGTTTCAATTTACTGTTCCGCTGACTTTTCATTCGGCACCCACAATTTCACAAAAAGAGCGAATTCCACTTCCATCTCTAGGTCTTCAGATAAGCGCCGGAGACACAAGCGGGCTCATATCCCCCCGTTCTCCGACTCATCAGAGGAGAACGAGAGCAACGCACGGGCTCATAACCCCACCGCGCTCTCCAACTTCTCAGGCGGTAGGAGACAGCTACGGGCTCATAACCCATCGTCTTCCTCCTCCTTCCCCAGAGGGTGCATCGTGTGGTGTGAGGTGTCTTCAGCAGAGCCTCCCTTACTCACCCACCCAGCAACGGACTCAGGTGAGTGTTATCACACACAACATTGCTGTCGGTGTGGCCATTACGCACACACCGGCGATCACCTCCGTTGCGCCCGCCGCGAATACACCGATCGTGCCTTTAGTCCCCCTCACACAGTATCTGGGGGCGTGGGAACAGCTTCCCAGCCCGTCGCGTTGGCTTTTACGCACGATTCGTCTCGGCTATGCAATCCAATTTGCCCGGTGTCCCCCCAAATTCTCCGGCGTTCATTTCACTGCGGTGAGAGCTGCCGATGCGCACGTCCTCCGTGCGGAGATCGCTGTCTTATTGGTGAAGGACGCGATCGAGCTGGTCCCTCCAGCCGAGATGAGGTCGGGGTTTTACAGCCCTTACTTTATTGTACCCAAGAAAAGCGGCGGCTTGCGACCGATCCTGGACCTGCGTTCACTGAACCGTGCACTTCACAGAATGCCGCTCAAGATGCTGACGCCCAAACGCATATTTCCATGCATTCGTCCAAACGTTTGGTTCACATCTATCGACCTGAAGGTACTTCCACGTATCGATTCTCCCCCGGCACAGGCCGTTTCTCTGCTTTGCGTTCGAGGGGCGAGCATACCAGTACAAAGTCCTCCCATTTGGGCTCTCTCTGTCGCCCCGTGTATTCACCAAAGTAGTGGAGGGGGCTTTAAAACCCCTGAGAGAGAAAGGTGTGCGCATTCTCGCGTATCTGGACAATTGGCTAATAATAGCTCAAACACGTCAGACGCTGTGCGATCACAGAGATTTAACTTTAAAACACCTCGCTCGTTTGGGTCTTCGGGTCAACTGGGAAAAGAGCAAGCTTTGCCCCGTGCAGAGAATCTCTTTTCTCGGGATGGAACTGGACTCGATCGATTTGACAGCTCGTCTAACAGAAGCGCGTGTACAGTCGATTCTGACTTGCCTGAATACATTCAAGAGCAAGAGCGCGGCCCCGCTGAAACTATTTCAGAAGCTCCTGGGGCATATGGCAGCAGCTGTAACTCTGCTCGGTCTGCTTCATATGCGACCGCTTCAGCATTGGCTTCACGATCGAGTCCCGAGGAAAGTGTGGCTGCGCGGCATTCACCGTGTTATCATTACACCTGCGTGTCGTCGCACTTTCACTCAGTGGTTAGACTGTGCGTTTCTCCGACAGGTCTCCAGGCATGCAATAGTGTGCACAGATGCTTCAGACACGGGGTGGGGGGCCACGTACGATGGGCTTGCGGCTTCGGGGGTCTGGACGACACCCCAGCTGCATTGACACATAAACTGCCGGGATATGTGGGCTGTATATCTCGCGCTCGTCCGTTTCAGCAACGAGTTACGGGGCAAAGACGTATTAGTTCGCACAGACAACACTGCGACCGTGGCGTACATCAATCGTCAAGGCGGTTTACGCTCGCGTCACCTGTCGCATCTCGCCCGTCACCTCCTCACTTGGAGTCAGAAGAATTTGAGGTCTCTTCGTGCCATTTACATTCCGGGTACGCTCAATGTAGAGGCGGATGCCCTCTCTTGTGCTGCGCGTCCCGTCGAATGGCGGCTCCACCCCATTGCGGTTCAGCAGATTTGGAGATGTTTCTGCAAAGCGCAGATAGATCTGTTTGCTTCCCCAGAGACGACCCATTGTCGCCTGTTCTATTCACTAGCCGACGACTTGCTCGGCGTGGATGCATTGGCACACAGCTGGCCGCGAAACATGCGCAAAAACGCGTTCCCTCCGGTGAGCCTCATTGCGCAAACCCTATGCAAAATCCGGGAGGACGAGGAGAGCGTGCTGTTGGTGGCACCGTATTGGACAACCAGGAGTTGGTTTCCAGAACTCTCTCTCCTCACGACAGCCCCTCCTTGGAAGATTCCCCTGAGGAAGGACCTTCTTTCTCAACAAGAGGGCACTTATGGCACCCGCGCCCCGACCTGTGGAACCTCCATGTGTGGTCTCTGGGCGGGGCACAGAGGATGTGAGTGATTTACCGCAAGAGGTATCTAACACTATTGCTGCTGCACGAGCGCCATCTACGAGACAGGCTTACGCGTTTAAATGGAACCAGTTTCTTCCCAAAGAGAAAACCCCCGAGATTGCCCGATTAGTGTTGTGCTTTTATATCTCCAGCGTCGTTTGGAGAATAGGCTGTCACCATCCACTATTAAGGTCGATATCGCTGCGATATCAGCTCACCATTCACCCGTAAACGGTAGGACAGTGGGTCAGCACGACCTGGTCATTAGATTTCTCAGAGCCAGTGCCCATCATCTTGGGCACTGGCTCGCGGTTCCTCGCTAACAGATATTTGTAGAGCTGCAGGCTGGGCGACACCTAATACGTTCACAAGATTCTATAGTGTTCGTGTCGAACCGGTTTCCACTCGGGTTCTTTCTACTTACTAGTTAAGAATGCCGAGGGTCGGCTCGTGTGTCGGCTTCGGGGCAAAAATGTCAAAAACTGTTTTTGCCTCTCCTCCACCGCCCTGATAGCTGGTGTTGCGAAGCATCCGCTGTCAACCTATCACTGATGTATTCTCTGTAAACCTGTGTAGGCTAGGCATCCACATTTGTCCCCTACGTGGGGTTCATTTGTGTGTGTAGTCCGTGGGGTTCTAATCCTCCACGTTTTTCCTTAGCAGAGCCTGCTCTGCATCTCTCGGCATACCATGTATTGTTCAGAGACTTTTTTGAGCAACCTGTCGGTTGTTTCATATATTTTTATGTCATCCATTTAACCTTCTTAGGGGATGGCTTCGCAGTGTTCTAGCTCTGCTCAGTTTAGACGCTTCCCCAGTTCGCTGCTTCACTATCGTGGGTTAAGGAACAGGTAGTGACCGGCCTTCTGCATTTTGCCTTAGGTTCCGCCCCTTTTTGTGGAGGGCGGAGGGCTTTTGCAGGCACTGGAAGGGTTCAGCTGCAGTGGCGTTTTGGTAGGGATTCCCAATTCGTCAGTCACGACGTGACGTCGTAGTGACCGACTGAAAGGGAACATCTCGGTTACGTATGTAACCCTCGTTCCCTGAAGGAAGGGAACGGAGACGTCACGTCCCGTCGCCACAGTTTGATGTTCCATTGCTGTTTCAGACCGGGCACTGTTGCTCGGCTTCTCAGCAATAAGTTAGCTGATTTGGCATTATGCACCTTATACACGCACCCGGCGGGGCGGCGCCGGCACCACGCAAACACCCGCATGCCAAGCCCACCGGCGCCCCCGACAGCTCTCGAAGTAAACAGGCCACCCGCGAAGCGGCTCCCAACCCGTCGGCCACGACGCGACGTCTCCGTTCCCTTCCTTCAGGGAACGAGGGTTACATACGTAACCGAGACGTTCTTCTGCATCCCGAATCCTGACACTTATACTATTTATGTAAACTGTTTTTATATTTATATTCCATTGCAACCTTAAACAGGTCTAAATAGCTACTAGCCGTTCTGAAAAAAAAATGCACATGAAATTAAACTTGTTGAACTTACCTCGACATGTATTTTACAATCATTTAACCCCCCATGGGGCAATGCTGAAGTTACTGTTAAAAACTGTACACCATGCAAGCTTGCAGATGTCAAATAAGGGTGAAACAGCATTTTTTCAAAAAAAGTTTTTGTTGTTTTTGAAATTGTTAGAGGTTAGCAGTTTTTTTTCTCATTATGTAATTTATTAAGTTTTTTCACAGCTCCAGGCAAATTATGTCCTGCGGTGTGACATGACATTACTGTAAAATTCAAATATTTAAATATTATTCATTTCAAATACAAATCAGGTATGTTTTAAGTTTAACAAATATTCTTAAAGAATGATCATTAAAATTCTGAATATACAGAAGGGGGATCTACACAGTATTAGGCAGGTGGTCATTATGTTGACAGTGAACTCTCTTGTAGAGTAAACTTTAGAGTGGGCAGAAATGAGCGTCATTTCTTATCTCATAGAAATCGATAAGGTTACTCATGTAACCCTGATTCCCCGAAATAACGGGAACGAACATTGCATCATTAGTTGATGGGGGAACACCTGTTCAATTCCACATCTTGTTTGCACTCCACGTTTGACTGCCAGCGGGGCTTTGGCTGGGATTCTTGCAGACGTTGGAGGCCGTGAGAGCCCTTTCCAGTCAAACCACTTTTTTTCCCACCGCTTTCCATCAGTTTTTACTCTTACACTCTTTTGCTTTGGCTGCTGTTTGTCATTTATGTGGCATTTTTGGGGAGTACTCTGGGTTATCAGTGACTGTTAACATATATACAACAAACAAATGAAGACAGATATATTTATGTTTAATAAATGTATAATATAGGTATATTATGTATAATGAAGACCGATATATATTTATGTTTAATATATGTATAATATAGGTATATTATGTATAATAAAGAGAGATATATATTTATGTTTAATATATGTATAATATAGGTATATTGTAATATTGACAATATTTGTTTTAATGTAGCAGTTATTTAATGTTCAAATTAATAAGAGATTAACACTCACCTTTTAACCTCTTTAGCACATCCAAACATCTGGGGGATTTCCTGGTAGGGGGTTGACAAAAAGACACCTATGGCTGTCCATGTAACTGTCATTACAAAAATCTAATATCCTATGTCACACTGCAGAACAGCATTTGTGTTACAAAACTAAATGTACTGTAATGTTATTTTAGTACTTTTTAGCATTTTGAAAACTTAAGTTATTTAAGCAAATACATACAAAATAATGCCAAGGCATTTATTAGCTGCTCCAAACATATCTGCTTTATTTTACTAATATTTACATTTGATGAGTCATCAATGTTACAGTCACACCGCATGACATTTTGCTATTCATCTTGAAATATGAACAACACCAAATACATTTTATGTCCCAAAATCATAATGTTGAAATAAATTGATGTTCTATGCCCCACTGGCATGTGGTGTTTTAGTTGAGATATGCAGTTCAGTAAACATTTACACTTAATTACAGAAAAAACATGTGTCGCGTCAATTTTGTTCGGGTGAAGAAAAAAAGCCCACCCACACTGACAATTGATTGGTTGATTTTCCAAAACAGGCCAATCAGGATGCTCATTGTCTTACATGCCGTGTGCGCTATAAATTGCATATTCACATAGCCTTTCAAAAACCCGGACATTCAGTGTCCCGGGAGAGTGTATAAATTTCATGGGACAAGTTATTAAAAAGAAGGACAATCCTGTTAAAATCGGGACAGGTGCAACCCTATTTACTACTATCACCGAACCGGCTTTACTAATAAGATATGCATGAGAATCGCATAGGTTTTTCTTTGCCTAGCCCTAGTCAGTACCTATCAAAAGTGGTGCAAGGAAGGAAAAGCTGTGAACTGGTGACAGGGTCATGGGCGGCCAAAGGCTCAATGATGCACAGGGGTAGCGAATGCGTGGTTTAATGTGGTGCGATTCAACTGACGAGCTACTGTAGCTAATATTGCTGAAAAAGTGAATGCTGGTTCTGATAAAAAGGTGTAGGGCAGTCCATGCCTCGATGGGTCAGTGCTGTTTTGGTGGCAGAAGGGGGATCTACACAGTATTAGGCAGGTGGTCATAATGTTGACAGTGAACTGTCTTGCCGAGTAAACTTTAGAGTGGGCAGAAATGAGCTTGATATCTAATCTCGTAGAAATCGACATGTAACCCTGATTCCCTGAAATAACGGGAATGAACATTGCATCAGTAGTTGATGGGGGAAACACCTTTTCAATTCCACACCTTGTTTGCACTTCACGTTTGACTGCCAACGGGGCTTTGGCTGGGATTCTTGCAGACGTTGGATGCCGTGAGAGCCCTTTCCAGTCAAACCACTTTTTTTCCCACCGCTTTCCATCAGTTTTTACTCTTACACTCTTTTGGGGATGTTTTTCTGGCTGCTGTTTGTCATTTATGTGGCATTTTTGGGGGAGTACTCTGGGTTCAGGCTATAATTACGAGCTCGGGGTCCTCTCGTCAAACAGCATTACAAATATGCTTTATCTCATTCCCTAGCGATTACATGTTAATGTGAACTCGTGAAATGAAGTTTATTTGACTAAGTTTGGGAGGAACATGGTCACGTGATCCAATCAGCTCAAATAAGTGATTATTATATAGAGGTGATCAGCTCAAATAGCCGTCCCTCACCTCTGTTAGATTTTTAAAAAATACGATTTGTAGATCTGTTTCCTTTTAGAGGTTGTTAATTTCAAGAGGCGCTCAGGTTTATTTTAAATCTAGACACATGGCAAGCGCACTCAAATTTAGACGCGTCTGAAACCAAACTCATATTCACATGCAAGTACTTTAAAAAGCAGAAGAAAACAGCGCGTCCTGCGTTTTCCATGTATTTTAGATGTTTATGGACCCTAATGCAAGAATTCTTCCAATAAGTGGCCGGGACTCGAGACACAATCATCTTGGGCATAAAGGGGCGGGGACATCTCCCACCTGCAAATTACAAGTACTGGCAGCCTAGGCACAGCAACCTTCAACCATGACAACACCGGCCCTCATGGCCAAGAAAACAGACCAGTCCACCGGGTTTCCCAATAGACTGGCCAGTTACTAGAGCGAGATTCGCTGCTGTAGCTGCCACATAGACTTTGAGTGTAGAATGTGCACGGCCGCTGTCCAGTAGCTCCTGTAGAAAGGAGAGGATGTGCTCCACGCCACAGACTGTGGGATCTAAGCTCTTTGCTGTACACCAGTTAGAAAAGATTAACCACTTTTTGCGTAAAGGCACCTTGTGGAAGGGGCCCTAGTCCCCTGTTATAGTGCATAGTTTTAGTCCTCAGAGGCTTGGTTGCCAAAAGGTTGCCGTTAGGAGGCCATACATGCAGGTTCCACAGTTCTGGCACAGGATGCCTGATCGCCTCTTTTGTTTAAGAAAGGAGTTATTTCCTCAGTTGTATCCGGGAGTAATCAGCAACACTGCGCATTTGTCCTCCCTGATCCTGCTGCAGCAAAGCAACAAGTAGAAACGCATAGAGAGGGCACCTTAAGAGGCTGAAGAATCACCTCAAGAAATACCTTGGGCAGTGTACGTTCTCCTCCAAGGCAAACAGGTTGATTTCCGCCCGACCAAGGATGGTCCAGATCATCTTGACCAGCTGAGGGCGCAGAGAGAGCATGTCCGCACCCGTGTTGGCCATGCCTGGAACGTGCATCGCCCTGATAGAGTGTACATTCCATTGAGCCGATAAAATGAAGCGTTTCGAAAGTCTGTAAAGGGTTCGAGATCTCAGCCCTCCTTGGTGATTTATAAATGAAACCACGGTCATGTTGTCCGACCGAACCAGAACATAATGTTGCTAGATTTTGGGCTGGAAAACTGCCAATATCAATGTCTTCATCTCATGGTGGTTGAAATGTAGCTGAGACAGATGAGTGTTTCACTTTCTGTCATGCCGTCGCAGTGCACACCTCATTCTGTCATAGAGGCATTCGTGGTCATCACTTTCTTCCTGCATACCAAACAGAGCTCTGTCTCCAAGAGGAATAGGTAAGGTTACGCCCATATCGGCAGTGCTTTCATACAGGTGTGTGTCACTTTGAGCATGCATCCCAACGGCCACGCTCGGATCTAGCATTGTTTGAAATGCTATCTATACACCTGTACATAGATAGTGTAGTTTAGTTTGGTAAGGCTTCTCTGATGTTAAATATTTTATTTTGTAGGTAGATTAGAGGGATTCTACGTATAGTTAGCATTAGGGATGTTTTATTTTGTTCTTTTGTTTGGCGCCGCTCGTGTCCCTTCTTTGTGTGTGTGTGTGTGTGTGTGTGTGTGTGTGTGTGTTTTATGTGTAGTAAATATATATAACTAATACTAATAATGAACTTTCTTCATCTTGTTTGAGTGTTGCTTTAAGAGAGTGGGTGGGGTTCGCCGTTGTTGTCGGGGCTGAAGAGCTTCATGGATGAGCTGTGTTCAATATCCTCACGCATTGTTAAAGGAGGTCAGTAAAGGTAAGCTGTTGCGCTTCTGCTCGTTTAATGTTATTATCAGACCGACTACAGTGACTACAATGTCCTTAAAATAATCAAACAGTTGTGTGAAATAGTCACAATGAGTCACGCTTTAAACAAACCTGTTTATTTGACATCTTGTGAGTAGAATATGTATAAAAGGTTGAATGGACAAATGCACTCAACACTTAATTGAAATTTTGAGTTTATTTTATTCATCTGACCATCCCTTGCTTTACAAATGTACAGTACTAGAGGGTTTTCTGAATTTATTTGATTATTGAGAGTTTAAAAAAAACACCACTTGAATGTTTCATCTAGCAAGGACCATGACAGCTCCATTAAGATCACTTGTTGAAGATAATTCAAGATACCTCAAATCATTTGAACTCTTTCTGGATCGCTCATCAGAGCACCAATGTATGCAGGACTTCATCCATAATACTCTACCAGACATACTGGGAAGGTGATGTCTTATTTTATATAATGTCATATCTTATTCTCGTGGCGTGTCAAAAATGTCCAGATATAATATTGTAATATAATGTATCTCCTCAGCATTGGTGGAGGACGGCCGGTTTTTAATGTAATGGGTGTAGGGAGTGGTACAGGTACAGTAAACTTTGGTTTATATTATCACTTTACGTTATATTAATACCTTATAGAGTTTCCATACACATTTAGTGTAATTTTTAGGTGAGATTGATTTAGAGATGCTAACACAGCTACACATGAAACATCCACAAGTCAAAGTCGACAATGAAGTGGTGGAACCGAGCACTGAGATGTTACACAAGTATAAAGGTACTAGTTACCATTTTACCCATAATGTTAATATTGACTGAGCTCTTAATATAGACAAGCTCTACTTGTACTGATTCTTCAAACTGATGTATTTTAACAAAAAGATGTTTTTCTGTTTAGTTCTGGTGTCAAAAACGCCAAATCTTGATTATATTAACTTCACGTGGAATAAGATGACAGCTTCAGAATTTGAAAAACACAGGCAGAAGAAAGACCTTGGAAAGATGGACTTCATTCACTTGATTCAGGTTATAAGATACCAACAGTGGGGTTCAAAACAATTTATTAAAAATTCAACAATCAGAATAACAGCTGCAGTGTAAAGTATATGATTTGGAAATGGCTGAAAATTATTTTTGATATTTTGTAATATTTGGTTTATTCCCTGTTTTCTAATATCACATGTTATCACAATGTTTCAAAATACATACTTTATTATTATTGGAACCCAGGAGCTTTGAATAGTTAGTACAGAATCCGGGTTTCCGCCGGGTTTATAGATAAACTTGCATATGGATTTACCAGTTCTCACCACACTTTATAGACATAGAATAAACAAGCATTATTATTAATTTTAATTTATTATTATTTCTTGGATTAATAATATCATTTTGTATGTGTTAAACAGATGCTGTATTTTGTGAAAGATCCAGAGGCCACTGTCTCATTTTTCCGGAGTCTTTTGGATAAAGATGGAAAACTCTTAATTAGTCTGGTGTCAGGTACTGTAAATGCTCAGAAGGACACAACCTCTCTTATGTGTATACATTTAGATCAGATCATCTAATCACTAACCTGACAGATCTGGGTCATTGGCATGGAGCACTGTACTAAGATAACAGATACATTTACAACTTTGAAGTGTGATTGAGACATACCAATGCATATTTATAATGTGTCAAAGGATATAAAAGTAATTGTAAGGATTTATAAGAATGATTGCATGTGCAATTGCATACAGGATTTTCTTCCATTTTTGAATGCATTTACAATTTGTAAACTTTTCCTGGTTGGGTCTCTCTGACCTCCTAGTTATTAATAAAGTCCTGTGTGTGCATAGGTGAGAGCGGATGGCGAAAATTATGGAGGACCTACAGTAACACTGAGATCAGCAATGTGTCTGTCAATATAGGAGATATAAAGACCTTCTTGGATACCAAGGACATCCCATACAGTAAATATGTGCTTCAGTCCCATATAGACATCACAGAGTGTTTCACAGAGGGAGATGAGGATGGAAAACTGCTTTTGGATTTCCTAACTCAAGTGATAGAGTTCAGTAAGAACGCTCCTAAAGACCTGAAGAAAGGAGTGCTGGACTTACTAAAACATCCAGACTGCAGTAAAGAGGTGGACGGCAGGATAATGTTCAACAATAGCATGGAAGTTGTAGTGGTTGAGCCGTAGCCCCATGACTCCTTAATATCTGACCTGACCCCCAAAGGACTTTTGAGTTTAGCATTCAAATTCGTGCCAATGCAGAATGTGTCCTTTATTTTACATTTTGAATTCCTGTACCAAAAATATGGTGGTCTGGCTTATCATAACATAAAACATAATAAACAGTAATTACATAGCTTGGGCATCATAATGTACACACATATTTTCATCTAAATAAAGGTCTATGGAGATTAGGGGTGTAACAGTATATCAATTCGTACTGGACCGTTTCAGTACAGGGCTTTCGGCACGGTGCACATATATCGGCACGCAGAAAGATTTTTATTTACTTAGTTGTATATTCGTTTGATTATTGATGTAAACGTTTACGTGGCGCACCTAAAGCGCATGTTAAATGTGTGTCAATGCGCTGTTTTGTTCTTTCAAAAGTGCTTGAGAGGTTGCGCGTCTTTCGTTGCTACGCAATCATGAGCTGTGCTTTCTGTGACAGTGAGAATAAGGAATGCGTGATCAGATTTGTCATCTGCACCTCACGTCAATCATATTGTCACAATGCAATCAGCTGGTCGGGACAGAGAAGAGCTGTAACCCGGGCTTACTCGGCTGTTACTCAGCTGCGGATGGGTTCGTTAGTTTAAGTCACAGCTTACATTGACGACACAAGCAAAGATCAAAGATGGCTATGTATGCAACTCACTAATCTCAAAATGAGTGTATAATAAGTAAATCATTATGTTGCTTGCTATGCAGTTACACATAGAGCAGAAATATTATTTTTATGCAGAGATGGTACATAGCCAATTCAATACTGTGAGTTAAACAATCCAAAATAAATCAAAACAGAAATTTTTTGGCTAATAGTTCATAAATGTTTTCAGGAATTGAATTTGTTAGTTTAGTGCAAGGTTTTAGTAGAAATAGTTTAAGAGAAGGTTAAAATAAAGAGTTACCTACTGTAAAAAAGTATGTTATTTAGTGGAGAACTTTGCAGTTGTATTTTATTTATTCTTTTTTTATTTTGTATATATTTTATATATAACATTTTAATAAAAAGTGTTTTAAAAAGTGTAAACAAAGTGTAAAAAAAAGTTTGTAGTAATAAACAACCTGCAGTTTAATGTTTGCATTTTCCCCCTTATTGTACCGAAAATGAACCGAACTGTGGCTTCAAAACCAAGGTACGCAACGAACCTTGATTTTTGCGTACCGTTACACCCCTAATGGAGATTATTGCAACAGGAGTCGGATGACCACAAAGCAGTGGTCACCAACCCTGTTCCTGAAGATGTACTTTTTTCTGCAGAGTTCACCTCCAACCAATCAAACACACCTGAACCTGCTAATCAAGCTTAGATTGTGGGCTGATCTCCAGGAATTGTACAACTATCAGTTTGATTAACTATGTAAATACTTGGCAAAACAGATAAAAACTTTCCTCTGTAGCAAAGTATAAATGTTTAATAACTTATTAACTGAGAAGCCTAGCCAGGACAAAAATTTGGCTTAAGCTATACAGTACATTTTAAAGATAAATGCATTAAACAATTAATGAGTTATTCTCGTAGTTGCCTATGATAAGTCTTTAAAATAGCACTGCCTTAATTTTTACATATATTATTAAACCTATTCCGTTTATAAGTTTGTTATAAAAAAAATAACATTCAGTGTGCTTTATGCTTTTTTTATAAATGGGTGCAAATAACATAAACTTCTCTATAAGATCACTGTAAAAAATAATAATATTATGAATATACTATTTTAAGATGATGAAGTCTACAGAGGCAGAGATTGTGACCTGAAATAATATTTCTCACTGTAGAATTAAAGTAAATATCTCTCACAGCACACAGTCTTTAAATGTCTTGTACATTAGACTCATTTTCATGTGTTGTAACATCTTTAATCTTCCTTTGTTCAACGTTATTCTAACTAGAAGTGAAAAATTGATTAATTGGTAAGTTTCACAAAAATGCCCTCTGTGTATTTACACTGCTCCAGGGCAGTGAACTGGCATGCAGAGTAAACTTTAGAGTGGGCAGAAATTAGCTTTTATACCTTATCTGGTAGAAATCGATAAGGTTATTTATGTAACCCTGGTTCCCTGAAATAACAGGAACGGGCATTGAGTCAGAAGGGGGAAACTCAATGACTGAAGCCTATTAGTCAATTGCTGTAAAATTACGGACATATGGTTTTTGAGCTCGCTAAAAGGGGAAGGGAACTATGCTCTATATAAGTCCAGGTCGAACATTCAAAACCACCCAGCAAACCATGGTAATGTGAGTAACCTTATCATTCCCTTTCAATACAGTTCACTTGGCATTGCGTCAGTAGCTGATGCTATAGGGACCATATCCCATCATGCCGTGCTTAAAGCGGACTGAAAGTGGAGAATAGACATTAATGAGGCTCCATTTAAACCAGCTAGAGTGAGCTTGGAAATACGGAGCTCAGCGTGAAAAGTTAATGTAACCACGTAGTAAGTAAGCTGACAGAATCTGCATTTGAAGGACGTCCAGGTTGTAAAATCTTACAAATGTGGACGACGACGATTAGCCGGCCACTTCACAAGTGTTTGAGATAGGAATCCCTGACGACCATGCCCAGAATGAAGCCATACCCCGTTTAAAGTATGCTCTAATACCAAGAGGGCAGTGTTCATTCAGAAAGGCGTATGCCAATGTAATGGCTTTGACGATCCATTTGGATAACCTCTGCTTAGTGATAGGCATAGCCAATGACCAATCTGTGAAGCTCACAAACAGCTTTTCCTAAAGGAGGCAGAGCGGTTCTTGTAGATTTGAAGAGCTCGGAGCAGATCAAGTTAGGTGGCTGTTCGCTGTCCACCCGGGGGAGAGCCAGCAGGGAAACCACTTGAACCCTTAGGGTGTAGATAGGTCAGATCGTCTTGACTGCCTAAGGGTGCAGCCTACACTCTCCCGCCGGCGGGACATACAAGACAGCATGTCAGTGCCCGTGTTGGCTATGCCCGGAACGAGCATTGCCCTGGTAGAGCGTGCATTCCATTGAGCCTATATAAAGAGGCGTTTCAACAGTCTGTAAAGAGGTCAAGATCTCAGTCCTCCTTGGTGATTTATAAATCAAAACCCATGTCATGTTGTCCGGCCAAACCAGAACATGACGGTGCTAGATTATCGGCTGAAAATAATGAAGTACCAATATCAATGGGCTCATCTCGAGGTGGTTGAAATGTAACTGAGACAGATGACCATTCCACATACCGAAGGCTGGCTTGCCGTCTTAGTGCGTGACCCATCCTGTCATAGAAGCATTTGTGGTCACCACTTTCCTCCTGCATACCAAAACAAGCTCTGTGCCCGAGAGGAACAGGTGAGGAGACCCATATTAACAGTGCTTTCGTACAGCTGCATGTCACTTTGAGCATTAAGCTCCCAACTGCCACACTCGGGGCAAGACTCTCGCTTTAAGCTTTAAGCAGACCTTACAGAATGAGTGGGGAAACTGCTGCCATGAGACCCAGCATTCTTTGAAATCGTTTTAGGGGAGAGCCTGACTATAAATGCGCATTTTGGTTTCAGCCAGTATCAAGACCTTTTGGAGTCATGCCTGAAAACACAATTTCGTTGTGTCTGGGTAAGCAAGCTTTTATTGAGGTTGATTTTAAACCCTGAATTCTCCAGGTGCTGGACCAGGACAGATCTGTGCACATAAATTCTTGTTTCGTCTGAACTAGAATAAGCCAATCGTTAAGGTTATTTAATATGACAATGCCGCTCTGTCTAAGAGGGGCAAGCACAGCATCTGCATATTTGAGCCCTTTTCACACAGACATTCCGTAAAATACACAGGACAGGCATCCTGGATTTTTCCGGAATAGTTAAGAGTTTTTATTCATTCACACTGCCAAGGTAACCCGGCATCTGATGGTACCAGAAAGACACGTGACCTGTTGAAAGTCCCGCCCTCTCTTCTACGCAGCGTCTGAATTTTGCAAAGTATTTATTATTCCTCTCTCCAGAAAAACTCGAGTGTATTTTTGTTTATGATAAGACTACAAAGGAGCGTGTGAACGCACAGTTCTATGCTGGCGAATGATCTCAGCTTCAGAGTGGATATTTGACGAGCTCCCTGATCTCTGCTTTAATACAGTTTTCAGACATTTCTCATCGGGATTGTTTATACGCATTTAAAACCCGCATTTTGAGGAGCTGAACGATATATCTTATTGGGATGACGCGCGGGTATTTTCGTTTATTATAGCTAAAATGAGCACGTGACGCGATATTCTTTTATGCTGCTGAATGATCTCCGTTTCAATGCAGTAAATGACAAGCTAACTTACCTGATATCTGCTTCAGTCCAGTTTGCTGACGTTTCTCATTGTGAATGTTGTAAATCCCTCATTTTAAAGAGTTGAACCAACTTCATGTTGCCATGACACGCACGTCCTCACTACGGCACGTGCGTCAATGTTTATTTATCATTTCCCGATAACTGCTTCAATCTAGTTTGCAACATTTCTCGTGGTGAATGTTTATATGCATGTTATCTCTCGTTGTAAGGAGCTGAAGCATAACTTGTGTTGTGATAACGCGCGCGTCCTCACTATGACACGCCTATTACGGCATTCTTGCGGCTTCTTCTTCACACAGAGGGTTATCCGTGTATCTGACTAGGTCCTCTTTCCGGCAACGATCTCAGAAGATTAACGGGACAAGTTTGTGTTCACACAGACGCTTGTCTGGCAATTTTACGGGTATTTTCTGGGACCAAAGGTCTGTGTGAATGGGGTTTTGGTAAATGTAAGTAGGACTAGAGAAAATCTGAAGAGCAGGACTGTGTATTGGTATCTGAGGCTGCCGCGATGAGAAAAAAGTGGCTGTAAACCCCTGACTCGTTTTACGCTGCTGGGACTGTCTCTACCACGGTCTTTATTAATAAACCTTGGCTCTGAGGATCGCTTGGTGGTCCGCGCAGTCAACCACCGAGAACGGTAGGCCAACAGGGCTGTGAGCACGAGTGGAATGCGCCATGAGCTTGTGAACTCCTGGGAGACCTTGAAAAAGAATGGGGCTTCTCTACGACGAGACGGTGGACGGTGTTAGATAACACGGTTATAGATAACACTTGTCAAGCCAGCTGTGTTCAGGTTCGACTGGGTAGGACCACTGAAGCCCACGTTTGGAGGCCGCCTAGTGAGGACGCGAATGAGTTCAGAGTCAGACTGAGAATGGACATCACTGAGTTCATCTGCAGTAGGAGCGTTTTGATCTAAAGCCACCTAATCCTCAAGTTAAGAGGCGGGAGACTTAAGCTCAACCAGGTCATCCGAGCTACCAAATAAGACCGCACGGCAGGGGGTGCTGATAGTCGTTGGTAAACGTGAGTGTTTGCCAATGAAGAGGAGAGTGAGCACGCTTGTGCTGGTGTGAGCTTGTCATCTGAACGCTATTCAGGCTTATGGCTCCACTGCTTTTTCCATCTCACCTGAAGAGGGATAGTCAGGGGAGCACGGGAGAGAAATATGATCACAGAGGGTGCGAAAAGGTTTCTTCTTTGGAGCAGAGAGATGATTGCGCTGAAGGAGAAAAAGGTACTGTGTTCGACACAGACTTATATAGAGTAGTTCCTGCCCCTTTTGACAGCTAAAATGCCATTTGTCTGTAATTTTTACTGAAGTGAACCTCTAGGCTTCAATTGCAGATCAAACACGAGTTCCCTTACGAGGGAACTTGAGCTGCGTCGCCAAACCTACGCTATGGGATCGCCCTCTGCGTGATTGTGTCTGAAGCACGTGTGTCAAATCAATCCAATGGTCAAGTGACACATCATGGGAGGGTGACGTGGGAACCAGGAAGCTATAAAAAAGCAACCGGCAACGTCGGCTTCAGCTCTTTGTGCCTCAGTAACCATGTGTGTGTTTATCATGTCTAAGAAAGGTTTTAAGGAGTGTGCTTCCCTTTGTCCTCGTTTTATTACGAGTGAGGACTCACATCTTTTATGTATTATGTGCCTCCTCGGAGCACAACATGCACGGTCATCTCTTAAGAGGGGTGGTTGTGCACATTGTGAACAGATGCCGCTCCGCACGTTACACTTACGGCTGGCACTCTTTGAGGAGGGGGCTGAGCTGCATGTTCCTCACGGTTCACAGCCAGATCTTGTGGAGGGGGTTGAGACAGGTCTTGAGATGGGTCTTCCTCTTTCTCAGCCCTCACCCACGAGGTCAAGTGCCCCGTCTCTGGTTCCGGAAGCCCGCACTGCGGCTTCTTTTGCCCAGAGCGGGAGCCAGGCCCTGCATTTATCGTCAACTGAGGAAGTCGATATTATGTCTGTGGATGTGGTGGACGCTGAGGAGTCATCTCATTCATCCCCCGCATTTGATGACTCATTGGAGGTTGTTACTAACTTTGTGTCTTACTTGAAGTTATACTGGCTGACGGAGACACAGAGCACGCGTCCTCCGAGCATGTAAGACAAGCATTTTCTAAAACAAAAACCTCAACCTTCAGGGTGGAACATGCCTTTCTTTTCTGATCTCCACAGCGAGCTGACGAGGTCATGGAAAGCTCCATATTCGGCCTGTGTTCATACCCCTCATGCCACCATGTATTCCAACATTGTGGGGATGGGTGAGCATGGATATTTAACGATGCCCGGGTGGAGCAGACGCTCGCGAACTATCCTTCCTAAAATGTATTAAACTTTTGTTTACAAAGAATTGAAACTCACAGAGTGGTCAGGGGTGTTCACTGATATGCTCACACAAAAATCATGCCAAATTGCTTTCCAACAGGTGTTTTACCATTGGTTGTAAACTTGTGGACCTATTTTTTAAAATGCCTCACACCCGTACATTCTTCCGTTGAGAGCTTGAATAATAGACACTCCAGCCCAGTTGGTGGCGATAATCCACCTTAACCAATTGCAAGAATACAAACAACATTCCCGGCGAGGAGTAATACCGTACCTCACAAACAGCACAAGTCAATGAAGTTGGACAAAAACTACGATAAAACCTGTCCTTTAAAAATTTAGATGACGAGGCGGGGGGTACATTCGATATAATTAAAGAGCTTTGTCGAGTCACTGATGTGTCACTTAGGGCGATTAAAGAGACTGTGAGAGCCGTGGGTAGATCGATGGGAGCTCTCGTAGCCACGGAACGTCACTTATGGCTTAACCTATCCGAGCTTAGATCTATAAATTATATATAACTATAATACTATAATAATCATCTTTCTTCATCTTGTTTGACTGTTGCTTTAAGAGAGAGGGTGGGGTTCGCAGTGGTGGGCGGGGCTAAAGAGCTTCATGGACGAGCTGTGTTCAATATCCTCACGCATTGTTAAAGGAGGTCAGTAAAGGTAAGCTGTTGCACTTCTGCTCGTTTAATGTTATTATCAGACCGACTACAGTGACTGTCAATCGTGTCCTTAAAACAATCAACAGTTGTGTGAAATAGTCACAATGAGTCACGCTTTAAACAAACCTGTTTATTTGACATCTTGTGAGTAGAATATGTATAAAAGGTTGAATAAACAAATGCACTCAACACTTAATTTGTATAAAATTGTAATTTTAATGAGTTTATTTTATTTATCTGAGCATCCCTTGCTTTACAAGTGCTATAAGACAGTAACAGGGTTGTACTTAAAATGTATATATGAAAATCATCACTATATTTTTTTATTGAATGTTTTAGGCCAGAATCCCCATGCAAGTGTGTTAAAAACTATCAAAGCTACGTTTCATGGACAGGATTATTTAATTTAAAGCATTTAGTTGTAATTTTAATAGTTTAACAAACATGTTTAAAATGTTCATTTAATAAAATTTTCTCCCCTAAAATTGTATAAAATCCAAATGTACAGTACTAGCAAGTTTTTTGAATTTATTTGATTATTGAGGGTTTTAATAAACACCAATTGAATGTTTAATCTAGCAAGGACCATGCCAGCTCCATTAAGATCACTTGTTGAAGATACTTCAAGATACCTCAAATCATTTGAACTCTTTCTGGATCGCTCATCAGAGCACCAATGTATGCAGAGCTTCATCCATAATAGTCTACCAGACATACTGGGAAGGTGATGTCTTATTTTTATATAATGTCATATCTTATTCTTGTGGCATGTCAAAAATGTCCAGATTTAATATTGTAATATAATGTATCTCCTCAGCATTGGTGGAGGACGGCCCATTTTTAATGTGATGGGTGTAGGGAGTGGAGGAGGTACAATGTACTTTGGTTTATATTATCATTTTATATTATATAAATACCTTATAGAGTTTCCATTTACACATTCCATGTATTTTTCTAGGTGAGAATGATTTAGAGATGCTAGCACAGCTTCACATGAAACATCCACATGTCAAAGTTAACAATGAAGTGGTGGAACCGAGCTCTGACATGTTACACAAGTATAAAGGTACTGGTTATTATTTTACCCATCATGTTAATATTGACTGAGCTCATAATATAGACAAGCTCTACTTGTACTGATTCTTCAAACTGATGTATTTTAACAAAAAGATATTCATGCTGTTTTTCTGTTTAGTTCTGGTGTCAAAAACGCCAAATCTTGATTATATTAACTTCACATGGAATAAGATGACAGCTTCAGAATTTGAAAAACACTGGCAGGAGAAAAACTTTGGAAAAAAGATGGATTTCATTCACTTGATTCAGGTTATAAGATACCAACAGTGGGGTTTAAAATAATTTATTAAAAAATCAAAATAATTAGAATAACAGCTGAAGTGGCTGAAAATTATTTTTTATATTTTCTAATATTTGTTTTTTCCCCTGGTTTCTAATATCACATAATGTTTCAAAATACATAATTTATTATCATTGGAACCCAGGAGCTTTGAATAGTTAGTACAGAATGCGGGTTTCCGCCGGGTTTATAGATAAACTTTTGTGGATTCTTTGATTAATAATATCATTTTGTTTCTGTTAACAGATGCTGTATTATGTGAAAGATCCAGAGGCCACTGTCTCATTTTTCCGGAGTCTGTTAGATAAAGATAGAAAACTCTTAATCATTCTGGTGTCAGGTAAATGCTCAGAAGTACACAGCCTCTCTACATTTAGATCAGATCATCCAATCACTAACCTGACATATCTGGGTCATTGGCATGAAGCACTGTACTAAGATAACAGAGACATTTAAAACTTGTTGTGCTTTGAAGTGTGATTGAGGCATACTGTACTGATGCATATTTATGATGTGTCAAAGGATATAAAAGTAATTGTACGGATTTATAAGAATGATCGCATGTGAGAGACCCAACCAGGAAAAGTTTACAAATTGTAAATGTATACAGGATTTTCTTCCATTTTTGAATGCATTTACAATTTGTAAACTTTTCCTGGTTGGGTCTCTCTGACCTCCTAGTTATTAACAAAGTCATGTGTGTGCATAGGTGAGGGTGGATGGGCGACATTATTGAAGACCTACAGAGCTGCTCTCTGTAAACCTGAGATCAGCCAGTGTGTCAATATGGGAGATATAAAGACCTTCTTGGATACCAAGGACATCCAATACACTAATTGTGTTCTTCAGTCCCATATGGACATCACAGAGTGTTTCACAGAGGGAGATGAGGTCGGAGAACTGCTGTTGGATTTCCTAACTGAAGTGGTAGAGTTCAGTAAGAACGCTCCTGAAGACCTGAAGAAAGGAGTGCTGGACTTACTGAGACATCCAGACTGCAGTAAAGAGGTGGATGGCAGGATAATGTTCAACAGTAGCATGGAAGTTGTAGTGGTTGAGCCGTAGCCCCGTTACTCCTTAATATCTGACCTGACCTCCAAAGGACTTTTGTGTTACGCATTATATTTTTAAATTTTGAATTCCTGTACCAAAAATATGGGGTCTGGCTTATTATAACATAGAAAATATAATAAACAGTAATTGCATAGCTTGGGCATCATAATGTACACACATATTTTCATTTAAATAAAGTTCTATGGAGATTATTGTGACAGGAGTCGGATGACCCCAAAGCAGTGGTCACCAACCCTGTTGCTGAAGATGTACTTTTCTGCAGAGTTCACCTCCAACCACAATCAAACACATGTAAATCTTGGCAAAACAGATAAAAACGTTCCTCGGTAGCAAAGTATAAATGTTTAATAACTTATTAACTGACAAGCCTAGCCAGACAGGACAAAGGTTTGACTTAAGCTATACAGTACATTTTAAAGATAAATGCATTTAATCAATTAATAACTTATTCTTGTTGTTGCCTATGATAAGCCTTTAAAATAGCACTGCCTTAATTTTTACATATATTATTTAACATTCAGTGTGCATTATGCTTTTTTATAAATGGGTGCAAATAACCTACACTCCTCTATGAGATCACTGTAGAAAAAATAATATTCCGAATATTGCACTATTTTAAGATGATGAGGTCTACAGAAGCTGATACTTAACAAGACTGGTGTCCTGAAATAATATTTCTCACTGTCGAATTAAATAATCTCTCATAGTCTTTAAATGTTCGGAGACTCATTTCCCTGTGTTGTAACTAAAGGCAGATACTGTAAATACAAGCAGGATAACTGCATATTTACCCTGCAGCATCTTTAGTGCATCTTTAGTCTTCTTTCGTTTAACGTTATTCTCACTAGAAGTGAAAATTTGATTTAACAATTGGTAAGTTTCACAAAAATGCTCTCTGTATATTCACACTGCTCCAGGGCAGTGAACTGTCTTGCAGAGTAAACTTTAGAGTGGGCAAAAATGAGCTCAATACCTTGAGCTTCATCTGGTAGTAATCGATAGGTTACTCATGTAACCCTGGTTCCCTGAAATAACATGAACAAGCATTGAGTCAGAAGGGGGAAACTTCACGACTAAAGCCTATTGGTTAGGGACTGTTCTGTATTTATGGAAGGGGCCACCGGAGGAAAATAGGGGAGCGTCATGTCTTTTTTTTCTTTGTTGAGGGGAGGGTCATACAACTTTTTTTAGTCTATGGGGAGGGTCACTCAACTTTTGTATTCATGAAAACATAAAAATGTCAAAGTGGCTTGTTCAGTCCATGTTTTCTATATAGCTCCACGTAGCTCCCTCTGTCCCCGCTACAACACTAGCAAATGGGTCTGACCCAACGAAAATCGCACCATCCCCAACCCATGATGCACAATGATTGATAATATTATTAAACTTTGAATAGAATTACACAGAAAAATCATTTAAATACATGCAAAATAAATACTGTCACATAACCCACATATGACAAATGAGCTGGTAAAAAAAAGTTTGAAAATCATGTGTGTAGGCAACTCTTCAAATATCTTTTCGGTCATGGTGATTTAAAATTGTGCAAACGACAACATTTTCAAGGCATTTAAGAAGGAAAGAGTGGATGCAAGCTCCCAAATTTACCCTCTTCTGAGAAATGGAGTTTTGGATAATGTTCAGCTTCAGATTTCCTCTGCCACGGACTTCTTGATAGGTAAGATTCGATTTTTTCCACGCATGTCACCATCTCAAAAGCAGCTGTTTCTGCTGCTTTTACATAAAAATGCTCACAACTGCTCAAAACAGTTTGCCCTCTTCCAAAATCCAAACAGCGTCAGTTTTTCAAATTGTATCCTTCAGAGGTCGCATATGCAGGCTGCATACATCACCAAGCCTGGTTTATTTCAGTTAACTGAGCATTACATTCGCAGGTCATACGCATATTACAATAATTTACTATTAATTAAGTATAATAGTAAACTTTATAGTTGATAATATTCTGAAATAAGACACATGTTTAGACATCTAAGACATCTTTATGACGTGTGTGTAGCCTGCAAATGCAAGGATACGACTTTGCAAGGATGCAGCCCTCCGTTTGAGAAACGGCCAATCAGATATCCTGGCGTCATCAGCAACAGAGCAGCTGGGAATGCTGTGAAAAAAACCCAAAAGTTATTCTTTTTTTATATTCTTTCATAGACAAAGGCTAAGTAAAACATTACAGTGTTTTTAAATCTAATTGTGATTACGTTAATTAAAAATTAATTCATATTAAATCTTATGCATATTTTTATGACACATATCCGGTAGGTGCTTAAAAAAACTCAGGGTGATGAGCGTAAGGTTAGGTTAATATTAACACTTGCAGGCAGCCAACATTTACAAACATGGACATCTATGCACATATTTCAGATGGATCTGAACAACAACAGGGAGGGTCATGTCTTTTTTTGTCAACTGATCACAAAACTCCTCCGGCGGCCCCTCAAATAAATAACGAACAGTCCCTTAATGCCTGCTAAAAGGGATGGGAACTATAAGAACTCTATATAAGGTTGAACATTCAAAACCACTCGCTGCATGACATATAACCATGGCCAGCTATGCAATGCTCGTTCCCATTATTTCAGCGAACCATGGTAATGTGCAGGGCCTGAAATTAACACCCGACCACGGGCCAAATGCGGGTGGATTTTGCAATTGGCGGGTAACACTGTCAATCTACTGGCCACATTGGGGGTTGCCAATGCAAATCGGTGATGTGTGGGTAAATTTATAAACAACCCACACCCGACCAACGTTTTCAACTAACCCGCCTGCAATTGTTTAGTTAATTGGTATCTTAATTTCAAACGACCCGACCGGCGTGGCCTGAATATCATTAAAAATATTTTTTGGTGACTCGTAACGACAGGTGACCGGTGGCACCTGCTCATTTCTTATCAACCCGCGCATCACTGATGCGAATAGAGTGATTCTGAGAGGATGCGACTGCTGTTTTGCAACGTTCATGCGATTGGAAAGAAGATGAGGCACTTCTCTGACTACATTTGGATGTGCGAGTAAGTATTAAACTGTTGGTGAGATGGGATGAGAATGCAATGCTGACAAAGGCTACTGTACAATCACAGTTGCACAGATGTGTAGTGCTGTGACGGATCAGAACTCTTGATGTGTAAACGTTAGTAGGGGTGACCCCGAATAGTCGAAGATTCGATGCATCAATAGGAGAAGCCTGATTCGACTACCAATCTCACAGTCGAATCGTCGCAGATGTGTTATGAAATGAGGATCATTCAATTTTGGCCGTATAGGGGTGCACACATTATCTGATTTCACATATAACAGCTTTCTCACAATATATTAATATACAGCATATTATGATAATGCTGCAAATAGTATGTGAAGTAACAGCTTTCAATAAATATTTTTAAAATGCGTTAATATATTAATCCAACATCCCCTGTGACCGGGCTACACGGAGGTTTAGACAAAGCTGGCAATTATATTATGGCTATACTTTTCTATTCTTTTAATCATTTATTTTATTTTATTTATAAATCACTCTGGGTTATCTGATTTAACTATTTGGCTTGTGTTTTGTTTCTGTGCACTTTAGGCATTTTGCATATTTGTTCTGCACTTTGTTACTTCTGACCTTATTTTATTAAAAAAATGTATCTATTATAAACGTAAATTCTGATCTAATTTAAGTCTGTAAATTTCGGATAGCTTTTCGTTGCATCGATGTTGCGCTATTGCGTGCTGGCCATGCTTGCGCATGTAGCCGAACGGGCTTGGTGCACTGCGTCTTATATTTAGTTCATCAAACTAAACATTATAAAACGGATGTTTTTCGACGGGTATAAGTTTTTAAAATGTATTTATCATACATTTTGGTTAGCTTGTCAAAAGTTAAACTACAAAACAGGTAAGCCGTTTTTTAAAATTTCGGTGATGAAACGGAAGCTATCTGCACCGAGCCTATTTCTGCCTGACACGAATGTCTTTCTTGTGATTTAATATATGGTCGGTGTTCACTTTCAAATGATAGCAAAGAGATTCCTGAAATAAATAATATCATCCGGTCTTTCTGTATCTAAAGTGAATACAGAGATGATCAAAGTCAGAGCAAGCAAGCAAGTATTTCTGTGCTAAATAATAACGCGTAGTGTCTTTAAAATCATTCATTTCAGTGTTTTTCATGTTATAAATTAACGTTTAATGAATTGTAAATAAAGATTAGTTTTTATCATTTACAGTCAATCACAAATTATTTGTCATTTCTCATTTGTCGGGGTTTTTTTGGGTCATGACTGCTTTGACGCGCTATATCTCCAAATTAAATAAAAACACTTAATTGTAGCCGGGGTTTCCAAGGCAGAATCACCTTTGTTATTTTTTTAGGTTTAGTTATCAAAATGTATTTGTGTGTGATGTTCTGTAGATCGTGGTTTAAAATGTTATGAGGAATAAATAAACAAATGTTGCCTTATATATTTTACCTTAAAAAAATAAATATATAAATGCATCGTCAGTTTTGTCTTCGTTCATCACTTGAAAGACAGTTTTGGTCACTTTAACAGAAAGTTGTTTATGTGTGCTGCTTGTGAAAGAAAATAAAAGTTACCAATTCGTACCTGGTCTGACCCCCTCCCAACCCATGCACACAAACATAGATGATTCGACTATCGGTCGACTATGGAAAGATTCGACAATTCTGATTCGAATATGTAAATCCTTAGTCGAGGACACCCCTAAACGTTAGAGACAGTTGTGCTACTGTGTCTTATACTGCAGTACATTAACATACATTTTGCAAATAGAGTAATGAAAAACAACGTATGTGGGGCGTTTATGTGCGCAGTTTGGAATTCCCCCTTCTTCACAGTGTTCTTTTTCTAATAAAAACATTTCTTTATGTTTTAATTGTATGTATAGAGTATAGAGAGTCAAAACCAGTCTGTGCTTATTTTGTCTTAAAGAGATAGTAACCTCAATAACATACTTAAGTTTGTGTCATTAATGTTAATCAAACAACCTAAGACAAAGAGAAAATCACTTTTGCAGCTCTAAAAAAATAATTATATTTAATTCATACAATAAAGACAGTGTTATCATTCACTATTCAGGCAAAAAAAAACTGTCTGGTAAAAAGTCACTATGGCAGGCGGATTTCGAAATCCACCTGCCACAGTGGCTGGTGGTCAAAAACGTGAACTACAGGCTCTGGTAATGTGAGTAACCTTATCATTCCCTTTCAATACGATTCACTTGGCATTGCGTCAGTAGCTGATCCTATGGGGACCATATCACATCATGCCATGCTTAAAGCGGACTTGAAGTGGAGAATAGGCATTAATGTGGCCACAGTTAAACCAGATAGAGCGAGCTTGGAAATAGGGAACTCAGAGTGAAAAGTGAATGAAACCACGTAGCAATTAAGCTGATAGAACCTGCATTTGAAAGGCAGGGACGTCCAGGTTGTAAAATCTAACAAATGTGGACGACAAGGATTAGCCGGCCACTTCACAAGTGTTTGATATAGAAATCCCTGCAGACCATGCCCAGAATTAAGCTATACCCCGAGTAGAGTAGGCTCTAATACCAATAGTGCACTGTTCATTCAGGAAGGCGTGTGCCAATGTAATTACTTTGAGGATCCATTTGGATAACCTATGCTTAGTGATAGGCATACCCAATGACCAATCTGTGAAGCTCACAAACAGCTCTTCCTAAAGGAGGCAGAGCGGTTCTTGTAGATTTTAAGAGCTCTGACGGGGCTGAGCAAGTTAGGTGGCTGTTTGCTGTCCACTGGGGGGAGAGCGAGCAGGGAAACCACTTGAACCCTTAATGGTGTAAATAGGTCAGATCGTCTTGACTGTCTGAGGGTGCAGTCTCCACTCTCCAGGCGGCGGGCCATTACGAGACAGCATGTCAGTGCCCGTGTTGGCTATGCCCGAAACTTGCATCGGACTAATACAATGTACATTCTGTTGAGCCTATAAAAGGAGTTATTTTGACAGTCTGTAAAGAGGTTGAGATCTCAGTCCTCCTTGGTGATTTATAAATTAAACCAATTTACCAGTCCGACCAAACCAGAACATGACCGTGCTACATTATTGGCTAATGAAGTACCAATATCAATGGGCTCATCTCGAGTTAGTTTATATGTAACTAAGACGGATGAGCGTTCCACATACTGAAGGCTGGCTCGCCATCTTAGTGCGTGCCTCATCCTGTCATAGAGGCATCAGTGGTCACCACTTTCCTCCTGCATACCAAAATGAGTTCTGTGCCCGAGAGGAACAGGTGAGGTGACTCCCATATTGACATATTGATTGAGCATTAAGCGTCCCAACTGCCACACTCGGGGCAAAACTCTCGCTTTAAGCCAAAATTGAAGCAGTCTTATAAACAGCAGACCTTACAGAATGAGTGGGGATTCTGCTGCCATGAGATCCAGCATTCTTTGAAATCGTCTGAGGGAAGAGCCTGACTATAAATGCGCATTCTGCTGCTGGGACTGTCTCTACCACGGCCTTTATTAATAAACCTTGGCTATGAGGATTGCTTGGTGGTCCGCATAGTCAACCACAGAGAGCGGTAGGCCAACTGAGCTGTGAGCACGGGTAGAATGCGGGGAGCGCCTAATCCTCAAGTTCAGGGGCAGAAGACATAAGCTCAACCAGGTCATCCGAGCTCCCAAATGAGACCATACCACTGGCGCACGGCAGGGGGTGCTGATAGTCGTTGGTAAATGTGACTGTTTGCCAGCGAAGAGGAGAGTGAGCATGCTTGTACTGTGCCGGTATGAGCTTGACATCTGAACGCCTTTCAGGCTTACGGCTCCACTGCTTTTTCCATCTCGGTTAAAGAGGAATAGTCAGGGGAGCACGGGATACAGTGCCATAGAATGCAGCAATACGAGCATGCAGCACAACAAGAGAAAGATGCTCACAGTGGTCGCAAACGGAATCATTGAGTGCCGTCTGAGCGTGGGCGGGACCAGAGTCCTGCACGGGTCTATTTTTGGAGACCCGCTCCCGTCCATACCCGCAAAGTTCAGCACCAGATCCGACCCATCACCCGTGATAATATCAAAATTAAATCCGCACCCGCCCGGACCCGTTAATATTTGGCCCGCTACCCGACCCGTACCCGCATAAATCACACACGCTAAAATCATTCCAATTTAAGTGTGTTATTTTTTTATCTCATACCTCTCTCAACATCACAACAGCGTCATGAATAGGCTAATGAAACAGGCTAAAGTGCGCTCTGTTTTGTGCCATTTAAGTTGCCTATCGGCACAAATGGAACCTGATAACTATACACAAATAGACCTATTAATAAAAAAACAAGAAAAAGAACAACCTACCTACACAACCCCTGCTGTGCTCCTAAGTCTCGTCTCGAAATGCTTTCTAAGAGAAGACGTTCAGCTTCCGGCTATCAACAGCAAAACTTTATGCCAGAGTCCTGCAACGCTCGCTCCAACTAGGCTACAAGAAGAATCAACAAAAGTCACGCACTGTTGTAGTGGTGGTGACGTGATGGGTCAAATGTCATATGTTGCGCTTGTAATGGTAATTAGGGCGTGCACACCAAAGCTTTTAAAAAAAGAAAAGCCGGGGCGTTAAGGCCCGGTCTCGGTGTGTCAAACTCATCATGACACAAAGATTCCAGCGTAAATTGTGATGAGCAGTCTCAACAATAGACTCATTTTCCCTGGACAATACTAACATATTCCCGTTATAAACATTTTCAAATGCATTATTTTCGCAAATTACAGAAATTAAGACCCGGTGGGGGATGTATACTGCTTGTGGACCGCATGCTAATTGCTAGAAGCTAGCGGGAGCTCCGGACCGTACAGTTATTAGAGACAGCCTCGTCAGAAAAGCCGGGGTGTAAGGCCCGGTGTAGCAGCCAATCCTGTTCCCCTCGGAATGTCTGTTCCCCTTGTCGCTTTTTGTACACCCAGCTGTTTTTTCTGAATATTTATTTTATAGTTTTAATTGTTGTAAGCTGTATTAGGTTGTACAAACTCGGTAAATATGCTATACCATACTAAAAAAAATAAATAAATAAAAAAGACGCAGATATTCTTAGGTACCTGCGCCTGCGCTGTCGGCAGAAACGTTTTATCGACTGGAAGGGGGAACAGACATTCCGAGGGGAACGGGATCGGCTGCTACACCGGTCTCGGTTAGTTTGGCAAAAAACTTTAAGCTCTATCATCATAAATGTAGTATTTTGTGACAGAAGATGACAACATGCAAAATATAACGTGACTTCTTACCTTTTGTGTTTGATACAACGATCGCGAATCGAATCCAGTCTGTTTCAGATGTGTGAATGATCCATGAAAGTCCAATAAAATACAATACAAATAAAAAATACATCCAATGACCATTTTTGTCCACAAATGCGTATAATCCGTGGGAGCTACATAGTCTGTTGTTAACATCAGATTTCGCATGAAGGTCTTATCGCCTACAATCAGATGACTATTTGCGTCGTAACACACTGTATATAAGAATACTCCGGGTTCCAATAACCACGCGTTAAAACTTTGTTTTTAAAAGTAGGCGGGAGTATAATCCATAATATCCAAATAGCGATGTTATTTCAGTGAGACATGGTAACAGCAAAGTGACTGACTGCTCTGTGCTCTCTCTAGCTCCCTGGTGGGTGGAGACCTGCGAGTGGGGTGGTGGGCGGGAAAATTCAAACTTGCTCCAAGAGCTGGGGCAGCGCGTCTGTGGAGATATTGTGCAGGGGACGCGTTTGTGTGGAGGATGCATGGATAAACGGACATCTGACTAAAGTGAGTGTTTCTATTTTCTTTGTTATACTAAGGTGGCATTTATATACACAATAGCATATCTGAGCGGTGTTTTATATGTCTATATTGTGAGAGCAGTGAGGCCGATATAACACAGATGTAATTACAGTAAACGAAAGACAAAAAGAAAATTGGTAAAACGAAATAAACATTTAAAATGCATACCCTTTTTTAAGTACTTGAAAAGACATTTGTACTGCGGATCTGAAACCGCACGTTACTGTTTGAATAAGACTTTACACACCAGGCCAGAGTGTTATTGTGTGTAACACAATGTAACATCACGTTTAAAAGTAAGTCATGATTGGTGTCTGTCAGACACAGTGGTTGTGGCTATTTTCTTTGTTTTACTAACGTGGCATTTATGTACACAATATCATATCTGAGCCGTGTTCCGATTAATGGGAGTGGCTTGCAGAGCTGTTCATTGTGGTGCATAGTGGGAGTTGTAGTTTTTCATACAAATGTGCTCTAAAGTCACATTCTAGCTGTTTCTCAAAACCAAGTACGCCAAACTCGGACTTGTGTCCTTCGTAGTTTGAACTTGCAAGTTCAGACTCGGAAGAACGAACTCCTGACGCGAAATGCATTATGGGAAACTTCGCTGTCATAAGTCCACGCAAGTGTCCTCTGATGCATCCTCGATAAAATGGGCGAATCAAGAACACATCCGGGGATTTTATGTGAACTTGGGCTTGATGCGAACTTTGAATTGGAACAGTACTTGGGCCGCGACTGATGACGTTTCACAAGTCCACAAGAACGCAAGTACAGACAAGAACGCATATTGAGAAACGGCTTCTGTCTTTTCTCTGTCAAATAGGCACAAAATTCTAAATTGATGTTACATTTTGACTACAAATATGACCCACTTTCCATAAAGATTAATGTTCCTATCGATGAAATAGCCTTTTAAGTATCACAGCTAAAATGCGCTTGGCTGAAAAACAGCCGTGTTTAAAAGTTTGGTGTGCACATCAAATCAAATTTTGCACATATTGGCCACGCCCGTGAATTTTATCCGCGGGTACCCGACTGTTGCAGGAGACACATTCATCGTAGAGATCTTCAAGGGGCAAAGGGGCTCGACATAAGCCACATTATATCAGCGCACTTCTGCTCTTTTAGGGCGTTTTCACATTAGCACTTTTGGTGTGCACCCGGGTTCGATTGACATCAGCAGGGTCGGACTGGGAACAAAATTCGGCCCTGGCAATTTTCTCCAGGACCGGCCCAGCACTGAACTGACAACCCCCCCACCACACACACACACACACACACACACACACACACACAGTGCCCTCCATAAGTATCAGGATACAGTAAAGACAAAATTTCTCTGTTTGCTGTGGAGACCAGAAATTGGTATGAATATCAAAATGTCACATTTTATTAACTGACTTGTGTGCGTTGTCCCCAAACGCAAGAAATGGATCAAAATACTACACATTCTCTACTTCTCTTTGTGAAGAATTAATCCATCAGGACACAGTTCATCACCTAACACTTCTGAGCCAATGGTCTCAATATGCCCACATTAAATAGAAGTATTAAAATACAAATGTGTTGTTTCATTGAATTGGTATTTGTGTATGTTAATACAGGTGAAAAAATAAATGTGACATTCTGTAATTTTGTCTCATATTCATCTTTTAGTGTTTATACATTTCTTGACTCCACAGCAAACAGAGAAATTTTGCCTGTATTGTCCCAATACTTATGAAGGGCACGTATACAATATTATACAGTAGTATATATGTGTAAAACTGCAACATACACAAACAGTACAGTATAGATTAAATAATACTTTAGACACACACAGATTTGACAAGCATTTCTATGAAATTAACTCTAGTCTCAATGTTGATGTATATACAGCTTATTATGTGAAATATCAGACAAGTTAAACTGAGTTTTGCATTCACTATGCATATTAAACTTAACTAAATTTAGAGAATCTCCTAAGATGGTCGTCTAAGCCGGGACATTGACAGTGAACTGTTATGTGAAATACAAACTAATTTGACAAAACTCATGAATCTATCTGTCACGTGTGGTGTGTGTGTTGCGACTCTTGCGAGAAGCACTTACATTATGCAGCCAATTAGATGTCAATCATCGATGGATTGTCTCAATTCTGTGCTTGTTGTGTATACAGTATTATTTCTGGAGTTTGCGTGCGTTTAACCGTAACGGAAAATATGCTCGAGTAAGTAAAAGTACCCGCTTTAATGTACTCTTAAGAGTAAATGTTACGAAGTAAAACGTGTTCCAACCTCCTTACCATCTCTGGGCGCTGGGGTGACATCTCCAGCAACGTTTTCGGAGGTGTCGCTAGTTCTACTTCCACTAGCAGCAGCAAACAAATTGTCAATTTTAAAATATTTTGCAGCATTGGCCTGTAGGGCTTTTTGCTTTTTCTCACGGATCTTCTCCGCTCCTCCTTTCCTCTTTTTGATGCCTCTGTTGTCCATAATGATTTAAGTGCAACGTGCAAGTCAAGGCTAAATGATGCGATTTCACTCATCACTCACTGTTATTTTTTTCGCCATAAACAGCGGCTGCTTGGACAAATCCCCTTGAGGGGTTGGGCAGGGGGGCGTGACCGTAACACACTGAACCTGTCATGAAGAGGCCAAAAAATATTGCCCTTGTCACCCCTCTCCCCAAGTCAAATGGATGCAACTGCATTATACATGATGCCGGGGCGCAAATAAATAACTTAAATATTTTGGCATAAAAAAATTCTCGAAGGGCGGAGGCCACCGCACCGGTCCACATGTGCGCCGGCCTACCGGGCTTTTGCCCGGTAATACAGATTGCCAGTCCGAGCCTGGACATCAGAGTTCGGTACATTTGGATTATGTGAACGCTGTCTTCCGAACTCGGGTGCGCACCCGCGAAACGTACTCGAGTCCGCTTAAAAAGGGTGGTCTGGGGTCCGTTTCATGTGAACTCCAGATCGGTTCGCTGCTAATGTGAGCGCAATCGTACCAAATCGCGGAAGTGAACCTCTGTTAATTACGTATTATATGGAATGTCCCACCAAAACAGACGTGTGTGTTTGTGTGCGTGCACTAACCTTGACAACAAAATGCATAGATTGCTTGCTTGACTTTTGTTCTTATTTTTTTTAAACCTTTGGTTTTGTTTTCAAAGAAATAATACAGAAACGCACTTTCGTCTGTCTGCCTAAACATACAACAGTCGTTTCGATGACAATGGTCTGTCCGCCGACGTCAATTATTGCGGAGGCATTCAGAAATCATATCACGCTTGTCGTCTCCTCGTTTACAGCGATTGCCAAGCAACATGAGAGCGCGCCGGCTGCAGCTTGATGATGCAAGCGTACCTAGGGTGACCAGATGAGATTGGCTGAAATTCGGGACGGGGGGGGGTTAATTCAATAAGTTTTATTTAGTAATTTTATTTAATAATAAAAGACAATGAATTTCAAACAGAATCAATTATATTAATATGCATATAAATAAATTGATATAATACGTATAGTATTTTATACTTTATACAATAATAGTTATTGAACTAATCATATTTTTATTAATATAAGTACATATGCGTATAAATTTATATAATACGTATAGAAGTATTTTTTTAACAAAGTGCCTTGCCTGCCCTCGACCAATCTGACTCCTTCACGCGACTGACTGTCACTGCCTGCACTTTCAACTGTCCTCCCGGTTGCTGCAACTTTCGCTCTCTTAATTAACTCTATAAAACAAAAAGGTCCTATTGTCTTTGTGCATATAGATGAATAAGATACATTAATAGAAACAATACAACGTCACCATATTTCGCGGAGGTTTTAACTGCTGCAGCACCATGAGAGCCTACAGTATAAAAACAAGATGCTACAGCCAATGAGCAGCCGGCGGCGGCTGGCTGCAGCCAATGGGCAGACCGGCGGGGGCTGGCTGCAGCCAATGGGCAGCCGGCGGGGGCTGGCTGCCGCCAATGGGCAGCCGGCGGGGGGCTGGCTGCAGGATGCCTTAACCTCCTCGCTCATGTTTTATCAGACAACTACTACACAAGATTTTGCTTTAGTATAATTTTCGGGGAAATTAAAGCGGGATTCGGATTAAGATTTAGCTTCAGTATGATTTTCGGGACAATTAGAGCAGGATTCGGGATTCGGGACAGCAGCTTAGATTTCGGGACTGTCCCGAATTTTTCGGGACTGTCCCGAATTTTTCGGGACGTCTGGTCACCCTAAGCGTACCGCGGTTCGGATGCAAAAATAATATGTGAACACAGTCCATGGGGGGCATAGGGGGGGGGAGCAATCGAACTCGGGTTCGGACCAGGCAATCGCACCAAATGTGAATCCGCCCTTAGAGGAAATTCTGTTCTTTCTGAAAATCATTAGTGAATGTCACTGCAGGGCTGTGAGTCGACGGTGAGGAAAGATTTCTTCTTTGGAGCAGAGAGATGATTGCGCTGAAGGAGATAAAGCTATGTGGTTCTCCCACCCCTCTAACACGCAAACACCAATCATCATCAGTTATGTTTCTTCCAACACACAGACACATACACACACAAGAGAAAAACAGTGTTTGGCTGAGAGAGCGAGCATACGCGGGTCAGTAACGATAACGCCGTTATAACGGGGGAAACAGTAATTTATTTGATTACTCGTTACTGAAAAAAATAACGCAGTTACTAACGCCATTTACTTATAACGCCGTTATTCCCATCACTGCCGAAGCTACGCTATGGGATCGCCCTCTTCATGATTGCGTCTGAAGCACGTGTGTCAAATCGATCCAATGGTCAAGTGACACGTCATGGGCGGGTGACGTGGGAAGCAGGAAGCTATAAAAAAAAGCAACCGGCAACGCCGGCTTCAGCTATTTGTGCCTCAGCAAGCGTGTGTGTTTATGGTGTCTAAGAAAGGTTTTAAGGAGTGTGCTTCCCTGTGTCCTCGTTTTATTACGAGCGAGGACTCACATTTTTTACGTGTTATGTCCTCCGGGCACATCAAGCACGGTCATGTCTTGAGAGGGGTGGTTGTGCACATTGTGAACGGATGCCGCTCCTCAAGTTATTTTATTCTGTAGGTAGATTAGAGTGGTTCTATGTATGTTTAGTATTTGTTGTATTTTGTTCTTTTGTTTAAAAGAAATTTGCATTCCTTCTTTGTGTGTGTGTGTGTGTGTGTGTGTGTGTGTGTGTGTGTGTGTGTGTGTGTGTGTGTGTGTGTGTGTGTGTGTGTGTGTGTGTGTGTGTGTGTGTGTGTGTGTGTGTGTGTAAATTCAGTAACTACTATTAGCTCTTCTTTCACATTTCACCATACATTTTACTTGTACTTGTAAATAATAAGCTATATGTAACTATAATACTATAATAATCAATTTTCTTCATCTTGTTTGACTGTTGCTTTAAGAGAGTGGGCGGGGTTCGCAGTGGTGGGCGATGCTGAGGAGCTTCATGAATGAGCTGTGTTCAATATCCTCACGCATTGTTAAAAGGAGGTCAGTAAAGGTAAGCTGATGCGCTTCTACTTGTTTAACGTTATTATGAGACTGACTACAGTGTGGGAAAAAGAGTAATGGAATTAGTTATGCTTAAGTTTAATTCAATGAAAATCATCATTATATTTTTGTATTGAATGTTTATAGGCCAGAATCCCATGCAAGTGTGTTTAAAACTATCAACGCTACTTTTCATGGACAGGATTATTTTAAATTAAAGCATTTAATTGTAATTTTAATGTAATTTTATGTTTAAAATTTAATTTAATAAAATGTTCTTCCCTGAAATGTATAAAATCCAAATGTACAGTACTAGTGAGTTTTCTGAATTTAATTGATTATTAAGAGTTAAAAAAACACCACTTGCAGGTTTCATCTAGCAAAGACCATGGCAGCTCCATTAAGACTTCTTCTTGAAGATACTTCAAGATATCTAAAATCATTTGAACTCTTTCTGGATCGCTCATCAGAGCACCAATGTATGCAGGACTTCATCCATAATAGTCTACCAGACATACTGGGAAGGTGATGTCTTATTTTTATATAATGTCATATCTTATTCTTGTGGCATGTAAAAAATGTCCAGATATAATATTGTAATATAATGTATCTCCTCAGCATTGGTGGAGGACGGCCTGTTTTTAATGTAATGGGTGTAGGGAGTGGTACAGGTACAGTAAACTTTGGTTTATATGATCATTTTACCTTAAATTAATAGCTTATAGAGTTTCCATTTACACATTTCATTTCATTTTTAGGTGAGATTGATCTAGATATACTAGCACAGCTACACATGAAACATCCACATGTCAAAGTTAACAATGAAGTGGTGGAACCGAGCACTGACATGTTACACAAGTATAAAGGTACTGGTTATTATTTTACCCATAATGTTAATATTGACTGAGCTCATAATATAGACAAGCTCTACTTGTACTGATTCTTTAAACTGATGTTTTGTAACAAAAAGATATTCATGCTGTTTTTCTGTTTAGTTCTGGTGTCAAAAACGCCAAATCTTGATTATATTAACTTCACATGGAATAAGATGACAGCTTCAGAATTTGAAAAACACTGGCAGGAGAAAAACCTT
Organism: Misgurnus anguillicaudatus; assembly: GCF_027580225.2. Classification (NCBI taxonomy): domain Eukaryota; kingdom Metazoa; phylum Chordata; class Actinopteri; order Cypriniformes; family Cobitidae; genus Misgurnus; species Misgurnus anguillicaudatus. The sequence goes on from NC_073353.2 coordinate 17,688,714, forward strand.
GGAAAAAAGATGGACTTCATTCACTTGATACAGGTTATAAGCTTCCAACAGTGGGGTTCAAAATAATTTATTAAAAATTCAACAATCAGAATAACAGCTGGAGTGTAAAGTATATGATTTGAAAATGTCTGAAAATTATTTTTGATATTTTCTAATATTTGGTTTGTTCCCTGGTTTCTCATATCACATAATGTTTTAAAATACATACTGTATTATCATTGGAACCCAGGAGCTTTGAATAGTTAGTACAGAATCCGGGTTTCCGCTGGGTTTATAGATAAACTTGCATATGGATTAACCAGTTCTCATCACAATTTATAGCCAAAGAATAAACAAAAATTATTATTAATTTTATTTAATTATTTTAATTGAAATAATAATATAATTTTATATGTGTTAAACAGATGCTGTATTATGTGAAAGATCCAGAGGCCACTGTCTCATTTTTTCGGAGTCTTTTAGATAAAGATGGAAAACTCTTAATTATTCTGGGGTCAGGTAAATGCTCAGAAGTACACAACCTCTTTTATGTGTATACATTTAGATTAGTTCATCCAATCACTAACCTGACAGATCTGGGTCATTGGCATGGAGCACTGTACTAAGATAAGAGATACATTTAAAACTTTGAAGTGTGATTGAGAGATACTGTACTGATGCATATTTATGTGTCAAAGGATATAAAAGTAATTGTAAGGATTTATAAGAATGATTGCGTGTGCAATTGCATACAGGATTTTCTTCCATTTTTGAATGCATTTCCAATTTGTAAACTTTTCCTGGTTGGGTCTCTCTGACCTCCTTGCAATTAACAAAGTCATGTGTGTGTATAGGTGAGGGTGGATGGGCGAAATTATCGAAGACCTACAGAGCTGCTCTCTGTAACCCTGAGATCAGCCAGTGTGTCACTACTGGAGATATAAAGACCTTCTTGGATACCAAGGGCATCCAATACACTAAATATGTGCTTCAGTCCCATATGGACATCACAGAGTGTTTCACAGAGGGAGATGAGGTCGGAAAACTGCTTTTGGATTTCCTAACTCAAGTGATAGACTTCAGTAAGAACGCTCCTGAAGACCTGAAGAAAGGAGTGCTGGACTTACTGAGACATCCAGACTGCAGTAAAGAGGTGGACGGCAGGATAATGTTTAACAGTAGCATGGAAGCCGTAGTGGTTGAGGCGTAGCCCCATGATTCCTTAATATCTGATTAAACCTTCAAAGGATTTTTGTGTATAGCATTCAATTTCATGTCAATGCAGAATGTGTCCTATATTTTTACATTTGTAATTCCTGTACCAAAAATATGGGGTCTGGCTTATCATAACATATAAAACATAATGAACAGTAATTGCATAGCTTGGGCATCATAATGTACACACATATTTTCATTTAAATAAAGTTCTATGGAGATTTTTGCGACAGGAGTCGGATGACCCCAGAGCAGTGGTCACCAACCCTGTTCCTGAAGATCTACTTTTTTCTGCAGAGTTCACCTCCAACCAATCAAACACACCTGAACCTTCTAATCAAGCTTAGATGGCGGGCTGATCTCCAGAAATTGTGAAACTATCAGTTTGATTAACTATGTAAAAACTTGGCAAAACAGATAAAAACTTTCTTCGGTAGCAAAGTATAAATGTTTAATATCTTATTAACTGAGAAGCCTAGCCAGACAGGACAAAGGTTTGACTTAAGCTATACAGTACATTTTAAAGATAAATGCAGTTAATCAATTAATGAGTTATTCTTGTTGTTGCCTATGATAAGTCTTTAAAATAGCACTGCCTTAATTTTTACATATATTATTGAACATTCAGTGTGCATTATGCTTTTTATAAATGGGTGCAAATAACCTACACTCCTCTATAAGATCACTCTAGAAAAAATAATATTATGAATATTGTGCTTTTATAAGATGATGAAGTCTACAGAAGCAGATACTTAACAAGACTTGTGTCCTGAAAAAATTTTTCTTACTGTAGAATTAAATTTTCTCTCATAGCACACAGTCTTTAAATGTCTTGTACATTAGACCCATTGCCATGTGTTGTAACTAAAAGCAGATACTGTAAATACAAGCAGGATAACGATAAGATTACTCACGTAACCCTGGTTCCCTGAAATAACCGGAACGAGCTTTGGGTCAGTTGCTGACGCTATGGGGGAAACTCCTGTTTACTCTGAGATTGAAGCCTATTGATTAACGTCTGGAAAAATTTCAGATCTATGGCGTTCAAGCCTGTGAAAGGGGCGGGGCTACGCCCTTTATAGTCCGGGAGAGAGCACCATGAACTCACTTGCATTCAACTGAAGCGCGTAGCCGAATGAAGCTTGCTGCGTAGGCCTTTTTAGCACGGCCAGCTACGCAGTGCTTGTTCCCGTTGTTTCAGGAAACCAGGGTTACGTGAGTAACCTTATCGTTCCCTTTCAATATGGTTCACTTTGCATTGCGTCAGTTGTGACGCTATGGGGGAACGTAATCCCATCACGCCGTGCATACACAACGGACTAAGTGCCTTACCGGAGAGACACTGCGTGTGGCCCTATATCCAGCATATTCACAGCTTTAAAGCAAAAGTGTAAGCACCATATAAAATGTTAACGCGCATACGGTGGGGTTTTAAAAGCACTGGGAAGCACATAACATAGCACAAGACGACGAGATCACCGAGCACGCCGCGAGTGTGCGAGAATTAAGTAAGTCCAGAGTCACACGCACCACGATGTACACATAAAACGCATGAGTGTGTAGATTAAGCTGAGAGAACCTGCGCTTGTAGGGCAGGGACGTCTAAGCTGTAAAATCTGACAAACGTAGAGAGCGAAGACCAGCCGGCCATGTAGCAAATATCAAGAATAGATACCCCTGTAGACCAAGCCCGTGATAAAGCCATACGTCGCGTAGAGTGGGATCTAACACCAACAGGACATAGCTCATTGAGGGAGGTGTAAGCCAGTAAGGCTTCAATGACTTTTTTTTTAATGATTGTCCGCTGTTGACCAAAGGGAGGGCGAGAAAAAACATGTGTCTTTTAAACTGTGCTTGCTGCACCTACCTTCAGGACCTTGGACAGTTCCAGAGCGCTGCGCCTCAGTCACTGTCCGCATCTGAGAAATGACAGGCTTGTGAATTAAATAGAATGGTCGGCCGTAAAAGCGTGGTTCGCTGTTATCGCCGCCACATAGATATTAGCGTAGGGGGCGAGAGCTGGCATGCAACAAACTCCTGTAGTGAGGAGAAAAGTGTTCTACACCACAATTCGCGGGGTCTAGACTTTTCGCCTTACACCAGACAGGGACAGATCAAACTTTGCAAAAGGACAACTCGTGAAAGGGGTCCTAGCTGCTGTAAAGTGTCATCGTGTAATAAAGGCATGTAGGTCGGGCCTCTCGGATGCAGTCTCCACACTCCCGTCGTAACGGGAGATTATATCTGCACCGTGGTGGTTTATGCATGAGATGCGTATCATTCTGATTGAACATAGCTTAAAGGCGATGCAATGAGCTCATAAAGGAGATGACTCGTCAGCTTGTACACGGGGCGACATCTCAGCCTGTCTCGGTGAATATGATTGAAACCACCATAGTTTGCCCAACTGTATTAATCACGAATAACACGGTCAAGAATGCTGCAGTGCTACAATCACCTCATTAAATGGACTGCATGTACAATACGAGGTGATTGATATGAGACAAACGAGCGTTCCACGCGCCAAAGGCTGGTTGCCGTCGCAAGGCGTGTCCAACACACAGCAGATGTTGTGCATGCTCATATCGATAGCACTTCATGCAGCCATGTGTAACTTTAAAAGTCAAAACTGAAGTGGTTTTATGAACAGAGTCCATGAGATTCAGCGTTCTTGGGACTCATAAAGGGGGTACATGAGCGCGTGTCTGACTGTGAGCGTGCTCTGGTGTTAAGCTCGCTTCCCGAGCATCATAAAACGAAACTCATTGTGGCAGGTAGCAAACTCACTTGGAGGTTTATATTTTTCCTTAAAAAATGCGGTAAGGCAAAAAAAAGTGCTTTGAGACACCGCACAGTGTCACAATCTGTTGTGTCAGGGTAAGCAAGCTTTTTTCATGTTGATTTTAAACCCTGAATTCTCCAGGTGCTGGAGCAGGACGGATCTGTGCGCCCAATTTTCTTGTTTGGTCTGAACTACAATAAGCCAATTGTTAAGGTTATTTAATATGACAATGCCGCTCTGTCTCAGAAGGGCAAGCGCAGCATCCGCACATTTGGTAAATGTATGTAGGACTAGAGATAATCCGAAGGGAAGGACTGTGTATTTATATCAGTCTGAAGCTGCCGCGATGAGAAAATAGTGGCTGTAAACTTTGACTCGTTTTGTGCTGCTGGGACTGTCTCTACCACGGCCTTTATTAATAAACCTTGGCTCTGAGGATTGCTTTGTGGCCCGCGCAGTCGACCACCGAGAATGGTATGCCAACGAAGCTGTGAGCACGGGTGGAATGCGAGGTGCGCCATGAGCGTGTGAGCTCCTGGGAGACCTCGAAAAAGAATGAGACTTGTCTCTGATGAGATGGCGGACGGTGTCTCTGCTATAGATAACACTCGTCGAATCAGCTGTGTTCAGGTTCGACAGGTTGGGACCACTGAAGCCCGAGTTTGGGGGCCGCCTTGGTGAGGACGCGGATGAGTTCAGAGTCAGTCTGAGGACGGACATCACTGGGCTCATCTGCAGTAGGAGCGTCTTCATCTGAAGCCGCCTTATCCTCAAGTTCAGAGGCGGAAGACATAAGCTCAACCAGGTCATCCGAGCTACCAATAAGACCATACCACTGGCGCACGCAGGGGGTGCTGATCGTCTTGGTAAACATGACTGTTTGCTGGCGAAGAGGAGAGTGAGCACGCTTGTGCTGTGCCGGTGTGAGCTTGTCATCTGAACACCATTCAGGCTCACGGCTCCACTTCTTTTTCCATCTCAGATGATGAGGGATAGTCGGGGGAGAACAGGAGATGGTGCCTCAGAATGTGGCGATTCGGGCCTGCAGCACAGCAAGAGAAAGATTCTCACAGTGGACGCAACCTGAATCCTTGAGTGCCATCTCAGTGTGGGCGATCCCAGGCAGGAGACCAGGCATTTATCGCAGAGATCTTCAAGGGGCAAAGGGCTCGGCACAAGCCACATTATATCAGACAGTGTACTTCTGATCTTTTAGAGGAAATTCTGCTCTTTCTGGAAATCAGCAGGGGAAATCATTGAAGGAGTGAATGTCACTGCAGGGCTGTGAGTCGGCGGCGAGGAAAGGTTTCTTCTTTGGAGCAGAGAGATGATTGCGCTGAAAGAGATAAAGGTACTGTATAGTGTTCGACATGGACTTATATAATGTAGTACCCTTTTGACGGGCTCAAATGCCATTTGTCTTTCATTTTTACAGAAGTTAACCACTAGACTTCACTTGATACAGGTTATAAGCTACCAACAGTGGGTTTCAAAATAATTAAAAATTCAGAATAACAGCTGGAGTGTTAAGTATATGATTTGAAAATGGCTGAAAATTATTTTTGATATTTTCTAATATTTGGTTTGTTGGTTTCTAATATCACATAATGTTTCAAAATACATACTGATTTATCACTGGAACCCAGGAGCTTTGAATAGTTAGTACAGAATCCGGGTTTCTGCGGGGTTTATAGATAAACTTGCGTATGGATTAACTGGCGTATGGATTAACCAGTTCTCACCAAAATTGATATCCATAGAATAAACAAACATTATTATTAATATTAATTTAGTAATATTTCTTGAATTAATAATATAATTTTGTATGTGTTAAACAGATGCTGTATTATGTGAAAGATCCAGAGGACACTGTCTCATTTTTCCGGAGTCTCTTAGATAAAGATGGAAAACTCTTAATCATTCTGGTGTCATGTAAATGCTCAGAAGTACACAACCTCTTTTATGTGTATACATTTAGATCAAATCATCTAATCACTAACCTGACATACCTGGGTCAACAGCATGGAGCACTGTACTAAGATAAGAGATACATTTAAAACTTGTTGTGCTTTTTGAAGTGTGATTGAGAGATACTGTACTGATGCATATTTATAATGGGTCAAAGAATATACAATTAATTGTAAGGATTTATAAGAATGATTGCATGTGCAATTGCATACAGGATTTTCTTCCATTTTTAATTTCATTTCCAATTTGTAAACTTTCCCCGGTTGGGTCTCTCTGACCTCCTTGCAATTAACAAAGTCCTGTGTGTGCATAGGTGAGGGTGGATGGGCAAAATTAATAAGGACCTACAGAGCTGCTCTCTGTAACACTGAGATCAGCCATTGTGTCACTATGGGAGATATAAAGACCTTCTTGGATACCAAGGACATCCAATACACTAATTATGTGCTTCAGTCCCATATGGACATCACAGAGTGTTTCACAGAGAGAGATGAGGTCGGAGAACTGCTGTTGGATTTCCTAACTGAGGTGGTAGAGTTCAGTAAGAACGCTCCTAAAGACCTGAAGAAAGGAGTGCTGGACTTACTGAGACATCCAGACTGCAGTAAAGAGGTGGACGGCAGGATAATGTTCAACAATACCATGGAAGTTGTAGTGGTTGAGCTGTAGCCCCATGATGACTCCTTAATATCTGACCGACCTCCACAATTAAATCTGACCTGACCTCCGCCAGTGCAGAATGTGTCCTATATTTTTGTACCAGAAATATGGTAGTCTGGCTTACTGTAACATATTAAACATAATAAACAGTAATTGCATAGCTTGGGCATCATAATATACACACATATTTTCATTTAAATAAAGGTCTATTTTGAAAAATACCAGTGATTAAATATGTAAATACTGACAAAACAGATAAAAACGTTCCAAATGTTTAGTAACATATTAACTGAGAAGCCTAACTAGATAGGACAAAGATTTGACTTAAGCTATACAGTAGATTTTAAAGATAAATGCATTTAACTCTTTCACTGCCAGCGTTTTTTAAAAAAGTTGCCAGCCAGCGCCAGCGTTTTTCAAGATTTATTGAAAAGAAAATGTTCTTCTTTAAATATATAAACATACAATATACCAAATGAAAGATACTCTAAATACAAGCAGGATAAGTGGATATTTAGTCCGCTTTAAGCACGTCATGATGGGATATGGTCCCCATAGCAGGGGTAACCCTATCGATTTTTATGAGATAAGATATGAAGCTCATTTCTGCCCACTCTAAAGTTTACTCTGCAAGACAGTTCACTGCCCTGGAGCATGTAAATACACAAAGGGCATTTTTGTGAAACTTACCCATTGTTAAATCTATTTTTCACAATCTCCACTCTCCTGGCGGCAGGCCATTACAAGACAGCATGTCATTGCCCGTGTTGGCTATGAGTAGAAAGTCCATTGCCCTAAAATAGCGTACATTTCGTTGAGCCTACAAAAGGAGGCATTTCGACAGTCTGTAAAGAGGTCGAGATCTCAGTCCTCCTTGGTGATTTATAAATAAAAACCAATGTCATGTTGTCCGAACAAACTAGAACATGTTGGTGCTAGATTTTCGGCTGAAAATAATGAAGTACCAATATCAATGGGCTCATCTCGAGGTGGTTGATATGTAACTGAGACAAATGAGCGTTCCACATACCGAAGTCTGGGTCGCTGTCTTAGTGCGTGCCCCATCCTGTCATAGAGGCCTTTGTGGTCACCACTTTCCTCCTGCATATCAAAACAAACTCTGTGCCAAGAGAAACATGTGAGGTGACTTCCATATTAACAGTGCTTTTGTACAGCTGCATGTCACTTTGAGCATTAAGCGGCCCAACTGCCACACTCAGGGCAAGACTCTCGCTTTAAGGCAAAATTCAAGCAGTCTAATAAACAGCAGACCTAACAGAATGAGTGGGGATACTGCTGCCATGAGACCCAGCATTCTTTGAAATCGTTTGAGGGGAGCGCCTGACTATAAATATACGGATTCTGGTTTCAGCCAGTCTCAAGACCTGTTGGAGTCAAGCATCATACCTAAAAACACAATCCGTTGTGTCGGGGTAAGCAAGCTTTTTTCTAAGTTGATTTTAAACCCTGAATTCTCCAGGTGCTGGAGCAGGATGGATCTGTGCGCACAAATTTCTTGTTTTGTTTGAACTAGAATAAGCCAAATAATTAAGGTTATTTAATATGAGAATGCCGCTCTGTCTCAGACGGGCAAGCGCAGCATCTGCACATTTGGTAAATGTATGTAGGACTAGAGATAATCTGAAGGGTAGGATCGTGTATTGGTATCTGTCTGAGGCTGCCGTCTTTTTTCAGAATGAGAAAATAGTGTCAGTAAACCATGACTGCTGGGACCATCTCTACCACAGCCTTTATTAATAAACCTTGGCACTGAGGATCACTTGGTGGTCCGCGCAGTCGACCACAGAGAGCGGTAGGCCAACTGAGCTGTGAGCACGGGTGGAATATGGGGTTTGCCATGAGCGTGTGAGCTCCCTGGAGACCTCGGAAAAGAATGGGGCTTGTCTTTGACGAGATGGCTGACAGTGTCCTGGCTATAGAAAACGCTTGTCGAGCCGGCAGTGCCCAGGTAGGACCACTGAAGCCTAAGTTTGGAAGCCGCCTTGGTGGGGATGCCAGTGACTTTAGAGTCACACTGAGGATGGACATTGCTGGGCTCATCTGCAGTAGTAGCGTCATCGTCTAAAGCTGCCTAATCCTCAATTTCAGAGGTGGAAGACAAAAGCTCAACCAGGTCATCTGAGCTACCAAATGAGACCATTAGGGATGCACTGAAATGAAAATTCTTGGCCGAAACCGAAAATGAGGAAACCAAGGCCGAAAAACCGAAACACCGAAATAAATTATTATGCCAATTATTAGTACAAATGCATTTATGGCTATCACTGTGTACTAACTTTACTTGTGACAGATCACAAAACTTATTATTATTCAGATCAGCAAAAAGGGGGTGGGGAAAATCTAATAATAAATAAAGAAATTCCAAACATTTATAAAAAAGAACAAAGTTGCACATTAATAAGGGCTAACATTAGCATTAGGAACAGAAATCGAATTAAATAAGTCATAACACTGTCTTTATTGTATAAATTAAATATATTATTATTTTTAGAGCTACAGAAGTGATTTTCTCTTTGTCTTGGGTTGTTTGATTAACATTAATGACACAGACTTAAGTAGGTTCATTGAGGTTACTGTCTCTTTAAATAAGCAGAGACTGGTTTATGACTGTAATCTATACATACACTTAAGACATAAACAAATGTTTTTATTAAAAAAAGAATACTGTGGAGATAATTTTGTTTATATGTGCCCTGTCAATAACAGAAAGATTTTACGTTCGCTTGTTTGCGTCTCACTCGTGTGTGCACTATTAAGGGCACTTAAACGTGCGCGCACACAGAGACCGAGGGCGAATCCCAAACAGCGCAGCATAAAAAACATTACGTTGTTTTTCATTGCTTTATTCGGCAAATGTATGTTAATGAACTACAGTATGAGACACATTTGCGCGACTCTCTCTAAAGTTTACACATCAAGAGTTCTGATCTTTGAATGGCGTACTCACTGTGATGATCACGTCTGGACCGGACACAACCGCATGTGCCTCTGTGCGTACTTTAGCGCCTTTTTGCGGTTAAATACATCCACACCGCATACATGTTGCTTCAGACAAGCACGTGCAGGTCGTGGTTTCTGCTTGCGTCATCACAACATTTCGGCCGTATTGTTTCGGTGATAAAAGTCTTTCGGCCGGAAATGCTCTTTTGGGCCATTTTCGGCCGAAAATTTTCGGTGGCCCAATATTCGGTGCATCCCTAGAGACCATACCACTGGCGCACAGCAGGGGGTGCTGATTGTCGTTGGTAAACGTCATCGTCATCTGAACACCTTTCAGGCTCATGGATCCACTGCTTTTTCCATCTCGGCTGAAGAGGGATAGTCAGGGGAGTAAGGGAGACTTCGGAATGCAGAGATTACGGCATGCAGCACAGCAAGAGAAAGATGCTCGCAATGGCCCCAACCGGAATCCTTGGGCGCAGTCTCAACGTGTGCGGGACCCAGGCAGGAGACACTTTCATTGTAGAGATATTCAAGGGGCAAAGGGGCTCAACTCAAGCCACATTATATCAGCGCACTTATGCTCATTTAGAGAAAATTCTGCTCTTTCTGAAAATCAGCAGTGGAAATCGCTGAAGGAGTGAATGTCACTTCAGGGCTGTGAGTCGACGGAGAGCAAAGGTTTCTCATTTGAAGCAGCGAGATAATTGTGCTGAAGGAGAAAAAGGTGCTGTATGGCTTTTGACACTGACTTATATAAAGTAGTCCCCACCCCTTTTGACAGGCTCAAATGCCATTTGTCTTTAATGTTTTTACAGACGTTAACCAATAGGCTTCATTTGTGGTCGAGTAAACAGGAGTTTCCACCATAGCATCAACTACTGATACAATGAGAAGTGAACTGTATTAAAAAATAACTGCGTGGTGCCATTTTAATATCTATGAATTGTTTCTGTGAAAAGTTTTTTTTTTTTTTTACAATGATTGGCTATTTGCTTCCTTAGTAAATGAATTCTTTGTAAAGTAATAGTGACATAATAGTAACAAACCAATGCAAAGTGGTACTACCTGCTCAAATCATTTTCATCCTTCAGTGCTTGAAATTACAATTATTTTCAACAAGTAAACTGATTAACAAATGTATAAATAGAAAATAAATCTATAGCCTGAGATATTAGCAGTCTTGTATGTGTTTCTTTATAATAATATTAAGTACATAAATATTAAAGAAACACAAAAGATTGGAAAAGATTTTATAGGTTATACGCTGTAAATATCTTTCTTCATCTTGTTTGACAGTGTTGCTTTAAGAGAGTGGCGAAGTTCGCGTCGGTGGGCGGGGCTGAAGAGCTGCGTGGATGCCCTGTGTTTGTTTAATATCGTCGTCACTGAGGAAAGTAAAGGTAAGCTGTTGCGCTTCTGCTCGTTTAATGTTAAGACCGACTACATTGCATCACATGGTGTCCGTAAAATAATCAGTTGTGTGAATAAGTCACAAAGAGTCACGCTTTTGATGAACCTGCGGGTAAATATAATGACTAAAAAATACATGGGGGTCCAAACTCGGTTCTGTATGGCGGGTGCATGCAGAGTTAAGCTGAAACTTCCCTCAAAACACCTGCCTGAAAGTTTCTACCCTGCCAACTTTATCAGCTGGATCAGGTTTGTTTAAGCCCGGGATACACTGCACGGTAATTGACTGTTCCAAATGAAAGATTGCCATCGTGAAACAATCGTCGCGATTTCTGTGATCGTGGCTCTTCATCGGTGGTCCTATGTGGTACAGTGAGAGAGGTTCAAAGACGGCTGTTTTCCCGGTCTTGCGTCCAAACATAGCCTACGATAGTTTTCTGACAGTGTCAGAAAGTCGGCATGATCACCGCACGGTGTGTTTGCTGCTACGACATGCGCGCTAGGATTTGTTTACCACGAGCACATGCTGGTGACGTATGACGCAGCCGCCGAAGCTTCCCTGTCAACATCCCAGTCTGCATGCCTATGGTACCCGAGTTTAAACGATTCATGTTGCACAATGTGATTAGGTAATGATCTTATAGGAGTGCAAAAATCCTGCAGTGTATTCCGGGCTTTAAAGGTTCGAGCAGAACTCTGCAGAGACACCGTAAAACAGCCGATGCTGTTCCCCTCGGAATTTCTGTTAGCCTACCCATTACGCAATCATAAACTAACTTTACTTCTCGCTTTCCGTACACCCGGATGTTTTTTCTTTATATTTCTTTTGTTTTAATTGTTGTGAGCTGTATACGTTTGTACAAACGTTGTACAACAATGAATGATACTTTTCATGGATATGGTTATTTTAATTTTAATAATTTATTTGTGATTTGAATAGGTTGACAAACATGTCTAAATGTTCATTTAATAAAATTTCTTACCCTAAAATATATAAAATCCAGTAAATAGTAACATTTAACAATACACAAATGTACAGTAACCTAGTGGATTTTGTCTCATTATTGAGTTTTTATCTCATTTGACCATTAAAAACACCACTTGCATGTTTTATTTAGCAAGGACCATGACAGCTCCATTCAGAGCACTTGTTGAAGATACTTCAAGATACCTCAAATCATTTGAACTCTTTCTGGATCGCTCATCACAGCACCAATGTATGCAGAGCTTCATCCATAATACTCTACCAGACATACTGGGAAGGTGATGTCATATTTTTATATAATGTGTCATATCTTATTTTTGGGGCATGTCAAAAATGTAATATAATGTATCTCCTCAGCATTGGTGGAGGACGGCCCGTTTTTAATGTAATGGGAGTAGGGAGTGGAGCAGGTACAGTGTACTTCGGTTTAAATGATAATTTTACATTATATTAATACCTTATAGAGTTTCCATTTACACATTTTATGTAATTTTTAGGTGAAATTGATCTAGAGATGCTAGCACAGCTACACATGAAACATCCGCAAGTGAAAGTCGACAATGAAGTGGTGGAACCGAGCACTGACATGTTACACAAGTATAAAGGTACTGGTTATTATTTTACCCATCATGTAAATATTGACTGAGCTCATAATATAGACAAGCTCTACTTGTACTGATTCTTCAAACTGATATATTGTAACAAAAAGATATTTGTGCTGTTTTTCTGTTTAGGTCTGGTGTCAAAAACGCCAAATCTTGATTATATTAACTTCACGTGGAATAAGATGACAGCTTTAGAATTTGAAAAACACTGGCAGGTGGAAAATCTTGGGGAAAAGATGGACTTCATTCACTTGATACAGGTTATAAGCTACCAAAAGTGGGGTTCAAAATAATTTGATAAAAAATTCAACATTCAGAATAACAGCTGAAGTATAAAGTGTATCATTGTAAAATTGACAAAAATTATTTTTAATCTTTTCTAATATTTGGTTTGTTCCCTGGTTTTTAATATCATACTGTATTATTTACATTAGTAAAACCAAGATTTGTATTCATTTAGTCATAAACACCTTATTGTGTTTATTTTGAGGTTTAAATTGTATTATATCACAGATTTTCACTTGCATGTTCCTGTATCAGTGTGGATTTATGCCGGCAACTCTGGTTTCTTCCCACAGTCCAAAGACAAGCAGGTTAGGTGAATTGGAGATGTCAAATTGCCCCTCCCCTAATGTGTGTATAGATAAACTGTGTATTAATTTGTTTGTGCATTAACCAGTTCTCACTATGAATCACAGCCATAGATGCTGAAATAAATAAACAGGGGTATTAATATCATTTTATATGTGTTAACAGATGCTGTATTATGTGAAAGATCCAGAGGCCACTGTCTCATTTTTCCGGAGTCTGTTAGATGAAGATGGAAAACTCTTAATCAGTTTGGTGTCAGGTAAATGCTCAGAAGTACACAGACTCTCTTATATATATATACATTTAGATCAAGGCCTGTATTCATGAAAAATCTTAGTGCAAAGAGTTGTTCCTAGTGACAAAATTCTAAAATAGAAATGTGGGTGTTTACCCTTAAAATTAGGGATGGGCGATATGCAGACCCGTCGCCAGACCTCAGTCTTAAGGGGGGCATATGAAATGCATGGGAGGGCACACTTATTATTAGCCTACAGTACGTATACTTATAATAATATATACTCTATTCGCGCAGCACGTGATCATCACGTTAAACATAACCATCAGCAATATGACCAGATAGCCTATAGCCTAACTTACACCACATTACATATAGAAGCAATTTTATGAATATCCATAAATCTATACAACATATTACATGTAACACCAGAGGCCTCTCTCAAACATTGCATTTTAAAGCAGTCAACAGAGGGATATGCATTGCCATGAGACACGTGCGCACACACACACACACACATTCACACGCACGCAGACTTTGAACCTACGGTACTTGAGTGGAGGCAGCACTGTCATCTCTCCCTTCCCTCCTGTCAGTACAGAGGCAGGCGGCGTTTCTCCGAGCAGAACCTCCTCATTAATAAAGTGTCCACTCGGAATTAAACTTGTGAGTGAGGTCCTTGTTCCTTTTTTAACCATTTGCGGATAATATCCATCTTAAAGCAGTATAGATAAGCGAAAACTCATCCAGTTTAAAAAAAGTGCGGTAACTGTTGAGCGGCTACACTGACGTAGGCTACGTCACGTACGTAGCCTCGTGATAGGCTGTTGCAGTATAGCTATATTCCCATTCCCATCAATCAAACAAAATCACACCATTGTTTTTTATATTTTTAATGTTTTAATTATAAAGAATACAACATTAATGCAACACAAAATTAGCAACTATGATCATTTAAAATTACAGTATTTTTTAAATACTGGGGGGGCACAGGCGTCTTTGAAGGCGGGTCCGGCCCCCTATGGCCCGCCCATAGCGACGGGTGTGGCGATATGGCCTAAAATCCATATTGCGTTATATATTGCAGCCTCTTGCGATAGCAATATGTATTGCGATATAATAATTTTAATAGACTCATTTCAGAACAGGTTATATAGACCCTTAGAAAAGCCAAACTGCTAAAAAAGTAAGTAAAAGTAAACCGTTATTGCCAGATTAGTCTTGTTACCTCTCTTAGCTGGAACTTTTTCCTGACACACTCTACAGCAGGGGTGTCCAGACTTTTTTGTGTAGTGATCTACATTTAAAATGATAAAGCCGATAAGATCTATCTGCTAAAAAAACACAGTTAATTATTTTTATAACACTAAACACTTTAAATGCTTGTGAGGACTATACTGCATATATATACTGGATGTTTCACAATTACTAGACCATAATGCCAATTTCGCGCGTTAACTTATGTGCGATCTACCAGCATTGCCGTATTGGACACCCTTGCTCTACAGAGTATATTTTCCTGCTGCTTGTTGGACGGCTTAAATCCAAATAATAGATGTTGCATCAGTCTTTTTCACGAGCTCCTCTGCTTCGCTGATGCTTCCATCCATGTTTATTCGGCTGCAGTTCGCGCGTAGATTGCATCATCAACACGCATTATCGCGATAGATTTAAAATATCTATCGTATGCCAATTTTGTACCGTTTATATTGCATATCGTTTATATTGCCCATCCCTACTTAAAATTATAGAAAATATTCTAGTAAAGAAAATAGTAATTCAGAAAGCATCTTAACCCTTAAAAGAGCTCTTAAAGTCCAAAATTGTTAGCAGTATTAAGAGGCTTAAGAGTTTTATTAGCAGCAGGGAAAGTGGACAAAACATGAAGAGGGAGACAATAAGTTTTGCACACAATGTATGATAGTGAGTTAATAAGATTAGATCATACAGGGATCATCTTTGTGATCGATCTTATTAAAGACATGTTAACATCTCTGACACAGTGCAGACATACCATAGTGCCAGATATAGAAGTAATCACAACATTAACTACAGTAAAATCTTCGGCAACTGGAAAAAAATGGAACTATGCAGCAGAGATTATTTAGGTCTGTTACAGACTTCTATAAGCAAATTGATCACAAGATCGAACCTTACAAAGTGTGTGTGTGTGTGTGTGTGTGTGTACGGTAAAACAGGAAAATTATGCTTGTAATTTCAAACTGATGGCTTATAATTGACCCTATATTTAAATCACTCTTTTGCTTCCATCTTGGACAACCAACCAATCACAGTCTTGCCTGGGGTCAGCTCCGTCAGTTAAGTTTTTTGTATTTTCCTTGCTCAAAGTTGCTCTCAGATTGGTCCTGAATCTCTCTTAATCTGACTCCTACATAGAAGTTTTTAGAATAAATTTAAAGATCTTTGAGGCGATTCTTAAAAGCTTTAAGAATAGGGGTCCAGATCATCTAATCACTAACTTGACAGATCTGGGTCAGTGGCATGGAGCACTGTACTAAGATAAGAGGCAAATTTAAAACTTGCTGTGCTTTGAAGTGTGATTGAGACATAAAAATGCATCTTTATGATGTGTCGTATAATAGGAAAGTATTTGTAAGGATTTATAAAATGATTTCGTGTACAATAGCATCCGGATTCTGTTCCATTTTTTATTGCATTTCCGATTTGTCAACTTCTAGTTATTAACAAAGTCCTGTGTGTGCATAGGTGAGGGTGGATGGGGAAAATTATTGAGGACCTACAGAGCTACTCACTCTGTCACTACTGGAGATATAAAGACCTTCTTGGATACCAAGGACATCCCATACAGTAAATATGTGCTTCAGTCCCATATAGACATCACTGAGTGTTTCACAGAGGGAGATGAGGTCGGAGAACTGCTGCTGGATTTCCTAATTGATGTGATAGAGTTCAGTAAGAACGCTCCTGAAGACCTGAAGAAAGGAGTGCTGGATTTACTGAGACATCCAGACTGCAGTAATGTGGTGGATGGCAGGATAATGTTCAACAATAACCTGGAAGTCTTAGTGGTTGAGCCGTAGCCCCATGACTCCTTAATATTTGACCTGACCTCCAAAGGACTTTTGTGTTTAGCATTCAATTTCATGCCAGTGCAGAATGTGTCATAGATTCTTACATTTAGAATTTCTGTAACTGAAATATCGTCGCTGCCCGATGAAACTCACGTATGTCCAAAACGGTTACTTTTCAGAAAGTGAAAAAAAACACCGTATATCAAAAGCAGTTGAATGTAGAGTTGTCATACTTGGTACGGCATATTTACATGTAACCATATTCTTGCAAGTGTAATGATATAATCCACATTTGACCAAAATTGAGTTTAAATGGACATGCGTGCATATTTTACAGTAACTGTGATCGATACGCGTTCTTCCGATCATTAATTAGAATGGCTAAGTCGCGTTTCGTATTGACAGATGAATACGCTCAGTTCATTAAAAAGCCTACGTCTTAGTTAAATACGCTTATTTAATATTAATTATACATTTATTAAATGTCTCTTGCAAACTATGAAGGGACAATGAATCAATACACTGACATGGTAATGCTACACAGCATTGAGTAACCAAGGTCGCCCAATGGCCGACAACGAAGTGCCCGAGGCCCCACCCCGTGTCATGCCCGTATTTATGGGAAATCCTTGGATACAGAAATATGGAGGAGCAGAGTCTGAGGTACGCCTGTCGGAGTGGAAGGCCCAGTTGGAGTATTTGTCCGACCTGCAAGGTTTGAGTGCAGCCCAACGGCTACAGTTCGTGTTAAATTCCCTAGAGGGAGAAGCGCGGCGGGAAGTTCAGGCCGCCCCTGAAGCCGTTAGAGCCACCGCTCAGACGATCTTCCACTTCCTCACCGAGCAGTATGGTGATCATACCCTCAGAAGAAAGCGCCGTAAATTACGGCGTACTAGGAAAGGCCTATGACGCCGTCATTAATATGATTATAAAACGCCGTAAATAACGGCGGTTTGCTGTGATACCGCCATAATTTGCGGCGTTTGTTAGCTAAAACGCCGTAATTTATGCCGTCTTTTCGACTTAAACGTCGTAAATTACGGCGTTTTAAAGATGACGCGCGTTTGGTAAGTGGCGTCAATTGAACTATTTGGCGTTCCATATAAATGTACGTGCGTGCACGCGCATGTCCCCAGATAACACGATCCCCAGTTGATCCATAACACCGGCGAGATGCTTCACAGGCGGAAGATATGCGGCGTGGTTGACAGCTTTGACACCAAATGGGTATACGTGAAAATCAGATGACATGATTTCACAAGTTTTCATTGGCCATTTAGGTATGTGACGCATACTGTATACGGAAATGAACCTGGACATTCAATCTGTCGAAAAATCTCAAAATCGGCAAAATGAACATACGTGGTTTTCATCGGACAGCGACGATATGGTGCTCTGACTTATTGTAAAATATAAAACAAAATAAACCTAGTTGCATAGCCTGGGCATCATAATGTACACAGTCACACATTTTAGTTTAAATAAAGGTCTATGAAGAGTATAGATTGCAACATAAGTTGCATGACCCTACAGTAAAACCCCCAGTATGATAAACCATGTAAATACTTGACAAAACAGATAAAAACGGGCCTCGTTCAAGTGTATAATGACTTATTAACTAAAAAGCTCAATAAGTATGATTTTACTATGACATTTTTACTATGACGATTTATGAGGAAACGTGATATTTTGTTTGGTGACTAGTTGTGCCATTATAACCTTATACCTCTTTTGAGTTTGGTTGAAGGAAGATAAATGCATGTAAAACTAAAATGATACAGTTTAAATTCATTATATTGATTGAAAAAGATGAGCACATGCTTTATATTATATAAATGATCAGTGAAAGGGCAAAGAGAGAAGGTCTGATAATCCATTCTGCTGTGCATGATTTTGTCCATTTTATGACATCATGCTTACATTATAACTCATGCATCACTTCACTGATAAAGTTGCCTTTACCAGCCTAGCCTAACTGTTTTTATGATAATGCAAACAAAATGCATTAATATGTACATTTTAACAAAGCCTATTCACAACCTATTCATATCCCTGTTTTATTAGGCCACAACTTTATCAATACAGCTTTGTTCTCCTATTCCCGTGTCTTTTTGCAAACACTTCCACAAAATCATCAAGATTTATGGCCCTTGCCTTTCTTGACACTATACTTAACATCCCCAAATTGCTCAATTGTTCGTCACTAATGGAAGTTCTCAAGATAGTCTTGATCAACTTTAGCACAGAAAAACTGCGCTCACATGCTACAGTGCTCACATGTCTCTTCATCCAATTGATATAGCACAGTGTGACTAGTCATAGCTAGTAAACTTACTCCGAAGCTCATCAGCGCTAGCATTACATGTTAATTCAACACTGTAAAAACTTTACTGTGGAAAAGTAAACTTAGACCATACAGGAAAGCTCCTAGTAGAGGTCTTCTCGGGTCCAAAGAAATGTACCCGACCCGTATCACTTTATACCTGAACCCAAGAAAATTAGACCCAAGTCCGACCCGAACTAGTGGCAATTTTTTTTAACCCGACTGGACCCAAATGTAAATGGCACTGACAAGTGTGCATTCTGCAGACCCACACGCAGCAGTCAGACAAAAAGAAACTCCGGTTGCCTTGCAACCAATTTGGCGAGCTGCTCCATTCGTTTTACTTTGTTATCTGACGACGACACCAAGGTAACCGCTAAAATGTACATTTAAAATTGACTGACATGTCTGTCTCAATGAAAATTAACCTACCGCCAGCCACACAATGTCGCAAGCGCTCTTGGCAAACAGATGAGAGGTTTGAAAAGGACATTGACGCACACATGCGAGAGAGTTCAGGTCTTCTCGGGTTCGTTGAGCAAAACCACATTCATTTTAAATTACCCAAGACCCGATGCCGCTATTATTGTACCCGACCCGTGTCCGAGGTACATGTGAAACGTTTAGACCCGAACCCGATCGGGTCTTGGGTCGGACCTCGGGTTTTCAGATCTATGTGGACCTGTGAAGACCTTTGGAAAGCCGCCATTTTGCACCGCCATGTTTTTGTGCAGTAGCACGAAAGGGACAAACTGCTCTACAGAAGCCGTTTCTTCACTATGTTGTCTCAGACGACGACATGTTTGTCCTGTGGCAGCTACCGTAGCTTTTCTCTGCATTTCAAAAGGGAGGGGTGACCTTGGGTTCTGGCATAGATATGTACACTAGATGTCGCCTTGGCTACGGCAGTTCATTGGACCGAACGAGTCAAATAGAGCCGCCATCTTGAAACAGGGGAACCCGCATTGTAGGCAATGGTGTAATGGAAATAAAATCACCATAAATCGTAATGAATGCGCTTTTCTTGCTTTTCTTTTGGTTCGTTTCAACAGTCAGACATGTATTTAGCGTTGAGTCCAGAAAAAAAATAAAAGTTTTGGTATTTTGAAAATGTACTTTTTCTAACTATAATGCATAGTGCTAGTAGGCCTAAAGTTAATACACAGCACAAAAGTCTGGCATCGTCTATGAATCGAAGTACAGGCAGAGATAGCAGCTTTACCTAGCTAGTTCCTATGACAAGACCCCTGTCCCAAGATGTCGGCGGTTTTGATGCATCATGCTTAGAACTACAAGGCGAAATCTAGTATATATATCTATGGGGTTCTGGCAAGAGGGGATACAGCTACAGAGAAATCTCATGAGATGTTGGATTTAGGGTCAGGTTTCAACCTTTAATCACCATTTCACTTTTGACATTGTTTTATATTTGTTTGTATTTTAGGCAAGTAGCCTAATAATGATGTATTCCTAACAGCTTACTTGAACATCCTCTGCTTTGCATCTGAGCTAAACAGTTGTTATTTTGTTAGTCCCCTGGTACACGCAGTGAAATGATGTATCATGTCTCCATCTACTGGGAAAGTTGTGTAACGTTTTTTTTATTTGCTTTTGTCCATATTCTCTCTATATTCCCTATCAGTGTTTCCCAACCAGTGAAACCCAACAATGATCTTATTTCTTAATGTCAGATGTCCAACATAAATATTCAGAATTAATTTTTACTAATTAAACAAGAAAGTTTGCCAAAATGTGTTTCTGCTGAGAAATTGTGACCCTGCCGGTGCAAACACAAGTCCAACCCAGCCAAAGTTTTTGGTGATTTACTAAAGACAATTTTGTGAAAATATAACCTTAAATAATACATTCTTTAATATTGTCATGTCAAAGATTAAAATCAACCCATTCAAACAAACCTTGTTAAAAGGGATATCGGTGCATACTGTATGATGTTTCTGTAAGTAGCAAGCATGCATGAACTTATGCATTATATACATTTGATAAATACAAATAACAGTACACAAAAAATGCTGGGTTATTTGGTCAAAAATATACATTTTCTAAGTTAGTTTTTGACCTAATTTGACTTGATAAGGTTGAAAATAACCCAGCATTTTTGTTTCAGAGTGTAGTCATACTAAATGTTTGTTTGGCTTTATTACAAGTCTAAAAATACTACGAGCCAAATAAAGCTCAAATGTTTAGTGCTACTGTATAAAGAATTGCATCGGGGCATTCAGGGCTGGTTCTATAAAGGCTATTTAATACTGTGCTGTCTAAATGCATATTTTAGGAAGCAATTAATGTAGCATGACTAAAGTTTTTTTATATTTTCCTTTGGACTGGTGTGTTTCTGCGTTTTCATATTGCAGCTGAATGTTGACAGTGATAAGGGAGTTTTCGCAGTAGTGCAGGGGTCATTTTGCCTGCAGGGGTCTGAAACACTGCAGCTCTGAGCTATAGATGAATGAGCACAGTTGCTCTGAAATGAGTGGAGTGTAACTTGTCCATATGTTTCCATATGGTAGAGGTTTGCCACACGTGCGATTATGAGAGTAGCCAGCAGGTGGCGTTGTAGATTTTCCCAAATATTTTTATCCGCAGCAGGCATTGCAAAGATCAGTGTGATCTTAAATAGACATGATTTCTCCAAATTAAGCCATAATTCATAGCTTCTCATTGTTCCATTTGTACCTTGTTTTCTAGAGTAACACTTGAGGCTTATTCCAATCACTGATGAATTAGTAGAAATGAAGAGAGTCATTTCGAATAAGAGCAAGTTTGGTTGAGTTTCCCAATGCTGTATAAATAATCTCCCAACAGAATACAATGCAGACTGGATCAATGTCATGCAGCTAAAGATGTTCTTGCTGAAAGTGACTAAGTGTGTAGAATTTTAAAAATTAGATTTCATTTATTGCTTTGTGCACTGCAAAACACAGCTGTCCCCAGGATGTCAGGCACCCTAATTTGTATTTACCTAAGTGTGCGCACAACTGCTGACAATTTTGGAGAATAAACAGGTGCATGCGAGGACAGCTTGATAAAACTGTACTGAGAAATCTTTGGGGTGTTTATGTGGTTATCACTGTTAGAAACATTAAGACATTAAAGGAAAATTCATTTTATAGTCATCATATTATCACTCTTGACTTTGGAAACATGTGGGGCTTTCTTTCTTTCATGTGTGACCTAAGCAGGGCTTTGAACCAGATTTTTCCGAACAGAAACAGTATCTGGTTTTCGATTCAACCCCTTAAATTGACGTTCCTGAACCGGTTAGAACAAAGAAATAATGTTCCCGAACCGGTTAATACACTCTTAGAAAGGATGTGTTAATTTTTTACACATCATTGTGTGGTACGCTTTTAACACATTGTGTGTAATTTTAACACATTATGTGTCATTTTGTGTTGATTTTGTGTTCAAATATAACACATGTTGTGTTAAAAGTAACACAAAATGTGTTGTTTCAATAATAACACAGAGATGGGTGAATTCTGGGACAACGCAGTTAGTGTGTTGTCCCAGAATCAACACTAATGTGTTGTTTTTAACACATTCGTTCTAAGAGTGTAATGTTCCATGTCAGCTGTGGGACATACAAATAAGTAGGCTGATCATTAGGACATTAAACTTAAATTATTACTCGACATCTTGTCATCAAACATCAAAAAAGGCTATATTATGTAAGCGGCATAACGGTAATTCTGACATGCCTACATTTGTTTCAGCATTATACATAAATTAAGACAAGGATAATTTCTGGCATGTCATTTATTGGCAAACAACTTAAACAAATGTTTTTATTAGAAAAACAATAATGTGGTATTTCGAGATCATTTGTTTGTATGTGTCCTGTCAAGAACAGAAAGATTGTTCGCTTGCTTTTTGGAACGCATCTCTTCGTGTATGCACTTTTGAGTGCACTTAAACATGCACACACACACAGATGGAGGACGAATTCGAAATGGAGCTTCGGGAAGAAGATGCAGCATAAACAGTCGCGTCACACACAGTGAAAATTATGTTGTTTTTCAGTGCTTTATAATGTATTTTAATGGACTACAGTATGAGACAGTCAACGCATATACATCTGTGCGTCCATAAAATTGCTCACTTTAGCACCTTTTGTGGTTAAATTGTTTAAAATCACTTAAGTGTTAACATTTGCAAGCCTTTGAAACACGTGCAAATGATCAACTTTCACCCTAAATTGGCATATTAATCCGCTTATCGCATGGGTCAAGATCTGTACAGATCACGGATCAACTGCGATCCATTACACCACTAATTAAAAAAACAAATCTTGAGATACTTGGTAGCCTACAATATTTACCTCTAATGATTGAGCATTCGAGACTTGGGCTAGTTGGCTACTTGCTGGTGGCAAGCTTCTCATTTCTCTGATGACTCAATAACGACCGGAAGTGAACTTCACGGAGTCAAATTGCACCGAAATCTTGTCAAACAACGAAAAAAAATAACGGTAATAACCGGTTACTATTATTTTAAATAAACGATTCTGTTCCGGAACACATTTTTGGAACGTTTCTGGTTTCGTTTCAGTTCCTTCCAAAACATCAAAAGTTTCTGGTTTTCGTTTTTGTTCCGTGAACCGGTTCAAAGCCTTGGACCTAAGAAAAGTTCTTTTAAACCTAATAGAAGTGTAAAGTATTTAAAACAAATAAAATGTATTTGACACTCCCTAACCTTTACAACAACCAACATCTGATTTGGGGTAATCTCTAAAATTCAGATTGAGATTCAACAATGATATCAAATGACTTGTTGTGAGTTTCATCACCCCACGCTCCATCATCCCAGCGCGGAGACCTCTGTGAGATTGTGACGAGACATATCCTGCCCTTACAATGTTTCAACCAGGCCTTAATAGTCAAAAGCTGAAGCATGACCTTGAAATATTGCCTCCGATACAAATCCTGCAAATAGCCGTTGTGGGCGTGATGTATTTCATTCTGGAAAATTAGTGCTGTTAAGCAGCTGCGGTTATATAGTGCCCGTCCTGAGATGCCTATGAATGGTGACCGGCCTTTTGATTGATGATTTTTGCCTTCTGCCTCTATTACCTATTGGAGGACGCTGGTAGCATCAAAAACCGATGGGCTGGTGCTTCTATGAAGTCTCTTTGTAACTCTAGTGCCATTGGGTTCATGAAGCAGGCACTTTGAAATGCTACGGGAGACTGAAGAGTTGAAATAAGTTTA
This sequence comes from Misgurnus anguillicaudatus, assembly GCF_027580225.2. Taxonomy (NCBI): domain Eukaryota; kingdom Metazoa; phylum Chordata; class Actinopteri; order Cypriniformes; family Cobitidae; genus Misgurnus; species Misgurnus anguillicaudatus. The sequence continues at coordinate 17,712,712 of NC_073353.2, forward strand.
TGGTAGTTCCTGATACCACGATCAAGATTAGACTCGGTTTGCTCATTTATCTAAGACTGAGAGGGGAGAAAAGAAAAACATTTATTTCAGGATGGCTTGAATGGGTAGATTAACAGCAAGACTGCGATGATTTATGATCTGGCAATAATATATCATAGCTCGGCATTATAAATCAGACAGTTTTAAATGAGTCATTATGCACATTTTATGAATTAACCCAATTTATTTTGTGATTTGTATTCAAAATAAAAAATTATTGAACATCACTTCGTAAGTCCCAGACCAATTTGTAATTTTACTGATTACAGTTAAAGACTCACTAAAGCGAAACTTTTGAAGGTTTTATGTGCATTTAAGGTCTGAGCAATGGTGCATTGCTGGAGTTAATTAACAAGAGCCATGAGGCAACCTCTTAAGGCCCATCGGTGTGCATTGACTTAATTAAGACTCACCATCTGATGTTCCTTTAGTCAATATGAAATGCTACGGGCCTCTTTAACAATGCTCCGTTGATCTTCTCACCTGAAAAAACTCATATTTCTATGCCATGCAACACAACACACCTTTTACATACGATGATGCTTTGAAACAACATTCATCAGACCCTTATCAATAGTTTCATTTTCATATGAGACTTCATTATAGCTGTCAGTCCATCAAAATCAGATTCCATTCAGGGGGAAATCACATTAAAAGTATCTTATATCCAGAGCTGCGTTCCTTCAAAGAAGTAATGGAAGATCTCCTTCATTCTTTTAATTGTATCGTGTCTTAACTTTGCTTATATTAAAAACCATTCCCATCCCATATCCTTTATGTGAATCTTAAATGTATTCTCCCTCGTGGGACCCCGTTCAATTGTGCATACAAAATGAAGTTTCAAACTTAATACATTATTTGAAGACGGGGTCTCGGGAGTGGCTCCCTGCTTTAATAATGTCTTGTAAAGTTTCATTGGTCGCCTTTTCTGATTCAGCTCACTTTCAGCTTCCAGCAGAAAATTAATGAAGGCTTCCATTAAAGTGTCAAATGAGCCTGTTTTTGGATGTGTGTGTGACTTGTTTACAACTCCACTGAGGTCTGAGACACAACAAAGATGGTTTTACACGATTACTTCTAGACTGGAGCTTTACTGTCTCATTGCAAAATATTGCTAAGTAGTACAATAATGCAATGATGATGATAATGCACAGCTAATTCGCGAGACAGAGGTTTTTATTATTTGTTGTGCGGTACAATTTCTTTAAGTGTTCTTTTATTGGTATTACTAGATAATTGTGTCCTTCAAATTTGTTGTTTTATATTATTATGCGAATCAAATATTTCAGTTTTTCAGAAGAAAATATGAAGAGTTTGGTTCCAAAACGCAATAAACGCCATTTTTGAAAAAAATGAGTTACTGCCAAAATCAGTATTATATCAGGTCAGTAGTTAAAAGTAAATTCTTAATTTTACGCAAAATCCAATATCCGCCGTGTTATTCTGTCATCTTTTCTCCCTTTTTTCCCAAAATGCGACAAACGCCACTCCCACTTTTTTACAGAACGCAATAACTCCATTTCTGATATTACAGCCCACCAGTCACGCAATGTAAACAAACAATGGCGGACGCGCGTAGTACACGGAGTCCTGGTTTTCCTCATCTACTTTGTACTACGTGATCAACAAACAAAACAAAATAATACTTTAATTGCATCGCTAAACCTGTGATGGTTTTCTGTGATGGGAAAGAAACGTAAGCCATCAGCATCTAATATTTTCCCTGAGAGGCACTCGGGAGACGGGTGCTTGTTCTCCCGACAGCATCAAGCTTCTCATGCTAACACATTGACCCCAGAGGATCTTATGAAAAACTGTACATAATTTTACTCAAAGTCAACGAAAATCGAGCAGGACCAAAAACATTCGATCGCTGTGAAAGACGTTAAGCGAAGACGTCAAGTAACCGCAATGACAGGGTTCTTAATATGACAAAGTAAGTGTTTTGATTAATAACATTAATGTTTCTATTTTTAATAAGTGTGTACAACTAGTCAACTAAATGAATATAACATGGCAAAGATGAATGCACATTTATATAGGCTATTGATTCAATAGATTTATAGCATTTTGTATAAAAACTTGTCATGGATTTATTGCATTTTGTGGAAAAAATAATCTGTTTTTATAATAAATCTTTGAAAATCAACTTATGGATTTGAATTTTTTATGTTTTTATAACCTAAAGATGCTGTGTGAAAGTTTGTAACAGAAAATAGTTGTTTTCATCTTGTCACTTTCTTGGTATAGAAAACACGTTTTTACCAAAATTTGTCAAAATGGATATATTGCGTTTTGGAACCAAACTCTTCATATGTTTTATTTTACATTTTACAAATGTCTTTTCCCATCTCTCTCAACAAAATATTTCCCCTTTACCCACTCAGTCTCGTCCATATGCATGTCAAGGGTTGTCAGACGGAAACCATTAAAGTAATTCCTCCGTGGACTTGATCTTATTTGAGACGGTCCATGCGTCTCTGGCACAGCGCAGTGCTGTTGTATGTTTTACTGTAGCTCCCAGTGAGAAAGACATTATTCATCACCAAACGATCTTGCTATCCTCAAACAGCCCTATAAAACACAGAGTAATGAGGCTTCTGTGGCTGCTGTCAACCCGACACTGCTTTGTAAAGGATGACACAATTATACTTTACTAGCTCTCTGAAAATGCTGACAAGCTCTAGTTCAATAAAGCACAATTTCTTTCGCTTTTCGGCAGCAGTAGCTCAAAACTGGACATCTGCAGTGTGGACTGGATTCCCCTGCCTTAGTAAAGCTACAGTATAGATTACAGACCGTACCTGTAATACATATAATACAAAAACTGCTGAATGTCATCAGTGTTACTTATTTAATGTTGTTTGTGCATGGTTTTATGTTTTTATTTAGGGCAAAAATAGGTAAACTGTATCATTGCTTAGGTCCTCTTCTAGACAAAATGAAACTAACATTTGTATTTTAACTATTTAACATAACTATTAACGTAGAGTCTTATTTTGTAGCAAATTATTCACAGTGTGTAAGCCAGGAGGAGTATAATATCCGGAAGACCTAAATGTATAATCAAATAATATTTGAGTATTTCCCAGAATTCGGGCCTATTTATGTCCCCAGGGTGCAATTCTATTAAAAACGAATCAAATCGAATAAATTTGAGCACCATTAATTAGTATAAACAAAACAACCGTAGACTTTTTTATGGCTGCTCTTGCTAATAATTTTATCACATTTTATTGGTGTTTTGTGGTACAATATCGGTGTTTTGGTGTTGTTCTTCACCAGAGTTTTCACATGTCGTGCCATGTCTCAAACATTATCACAAATTAATAAAAAAATATGCATATGAATTAAATGTTACTTGAACTAATAAACTACATGCATACACAGATTAAGCATATATATTTTGTACTTTATATTTTTGCGTAATTTCTACCTGTCCCATGGTTTAGCTGTCATTACCAACACGCTCTGCATAAAGGGACTTTCCCACTGTTTTTTATTTGGTAGCCATGGTAACCTAATGACATAGTGGGGCACATGGATTTCAACCACTGATCTATATAAATGACTGGATTGCGCATAGAACGCTTAACGTAACAGCGTGAGGTGAAGCCAGCGCAGAGTTCGAGCCGCCATCTTGGTATACCCAACCGGCAGACGGCGCCATTGACTTCCATTCAAAAACATGATCTAATTTCACACGCTTTACAGCGTATCAGTCACACAAGATTATTTTTTAGGATATGTGTACGTAAATTAACTGTTAATTCTGGTGTTATTTGCAATGTTTATGCTTTAATAGGGCAGGAAAATTGATTTATAAAAAAACGTTAAGGTGAGTGTGTCTGCTGCGTTCTGTTAATGACACGGGTATTAATAAAGTTTTTTTTTGACATTCAGCTACACGGTCAGCGTTATTTCTCTTAATAAGTTTAGGTAACTTGGAAGTTTAGATAACATAAACCAGCAAATTATTGCATGCACATAGGGTACAAAGTATGATTATTTATTTAGATTTCAGAATGAGCACGTTTGTCATTAATACTAAATATGCTGCGGTCTGTCTGCTGATCTGATACTGTAATGAAGATGAATGTATAATAACTGATTAAAAACTAAAATTTACAACTTTCAGTAAATAACTATGTACATGCTTAGGACGTTTGTGTTGTAATAATGTACAGGGTAACTTAAGATATAAAAACGAAGACTAGTAAAGTGATGTTTTATCATTAAAATCTGATCGCATCCATTGATTTAATAGAATGTTTGGGTATACCAACATGGCGGCGCGGTGGCTTCACAGTTGGGACGTCATGCGCAATCCAGTCATTTATATAGATCAGTGATTTCAACCTGCAAGACTGATGCCTTGATGTCCAGAAAAGTAAGTAAATCTACTCTTTATTCTTTGTGTTGGGCATGTACACTTATTATGCGTCATTACCATATGTATTGTATTTCTGTACTTTTGAAATATTTGTATCACATTAATAGTTAAATTGGTGTAAATTACATGTAGAAAGCTAGCTACACTTGCTTAGTCTTAGCTAGTAGGGCTAGTTTTTTGACAAAAATGTCATTACCAGCACAGTCATTACCAGCACAATATATAATTTTCCCAATAAATTATGAATAAATAACAAAAGCATCGTACAATTATACATTTCTGACAATGTATTAAAAAGTTTTGATATATGGCATTCACTTAAAATAAGCTTAGATTCCAAGCTAGGGTAGATTGATGAATCAGAAACGTAAATGACTATAATTCATCTTGCAAGTAAAAATCTCATTAAGTTCAAGATAAATTAGAAATGTTTTTAAAGCACTGATTTATCATTTAGGTTTTATTTTTTACATATATTCGATGATGTGATGGTAAAGACACATTTACTTGACATAGTTTAGAAAAAGGCAAAAAAAAATCATTAATTCAATTATCTTATGGTCTCAACCAAGCTCATAACGTTGCTCCTGTCTTAAGGACTCATAATTTGATGTATACCAATTAGTCAAATTTGGAATTTTAATTTTCAAAATTGCAGCAATCCAAAATGGCCATTAATCTGAGAAATACTAATTTATGAATGAACTTTTTTTTAATAGTACTTCCTGCATTTGGATGCAAAGTTTACTGTCACTATTACTGAGCCGCTGACTAAGCATCTGACACACTTTACCCCATCCATTTGGGGCAAGGAATGCTTCAAAATTAATTCATATACTTCATAGTTCATAACTAATCTAGACAGTACATGGCTTCATGCATTTGCTTATGGCAATTCACCAACATGTGTAAAATATATTTTTTGAACTTTGAACTAGGTTTGTTTGGACATAAAATACATTTGACCTGCCATGTGCCAATGTACTTTGACAGCTTTTTAGCATTAACATCCTAATGATCATCTTGACCCATACAATGTATTGTTGACTTTTGCTACAAATACACCCGTGCAACTTAAGACTTTTTTAAGGTTTTGTCACCCAGGGTCACATATGGTCATATGTGACAGCTTTCTCTTTTCTATAGCCTATTTGTCTGTGCATTTGAGGATTTCTTTCAGGGAAATTAATACATCTGCCTTCACATCATCTTTTCTAATTTTTAGTCTGAAACTGCACAATTCAATCTGTCCTTTCTGAATGCCCTTTTGTCCTACAGTATATTACAATGAAAATGATGTAATATCTGCTGTATATATTTATCAAATTGACAACAATTGCTAATTTATTTACGAAATTAAATATAAAATGAATTCAATCACTATAATATTACTAGATGCTTACTGCACATTTATTATTGTTATCATTTATAAACTTTACACACATACTGTAAAAGGTCAATGTTAAATAATATATACATTATTAAATAAGGGTGGTAAGTGTATTAATGAACAGGAGGAATTGCTTGTGAAACATGCATAAACAGTATACATTTTATCCAAGATAAATAAAATATTTTTTCTCTAAAAGTTTTAGAGAAACTTTAAGCTTTAACCATTTTATTTGCTGGAGCTATAGACGTTATAGAGTAGATTATTTTTAATAAAAAGCAAAATGCATAACAATTAACATACCTTATTTCAAAGCGTATTGACTATACCGTAGTGTTTCGGTCGGAGGTTCATATGTTTGAAATAACGTTATTCCCCTCCTCCCGCTGAATCGCTACATTATAACTATACAATAATGAGCTAATGTTCCTGTGTAAAATGAATGTATACAATGTTAGTTACAGGTCTTAGAATTCTTGCCTGGCTGTCCAACATCTTCGCAAAATTTTTGATCAATGCTTGCCGTCTCCCCTAGTTTTTAGGAAACCAAAACCTTTTTATTTTCGAAAAAGTATTTGTTCCAGAGGTCAGTTTAGCCACTAGCCAGACCGATAATCAAATCAGAAGTTAACTTTGGGCCAAGCGCGTAAACGTGGCAACATGCACGTGTCTGATGAAACCATCTATACGAGTGCATAGTTATAGGTGTTTTAGTAGTTTGCTGTACATTCAAATGCCTAGAGGTTGTGGTGATGGTATCTGGTTAATTTGTTTATTTATAACAGGAATAGCTCGGTTCTCTCTCTGCACTATCAGAAGGACTTGTCAGCGACGGCAAGCGGGTGATGCATGAGCCAATATGTTCACTAGAGAGAACCCAACATCTCACATCAGAATGAAAATCGCTTTCTGTCTCAGAAACAGCTCTGGCTATATATTTACTGTTGTAAACTGTAGCTAATAGGAGCTCAAAAACTTTTAAAAGTGAGAATCCAAAATTGTCGTTATTCTTTATCTTACAAGATTTAATACCTTCTTGATACATCAGTAAACTTTCTTTAAGACTTGAAGCCATGATGGTGTATGGAATCAGGTCATGATTGAACACATTTATAAAATGAGAGGTGATCTTTACTGCCACATTTTGATTTGCCAAGTCATGATACTATCTAGCTGATAAGATAAAGGGCTCTTTACTATATACATAGTAATTTATACTATATATATATATATATATATATATATATATATATATATATATATATATATATATATATATATATATATATAAAGATATAGCTTTCATTAAAATGAATGAGATCATGTTGCCCTGCCACTGCTAGTCGCTTATGGTCTGAATGGGGCTGAAGAACAACAACCTGCTTACAGGGTCAAAATGTTTTGAACTGCAATCACAATAGCTCTACATAAGTCTACCAACGCACACACGCAGCTTGTAAACAAGACGTTGAACAGTTTACACAACAGTTCTCAACTAAAAATAAAAAATCTTGTTCGTTTACACAACAAGAACATTTTGAAGCCCTGAAAACACAAAATTTTGAAAACACATTTTTGAAAACAATACACTGTTTTCTCTGTGTAAACAACAAAAACACAAATTTGTGAAAGGAACATGCACGCACTCGCGTATTACATGACAATGCCAACTATTGGTATGCATAACACAATGAGAGAGTAAAAGACTTAACTGAGATCTCACATACACAAAAATCACTTATAAGTATGTTCTCTGCAGTATCATGTTCGTTTAGTGATGCATCAACTAATGATGTACAGTATAACTGAACGATTTTAGACTTTGATCCAGTTGAGATTCATCATATCAAAATGTTTTAATTCAAGTTTACGTTTAAAGGGGCCATGGCACAAGACTTTTTCTAAGATGTCAAATAAATCTTTGGTGTCCCCAGAGCACATATGTGAAGTTTTAGCTCAAAATACCATATACATAATTTATTATAGCATGTTAAAATTGCCACTTTGTAGGTGTGAGCAAAAATGTGCCGCTCTGGGTGTGTCCTTTAAAAAGCAAATGAGCTGATGAAATTCAAACACTGATCACAATGATGGTGGTTTGTTGCAATTAAAACTCAATTGTGCTTTTCTCTGCACTAAATGGCAGTGCTGTGGTTGGATAGTGCAGATTAAGGGGTGGTATTATTATTATAATAAGATCTCCTTATGACATCATAAGGAGAGCCAAATTTCAACAACCTATTTGTCATGTGCTTGTAGAGAATGGTTAACCAAAACTAAGTTACTGGGTTGATCTTTTTCACATTTTCTAGGTTGATAGAAGCACTGGGGACCCAATAATAGCACTTAAACATGGAAAAAGTCGAATTTTCATACCATGGCCCCTTTAAACTTAGAAAAAAGCATAGATAAGTTAAAGCCATTTTGCAAATACATTGAGAACCTATTGCCTGAAGCCATTTGTAAAGCGGTAACACCCTCCAAGAAGAGGAACAGAACTGGCATTAAATTCTCAAATTCCTGCTCTCCAGCCAGATGCCTACTGAGCTAAACACTGTTAATCGAAACCATGAACTTCTTCTGGCTTGGGGAAATCTTTTTTTGGAATTTCAATTCAGGATTTATTTGCTGCTAAGAGTGTACTGTTAGCCTCAGGGTCAAATGTTTTGGAAATATATCACAAGAAGCCACATAAAATGTGCCTGGGATTTGTTGGAATTTTCAAGATGTCCTCATCATCTTTTGACCTTGCTGTGGCAGCAACTTGGCCTGTTTTGTCGGTCCATGCTATGGTAATGTAACAACTAGTTAAACATATAGTTAAAATGTCTTTACTTTTTAAACACTTTACAGTATGTACTTTAAGACATAGCAGCAGAGTAGAGAAAGGACAGGAAATACTCTAAATCAGGGGTCTCCAACCTTTTTGTGAGCAAGGGCTACCACAATGGATAAAACAATGGAGGGATGTTTTGTTTTACTTGCTGATTTTATTTTATTTTACTTGTTGATATGTTTTATCATTGTTTAAAATGTTAACATACATAAAAGAAGCCAAGCTCATGTAAAAAAAATATTTAATAAATATTAAATTTGAGTTTTGAGTTTCACACATTTTAATGTAAATGGATACAAATTCAAATTCTTTCAACATTTTTTCAGCCTTATGTTGTTCTAAATCTGTATGATTTTTTCTGATGAACACAAAAAAAGATATTTTGATAAATGATTGTAACCACGGCGCTGATTATAACCATTGACTTCCTTAGTAGGAAAAACTAATACAATGAAATTTAATGGGTACCTGTGTGCTTACCATCATTATCATCATTGCCATCAAATATCTTCATTGTTTATCACAATACCTCCATAATATTTGTTTTCCTAATATGGAAATCAATTACACATCATTTATCAAAATATCTTCTTTTGTGTTCATAAAAATGAAAAACTCATACAGGTGAACAACATGAGGGTTAGTAACAGAATTCATGATGACAGAACTTCCATTTTTGGTTGAACTATCCTTTTAAACAAATTTGTAAATTATACCTTATAAACTGTAAAAAAAAATTGCACTTGCATTTTTCAGTATAATCAACTTTGGTTTTACAAGTCATTTCAACTTTTTCAATTTTTTTATCTTGATCAGTAATGAGTTGATGTAACTTAATAAATAAAGTTCAAATAACTTGAGCTAATTCAATATTATTATTTCAACTTAATATTAACTATTTAGAAATTTAAAAGTGAACAGTTCTGTATCATCTTGATGTTTTTTGTGACTAGTTATGAGCAGTGACCACACCACACAGACAACATTAAATCAATACTTGTTTTGTTCTACCTATTTTGAAGGATTGTGCTAGAGGTGAAACATGAGACTTGTCCAAACATCACCTCTGTCTGACCATCTTCAATGCACATCCATTATCTGACGCTGTCCGCTACCTCAGGCTGATCTATGAAGGAAAACTGTTGTTGTTTATGTTGTGAGTCGAGGGCTGTGGGTTTCTTTCAGCTCTTGAGCAACGTTACTGGACATTTAGTGTTGCTCCGAAGGTTAATTAGAAAAATTATCTCATCAGTTAAGAACAAGAAACATACGAGTCTCCTCCCCGTCCTCTTGCTGGCAGACATGTTAATCTCTGACAGGTCTGATCCGGGTCCCCCTGTGATCTCTTCCGTCAGAGCTGCTTACAGTCTCCACGGACCCCAGAATATTTGAAGAGTTTTGTTCCAAAACGTGATAAATGCCATTTAAAAAAAGAGTTACTGCCAAAATCAGTATTATATCAGGTCAGTATTAAAAAGTAAATTCCTAATTTTACTCACAATCCAATTTCCGCAGTGTTATTCTGTCATCTTTTCGCACTTTTTTCCCAAAATGCAATAAACGTCACTCCTCCTTTCTGCAGAATGCAATAAATCCACTCAACAAATTACAGCGCACCATTCCATGCATTGCAAACAATGGCGGCTTGTTGAATACACACGGATTTCCTAGTTTTCCTCATTTAAATTGTACTTTGTGATCAACAAACAAACAGAAAATAATAATATTTTAATGGTATCACTAAACCTGTGGTGGTTTTCTGTGACGAGAAAGAAATGTAAGCCATCAAAATCTAATAATTTGGAAAAATGCCGGCTGTTGCTTGTGCTCACAGGACAGCATCAAGCTTCTGTCATGCTACCACAGGGTTCCCCAAATCTTACCCTGGGAGTTTAGGTCCAACCCTAATCAAACTTCCCCACCTGTGATTTTCTAGTGATCATGAAGACCTTGATTACCTTGGTCAGGTGCACAGCAAAATCACCAGTGTTAAATGTACACTGCTGGTGTTTATATGAGTAATACCAGACCTGGTGGTCCCCATATGTACACCAGCAGTGTTGATTTAACACTAATGATTTTGCTTTGTGTGTTTGATCAGGGTTGGAGCTCAACTCTGCAGTGCTCTGGCCCTCCAGGGTAAGATTTGGGGAACCCTGTGCTACCACATTGACCTCAGGGGATCACTGTCAAAAAAGTTCAGTGACGACATCCCAAGGATGACAGCAGCAATGACTGTGTTCTTAATATGACAAAGTAAATGTTTTGATTAGGGCCGGGACTCGATTAAAATAATTAATCTAATTAATTAGAGGCTTTGTAATTAATTAATCGAAATTAATCACATTTTAATCGCATATAAATATTTGCCTGAGAACATTGAGAAGTTATTTTTTACATGGATTCTTATACCATTGAATAATGACTGAATACATAAGCTTAAGCAACAAAATATTGTTTATTTTTGTTCAACCAAGTCGTTGTACTCTGAGTCGGGCCAACGTCCATGCTAGCTGCTATATGTTTTGCATTGAGATGATACTTGAGGCCGGGTGTGCTGCAGTGATATGCGAATTCCTTGTTGCATAGCTTGCACACAACCATGCTCTTATTGACCCTTTCATTCGTTTGTTTTTTATACCAAAATTTCCAATCCACGGGGCCAACCAAATCGGTCTCATCAGCTTCTTCGTTCATGTTCACTGTGGTTTGTTGTTGTCTGAAGTCATGAACGCTAGTTGGTGCTCCAGTATAATCGGTCCACCGAAACTCATCCAATGAGAAACGTTCCACGGTGCAAAAATAAGTGCGATTAAAAATGCGTAAAAAATGTCTAACGCGTTATTTTTTGTGTAATTAATTAATCTTAATTAACGCGTTTAAGTCCCGGCCCTAGTTTTGATTAATGCCATTAATGTTTATATTTTAATCAGTCTATACCACTAGTCAACTAAATGAATATATATTCAAAGATGAATGCACATTTATGTATTGATTCAATAAATGTATAGCATTTTGAAAAGAAACTTGTCATGGATTTATTGTATTTTGTAGAAAAAAATAATCTGTTTTTATAATAAATCTTTGAAAATCAAATTTTAATTTTTTATGTTTTATAACCTAAAGATGCAATGTGAAAGTTTGTAACAAAAAATAGTGTTTTTTTATCTTTTCACTTTCTTGGTATAGAAAACATGTTTTATCGAAATTAGTCAAAATGGGTTTATTGCGTTTTGGAACCAAACTCTTCATTTATATCAGTTCAATTCAAATCTATTTAGATAATGAATATTTAAACAATAATAATTTAAACAGAATAATATATTTAAATGTATAAATGAGGACACATAGCAATACTATATATACATTTCTAGCTTTGTCAGTTTATCTGTGGCTTTTTTGCGCTTTCTGGGTCTGTTCTTTATGTGCAGCTCAGGTAATGCAAACAGAAATGAAGCAGAACGGCTTATTTTTTCGCTCTCTCTCCCCCAACCGTATCTCATATTTTCTCTATTTTTAAACTCTGTTCATTTTTCTCCAAACACTCTTTAATTTTCACTCAGACCATATCTGTCATTTTGTTTTGTTGTCTTTTACTCATTTTTTCTTCTAATCAAATTCATCTATATTTTCTCTCTCCTTATAAAGTCATTAAAGAAACAGATAATACAAAATAACATAGCTTTATTCTCAATTCATTTTAAACACGTATGCTGTTTGCTACTTACTGAACGCAAAATAAGAAATTTCCATGTGAACAACATTTTATAGTGACCATAGCACCAAAGACTAGTGGACTTTGTCCGAAGTCTAATGTGTTACATAATTAAATAACAACATACAGGTTTGAAAGTACGTGAGGTTGAGCAAATGATGATAGTATTTTCAATTTTGGTTCAGCTATTCTTTAAGCTGAATGCATGATTTCTCTCAGGCTTCAAATCCATGTAATGGTCCGGTGAGCAGGAGAGTATGGTTTACATTTCCACTCTCGAGTAGGAGATATGAAAAACCTATTATGAAGACAGGTGGAGGAATGATGGGTCGGAATAATTCTGTTTGTCTGCGTTCTTGACTTTACGAAATAGCTTACAAAATAACCGGCTCCGTATCTCCGTAACGATGACAGCCGCGCGAGCCACATAACAAATGCACTTTTCAAGGATGCACGATTATTGGTTTTAGCCTCAACGCACAGCGTTTCCACTTTTAACCTCCTGACCAGATCCTTGAACTATCCAGTCATGAATGGGCTTGGCCAATAATGTCAGGCCCATTGTTCACGAGAACCTCCGGCCCGTGTCTAGCCACAAGGTTACAGCTTAATTTGTAATCCTTGCTGGCGTTCTAAATGTGATTGGTGGGTATGATTTTTGTACTTCCTTTCTCATTACTTAGAGCCACTTAAATGTCAGTCCAGTGTTGTATCAGAAAGGTAAGGTCACATGTCAGAACTAGTCACTGATAAAGCCACTCAGACAAACACACTAAGGTCGTTTCTCAATATGTGTTCTTGTCTGTACTTGTGTTCTTGTTCACATAACATCCCGGATGTGTCCTTGATTCACCCCTTTAATCGAGGATGCATCAGGACCCATTTTATTTTATTTTTTTGTCCATTTTATGGTTTGAGCATTCAGAAAAAGTAAAAAGCATGGGTGAATTGCCCTAAAGTGGGACACTGCCTAATGTGGGACACATATGGGCGATTTCCCGGACAGTCCCAGACTACAATAAAATGCATGTTTGATCTACTTTAGTTTTAAAACACCATGTACTGACTTATTTTAACATATATCCCTTAATCGCCTACGTCACTGTGAGGCAAAAAATAAGTAGGAACACATAGCAGGCACGCTAAAAGTTTGAGGTTTTGACTTTAAAATGTCATCTTGTTGTGTTTTTGGCTGCCAGAATAAGAAACTTTTGGTTCAAAAGTAAAGTTTTACCGGAATCCCGGCAGACATTCCTTCACAGAAATCAAGCCGACAATTGTGAGTGAAAGCAATACGGAGTTCAGACTGGATGGAGACGATCATAAATAATGCTCGTGTTTGCAGTGCACACTTCATTTCAGGTAAAATAATATTTTATCTGTTACAAATCAGCAAGTTTCTGTTTTATAGGTGAAAATTCGCCAACCTTCAGCGCTATTGTTTAGCTTAAATGTTAAAGAAACATACAGCGATAGATGTGTGTGCCATCCTTTTAATGGTCTCTTAAAATAATCCACATTGCTAAACATAGTTAGCCCAACGATAGTTTATATTAGACAATAAGCCTCAACAAAATTCCCCCAAACACCCGAAAGTAATTCATATGTTGTAGGAAATATCCAAAACCTGGTTAAAATCGCGAAAGTTAATTTACAAAAATAGCTGTCACGGTCCTGCAGAATCAGTGACTGTACATATTCGGACAGTTCCGAACCTTCTTCTGTATCCATGTTTATTACACGGCTCTCTGGAATGCTTGATTCTGATTGGTCAGTTGAGACATTTGCAGGTTCGTTCTTTTCAAATAATAACCGCTCCAAAGTAATAACGCATAGCCGGTACTACTTGTATGTTTAAAATCCCTCCGCGCCAACAAAGATTACTGTTTGGCACCATCTTGTGACAAACACTGGACAACCGCAATTAAGAATGGAAAATTTTGACATTAATTTTAACATGTACGGAAAAAAACAAAACATTTAAACAGTGGATAGAATAACGAAAAACGACAAGACACAGAGAGCTTACTGAGACTGAACTTGACAAAATAGAGCATGACAGCTACGAAGCCAACACACAAAAAAATACAGAATGGGCATTAAAACTTCTCAAAGACTGGCTAAAAGAGAAAAAAATGGAGACAGACAAGTATGAAGCAGAGGAATAAGGTATTACGATCACTTTATGCATTTGTGCAAAGTTTCGCGGAAGGATAAAAATGTTAATTTAAAAAAAATATGCCAATAAAATGTTTCAAATTCATATTCATGTCCAGTTTTATTTCTTATGTAGCAAGTAGCCGTGTAATAAGCGGGATAATGTAGAGGCAGCCTGCAGCCATCGCGAAACAAGCCCCCCCAGTGCGATACAAGACCCTCCGCTTCGCGTCGGTTCCCGATCACACTGTCGGGGCTCATTTCCCGATGGCTACCGGCTGCCTCTACATTATCCCTTACTTAATAAATCCCTTCTAAAACGTATTAGCCTACGCTTGTCAACATTGCCTCCGCGGCTCTTTTTGCCACCAGCTAAGCCCCGCCCACCCAGAGACGTTGCAATGTTTACAAAATTTTAAGGGGTCTATTTCAGTGCCAACATGATCACATGGAAAGTCGTGTTATAGTCACGGAAAATTTTACTAATTTATTTGCGTCCGTGGCACGAAATTCAGATTTTTTGTGCCTTGAGCATGAATGTCTTTTTCGTGTTGTTTTATGTATTGTTTTCTTGTTTTTTCCCCCTATTTTTGAATCATTGTCGCTTGGGGTTGGGTTTGGGGTTTAGGTTAGGATGTACTTTTATTTCTTCCGCTTTTAAAGCTATTCACGCCTGGCATAGGGGGTTAGAGTTGGGGTTTGGGTTAAAATGTTTAAAAATGTAAAAGAAAGTTATTCTAACCCCACCCAAAGAGTGTTTCCCACATAAAATATTTTTATCTGTAATTGTAAACAAACACTGAGCACAACTGAAACAGACATCATTATGATCAAATTACATTCATAATTTGTCAAAAATCATTAGGTGTGTCCCCAGCTTAAGTTATAAGTCCAATGTGAAAATAATACCTTATGTTGGCAAGTAAGGCACAATCTTTAAAGCAACACTATGTAGTTTTTTTACCTTTAAATAATGTCTCTAAAATTATTTCAGTGATAGAACAACTTTTAACTGGACACATTATACTGTTGCTGCAACCTGAGCAGCCTCCTAGCTGCTACAAGCACACTCTGAAAGTGGTGGTGGAGGGTAGAGCACACAGCCCCGCCCCTCCCCCTGCCTGCAGAAGAGTGACTGATACCAGTTACTGTTGCCCTTTTTAACCACATGGGGGAGTTGTAAGTCATTTTTACATGGAAACTACATAGTGTTGCTTTAATATTTCATCCACCACTATGGTTACAGGAGTCACATGCACACAGCGGTTTGAAATTTTGCAGTGTGAACGTGACTTTTTATCTTCTTCTCAGGTGGATTCTGCATCCTACTGTGTCCTCCACACTACTTATTAATGACTAAACTCTTCCTCATATGGAAATAAGGTAATCTACATGATTGAACATGTGCCTTCAGATAGATACCATTCATTTATTACCCTGATGTGTGTCTGATAAACAGCTGTAGCAGGACATTGATGAGAGAGAAATTGTATGTCTACATCATGAATTACCAACATTTTGGTTAAAACCGGGTATTGCAGTGGAAGTAGTAGAAAATCGTTTTATAGTGTTAATAGTCAAAGAGTAATTTATTCATTACCTAAATTTCTTACACTTTTTAATTGTTTTTTGTTTCCCATGCTCAAATATTTGGTTTTATGAGACTGCAATTAAATAAATGAATTTCAATACATGAATTAAATACATCATTAAATGCATTTTGTAAATAAACCCAGAGTCTGGGGTGCGTTTGATGCATAAAACAGAAGATGGTACAGAAAATAAAAATCCTTTCCAGTAAGAATTATGAACGCTCAAATAGTGACAGTAATAAATATCTGACATTGCACTTTTATCTGTATTGCTCTGACCCTCAAAATCATGATCTCATCATTAATATGAAAGGACCAAATGATAGATCCTAGCATGCTCCACTGGAGATCCCCAGCACCGATGGCCTTGGCTCGTATATCACTTTGAACGTTTTTGGACACATCTTAGAGAGCTCTAAATATAACAAGGACTAAATATTTCAGGTTTGGTAAAGCCATGTTAGTAGTACCACATCCAATGTTAATACATGAGTTTAAAACTAAACTAACAAGAGAGTTAACGATTTTTTCCATCTTGTGAAGAACACAATTATTCTTCAAAGAGCCAGCGTTTCTTCAGTTTGAATGTGTGGACCACATCCCTAGCCTTGTTAACTAAATGCTTATTATCATGATTTTGTTTCAGAAGATCTGATGCTTTCTTCCTGACATCAATAATATGCACTTTCTCATTAAACTGCCTTTATGTTCCACACAAGTCCTCTCAAAGTATTTTATTTCATTCTGAACTGAACCGATTGCTCTGGTTAGATCAGACATCAGAAAAAGCTCAAATCCAACAGGTAAGCCTTTCTTATTCCATCTCTGTCTTTCTCGCTCGCTCTCTCTCACTCCGACTCGACACGAGCAGGTGTCAGGAGTCGTCTCGCTGGCTTGTCAGAGCTGCTCTGCACCATGTCTAGAGTGATTCATCTTGTTGCCAGGATCATTAACTTCCTGTTGGAAGAACTGACATAGAGAAAGTCAAAGCAGACTCGGGAAGAGCTGATGTGCCACCAAGCCTTCCATATTAATTAGACTAAAACTTTTTCTTATTTGCTCCTGTCCTCCCAGAACGTGTTTGTTATTATGCTGAAAATCACTGAGACTGGAGTGACGCGTAGACAGAATATGCAAAAAAAAAGATAAAAAATGTCCTTTTTCTAAGAAGAAATCATGTACTGTGAAGTGTTGCATTGGGATAATGTGGTCTTTGAAGTGTGCAAAGTGAGCTTGTCTAATCAAAGCGACTTATTGTATTTTCAACTATGAAGAAATAATTTAGATTAAAGCGACACTGGCGTCCATGGTTATCTTATTGTTAAACAGTCACTATTGTCCCATTAGAGTAATGAGCTTCTGTCATTGATGATTAATTGCATCATTTTGGTAATGTTGCTTTTGTTTATTTTAGTCCTGACATACGTTTACAGCTATCAATATTGTTTCTTTCTGCTTTCGTGCTTTCTTTCATTTTTTTAAGCAACAATGCCCATCTGAAACCTTTAGTTAATTACCAACAAAATGTGAAATCTAATCAAATTAACCTCTTTTCCAGTACATTACGTTTTTCCATTGAACGTAATTGTGTGGTGAACAACACATCTTTCGGGGCACTCCCATGCGCCACATCTTGTGTTTGTCGGGTTTTGGCTCACGCATTTTTTTCTGAAACAAACAGAAACCATTGAGTCGTTTCATATGTCCTTAATACTGCTTTATTTGAAGTTTGCGACGTTGACTCTGAGACTAATGGTAGAAAATGAGCCTCGAATCACCTTGTGACCTTTCACTATAGGCCAGTATTGTTGTTGCTTGGTAACAAGATAATGCTTAGTTGCCCCTGCAGAAGGAAAAGCGTCTTATTTTAAGGAAAACTGAAACTGAACTGGACACGTACTGGACTTGGATTTCCACAGTGGACTTACATTGTAGTGGAAAGTGTAAACATTGGTATACTCCAAAGAAGGAACAGTAAATCCCACAATATTGAAGAAAAGCTTATGTTGATATAACTGAGATATAATGCATTGCAATGAAGCAGAAGTTTAAACTATTTTATAACTATTTAATAAAACAGTTAGTTCCAGTCCTTAATTCTGATTGGTCAATAGTTTATGGTTTTATTTACGCTAAAACACAGCTATGAACGCTACACCCAAAGATTTTCTGTATCACTGCGCAGCACTCTTAGCAACCACCCTTAGCAACGTAAACGTGAAACATTCTGTTGCTGTTCACAGCATAGATATGTATAACTATCTATGCTGTGAACAGCTGCTATATGTCATTAGCAGATGTTTTTAAGGGCTGTTATAAATGTAAATCGTCAGCCATATTGAAACTGTCCAAGGTTGGATTTGAACCCAGTGTTCTGCCAAGTTGGCGAAAGTGGGTTACTTAAAACTGTTGACATGAATTTTTTTCTTGCAGATTTTGTTCACCTGCTGTAAATATTGAGGTAATATTATTTTATTTATGTAATGTTTTGGTATTTGGGAAAAAGTAATTGGGATAGATTAGATTTTTATGTGGCAAAAATCTGGGAACCCTGCCAAGCCCGAGAGCAAGCAAGCTGACAACCGTACTACTGTAGGCTATATTTATCAAATGTTACGTGCTGCTGTGTAGACCCAAACATTTTGATGCTTACACAGTACACCAAGACGTGCCGTTATTGAATGCCGCATTAAAAAGTTACTGTATTTTAAAGGAGCGGTGAATCAAACAATCAATTTTAACTTGAAAATTTGTTATATAAGAGGTCATCATACTTAAATAATCATCCTGTTTCAAAACTGAAAACATTCGTGCTACTGAAATATAACACATTAATATAAATGTTTTTGGCACCAAGCCAGGAAAATGGTCTATTCTGGAATGTGCAGAAATATGTAATCAGAGTAGACTTGAAACACCTCACCAAACCCAAATACAATGACCCCTTTTTTGGAGCCCCGCCCACAGCTTCACGTGACACGTGTGGGCCAGGGGCAAAGCAAACAATGCAGTGTCTCAACAATCAGTAAACATGTCTTTAAAGATTGCCAAAAAACATTTTTCGAAGAGACTTTTATTTTGACGCGGTGATCTGTTATGAGTAACCATGGAAGCGGAGTGTTCGGTTGTGGAAGAACCGTCTGGGAAGAACACAGATGCTGGATAACCTTAACTCGGAGGCTCGGAACATAACATTAGGAATGTGTGGTTAAAGTTTGTTTTTGAAGAAGTTCCAGCTTGCATGGGGAGTGTTTGTTTACTTTGTGTACTGCGGATTAATTTGTAAAGAAGCCACTAGTCGATGCTGGATTTGCAGAGAGACTGTGATTGAAAGCACCACTAATATTGGATCTGACAAAAATGACACAGCAGCATACACAGTAAGTAAAACATTTGACTTTATTTAAGATAATGTTACTGCGTTTCACTATTGCTTTGTAAGAGATGTCCTGTTGTAACATCCGTGTTTAAACACGTATGTTTAACTGTTTTAATTAACTAAAAACATTAAACGATTAATAAAGGTGCAACACTTAACAATATGGCTGTAATGTAACGGTAGAAATATACAAAGTTAGTGATAAGGAAGGACTTACCAGCCGCAATTTAGATTCTGATGCCGGCTTTCTGTGTTGTATATGGTAATTTAAGTTGTGTTTGAAACGTCCAACACTTAACAAAGCTTTTTCATCATATAACTGTGGTATGTAATGTTATGTAAGAGCAACCTCACAAGCACAATAGAAATATACAAAGTTATTGATAAGGATTTATCAGCCGCGGATTAGATTCTGATGCGCGCTTACTGTGTTGTATTCAATAATTTAGTCACGTCGAGTTTAAAGTTTTGTTTCTACAACTGTACTTTACTATACGTATTGTCATTTATGTGTATCATCTTTAGCACCCAGAATCTTTTGTGGCTCAAACATATATGTGTTCGACTGCTATTTTTACACATTAATGTTTTTAAAACATTTCCCCACATGTAATGATGGGGAATGAAGTTATCCAATTATAGCAGTGGACGTTTATGTCCAGGTCTTCAATGGGGCCCGCCCCTTCAAACAAACCATTTTTTCAGAGAGCCACTAATTCATGTTACACAATAGCCTATTACTTTTGATGTTTTTTAATGTAAAAAAACTTGTAAACATCATAACATCAGACCAGGGGCGCCGCTAGCAATTTTGGACCCTATGAAAAAATAGGGGGTCGGGCCCCCAACATACCAATTTCACCCCAAACATACAATCCAACCTACTGTAGCTATTCAAAATCTTTGTCTGTAATTTAATAATACAGAACTATTTATTTTGCTATTGTTTTGACCACAATTATTAGTATTTATAGATACCTAAAATGTCTGCAGCTAAGATAATTTATTGTGCAATGTAAATTTAATTGAAATACAGTACATTAAACCAAATATTCAGAGAAAATGCAACATTCTTAAAGATTAAAGATAAATGTGACCATGCCTGTGAAAACCCAGCTGAAGTATTTCTTTGTGATTTACTGTTTTCCACATAAAATCATCCTACATAATGTAAAGAACATTTTGTGAAAATATAAACTTGATATCTTTAATGTTGACTGAGTAATGTCATGTCAGCGATTGAAATCATAGTGAAATTAATGCTTGAAATTAAGCTGTGATGCTTTTTATCTCACAATAAGATTTGAGACTTTTCTGATTTTCACAGGCAGTCTCAGTGACATACTGTATACTTGAGCTGTTACACTCACGACATTGTAACATTTAAAAATGGCGAACAACAACAATCATCTTTTCTATGTACATTCTGCCTCAAATAAGACTGGGTCAACAATGCTTGACCAAAGCTTGTATTATAATTATTAGCATTATTTATAAGGTAATAGTTTAGCCTTAGTTGCATTTCAGTTTTATCACAACCAACTCGATTCACGACTGCATAAAAATACTTCCTTGGCATATTGCGTTACAAAACTAGTGTGTAACCAATCGCATTTCTAGTTTATGTTAATTAGCTTATACGGGCTACGTTAATTAAAACAGCTTATAAGGATTGACTTCGCGTTAGAATCATAACACAAAACAGGGAACGTATATCACCTTGTGTTTTTTTAAACTGGGGTGGACAAAGCGAAGGCTTTACAGTGGAAAGAAAACTGCATTGTATTGCTTCAGCGTCACATTGTGTAAACTGCATTTATAGTAAGAAAGTGCACATATGCAGATATCATAGCAAATAGCAGTAAATACACACACCTTGTTCTCTTCTGAAGTTCACGCGCACTGTGAGACCGTGGATTGAAGACGGCGCTAACACGAAGAGTAAAGATGGGGCGGAGCTAAGAGGGCTCAGCTTAAGGGGGTTGCATGTGGGGCACAGTCCATGGCTGGGGCCCTTAAAAGTTCATGGGCCCTTAGAATCGTCCTAACTTTTCCCCCCTTTACGGCGCCCCTGCATCAGACAACAGTATAAAACAATAAAATTGACAAATTCACTGCCCCTTTAAGTTAGTATATACAAAAGCAACACATTTTCTACTGTGAAAAGTTTTCCCTTTTTTCATTTATTGAAATCTCTATAAGATTTACAATCAAACTACCAAAGGCTAAAACGTGTATACTGAAAAGCTGTGAGTGACGTATGCATCAGGAACGTTCTTAAATTGCGGAATCGTCTACATATATGGAGCGGTTGAATGTTGTATCTAGTTATACCAACATGATCTCACGGAAAGTCATGTTATAGTCACTTAAAATTTGATTCATTTATTCGTGTCCATGGCACAAAATTCTACTTTTATTCGTGCCTTGAGCTTGAATGTCTTTTTCGTGTAACTTGCACAAGATTTCTGTAAATAGTTTTTTGTAGCCGTTCCACAACTTTCTTTTTTGTGTCATTTTGTGTTTTGTTTTCTAATTTTTTTATTCCTATTTTTAAATCATTGTAGCTTGGGGTTGGGGTTAGATTTGGGGTTTGGGTTAGGATGTACTTTTATGTGTTGGTTTCTACATGTTTTTCTTCCGCTTTTAAAACTTTTCTCGCCTGGAGTTGGGGTCAGAGTTGGGGTTTGGGTTATAGGATGTCTACAAATGGAACAGAAAGTGATTCTGACCCCAACCCCAAGCAGCAATGGTAAGAAAATAGGAAAACAACTATGAAAAAATACATAGAATGAAACAACAAAGAAATTCGTGCAACGGACACGAAAAACTATTTATAAAAATATGTGCGAGTGTCACGAAAAAGACATTTGTGCTTAAGGCACGAAAAAAGATGAATTTCGTGCCATGGACACAAATAAATTCATCAAATTTGCGTGACTGTAACACGACTTTCCGTGAGATCAGTCTGAGTTATACATATCTATGGTTTACAGGCGATCAGGCACAATTTTTTCAAGCAAGGAATGTTTAAGTGATTTTACTTCATGAAAGTTGCATTGATACATATTTTTTCTTCAATATTTGTATTGTGTAAAAACCATTTTATAAACGCAATAAGGTACTTGATCATAAATATGACTTATTCCACGATTCAGCACAGCCTCTGGTATTGTTTACTTATTATAACTGTTACATTTGTTAACAGTTTAATGCCAATGAAACTGGTATGTAATAACAAACTATAAAATAAGACCCAACTTTGATATCTTAAATATTGACTATAAGGCTATTGAAATTATAAAATGATGCTTCTAACGAAAGAGAAAAGGGCATTATAATGCGACAAAAGAAAAAAAATCCCAACACAGTCGAGTTATATTTCCAGTGTCTCCCCTTGATGAGTTGAACAGCTTGTTTGATCTTTCTCTGTGACTGCAGTGTTAGTAAAACATGAAGCTGGGGGAGGGCACACCGGCTCTCCGCTCCAACACATGCCTGTGGGGCACAAACATCTTAATGTCACACGGAAATTAAAACACATTCCCATTACTCTGGCCCTGAATCTTAATTTGCTCTTCCACAAACTATACAAAGTAGGTGACAAGGTCAGTAAATTTTTATTGAATAAGAGGTGAATGCTGACCTTTGGAGACAGGAGTTAAAATAAGTCTTTAATTCCTATATGTGAACACAGAAAGGGTTTATAGGATTGACTTTTAAGCTGAACACATATAGATGTTCTTGACTCGAAATGTTTTTTAAATTATTTATTGATTATCAAGTAGTTGTTGCTTATGAAAATAAGCTGCTTTAAAAAAATACAATATGTGATTATAATCAAATCAGAAACAACCCTTTCCGCTTCTGAGGCAGAAAGTGTAAATACGCTTTATCAATTGACAACCCTACGGCTAACTTTATGAGTTCTGTCCTTCATCTGTTGTGGTGGTTGATGCTCTGAGTCAAACATTAGCTATGAAAAGCACATCTGTAACAGCATCCCGGTAGCTCATGAGCTTTGAGATATCTCCGAGACACACTTCACAACACAAAACCATTTGGCACCTGTGATGCTATGTCAATACCTACAGACAGAAGACAAATGTTGTTATTGTTTTGTCATTTCAACATTAGCAGGATATTTGGGATCTGCTGCGCCCATCACAGCACCAAACAGAATGTCAGGTATTATGAGAATACTTGGAAAAGAGCACCATATTTCTTACAACTGACAGCCAGACATGATGGATTTTCCTGAACTCCAAATGGATAAAAAGCTATGTTGGAAGCTAACGTATTATGCTATTCGTTTTCTAACCTATTTAAGTGATAGAAACATTGAGGTGCACAAATATTGAGCGTTAAACATGCGCCGTATTGAACAGGCATTATGTTGAAGTATTTCCGTGTGTTGCTCCATTGATTAGCTTAACTGTGCACTACTGCGTGTTGTGTAATTGCATAGCTTAATTATGCAGAAAACACACACACGCTTCGATGAATCAATAAAATGATTCATCAGTTCTTCTGTGCAGTATGTAAGCAATCGCACACCCAAAGGCACCCTTCTAAAATATACCATCACGTTTACAGAAAATGTCCTCCAATCCATATGACAGAATTGCAGTATATGTTTTGGTCGCTCCTCTTTAATACAACCTATAAGAGCATTTACTAAATTAGAAAAAAACTTTTATCTTAAAGAGCAACTATCGTCTGATTCACGATTTTACATTTCCTTTGGTTTGTAGGTGTGTATTAGTACATGTTAACGATATGCAAAAGATACAAACCCCAAGGTAAATGATGACGCGAGTTATCGTTTCCAATGTAAATCTCTTTTCTTGGACTGCAACAAACACACGGATTGTAGGCAACAGTTTACTTCCTGGGATTAGTGATGTAGACAAGACAGATATTATCATAATTCCTTCCGCTTCGGACTTACAGCATGGAAATTAACTCATGTCAGCAGTGCATTGTGTTCGAATCTTTCGAACATGGTAAGGAGCGTCACATTTGCGGCTGACGTCAGAAGTATTCAGGCCAAACACAACGTACAGATTATCTAGCCAATCAGGGACACAGCGCTTTTCAGATCGATGAGTTTTGTACAAAATCATGGCATTTGAGAAAGGCAGGACATCTGGAGCTACAAAATTGTATGGTATGTGGAAAATAATGATGTTGAAAATAATAATGTGTTTTAACCATAAATCACGCGAACACATTGTATTATACCAAATACACAAAATAACGTTGTTTTTAGCAATGAAGTAGGTGCACTTTAATGTAATGTACTGTAGGTCATGATAACCTGGCATTCCTGTAGCTCAGTTTGTACAACATTGTGTTAGCAGGTCAAAGATCATGGTTCGAACCTAAGGAACAAGCATACTGATAAAAAGTATACATTGAATGCAATGTAAGTCACTTATCTAATGTGTCTGTCAAATGCATAAATGTAATAGCAATTATTTGTTAAATACATATTGAAAAAATTGTGGGTAAGGGACCGTGCAAAAAGTTCACACATTATATAAGCAATTCTGAAATTAATTGGGAGTTTCAGACACATACAGCATTTATCCTTTGCGAAAAGAAACCCAGAATGTATTGCAGTGAGTTCAGTGACTAAATTGGTCCAAGACTGAGGGCCGAGTAAAATGACCACCATAGCTATTTTGTTGGGGGGGACCCAATTTTTATGCATTTTGACTTATTAACAATGTTTACGAGTTAGATTTCCTTATGCTAGGTGTAACCCCATTAGAAAATGGTCCTGACAATAAGGAGTTAAAGTGTTTGTTTATATCTCTGTTAGTCTGTAACATACAAGAAAATCCACCAATCATATTTATGTGTAAAACTGAACTCTGCAGATCTGCTTAGCGATAGCTGAGTGAGTTATGAAGGGATCATTGTGATTGGTTAAAAAATGTTACAAGCTCCGCCCCTTGCAGAGCGAGTGGATGTGTGTGAGAACGGAGGGAGATGCAAACTAAGATGTGAACAGCGGAAAGCTAAACTCATGTAAATATGGCTTCAAACAGTTTTATTTGTTAAAATTGGTTTAAGAGTTTCTTTGTATAAGTTCAAGGAACTGCTGGAGTTTTTGTTTTATTTTTATTTTTATCCCGAGACGGAAAGCACGTTCATTGAATCTCGGTGAGTGATCATATAATCACATGTGATGTCATGTGCGGTTAGCATGTGCTGCTAGTCACAGCGTGATTTAGTTGTATAAAACTATTAATCAAATGATTGTTTTGATTGGTGATTTCATCAACATAAGATGTAATGTGTGTATATGATGGTATGATGTGATTTATGAAAGAACAATTTGTTGTTTCATATGCAAGTACATGAGATTGTAAGATACAAATTGCTGTGTTTAAAGATTCATAGTAATGTTGTATTAATCTTCTATATAGACCAAAATCATACCACATTGTGTTTTTATGAGCTGAAGTTGTTCAGTTATGTTAAAGAAGTACAATTTTGAACCATATTAATATTGTCAAATGCATAATATGTGGGAAACATGTATGTATGTATCCATGTATATGTTATTCTGAAATGGTTAACTTTCAAAATGTTGACATTTTGAAGTATAATTTTGATGTGCATTAGTACAAATGTTCACAACAGACTGTGATGAATGTAATAGTGATGTTTGTGCCTGTTTTTGTGCAGGCCAGGTTTTTTGATTGAATTGATTTCTCTTCCGGATGGAGGATGGCGAGCCAACCAGCTTGAATGTTGAAACTTTCAGCAGATCTTTATGTTCAGGCAACTCCTGATCACCAGTGCTGTGGTAGGACAGTATAAAACACAATCCGCAACCTATGGATAATCTTTTCCCTTTTCTGGAACTTTAATTGACACCGATTCAAACTCTTTTCCATTGAACTGGAACCGACTAAATCTGAGCTCAGCAACGTGAATCGAACTGACCAATGGTTGATCATTGATCAAACTATACACTTATACTGATAAGACACACACACACGTTTATTGTAATTGTTTATTTTTATTCTTGTTGAGTTAATACAAGTTACGTTGCAAATGCATTTTACTTGTTGTCTTTAATTCATTTTTTTGTCAAATGAAAACAGTTGATTATAAAATCTTGATTTAAGCATTATCACCAAACCGAACCTAGTGTGTATTTACCTATACAAGGGTTACACAGTAAAACGTGGCGAGCCAGCCAGGAGATAATTGATGGTGCATGAATCTATTTTTCTGTTATTTTTATTGATTTGATTTCATTCTCTGTATATACACTGATACAGTTCATTGTACTAGAGGAAAATGGATGTAGTATCCAAGGAAAATTTAGAAGTGCCCAATTGTGTTCTAGTAAGTGGGTTGTCAAACACTTCTGTTGATGATGACATTTTTGAGTTTTTGAGTAAATATGGGCGCATATCAAGAAAGGTAAAAATAACTGACGCTCAATCCCTGTTCTATGGGCAGACAGTAGTTGAATTTGAGCAGAGTAGTGCAATAACAGCCTTAAAGGCGCTTCCCTTACCTTATAGCAGAACTCTTCGGGAAGACCCTGAAATAGTTTGTCATGTTCAGAGTCTCGCAAGCATAATCAGTGAGATTCATGGTAACACTACAACAAGAGCCTACCTTTCTCAGCTTAAACAATTAGCACAGTTGAGTGGGAAGCAATTTGCAGATATCCTCCAGGATGAACTCAGTAGGATCAGTGATTCTGTTGCAGATCAGCATATGCTCGATGCTGATCCATGCTTGGATACAGATGCGCATTCGTTACCTCATGAACCAGTGGCAGTGTCTAATGATGGGTTTCAGAGGCAGTCACGTAGACCTTCAGATGATACAGGGTTTGTACCTGAGGTTCCTATAAGTACTCACACTGCAAGAGCTAATAGTACACCTGTAGTGCTCTCAACCAGCCAGCTTACTACGCCAGAGGTTCAACGTGTGGTAGTAGAGCATGTTGTTAGAAGTGGTGAACTAGCCTCGCAACTTCATTCACCCTTAAAGTTGAAACCCTTTTCTGGCAGAGTCCCTCACCAAAATTTCGAGGTTGATTATGATACCTGGCGCGCAACAGTCAGTCTCTACTTAAATGATCCTATGATTAGTGATGCACAAGTTGTTCGGAAGATCATTGAGAGTCTTTCACCTCCTGCGTCTAACATAATCAAACCTTTAGGTCCCCTGTCTTCACCTAAAGCCTACCTGGATCTCCTTGATTCCGCTTTTGCTGCAATTGGAGATGGAGACGAGCTTTTTGCCGCTTTTCTAAATCTTAATCAGAATGCAGGTGAAAAACCCTCGGACTACCTCCATCGCCTTCAAACGGCACTGAACTCTGTTGTAAGGAGCAATGGCCTCGCCCCCAGTGAGTCAGATAGGCAGCTGTTGAGACAGTTCTGCAGGGGGTGCTGGAATAACTCCCTGATTTCCAACCTTCAGCTTGAACAGCGCAAACAAAAGCCTCCAACCTTTCCAGAGCTACTACTTATGCTCCGCACAGAAGAGGATCGGCAGGCAGCTAAGAGTAGTCGCATGAGACAGCACCTTGGTGTGACGAAAGCAAAGATGCAACCAAATGTACAAGCTGCCTGTAACATGTGCTTCGTAACCTCTGACTTACCGGGTGATAACGACCATATTCCTTCTGCCGCAGTACAGCCCCTGCAAAAACAAATAGCTAAACTGCAAACTCAAGTTGCTAAGCTTCTGTCCATTCATGAACGGAAAGAGGTCCAGGCGAAAGCCCCTAAGCGTGACAAAACCAAGCCAGTTGATCAAAAGTCAGATGTAAGACCCATGCCAACCTCTCCTGTTCCTGCTTCAAGGCCTAAGCCATGGTATTGTTTTAAGTGTGGTGAGGATAGTCATATTGCTGCCACCTGCAATAATGCACCAAACCCAGTCTTGGTGCAAGAAAAAAAGAAAGTGCTTAGAGACAAGCAGCGTGCTTGGGATGCGCAAAATGTTTCACTGGACAAACAAGATTTAAACTAGCTGAGGCCCCTGTTGAGGGACATGCAGAGGCCATGAAAAGTTCATGTCCCACTTCTAAAAGCCAGTTATGTGCCTTAAAGACACACATTGTCTCAAAACTTGAAAAGCTGCCAAAACAGCTAATTGGAGGAAAATGTACTGCAGTCGTCCAAATAGGTGGGACTGAGTGCAATTGTCTATTAGATACAGGCTCTCAGGTCACAACTATTGCTCAGTCATTTTATAATAACCACCTTTCTGACCAGCCTATACAACCTATTGACAAATTGCTTGCTGTTGAGGGTGCCAATGGTCAGCTAGTACCTTATTCAGGCTACATTGAGGTCTGTATAAAGTTCCCTAAAGATTTCGCCCAGTCTGAACCTGAGATACATACCCTTGCTTTGGTTGTGCCAGATGTTAGTTCAAACAATGACGTTCCCCTGTTGATTGGCACTAATACTTTGGATGTCATATATGAGCAATGTAGTAATCAGTCAACTGAGTGGACTAGTTCCTCTCGTTATGGTTATGAGCAAATTTGGAAAGTACTGAGTAAGAGACAAAAACAGGCTTCAAGTGGAAGGCTAGGCTTAGTAAAACTCAAAGGAAGAACAAATGAAATTCTCCCAGCAGGGCAAAAGATTTTACTTGAAGGGTACCTTGTTCAGTCTGCTTCGGTGGGGAATGAGACATGGGCCTTACTGGAACAACCATCAGAATCCATTCTTCCTGGTGGGGTGTTTGTAGACCACTGTCTCATTACCTTACCAAAGCATAGTCCCTTTAAAGTGCCAGTTTGCTTGAGAAATGAAACTGATCATGATGTTCTTCTTCCGAGTAATTGTGTTTTGGCTGAACTTTGCATTCCACACCAGCTTGTTCAGACTCCTAGCATGAGAAAAGAGGAACTGACTTTAGCTGGATGTTCTAGTCAGCAAGAGAAAACTCTAAATCCTAAATTGCAGTTTGACTTTGGAATGTCACCACTATCCCCTGAATGGAAAGAACGAATAACTCAGAAACTGAACTCTTTCAATGATGTTTTCTCCCATCATGATCTCGATTTCGGCCATGCCACAAAAATAAAGCATCACATCAAGTTAAGAGATGAGACGCCTTTCAAACAAAGAGCACGTCCAATCCACCCAAGAGATTTAGAGGCTGTGAAACAACATCTGCAAACTCTCCTTGGCGCTGGTATCATACGGGAGTCGGAGTCTTCATTTGCGTCACCAATAGTTGTTGTGCGGAAAAAGAATGGAGATGTACGCCTCTGTGTTGATTATAGGAGGTTAAATATGCAAACAATACGGGACGCATATGCACTTCCAAATCTGGAGGAGTCATTCTCTGCACTTGCAGGATCGCAGTGGTTTTCCGTAATGGACTTGAAATCCGGATATTACCAAGTTGAAATGGAGGAGGAAGATAAGCCTAAGACGGCATTCGTTTGCCCATTAGGCTTCTGGGAGTTCAATCGGATGCCACAGGGGGTCACGAATGCTCCAAGCACTTTCCAGCGCTTAATGGAAAGATGCATGGGTGATATACATTTGAAAGAAGTTCTCGTTTTCTTGGACGATTTAATTGTGTACTCTGACAGTTTGGAGGAGCATGAGAATAGGCTTGTCCATGTGTTAGAACGTCTCAGAGACTATGGACTCAAATTGTCCCTTGACAAATGCAAATTTTTCCAGACTGATGTCCGATATCTAGGACACATTGTGTCAAGAGAAGGGGTGAAAACGGATCCTGAGAAGATTCGAGCACTCAAAACCTGGCCGAGACCCCAGAATCTGAAGGAACTGAGGTCATTCCTCGGTTTTTCAGGATATTACCGACGTTTCATCAAAGACTATTCAAAAATAGTCAAACCATTGACAAACCTCACAGCTGGTTACCCCCCTCATCGCAAAGGGTCCAAGGCAGCTGCTGATGGTCGATATCTGAATACCAAAGAGCCCTTTGCTGAGCGGTGGACCCAGGAGTGCCAAAAAGCTTTTGAGACCGTTATTGACAAGTTAACATCCGCTCCTGTTCTTGGGTTCGCAGACTCTAAGCTTCCTTACACTCTACATACGGATGCTAGCACTTATGGGTTGGGTGCAACCTTGTACCAAGAACAAAATGGCCAACCTCGTGTGATTGCTTATGCAAGCAGAGGATTAAACCGGAGTGAATCAAGGTACCCAGCCCATAAACTAGAATTTTTAGCCCTTAAATGGGCTATTGTAGAAAAATTCCATGACTACCTTTATGGAAGTCAATTCACGGTAGTCACTGATAATAACCCGCTGACCTACCTGCTTACCACAGCTAAGTTAGATGCGGCCAGTTATCGTTGGCTCGCTGCCTTGTCCACTTTCACTTTTAACATCAAGTACAGGGCGGGTAAGCACAATATGGATGCTGATGGGTTATCAAGGAGACCTCATGATGTGTTGGAAGATGATTGCATATCGAAAGATGAAAGTAACAAGATCCAACGTTTTACTTCACATCTCTTGGAGTCTGCTAGTCCACTGAAAGACATTGCAAGGGAAACTGTTGAAGCGGCATGTCAAAAGCATCTTGTCACTCAAAACTCTGAGCAGATTCCCTACCTTGGCTATGTAGAATCCTTAGCAATGCAGGCGTCCGCCATTCCCTCTTGCTTTGAAGAGCAGGACATTGAGTGTGGTGTTTTACCCCTGCACAAGTATGATCAGACAAACCTCAAGAGACTGCAGAGAGAAGATCCTGTCATAAAGCAAGTCATAGATCTCATGGAGTCTAATAAAAGAGTGCCTACCGACTTGAAGGTTGACAATTCTGACCTCCAGTTGATGCTGAGGGAGTGGGATCGTCTTCAGCTGAAGGACGAACTATTGTACCGCACACGGCTGTGTGACGGCCAGACTGTTTTCCAGTTAGTATTGCCATACGCAATCCGACCTCAAGTACTCCAGGAACTCCATGATGATATGGGCCATTTAGGGATCGAAAGAACTCTTGACCTAGTAAGATCCAGGTTTTATTGGCCCAAAATGTCTTTGGAAGTAGAACGCAAGGTTAAAACCTGTGGAAGGTGTATCCGAAGGAAGTCTCAGCCCAGTAAAGGTGCTCCTCTTGTCAACATATGCACTACCAGGCCCATGGAACTGGTGTGCATGGATTTCCTATCACTGGAGCCTGACAGTCGGAACACTAAAGATATCCTTGTAATTACTGACCACTTCACAAAATATGCGGTGGCCATCCCCACGAAAGATCAAAAGGCAGTCACAGTTGCCAAGTGTCTGTGGGACCAATTTCTCACTCACTATGGTTTCCCTGAACGACTTCATAGCGACCAGGGTAGAGATTTTGAATCCCATGTCATAAGGGAGCTGTGTACTCTTACAAACACACGGAAGGTGAGAACAAGTCCATATCATCCCAGAGGGAACCCTGTGGAGCGATTTAATCGCACCCTCTTGAGTATGTTAGGTACCTTGCAGGACAAAGAAAAAGCTCACTGGCGTGATTATGTGAAACCATTAACTCATGCATACAATTGCACCAAGAATGACGTCACTGGGTTTTCACCGTATGAGCTTATGTTTGGTCGGCAGCCAAGGTTACCTATCGATGTTGCTTTTGGGTTACCTGTCAGAGATGATACGGCTACTTCTCATTCCCAGTATGTGAAGAACCTGAAGGCTAGATTGGAACACAGTTATGGGATTGCAATTCAAAATGCAAAGAAGGTGGCTGACAAAAACAAAAAACGCTTTGATAAGGTCATCAGAGAGTCCACCTTGGAAATGGGAGACAGAGTTCTAGTAAGGAACTTGCGTTTGCGTAACAAACATAAACTCGCTGATCGGTGGGAATCTACTGTTTACATTGTGACCAAACGTATGGGAGACTTACCAGTGTACTCCGTTAAACCTGAGAATGCTGATGGGCCAGTACGGACGCTGCATCGTGATCACCTTCTTCCCTGTGGATTTCTTCCTGAAACAAAAGAGGCAGAGGAAGTAGTCATTCCAACTAGAAAGCCAAAAACAAGACAAGATCGGATTCAGCTTGACCAACCTGATTCAGAAGATGAAGAAGAATACTGGTTGCATTCTTTCATCTCACCAACTCTAACAAGAGAGCAAGCGATGGAGTCCCTTGAAGTGAAAAAGAACCATAATGTTACAAATCAGTTCACTGAGATGGGAAACAACAAGGGAAACTCACTTCAGACTGTTCCAAAAGTTGGCATAAAAGACCAATCCTTGCCTGATGTAAAAGATATGGAACTGCATGGTGGTGACACAGTTGTCGTAAACCAAACAGAAAATGAGATTGAACATCAAAACTACTCACCTCTTATTTTAACTGATGAGAGAGATCTAGTTGAGACATCTGTAAATGTGAGTAGGACTGAGAAATTGCCTGATGTTTCAGTTGAGCTTGATGAAGTCGTAAAAAGTACCCCACCGCATACTATCGTTAATATGCCAGATTCAGAGGTTAATGCACCCGAAGCTGCTATTGAGATCCCTGAAAATGAATCATCAGATGAATGTCCGGTACGCAGATCTGAAAGAATCCGTAGGGCTCCTGGGTTGTTCCATTACCCAACATTAGGGAAGCCCATAATTTCTTTTGCACAGACTGTATTAGAAGGATTTCATCAAGCACTAATTGGTACTTTAATAGAAAGACATGATAATTTAAGAAATCCTGTGATGTCAAATGGCTATGTAGTCTAATAACATGAAGGGACTCATGTTGATTCAGAGGGGGAGGGTGTAACCCCATTAGAAAATGGTCCTGACAATAAGGAGTTAAAGTGTTTGTTTATATCTCTGTTAGTCTGTAACATACAAGAAAATCCACCAATCATATTTATGTGTAAAACTGAACTCTGCAGATCTGCTTAGCGATAGCTGAATGAGTTATGAAGGGATCATTGTGATTGGTTAAAAAATGTTACAAGCTCCGCCCCTTGCAGAGCGAGTGGATGTGTGTGAGAACGGAGGGAGATGCAAACTAAGATGTGAACAGCGGAAAGCTAAACTCATGTAAATATGGCTTCAAACAGTTTTATTTGTTAAAATTGGTTTAAGAGTTTCTTTGTATAAGTTCAAGGAACTGCTGGAGTTTTTGTTTTATTTTTATTTTTATCCCGAGACGGAAAGCACGTTCATTGAATCTCGGTGAGTGATCATATAATCACATGTGATGTCATGTGCGGTTAGCATGTGCTGCTAGTCACAGCGTGATTTAGTTGTATAAAACTATTAATCAAATGATTGTTTTGATTGGTGATTTCATCAACATAAGATGTAATGTGTGTATATGATGGTATGATGTGATTTATGAAAGAACAATTTGTTGTTTCATATGCAAGTACATGAGATTGTAAGATACAAATTGCTGTGTTTAAAGATTCATAGTAATGTTGTATTAATCTTCTATATAGACCAAAATCATACCACATTGTGTTTTTATGAGCTGAAGTTGTTCAGTTATGTTAAAGAAGTACAATTTTGAACCATATTAATATTGTCAAATGCATAATATGTGGGAAACATGTATGTATGTATCCATGTATATGTTATTCTGAAATGGTTAACTTTCAAAATGTTGACATTTTGAAGTATAATTTTGATGTGCATTAGTACAAATGTTCACAACAGACTGTGATGAATGTAATAGTGATGTTTGTGCCTGTTTTTGTGCAGGCCAGGTTTTTTGATTGAATTGATTTCTCTTCCGGATGGAGGATGGCGAGCCAACCAGCTTGAATGTTGAAACTTTCAGCAGATCTTTATGTTCAGGCAACTCCTGATCACCAGTGCTGTGGTAGGACAGTATAAAACACAATCCGCAACCTATGGATAATCTTTTCCCTTTTCTGGAACTTTAATTGACACTGATTCAAACTCTTTTCCATTGAACTGGAACCGGCTAAATCTGAGCTCAGCAACGTGAATCGAACTGACCAATGGTTGATCATTGATCAAACTATACACTTACACTGATAACACACACACACACACGTTTATTGTAATTGTTTATTTTTATTCTTGTTGAGTTAATACAAGTTACGTTGCAAATGCATTTTACTTGTTGTCTTTAATTCATTTTTTTGTTAAATGAAAACAGTTGATTATAAAATCTTGATTTAAGCATTATCACCAAACCGAACCTAGGGTGTATTTACCTATACAAGGGTTACATAAACATAAGCAAAGTGTCAAAAAAGCAGTTGGATGTGTTCGTACAAGTTTCGGAAAGTTTTTTCCAAGATGCTTTTTTGAGCAATTTTAGTGGAGAAAGTTCTTATATTGGCACTTTAACAGGAATACGCACACACCAATACAGAGCTGACACGAAATCAACATCACCACAACTTGTTTGAAGCTTGTTCAGCCTCCCAAAAAAAACAGCCATATGGAAACAATGGATATAGTTTGTTTATTCAGGGTAGCAGCAGAGTTGTGCATTTGTGTTTGTTCAACACTGGAATTTGATGAAATGGGACGGTCCCAACTGGGTCATGAATCGCAGGTGATAAGTAAAACTGCATCAATGTCTGTTTTGTTGGCAATCGGCACTTAAAGGGATAGTTCGGCCAAAAATCATATTAAACCCATGATTTACTCACCCCCAAGCCCAAACCTTCAAGTCCAAAAAGTGTGCATCCATCCTTCACAAATTAAATCCAAATGGCTCCACGATGATAAACAAAGGCCTTCTGAGGGTGGTCCGCGCCGTTTCGTTGTAGAAATATCCACATTTAAAACTTTACAAATCAAAATAACTCGCATCCGGTAATGCCGCCATCTTTGTCGCGTCTGCATTCAAGATCAGAGCTTTATGCAGCGTACGGAGGTTACTATGCTGCTGCTCTGTGCCCACGCGCTCCCAATTTGTCATACGTCACTAAGAAAAGTGCGTACACTACGCTAATACTCTCTCCTGAATACAGAGGAGTCTAAGATGGCGGCGCTACCAGAAGGTAATTATTTTGGTTTATAAAGTTTTAAATATGGATATTTCTACAACAGCACCGCACGGATTACCCTCAGAAGACCTTTATTTATCATCCTGGAGCCGTTTGGATTTATTTTGTGAAGGTTTATTTTTTGGACTTGAAGGTCGTGGACCCCGTAACTTCACATTTAATTAACTGAAAGATCTAAAACATTTTCTAAAATAACTGAAAATGTGTTTGTCTGAAAAACGATGGACATATGCATCTCGGACAGCTTGGGGGTGAGTAAATCATGGGTTTAATATCATTTTTGGCCGGACTATCCCTTTGGGTGCATATATTGTAAACAACACAAACATGTAGTGAATCAAGTTATCAAGAGATATTTGGATAATGTTTTGTGTGTGTTGCTTGCTTGTGACTCGCTTCACCCGTGGTACGCCTCCAAGAGCTCAGGCTTATTCGGAAAGAATTAGTAAAGCTGATCTGTCTAAATCTGATAAAACTGAAGACTATTTTGATATATGAAGGATGTAATACTCTATAGGTACTCAAGATTAACATGAGATAAGCAGAAACAGCGTGTGTTTTGTGAGCTTCAAACATTTTAAAAACTGAAATGTACTGTAAATTTAATTAAAAATAAAATTACCTTCTTAAATCTGAAAATACTGTATTGGCATAAAACGGATGAGTTAAAAGGACAAGCTGTGAACATCTGAAGTCATAAAAATTTTTTTAAATGCACCTGAGGTGTGCATCAATGGGAAATTATTCAGTGATTTAGAAACAAATCACTCCAATTAGGTTTGCTCCAAAGTGACTGTCCCATTCATCCATCCAGGGAATTCTGCTGTTATCAATTAGAATTGTCGCTTCTAATCTGTGACAGTCTCACAGACACTGGTCATTTCCTATTAGAGTCATTTTACCCAAGATCCTGCTGGCCGATAGACATCTCTGACACTCAATACAGGGGACGTAGAGGAGACAATAATTAAAGAGGTGGCATTTACTCCTAGTCAGGCTCTCTCCGAGATCTGAATCTGCAATTACCTTCCAGAAAATAGCATTGTCAGGACAGGGCTGGCGTTAATAATGGCTCCCATCTCAGGCTGGGATACTGGCCGCAATCGTTTCCACTGAAGCTGCACTTTGATTGTTTATCGCTGCACCCCAGGTTATCGTCTACAGTACTGGAGAGTAAATGCTTTAAAAGAAAAAGCAGAGGGGAAGGTGAAGAGAGGCTGTTTATTTCCAGATACTTGTACACAACGTAGACATTCCTTCTTCGAGGAAATACTGCTGTAGGAGATGGCAAAATGTAAGAACAACTAAAACACAAAAATACAGGACATTTTTTTACCTTTTCTCTCTGTCCGTCTTTCGACTTTTTTCTTACGCACAAACATAGAGAGACTCCAGGCATGCCCAAGTTTCCCGACTCTTGATAAAATACAAAAGGACCATTTGCACAGAAGGCAATTAAAAGCTTTAGTGCTTCCTGCAGGCAGAGCGGTACTTTTGGAGCCCCAGTTGACACATGAGCCAGTACCTTATTGGAAAGGGCTGCCTTGTGCACTGAAATGGCACGGGTAATTTTCGCCAAAATAGGCTCCAGGTAGTAAATATGAGCCAAAAAGAAGGCATCTGCATTAATCAATATGAAATTAGTCCACGTTTAATTTGCGGAGGGCAGCCGTGCACCTGCCCATAAACGCGATAAGCTGGATGTGGAAATCGCACAGGGAATGGCATCCAGGGCAGGGCAAGGTTTCACTTGGTAATGACTTTTACCGGGCACTGGAAGATATCTCATCAATACAATTTAAAATTGCTAAACTGATATATCATGAACTGGTAGAGCATGGTGCAAAGCCAAGATTGGTTTGATTCTTAGGGAATACACAAACTGATTAAAGTGTATACTTGGATGGTCAGAGAAAGACTGGCGACAGGAAAAAATACCACATGTCTCGGATTTGCTAGTGACACACCAGAAGAAAGCACAGGCTTAGATGCGCTGTCAGTGTCATTACACCAAAGTGTGTAGATTTTATTATTAGGAGTGACACCGTATTTAGCTACACGTGGCCAATGTGAAAAGGTTTTATTGACCACATAAGAAGAGGTTATCCTGCAGCGAGAGATAAGATTGTCCCTGAAATGTCCGTACAGTATACCAAAGCCGAGATAGCAAAGATGTTGTGTGGATTAGTTGATTTGCATATCATCTGATCAATACATCTCTTTGTCCCACTAATGTGAGCACTCATATAACAAACATTATTACTATGCCATTATAACTACTACAGATCTAACCCTCAACCACTTTTGAGAGATAATTAAAATGTTTAATAAGTTTAATTTTTGCAACGGCAGCATGCAGCAAACATTAACCTGAATAAATGCTGGGTTGTTTCAGCCCATAGCTGGGTAAAATATGGACAAACTCAACCGTTGGTTTAAATAAACCTAGAAAATGTTGTTGGGTTGTAATAAGCTAGTATCAACGAAACTTGTGCTCCTCTTGAATGCTGTGCTGTAATAAGCAAAAACTTGGTTCTGGATTTGTCTATAGTTGTTGTTTCAAAATGTCCTCTAAACAACTTTGTTTGTCCTGAAATACCACTGGCTGCCTTACCTCGCTATCAGTAAAGGGTGTAGACAGTCACTGACCTCTCTCTGCAGACTGTGTCCTCCAGATTTGCACCCCAGTTATTCTGTTCAGTAGTCGGCTCCTGCTCTTTATCATCCTCCATGATCAGCAATTGCTCACTGACCACTCTCACATTAATGCATCCCGTCTGAAGGGCTGTCCACGGTCCTCCCAAAGCACTCAACATTCAATAGCAAAAAGTTCAATACAGTAGCTGTTGAGAGAAGAGGAATGTTTTATAAGAGACAGTTTCTCTGTGATAAGGCCAATGCTCGACAGATTTACAGAATCACATTCATTTATGTGAATCTGAAATTGAAGGCTAACTCTTGAAAGGTAGTGCTGAACATCGTTTGAAACATGGATGAAATCAACTAAACGGCCACACAATAAATGATTCAGAAGTGACATTCCCTATTAAGAGCATTTTAAAGGAGGCAATCGGACATCCTAACCCTGCTAAAAAGCTGGTTTGATGCTTGTGGAGTAGCATAGCCAAAACTTATAGCAATGGTAGCCGACCACCAGCATGGATCGGAAGTTTGTTGTTTGTTTCATTTAAAGTCAACATCATTTGCATTATAAAGGACACACCTTAACGCCACGTTTTTGCTCGCACCTACAAAGTGGCAATTTAATCATGCTATAATAAATTATCTGTGGGGTATTTTGAGCTTAAACTTCACATATGCACTCTGTGGACACCAAATACTTATTTTACACTTTAAAAATTCTCATAATATGACCCCTTTAACACTTTTGTGAGTCAAAGAAACCAAAAAATTAAACTATCTTGAAAGTGTTCATTTAACTCTGATAGGTGTGGAGCTATATAAACTCTGAAAAGTGTAGAAATCAACTCTGTCAGAGTTCTTTAACAATTGACCTTTTGCTGGGTACCCTTTAAAAAACTACAGCTTTGCACCTAAAGACTTCATTTAAGTACCTCAGACGTATGGTTATCTCAAAGGTACAAAATGTATACATCTGTACCAAATGGTACATATTAGGACATGGTACATATACTGTATATTTTGGAACTGAAACCGTGACAGCTGGTACATATTTTGACCATTTTTTAACAGGCCAATGATGCCGGTCAATAAAAATGTTCTCGATTTTAAAACTATATGAGGAGTTTAAATAAGTGTGTCAGACATGTTTTCTTGTAAATGTGCATTTTTTATCAGGCTCTTATGTTCAGTATTTTCCCTGTAATGGCAATGAAAAGGTTATTAGTCAGTAACTGTTACAGGCAAAAAAACAAAACAAAACAAAAAAAAAACAGCGAACAGCTGCAAAATCACAAAATATGCAACTAGAAACATTGCAAATAATAGAAGTCAGGACGTAAAAATTAAGAAACTGAAGTTTGAATGTGAAACATAGTCATTGATGTGGCGTTTAGTGGATTTAGCCAACAAACAGATATTTATATCTGCTATTTTTAAAATGGCCTGAGGCTAAGATTCATTGGATTCGAAGCCAATGTATTTGATAAACATATAATGCATGCTGAGAGCATTTGGTTCTTATCATTACTTAATTTTTGCATCTAAGCTCTTTATATTTTTAATTTCCCCTCAAAGCTTTTTACAAATTTAAAGGAAGAATTTTAACTCTCACCAGCTGCTAAGCATCCATTCGCAGCTAGTGGCATTGTGGCATTCTGTACACTGTAAGCCGACCCTGTTCGCCTCGCTCTATGGTGGAAATACAGATTTAGACACAAAACAAATACAGGCTCTGAGCTAACCTGTCATAGTACGAGATCAGAGGGAGAGAGAAGCCGGCGGGAGCTTGTCAGTGTGCAGTCAGCCTAGCAGGAAACAGCTACGTGAGTCAGACCAGAAGAAAGGAACGTTATCTCTATGGTTCCTTCTTAAGTAATAAGATGTACACCTGCCATGGCTTTGATTTACCATTTTCTCCTCATAAGCCCCTCACATTCTGCTAAGCACCAACGAGGAGGTGTAATTTTTTAATTTACATAATGGTGGCAAAAATACTACAATCAAATGCGGTAAATGAAATGCCAGGTTATCACTTTGAGGTTATCATCTTATGGGTAGTTTAATTGCTTGATGTGGAAAAGTTTTACATTTTAAATTAAAATTCCTTTGAGTTTAACCTGGATCTCATCATTCAACTTGCAGCTGCTAGACGCAGAAAACACTTTATAGCAAAGTTGGACATCTGTACGTTCATTTTCTTTAAT
Organism: Misgurnus anguillicaudatus; assembly: GCF_027580225.2. Lineage (NCBI taxonomy): Eukaryota > Metazoa > Chordata > Actinopteri > Cypriniformes > Cobitidae > Misgurnus > Misgurnus anguillicaudatus. The sequence continues at coordinate 17,753,048 of NC_073353.2, forward strand.
TTCAACTACATAATTGACATAATGAAAATAATTATATGGTTGATTCTTGCAGTATTTCTGTGATACAAGCAACCAGGAAAAAATATTCTAGTTAAAGCGGCTCTATTAATAATGGAGAGCAATGTGCGCAGTTTCTCTCATCATTCTATGGGAAATGAGCTATGAAAAATGATTGTAATTGTCAGTGGACATCTCATCGTGATGGAGCATCTGCTCTGGTTCTTCATGCTACATAACCAACCCTGTTATAGTCCAAAAGAGCTAAAGGTTCAGTAATGCAGCACATCATAAAACCTTTTAGATGTTTTAGATTAACTTTCTTGAATGCAAGGAATATTTTTTTTCAAAAGTTTTTACTTAAACTCTGCAAAGTTTTAACACTGGTGCTCATTTTGGCAACCTTACATTGTGATTATATGAGCAGTTTCAGTTTTGTGTATCTTCGCACTTGCCCTGTAGCACAGTACACTGCTGACGCAGCTATTCAATATGTATATTTTTGTCCAAATGATTATTTTATGACAAATCTAATGTTTGCTCATCTGCAATACGTTCCTTTCCTGATAGATGTTACAATGATATTTAGCAGATGTTTTTGCAATGTTCACAGAGGCCATATGAATAAAAAATCAAATTTTCTTTGGTTTTTAGAAATTAAAGAGCTTTATGTTTAAAAGCATATTGTCATCAAACATTTGCCCCAGTCCAAAAAGCTTGAAAACAAGCAACACAAACAACAGAATACCAAATATAAAAACACATGACTACTTAGTCACCAACCAACAGAACATGCTCAACTCAACTCGAGATGCAGTATCCATGGGCTATGTCCGAAATCTCTATAATTACATCCTGTCTCCTGAGATAACTTTATCGTCTTGTCCCACAATTCTATGCGTGGACGGGGAATGTGAATGGTCGACCCTGATCGAGTTTGAAAAAATTAAATGGCGGCCAAGAAAGCTGCTGGAGCACAAATTTAGTGTTAATAAGGTTATAGTTTTACTTTCTATGCCATTTGATTGCATTTCTAACAAGAAATTAGTATTGTAGTTGCATTTTGCCACCAAAATTTGAGAGTGTGTCACTGAATGTTACATCCAGTCGCACATGTGCAACCAGTATATTTGACCTTTTTTTGTGATGTGACACTGAATTTGAAACAGCACATTGTACTTTCTGCATCTATCATCAAAGTATATATTAGTAGTACAGTGTATTACTTAGTAGAAATGTGAATATTTGGTTAGTATGTTGATTTACGGTGTGTGCCCCTAAATTTTCTGGTTGCGCCCCTAAAATTTTCAGTTGGGGGCCACTGTGCTCCTAGTGAAAAAAGTTAGTCTGGAGCCCTGGGATTAGTTATCGCAAAGGCGCTCTCTGCTTATATTTCAAACAGAATTCTGTTACGCTGCCTATGAAGGCTCCGAATGGGTTTCCTGAAGCTTCCTTCATGCTACCAAAGTCATTGCCTCATGAGGCAGCTGCCTTAGTTTTTGGTCGCAGCTTTGGTATGTAACTAGCAATGGCACCCATTAAAGGTAGAAAAGGCAGGACTGGTCTAAAAACCTTTTTTGCTAATTTGTTTAAACTGTCTTTAAATACCCATACATAAGTAAAATGTAAGTACTCTAAAAAAGATAGTATAAAAGACGAGGGTCTGTAGACCCCTTACGACCTCTTAAACACAGCTAATTATTTCCATTCGGGACGAAACAAATGATTGGCTTGCGGGACTATCACTCTCTCGCGCGACCATGGCTACCACCCCTGTTGCTACAGGATCTGACCACACATGCGCACACCCGATTGATTTGAGGAGAGTGCACAAGGCACGAAATCTAGGAAGAGCAAAACTACGGCAGAGAAAGAGCATTCAGAACTCACAGTACCTGCATATGCAGTCAGCGAAGGCAAACAAGGCAAAAAAGGAATAAAAAAATCAAACGTAAATATCGCGTGGCTGCCGTAGCGGTATTGTCTCCAGAGTGTAGTTCTCATCAGAGTAAACCACGCTTTCATCATGGAAACTACATGCAAAACATTGTATATTTTATGAATCTTACACGAAATTCACCTTCATCACAGTGTAACTGATGGTAAATAAAAAACGTTTATCAATGCAACCTGTTTTTAGCTTTGCTTTGTAATATATATAAAATATAATAAGATATATTTTAAATATAAATATATTTTAAACTTTACCAGTATGTTAGCTTGATAGTGAGTACTAAAAGCCATCCTATTTGTTTATATTCATAGTGATAAAGTTAGGTGTATTATTACATGTGATTCTGACATGGTGTTACTACATGCACTGCGCTCCTTCCTCTACGCTCGTCTCAGGTAAATGCTTCTTCCAGCTAAGCGGTCGGCATCATTTGTGTGTTTTGGGGGCGTGGCTTTGGAAGAAGCCCATGAGAGGGTTGGAGTAAATGGAAATAATTAGCTGTGTTTGAAACAGTCGTGAAAGGTCTACAGACAATCAATTTTTAAACTCTCTTTTTCAGAGTACTTACATTCTACCTATGTATTGGTATATAAAAACAGTTTAAACAAATTTTCAAAAAAAGGTTTTTAGACTTAAACCTGCCTACTCTGCCTTTAATGAAACTTGAGCCAAATCAATTCAGCCTGAACTTAACAGTTCATTTGAGACAATTCTGTGCAAATTGTTTTATGAACCTGTCACATTGTAAAGCAGGCATTGGAGAAAAGTATCTGTAAGTGAAGAATGAAGCGATGCAAACAATTTTGGACTGTAAACCCATTTTGAAATAGTTATGTCAATGTGATAAAGATACAAGAAACCATAACTTAATGCAAAATAAAAGTGTTGATTTGTGTAACTAAGGTATTTAAGATGTTTGTACAGTATGCATAAAGTATGCAAAATTTGGGAAATATTTACCATGTTTAAATACTGTGTTCTTGTTCCACACCTTGTGTATTCTCCAGATAATGTGTCAAATAAATTCATATGCAATGTTTGTTTAGCGACTCTAATCCTTAATTTTGTAAAAATCTGTATGTGTTTTTTTTTGCTGAGAGGCCTTGGTTGAACTGAGAAGTCTAATACTGTGGATTATGAAGAGAAGCAAGACTCAGAAGATCTGGACCAGTCTGCCATGCTTCTGCACAGCCAACACAGTTGTTAAAGAGATTAAAGGGCCTGCATGCACGGACTCTAGGAATGATAGATTTAACAGGATCAAGCTCATTATACATGCAGATAGCTGTTAGTGTGTGCGTGCGTGTGTGTGTGTGTGTGTGTGCGTGTGCGTGTGCGTGTGCGTGTGCGTGTGTGTGTGTGTGTGTGTGTGTGTGTGTGTGTGTGTGTGTGTGTGTGTGTGTGTGTGTGCGCGTGCGTGCGTGCGTGCATGTGTGTTTGTGTGTGTGTGTGTGTGTGTGTGTGTGTGTGTGTGTGTGTGTGTGTGTGTGTGTGTGTGTGTGTGTGTGTGTGTGTGTAGCTCTGCCAGCTCGGGTGTGAAATGTTCCGTGTGGCTCTCACTGATCCAGCTGTGCACATCACTGCCTGTCCACACTAAAAAGAGAAACATATTGCTGCTTTATTTGCATATAATGATGGATGCATGCATGGAGACTACAAATCTAAATTATTCTGAATAAGTTGTGATGTATATTGGATAAATACTACATATGTTTAGTTTAGTCATTTTTCATCTCATCAGTGGTCAGAAGCCTGTTTATTTCTAACCAAGACTGAACTGTTTTTGTATTTCACCTTTAGTCTAGTTAGTCTAACACTGTTTTGAAAGTCTTCTAAAATGCATTTAAATGAATTTAGACTTCAGACAAGTCCTAAGATAAATCACATGTTTGAGCTCAACTGAAAATAACTTGCATATACAGATCTTAAAATATGCCAGTGTCATTGTTTTGTCCCAAGATACACACCAGTAGCATAATTTTTGAAGGCATGTTTATAAAAAAATGATAACTAAGGCGTAGACTTGGCTTTAGCTAAGCATTGTCTGGGAAACTGGGCCTATGTGTTATAAGAAGAAAAACTAAGTTTATCAAATTTGTTTAAAGAATATTTTACCCAAAACTGACAATTCTGTCATTATTTATTCACCCGTGTTGTTCTAAATCTAAACGTTTTAAAAGTGTTGGTATAATAATTTGAACAATTAATTAAATTTAAGTCTTTTGTTTACACAAACAAGTTTTTCGGACAGGGCTTATCCTAGTCCCAGACTAAAATGCATGTTTGAACTCAACATATATCAGTGCTATTGTATGTTTGTTAAACTACTAGGGGCGGTTTCCCGAACAGGGATTACCTTAATCCAGGACTAGGCCTTAGATTAATTAGGAAATATAACTAGTTTTAACAAACATGCCTTACTAAAAACACCTGTGTGCATTTTGAGGCAAAACAAAGGGAACTGATGAATTTTAAGATATGTCAGTGCAAGTTGTTTTCAGTTTGGACAGCTCCTAAAAATGTTTTAGTTTAGGACTAGTCTAATTCCTGTCCGGGAAACCGCCCCCTAATGTCCTAATATAACTAAGCCTTAGTTCTGGATTAATCTAAACCCTGTCAGGTAAACTGCCGTAAATGCCTTCAAAATACTTAACATATGGCGCAGCACATGAGTTGAAAAGCGTCACGTAAAAATTCTTTAAAAATTAAACATAAAGACTGAAAAAATAGCTTAATGACAGAGTAAGCATTTGTTGGATGAAATATCTCAGCAGATACATTGTATGATCATCTTTGAAACATCAAGATTGGAACGTTAGTTGATAAGATTTTAAGCTGGTATTATACAAAAAACTCGTAGATGTTTCCTAAAACTACATATATTTTTTGTCATTTTGTTCAAGCTTTTCTCAGTGACTCACAGAAAGATTGAAAATATAAATAACAAGACAGAGAGAAGGAAAGGTATACTCAGAATTCATCAATGTTCACTCAGTGAGTTTAATAAAACTGAAGGAAAGTCTATTTGGCTGTCATCATGTCACATCTATGGTTTGATTAGGTCAGTCTTGGGTCAGCCGGTCACTGAGCTTTTATTTTCCCTGGTCATTATTACATATGTCTGGCCATTCAACCTCTCAGAAGCTTTTTGCTTTATATCAAAAATAATAATAGATTCATCTCAAAAGCATTGGTGTATAGTCTGGATGTGGCAAAGATGTGTACTTTTATTTTGGGTTGTAACGCACAGCCTTCTGTACTGTAAATGTTTCTGAAAGTGTAATTTGTCTGCCATATTACTGAACTTTATATTACACTGTATATTATATGAGATTGCTACAGTTCAAGTTTAAAGCTGCATCCAAGAATGACACAAAATTAGACATTTCAAAGCCTATCAAACTGTATGATGATAATTTAACTGTATTCACATTCATCGTGACCTTGGCCCCTGTCATCAGTCTCAGGATGTTCATTTCATACTGCTAAGTGTTTAAAGAGAATAGCTGATTGGTGCAATTAAGATGCTATTCTTCTTTTCTATTGCTTTGATTTTCACTTCTTTTCAATTAGCAACTTTACAGTAATGTGGATATTGGGTAGTTATTATTCTGAAGTGTTGATGAATATAAAATGTTAAACTCTGTTGCATCACTTGAGAATCTTTTAAATTTGTTGTGTTGAAACATGCAGCATTTGGTAATCTTATATTTTACACTGACATGTTAACAAGCAATGTAAATAATTTTGTACTATTCACTGTTAACCAAAAATGGACCTCATGTTCAGAGCATGCAACCTGGGAAAATCATATGAACCGTGAGACCCCATGTAAATTTGGTACTCTATTTTAACAGTGTGATAGGCTACTTCTCTTCTTAAGGGAACGGGAATTAGTTATCACAAAGCCTCAGGGTATAATCACAGCATATTGTTTCAGAGTAACTTAACCAATGTCCTCTTTTGTTTGACAGAAAAATGACATCAGAGGACATCATGAGGGAAGAGGCATCTGCACAGAAGTATTGGCAATCAAAGGAGAAATATGCCACATAATCAGTGTTTGTTTGTACTTGTTTTGTATTTTAAACATGTGAGAATTGTACTAAAGGTCAGGAAGGTGAACAACAGGTAGACTCAAACCGAAGGAACAGCCAGGCGTAATACAATAAACTGCAGTGTTTTTATTCAATTAAAACTAAACTTATTTCTATAGGACTTTTCATAATTTTGCATTGTAGCAAAGCAGCTTTGCAGTAAATACATAGCATACAGGCAGAATAGACATAAATAAAAAAGTCTAATCAAGTGTATAGACAGTTTCAGGAGCAACAACAAACAAACAAACAAACAGCTTTTGTGAACTAAATGCAACTTCCGGTAGACTTCCACATAGAATCAATAACAATAGAGTCATTTTACAGTAGTTTATTTTTAAAAACAAGGGAAATAAATGACAAGTAAATTAACTTATATTAATTTATTATATCTAACGCATATCAACTATTATACTGAGCTAACTCTGTGTAAAAATGAATGTATACAACAATGTTAGCTACAGGTCCTTGAATTCTTGCTGCCAAACCTGTCCGCACAGTTGTGATTCATGCTTGTCCATGCTAAAATATTTTATTTTCGACAAGATATTTGTTTTAACCAAGACCGGAAGTTCACTTCGGTTCATTCGCATAAACATGACAATGCGCGTGCGTTTGATGAAACTCTCTATAAAATACTTTGCAAAATCCCTATAATTTACCAACTACAATACCAACTGTGAAACAAAAGTCTGTAGATCTGCAATCAAACCGTAAATTAAAGTCTATCAAACAAGCACGTGTATCACATTTTTCATAAGATAAATGCATTATCAATATTAACTGTAAAAAATAGTTATATTTAGTTATAGTTACTTACAATGCTTGCAGTTACCAAGGAGGATTAGGGCCAAGCTAAAATAAAAAATTAAACCATCTCGAGATTAAAGTCATTATAATGTGAAATTTAACTAGTAGTTTTTTTGAGAAAAAAGTCCAAATTAATTCAATATTGAGAATAAAGTCGTAATATAGCAAGAATAAAGTCGTAATATAATGAGAATAAAGTCATAATATAACGAGAATAAAGTTGTAATATAACGAGAATAAAGTCGTAATATTTCGAGAATAAAGTTGTAATATTTCGAAAATAAAGTCGTAATATTCTGAGAATAAAGTCGGAAAATTTTAAGAATAAAGTCGGAAAATTTCGAGAATAAAGACGTGATATTTTGAGAATAAAGTCGTAATATTTCTAGAATAAAGACGTGATATTTTGAGAATAAAGTCGTAATATTTCGAGAATAAAGTCGTAATATACAAGAATAAAGTCGTAATATACGAGAATAAAGTCGTAATATCACGAGAATAAAGTCGTAATATACAAGAATAAAGTCGTAATATAACGAGAATAAAGTCGTAATATAACGAGAATAAAGTCGTAATATAACGAGAATAAAGTTGTAATATCAGAAGAATAACGTCGTAATATAACTAGAATAAAGTCGTAATATAACGAGAATAAAGTCGTCATAACACAAGAATAAACTTGTAATATAACAAGAAAAAAGTTGTAATATAATGAAAAAAGTCGCAATATAACGAGAAAAAAGTTGTAATATAACGAGAAAAAAGTCGTAATATAACAAGAAAATATAACGAAAAAAAGCCGTAATATAACGAGAATAAAGTCGCAATATAATGAGAAAAAATGGTAATATAACAAGAATAAAGTCGTAATATAACGAGAATAAATATTATATTTTTACATTAAAGTGTCTGGAGTGATATGAACAAGCAGATCTACAAAGTAAATACCAAATTACATACCTGTCTGATTAATAAAACAATTTAAGGGAGATGCACTCAGATGCACAATATTTTCAGTTTAGGCATATTCTCAACATTAATATAAATACACTAAATTCACTATAAACTAATGATATGTTAATAAGTTAATAAAGCAGAAAAGGCCAGAATGTGCTCGTTTTCATTAAAGGAAACGTGCCCTTTAGTGTTTTGCGTTCTTATTTTGGGATCTTCTGCTTGCCTGTACATATAATGTTTTTATTAATAAAATGTTTACTGAATGAATGTATTGCTCTCTACACAGTCCTAAAAACAAGAAATTCGCTAGAAATTCGCTGGGCCGACGGGCGCCCCTGTCGGCGTAACGGTTAATTACACACCGAAGACTCGAGCACGGCGTTCACTGTCACACACAGTGTTCTGCGGTCTCGCTTCCTTCAGTGGCAGGATAAGCAGCAGACTACAAGCTACCGAGATAGGCTGCTTTGAAAAAGATACAAATATACTTCAGTCTTAAATAGAACCGATTAAACATAGCAGACCCTCCAAGAAGCGTCCAACATTTGAATCTAACAGTATTGACAGAATGGCGAGGAAAGGTTGGTGGTTTAACTGATCTACTTTTGTCAGTGTTGTGGATATAGTTTAGCTTGCTAACCACATAGCCAACTAGCCGACAAGAATCTGACTAGCTGAAACAAAAGACATAATAGCATTGTCCCGACTAGATTGTTTATATAATAATCTGGAGTTTCGGTTAATGATATCCATCGTATATAAAATAAAACAATATAAGTGGCCATGTCGTTTTTTTCAATACAGATTTTTGGTGTTTGCCTTAAAGCTAATCAGTTTCTTTTGACCAAGCCTAGAAAACAGAGTTTAATACAAAAAACGCACACATAGTCTATTGATTTTTGATATTCAGGCTTATTTAATAAACATTTTTATTTCAGTGGGCTTGGTTTAATCGGTTGTCAACTAAATGTAAGAGCAGTCAATCCGGATTTGAACTCCCTGAACTCTGTAAATATGCTAATGTTTGTAAACAGTCAGAGTTGAGTTCATGTTATTAAGAAATCATAATTGATGTTAAGTATGTTTGTAAATATTGGTAATATACAATTAGGTTTATAGATCTCTGGGTAATGTGTTTTGTGTTGACATTTATAAAATAAGCCATTATAAAGTTTAACCATTATAAAACTTATTAAAATAGGACTTCGGTTTATCATGATGTTTTCATGATCATATTTAAAATCTGCTACTTTTATGAGACGATTAAAATAACAGTTTTCATTGTATTTGTATTTTTGTATTCACAGGTTGGGATGAGAATTCATTGGAGTACGCTGTAATATCACAGTGACCCACAACATTGTCTTCAGTATTTACCTCCTACATCACAATGACATCGAGAAATGAAATATAAGATTTTTATTGAAGATTAGGTGAGATGGTTAGCTATCCTGATCAAATTCAGACCGAAAAGTTATTTTTTATCACATTAAATCTAAGTAGTAAGTTAAGTGTGAAATTTAGTCAGCTGGCTTTGGCTGAGATACCGTTGGTTTTTTAAAATACAACTAATTTGCCCTTGACTATACTTTGTCAACAAGGGCAAGTACAGGCCTGCCCAACAGGCCTGTGCCAACAAGCCATTAAATGTCTTCACAGGACCAAGTGATTATGGTGTTTTTGGCATCGAACACAGCTGCATTTATTCTTTATCATTTGCATTTTCAGAGACTTTCTCAAAACGTACTTTTCAAAAGCTCTACATGTATAGTGATAATAGACTTGGCTTATTTTCGTTCGTTTCCATTTTCCACTTTGACGCCTATAAATGTTTTGATAGATTCTGTGCCCTGAGTCAGGGTTAGCCATAACTCTCATTTGACCACAAAATGGTTTGCTGATGGCAAAGTCAAGGATTTAATATTTTCAAGTCAGGAAGAGGGAAAGAAATTGCTGCCGTCTATTATTTTTTTAATGATGCCTTCGCTCTGTGTTTCCATAAAGGTTTAGTGGTGAAAGCTTTGGGACTGTCAGCGCTTCTTGTAGTGGGGAGTAAGCTGGCCATGTCAGGGGTCCCAACCCCTCCTCCTCCAGGGGAGATGACCAGCGGCCCTGTGGCAGAAAGCTGGTGCTATACACAGGTAAGACTTTGTCTTTGTCTTGAAGCTAACATATACAGACTAACCTAGACGCCTTGCATAAACAATAGTTTAATGCTTTTATATTTAATAAATATGTGATATGACTCTTAATGTGAGGGTTTCAGTAAATGCATGTTTTGATCTCTTGTTATAGTGCTGTGCACAGTTTGATCTAATAAAGGGTAATCAGTTCATTAAATTAGGTAGGATCACAGTTATTGCGCAAGTGATAATGACATTCGAGCTTTGCTCATCATAATGTGGTCATGCTGGTTTATCCAACAAGGTAAAATGATACCTTGACAAATTTTTTCAACTAAAAACAGAAAATTTATTCTTTTGGTGGATTTGTTTATACAACAGCAGCATGCTGGAGGCCTGAAAACGCAACCTTTGCAAATGGGTTTCTAAGTGCAAGTTTTTTTTTTATGATAATGTTATTATCTTTGTGAAAAATCACAAATTTAGTGAAAACTGTAGCATAGGGCTGGGCTGTATGTGGAGTTTGGGATATATATTGGTCTTTTTTCTTAGAGAGAGATGGGATGAAACAATAGCATCTATATCGGTATGGTCGGACATGACCCTGCTTATTTGCAACAGAAGCTTTTCAATAGAGGTGCACAGAAATTTCTATATATTGGTTTCGGGCCGAATGATGCGGTCTTTGGCGAAGATCGCACTGCTGCAGGCTCCACACACTTTACCAAGCTAGAAGTCCTTGTGAAAGAAAAATCAGATGACATATGGGAGGAGTTCACACCACTTATCTTCTTATTTCCAGCGTGACGCTCGAGTCTGTCCCAAAATACGACTCCATTGTGCCCTCGTGGACTCGCGTCAAGGGTGCCTAAAGGGCTCGTTATAGTTGTGCGCAGGTCGTACGGCGTAGCCACATCAGTGTAGGTTCCGTGTTGGTTTTCATTTATACTTTTGCGTCGTCGTCCGTGTTGACGTGCAAACACATGTGCAGACCGCTGGTAGGCAGTATCCTCGCGTGTAACCACAATAGCAGCGCGACCGTCAGAGAAGAAAAAGCTTGGCAAGTTAAACCACAAACGAAGAAGAAACAGCAACTTGTTGTGTATGATTTGAGAAGACCAGCAATGATGGAAGTAAATAAACAGCGACTTTTGTTGCAGTTTGAGTTAAATCACTCCTCAACTTGGCTCATCTTTGTTTTCACCGTCGCAAACGCAAATACCTATGACGCAGTTATTTTACCTGACGGGAGGGGGTCTAGTGGACCAATCACAGCGCTTGCGGTCCACAGCACTGTTAAAAACTTGCCGAGGTGCACATCAAGCTACACAGAGCTACGCAGAGGCTACGGATAACCTACGGCGTAGAGCTTACGTACGACTATAAATTGGGCTTAAGGTCTGCACTACATGATGTCATCAAAGTGTGGACTCTGAGGAGTGTGCCATTTGGGACAGGGCCTTACATGAGGTTTTAACTTGCATGTAGACATTTATTCCACTTTGTAGAAAATGCAGATATATTTATTGTAAGTGGACATTCATCCCCAAATTACCGCAATCTTAATTTTGGTCAATTTCGCCCACCCCTCCGGTAGCATCATGTGTGTTATTTTTGTATTTATGTTAGTTTAGACAGTGTTCATAATTCAGCATTTTAGTCATTTTGCAGATATGTGTGAACGACAGTTGAGATAATTTTTCAAAAACGTAAGGGTTGTGCCACTCGACGATAGTCAGACATATGGCCAATAGCGAGTCTTTATGATGATAGTTGGCATGTTTGCCCATTGTAGTTTAAATTAGTATTATGCTATTATTATTATTATCATCATCATAGTTTTACGTTTTTAACAATAAGCAAAAAATGAACAAATAAATAAATGAGTAAACCACTGCCCCATCCCCTGATACTATCGTGTATCGGCGATCTCATAAGCTGACGATAGGACGATCTCACTATGGTGTATATTCCGCAACACTACCGTTAACCCTAGGCTAATGTCAGCCAAAATAAAATAGCATGATGCAGTTCAAGAGAAATATATTTTTTAATATGATAGCAAAAAGACTTTTGTGTTGTCATAGTAGCTATTGTGTTGTTTTTTTTCTGATGGTGATCTCTCACGTGTTAGGTCAAGGTAGTGAAATTTTCCTACATGTGGACCATAAACAACTTCAGCTTTTGTCGAGAAGAGATGGGTGAAGTATTAAAGAGCTCTACCTTCTCCTCAGGGCCTAATGATAAAATGAAATGGTAAGGGTTTATTTTGAATGCTATTAATGTGCAAACTATAATGCTGTTTAATTGTTTACCATTTTACAACATCTCTATCTCTGCTATTTTTTCTGTTCTCAGGTGTCTGCGAGTCAATCCGAAGGGACTCGATGATGAAAGTAAAGATTATCTATCGCTATATTTGCTACTAGTTAGTTGTCCAAAAAGTGAAGTCAGAGCCAAGTTTAAATTTTCTTTACTGAACGCTAAAAGAGAGGAGACAAAAGCTATGGGTAAGATACTTATGTAAAACTAATATAGAAAAACAAACATTTAAACTTCATGCATTATATCATCATGCGGTGGTTTCCCGGACAGGTTTTGGATTAATCTAGTACTAGGCCTTAGTTATATTAGGACATTTAAATATTTACAAACAAACCTTAAGAGAAACAATGCTGGTGTGCATCTTAAGACAAAACAGTGGGTCTCATTCACTCATAATTGCGTATTTTTTCCGCAATTATTATTTTTATTTTATTTATACACACTTGAACTTCTCACGAAAACTTGTATTTTAGTCTGGGACTAAGATAAACCCTGTTCAGAAAACCACCCCCATATGTTTTAATGGAATTTAATTAAAATGTGTCCAGATTAGTAATGTCCAGTGTTTTAAATGTAAAGTTCTTTAGTATTTTTAGTGTTTATATATTTTGTATTCCCAATGCAGAAAGCCAAAGAGCCTATCGGTTTGTCCAAGGCAAAGACTGGGGCTTCAAAAAATTTATTAGAAGAGATTTTCTGCTTGATGAAGCAAACGGGCTGCTACCAGATGACAAACTTACATTATTCTGTGAGGCAAGTATGCATTTACTACATAATATGTTCAGTCTCTTTGATTCAAATCCTTGGCTCATGAGCGTATCTATTCAGCTCACATCCATCAGATGAAACTTTTAAAATGCTTAATTTACCTAAAAGCATTTCAGACTTAAGTGATAGATTGCAACTGTGATATTTACCGCAAGTTCTTGATCCATAACAACGTCCGCCTTTCACTTTTAAGCTGACAAGATTTATCATAATATATAATGTGAATCTGGAAAATCTGTGACTTCAGAATTGTCTCCTGATGTAGATCACATATTGAATTTTTCTGCACGTAGTGTGCACTGTGCGTTGTGTATTGAATATGCTAGTTGCAGTTTGACGGATTGCCTTTCTCTTCGAGAAGGAGCAGAATAGAGACGTCACCTAGAGCGGCAAATGAAATGGGTTGTCAAATGAATTTACTGTAACACAATTATGAGTCTTGCTTGAAAAATAACCAACATGCCTGGTGAGATCCACTCCGAGGTCTAATATTTGCAGGAGAATTGCCAATATCGCAAGGCAAAGTAGAAACTAAATGCAAATTGAGAATAATATGTTTCCCCTCATTAATTGGACAGTTGTTTTAGATGAGGGTTGCCAGAAAAACTATTAAAACGACTGCGGGAGACAATCGTCTGTTGTGTTTTTGGTTGCTGCAGTTATTAATTTTTTTCGTGCTTTACATCAGTTTACTCTCTTGAAAGTGTTATAAGAGCCTAGATTGCTAGATATTTGTAAATGGAGACGTATAAATAGAAACACTTAAGTCATTTGGTAACGCAACAATCTTTGTGTAATTAAACGAATTGTTCAGCCAATCAGCAATCTGTGTGGTTTCACCTATAATGCTTGTTTATTAGGTGAGCGTTGTCCAGGATTCAGTCAATATATCTGGACAGTCCAACGTGAACATGCTTAAGGTTCCAGAATGCCAGCTGTCCGATGACCTGGGAAACTTGTGGGAATGCTCGCGGTTCACGGACTTCTCCCTTTACGTTGGTGGCCAGGAGTTCAAAGCCCACAAATCCATCCTGGCAGGTGAGTCTAATCCAGTCCCCCAGCTCTGCTGACGCCACCAGCTCCGCGTCCTATCCTTATCCTGGTGGTGCTAGCTCAGCACCCACCCTTCTGGGGGAGCGGTGGGCTTTGTGTGTTTGGGGGGAGACGGTTCGTGTGACCTTGATAGTCATTTTTTACTTTTCCGAGGTTGTAATTCTTCAGTATGACAGATCTAGATTCATCACTGTAAATGTACTGTCTGATGCACCTCTAATGTCCATAGAGGACGACTGGGGTTGTGAGTGTGACTTCTTGCTTTGTTTTCTGTTTCTCTTTATACTGGCTGTGTGGCTCATGGATCGGGAATAATGTAATGAAAACTGGACGTTTGTGTCGTTTCTCTTTATATCTAGAGATGCTCATATAAATTGACTGACAGATTTATTACTTTCTTGGCAGCGAGATCACCGGTCTTTAATGCCATGTTTGAACATGAAATGGAAGAGAGTAAAAAGGTACGCATACAATGCTCTTATATTGCAATATTGTTTCATGTCCTCTGCTGTTATTTATATACGAGTTCATAAGCTTCTTGGTTGTCTCGCAGAACCGAGTGGACATCAGCGATGTTGAACCGGAGGTTTTTAAAGAAATGATGTGCTTCATATACACCGGAAAAGCACCCAATTTAGAAAAAATGGCTGATAGTTTATTGGCCGCAGCTGATAAAGTGAGTTCGCAAGTTTAATGGGAATTTATGTTAATTTGTCTTGTGAACATGACAGATGTTTGCCATCATCGAATGTAAACTGCATTTGAGACCCATAAGCCGTATAAGTGTGATTATTTATATGTATACTCGGTTGCAACTTAAAAAGTGTGAACAAAATACAGCTCAAAATATCATCAAACACCTGTTCCAGTGTTATTCACTGAAGTGCCTTGCGTGCGTATGTGTGTTTTTCTCGCAGTACGCTCTGGAGCGTTTAAAGGTCATGTGTGAGGAAGCCCTTTGCAACAGTCTATCGGTGGAGAACGTGGCAGATACCCTCATCCTGGCCGACTTGCACAGCGCAGAGCAGCTGAAAGCACAGGCCATAGATTTTATCAACAGGCAAGCGCCGCCAAAGAAACTCTGCTTGATAAATTCCTGCTGCCATGGCTGTTTACCAGGCTGAGAATGAAAGTGTTTTTCTTCTATCTTATCCATAGGTGCAGTGTCCTCCGACAGCTGGGCTGTAAAGATGGGAAAAACTGGAATAGCAAGTATGTAATTAGCTGATATATTTGACACAAGATTAATACCGAGCTCTTATCAGCTCTCTTAGATGCATTAGAATTCATTGTTTTAGGCTTTGAGCTGCTTGGCTGGTACCCACAGCCTCTGTATCACCCGATTGTAGTTATTAATAGACTAAGACTGTCTGGGACGTCAAGAAAGGAACATTTTTGCATTATAAACATATAAACAAAGTCTCTATTGGTGTAGTTATTAGTTTGTATAACTAAAAAGACTCATATGGCTTGATCAATTTGCCGCATTAATTACATTTTACCTTTTAATCTTATCTTTTTTAAGCTAGATTAATCCACATAGCTGTTAGTGATTTTTAATGCGTCTTGTGTTAATACAAAAATATCTGCATCCTTTCCTGACAGCCATGCTACGGATATAATGGAGACCGCAGGGTGGAAGTCAATGATCCAGTCTCATCCACACTTAGTGGCGGAGGCTTTCCGCGCTCTCGCGTCAGCACAGTGCCCTCCCTTTGGCCTGCCTAGGAAGCGCCTGAAACAGTCCTGACAACATTACCGCTGCTCTTCAGGGCCTGCCCTAGGACAAACGCCAGAAAACCGCAGAGTTCCGACTCTATCCCAAAAAGACTGTCGACACCAAGCGATGGGTTTGGTGCCTGAGCTTTATTTCGCAAACCTTTCCTTCACTTCAATCAGCCTTAATCTATCATGACTCTTGTGTGGAGCGCTGAATGAATTCTCTCAGTTGTACGCTGTGCCTGCCTTGTCCCACGAGACCAGGCCTCTTCCCTGTTGCACTAGTTCTCGCTGTTTTGATATGGAATTCTCTCTAGGAACGCATCTGGAGTTTGATCAGTGGGAAATAATATATATATTCCTAATGTTTAGTATAACTAGACATGAAATAATGTTAAAATGATGAGTGCAAGGTCTTTACACTTTTTGAAAAGATAGATATGCCCCATATTGATGGCACAATTTCTATGTGAAGAATCATGTGGGGAGGAAAAAATGCTTGTACTGTTCTATATCGTGGGATAATATGCATTTCAGATATTTGTATTGATGTGTGTAACAAATGAAATTATTATTGTTTGTGTCTCGCCCATTGACATATGACATATGTGTCATATAGTCAGTTTTATGACCGACTACATTTTTAGACTCAAATAAGTGTTGCTTCCCTGAAATATGGTCTGCAATAAACAGACTATTTTTAAGTTGTTGTGTTAGTAAGGTGAAGTTTTGGCCCACTATTGCATTTGTGTAAACTGATTAAACTTTTTAGTTAAGACAATCCCATCTTCAACCACACTCTCCTACGTAATCCTCTGGAAATCCTCGGGAAATATTTGGATGCTGAGCATCAAGAGTGTGGCATTATTACTATGTATGAATGGATTGTTGGATGTGCGGTTGGGAAGAACAAACGGATCAGCCGTGATCTATTGCAGATTTTTGGTTTTGTCATGAGCTGTGGTGTTACATTCAAACTGACGAAATAATTTATAGGAGTCTGAACATTGTGTCATGCTATACTCACTTGTTCTGTTAAAGGACATGTTTTGGGAAGATTCTGGAATTTTTAACAAATATTGGCTGCAAGAATTCCTGCATTAACTCATTAAAAGTTTTTCAGCGTTCAGGTGTGTAATGGAAATCTTTGTCACAACTAAACGTTATAAAGAAATGATTTTCTAAGGCCAATGTTGTGGTTCATCATATTAAAAGAGCACATCTTGTATTTATTTATTTAGTAATACAGTGTAGTACTAGAAGAAATTGAAAAATATTTTTCAATTTTTTATTGAAATGCCATCTACAAATTTATGATTTCGGTGGCTTATTAAACGGCGCTTTGGAATGCTTAGTTCTGATTGGCCGGTCGCGAAATTTGCAGGTTTGTAATGCTGCATTCGACAACTTGGATTTAGGACAATTCCCACATTTACCCAGAAATAATGTCTGGAAAGGTGCTCTTTTGCTATTGCTTAACGCTTAAAAAGTTCCAATGTTACTAAATTATTAGTGAGGTTAATGTTATACTTTTAATTTTACTTCATTCAGACGTCATCTACGATTTTGATGTCAGAAATATCCTAATCCGAGTTGTTTGGAATTGTTTATTTTTTACGGTCTATGTTTGGAACGCAGCATAATATCACAACGTAACCCGGATGTTGCAAATCATTTTGACAGGTAGGCCTATATTTTAATATTACAGAAAAAATTTGGCTTTTAGTAACACATGAGACATATTTACAAATGATTAAACCAAATGTGTGAACGTTAAAACCGAAAGTAAACGGGTTTACTCGCGGAAAGTTGACTAAAAATTGGCTAATAAAATATTTAAAATCAATATTTAATGTTCCTTACTTTACGTTTAAGTTAAATAGCAAATAAGCAAGATAACGTGGAGGCTGTCGGTTATTATCGCGATAACCCTTTCAGTGCGAGACCCGTTAAATGTGTCCTGATTGGTTACGTTAAGTTACAGGTTACACTGTCGGGGCATATTTCTTCGATAACAACCTGCTGTCTCCATAATTCCCTACATAACAAACTTACAGAACGTGAAAGAAAAGATAAAGACTAAATGTGGAATGTAAAGCAACTACAAAGACCAACTTGTGTCCATCGAGTTACTGTATTAAAATGGTACGTTAGCAGAGTAGTTCCTGGCTCTGAAATTGCAGATAAACACAGCACAAGTTATGGTGTCATGACCATTGTGGTCTCTGCGGCAGTCTCGACGCATTGCTCTCGAAACCTCCGTGATGAGGAAATCATGGCTAATTAAAGCTAACAGCATGCAGTCCAGAATCTGAGCTATCAAACGCAAATCTTTCTCCCGCGCCAACATGCCGCATCATGCCGACCGTTTTCCGTGGCTCCTAGGGAACTCTGATATCATTTTACTATAAAAAAAATCTCTCTCCACTTTTGGCTGTCTGCAAGACATTTTTTTAAAGTGCACCACTGTGCTAATTAGACAATGAGGCTTCATACAGACAGACAGTTCAGTTTTGTCTCTTGTTCTTTTTTTCTCTATTTGAATCGGTGGGTAGGAGGATGTTCGTGTTCAAAAAGAGCGAGGCAAAAAAACATGACAGTCCACTGAATGAAACAAAGGGTTGAAAGGATAGTTACCCCAAAAATTTAACTTGTCTCGTAGTCACACTCGTGTTGTTCCAAACCTCTTGTCTGAAATTTTTGAAATGCAAATCTTCTCTGCTCGTTCACAAAATGAAATCTTTCCTTGGTGCCCATCCACATTCATTGTGTAGCTAAAAATGCAACCTGGACATTCTGTTTAATATCACCTTTAGGGTTTAATGTAGGACAGTTATATTGGTTTGGATTGACATGAAGGTGAGTTAATACATATTTCAGCTTGTGCATATACAGTAGGGGAGAGCGGGGTAAGTTGTCACATGGTTAAGTTGTCACACTGTTCATAACTCCAACATTAGAGGCTCTATCTCAAAAATCAAATAGCAACTTTGTGTGACGATTACTTCTATAGTCAACTTTGTGTTCACATGTGGTCAAGATCGCTCTAATATGACATTAGCACCAATTTTCTTTTTCTTTTTTTTGCTTAAAGAGTAAAAATATTTGCACCTTTATGCAATACAACTTTGTTAGGTACACTCTAAAAATGTCTGGGTTATTTTTGACCCATATAATGGAACTCACCGAGTGGTCAGGGGTGTTCACTAATATGCTTACACAAAAATCGCTGCAAAAGATGCTTTCCAACAGGTTTTATCGTAGGTTTTGTCCAACTCCATTGACTTGTATTAGATGTGATGTGATGTACGGTATTACTCCGCACCGGGAACGTTGTTTGTATTCTTGCAATTGGCAAAGGTGGATTATCGCCACCAACTGGGCTGGAGTGTTTATTATTCAAGCTCTCAACGGAAGAATATACGGCTGTGAGGCGTTTGGAAAAAAAGGTCCACAAGTTAACAACGAATGGTAAAACACCTGTTGGAAAGCATCTTTTGCAGCGATTTTTGTTTGAGCATATCAGTGAACACCCCTGACCACTCGGTGAGTTTCACGTCTTTGTAAACAAAAGTTTAATGCATTTTAGGAAGGATTGTTCCAGTTCACACCCATTGTAGAGGTGGGAGGTGAAACAACAAACACCCAAAAACTCTCAGGGCAGCCGCATACGTCGAAATTTCAGTCAAACCGTTCCATTTCATCATAAACAATCCGAAAACAGGGCTTT
Organism: Misgurnus anguillicaudatus; assembly: GCF_027580225.2. NCBI lineage: Eukaryota > Metazoa > Chordata > Actinopteri > Cypriniformes > Cobitidae > Misgurnus > Misgurnus anguillicaudatus. The sequence goes on from NC_073353.2 coordinate 17,772,581, forward strand.
AAGTGTAAAATACCGAACCTGTCCTTTAAAAATTATTATTTTGCACAATATAGAGAAATGTGTCTTTCGATACTTTAGCTGACAATGCTATTTTGAGCTAACCCTGAGATTTAGCACACATGTCAGTTTAGGGCAAATTATCTCGATGATTTTAGGGCAAGTCGTTACATGCTTTTCACACTGGAAATAGTTAACCCCGGGTTATTCTATTAAACCCTGGTATTCATAAGCTTATGTTTCACACTGTGCATTCCTAAACCCTAGGTCAGGTGTCTGAAACCCTGCTCATACGCCTGTCTGTAATTATCAAGCAACCCTGAACACATTGATTAGCAGCTTTAGCTATGTTTATTTGGGGTCATAACATTCTAACCCTGTTTCTTTTCACACTACGTGCATTTGGCACGACAATGCGGGGCTAACCCCACAAAAGTAGGGCTAATGGGGTTTCATAACCCTGGGTTAATTTCAGGTACAAACCCGCTTCTAAATTACAAGGTTAAGCGCAGTGTGAAAAGCCCTAGAGTTAATATTTCCAGTTCTGGTTTGAATTTAAAAATTAAAATCAATAATCACAATTAAGTAGTTGTGTTCTTTTTTTTTAGATAATCTAGTGTGATTTACCCACTGATGGGGCAAATTGTCACAAGTAAACATTTTCTATTCAACAATCTACAACTCCATAATGAGATATGAAAATGTAATGAATACAACATGTGCCCAAGACTTCCTTTTTTCATTTGATATGACATTTATACCATTGTGATGTATGGTGCTCAGTAAATGTTAGACAGTGTGAAAAGTTTGACAACTTACCCCGCTCTCCCCTACTAATATAACAGTTCTCTGCATCAGAAAGATTTTTAATGAACATGATCTTGTTTTAGAGCTTGATGAAATGAAGCACATACCGCATTATAGGACTGAATTGTATCATTATCACCCAGAGCTAATATGATTTTGCAAATTATCATTTTACTGATAGAAGAATCTCTGTTTTATGTGATCATAAAAATGATGGATGATATGCAAATGTTTCATTGCAAATCTCACTGTATGAAAATGCTTTATGGTTAACATTGTGAGAGTCATGTTGAATAAAAGTAATAATTTAACCCTCTACAGTACAGTATTGGCATATGGCAACATACTGTAATTTCCCCCTCATTGTTGTTTAGAAGAAAATTACAACACTGTAGGAATTATGGGGGCTTTAGAAACAACATGGCATTAGCTTTTCTCGCCTATAGTCTTTATTTCCTGGGTTCACCCACAGGCAAAACACATGCTGAAGTGTGCATCAAATTGCTCCATAGAATGAGACTTATAGGGATAGTTCACCCAAATTAAACTAAAATTCTAACATTTACCCACCCTCATGTTGTTACAAACCTGTATTCATTTATTTGTTCTGCTAAACTCAAAATATTTTGAGCAATGTTTGTTACCAAACCGTTTTTAGCACCATTGACTTCTATAGTATTTCTACTAAGTAAATGGTCTATCTGTTTCATTACAAATAACTTCCTTTGTATTCAGCAAAACAAAGAAATTTATACAGGTTGAGTAAACATAATGACAGAATTTCTATTTTTGTGGGACAAAATCTTTAAGGATGATAATAATTTTCTCTGTTTGAAGATCTGAAACTATACTGTAAGTGTATCTACACTGAAAAAAATGATTCATTGAATTTAATCAATTTTTTTAGCTACATTTAAACAAAAGTTTTATATTTTATTTTACGTTACCAATCTTTTTTTGTTTAAATGTAGCTTAAATAAATTGATTGCAACCACTTACCTTTAAAAAATTGATTAAATTCAAAGAATCTTTTTTTTTCAGTATATTTATTAAAGAAATTGATACTTGAAACATTTTTAACAGTTTTCATATACTGAGTTGCAACCTTTTTTTATTATTATTTTAAGGTTTTTAGAGCTGTTTTATGTTGAATAAACTAATGGGAAACAATATTCAATTGTTAAATATACTATACAATACATACTATAGCAGACAATCAAAAAAGGAGGCTGACACCTCACAGGCATTTTCCTTAGTTTTCTTGTATTTTACAGAGATATTGAGGACAGACAAAATCACAATTTGCAGTTTGATTTTAAATTAAAGCTTTGACAATCTACGTGACTAAAATCTGCATTTATCTGATATAACCTTCAAACACCTAAGGTAGGAAAAGTTTTTTTTTACACTGCATTAACAGATAAAAGAAACTAGTTTATCTGTGAAAGTCAAAATACACACGCTTTTATATTGTCACATTTATACACTATTCACAAAATTGCACACTGAATTATAAACTAAATACAGTTATAAACAACTATATCAACATTTTCTTGATGTTAAATCACGTTTGGCAAGACAGTGGTGCAGATTTATCCATACAATTATCCCTCTGATTTTGTGGTACTGCCAGGAATGAAATAAATTGGAACGTCTATTGAAATCTATTTGCAGAAAACACATGGAACCTGAGAAGTCCAGTTCTGATGTTCAGACTATGGCATTTCAACTGGTTCATTGTGACATGTAGACTATAATGCAAAGAAAAACACCATAGCATGTTAGTTCAATGTCTTTCTACACTGTTTCAAATGAAAAATAAAAAATATCCTCATGTTCGATTCCAGCCCAAAGTCACAAGTGTGAATAGAGCTATGAGTGACGTGCTAAATTTCAGTTTTTGGCTTCTGTCCCATCTGTCATGGTTTGTAAATGAAATTTCCCACTATAATTAATGTTAATTAGAGCCTGGAAATGTGGATCTCTGTGGCGAGACCATGACAAAGGGTTGTTAACCGGCTGCCAGATTCACTAAATCCACCTGTCCGATGAATTGTGCTCTCGTGAGACATCGCAAATTACTCTTTGAAATTAAACACAAATTTCAATTCATACATAGATCTTTTGTGAAATACGAAATGACTAAGAGTAATTTGTATGTGATGTCTTTGCTAAATGATTCGACCCAATTGTACCTCTAATTTTACCCGCCGTGGGTGCTCTTCACATTGAAAAAGTTTTAACGATTTAGTGCTAAACAACAGTGAAACGAGAGGCCAAATCTCATAATATAACACACATACTGTACGTACCAACACACACACAAACCTCACAATGAAAGATGTTTTGCGTATATACTCTATCCTGGAGATTTAGTAGTTTGACAAGCAGCAAGAAATTTTTGAAGTGACTTTCCATAGGCCAAACTGAACTGCAAAAAAATCCTGGGTTGTTTCAGATATGGACATTTTCTAAATTAATTTAACCCAACGGTTGAGTTTGTCCATATTTTACTCAACCATGGATTCAAACAACGCAGCATTTTTTTAGAGTTTAGAATGGTGTTTTGTTTAAAGGCCAAATTATTTTGCAAGTAAAATATTGTCCAATCAGATAAAACACAAGGTTAAAATGAAGTTTGATGCCACCAGGTAGTAAAGGGATGAACCATGCTCTGTTTAGATTTTCAGAAACATCACTGTTGAAGACCCAAGCTCGTCTTGACCGAAAGTTAACCCGTGGAGGCGTATGGTGTGTCACTGTGATAATTGTAATCTGGGCAGATTTTCTGTACCAGTTTATAGTCAACGCTGTAGAAGGCGATGTAGATGCATATGACTTTGAAGGGTTTCGAGCAGAGCCAGGAGACGTGGCTCTGGGTGGACTCTTGGTAACACACGTTGGACGGATCAAAGCTGCAGTGCGATGTCTTTTTGCTGCGATCGGTTTTCTGATACTCAATACGACAGTTAAACGATTTCGAGTCTTTGGTCTCCAGCGTCGACTGCTGGGCGATCTCAAACTCCACCACCTTGGAAGGTGGCACCAAACTGACGGAGACGTTCCCCAGGCCCGTGGAGTTGTGTCGGAAGTAAACACTGAATGTGCCATTTCCATGGTCCACTATCTTCCCTGTAATGAGGAGGTTTAATTTCACAGTCTTGATGTTGGAGTTGAAGTCTCCCCAGCCGAACATTTTTTTAAACTTGCCAGTTTTAACGATAGGCCTGCGTCTAGTCCTGCTCTTCCCCTCTCTAACATCTGTCTGGTTAGATAACCAGTCCCAGGAGTCCTCTATGTTTTCCAAATACGTTATCTCTCTCATGTCGCCCTTGAGCCCTGGGGATCCCCGGGCGAATAGGCGCAGGGGGTTGAGAATGCGAGGGCTGACGCTTTTGGGGGAAGGGTTCTCCTCATTTTCAGCTTCTCCCCATTTCGCGAGGGCCATCTCAGGAATCTGGACTCTTCTGCACGTCACCTTCCAACAAAACTGAGAAATACAACACAAATACATGAGGATGTTTCATCATATTGGGTCGCACACAAAAGAGGCAAATGGAATCCTAATAATCTGTGCAATTTATTATGAAAGCAAAATATCTTTTTAGCATATCACGCATTCCTGTAGCTCAACTGGTAGTGCAAAGCGTAAGCAATGCCAAGGTCATTGGTTTAATTCCCAGAGACCCACAATCTGATTAAAATTAGGAGCATCATAGTTTAATTTCAGTTATTGATTTCAATCTTCGACATGGCCTTACTCAATCAATATTCAAGGGACACTTCACTTTTTTGAAAATATGCTCATTTTCCAGCTCCCCTATAGTTTTGGAATCCATTCAGCTGATCTTCGGGTCTGGCGATACCACTTTTAGCATAGCTTAGCACAATCCATTGAATCTGATTAGAACATTAGCATCGCACCTAAAAAAATAGCCAAAGAGTTTCAATATTTTTTCTATTTAAAACTTGACTCTTATGTAGTTACATCGTGTACTAAGGCCGACGGAAAATTAAAAGTTGCAATTTTCAAGGCAGATATGGCTAGGAACTATACTCTCATTCTGGCCTACAAATCAGGGACTTTGCTGCTGTAACATGGCTGCAGGAGGCGCAATGATATTATGCAGTGCCCCAAAATAGTCCCCTGTCATTGAAAGTTACTAAGGGGACTATTTTCAGCTGCTGCGTAATATCATTGCGCCTCCTGTAGCCATGTTACGGCAGTGAAGTCCTTGATTATTACGCCAGAATGAGGCCTAGTCCACATGGACATGGGTATTTTTATAACCGTGAGTTTTTTCACACGGTTCGGCCGTTTGTCCACACGAAACCGCAGTATCAGGGCACTGAAACCAAGCATATTTGAAAACCCAGGCCAGGGTGAGCTTTTTAAGAAACCCCGGTTACAGTGGTGTCGTGTAGAGAGTAAAACCCGGGGGTTTTCCTTGTGACGTCAGAGTGTGTGCCGTTATCCACTGTGTTTGACGTCAAGATTGTGCACCGCTGACTGCTTTGTTGATGATTCTGTGCAATGGCGGACGTATCTTGCTAATAATAACTGTGCTAACAGGGCTTCTAACACATATACAGATAGATGCTCAGTTATCTCACTATATTGCGGAACCCGATTTGGCTATTTTTTTAGGCGCAGTGCTAATGGTCTAATCAGATTCAATGGATTGTGCTAAGCTATGCTAAAAGTGGTACCGCCAGACACGGATATCACCTGAATGGATTCCAAAACGGTAAGAATCAAATGGTAAATGAGAAAATGAGCATATATTCAAAAAAAGTGGTGTGTCTCTTTTAATATTATTAAGGTTATATTTTCACAGAATGATCTACGATGTACGATTGGAAGGATTTGATTTAGATAGAAAGCAGGCAGGATCACATATTATTAAGTGTATAAACATCTAATTGCAATAGATTGTATCTATTATTAGTTACATATTAATTATTATGTAATTAATATTAACTGCAATTGTAATTGACCAATCATGAGTATTTTGTTGTGACAGAATAAATCTAAAACAGTGTTAAATAATAATTAAATGATTTTATTTAACTGTAAACACTGCAGACATTATTCCTGCGGTACACTGCAGCGCTGATCCCGTGTGCAAAATAACCTCTTTGCTCCAGGATTAAGTTCTGGTCCACTTAAGATAAAGTCTTAATAATTTGTAGAAATAAGCCAAACTAGTTTTGCTGGTAATTAGCACAGACTGCCATCCTGAGGCACGGCTGAGGGGATCATTTGCTGAAGCAGATGTGAAAGTAAAGCTGTTTGAAATCGCACAGACGAGCAACCCTGTATTTTCTCCATAATTACTAATTTTGCTGTAAGCTTAACAGCAGCATATGAGAACAGATTCAGCACTAAACTACATTCACGAAGACATTCCCATCTAAAGTAATCTAAAGCTTATCCAAATAGTGGTCGCCTGTTCTTAATCAAATATCTTGTGTAAACATATAAACATTTCTGATTGTCAGTGCATGTGAACTTTTAGATGAGCGTAATTATTACACCTTTACATCATCTTGCACACCATTATAAATGTTTCAGACCTGCAATAATAGCCCAGTAATTTGAAAGTTCCATGTATAATGTGAAATCAATGTGTCCCCTTTGGATTGAGAGCTCTGATCATCTATCATTGCTCACTAGGTTTAATTAAGACAAGACCGCTAAAAAATTAAACCTTACAAAAAAAATAAATATTTATAATCACTATACTGTTTGCAATGAAAACAGCATAACATGTCGCTCACAGATAAAAGATAAGCCTCGACGGAAATGAGAAGAAAGGTTTTGCGAGAAGAGAAATGGCGATTTTTGTCTGGCGTGAAACATTTATTCACTTTTAAGTCCCAGTGGTCTTGTACAATATTCAGTTAAACAGATTGCACATATCTCTTTCTAGCTCTCGGTTGTAAGCCGCTTCATTTTTCATTTGGTAGACCTCAATGACTTGACAAGGGAAGATGAATACCCTTCACATTTAGAGAAAATGTGGTGAGAGAAAACTTCAGGTGAAGCAGGCAGGAGATGATAATGCTAATGTGAAAGCAGTTAAAGGATGATGAACAACTGGGGAAATTGCTGTGACAAGTGGAAGATCACAGGCAAAAAAACCTGTACAGCCTTCAGAGGAAACTTAAAAGGTTCTGCTGACAATCGTCCCAATCCTTCTCTCCCTCTCTCTCATGCTGTACGTGGTAGCAATAATTCGACAGATTTTTTGGTAATGTGTTTGATGTCGACCGAAGCTGTGACTTTGGTATTTTAGGTAAAGCACAGACGCTTTGCTGAGGGGGATTTCTAAGGACATTAATTAAGACTTCAGCTAAACTACAATACTGTCCTTCAGGCTAGACAGATATATAACCTTTCATTTTCTTCTTTCACCATGATGCAAAAGAAATAATGGAAGACTTGTATGTGTATGTATATTTTATGTGTGTGTGTGTGTGTGTGTGTGTGTGTGTGTGTGTGTGTGTGTGTGTACACATTTGGTACCAATATGTACCTTTGATGTACTAATATGAAAAGGTGTACTTTTTAAAAGGGTACCGTCCCAGTAATGGGTAGGAACCATTTTTGGTAATTTTCTGACAGTGTAATGAACATTTACACATACAGGCAGTACAAAAGAAACTAATACAAGCATAATAACATGATGACAGTTATACAACATGATTCAGGGGTGTCAAACTCAATTTTATCCCGGGCCACAAAAGCATTACGGTTGCTCTCAAAGGGCTGGTTGTATTTGTAAGACTAATGTATCAACCTTTTTACTACATTGCATAATTGCCTGTGCGATCGATTACTTCTAAATCTAAAGTTTAATTTCATATGCTCACGTGAAACTTTCATGTGCTCACGCGAAACCTTCATGTGCAGAATTTTTTAAGTTTAGTTTTGCGTGCTCACGTGAAAGGTTCACATGAGCACGCGATAGTTTCACGTGCGCACGCAAAACTAAACTTTATTGGATTTTTGCTCCATGTCCCCTTAGGGGCTCCGTAGGGCCAGATTTGGCCCGTGGGCCTTGAGTTTGAAACCCCTAGTGTAGCCCCTAGTTAACCCTTAGCAACACAATACAATACAATAGTGCTGACAAGAATACATTACAAAACTGAAATGACAAACGCGAAGACAAAAACTCAAGTACTCTGCAAAACACAACACTAAATGTTCATACAGAACATACAGAGCAGGAAGATGGTTCACTGCATGACTGCATATACATTTGCTGAGATAATTCAAGATATATCAAAGGTGTTCAATTGTTTATGTTATGGAAGACAACTAAAGCATTACTACAAATGGGTTTCAAAATCAATATGTTGTTTAATTTCATTTCATTGAATAAACCTGGCCACTGACCACGGCAGTTTTGACTTGTGGACAGTTTACACAGGATGTGTTCTTGTGTTACATCTCCACTATTAGTCTTTATTATTGGTAGTTTTAATTAGGCATCCAATGGTATATTGATTTTTCCTTTTTTACGGTAATTGCTAGGACTTTACTGGCCTAAGTGGTATTATCATGGATTACTTTGGATTATTTTTGTTGTTCTTACTTTAGTTACATATAAAATAAATAAAAAGTAGTCATTTAAATAATTTTTTAAAGTTTTAATTCATGAGAAAACATTTACTGATAAAATATAAAAGAAATCTATTGACAGACTCGAAATGTAAAAATTGAAAGCTGCTCTACTTAAAAAAACTTACTTCAATTTGATAACACTTAAAAAATATATAAACTTTTAAAACTTCAATTTTCTCACTTTTTCTCACATAACACCTAACATATTTAAACATTTTCAACTTAAAATTTCCACTTAAAGTAAAAACATTCAAATCGAACAAAAATTTATTTTTTCAAGTTGATCCAACTTTTACTTTTTACAGTAATAATACTTGACTTATGTTGGTCAATTGCACATTTAATAAAATTAAAGTTGCATTAAAACATCATGGGCTCTATCTTACACCTGGCGCAATGCGCGACGCAAGTGTCTTTTGCTAGTTTCAACCCTGCGCAATTATAATTTTCACGTTTAGCGCCACGTTGTTTAAATAACAAATGCATTTGCGTCCCCTTTTTGCACCCATGGGCGTTCTGGTCTGAAAACGAGGTGTGTTCAGGCGCATTGTTGTTGCTATTTTGAGGCAACTAAACTACGCCATTGACCAACAAAAACCTGGTCTAAAGTCAATGGCGCAATATGTTTCTTGTTATTTAAAGAGAGCATTAGGAATATGCGCCTATAAAAACAACGCGGGTTTGCTTATCACATGGTACATGAATGCGCAGCAGCACAAAAACGCTTTTAAATATGAAAGATTAAAGGATTGAATGTAAAAGATTATTATTGAGTCTCTTGGATATAAATGAGGACCGATTATGAGACGTTAGAAGGCGCTAAGAGCTGCTTCACCTGTAGCCTGGTAAGTAAATAAATGCTTTGCTTTAAACAAATGCATTTTAAAATGTTTTTAAATGCTACCTGACGGATTTATTGTATTTGATGATGACTCTGTACCTGCGGATATGGTGAGATGAGAAACATTTTTAAGTAATGCTTAAAAAAACTCTTTGCTTAAAAAAACGCTGTCCAAGTGCTGAAACGTGCGGAGAGCCTTCTTCTTTATCTCCTGTTTGTTACAAATAAAGTATTTTTAGAGTACAAACCTTTTCTTACATACTTGTAAATAATTTTTTGATGATATTGGATAGCCATACATTTAAAGCAATTAAAAGCCTGCTTGTTTACTTCCATGACAAAAAGAAAACTGGGTTTTAAAGGTTTTAATAATAAAAGAACAATTTCAATACAAGTGAAAAACAACACAATTATTTAACATTAATCTTAAACTGGGGATCTTCTTCCTCCGCTTGGTTTTTCAGTTTACAAACTCCGTCATCTAAATAGGGATTAGACAATGGCGCCAGCACAACTGGCTTTTAAAGGGGATGAGAGCTGAGACTCTCATTGGTTTATTGCACGTTACGCCCAAAATACTCCCATTGCTCATTAATAAAATAGGACCAACCCTTTTTGACCATGCGCTTGGCGCACAAACCATTTTTCCCATCGTTCAATTAGCAAAAGTGGATTTGGACACGCCCATTTAGACGTTGCGCTGTGCGCTTTAGACAATGCGCTTAGATTGTTAAAATAGGGCCCCATGACTTTTAACTTATTGATGGAAAGTATAAGCTACTGTGATTTCACAACGATGCTAAGTTACATACACTGTAAAAAGTGAAAAGTACTTTAATTAATTACTTTAATTGGTAATAAAAGTTGAAACAACTTAATTTGTTTAGTACCAATTAAAGTCATTTGTAAGTTGATCCAACTTTTCACTTTTTACAGTGTAGAATTATTTACAGTATTTTGAATTGACCAAGTTAATAATATTTTGCTAATTATTTATCATGATAAACGGTATTATTGCAAGTTTCAACCAACCTAAAATAAATAATAAAAGCAGAAATCCCCAAAATGAGTTAAACCTCCCACGAGTATCTGTAATTTGATAGCATATTGTACATATTGTCAGTCTCTGATACCAAAGCCCATTTTCACACTGACAGCATCATAATTTGACATCTACAAAATGTGAGAAAAATCAGTCTGGACGTTCATCTGTAATGAGCATTATGGAGCAAGCTGTCTGCCGTTCCCTGGGGTGGACATATCTTTTAAGGCTTGACATAAAGGTAATTGCCGTGGTGACCAGAACTAGCCCGCTAGAAAGTTATTAAGAAGTCAGGGACATCTCAGTTGCGGATCATGGATGAGGATGCTGTTAAAATGCATTTGCTTCGTCTGACGGTACCGCACCTCTGATAGCTGTGATGGCTCTCCAGCCCCCGGGCATGAATCTGTTTAGATGTCAGACCTGCACCTTGTTGTCATTTTCCCACAATTTATTTTTCTGCTTTCTGTTTTTCTCAGCCCTTCTGTTTTTGTACAACATGGTAAGGGCAGCTGTAATGTGCTGCAATAATTTAAATCCTTTTATTTATTTAATCTATCCTGATCAGTTGTTTTTACCTAAGAAAACTACTGTTTGTACAGTGTACACTACTGAACATCATGGTATGATTTATCAGTCATAGATGCAGTGACTGCCTCTTCATTAGTCCAGCCTCCCCCTAAAGTCTACTTTATGAAACCTACCCCTTTTTTCCCTGTCCTCGTCTTATTTTCTCTCTCCCCCACTGTTTTCATCTGTGGCGTTACACAGCATTTCATTTGTAATGATTCACACAAAGAGCAGTTACAAAAGAAGGTCCTGAACGCCTCGAGGAGGCAGGTCTACACGCGGCCGCAGAATAGATTGCTACTCTGATGGGTGAAACAGCCTCACCCGAAACCCATCACTCTTAATCAAGAGCCGAGCCGCTAACAAATGGCAGGTGTTCAGTATAGAGGATCAAAGAGAGAAATCCTCAGCCGGGACCCATCGCTGCACTGTATTCTGTCCTGCATGTCTAATGCTGCATAATCTCCTCTGTCATTAGCACCTGACCCTTATAGATGCAAACGCTCATGCATGGCTGCTTCAGTCAGCGGACCCTTAAATCATCTGCTCACAGTTGCAGCCAATAGTTGCTTGATGACTTGTTGGTGACATGGTTTTTCATTGATTGCAATTAAGGCGATTTTAGACCAAAAATTTACACATTTGCATAATTTTAGGCTACGTTTGTGTCTGAAGTTCTTATAAAAAAATTTGGTCATTCCTTGAGTTATAGACGAGGACTGTCAAGAAAATCTACATGTGCACCAGGTTTACTTTTCAATCCTATAGATATCTCTGCCTTATAATGTGATAATTTGGGGGATAATGAAGATTTTGTAGAAATACAGTGCTGTGCAAAAGTCTTAGGACACCATGCCAGAATAAGATTTGTTGTTGCAATGTTATAGTGATCGTATATAATTGTTTCTCAGTCTCTTTAATAGAATACATCCATAAAATACAGGAAATGTGTATATAGTATTAAAAACTGTATAAAAATGAAAACCGATGTGTCAAGTTTTTAGGGTAAACTCCCCTTCCACTAAAGCAATAGCAGGAAACTGCAGAATCTCTTAAACCTAAATAAAATTAAATCCTAATTTCAAATCTTAAAGAAATTAGTCTTTTTACTTCATTCTGCTCAAAAACGCTCAAGATGTGTTTAGTGCCAAGAGAGGTTGCACTAAACACAGATGATGCCTAAAGAAGACATTTAGTCCTTTTTTTACATATTTCCTGTATTTTCTGTTTGTATCTTAATAAAATGGATAAAAAAATAAATATGGATGCATTTTAAAACTTCTAAGACTTTTGCACAGTACTGTACATGTGCACCAAGTTAACTGTAGAAATTACAATGTTATTGCAGCTGGGTTGCCGGTAATTTACCGTAGATTTAAATTTATGTTATTTACTGTCAAGAGATTGTTCAAAGTTAAATAAATTTTAAATATTAACAAGTCTTTATCTTTACAGGATAAAACGATACAATAACAGCCTTATGCAAAGCATTCTGGGAACCAGAAATCATAAACCTTTTTCTGTTTTTTGCTTCAGATTTTGTTTTCCAGAATGTTTTGCTTGATGCAGTTTTTTTAGTTTTACTTTGTAAAGATAAACACTTGTAAATGCTTAATGTTCATTTAACTTTGAACAAAATGTTGCCAGTAAATAACATAAATTTAAGTCTACAGTGAGTTACTGGCAACCCAGCTGCAATGACACTTTAATTTCTACGGATTTCTTTTACAGTGTATGGATATATCTGCCTTATAATGTCATAATTTTGGGGATAATGAAGATTTTGTAGATATATATCGTGAATATTAAAACACCAAAACGTCTGCACCTGATAAAAGAGATTGATTTTAGTCATTGATTTCAATATTTGACATGGTCATACTCAGTCAATACTAAATATATCAAGCTTATATTTTCACATGATGTTCTTTAAATTATGTAGGATGATTTTATGTAGAAATCAATGTAGACTTCTGCACCAGTGTTTTTAAATTATTTTTTGTCTCACTGATACCTTTCTTTACTTCACAAAAAATAACATGATCATATTCTGTTTCTATCACATCTTAAATGACAGCACCAAAACTACATGCAAACCCTGAACTCAATAATATTAAAATATTCCCAATTCATTTACTTAACTTTACATGCATAACAAATACGTTTTGTAATGCAGTTCGAATGTGACCGCCATTAAACAGTAGAAATTTTAACCTTTTTAACCAATCAGAAACTTTTAAATATATGCACATTAACATGAAGATCAATCATTTAACATGTTTTCATTTACTGACATCTTTATGAGGTTTTGCAGAAAGGGTGTTTGGTTAATACTAGCCGAAACATTTAAGTCAAATTGAATAAATGCGATAACAGCGCTAACATTTTTATTTATTTACTTACTGGCATGAAGCTTGTTAAATTAACTGCATGCAATAACATGTTTCATGTGACAGCTCTACTAAATACATGTATTTAAGAGGATGAAAATTATGTGAAAAGCATCAAATATCAACATAAAGAGTTAGGCGAGGTGATACTGTTTGATTTATACATCATCATTTGTTAATAAGGCCAAGGAAGGTAATTAGGTAAAGATTGAAGCTTCCTCTTTTAATACCTGTCAGTGTGGTTCTTTCTTCCAGCTTGTCCTATCAACACCTCTATCCCATTATACCATCTGCCTGCTTTTTGTTCTTACAAATGTGTTTGACATTTCCTCAGCAAGAATAACAGCTATGATCAAGGGTTTATATGTGAAAACAACACTAGAGAGAAGTGTCTTAAAAACTGAAATGGAAAATCTCCATCTCTTAAAAAGACTTGCGACTCCCTGAGGTTCAGTTTGATATGGTATTTTGTTACACCTTCATGATTTCCCTCTTTGCTTTGGATAAAGATCAAACAGAAAAGTGAGACCGTGGATGTAAACGTGCAGTCAATCCTTCCTCTCTGTTAAAAGTGACAGAACAGATGTCTGTGTTTATTTATAAGATGAATTTTAAGATATACTATACAGTACTAATCTCTTTTGGAGACAATGATGCTGGATTTGGTGTTGGCAGTTCTGCTCGTAGAGATGATTGTTCCTCATACTGTAGCAGAAGGCTGACAACACCACATCCAAGTGAAAAACGGGAGGAAGTGATGAACTAAAAATGAAAGATAAAACAATGTGATAATGTTATGATGGTAATGATGATGATGATGAAGACCATTTTTTTACAGTTGATGCAAATGAAATCTGAAATATATGAAGAATGAAATCTAAACTATATTAAAACTGAGATGGATCGATGACTTTTAAAAAAATAGTTCACTTAATAAAAATCGGAGATATACAGAAGAATATTGGAGCTGCTGTTTACCATAATGTACAGGATAAGGACAAGGGAAAGCCAACTTTTATATTGACAGAGTAGAGTTTAAGTGTAACAAAAACTTCAGAGTTAGTAAATAAATGACCACAGGATGACAGGCACATGATAATAACACATACATTACCCACAAACACACATCAGCCGCTGACACGCACTCACAAGTTGCAAACCTATCATTTGGAAACATACAAATTTTATATCTTTGGTAATGAATATCACTGCCATCTATGACAAAAATAAAAGTCAAAACTAAAATAATTAATAGTAACAATCTACAATTTAAGTAGAAAAATTAACACTTAAGACTTTTATCAACATGTTTCACCTATGATCTGTTGTGAGACTTTTAATTCAGTTTTTTAATTCTAGTTTTAAGTTTATTATTATCTTTATGCTCTGCAGTATATATATATATATATATATATATATATATATATATTTATTTATTTATTTATTTATTTATTTATTTATTTATTTATTTTCCAAAATGCCATGCCTGAATTTAAAAGTCATCTACCCACATACTTTGGAGTAAATTGATAAAAAAATTCTTATTTTACAGAAAACTTTGTGCTCCACAACTTGTATACTTTTTTTACAAGTTCACATGAACTCTTCCCCCGCCATTGATGAGTTAACTTAAAAAAACTGACATCATATCATTAACTCGTCAATAAAAAAAAGCTTCCCTGCCAATGATGAGTTTTTCCTCTAACCCAACTTATAAAACCCAGAAGTATTATTCCTTAGGGCAAACATTTAAAAATTTCCACAAAATTTTAACAATCTAAGCGCATTGTCTAAAGCACACAGCGCAACGTCTAAATGGGCGTGTCCGAATCCACTTTTGCTAATTTAACGACGGGAAAAAAGGTTTGTGCGCCGGGCGTAACGTGCAATAAACCAATGAGAGTCTCAGCTCTCATCCCCTTTGATGAAAAACTGAAAAACTAAGCGGAGGAAGAAGATCCCCAGTTTAAGATTAATGTTAAATAATTGTGTTGTTTTTCACTTGTATTGAAATTGTTATTTTTTTTATTAAAACCTTTAAAACCCGTTTTCTTTTAGTCATGGAAGTAAAAAAGCAGGCTTTTAATTGCTTTAAATGTATGGCTATCCAATATCATCAAAAAATTATTTACAAGTATGTAAGATAAGGTTTGTACTCTAAAAATACTTTATTTGTAACAAACAGGAGATAAAGAATTTACAAACGGCTCTCCGCGCGTTTCAGCACTTGGACAGCGTTTTTTTTAAAGAGTTTTTTAAGCATTACTTAAAAATGTTTCTCATCTCACCATATCCACAGGTACAGAGTCATCATATACAATAAATCCGTGAGGTAGCATTTAAAAAAAAAATTAAAAACAGATGCATTTGTTTAAAGCAAAGCATTTATTTACTTACCAGGCTGCAGGTAAAGCAGCTCTTTGCGCCTTCTAACGTCTCATAATTGGTCCTCATTTATGTCCAAGAGACTCAATAATAATCTTTTACATTCAATCCTTTAATCTTTCATATTTAAAAGCGATTTTGTGCTGCTGCGCATTCGTGTATGTGATAAGCAAACCCGCGTTGTCCTCCCGTTTATAGGCGCATATTACTAATGCGCTCTTTAAATAACAAAAAAACATATTGCGTTATATGTCCATGACATTAATTAGGCATTGTTTAAAGGCGGAGATCAAGTTCATTTGCGATTTATAGATTTGAAAGGGGTACGCGCGTTTTCTGCGCGTACGTTCGGTTTATGAATCACACGTACGCATTTTTGATAAATTATCATAAGATCAAATGTAGGATGTTTTTTACACAGCATTTTATAAATGAGGCCCCAGGTTTTTGTTGGTCAATGGCGTAGTCTATTTTAGTTGCCTCAAAATAGCAACGCGCCAACAATGCGCCTGAACACACCTCGTTTTCAGACCAGAACGCCCATGGGCGCAAAAGGGGGCGCAAAAACATTTGCTATTTAAACAATGTGGCGCTAAACGTGGAAATTATAATTACGCAGGGTGGAAACTAGCGAAAGACATTTGCGTCACGCATTGCACTGCATTGCGCCGGGTGTAAGATAGAGCCCTATATATGTAGATGCCTCATGACGTGCTAGAACGTAATCCTGCGTCGCCGCCATATTGGTTGGGTCTCCTCACTCTACGCTAGCCCCAGAGTCAATCGGAGTCAATGGAGAGCAAGCAACTGTGCCCATATTTTGTGCAGTTTACAGTTGCAATAACCGGCAAACCATGTGTATGTTTTGAGGACCGCTCTGAATCTGATTTCTATCAAAAGTTGTTCACACAAATGGATTTATTTCAGCTTTTTGCTCAAAATTTGGTATTTTTGAAGAAACCTACCCATATTTGAGAGGTAATATAAAAGAACAAATGATGGTATGATGAAACAGTTTTTGTGGTTTCACCCAAATCACTCAACTGCTACAGCAATCATGGAACTAACTGAAGAAATTACCAATGCTATAGATAAAAAGCACTATTTAGTAAGCATTTTTGTGGATCTTCAAAAAGTATTTGATACGCTGAACCACAAGATATTGTTGCATAAATTATATAAATATGGTATCAGAGGTGTGGCACACCCAATGGGTTACCAGTTACTTAAAAAACAGAAGTCAGTTTGTCGAAATTGACAATACAAAATCCAAAAATGTTAATATAACTTGCAGGGTACCTCAAGGATCGGTCCTAGGACCTATACTTTTTCTACTATATGTAAATGACATTGTGTCGGTGTCACAGTCACTTAGGTGCATACTATATGCGGATGACACCACTTTGTTTTATTCAGGAAAAAAATATTAAAGATGTCCTACAAATTGTAGAGAACAAATTTTTTTGAACATTTGAAGTGGTTCAATGCCAATAGATTGTCCCTAAATATCAGCAAAACAAATTTATAATATTTTGTAGTAAAAGGAAATATGTTGAAACATCACTGTTCATTAAATGATGTTTTATTAACAAAGTTCGAGAGGAGCATGTTCAAATAATCTGCCAAACTATCTCGTAATTACGACCAGCTGTCAACAATCAGCAATCAGGTGTCCACCTGATCGGCATGAGTGGAAGCCTATATAAACATGCAGCCAACTCACCCACGTCCTTCGACAGTTCTTAGCATCCCTCCACCACCCGTCTCCTCACACTTACTTGGTTACTTCCTAACCTGAATACGGGGGGTGTTCTGGGTTCGGGCCTAATACAGACCCCGGAGCCCTCTCTTTGTTGAGGAGTGCTCCGGGCTCGGGCCAAATACCGAGCTCAGAGCCCTCTCCTCGGACAGCACGCCAAATACGCATATCATTAATTCTATCTGACTTATTTGTAAGTGTGAACTCTTGAATGGATTAGACATTGAAAGGGTACATGAGATTAAGTTTCCAGGTATTGTGATTGATGAACATTTGACATCACATATTGATAATATCAAAGTCAAGGTATCCAAAATGATAACAGTGCTGTAAAAAGTTCAAGATTCTCTAAATAAGAATGCATTGTTTTTGTTATATAACTCATTGATTGTGCCATATCTGACTTGGAAGTGCCTGCAAAACATTAATCCAATTTTAGTTTTACAAAAAAGAGTGATTAGAATTATTAGTGGAAGTGGATATAGATATCCAAATAATTCTTTATTCATACAACTCAAAACATAAAAATTTTATGAATTAGTAGAGTATAACCTCATAAATACCACGTATAAAGCCCATTTGGAAAGTTTACCAAACAATTTGCAAAACAGATTCGCCAAAAGGAAAAGTAGATATGAACTAAAAGGTACTGAGGTTTTTACCAAACCTATAGGTTCCAATCGGCTTTAAAGTCTTTAAATCGGCTGAAAATCATAAGAAATGCTGGCGCTTGCAACTTTTTTAAAAAGCGGGAAAAGAGTTACCATGTAATCAATAGGGAATCAGATAAAGCATATTTGGCCTGCTGTCCGAGGGGAGGGCTCAGAGCTCTAAATTTTAGCCTGAACCCAGAGTACTTCCCCTCTTTAACTGGGATAAATGTACTAGCTAAGAGTGAGGCGATGGGGTGGAGGAGGGATGCTGCAAAAACAGGACAGACGTATGGAATGGCTATACAGTATATATTGGTTGGATTACATGCTTCTCCCGAACTTGTCAATCATTGTTCATGTACAATAACACGAATAGCATATTTTTATGCCAATATATTTAATAAAAGAAGATATTAAAAAATGACGACAGCGCAGACAGTAAATGCCATGTGCTATTTGGAAAAGAGTTCATTTCCTTTACTTATCCACATGAAATTAACAAACATGACATACTAGAAGCCTCACACCGTCAAACGTCATTGTTTATAGCGGAAAATGTCACAGACACCATTGTTTATGAGGGATTACCGAGGCCAGACTACAGGGAAACCAACAATGACCCCAATATAGACACAGATACACATCACTAGTTTATAAGCTCCGAAGTGATAATGTCAATCTAGAGCGAAATGCTCATATTTACAGACACACTCGCTGAAATCCTCGTGTAATCTCTCTCACAGGAATTTCTGGGTTAGTGGACCTACAACAAGCACATTTCACCATTCTATTCTGTCACGTCTTGTTCCTCTCATTTGGTGTCCTCAGCCCAATTCTGAAAGCCCAATGTAAGTTCTCCCCTCACATGGCAAATCCAGCAAGGGCTTGATGTGAAGACTCGAGCTGCAGCAGGTTCAGAAGAATATAAACAGCGTTATTATTGTCCGGAGGGACGGGCGTGTGAAAGAGACGAGGGCCTTATCGCAGCCCAGCAGCTCTGTAATTCGCCTTCGTGATACAGCACCAGAGCGGAGAACCTTACACAGCTGGCACAATCCGAAGGCGGATTAGTTTTTCTGACATAAGCTTCCTGGAAAACTAATCAATCAGGCCATGCGCCATTATCAGAGGCATAAGATTAAAGCGTGCCGTCTAATCCCAGCACTGTAAATTTTAGGAAATTCCCCACTGCTAGTTTTCTCTGGGTAAATAAATAATGAAATCAAACCTAATTGCGAACAAAGATGACGGGAGGCAGGGCAACCTAGAGATAGGGAGTTCACAGCGAATCATTATTCCGTTTTTAAAATCGCTCTTCGTAAACCATTTAAGACTGTGTCTTCGAATGCGTCCTCTGACATGAAATTTCTTACGAGGCAAGATTCTCAAATAAAATACTCCATCACTACACAAAAAAATTTTTTATCTGTATTGATCAATGTTATTTGAGTATTCAATAAATTATATATGTTTGCTTGGATGATTACACACTGAATTGCCTAATTACTCAAATTTAATCTTTTCTTTAGATCAACAAAATCATTATTTAAAAACCAGAGCACATATTGACAACAATTATGCTCTTATGCAGTGTGAACAGGAGCAAAGCAATGAACATTAAGCAATGAAGGAGAGCAAAGGAGCACCGCTCTGACAGCAAAGGCCAGCTGAGCTGAACTTTAGTCATGCAGAGAACAATCATTATACAAAGATGAGAAATGGAGGAAATGTATCTAAACAATAGATAGAGTCGTGGGGTGGTGATCGAGTGGATCTAGTCCTGATCACATTGTTCTCCATCCTGCACCCAGAGGTTGGCTGCAGCAGATGTAATGTAATGAATAGTTGCTAATGTAAAGTCTGACCCTCTTATCTGTCCCCAGAGAGAAGCACAGATGCTGGCCTTCTCCTGTATTTGAATCACTGTTCATGTGTGCATTTATGTGCATGTGTATGTGCTCATGCATGCGTATGTGTGTGAGAGAGAAAAAGATAGAGAGAGAGAGAGTCTGCTGGGACTCTAATCCAATTGGGAGGCTGTCTTTGGAGGATTGTCCAAAGGTGAGGATGTACAGCCATCCCCACATGTGCTGTTCCTTAAAGGTACACGGTTGAATGACAGTCAAACCGCAAAAGTGATTGTGTCCTCCTTCACACCTGCATGTTTCATTGAAAATTATGTTTGGATATTGACAATTTTGCAATGATGGATTGCTATGTCTCCTGTCGTAGCTCTTTACAGTATAATGGTTCAATTATTTTGCTTTGAAAAGTACATTGTGCACTCTCAGAAATAAAGATACAAAAGCTGTCACTGGGGCACTACCGTTTTAAACAGTATGCATTTGTACCTAAAGAGTGCATATTAGTACTTCAAAGGTACAAATTGGCACGAAAATTATACATATTACCGTCTCAGTGACAGCTTTCGTACCTTTATTTTTGACAGTGTATGTACCTGCACAGTACACGCTTAATCACAAATTATATTTAGGCACATAAAAACATGTCACAACAAATGTGAACAAACAACACATCTCATAATTTCCTCGCATATTAAATATCTTATATGCATTTACACTTAGCGTTATACCTGCAATATTACACTACTTTTGATTCTACTATCCCACTTGTCTACATCTAATGAAGCGTCTTTCTTTTAATACCTTACTTTATTTTAGAAAAAAATAGAATTTTCTAAAGGATGTTATTCTTTCTGAGAAATGTAACATTTTACCATTAAATTCATTTTGCATGCTTCATTTAGTACCGTTAAGAAAATTAGTACCATTGATGTTCATATTAAACATGATACTTTAGTGCACATTAAAAAGTAAGGTCTTATCTAATAAAATCTAATAAATTAATAAATATTATAATGATAATTTCTAAAGTGATTAAAAGAAAAGTGCACTCTAAATAGCACTAAAAGCTCGTAATTATAGGGGAACCATTTTTAGTGCTAAATAGCACCTATAAAGCACCTATGAAGAACCATACGGGGGCACTAGATATGGTTCTATATAGCACAATATGGTTCTACACAGGTGCTACAGTGTATACTTAAAATGGTTCCCCTATGATTACAAGCCAATGCACCACTTTTAGTGCTATTTAGAACCGTTTGTTTTTAGAGTTTTTCTGATGCCAATATCAATGCAGCTAATAGTACGAGAAATTAAAAGTTGCAGACAGGACATGAACACATGGAAAATGTCCTTTATGCTTTCATAAAAACCAAAAGAAATCTGAAAAATTAATTATTTACAAAAAAATGCTGTTTATTAAACTAATGTTGGATTAAACTGGTTAAACCTTGCACGTTATAACATACGTGTTGCGTACATCTATAAATGATAAGGACAGAACTTACCTTGTGCAAACACAAAAGCAGCAGAAGAGCTGAAAGAAACTGCATCTTGACTATAGAGAATGATCTTCGACTTTTACTTGAGGTGGAAGAGGCAAATATCCAGTTCACAGGGTTCAGGACAAAAAAGTGCCATTGCTATTAACTACCTGAATTAAAATAATTAAACGTAAGTAAATGCGATCATTAATAATGTGTTTAAAGGATTAAAAGAGATGAGATTCCATAAAACTATAATCTCGTGCTTACCCTTGACAAAATATGTTGATCATGTTGAAAAGTGACGTTGTAACTGAAGAAAGTCCCACGGACGTCTTTGATATTGCCAAATGTTATGTTCGGAAGAACAAAGTCTTGGTTTTATTTAAAAGTAGTGTCCGAGTAAATGCAGTGACGCCTCACGACGCGCGTCCGATCAGTATGAAGGTGCGAGTCCTCGCAGCATCCTGCTTGATGGACGGACGCGACTCCTCGCTCGTCTAGCGCGATATGGACCGTCTCGTTTCGTGTCGTCTTGTTTACGGCACTTTGTTCTGATTAAAGTTTTATTTCGCCTCCAAGTAGAATAAATCGATTACAAAAAGCTCAACATCTTAGTTTGTTTGCCTGTGGTTTGATTGGTGAGTGACTGTGTGATGATGTGCGAATCTCTCTTTGAAGTGCTCTTCAGACTTAGCGCCTGTAAAGGAACTCAGTAGGCTACTTAGCTAGACGTCAACTTTTTAACCCTTTGTGTACCTGTGTTTGTTTGTTTGTCTTCTCTTTTCTGGTTAAAGCATACTAACCGCACTCAAGTAAATATGTTGTTATGGACTTTGTAAGAAAACAGTCTAAAGTTAGACAGATCTAAAAATATATTTTAATGACGTTATCACGTTTAATGACGTAATAACGAGTGGTGCATTGCTTTGGTGAAACAGTGCATAATAAAAAAGATTATTTAATCTTTTATTTATGTTTTTTTTTTTGGGGGGGGGGCTTTTAATCTAAGCAATGTGCAGTGCATTACAATTTACATTTTACGTAGTTTTTTACGTAACATTCACATCAACTGAGCTACATCAACATCTGCAACTGTTAGCATTGTTTAATAGTCAAGGCTTGGCTAAAGCCAGGACTAAGCCTTATGTAAATTAAGGTGTTTAAGCATCTTTTATACACATGTTTTAGAAGAGGTGTTGCTGCTGTGTATCTTGAGACAAATCAATGGCACTGGCATTTTTTAAGATTATTTTCAATCGAGACAGCTCAAAGGTGTATTTTAGTCTAAGACCAGTCTTAAGCCTTGTCTGAAACCAAGGGTTAATTTTATAACTATGCTTTATGAGAAATGTATGGCATTGAATGTATTTAATGTACATACATTGTTTCTTGATGCATGCATGATACACGAGGTGAAATTGCAACAGACTGCACACAATCACAGCTGCATTTAAACACAGTGCAGAAGAAATGTAGGCTACTCTATGCTTTACTGAAATATTGCCATAAACAAAGATAAATGTGTCAATAGCGCCACCGCGTGGCTTTACAATGCAAATGTCAATATACAACAATGCAAAAATAATATAGCGTTTATATGCAATACAATAAATGCACAAATAAGCTGGGTGTATTTGTAAACGGTTGTGCATCAGAAATGTTGGTACAGAAAGCTTTTTGGTTTTGGCCCAAATATTCAAAAAAATATTCGGGTTAGAATAAATATATTTTGCACAAGAAACACACATATCTGCTACAAATTAACAAATTAGTTTGTTTCTAGAACCTACTATTCTCATACAGTTACACTGAAAGTGACAGAAGAGCAAATGTTACAACTCGCCCCCTACTATTCAATCTGTAGGCCTACTAGAGGTGGATATTGTTTGTACACATGTCTATAATAGATATCCACACATCTATCCATGCATAATCCTTCATCTAACCATCGCTGTATTATGCATCAGTGCATGTGGATAGGCATAATTTAAAAGGTCGCACTATTATGTCCAAAAAAAATATAATTGTTCAATTATTTATCAATTATTTTCCTGATCATTTTGATTAATGAAATTTACACTGTACATTTGAGGCTTAGTTGTGTAATCCTGCTGTGTAAAAACGGTGTTATGTTTTACAGTGATTCAAATTATATACAGTAAGGTTGGATTTGGTGTCTGTTTACACCTGATATAAGATGCGTTTCGGTCACAATTGGATGAGAGAGACACATGCACATTCACACCTGGTGTTTTAATCCATCTCTTTTGACCACTTCTGTTCTGGTTACTTTGAGGGGATTGTCTATAATGGGCGAGTTCCTCTGCTTTTGTTAAAACATGAGTGGGAGAGATGACAGGTTAAAGTTGTGTTTCCACGTTTTGTGGAGACATTCCATAGACGTTATGGTTTTTATACTGTACAAACTGTATATTCTAGAAACCTTTCTGCTACTTCACATTTTCAAGAAACACCACTCTGTTTTATTTACAGTTTTTTATTCGCTTTTGTACTATTTTCACAAGTAGGTGTACAAAAATCCAAACTGATCACACTTGTAACGCAGCTAGTCATTCTTTCAAAACCTGATGTAATGCTTAGCATATGAATTTTAGCACTTTTAAGGCTGATTTAAAACATGTATGTTGCGTTGTTTGCTGTTGGATGAACTGATTGTTAAAAGTACTAAACTGAAAGAAGATCATATCGTTGTGTTTCGGTGATTAAACAAAATGTTCTCATTGGTGGTGGTTAAGGAGATTCCCCCATTCATATGTAAAGCGCTTTGAGTACTGAGAAAAGCGCTATATAAATATAACGAATTATTATCATTACATATTACAATAATCTTGTATTTGAAACAATGATTATGTGGAAACATGTGCAACTTACTGAAAGCATTACATCAGGTTTTGAAAGAATGACTAGCTGTGTTACAAGTGTGACCAGTTTGGATTTTTGTACTAAGAGTTTTGAAAATGTACACCTTACTTGTGAAAATAGTACCAAAGGGAATAAAAAAAAAAAATACATATTACACAGTTTCACATTAGGCAATACACTTACATTACTTAAATAATCTATAATTTCTAAAATATCCATCCTATGTGTTATCAAGTGAAGGATCAATGAAGACATCCTCTACAATCATTTGATCAAATTACAGTAGTTTTTATTTTTCAGATATAATTGTAACATAGCTATACTTTCTATAATGTAACTGAATGAGAACATAACATTTAGTGCACACATTACATTACATTACATTACATTACAGTCATTTGGATCAAGTCTGTCTTGAGCATTTGGCCGTAGATTTTCGTCCACCTCTTTGACCTCTCTGTGGGTGCCCATGCCCACCTCTCTGACAGATCCCTTGTTCACAAGCTCTTCTTATTCCTTGCTGTCTGTCCAGCTTCATGTTGAAATAAATTGCCAGTGTTTCACCCCCACTTTTACAGTAAACTGTATCTACTGTAATGACCAACTTTGGTTACCACTATGTAAAATCAATTAGCAATAAAGAGTATTTTATCATGTGTGGTGACACATAATTTATATGTTCTTACAAACACACACATTTTATATCTGTAGTTCTCAAAATCCATATACTGTATATTGCTAAAATAAAAAATATGTTTACCAAATGGTTAACCATTAAGATCAGTTGGATTTAGTGCTGGTCAAATGTATTTACGCAGATGAGTTGAGAAGCATATCAAAAGTATTGTGAGCATTGCATTGTGAAAGACAATTACTTCATATGAAAGGTATGACACAATGATTAAGTGTGGTGAAAAAGGGAATGTGTAATTTTGTGTGTTGTACTAAGTCAATTGAACATGTGATTACATATTTGCTTTGAGTTTTGTACTAACAGTTGTGATGTTTTACCATACTTGTGAAAATAGAACCAAAGCGAATAAAAACACTGTATAAGCTTGTTTCCTCATATAGGGACCTCAACATGGCTCCACAAGGTCACAAAATACTGGTATTCTTATCTTTGTGGGGACATTTGGTCCCCACAACCTGATAATTACCAGGTACACACAGACACACACACACGCACACACACACACACACACACACACACACACACACAGACACACACACACACACACACACACAGTTTAGATCATGCAATGTAAGCATGACCATGCACTTCATGAAAATAGCAAGCTACAATGATTCATTTTTGTCCTAGTAAATGGGCTTGGCTTTGGTGTTGTGTAAAAACTTGCCATTCAAGTACCAGATAAATGAGGTCAGATTGAAACAGTGTGAGAGGTTGTGAGGTGCTTTGTCATAGCTGACTACAGAATTCATATCAGCTCAAAGTCCACCTTTCTCTATAGGGCAACTTGGGCAAGAGTTTTGATAGATAATAGTATAATCAATACCGTCTAATATTTAAAAAAAATGCGGGTTTATTGTGCAGACTGTGGAGAACATAACACAATGTAAAAATATATGTACTGTCTTTATTTTGATATATAAACTTGAGTCTACTTGCATGATGACTAAAGGTTACATTTAGTACAAGTTCAGATTTTGATTCATAACACCAAACCTTATGAAAATGTACCATGTTTTTGTAGTGAACATTATTTTTTGGCATATTAATTACCATTGGCAAAATCATGGTTTTACTACAGTAACCATGGTTTATCCAGGTTTTTTAAGCAAAACTTTGTTTAAACCATGGTTTAATTATAGTAGCTTTTTGAGTTTTAAAGGGACACTCCACTAATTTTGTAAATGGCTCATTTTCCAGCTCCTCTAGTGTTAAACATCTGATTTTTACTGTTTTGGAATCCATTTGCATAGATTTGCATAATCCATTGAATTAGACCATTAGCATCACGCTCAAAAATGACCAAAGAGTTTCAATATTTTTCCTATTTAAAACTTGACTCTTCTGTAGTTACATTGTGTACTAAGACAGATAGAAATTGAAAAGTTGTGATTTTCTAGGCCGATATGGCTAGGAACTATACTCTTATTCTGGAGTAATAATCAAAGACTTTGCTGACGTACCACGGCTGAAGCAGGTGCAATGATATTACGCAGCGCCCGAAAATAGTCCCATTGGTAACTTTGAATAGCAGGGGACTATTTTCGGGCTACAAAGTTTGCAAAAGAGCACTTACTGTAAATTTGTTGTACAAACTTGGAATTGATAAATAGATGTGAACACTGCGACAGAGATCAATGCCGTCCATTATTCTGTACACATGTCACAGATATTTAGGTTAAATGCACACAAATCATTGTACGTCGAATTATATTTTAATTAGCATTAACTTATTAAGCTGTAAGTGAAAACATCACTACTTTAATATCATTAATATATTTGTCTTAATAAAATATCGATTTTTGTCTCACTACCTCACTCTATGAACTGCAAAAAATTGGTATGTGTCGTGATTTGTAATCAAATAAAAAGCTTTTATTAGTTTCATTCTTCTGTAAATTGTCACATTCACAAAGCCTTCCAGATTTTATACAGACATAGTTTGCCATTGTTTGTGTAATGCCGATTTCATAATGTTAGATGAAGACATAAGTACAGCCAACTGAGGTGAGGTATAGAGGAGACACACCTTTATTTAAACTTTAAAGTACTTCTTTTCAGCTCTGGCTTACTTCTTATTTTGAAATATACTTATTTTATTTATAAAATCTATGTCAAATCAGTTTCTATCAGAGTTTCTAACAACCATAAACGTCTCTGTGGACTTTTTCTGCTTTGCTTATCTCTCTACTGGGGGTGTGTAATTCTTTTCAGGCTCCACCTTTTTTGTGGGTTGCATTTTAGGATAACACCATGTGCTAGGAAGGGCCAAATCCACATGATTTAAAGACGGACAACTCTTGCCACTGCTACTAGATCATATGCTTGTGATTGTTGTTAGCTAAAGAATATGATTGATAAGATGTCTGCTTTTGTTTTGCTACTGTGTCTTTTCTGCCTAGGCTCAGTGCAGGCTGGGAAGTTATTGGTCATTCCAGCAGATGGCAGCCACTGGACGGGGATGAAGTCTTTGGTCGAGGAGCTTGGGCGCAGAGGGAACCAGGTGGTTGTTGTCATCCCAGAAGCAAGTCTTAGCATGGGACCAACAGATCATACCACTACTCTGACATATCCAGTACCCTACACCAAAGCCAATCTGGAGGAGAATGTAAATACAGGTGTTACAAAACTTTTGAGTGCAGACGTGTCTACAGATCTTGCCAGGTATAGATCTTTTATTAACACTATGGATATGCTTAAAGTTATGACAGCAAGAAACCTTGAGAGTGCCTTGTTTAATAAGGATTTGATGAAAAAACTTAAAGACTTCAACTTTGACGCCATCCTCACAGACCCTTTTGAGCCTGTTGGAGTTATTCTTAGCGAGTATCTCTCCATTCCAGCCATTTACACGCAGATAAGTCATCCATGTGGCGCTGACACTCTTGCCAGTAAATGTCCACTTCCAGCCTCTTACGTTCCACAACCTATAACTCATTTTTCTGACCACATGAGTTTTTGGCAAAGAAGTGTGAACCTGGGAAGGACCCTGGTGCAACCCATGGCTTGTGGACGTATGTATACTCATGCAGATGAGATTGCCTCACGCTTACTTCAAAGAAAAACATCAATTGTAGAGATCATGAGCCGTGCTGCTCTCTGGTTCATGCGATTCGACTTTGCCTTTGAATTTCCACGCCCCTTGATGCCAAACATGATCACTGTTGGAGGACTGGATAGCAAGAAAGCCAAACCTCTGCCACAAGTAAGTCTTTCAAACAGCTCTTAACTATCCTAAGATATGAAGACAACCAGCTAATACACTTGCTTGACAGCAAACTTACAAATATTGTGTCTGGACATCAGGCTGTCACATGCTGTTTTGTGAGCACTGAAATAATTATTAGACCTGAAGATGATGATTAACTTTGTGGTTCAGGTCTGTTTGCTTAAGAGGTAGTTTAAAGGTGCATGCATGTAGCATTATTCAGCCAATGGGACATACTTAGCAAGTGTAAAAATGTCAATACAGGTAGTGGCAGCAATTTGCACCAAATGTATTCGTTTTAATTAAGGCTACTTAAAATATATATTTTTAAGTTTTTCTTTAAATAAAACGAACACATAAACACTGTGAAATGAACATTTGCTGAACTTAAATATTATTATCTACATTTATCTGAAACTTTCAGAAGCAGAATTCTTTGCATTCATTTTGTGCATGCAGCTTTATTCAATTGATGTATTGTTTATTTAGTAGTCCCTGAATAAACAACAGAATTATGTGATAAAAGCAATTGAAATGTTTCGTTGCAAAACGAGATAAATCCGTTTTTAACATTTTTGTCAAAACATGTTTATTATTATGTTATCATGTTATTATTTTGTTTTATGGTGCTACTTAGCTGTATTTTTTAAGTAATGAAGGTTTAAATCAAAACAAACCAACTGCAGTTGAATTGATATGAATTGGAATGCGCAACTAAAAACGAGATTTCTGAACAATTCTCGTTTTGCAACGAAACTCTTCAATTGCAGATGTTTTACAAAATACATAATGTAACAAAATGTGCAACACCTTCCGTACGTAATATACATTTATTAACTTACGATATTGCTCCAAAGATTTCGAGATAGTGTGGGTTAAGGGAACTGCACTTTCCCAGTTTTAAGTTGGGACAATCTTGTGCACTTCCTGTTGCGTAGCACATGCTGTCCAGTTGCCAAGACCGCAAGTGTGGGCATTTGGACGCAGCCTTGAAGCAGTGCATGCCGCTTAGAGATGTTCTCAGATGAGACCGTGCCAATGCCATATCATTGTGACGTATGCCATCAAGGTATTGCGATAGCGCTTTGATTCTTTTGATACACAGTACTTTCCCATGACGAAAACTTTTTGAGGTTTAGCAGAAGTATGTGAATTAGGACACAGCAGGACATAGTGAACAACAAGTCGATTCTGGGAGTCAAATCCTAATCGAGGAGTTGCAAGTGAACAGTATAGCAGCACATTTGTAGCACATTTCACACTTGTGCATAAACTATGCTTACAGAAATAGTTCACCCAAAAATGAAAATTCTGCAATCATTTACTCACTCTTATGTACAAACCTGTTTAAATTTCTTTGTTCTGATGAACACAAAGGAAGATATTTGAAGAGGTGTTTATAATCAAACCAATCAGAGGCCCCACTGACTTCCATAGCAGGCAAACAGAATACTATGGAAGTCAATGGGGCCTCTGATCGTTTAGTTTTAAACATTCCTCAAATTATCTTCCTTTGTGCTCATCAGAACAAACATGTTTGTACATGAGAGTGAGTAAATGATGACAGAATTTTCTTTTTTTGAGGTGAACTATCCCTTGATGCACACAATATGGTCATTGTTGAATGTATGGAAACCAAGAAATCAAACCTTTTGCCTTTTTTAAAAGCCATTTAACCCTTTGTTCGTAACTGAAGAGTTTGTGTAAAAGAATTTTCCACACAACTTCTCTAAGTCATTCTTAAATAAGCACATACTTTAAAATATAGAGCAGGGGTCTCTAATCTGCAATACTGCCCTGCAGATTTTAGCTCCAACCCCAAACAAACACAGCCGAAGCAGCTATTCAAGGTGTTCAGGGTTGCTTGATAATTACAGATGGGTGTGTTGGAGCAGGGTTGGAACTGAAGTCTGCAGGACGGTAGATCACCAGGAACAGGGTAGGAGACACCTAAATAGAGAGTGTAATGTCTGATCTATTGAAGTCTAATGAGCCTTTACAAGACAAGCTAAACAGAAAATAGCAAAAAATCATTGGTGCTTTAATTAAACAGGTTTATAAGTTACTCTACAAACATGCCATTCATTCTCTTGAACCACGAAAACAGTATTTACTGTTCTAGCTTATGTATTTCTTGGAGTTGGCGGTAAGATAAAGTTCAGCCTCACCTCTGGTAAAGACTGACCTCTCCCTCAGTTTGACACCTTACTGATATAAGTCAGAAATGCAATATTCATGCTTACAAATCAGTAAAAACTGTTAGAGAATAAAGAATACATGCTGTTTGTCAAATAATAATATTGAAATACAGGTATAGTGTACACAGTTTGGAACCTTCAATGCAAGCATGACCATGTGCCTCTTAAAAAGGATTTTAAGCAAGCTAAAGTGTATGGGATTGGCTGAAGTACTGATATGTAAAAAAAACTTGCTGCGCAAGTCCCCGAATTGAAAGAGTGTGTGAAAGGTTTTTGGGTGCTTTGTCATAGTTGACAAGAGAATTCATATCAGCTCAAAGTTAATCTTTTTCTAAAGGGGAAACTTCATAAACTAAACATAAAGGGGCTGTTTCCAGAACAGGGATTAGACTAGTCCTTGACTAAAATAAAGAGGTGTCCAAACTGAAAACAACTTGCTTAAAAGTCGCAAAATACATCAGTGCCATTTGTTTTTCAAAATGCACAAAAGTAATGTTTTTAGTAAGGCATGTTTGTTTAAAACTAGTTATATTTCTTAATTAAACTAAGGCCTAGTCCTGGCTCAAGGTAATTCCTGTCTGGG
This sequence comes from Misgurnus anguillicaudatus, assembly GCF_027580225.2. Classification (NCBI taxonomy): domain Eukaryota; kingdom Metazoa; phylum Chordata; class Actinopteri; order Cypriniformes; family Cobitidae; genus Misgurnus; species Misgurnus anguillicaudatus. Next base: position 17,803,573 of record NC_073353.2, read on the forward strand.
AAACCACCCCAAAAAGTTAACGAATAGTCTATTGTTCAGACTGAAGAAGATAACACAGTAATGAAGGTAATAATGTGTCCTGTATGATATTACTCATAAATATAACTTTGGGGCAAATTCCAGACAGACTTTAAAGGACAAGATCGGTATTTTAAGCCCTGTTTTCAGATTGTTTATGATGAAATAGAATGGTTTTGACTGAAATTTCAACATATGCAGCTGCCCCGAGAATTTTCGGGTGTTTGTGTTTCACCTCCCACCTTTACAATGTCTTTCTTTGTTCAGTCGAGAAGAAATAATGTTTTTTGAGGAAAACATTGCAGGATTTTTCTCATTTTAATGGACTTTAATCTCAACACTTAACAGTTCACAACACAGCCTATCGCGCCTGAGCCCAAGTGAACCACGCTCCGGCCCACCTCTGCAACCCGGCCGCGGCGCGATTAAGCAATCCACGCCCGGGCGGGGAACAGAGCGATCACACTAGTCAAACAAACCAGGCTTTGGGGGTCAAAAGCGCCCGAGCGCAGTTTGGTTTGGATAGTGTGAGTGCGCCCTTATCTAGCGAAACGATTGTCATTTTTGATAAGAAAAATAAAATTATCCACTTTTAAACCACAATTTCTCATCTAGATCCGGTCGTGATGCGTGATGATACGTCATGACATCAAGAGGTCACAGAAGACGAACGTGAAACTCCGCCCCAGTGTTTACAAGTCTTCAGAAAGAGGACCGCTCCTATGTTGTTGTATGTCAACTGATACTTATTAATGTATTTGTGTCAGTTTATTGTTTACAATTTTCCGCCAATTTGCATTTTATATATGTAAACACGTGACCTCCCTACGTCACTACGCATTTACGATAGGTTGTGCTGGACCGGATCTAGACGAAAAGTTAAATTTTTCTTGTCAAAAATGACAATCGTTTGGCTAGATAAGACCCTTATGCCTCTTTTGGGATTGTTTATAGTGCTTTGAAACTCCGTTGAAAAAAACTGTTAAGTGTTGAGTTAAGTATTAAATGTTGGGCTCTTTTAAAGTCCATTAAAATGAGAAAAATCCTGCAATGTTTTCCTCAAAAAACATAATTTCTTCTCGACTGAACAAAGAAAGACATCAACATTTTGGATGACATGGTGGTGAGTAAATTATCTGGATTTTTCTTTTAAGAAAATGGAATATTCCTTTAATACTTTGTGCTTGAAATGGCTGAAGTTATTGCAAAAAAAGAGGCATCACAGAGAATGTGTGATACAATGCAGCGGATTGTTTTAACATATAACAGTTAATTTGGGGGGACATATTATTCAAAAATATTGTTTGCCAAGTCATGTTATTTTTTAATTGATGAAGTAAATAAAATAAAAGTCACTAGAAGTTGTAACATAAAACCAGGTGTTTCAAAACTTCTTGTAAACCTTCACTTTTCATAGTTCAGTGGCTTTGTTATCTGTGATGTCTGTGGTGCTGAAGTCAAGCGCATCACACGTTAAGTCATCAGCTCTGCTTAATTGCGACTCTGCATTAATTTGCGCTCCTCTTAGTAGATAGCGTTGGTCATTATGGAATTCAGCTGTTGCGCCAGTGTTATTTAATTTGCGCTTTTTAAGTAAATAACCTGCAGATATTACTACTCCAATTGGCGCATTTTTGAAATCGCGCTTGCATGCTAATTTGCCCCGTTTAGTAAATTTGGCCCTAAAAGACAATGCAATGCGGCCCTGCCAATTTGCATAACACAAGATGAGGAAGATCAGGCCCTACCTTTCTGAGCATGCTGCACAATTCTTGGTCCATGCCCTTATAATCTCTAGGCTGGACTAGTGTAATGCTCTCCTTGGTGGTATTCTTGCATGGGGAGTCAAACCACTCCAACTGGTTCAGAACGAGCAGCTCGGATCATCGTCCATAAGCCCAAAAGAGCCTTTCTTTATCTCTCTCCACTGGCTACTAATTGAAGCCTGTATCAGGTTTAAGTCATTACTGCTTGCTTACAGAACTGTCACTGGTTCCGCACTGGCATACATTCGCCATCCTACATCCCATCCAGAACCTTGTGTTCAGTGAATGAGCGGAGCCTTGTTATACCATACCTTCACAAAAGTGCACTAAATCACTTTCCCGCTCTTTCTTGGTAACCTCTGGTTCTACACGGTAAAAAGAAAGTTGGATCTACTTAAAAATTATTTTAATTGGTAACACGTAAAAATAACGTTTTGTCAATTAAAAATTTCTCACTTTAAAAGAAAAATGTAATGTGAAAGACTTTAAAAAAATTACTTCAGTTGGTAACACCTTATGGGACAGTTACCCGGCCTTAACTATTATTATGACATTTAAGTCGTTTTTACAAACAAACCTTACAAAAAAAATCTATATTGGTGGCCATCTTGAGACAAAACAATAGCACTGATATATGTAAAGATATGTCAGGGCAAGATGTTTTTAAATTAAGGCAGCTCTAACATGCATTTTAGTCTGACTAGAATAAGTCCTGTCCGGGAAACTGTTTAAATTTCTCAAGTTGGAAAAATTTTTACTTTAACAATTGATTTTTTGTGGTAATCCAACTTCGATTATTTTCAAATCACATTAATCTGGAAAATACTACTCGAGTTTAGAGGTTTAAGAGAGGTTTTCAAAGAAGGTCTGTCAGGAATCTATAAGATAAATCTCAAGGCATAAAAACTTGCTTTTATGAAATAATTCAAAGTGTTTTTTATCATGGACTTATCGGCAGCCTACCAAACCACACCATTTTTACTATTTTGTTGCTACCTTTTACCTCACTTTTTTACTGAAAGACACTTTTTAATACTGATGCATGTCTTCATATTTTTATGTAAACCAATACATTTCAGACTTAAGAACCACAGACTACTCTCTAGACTTTTCTTGATGGATAGTGCTTTCCTATTTCCTCTGGGGGCGTGGCTTGCTACTGAAGGGTGGAATGTTGTTCTTTTCAGGCCCACCTTCTTTGTTTAAAGTTGCAACCTCCATTCAAGAGAAAACACAATGCTAAAAAAGTGCACAGTCAGAGTGCTTAAAATTTTTAAGACAGCCAACTCTTCCTGTTGCTACTGGTCCACACAGTTGTGTGGTTGTGAAGATGTCTGCTCTTGTATTGCTGCTGTGTCTTTTCTCTCTGGGATCAGTGAAGGCTGGGAAGTTATTGGTTAGTCCAGCAGATGGCAGCCACTGGACGGGAATGAAGTCTTTGGTCGAGGAGCTTGGGCGCAGAGGGAATCAGGTGGTTGTTGTCATTCCAGAAGCAAGTCTTAGCATGGGTCCATCAGATCATACAACTACTCTGACATATCCAGTACCCTACACTAAAGCCCAGCTGGTGGAGAATGTAAATACAGGCATTAATCTGCAAATAAGTGCAGATGTGTCTAAAGATCTTGCCAAGTTTAGAGTTTTTTTCAACAGTGTGGATAGGCTTAGCATTCTCACATCAAGGAACCTTGAGAGTGCCTTGTTTAATAAGGATTTGATGAAGAAACTTGAAGACTTCAACTTTGACGCCATCCTCACAGACCCTTTTGATTCTACTGGAGTTATTCTTGGCGAGTATCTCTCAATTCCAGCCATTTACATCCAAACAGGTCATCCATGTGGCATTGACGCTCTTGCCAGTAAATGCCCACATCCAGCCTCTTATGTTCCACAACCTTTTACTCGTTTCTCTGACCGCATGAGCTTTTGGCAAAGAAGTGTGAACCTGGTAAGGACCCTGGTGCAACCTATGGCTTGTGGACGTATGTATGCTCATGCAGATGAGATTGCCTCACGCTTACTTCAGAGAAAAACATCAATGGTTGAGATCATGAGCCGTGCTGCTCTCTGGTTTATGCAAGGTGACTTTGCCGTAGAATTTCCACGACCCTTGATGCCTAACACGATCATTGTTGGAGGATTGGATAGCAAGAAAGCAAAACCTCTGCCACAAGTAAGTCTTTTAAAAGGCTGTAATTTTGCTACCATTCTCAGATGTAAATGCAATCAGCAATTTCACTAGCGTGACAACAAAGTTACATATTTTGTTTGAGTGGACATCATGCATGTCTTGTGGACACATGGCACAGGAATGCACTTAGACCATTAGTTAGAAACTGATTATAGTGTGTTTTAATCACGGGTGTACAGTACTTTTTTCGGAGGGCCATTGTCCTATGAGTTTCGCCCCTTATCCAACCCATCTGTCTGTTTTTATCCCCATCAGTAATCCTGAAGGCCCTGATGAACTGGTTTGGGTGTGTTTATTTGGGGTGGGGGTTTAAACTCTGGTGACCCTGATTTAAATAAACACTTTTGATAAAACAGCTGACAATAGCAAGTTTTATTGCTAGGTTAACTATTGTTTTAAGAAGATGACGATTAAATGCATTAATAGTTAATGAACTGAGGTGCATGTTGGGGATGAAATTCCTACAGATCATACTAGTTTCAAAAACATGAACTGCAAAAATTACTTTCTTAGTATTTATTTTTCTTGTTTTCAGTAGATATATTCAAGATGTCATTTTTTTATGAGCAAAATGACCTAATAAAAAATCTAGTTTTTAGAACAAAAATATACAATTTAAGTAAATTTGTGTTTAAAACAAGCAAAAATATCTGCCTATGGGGTGAGGAAAAGTTTCTTGAGTTTAATGTTTAAGAAAAAGTCAACTTATTTCAAGATTTTTTTTCTCACCCCATTAAATTGTATATTTTTGGTGTAAAAAATTAGATTTTTTTAGGTCATTTTACTGATCAAGAAAATACATTTTGATTTAAGAATTTTTATATATTTTTACTGAAATACTAGACAAAATACTAAGAAAAACTTTTGCAGTGTAGGGTACTGTAGCAGCAAAGGGCATGCTCACCTTTGTTAAAGGAACATGCCCAGAATTTAGCTTATTCACCGTATCCCCCAGAATTAGATAAGTCCATACATACTTTTCTCATCTCTGTGCGTGCTGTAACTCTGTCTGACGCAGCCCCCGCTAGCTTAGCTTAGCACAAAGACTGGAAGTGAATGGCTCCAGGCTAGCAAACTGCTCCCAATAAGTGACAAAATACACATTTTGTCACTTTTTCCTATTTATGTGTTGTGATTTGTATAGTCACAGCGTGTACACTCCGCCCAAGTAGCAGTGCTTCGTCTTCTGAGAATATAGTTCTCAGTATGTAGACTGTTAAAAGATCGCTGTGTCTCATATGACCTTGTTATTTGTAGACAGTGTGACTATACAAATCACAACACAAAAATAGGAAAATGTTCGCGATATTTTGTCACTTATTGGGAGCAGTTTGCTAGCTGGAGCTATTCACTTCCAGTCTTTGTGCTAAGCTGAGCTAGCGAAGACTGCGTCAGACAGGGGCTGTTTCTCAATTCCAAGAACGCAAAGAACGGACTTGCGTCCTCGTGGAGATCGGTCTTGCCAGGCGACCTTGGAAGAACGAACTCGGAAGTTTTGCCGCAATGACTTCTGGGGCGTTAAGCGATTTCAGCAAGTCTGCACTCGATGCATCCTCGATATCAAGAACACATCCGGGTATTTTCATGCGTCCTCTGTCCTTGCGTTCTTGAGAATTGGAATGAAATTCGACCGTTAATGATGACGTAGAGCGAGGACACGAGGACGCAAGATTGCTGAAGAACGCATATTGAGAAACAGCCAGAGTTACAGCACGCACAGAGATGAGAAAGGTATGTATGGACTTATCTAATTCTGGGGGATGCAGTGAATTAGCTAAATTCCCAGCATCTGGGTGTTCCTTTAAAGGTGCAAAATAATGCATTGAAATAATATGTTTAATTGATATCTACATAGAAGGTTAGTAGCTTTGTGTGTAAGTAAACAGCTCTCATCCCTACTGAAAAATCCAGCTAAGACCAGCATAAGCTGGTGAGCTGGTTTTAGCTGGTCCCCAGCTTGGTTTTAGCTGGTTTTGCTGGTGTAGGAAGCTGGTTTTGCTGGTGTAGCAAGCTGGTCTAGCTGTGTTTTGGTCACATTTTAAGCTGGACTTAGCTGGCCATGCTGGAATACCAGCTGGCCCACCAGCATGACCAGCTTTGTCAGGCTGGAAGGACCAGCGTAAACCACCTTAAACCAGCTAAAACCAGCTACCAGCTTATGCTGGTTTAAGATGGATTTTTCAGTAGGGATGTCGAACATGTATCTGATGAAGATGCAGAATTTAAAGAATTATTAATTGTTCAGAGATTGGAAATGTAAGTTTCTGAGTGGCAAGTTTGTGTTTTTTTCAGTATGGACCTGCAAAACGTAACTGTAACATCAATAGTAGAAACTTCAGCCTAAACGCTAGCATATAGCATTAACTAGCAAACAGCGCTAACTCAACAGTCACAATTTTTTATTTAGCATTGTACCAAAATTGTACTTAATTTAATATAGAATAAAATTTTGGGGCGTACATCACGCCTGTTATGTTGAGAATGGCCTGTTTTCCAGCTGTCTTTTGCATGTGCAAGGCTTACATAAAAAGGAGGAAACAATAGTGTTTGAGTTCTGTACATGAAATGTTATTACCATGTACAGAACTCTTATTATTCATCTCTGCAAATACATGTTTACATGCTACGACAGCTTTAAGGGTTAATATGTGATCCTGGGTACATCTTTTGACATTTTTTTCTAACAGTGTACAGAGGATATCTTTATTTGTGCAAATGTCAAAACTACTCTCAGAGATTAAAGTTCAAGGGTGCTTACAGTATGAACCATATCTATAATGCAACTTTATCTATTTTTCACGAATGCCATTACAAAGCATTTACATTTTTTCCATGTGAAAATGTTAATGTTTTGCAGTACACAATTATGCAGTTTAAAAAGTTCTGCCTCATTGGTTGCTTCACCACCTTATATAGATAAAGTCCCACCCAGCTGTACCACCTCGACTGAATATAAGCCAGAGTCGTGTAGAGATATGGACAACATTAAAGGCGGAGTCCATGATGTTTGAAAGCCAATGTTGATATTTGAAATCACCTAAACAAACACGCCCCTACCCCAATAGAATCTGGACCTTCTGTTGATAGACCCGCCCCACACATACGCAACCCGGCATTTGATTTGATTTGATTGGCTATTAGTGTGTTTTGGTAGTCGGCCCGTCTTCTTTTCCAAACCGTTTTTCAAACATCGTGGACTCCGCCTTTAAGATACATGACCTGGTTGTTTAGTATCGGTCTTGATCTTCTCCAGCCGGACCTGTGAGAAATTTCTTTACACCACTGATAGAATGACTATCGTACGGTTGCTCGTGAATCTTTTACTCTTTGGTTCATCTGAAGCTGGGAAGCTGTTGGTTATTCCTTCTGATGGCAGCCATTGGCTTGGGATGAAGCCTATTGTGGAAGAACTGGGGAGGAGAGGGAATGAGGTGGTGGTGGTCATCCCAGATGCAAGTCTGAGTATGGGTCCATCAGATCACACCACCACTATTTCTTATCCAGTGCCTTACACTAAAGCTGAATTACATGAGCAGTTAGAAGGCAATTTAACCCAAATAATGAGCAATGATCTTTCTTCGCACCTGTCCAAGTTCCTGTTGTTCTTCAACCAAATAAGATTTTTTCAAAAGTTCCTTGTAAAAAATGCAGAGAGCCTGCTGCTTGATGAAGACTTGATGAAGAAACTGCAAGACTACAACTTTGACGCTATTCTCACAGACCCGTTTGAACCTGTCGGAGTTATTGTTGGTGAATATCTCTCAATTCCAGCTATTTATGTGCAAATAAACCTTCCTTGTGGCATTGACACTCTTGCCAGCCAATGCCCAAGTCCACCCTCCTATGTTCCCCAGCGTAACACCCACTTTTCAGACCATATGAATTTTGGGCAGAGGTGTGTGAACCTGGTAAGAAGTCTCCTGCAGCACACGGCCTGTAAAGTTTTGCATGCTAATGCGGATGAGATTGCCACACGTTTACTTCACCGAAAAGCATCAGTGATGGAGATTATGGGCCGTGCTGCTCTCTGGTTAATGCGATTCGACTTTGCGTTTGAATTTCCACGGCCAGTGATGCCCAACATGATCATGATTGGGGGATGGCAGCCAAGAAACCGAAACCTTTATCACAAGTAAGGTCTTTTAAAAAAATCCATGCTGTAGTTCAACTTATTGGTGCTGTTTGACATAAACATCTGATTTGTATTGATTACTGTCTGTCAATATCATGGACTGTGAAAATATTGCAGTGAGGCCACAATTTACAATAACATGAGAATTCTGTAGAGTTACAGTATCTTTCTATGTGATGGGTCCCACTAGCACCTTCGAAACAGCTTTGTTTTTATCACCAATATCCCCACTAAATTCTGTTTATTAAATTGGGTTTATGGTAAAAAAACACATTATTTTCACATACTGTACATTTTTGTTACTCCACATATCCCTGTCTTCCTCAAACGCTCTGATTTGTTACAAAGCTCATCGATCTGAAAAGCGCAACATGATCTCACAAAGTTCCGTGGTATAGTCACAGAATATTTTGCTCATTTTTACAATGACACGTAAAAATTAGCAAAATATTGACAATGGTAGAAAATAGGACAAAACAGTTGAGTAACCAATCTGTGACAATGACACAGAAAAGAAAGTCTGTGGTACGGCAACGGAAACATTCGGAGATCCGTCATAATGCCACGGAAAAATTAGCAAAATATTCTGTGACTATACCACAGAGATAGGTTGGAAAAGCACTGTGTCCTTGATTGGCCAGCTTACCAGTATGTAGTGATTGGCCTGAATACCTCTGATGTCAGCCGGAAATGTGACGCTCCTTACCATGTTTTAAAGATTAGCAATGCAATGCTAACAGAAGTTAATATCGTCTTTACTACCTTTTCAATACGAGCTGAAACTGATCCAGAAAATGCAGATTAAACTATTATCTGATTCATGATGTAAAATCATGAATCAGATAATAGTTGCTCTTTAATATAAAACATGCTAAACATTGTTTAATAGTTGGCAGGACGTTGATTCGATGGAGCTGTATAGGTTTAATAATATAAGAGTTTATCTCTGGGCAGTAAGGCAAAGTGCAGATTCACCTAAGGTGAAGTTGACATCTGCCACAATAAGATAAGTAAGATGCCATTAATTATTTTCTATCCCAGCACCCTTTTAATATATCAGCTGATTTTTTTTGGATGGAGCCATTTAATGAATGCATGTATTTGCCAATCTTAAGATCATTAATGATTATAAAGAAAATTTATATAAATATGATTATATAAAACGTCTCGGTTACATATATAACCCTCGTTCCCTGAAGCAGGGGAACGGAGAAAAAGGGGAACAGAGATGTCATATTGTGACCGACGAATTGGGAACGCGTCTCGCAGGACCAATCGACTTCGAGAAACTTTTAAAAACCCAACGAATTTGGCATGCAGATAATTGCATCGAACACTGTAAAATCTAGTGAACGTATTAGGTGTCGCCCAGCCAGCAGCTCTACAAATGTCTGTCAGCGAGGAACCACAAGCCAGAGTCCAAGACAATGCCACGCTTCTGGTCGAATGGGCTCTTAACCCAAAGGGGCAAGGAATACCCTGTCTCTCGTAAGCCAGGGCAATTGTGTCTACAACCCAATGAGACATTATCTACTGTGTGACAGCTTTCCCTTTCTGCTGACCACCATAACAGACAAAGAGTTGTTCTGAGGTCCGAAAGCTTTGAGTTCAATTCACAAACACACAAAGTGCATGTACAGGACATAACAAAGCCAGAGCTGGGTGGGTCTGCCTCCTCCAACGGCAGCCCTTGCAAGTTCCCCACCTGATCTTTGAAAGAAGTGGTGGTAACTTTAGGCATGTAGCCAGGCCGGAAGCTCAGTGTAACACTGGATTCAGCAGGCCCGAACTGAAGGCACGAATCGTTGACTGAAAATGCATGAAGGTCACCTATCCTTTTAACAGAAGCCAATGCAAGGAGCATTAAAGTTTAAAAGTTTTTAAAGGAGCATTAAAGTCTGCAGAGGCTCAAAGGGAGCGTCTTGCAGGGCTTTCAGCACCATGGACAGGTCCCAAGGACGAAAAGAGGGAGGGCGCGAAGGATTCAGCCTTCGTGCACCTCTTAAAAATGACCAGATCATGCTGACCCACTATTCTACCGTCTATTGGTGTGTGGTGTGCGGATATCGTCGCGATATCTACCTTGAGAGTAGACGGTGAAGGTCTCTTCTCCAAGCGATGCTAGATATATAAAAGCACAACTCTGGAGTGAAGTCACCACTCGCCAGGCTGTGGTGCTTGTGAAAGCGTGTCTGCCGCTGTGTTGAGCGACCCTGGAATGTGAATGGCACGAAGAAACCTAAGTTTTTCTGACTCCAAAGGAGGAGATGGCGGGCTAGCCAATGCACCACTCCCCCCTGGAGGAGCAACAAAGCCATGGCATGTAGGGCAAAGGCCGCTTCCCCACAAGCCCTTTATGCCGACTCCGTCAGAGCTGATGAGTGCCTACAGGCTTGTGGGGGAAAGGTTTTGATAGTCCTTCCAGTAGGAAACACAAGCAGGACACAGCTGCATCACTACTGAATGCCCCACTGTCGGAATACTAGCGTACCCTTTAGCAACCCCACCATTGAGGGAGGTGAGGCGTGATGGCTGATGCGGCCGGTTCCAGGGGGGAAAACTAGGTTTTCCATGACCAAGTCAGCTTATCATGAATCTCGGGAAAGAATGGTACAGGTGGAGAGGGCTGCGATGTCCTGGCAGCCTCAAAGTACCAATCGTCTAGGCAGGATGGTACGAGAGGAGCTCTCAACTCGACCAACTCTGCAGCCCGATCGAGCATGGCTGACATCTCAGGGTCGAGCTCAGGAACCTCAACCCTACCCAAAGGAGGGAGCAGATCCGGGTCAATGTCCGAGAGTGACGGCCCCCCCTCCGATGTTACGGCAGATACCAAATCCTCAGGAGGCCCAACAGAGGTAGAGAGTGACATAGAACACACACCCTCTGTCTTCATCGGAACCTCAACTGGTTGCGGATCGGGTTTCTGAGGGCTGCTGGACGGACCAGCTGACCGATTCAGCACCGTAATGCAGAGGTCGTCTTTCTGAAGCTTCACAGCCGCATTCTTAGGGGGGATCGGCAATGGTGTGTGGCGATCCCGGAGAAACGCCACCCGACCCCGCAGACCTGCAATAGTCATGCTCTCGCAAGCGGAGCATGTGCCTCCCATGAAAGCCGCCTCAGCTTGCTGTAAGCCAAGACACGAGAGACAGCGATCATGTCCATCACGAGGACCCATGTATTTACAGCATCCAGAAGTCGAACACGGACGAAAAGACATCTTTAAAAAGACCCTTAAAGCCCGTGAGCAGAGAATGGCGAAATCACGTAGATCAAAGAAGTGTAAACACTCGCGAGCCCCCTCTGTGGTGCATTCGCCCAACCAACTGACATGCAGAGATCTATTCAATAGAAGAGAAAAGAAGAGCTTTTCGTGAGCAGGTTACTGGCAGCTTTCGAAGCGAAAAAAGCTGATTTGATAACTGCACCTGCCTCTCATTAAATACTCGTGCGGCGGGGCGCTGCCGGTAGATGCAATTATCTCCATGCAGAGTTCATTGGCGTTTTAGAAGTTTCTTGAAGTATATTGGTCTCGCGAGATGCGTTTCCAATTCGTCGGTCACGAAGTGACCTTGTAGTGACTGACTGAAAGGGAACTGCACTGACATCTGCATTTAAATCTCATTTTTCATATCTGTTTTAAATTTCATGTTTCTATTTAAAAAAACAGCTGGTTTATGAAGAAATATAAAGACTTAAAACCGTGTATGTTTTACACATTGGTTAAAGTCTTAAGTTTAATCAGTGGAGTGTTCACATTTTTTATACACTGTGATAATTCACTGTGAAAAGTTTCACCATAATTAGTGCCTGGATAAACTATGACTATGTCAATTACTCTGCGGTGTATTATAAGTGAGATATGATATTTATGCCAACATAATTTTTTTGTGAATATTGCTTGTTTACCAGACATTTCAAAACGACTAGTGTTGCAATGTGTCAGTTAAGTGGAGACGCTCTGTTAAATATTTACAGAATTCTTTAAAGTTCAAATACCTTGTGTGAGAATTACATGTTGTTTTACTGCGTTTTTATTTTTTATTTTATTTCTATGGAGGCAAGTGAAAAAAATTCTATTTGCCACTTTTTGAATAACAAATTGATGGTTATGATAAGGCTTTTGATTACAGAGCAAAATTTAGCAGGCAAATTTTAGAGAAAAAAATTGGTAAATTGAATATATGAAAATAAAAATAGTGTTATTCGTATTTTATTAACTGATATGTGACCTGCATCTGAGATCATCCATATGCAATACACTTTCATCAGTAGTGGCTGGAAATGATGTCAGGAGGGCATATTTGCATAATACTTGCTTTTAATTTATTTGCTTAAATCGTTCAATATAAGATACTGTATGTGATACAAAATGGAGAAACCTAACTGTTTATGTGACTAGTTGCCAAAAAATGCTAACCATAGTGCACATTGGGAAATATGGTGTTTAGAGGATTGAGCATCCATGACAAAAAATGTTATTGCTAATTATTAGTATTTTCCTATCTTGTTTTTGATTTTAGCAGTCATTCTTCAGGGCCTTCACCTAATAAGATTTGCATGTCTGTGTACTGTACATCCTAAACAGGTTGAGTTATTTTGAACTCAGCACTGGGTCAAAAAAGGACAAGCCTAGCCGTTGGGTTAAATTAACCCAGAAAATGTTTATAATTTACCCAACAAAGGTTTAAAACAACTCAGTAATTTTGGGTTGAAACAACCCAAGCTAAATGACAACTCAATAGACTGGCCTCGTCGCTTTTTGACCCAATGCTGGGTTAAAAACAGCCTCTTTAAATTCTTCTCAAAGATGAAACTCCAAGCACAACTACATAACATGCATACAATATTTCCATACATTTTAATAATATACTACAATTGCTACATTTGAATAATATGTTTAAATAAATGGTGAAGACCTTTGGCCACCACATAAATTATTGTACTCCTAATTGTTTCCCCCCCAAAAATGCTCTACACACTAAACAAATGGGTTCTTTGCAGAAATGCCAAGAACTATTTTTGGTTTCCCAAATAACTTTTTACTCAAAAGTTCTTAAAAGAACCATATTTGACAAAAGACCTACAAAGTCTACAAAGACAGAAAGGGTCTGTGGACGTCAGACAGTTTTTATGGAAACATACAGCCTGACTTTTGGGAACCTTTACATTTAAATAGATTTTTTAGCATATGCTTTTATCAAAAGCAACTTACAAATAAGAACGTTTAACATTTATCTAAAGAGGCAACAATAAGTGTAGTTAAGGAAGCTAAGTATACATGTTGTAGCTATAAAATCTGACCTTTCGGTGTTAGTTAAGTGAACGCAGAACAGGCTTGTTTTGTGGGTTGATTAAAAAACAGATTCTGGGTCATTTGCAGGAAAGGCTAAATAGTAGGCCATTGCAATAGTCCAGTCTTAATATGACAATAGCTTGGACTAGAAGTTGCATAGCATGCTCAGACAGAAAAGGTCTGATTTAACTGTTTTGTACCTGCCTGACAGAGTGGTTTTTGTGATATGGTAAATTTTAGCTGGTCATCGAACAACACCCTCAGGTTCCTCACGGACTTAGTAGTTGAAGAACCAAGTTGAATGGTGAAGTGGTGTTCTTTTAATGGGTTGGCAGGGATTTGAGTTGAAGCTGATGTTTCTTCATCCAAGAAGAGATGTCTATAAAGAAAGCAGAGATACGAACAATCCATACCTGTACAATATAGAGAGTTTATCAAAAAATTTTAACTTAAAAGTTTTAACCTTACAAAATGTAACATTCGTTTATTTAGTGGACACACTCTGTTATCTATTAACAAAATGCTGATAAGTTTGAGTGTGCTAAAGCGCAAGTTGAACCTGTGCGGTAATAGTGTGTGGGCATCATACTTATTCATATTCAGCTGTTGACTTCTTTCCCACCACTGATAGAATGACTATCGTACGGTTGCTCGTGAGTCTTTTACTCTTTGGTTCATCTGAAGCTGGGAAGCTGTTGGTTATTCCTTCTGATGGCAGTCACTGGCTTGGGATGAAGCCTATTGTGGAAGAACTGGGCAGGAGAGGGAATGAGGTCGTGGTGGTCATCCCAGATGCAAGTCTGACTATGGGTCCATCAGATCACACCACAACTCTTTCTTATCCAGTGCCTTACACCAAAGATGAGCTAGAAAGGGATTTTGCAGGCATAGTAGACACTTTTCTAAGTATTGATATGTCTACAGACCTGGCCAGGTTTCAGACATTTTTCTTCACAATGGATATTCTACAAACATTTACAGTAAGGAGCGCAGAGAGCCTGCTTTTCAACAAAGACTTAATGAAGAAACTGAAAGGCTACAACTTTGATGCTATTCTCACTGATCCATTTGAGCCTGTTGGAGTTATTGTTGGTGAATACCTCTCCATTCCAGCTATTTACATGCAAATAAATCATCCATGTGGGGTCGACACTCTTGACAGCCAATGCCCAAGTCCACCCTCCTATGTTCCTCAACTTTTTACTCAATTTACCAACCACATGAGTTTTTGGCAAAGAAGTGTGAACCTGGTAAGGACTCTGCTGCAACCCATGGCTTGTGGATATTTATTTACTCATGCAGATGAGATTGCCTCACGTGTGCTTAAGAGAAAAACCTCTGTGGTGGAGATCATGAGCCGTGCTGCTCTCTGGTTTATGCGTTTTGACTTTGCCTTTGAATTTCCACGACCAGTGATGCCCAACATGATCATGATTGGAGGGATGGCAGCCAAGAAATTAAAACCTTTGTCACAAGTAAGCCCTCATGGTAAATTTTACACATAGTTCCACTGCAGAATTATTAGTGATGTAACTCTGCCTTTGCCATAAAACAAATTTTCCACAGTCATTGACAGTAAAAATAGTAAGCAAATGGCAGAGAGACCACAATAGCCAACAAGTTAAGAATTCTGTCCTGTCTTGTTTTCAGTAGAAATATTTAACACAGTCTCACCCCATGTCGTCAATATTTGACGACACTTGACCATTGGTCAATATGTGACGCGGAGGGTATACCTTTCGCGTCATTTTTTGACGAACTGGGGACTTCAATACTATTACGTCCGTTGCATTCTCTTCTCCTATTTTCTTACCAATTTTGCGTCGGTTTAGGGTTAGATTACGCAAAATTAAACAGTGTACGCGAAATTAAACAGTGTACGCGAAATTAAACAGTTGTCACCTGGCGTTGGGGTTAGAGTTAGGTTTGGGTAGGGATGTCATTATGTAAATCTAACCCTAAACCGACGCGAAAATGGTAAGAAAATAGGAGAAGAGAATGCAACGGACGTAATAGTATTGAAGTCCCCAGTTCGTCAAAAAATGATGCGAAAGGTATACCCTCCGCGTCACATATTGACGAATGGTCAAGTGTCGTCAAATATTGACGACATGGGGTGAGACTGGGTTGAAATATTTCAAAAATCTTAAAGCTCCAGTGTGTACTTTTTTTAGTTAATTCTTAGCAAAAACCCATGTTTTCTTCCAAAAGTATGTGCTCATTCATGTGTAATTACTT
Source organism: Misgurnus anguillicaudatus (assembly GCF_027580225.2). Taxonomy (NCBI): domain Eukaryota; kingdom Metazoa; phylum Chordata; class Actinopteri; order Cypriniformes; family Cobitidae; genus Misgurnus; species Misgurnus anguillicaudatus. The sequence continues at coordinate 17,819,217 of NC_073353.2, forward strand.
CCACCCCACTAATCAAAGTATTCTCGTGAGTGTAGAATCTGCTATTTAAAATACATACCGCCGTAGCGCGCTCTGGCTGAATCCATGTTGTGCCTCCATCTTTGAAATACATTCGCCGACGCGGGACATTCCTGAAATTCAAGCTCCGCCTTTCGCGCTTTCAGAGTACACTCAAGCTGGCCGCGAGCTGAAGCCTACGGAGGTTGCATGTGTAGGCGGTATACGTCATCAAGACAGTCTAATTTCAGAATATTAACAATTATAAAGCTGACATTTATTCTTAGTTAATTGTAAATTGATGTAATATGCTTATGACTTGCGAATGTAATGCTCAGTTAATTTAAATAAACCAGGCTTGATGACGTATGCAGCCCGGATATGCGACCTGCGTTAGACTGAATCCTTCGGCCGCACGCCGAAGATAAACCTGCGATCTAATGCTTTGATTTGAAAGCCTGTTGAAGAACTATTCTCGAGGACATTAAAACAAGTCGCCAAGGAAGCGAAACAGGGATTTTAAACGACAACGCGACAGGAAAAACATCAAGACCAAAGTCAATATTGGAGTTAGTTTTCCAAGATGGGGCTCATTGGACAATGAAGTTGCTAAGTTACTTTCTTCACCACAGGTAATTCAGCATATTTGTTTACATCTATACAGTTTATGTTGTAAACTTGAACATGGGTATGCGTAACACTTGTTAGTGTAAACATGCATGTGGTTTAATGTCTTGGAACAGCCACACGCCGTCTCTCCGCCCATTTATGTAATCTGAGGTACTGAGATAAATGTTTTTCATCTTTTCTGACCTCTAACACAAACACACGGTGTACAGCGCTATTTTTAGCCTTTCATTGATAAAAGCGTCTGATCTGCGCGTCTTTCGTTTCATTTTACAAGCGTGTGAAAGTTGAGCGATCTTATTTCACCAATATCAGAGAAAGCTCTTACATATACACGGACATGTAACGTTTACTTAAACATAAGCATTGGACTCTGACATATTAGTTCGCGTCCATTTAAACCCTTCATTAATCCAGTTCATTATTAAATGACAGAGGGACTCGTCCACAGACCATCTCCTCAGTAATCTGAAGAGAAGCGGTCGAAAATGGACAAAAAGAGACGGATTTAAACACCAAGTGTAAACGTAATGTGTCTCTTGTCCACTTGTGATCTGATCGACGAAAACACATCTTAATACCAAGTTTAACAGCCCCTGTGATATTTTTCCTCGCGTCGATGAAAAAAGAAGTGTCTAAGCTACGTTTATGGTTGCTTTTTGTATGTGATTTTAAGCGGACATATCATGACAATCAGACTTTTTCCATGTTAAACATAAATCTGTGTGCTTTGATGGATCACACGCAAATGACATTGCAAATTGTTCATTTTTTTCATTGCTTTTGCTTTGTAGCTACTGGAAGCCATGTTAACCTTGGCATGACACGGCCGGGCCACCGTACGAGTTAAAACGCATTCCGAATGGGGGGGGCTAGAAAGTAATATTCAGTTGGTTGTCATATGGACCCCTTCGCGGTTCACGTCACAGGCTGTTCCCACTGCGCATGTCGGGGTCAGAAAAGTCATTACAGCTGATTGAGTTGCGTATTATTCGGTATCGTCAAAAATGCCTACTTACGTCGTGGGCTGTGAAAATCGCACAAGGTCTTCCGTTAAGTTTTCGCGATTCATGCAGAATCTCAAAAACAAAAAAATACAACATCTGCGTCTGCAAGCAATTAACGTGCAGACTGGGACAATGCAAAGATCAAAGAGGCTTGTGTTTGTAGTGCTCACTTCATTTGAGGTAAGTCATCATTTTTCAGCACTGTTAGATTAAATTATAAAGCCTAAATGGTATGAACAGTTCGACCCCGTGCTGCGCGCGCACCCGATAATCATTCAATGTTTACAAACCTTGAAGGGGTCTATAGACTTTCACCGCTTGATGGGAGTAGATCCTACACAGTGGAGCTTTAAATCAAGATGAATTTTCTTTATGAGCAAAATTACCTAATAAAAAATATATTTTTTAGAACAAAAATATACAAGTTAAGTAAATTTTTGCTTAAAACAAGCAAAAATATCTGCCAATGGGGTGAGAAAAAATTTCTTGAAATTAATGTTTAAGAAAAAGTAACATATTTCTCACCCCTTTAAATTGTTTTTTTTTTGTTTAAAACATATTTTTTCTTAGGTCATTTTGCCGATCAAGAAAATACATCTTGATTTATGGATTTTTAAATATTTTTTACTGAAAACAAGACAAAATACTAAGAAAGAAAGTAGTTTTTGCAGTGTATGGTACTGTAGCAGCAAAGTGCATGCTCACCTTTGTTAAAGGTGCAAAATAATGCATTGAAATAATGTGTTTAATTGATATTCACATAGAAGGTATGTGGCTTTATGAAGTGCAAAAATTATCCAGAGACGGTTTTACAACCCTAGGATTTGCCTTTATTATGCAATGGTTTATTATTACCTTATTTGGAAGGGTCATGAATACTAATGTTGCGCTCTGCTCTGATTGGCTGTTTCTCAGTGCAGTTCACATCAGTAGCTCTGTGTGTAAGTAGCCCTAATGTTTGAGCATGTATCTGACGAAGATACAGAATTTAAGGAATAATCAATTGTTTGGAGATAGAAATGTATGTTTCTGAGTGGTAAGTTTGTGGGTTTATTTTAGTATGGACCTGCAAAACGTAACTGTAACATCAATAGTAGAATTTCAGCCTAAAAGCTAGCATATAGCAGTAACTAGCATATATTGCTTGCTATCTCAACAGTCACAATGTTTTATTTAGCATTGTAACAACATTGTACTTAATTTAATATATAATTTAATGTTGGGGCATACATCACAGCTGTAACATCACAGTCTGTGATATGTTGAGATTGTCTTGCATGTGCAAAGTTTACATAAGAATGAGGAAAAAATAGTGTTTGTGGCTCACAATATGTCATTACAATGCACAGATCTCTTATTATTCATCTCTGCAAATACATTTTTACATGCTACGGCAGCTTTAAGGGTTAATATGTGATCCTGGGTACATCTTTTGACATTTTTTCTAACAGTGTACAGAGGATATCTTTATCTGTGCAAATGTCAAATCTACTCTCAGAGATTAAAGTTCAAGGTTGCTTATATACAACATCAACTATATATACATATGCAACTTTATCTATTTCTCACAAATGGCATTATAAAGCATTTACATTTTTTTCTATTTGAAAATGTTAATGTTTTGCAGTACACACAATTATTCAGTTTAAAACCTTTGCCCTCATTGGTTGCTTCACCGGCTTATATAGATAAAGTCCCACCCAGTTGTAATTGTCTCCACCTCGACTGAATATAAGCCAGAGTCGTGTAGAGATATGGAAAACTTTAAGCTACATGACCTGGTTGTTAAGTATCGGTCTTGATCTCCTCCAGCCAGACTTGTGAAATCTTTCTTCACAACACTGATAGAATGACTATCGTACGGCTGCTCGTGAGTCTTTTACTCTTTGGTTCATCTGAAGCTGGGAAGCTGTTGGTTATTCCTTCTGATGGCAGCCATTGGCTTGGGATGAAGCCTATTGTGGAAGATCTGGGGAGGAGAGGGAATGAGGTGGTGGTGGTCATCCCAGATGCAAGTTTGAGTATGGGTCCATCAGATCACACCACCACTCTTTCTTATACAGTGCCTTACACTAAAGCTGAATTAAGCGAGCAGTTAGAAGGCAATTTAACCACAATTCTGAACATTGAACTTTCTTCGCACCTGTCCAAGTTCCTGTGGTTCTTCCACCAAATTCGATTTCTTCAGAAGTTCATAGTAAGAAACGCAGAGGACCTGCTGTTTGATGATAACTTGATGAAGAAACTGCAAGATTACAACTTTGATGCTATTCTCACAGACCCGTTTGAACCTGTCGGAGTTATTGTTGGTGAATATCTCTCAATTCCAGCTATTTATATGCAAATAAACCTTCCTTGTGGCATTGACACTCTTGCCAGCCAATGCCCAAGTCCACCCTCCTATGTTCCTCAGCGTAACACCCACTTTTCAGACCATATGAATTTTGGGCAGAGGTGTGTGAACCTGGTAAGAAGTCTCCTGCAGCACACGGCCTGTAAAGTTTTACATGCTAATGCGGATGAGATTGCAACACGTTTACTTCGCCGAAAAGCATCAGTGATGGAGATCATGAGCCGTGCTGCTCTCTGGTTTATGCGATTTGACTTTGCGTTTGAATTTCCACGGCCAGTGATGCCCAACATGATCATGATTGGGGGGATGGCAGCCAAGAAACCCAAACCTTTATCACAAGTAAGGTCTTTTAAAAAAAAAACATGCTATAGTTCAACTTATTGGTGCTGTTTGACACAAACATCTGATTTTTATTTAATACTGTCTGTCAATATCATGGACTGTAAAATATTGCAGAGAAGCCACAATTCACAATAACATGAATATTCTGTAGAGTTACAGTATAATTCCATGAGATGGGTCCCATTAACACCTTCGAAACAGCTTTGTTTTTATCACCAATGGCCCCAATAAATTCTGTTTATTAAATTGGGTTTATGGTAAAAAACACATTATTTTCTCATACAGTACATTTTTGTTGCTCCAGATATCCCTGTCTTCCTCAAACGCTCTGATTTGTTACAAAGCTCATCGATCTGAAAAGCGTTGTGTCCTCGATTGGCCAGCTTACCAGTATGTACTGTAGTTATTGGCCTTAATACCTCTGACATCAGCAAGACATGTGACGCTCCTTACCATGTTTTGAAGATTAGCTCACAATGCAATGCTAACAGAAGTTAATATCGTCTTTACTACAGTACGAGCTGAAACTGATCCAGAAAATGCAGATTTAACTATTATCTGATTCATGATGTAAAATTATGAATCAGATAATAGTTGCTCTTTAATATAAAACATGCTAAACATTGTTTGATAGTTGGCAGGACGTTGATTTGGTGGGGCTGTATATGTTTAATTATATAAGAGTTTATCTCTGGGGCAGTAAGGCAAAGTGCAGTTTCACCTATGGTAAAGTTGACATCTGCCACAGTGAGATAAGTTGTCATTAATTATTTCCTATACCAGCACCCTTTGTTATATATCAGCTAATTTTAGTCTTTTAGTTGGAGCAGATGAATGCATATATTTGTCAATCTTAAGATCAATAAGGATTATAAAGAAAATCATAAAAACTGATATCAGCATTTAAATCTTATCTTTTCATACCCGGCATCATGGCCAAACTTGACCGACATGTCAAACAACCAATCACAGTTTGTTTCATCTAGCGTCACGTTTCGGACTCCCCACAATAACGAGTCGGCTGGCAACAAGTCAGTTATTGAAATAACCAGCCACAACTGAATAGCATCTAAATAAACACTATAGAACAACGTTGTGCACTTCATCAACAGCCACACCAATGAGACGCTCCCGTTAAACGTCTGTTTGAAGCATATCTCTTCACTTTTTAACACATACAAGCAATTCAGGAGAACCGAACTTTTTGCTTCCACTAACTGCCTCAAGCAAAACTCTTGGACGTCTTTTTGAGAGTTTATGCCGCGAACTTTGCATATTTTGAGAATCCAATGTTTAACTGATCATAATAACTGGTCATTATTATACAAACTAATCACTCAAAAATAATCACTCGCGTTTCCTGGAAATCCGGTTTATTTAAATGAATCAAAAGACGACTTCGACATTCCCACAGGGTTTCCAGGAAAGTGTACGATAAACATCAGACGTTTAGCCAACATTCTGTGGGCATGACGTCTGAGGCTGAGACTACCAATTGGCCTAATAATCATCCCCTCATAAACCAATTGGCTATATAACTTTGTCTCCTCTCCACCAATAAGCTGGTGTTTGGTGGGCATTCTGGTGCAATATGGCTGCCGTCGCATCATCCAGGTGGATTCTGCACCCCCTTCACTAAATGACAGTGCTGTGGTTGGATAGTGTAGATTAAGGGGCGGTATTATGCCCTTCTGACTTCAAAAGTGGAGCCAAATTTTAATGGGCTATTTTTTCACATGCTTGCAGAAAACTGTTTACCAAAACTGAGTTACTGGTAGAAGCACTGAGGACTAGCACTTAGATTTTCATGATATGTCACCTTTAAAATAACCATATTTGCCCACCTTCAAAGGACCTTTTGTGCAACAGAAAGGGTCTGTGGACGTCAGGCAGTTTTTATGGAACCATACAGCCTGACTTTTGGGATTTTTTCGCATATGCTTTTATCAAAAGCGGCTTACAAATAAGATAACTTAACATTTTGTCTAAAGAGGCAACAATAAGTGTAGTTTTGGAAGCTATGTTTACATGTTGTAGCTATAAAATCGGACAGTTCGGTGTTAGTTAAGTGAACGCAGAAAACGCTTGTTTTGTGGGCTGATTGAAAAACACGAGAAGAAGAAGCGGTTTTGGATAACCAGGTTTTGGATATTTCCTAGACGGCATATGAATTACTTTCGGGTGGTTTGGGGAATTTTGTCAAGGCTTATTGTCTAATGTTACCTATCGTTGGGCTAACTATGATTAGCAATGTGAGACCATTCAAAGGATGTCTCACACATCTATCACTGTAACATTTAAGCTAAACAATATTGAAGGTTTGCAACTTTTCACCTATAAAACAGAAACTTGCTGATTTGTACTAGATAAAACCAACACACCAGTAAATATGTATAGGTTATTTTACCTGATATGAAGTGTGCACTGCAAAAACAAGCATTATTTATGAACATCCCCATCCAGTCTGTATTCCGTATTGTAGGTATGTGACAAAAATTTTAAACATGGTTAAATGCTAAAACTAGTTGTTCAGATAGAAAGAGCTTGAAAAAAACTTTAAAATGACACCAAGACCATATCTATGGGTTTAAGAATAACAAAATACTGGCCATTTGAAACTCGAAAATCATCACCTTATTTTGTCCCATTGTTTTCCATTTTGCGGGTGGTAAAACAACCTGTTCAAATTCATTGAAATTTCGTTAATTTGTAGTTTAGCAATTAAACTAAATATATATTACAATTTCAAGAAAAGTTTTGTCGAGAGGAACCAAACTTACAGCCGCGACAGCAAAACGTACTGCATATTGCATTCAACCACAATTGTCGTCTTGATTTTTGTGAAAGAATGTGTGGCAGGATCCGGTAAAACTTTAGTTTTGAACTAAAAGTGCTGTTCCTTCTGGCAGCCAAAACACAACATGATGACAATTTAAAGTCAAAACCTCAAACTTTTAACGCGCCTGCTATGGGTTCCTATTTATTTTTTTGCATGCTCAGACAGGAAAGGTCTGATTTACCTGTTTTGTACCTGCTTGACAGAGTGTTTTTTGTGATATAGTAAATTTTAGCTGGTCATCGAACAACACCCTCGGGTTCCTCACGGACTTAGTAGTTAGAGTTGAAGAACCTTGTTAAATGGTGAAGTGGTGTTTTTTTAATGTGTTGGCAGTGATTTGAGTTGAATCTGATGTTTCTTCATCCAGGACGAGATGTCTAGAAAGAAAGCAGAGATACGAGCAAAACAACCTTTATCTTTAAAAGTGTAAGAAATCTTTAATCCATGTACAATATAGAGAGTTTATCTCAATTTTTTAACTTTTAAACGTTTCAACCTTACAAAATGTAGCATTCATTTATTTTATGGACACACTCTGTTATCTATTAACAAAATGCTGATAAGTTTGAGCGTGCTGCATAAGAAGTGCAAGTTGAACCTGTGTGGTAATAGTGTGTGGACATCATACTTATTCATATTCAACTGTTCACTTCTTTCACACCACTGATAGAATGGCTATCGTACGGTTGCTCGTGAGTCTCTTACTCTTTGATTCAGTTGAAGCTGGGAAGCTGTTAGTTATTCCTTCTGATGGCAGTCACTGGCTTGGAATGAAGCCTATTATTGAAGAGCTGGGGAGGAGAGGGAATGAGGTCGTGGTGGTCATCCCAGATGCAAGTTTGAGTATGGGTCCGTCAGATCACACCACAACTCTTTCTTATACAGTGCCTTACACCAAAGCTGAACTAGAAGAGAATTTAGCAGGCAAAGTAGACATTATTCTGAGTATTGATATGTCTACAGACCTGGCCAGGTTTCAGACATACTTCTTCTCGCTGGGTATGCTACAACCATTTATAGTGAGGAACGCAGAGAGCCTGCTTTTCAACAAGGACCTGATGAAGAAACTGAAAGACTACAACTTTGATGCTATTCTCACAGACCCGTTTGAACCTTTTGGAGTTATTGTTGGTGAATATCTCTCCATTCCAGCTATTTACATGCAAATAAATCATCCATGTGGGGCCGACACTCTTGCCGGTCAATGCCCAACTCCAGCCTCCTATGTTCCTCAATTTTTTACTCAATTTACTGACCACATGTCTTTTTGGCAAAGAAGTGTGAACCTGGTAAGGACTCTGCTGCAACCCATGGCTTGTGATTGTTTATTTGCTCAAGCAGATGAGATTGCCTCACGTGTACTTAAGAGAAAAACCTCTGTGGTGGAGATCATGAGCCGTGCTGCTCTCTGGTTTATGCGATTTGACTTTGCCTTTGAATTTCCACGCCCAGTGATGCCCAACATGATCATGATTGGAGGGATGGCAGCCAAGAAAATAAAACCTTTGTCACAAGTAAGCCATCATTGTAAATTTTACATACTATAGTTCCAGTGCAGAATTATAAGTCCGGCAACTTTGCCTTTGCCATTACACAATTGTTAATTGTCATTGCCATTGAAAGCAAATACGCAAGACTACAATTGCCAATAAGTTAAGAATTCTGTCTTGTTACAGCAGACATTCAACAGCAGACTCACTTTGTTTTACTCCTCATTTTGTAAGTTGCTTTGGATAAAAGATTATCTTACAGTATTTTGACAATTGTTCATCATTCCAAAGCAGCTTCACATGAAATAGAAAAAAATATACAGAAAACCAAATAACAACAAAACATGACAGTTTTTTAATTGGATGGAGTATTTGATGTTACATGGAGTTGAATATGAACATGAATATGAACAAAAATCTATTTAAAATTGTATTTATCTACCACTTGTAGTAAATCTAAACCCATATTTGTATGAAAGTTGAGTTCAAGTTTAATACAAGTATTAAAGGCGCTCTAAGCGAATTGAAGCGTTTTAGACCATAAAACATTTTTTGTTACATACCGGAAAAATCTCCTCACTATCTGCTTGCTGCCTGTCCGCTGATCAAACTGTAAAAAAACGCGATCTCTGTAGACAGCCCAGGCTTCACAAACGGCAATATCAACAAGTGGCCAAACCTAGCATCACAAAACAAAACAAAGTATTCCAGCCAATAAACGACAAGAAGGATTTGGGGGTGGGGGTTGGGCGCGTTCATGAAAGCACGCAAGGGAGGGGGAGGAGTTAGCTACGCTCCGTCTATTTGAAAACAGTTCCAAACGTCAACAATAACTAACGTCTCGCAGATTCGCTTAGAGAGTTTTTAATTAAATAAATTTTTAATACAGAGAAAGAATGTTAAAAGTGCATTTTGGTTCATATTGGTGGTGTCTCAAAATAGCACAAATAAGTAAACTTAGATAATCTTAAGAACAGCTTTAAAAGTACTAAACAAGAATTTTTAGTATATAAACTACAAAATTAGCGTGTGAAAATAGAGAACTTTATGGAAGTGTACTACTTTTTTATCTGGGATGTCTCATAAACCCTAAAAAGTAATCCTCAAACCAGCAATCGTACCTAGAGGGTGTTTGTCTGAACTTTTGATCTCTTAAATGTTAGTGTTTATATAAATAATCCCCAGCAAATGAAATATCTGGTCATTGTATAAGTGGACAGACATGCTCTGTTAATTATTTACAGAATGAAGAAAATAGTGTGCTGCATGAGCTGTGGATGTTGTTTTACTATTATTTGTTTTGTTTGTTTTACTTTATTTCTATATTATATAATGGCAAGAGATAAACAATGTTTTAGTTTTAGTGTTTAATTATGTGTTTAACTTAAATATCAAAACTTAACAGTACTAACATGCAAGCTGCAAACTGCAGACATTCTTTTGAACGTAGTCCACTTTGAAATGTGATACTTTAACCTGTTTGGTAACATTGTGTGCACGTCACACCCTTAAGCTCATTCCGTTCTTTCACACCACTGCTAGCACAGTATGTTTATCGTACGGTTGCTCGTGAGTCTATTACTCTTTGGTTCAGTTGAAGCTGGGAAGCTGTTAGTTATTCCTTCAGATGGCAGCCACTGGCTTGGGATGAAGCCTATTGTGGAAGAGCTGGGAAGGAGAGGGAATCAGGTGGTGGTGGTCATCCCAGATGCAAGTTTGAGTATGGGTCCATCAGATCACACCACCACTCTTTCTTATCCAGTGACTTACACTAAAGCTGAAGTTGAAGAGGACTTAACAAATCAATTAAACACTATTCTGAGTATCGATATGTCTACAGATCTGGCCAGGTTTCGAACATTCTTTATCTCACTGGATCTTCTACAAAGGTTTATTGTGAGGAGCGCAGAGAGTCTGCTTTTCAACAAAGACCTGATGAAGAAACTGAAAGACTACAACTTTGACGCTATTCTCACAGACCCGTTTGAACCTGTCGGAGTTATTGTTGGTGAATGTCTCTCCATTCCAGCTATTTATATGCAAATAAACCTTCCTTGTGGCGTTGACACTCTTGCTAGTCAATGCCCAAGTCCACTTTCTTATGTTCCTCAACCTTTAACACATTTTACTAATAACATGAGTTTTTGGCAAAGAAGTGTGAACCTGGTAAGGACTCTGCTGCAACCCATGGCTTGTGGATATTTATTTACTCATGCAGATGAGATTGCCTCACGTGTACTTAAGAGAAAAACCTCTGTGATGGAGATCATGAGCCGTGCTGCTCTCTGGTTTATGCGTTTTGACTTTGCCTTTGAATTTCCACGGCCAGTGATGCCCAACATGATCATGATTGGAGGGATGGCAGCCAAGAAATTAAAACCTTTGTCACAAGTAAGCCCTCATAGTAAATTTGACACATAGTTCCACTGCAGAATTATTAGTGATGTAACTCTGCCTTTGCCATAAAACAATTTTTCCACGGTCATTGACAGTGAAAATAGGAAGCAAATGGCAGAGAAACCACAATAGCCAACAAGTTAATAATTCTGTCCTCTTACAGCAGACATTCAAGAGCAGACTTTCTTCTTTTTACTACTCATTTTGTAATGTGTTTGGATAAAAAAGAGTCAACATAATGTTCATCGTCACTGTCAGGCCCACCAACCTGTTGGAGAGTCACATATTGTTTATTTTGCTAGAGCTGTTAACCTCCATCTGCTGATAGACACAACAATATGCTTCTTCTAAATTATGAAGATGCAATAAAGATTGTAAATTGCAAAACAGGAAACAACCTAAGTGATTATGATTGACACTAAGGTTTATCGGACACTTTAATTGGACACTACAATCATTCATATGAAAAGAATTCAGTGTTGCTTATCAGCATCAATCCCACAGAGTGTTGGATGAACAGCTGATGCATAAAGCCCAATTTATACCTCTGCGTCGAGTGTAGGACATAGCTTACGCATAGGCGTGTACCCTACGCTGTAGCCTTATGCACCCCTGCCCAAAAATTAAACAATAATGTCAATTTTACACAGAGTGCAAGCACTGTGATTGGTCTGCTGGAAACGTTAGCAATATATAGCGTCACATTTCATCATGCATCTTACCTCTTACAATAGGAGTTATTCGATCTACGTCATCAATGTTCGCACCGGCCAAGTTGTTGACATAGAACTGTCAGTCTGTCAATTGACAAGCGAGGCAGCGTGGGTGTTATTATCGATGTAATATTTTTAAACCGCGCGATGGTGTGTGGTTTAAAACACGGCTGTTCCAACAACAGCAAAAAAAAAAACGGAATTCGTTTTTATGCGATACTGACTGTCAGAAAACATGAAAGGAATGAGACAGAGGAAATGAACCAGCGAAGGAGAGACTCCCAACAGCAAAGTCTGTCCCCATCATTTTACCACAGGTAACGTTAGGGATATATACCTCACAGCAAAGTCTGTCCCCATAATTTGATCATAATTTTATTAGTATTTATAACTGTTATGCCAAACGGTAAGAGATTACACAAACTATTAGATTCACTGTTTAGAGTTACGTGAAACGCAGCATGTTGAGGACATCTGCAAAAGTTTTTCTTACAAGCAATATTAAAGGCAAGTGATTTGCGCGAGTGCCGTGAGCGAATTAGCATAAACGTATTGTTTGGTGATGTGGACGATGATATAGTTACCGTTATAGTTATCGTTATAATGTGAACGGCCCTTCAGTGCTTGTATGATGTATGCGGATACTGTATGAACGATATAGTTATAAATATCCGGATAAGTTACGGCTGGCAATAAGGACGGATCTTTACTTAAGGCTATTGGGTCTATTTGATATGGTTCCACACCAATCAAGCTCATCTTCTCTTAATACCGACGAGATGAAGCCATAAGGCTACTGCTCCCCTCAACTCAAATCTACGTGTGGCTAGGGGCAGGACAGATGTCATGTCAACAATATGGCCGCGGTTACCGATTTCCGGTGTTTGCGAATAAGCCCTATACTAATTTAATAGTAATTTTATTTATTAACTAATTTTATTTAATAATAATTTTACTGTTGATTTGTTTTACTTGATTTTTATGTTCTATAATGGCAAGAGAAAACAATGTAATTTTGGTGTTTAATTATGCGTTTTATTCAAATATGTTGTGCGACAAACTGGTAGGTAATATGATAAACCGTTAGAATATTGTAAACCGATAGAGATGTTGGACTCTATACATTTATTTAGTCTCTATCAAGGTTACGTGCCCACATCACGTTTCTGTACGCATTGGGGGAACACGCCCGGATTTTGGGAGTTTGGCTTGTTCACCGTGTCCCCCGGAGTCGGATGGGTCCGTCCATGCCTTTCTCATCTCTGTGCGTGCTGTGGCTCTGTCTGACGCGGTCCCCGCTAGCTTAGCTTAGCACAAAGTCTGGAAGTAAATGGCTCCAGCTAGTAAACTGCTCCCAATAAGTGCCAAAATAACGCGAACATTTTCCTATTTATGTGTTGTGATTTGTATAGTCACACCATGTACAAATAACAAGGTGATATAAGACACAGCGATCTTTTAACAGTATACATACTGGGAACTATATTCTCAGAAGATGAAGCACTGCTACTTGGGCGGAGTGATTTGCACAACTCTGACCGAACTCTCTGCTCCTCACCAGGGGCTTCTCGGGTGCTGCGAGCAAATCACTCTGCCCATGTAACAGTACTTCGTCTTCTGAGAATATAGTTCCCAGTATGTATACTGTTAAAAGATCGCTGTGTCTCATATCACCTTGTTATTTGTACATTGTGTAACTATACAAATCACAACACAAATAGGAAAATGTTTGCGTTATTTTGTCACTTATTGGGAGCAGTTTGCTAGCTGGAGCCATTCAGTTCCAGACTTTGTGCTGCTAAGCTAAGCCAGCGGGGGCTGCGTCAGACAGAGTTGCAGCACGCATTGAGATGAGAAAGGTATGTATGGACTTATCTAACTCTAAAGGATACGGTGAATAAGCTAAATTCCCAAAATCTGGGCGTGTTCCTTTAAAATGTAACATTTGTACATGTATTTAAGCACCCACCGTCGTTTTGGTTCTAAGCCATTGAAACACAAACAACAGTGCTAAATGCGCATGCTGTTTCTGTGTAAGAGGAGCATGCAAGCAGCTCATCAGCTGCTTATTGCTTATTGACCTTAAATACATATATGCGTCAAAATTCTCGTCTTTGCAAGTATCCTCATAAACATGACCATTTAGTCGTAAGAGAAATAAACAGCTGAAAAAGAAAATGCATGTGTAACAGTATCCGGACTTTGGTCTTAAAGTGGAACTTACCTAATTTTGCTCCTGTCTGTCATTCATGTCAATCAAACAGCATTAAGAAAAAAATCTCTCACTGTTTTCAACTAAATCACTTTTCTGCCTTTAATCAGATATATTAAGAATTATGAAAATTATATGGTATTAAATTAATAACATAAAAACCTTATTAAAAGAAAAAGAAAACTACTGTGATACATATTGTTATCATGATATAAAATTAATCCTATCATAATATAAGATTTTGGTCATACTGTCATCTTTACAAACTTTACAGTACTAACATGCAATCTGCAAACTGCAGAAACTCTTTGGACATAGTCCACTTTGAATTGTGGTACTTTAACCTTTATGGTAGTATTGTGTGCACACGTTCTTAATCTCATTCAGCTGTTGACTTCTTTCACACCACTGATAGAATGACTATCGTACGATTGCTTGTGAGTCTCTTACTCTTTGGTTCAGCTGAAGCTGGAAAGCTGTTGGTTATTCCGTCAGATGGCAGTCACTGGCGGGGGATGAAGCCTATTGTGGAAGAGCTGGGAAGAAGAGGGAATCAGGTGGTGGTGGTCATCCCAGATGCAAGTCTGAGTATGGGTCCATCAGATCACACCACCACTCTTTCTTATCCAGTGCCTTACACTAAAGCTGAGCTAGAAGGGAACTTAGCGGCAGATTTAAACAACATTCTGAGTACTGATGTGTCTACAGACCTGGCCAGGTTTCAGACATTCATCTTCACACTGGATTTTCTAAAAACGTTTACAGTGAGAAATGCGGAAAGTCTACTTTTCAACAAGGACCTGATGAAGAAACTGAAAGAGTACAACTTTGATGCCATTCTCACCGATCCATTTGAGCCTGTTGGAGTTATTGTTGGTGAATATCTCTCCATTCCAGCTATTTACATGCAAATAAATCATCCATGTGGGGTCGACACTCTTGCCGGTCAATGCCCAACTCCAGCCTCCTATGTTCCTCAACCTTTTACTCAATTTACTGACCACATGTCTTTTTGGCAAAGAAGTGTGAATCTGGTATACACTTTACTGCAACCCATGGCTTGTGGATCTATATTTACTCAAGCAGATGAGATTGCTTCACGTTTACTTCAAAGAAAATCATCCATGGTAGAGATCATGAGCCGTGCTGCTCTCTGGTTTATGCGATTCGACTTTGCTTTGGAATTCCCACGTCCAGTGATGCCCAACATGATCATGATTGGAGCCACACTTAGCCACAAACCAAATCCTCTGCCAGAAGTGAGTCTTTATAATTAAATTCTTACTTGGTCTCAATGTTAATACGTATCAATACGTAACTTTCGAAAACACAAAATATACTTTTTATATTAAATTGCAGTGTACAATGTAGACGTATTTAATCGTAGCATTATTAAATTTGTACAGCTACAAAACGTAAAACAATTGCAAAACTTTCATACCATAAAGATTGCTGTATAATTTCACTTTAACAATTTTTTCGATAATGTTACCAACTCTACCCCAAACCCTTTTTTATACAAAACATTTTTAAATACATAATGTATTTTTTTATATTATGCAACGTAATGGACAGAAATGTGTAGGAACATTTTAGTAACAATAGTAACATATAGCAATTAAAAGATAGATTAAGCCGCAAGTACAGTACTACTCCTAAACCTACCCAAACAGTTAATTAAAATCATGTACTGTTAGAAATAAAAGCCATAATAGACAGACTGTAATCACAATAACTTATGTATTGCGAAATTTCAAGAACCAATAAGCGTTTGATATCACTCCGTAAAGCAATGTGTCGTAAAGCTTCTTGAGGCGCAATATTTGAATTTGAATGCATAACGAACGTGAGATTTGACGTTATAGTCACTGCTGAGAACCAGAATCAAGTTTGCTGGATAAATGGAAAAAAGTATCTGTTCCTCGCAACCGTATGCATTTTAAATGTGGATTACAGTGAATTAATAAATTAACATATTTTGTGAATTTACGTATGTTGTGTTTTGATGTAATTATTATTGCATGGGAGAATACGCCTTTTGTGTGTTATTGCAAAATTCATAATATTTATGAATAGGAATATGTACAAGTTTGTACGTTTATAAAGCTGTTATTACAAGAATAATTAACGTATTAGTCCTGTCAACACATCAATACAGGAGTATGTAGTGTGTAGGCCAGGAGAGGTATTGCAAGTTTTTGTACCTGTATGACTCAAATGAACTTTTTATTTGACTGTGCAGGCTCGCTAAAGTGTAAGAAAATATAGTATACTTGGGCCTTTACACAATTACATGATACAAGTGCTTCAGACGATACACCTTATATTTTCTAATCTCTGTGATTAATTTGGAATAAAAATAACCAATAAGTGTGCAGGAGATAGCAGAGTTATATTTCTAGCAAATCCCAGTACTGGATATCCCAAGTTAGAGTATACATGAGAAGAAAACTTATAAAGACTGAAAAAAGCAGCAGGTAATTTAATTGCCTTGGTATTGTTGTTGTAGCTTTTCTGTTGTGTTCAAATCAGATTGAAAGGTTTTTGGTAATCTTAATTCAGAGAAATCTCTAGTGGAGGTTCTGAGAACTCTTGCTTCATTTTTATTGGTACACAGATAAAGACATTATTTTTCATGTGTATCTCGTCCTCAATTTTAAATGAACTAAATATATATGCATAGGTCTGCTTAAAGGGGATTTGTTAAAATGTAAAAAGAATGTTTTTCATGAAGCAAAAGGCTTACAGAATACATTGTTATCAAACACATGCGCAATAGTTTTATTTATGTATGCCTTCATCTGATTGTCAGCTCTTTTGTCCAACATAAAGCAACCTTTACAACATTTCCTGCAAAGAAATCAAAGCAACCGCAAAAAAAATCATTCATTAAGATTTCATTCATTCAGAACCCTCTGTGAGAGTTCATGAGTTGCGTGACAGCCATGTGTTTACAAGCACTTTGAGCTATTCCTACTACTGCAATGCCACAGTGACTTGCAGAATTGTTTTCACCTCTATATGCCTATTTTGAAACAACTTTAACCTATTATGTATGGCTTTTACAAATGGCCTGTTTAAAAAAATATTAACCTGAAGCAGACACTTGCTCCTCTTTACCTTTGTGTTGAGAAAGTAATCTGCAGATAACTCTTATGACAGTTCTTTTGAAATTATTAACTCAGAGTGACAATCCATTTTTTAGGTCTGTGCCTATTATGTGACATTGAAGGTTATGCAAACTATCCACGTGCACTTGCCCCTTAGTCTAGTTTTAAGGCCACTCCTCTTTTAAAATCATTACCAGTCCATTGCCAGTGCTTTTCATTGTGTTCACCTCTGTGTTTGAGACATGGTGAGAGCACTGAGTATTACTGTTCTGGGCATTATAGCCTGGCTATGCTGCTTCTCTTCGGAGACCGTGCAGGCGGGAAAAGTTCTTGTCATACCGATGGATGGCAGTCATTGGCTTAGCATGAAGATTCTGGTGGAGGAGTTATCTCAGCGGGGTCATGAGATGGTGGTCCTGATACCTGAGACCAGTATACTGATTAGGGGTACTGGTAATTACATCACTAAGAGTCATCCTGTGCCGTACACCAATGCCGAGTTAAACTTTAACTTGGACAACATAAGGAAGATGGCGTTCGAGAAGCCCCCGGATTTCATGAGTATTTTTACCAATGTGGCGAGATTGATTGAATTCACCAACTTGCAGGTGAAAGGATGCGAGATGCTGCTGTACAATGAGACCCTGATGAAGAGTTTGAGAGAGATTGGCTTCGATGCTTTGCTTACAGATCCTTTCCTGCCATGTGGCAGCATCATCTCTCAAAACTTTTCGATTCCCGCCGTTTACTTCTTGCGCGGGATTCCCTGTCGGCTGGACGAGGCGGCGAGTAAATGCCCCACACCTCCATCTTTTGTCCCACGGTTCTTCACCGGTTATTCAGATAAGATGACTTTCCATCAGAGAATACACAACATGATTATGACAATGGTGGAATCTTTTCTCTGCACGAAATTGTTTGCGAGCTCCGATGAACTGGCCAGAAGATATCTGCAGAAAGACACTACTTACAAAGAGCTTTTAAGTCACGGTGCAGTCTGGCTTCTAAGGTACGACTTTACCTTCGAGTACCCCAGACCCTTAATGCCTAACATGGTCCAAATAGGTGGCCTTAACTGTGCTAAGAGAGGTCCTTTATCAAAGGTAAGCAATTCACGTTGAATGACATGAACTTTGACTTTTTCATTCAGTGGTCAGGTTCACAAAATGAAAATTGTTTACATTGTCATACCAGTCTGTTATGTGCACATATGGGGTAAATGACTCTTTTACTTATAGAGTAAAGGTGATACTGAACCAGTCATTTCAAACAGTGAAGCTGTGCCTATTTATGTGTAAAAATGTCAACTATACAGATCCCACAGGACAAATCATTTAAGCATGTTGCTTTTAAAAATTGGGTGAACCAGCATGGGCAACTGTTTCTGTGTGTGCGTTAAGAAAGAGCATGAACTGTTTGCACTAAACACATAGAGTTAACGCTGAGAAGTTATGTTGTACTCTGTGCCTAACCCTGCTGTCTATCTTTTGTGCAGGAGCTTGAAGAGTTTGTGAATGGATCTGGAGAACATGGTTTTGTGGTCTTCACTCTGGGCTCCATGGTGTCACAGTTACCTGAAGCTAAAGCCAGAGTCTTCTTTGAGGCGTTTGGGCAGATACCTCAGAGGGTAAGTAAAGATACACTATTAAAAGATAAAGGCAGAGCAAGGGTTAAATGAAGAAATATAACAATGTTATCAGTATACATGCTACAATATTTATATAAGTCGGACAAAATTACTAACCAGAATGCACTGCTTCAAGTCAGCTGCCGATTGGTCTGCACAGCGTCGCATGAAGTCGAACACAACTACACAAAACAAAGGCCATGTGACTGTTCAACTGAAAGCTGATGGCTTGTTCGACTTTATGCGGCGCCGCGGGAACCGACAGCCGGATGACGTCAAAGTACCGCGAGAAAGATTAGAGAAATCATACAAATACTAATTTCGTCTCGCTCTCGCGGTACTCTGACGTCATCTGTCTGTCAGTTCTTGCGGCGCCGCATGAAGTCGAACAAGCCTAACAATACGGGGCTGTCAGGACCCTGTCACTAGAAACAAGACTAAACATACAGAGGCTGACAGGATCCTGGCAGTATGTATGTCATGGGAGGCCAAACATGAAATAAATATGTAAAATCTGAAAATATTTAGTGATAATGCTTTATGCAAATTTTAAGAGACTCTTCTTGTTGACTGATCCAGTAAGAAAGCTTTATGAAAACATAATCAAATGCTTAAAGGTCAATGGTCACTATATCTGCTGTGTTTACCATCATTTCTCAAATTATCTTCTTTTGTGTTCATCAGAAAAAAGAAATTCATACAGGTTTAGAACAACATGAGGATGGGAAATTTATGACAGAATTTTCATTTTAAGGTGAACTATCCTTTAAGATTACAGAATGACATCATAAATCTTTATAATTCTCATTGGTAGGTGCTATGGAGGTACACTGGACCAGTGCCTGAAAATGCCCCAAAGAACGTCAAACTGATGAAGTGGCTACCACAAAATGATCTTTTAGGTATATTTACGTTCTTTAAACCCAATGCTCTAAACCTCATATATGGTTTAAAAAAATTGTGCAGCAGAATTTTTATTTCATTGTGAGTAACGTGCTTGAATTTCATGCATGATCTAATTCACTACAGAATCAGTTGATAATACACTAGCTGCTAATAATAACCTAATCATGTTGTTTTGATTATAGGCCATCCTAAGGTTAAAGCTTTTATTACACATGGTGGATCACATGGAATCTATGAGGGCATCTGTAACGGGGTGCCAATGGTGATGCTTCCACTGTTTGGAGACCAGGGTGATAATGTCCAACGCTTAGTGTCTCGAGGAGTTGCAGAAGGCCTGAGTATATTTGATTTGACCTCAGAAAAACTGCTGGTGGCACTGAGGAAGGTCATCAATGACAAAAGGTTAGCTACTGAATAACACAAGTTAAAGTTTGTGCTGATGTGCATTTGTTTTGATTCATGCAACTTTAGTATTTCTTAGTCAAGAATTAAAGCTGCACATTTGATCGGTTGTGTAACCTGGCAATGGAACTTCTGACCTTTGTTTTGTGTAGCTACAGGAAAACTGTAATATTGTAAATTCTGAAACTACAATGTAACAAATTATTAAACAATATGATCAACAAATCATATTGATCGACCTGCACTAATTAACCAGGACAGCAAGGAATTGTATACTGGTCTAAGGTGGTCCTTCCATCAGTTGAAATGTAAGGTAAACAGTACTAATAACATTCTTTATCTCTCACTCAACAGCTACAAGGAGAAGATGACAAAGCTTTCAGCTGTCCATAGAGACCGTCCTATTGAGCCACTGGACCTTGCTGTGTTCTGGACTGAGTTTGTTATGAGGCACAAAGGGGCGGACCATCTTAGACCCGCTGCCCATGATTTGAACTGGATACAGTACCATAGTCTGGATGTTATCGGCTTTCTCGTTCTCATTGTAGTGACTGTTATCTTTGTGACTGTCAAAAGTTGCAAGTTCTGTTGTAGGAAGTGCTTTGGGAAGACACATAAAAAGAAGAAGGAGTAGATACACAATGGGGTTGAAAGTGTGTGGATTTATTTTTCAGTGTTTTGTATTATTAATACCTCTGTGACTTGAATAAAACCTCACAAAGCCTTTTGGACTGCAGTTCATGTGCATTTAAACGTATTAAAGGGCACATATTATGCAAAATCCACTTTTACAAGGTGTTTGGACAGAAATGTGTATTTGGCATTGTGTGAACACAGCAATCAAAAATCCACCCTCTCTTCTTTTTTAATTCCTATTAAACCAAAGCAGTCTCAGACATGCTGTTTTGATTCTCTTGTTAATGTGACATCACATAAACAAAGTCCTGCCTACAGCCACTAACTGAATGGTTAATTTTACCCAAAAGCTTTTCTAAATATGTTTGTTAGCATTGAATTAGATCTATCATTAACCAAAAACACTCATTGTCTGTTTGTAAGAGAGTGAGGAACTGCAGCCATTTGCATTTTAAAGTACACACGTGAAAGCGCTTTTTTGCTTCAACCCAAATAGGGGCATTTTGGACTTGCTATAACAAATGATCGGTAAGGTATTTTAAGCTGAAACTTGACAGACACATTCTAGGCCAGGGCTCTCCAACCTTTTGTGAGCAAGGGCTACCACAATGAATAAAACAATCTGGAGGGCTATTTTTTATATAATCTACTCAAAACATTTTTGTTTTATTTTATTTGTTGATATGTTTTATTGTTGTTTAAAATGACATACACAAAAGAAGCCAAGCTAATATAAAATTATGTAATACATAAATAATAAAATTGAAGCTATTAATAGAATGTACATTTTCTAGGTTGATAGAAGCACTGGGAACCCAATTATAGCACTTAAACATGAAAAAGTCCGATTTTTTAATTTTTTATAAAACAGTTCTTTCTGGTTCTCGAATCTGATAGGCTAAGAGCTATGCGATATTCTACTGACAACGGCACAGTAGCCGCTTCACCATTCGTATCATTTCGCCACCTAGTGGTCATTTTAGTATTAGTGAATGGAGGTCCTTTAAACAGGCTCATCTCTGACTGGAAAAACTGCACGTACACACGGATGCACACAGACGCACTGTTTTTACATTAGCCTCTTCACATTAGTTCACTAGCTCGTGAATCAGTCTGTTATCCCAATCGGAAGTGATTATCCAGTCAAAGATCAGCTCTTTGTAAGTTTAAACTTAAGTGGAGTAATGTCACATTGTTCAATGTGGACATTGATCATTTATTTATTGTGTCATGACTATTAAACACGTTATGAGATATCACCACTGATATATTTATAAACAGCATGCAAAAAACATCTCTGTGACCCTTATAAAAAACTGTTTTATATAGTACTGACAAGAACAAAGTCTAATAATAAGCGAGTGCTTGTATCGGGTTAAGAATAAATGGGAAAGCAATAGTAATGTTGTATAAATATAGTTTTATTAACTTTTACCTTGCACCAAAACAATAACAACACAAAAGACACTAAATATGAACAAGAAACCAAGTAATAGTTTCATGACACCAGTTTCAATAGTTTCATTTTTGACCATCAAAAACAGACAGGGCCAACATCAGAGCCAGGGAATCCCTGTCAGAGATGTAGCCCAGAGAGGGCGGTGGTCAGCGGGGCGAGTGAACACTGACGTCCGCTCATGGCTCTTGTTCTCTCACGTACCGAATCTTTTTAGCAAACGTTCAAACAGGCGCTATCTTTACTAAACGACTGCAGATTTGAATATTATACATATATATTCTCGACGGAACTAATCTTAAAACTACACTTTGCGTGTGAAAAATCTCAGCTAAAGTAAGTGATTTACTTTTTAAGTGATTTATTTGTTTTATAAAATAATTCTACATGGTGTAAAACATTTTATGAAAATATAACCTTAATATTGATTGAGTAAGGCAATGCCATATATAACTGTGATGCTTCTAATCACATAATTAGATTAGATTTCCAGTTTTTTGTTTATTGCTAAACAACAGTGTGCACAACTGAAGTCACACACATGTGCAAAACTCTAACTACAGTCTGCAGAGCAGCAGTTCATGTGGACCAAACTCTAGTTCATTTTTCATTGCTTGAACACAGTTTTCAAAACTCTTATCCCATGACTTTAACCACAACCTGCACAACACTGTGGATTTATAGCACTTTGTTCAAATGCTAACACACTGCTGTCAAAACTGTGAACCACACATTCATAACAGAATTGATTTCAGCCTTGTGCCTTTCAAACACTGATGATTGCAATTTCATATAAATGTATATATATATACAGTATATGTATGGTACAGCTCAGAAAGACTAATTTTGGAAATGGAACAGGTTCGTGTAGGTAAAAGGGCGGCAGGTAGTGGCCTGATGCTAGAGAGAGGCAGGATTAGCCCCTTAATTATTTGTTTGAATTACAGTATGTACTTTTAGTTTCTAAGTTTTTTTTCTCATTACTGTAATTCCTTAAATTACTCCAGACTACTGAAGCAAACTGCTAATTTTCATTTACCTTAAAGAATTATGATGTTCTACAAATATTTTATAAATCAATAAATAAATGAATCATTCTTTGAAGAAAACATTATTGTGTGTGACGTCACTGAAATTGTTGAAACTGTAAAGATAAAAAGTTAGTATTTTCTGTATTGATGTTTGATGCTAGTGTTTTATACTCTCAGTGTGTTTTGAGTGACAGTGTGTGTTATCTCAGTGAGGGTTTCGTTTAGTGTTTGGCTGCACTGAGCTGTTTTGAGCCATGTATTTAGAGGTGTGCTCAGGTGAATTTTGGTAGTGCAGACTGTAGTTAGTTTTGCACATGTAGCTCCAGTTGTGCTGAAAAAACTGTAATAATTAGATTATATAATAATTAGATTTTACTTTAGCTACAGTATAATATTACTATAATTTTATTGATATAATATTAATAGAATGCGCACTTAAACATGGAAAAAGTCAGATTTTTAATCATTCCTCTGCTAGCCCAGGTCAATAAAATTGAAATGTATAAAAAAATAATGAATACTTTCAGTATCAGACACACACTGAGTTTATATGAGGGTAATAGGCTTTACTCAAAAAGAATCAAGGTTATTGCTATAAATATAATACATTTTAAAGAGAAGCTCACATTATATTATAAAAAAATTGAATTATTGGATAAGTAATTAGCCATTACAGCATTACGAGGTATTAAAGTTGTGTGTGTGTGTGTGTGTGTGTGTGTGTGTGTACCTGGTAATTATCACGTTGTGGGGACCAATTGTCCCCACAAAGATAGGAATACCAGTGTTTTTGTGACCTTGTGGGGACATTTTGATGTCCCCATGAGGAAACAAGCTTATAAATCAAACAAAATGATGTTTATTGAAAATCTAAGGTACAAGAATGTTTTCTGTGATGGTTGGGGTTAGGGAATGGGGTAGGTAAGGGGAGTAGAATATACAGTTTGTACAGTATAAAATGCATTACGACTATGGAATGTCCTCACAAAACATGGAAACAAGAAAGTGTGTGTGTGTGTGTGCGCGCGTGCGTGCGTGTGCGTGCGTGCGTGTGAAAAAACCCAGCTAAAGTAAGTGATTTACTCTTTTGTGATTTATTCCTTTTAAAAAATAATTTTACATGATGTAAAGAGCATTTTATGAAAATATAACCTTGATATTGAGTGAGTAAGGCAATGCCAAATATAACTGTGATGCTTCTAATCTCATTATTAGATTGTATTAAATAATTAGATAAAATTTTACTTAAGCTAATATTACTATCATTTTATTGATATAATATTAATAGACGTGGACCTCTCTCAAGATGTATATTTAGATGTCACTGCGGTTTAAAAATTATAAAACCACACAAATAAGGGGTAGTATTTTTACAGAATTATGTCCTATAAACCCCTTTACGGTTCACGTCACAGGCTGTTCCCACTGCGCATGTCGGGGTCAGAAAAGTCATTACAGCTGATTGAGTTGCGTATTATTCGGTATCGTCAAAAATGCCTACTTACGTCGTGGGTTGTGAAAATCGCACGAGGTCTTCCGTTAAGTTTTCGCGATTCATGCAGAATCTCAAAAACAAAAAAATGCAACATCTGCGTCTGCAAGCAATTAACGTGCAGACTGGGACAATGCAAAGATCAAAGAGGCTTGTGTTTGTAGTGCTCACTTCATTTGAGGTAAGTCATCATTTTTCAGCACTGTTAGATTAAATTATAAAGCCTAAATGGTATGAACAGTTCGACCCCGTGCTGCGCGCGCACCCGATAATCATTCAATGTTTACAAACCTTGAAGGGGTCTATAGGGCTTGGGCGTCGTGACGTCATTACTTGTCGTGGCGGCCATGTTGATAGCCTCCTTTACTGCTGCACTCTGTTTATAGACATACTTTCTCTCAATCGTGTGTCTTAATTTGATTAATTTGTCGTTATTTTTTCAACCATGGTAAACCGTTGCTGTATTAATAATAAAGTAACACATTAAAAGTAATTTACATTAAAAATGACAGATAAGAACAAAACTTCATTATGTTTTATTCAATATCGGAAACCAAACATTAACCTCAACCCCTCAGTAATGTGTATACATGACATATAAATGACATTTATATATACGACAGTGAAGTATAACATCTGAATATTAATATATATAGCTTAAGTCAACATTGAACATAAGGGAAATGTCCCGGTTTACTCGCCCAAAATACGGGAACATTTCAACATTCATCTTTCTGTTGCTATCCCTCTGCTGACAGCAAAAACTGCTGCATTAACTAAGCTACTTGTGAAGCTAGGTCATACGTGACTTTGCTTACAGATTGGCGTGAAATCGTGCTCTTACAACAACCACGCTGTTATCTTAAATGGCTCTTTATTCACTCTTTTTTCATATGGATCCCAACCGTTAATAGTTCCAATTTTGTCCACATACCGGTCCCTGCTTCCCTGTTTAACGTATCCCAGTAAATTACACATACTTTTCCGGATTTTAACATCTTTTTTCTTTCTTTTAATTCTCCCAACTCTGCCGCTTCTCCTCGTTCAACTTGCTGTATGATTACATTCGCGAGGCCACCAACATGGCCGCCACGTCCCAGAATGCAACGCGGCGCCCAAGCCCTATTTAAAACAGCCTAAGCCTTTGCCAAAGACTTTTATTTTGAAAACTACTTTCTAGACGCCACGGGCGCCGTGGAAAAGGGAAACAGTTTGGTTCCTGTCAATCCAAAAAGATTTGTTTTACACAGGTATATAACAGTTACGTTATTTGTTTGAATTGACGAATGTCAAGATTCATTTGAGCTGTTGAAATGCTTGAGGATGAAAGCAATGAGGGGAATGAAGCAGAAGAGTTTATCGCACTCGCGGATTTTGAGGCTAATGGTGGTGAGCAGGTAACTTACGTGCTGTCAAGTCTTTTGTTTATGCGTGTGCGTGATGATCGACTTTCAAAATAAACAGCGATTTAACTTCGACTGTGTACTTAATACTTTTACAGTTAAAACTTTGGATATAGTTTATAATTAAGTAAATATATTTTTAAAATTTTTATAACACTTTTTATAACATTTTGATATTTTTATATCAGATAAAAATTCAAAAATCAATAAAAGTATATTTTTCTGTAGAATGCATAAAGTTACTTGTATACTCTTTAATGCTTTTGCTAATGCAAGACAGCCGTTGTGAAACTATAATATGTGGTTGCTTGGAGAGTGATGTTTTTGTGTTTGATTTTGTTTTTTAACATACAGCTCAGTTTTTTAGCGGGCAACATATTAATGGTCCATGACAAGAATTCAGAAGATTGGTGGTGGGCTGAACTGCATGGTCACTTTGGTTATGTGCCATCTAGCTATTTACGGCCAAAAACTGAGGATGAAGAAGTTGAAGATGCTTGGCAAGATGACGAATATTTCAGCAATTATGGGACATTAGTAAGTATTAAATTTAGAAAAGCATCTAAAATCATTAAGCGGTTAAGTGCAAAGTGCTTCAAATTAAGTAACGTTAGTTTGAGAAATTCAAAAGATTAGGATTTTTCATTTGTTTACATTAATGTGCCATATATCTGCTGTCCATAGAGGCTACATTTGGAGATGCTGTCAGATAAACCCCGCACAGAAACATACAGGCAGGTGATCCTGAACAATAGTGCTGCCCTGAAAGGAAAGGTGGTCATGGATTTGGGCTGTGGGACAGGGGTTATCAGCCTCTTCTGTGCCCGTTTAGCACAACCTGCAGCGGTAAGAGGAACAGACGGTCTGTGAATAATATATTTTTAGTATTATTAGGATAAGATGGTGACTGGTTTTCTTCTGTAGGTATACGCTGTGGAGGCCAGCTCGATAGCAGAACACACAGAGGAACTTGTGAAAAAGAACGGGTGCGAGGAGGTTATAAAAGTGTTTCGGGACCGAGCTGAAAATCTCACCCTGCCTGGGAAAGTTGATGTTCTTGTGTCAGAGTGGATGGGCAACTGTCTTCTGGTATCAAGACATAACAAAACATACTGTACATTAAATGAATGATAATTTATGTCACCTTTGTATCACAGAGTGGTTATCCTTACCAAAGATATTGGATATAACTCCTTGGGCACTCCTATTAATATGAATAGGAGACAATGCAACACTCATTATGGCCTCTTTGGTGACAGAAGTCCTGGAATCGATAAAGACTGACGATTCTCTGAGGGAGGGGCTCTATACAAAGTCGCACGAGGCGCTTTCCGACCTGTGCGCGGTAGCTGAAATGACCTCGAATACAGGTGTTTTTAGCACAATTTGAGCATAAGATACAAAAGTTATGGTATAGGTGATGTCAGGTTTAATTGTTGGTCAGAAACATTTGGTTTAATTGTGATTTCAGCACATGATTTTAGAGATATCTGCCCTCCATATTCAAGTTAATAGGACTTGTTGCATGACTAAAATAACTGCCCAGAGGCGACTTATAACTTAATCATATTACATTTACAATACATCTATATATTTGGCAGACGGCTTTATCCAAAGCGATTTACATTGCATCACAATCTATACATTTTATTGTTGTGTGTGTGTTCCCTGGATTTTAATCCATGACCTTTTGCTATACCACTGAACTTAACATGAGCACATTTTAGGAGCACAAAAAAATAATATATTTTTTTGGATGTCAGTTTGAGTTCATGGTGGAGTCAGTGTTGCTGGCACGTGATCGGTGGCTGAAGGAAGGAGGAATGATGTGGCCGTCCTCCGCCTGCCTTACTGTCATCCCATGCCAGGCCTTCTCGGACTACAGGCAAAAAATGGAGTTCTGGGAGCAGCCATATGGATTAGACTTCAGTTGTCTACAGTGAGGACTTTCATATTGAATAGTTAACATATTTCCTGAAATATTTTATTATTTAAGTCTTTCAGCCTTTAGAGTTTTTTGTGTAAGAACTTTTTTTCAGAAACCCGTTTGGACCTATTTGCAATAACACGTTTCAATTATGCGGTGTATAATGTTCGTAAAAAGACATCTGGCTTTCCTGTCAAAATTTACAAAATATACCATGTGTTCTTTTAATTGTTTTAAATTACATTTATTTTAAAGAATGTCAAATGCATATTTTAACCATAACATTAATCACCAAAACTTTACTTTCTCTTACACTGCATGGAGTGCATGTTAAACTAACTCTGCATTAATGTATTACAGCCCACTTGCACAGAAAGAGTTTCTCTCCAAGCCTAAGTTTAGCCATCATCTTTTACCTGAAGACTGTTTGTCCACTCCATCTGATGTTATCACTCTTGATATGAGGACAATGCAGGTCTCAGACTTGGAGGTAAAGTTAGAATTTGGATTTAATGAAATCATTCATATGAATGCACAGAAAACTCTTTAAAGATTACATTTGATTTTTTTCTTCCACTTTTGTTTAGAGGCTCAAAGGAGAGTTTAGTTTCACTATCGAGAAGTCAGGCACGTTGCATGGCTTCACTGTCTGGTTCAGTGCACATTTCCAGAGTTTAGAAGAGGATGGACCATCACTGGAGTTAAACACAGGACCATATTCAGAGTATGGCATTTTCAGAACAGATAGCATAGCATATTTTAAGGTGCCATAGAATATAAAATGACATATTGTGACACTATTGTTTTCTCCTTATCTAAACAGTGTAAAAGACCACTGAAAAACAGGCCAATCTCAGCATAACACTGACTGTGACGTTTCAGCCTGACAGACGTTGGGGTACACCCCCAAAATAAAATTACACATTAAATTAATTACAATGTTTTTTTTTTCATTGCTAAAAACAAAGTTTTGACTGTTGAGTTAGCGCTATATGCTAGCATTTAGGCTGAAGTTCTACCAGTGATGATGTTACAGTTATGCTTTACAGGTGCATACTGAAAAAACACAAATAAATATACCACTCAGAAACATCCATTTCCAATCTCCGAACACTTGGTTATTCCTCAAAATCTGCATCTTTTGTCTGATACAGGCTCAAACATATAAGGTCAGTTTACTTAATGTGAGCTACTGAACTGAACTGCTTTGAGAAACAGCCAATCAGAGCAGAGCTCAACATTGTTATGCAATGAAGTCACATTCCTTCTATGTATATATCAGAGAACAATTTAACATATTGTATCAATGCATTTTTTGGCACCTTTAAAAAATTCAATGACAAATGTAATTTCAAGTTCTATATATAACATATAATGCTTTAAAGGACAAGTTCGGTATTTTACAGTTAAAGCCCTGTTTTCAGATTGTTTATGATGAAATGGAACAGTTTTGACTGAAATTATTTGTTGTTTCACCTCCCACCTCTACAATGTGTGTATAGGTGCACTGGAACAATTTTTCGTAAAATGCATTTAACTTTCGTTTACAAAGACGTGAAACTCACCGAGCGGCCAGGGGCGGTCACCGATACGCTCACACAAAAATTGTTGCAAAAGATGCTTTTAAAAGATGTTTAAGCCTTTCGTTGTAAACTTGTGGACCTATTTTTCCAAACGCCTCACACCCGTACATTCTTCCGCTGAGAGCTTGAATAATAGACACTCCAGCCCAGTTGGTGGCGATAATCCACCTTTGCCAATTGCAAGAATAGAAACAAAGTTCCCGGCGCGGAGTAATACCGTACCTCACAGCACATCTAATACAAGTCAATGGAGTTGGCAAAAACTTGCAACGATTTTTGTGTGAGCATATCAGTGAACACCCCTGACCACTCGGTGAGTTTCATGTCTTTGTAAACGAAAGTTTAATGCATTTTAGAAAGGATTGTTCCTGTGCACCTATACAACCATTGTAGAGGTGGGAGGTGAAACAACAAACACCAGAAAATTCTCGGTGCAGCCGCATATGTCGAAATTTCAGTCAAAACCGTTCTATTTCACCATAAACAATCTGAAAACAGGGCTTTAAGTGTAAAATACTGAACTTTTCCTTTAATGTTAACGTTAAACAGAAGCCTTTATTAATGTTTTCTCAGAGATCACACACTGGAAACAGACTCTCTTTATGTTGGATACACCAGTGACAGTTGAGGAAGAAGATGTAATTGTGGGCTCCATACGTCTTCAGAGAAATCCGATCTGGAGACGTCACTTGTCGATCACGTTTTCATGGACCATAAATGGCACAGAAGATTCTAGGGTGAATAAACCTTTCTTTGGAAGGGAGGCTTTAACCTTTTATTTATTAAAGAGCTTTTCTTTACATTTTAATTGTCATTTAAAATATTTTTACAGGTTCAGACAAAGACATTTCCAATGTGGAGGTGACCTTGGGACAAGTCTAGGAACTTTTACAATAAACACAGCCTTGAACTCTAGTTGCATTTATATAAACATGAATACACAAAATTTAATATACCACAAATCTTACATTTTAAAGGGGTCATGACATATGTTTTATTTTTGTTGTTTTTATTATTATTTTATGTTCCCTGATGTTTTGTTTGTCAAAAAATATAGAAATGTAAGTAATTTATGACCATTTTCCACCCTGTTTTTCATCCTCCGATTTATACGGTCTGTGCTACCCCTTTAAGAGCAGTCGGCCTGGCTTGGTGTCACACCCACTTCTATGATTGACAGCCTACATGCTGCTGCTACAGTAGGCTGCTACTACCACAGTTTCAGTACAAATACAGCTTTTCTTTTTAAGCATGTTGTGTTTATTTATGTCGCAGAGATACCCAAACAATCCTACAAGCACAACAATAAAAGTTTTTACCACTAAAAGATGCATATAAATTAATTACAGGCGAACACAGACATCATTCTCAGCTAGTGTGTACAAACACTGCAAGGTTTTTACTCTTTTAAACAGAGATGTGCACCCTTAAAGGGTTACCTCACCCAAAAATAAATGTCATTATTTACTCACCCTCATGTTATTCTAAACCTGCATGAGTTTTTTTATCCCTTTTAATACAAAAGAAGATATTTTGATAAATGATGCCAAACATTGACGTCCATAGTATTTGAATTCTCCAACTATTATATCTGTATATGATGGGGCTGAATATTGCAACCAATTTCGTGATTCGATTTGTTTCGATTCAATATCAATTAGTTTTGCAGACATGGAATCCAGATTTAAATAAAAATGCTGGTTACTAGAACCCTCCCACATGTATATCACTAAAATATACATTTACATTAACAATAGGCCCGTTGCATTGCATATACAAAAACATTTTTCAACCTCATCCTTGCAACTGAACAAAGGCTTCCACACATCAAAATTTAATTTTGTTTGGTTTTAAGTGTAGCAATTTGAAAGATGGTGACATCTTCAGGATGAGGTGCAAACTACAGATAATATTCACATGCTGCGTCCGAAAACGCCTACTTCATACTATATATTACCCGAAAAGCAGTAGGCGAGCCGAGTAGTATGTCCGTATGCGTAATATTCGAAAAACAGTATGCGAAAAGTACCCGGATGACCTACTACTTCCGGTTAGATTTTGCATATGATGGACACTTCACTATCCCATGATGCCCCGGGAGAGGAGTTATCCAACGAAGAAGAAGCAGCATGCGGCTGTTTTCGCGCTGAAATGACATGAAGTGATGACGACGTATGTCACGTGATATAGCAACATGGCGGATGTAGTACGTCCGAATCTCATTCATACTACCAGGATTCATACTATACTAAAAATCAAACACATTATTTTCTATGAATGTACGCACACCGGCGCCATCTGACAGCAGCTGTGCCTCTGGACGCTGCTCAAATCCCTGACGCACCACAGAGTGGCACTCACATAGTTTAACATTAAATAACATCATATTTGTCCCAAATCGTTAACAAATAACATAGGCTGCTAACGCATATTTTGCATCTTAAAGTAGAATTAAGTCTGACTAAGCTCGCGCTGTTTAATGTGCACGTCCAGTGTGCAACTCCCTTAAGAATTTATTCAGGATTTCCCAAATCAATAGTTAAATTGAAGGTTGTTCAAAATCAGAGAATCAATTTTTAACCCAACCCTACTGTATGACTTATAAGTCTTTTGTGTGCAAACAGCTCTTCGTTATTTAATGCAATTATGAACAGATCGAAACTTGTGTCTTTAAGCATATAAACAGCATTTTTTGTGTAAATGATAAATTGCATTACTGTCAGTTTTCCATGTTACTTCTAATTTTTGCTCTTGTTTTGGAACGTGTGTTGACTTCTGATTTCGAGGATGTTGAGGAATCGGTGACAAAAGGCTGAAATAGGGGATCATCCCCAGCTTCCTCTTGGCACTCGGCCTCTCCTTCATCCGTCTGCATCTGGTGCTTAATGCAGTGTTTCTCGAAGGTGGACATCTTTGTGAACGTCTTGTTGCACACCTTGCAATGGTAGAGATGCTCTCCGTTGCTTATGTGCAGTTTCAGCTGCAGATATGAGGATTGTGCGAAGGCTCCCGAGCATACGCTACAGCAGAGCGTCTGGTGGCTTTTTTCATGTTGTTTCAGCATTGACATTGACCTGAAGCCTTTCTGACACGTGGTACAGACGAACCTGCTCTCATTTAACTCCAGAGCCTGATGGTTCAGCAGGTGAGTTGATGTGCGGAAGCCCTTCCCACACTTTTCGCATTTAAAAGGCCTCTCGCCTGTGTGCAGGCGCATGTGAACTACAAGTCCGGCCTTTTGTATAAAAGCCTTATCACACTGTGTACACTTAAAAGGCTTTTCACCCGTGTGCAGCCTCTGATGGGTTTTCAAGTGTGAGGATCGGCCAAAGCACTTGTTGCAGTCTGGACATTTGAATGGTTTCTCGCCCGAGTGGGTGGCCTTGTGACACATAAGTTGGGACGACTGCATGAACATTTTTGAGCATACGCCGCATTTGTACTTCCTCTCTCCGGTGTGTGAGCGCATGTGGAGCGTCAGATGAGAAGAGGAAATGAATGTCTTGCTGCAAATACGGCAGGTATGAGGCTTCTCCGCAGCATGGGTCCGTTTATGCAGAACCAAACCAGAAGAATGACTAAAACTTTTGTTGCAGTAGGGGCATTTGTAGGGTTTCTCTTCACCATGCATTCGCTGGTGCCTGTTGACTGTTGATTCCTGGGCAGTATACTTGTCACAAAGACCACAAGGGTGGGATCGAGGCTTGGAAGAGTGGGGCATCATGGAGTGAACCATAAGATCATCTTTTTAACCACTCTAAAGTGAAAGATTGCTTAAGATTAGCATTACTTAGGTTAGGTTGGTTACGCAATTATGTAATTAAAACACAGTGGTGGATCATGACTGCTCTTCCAAGGGGCGCAAATTCAAAATATGTGTTCAGAGTGACATGTGTTTTGTCAGGGTGGGTGCCTGCTGCACAGGCGTCAAAACCGTTTGGGGTAAAGGTGATGCTCACGTTCACAAAATACATGCAAGACACTCCCTTAACAGTAAACTCTGATTACGCAGGAGATTATGTGCGAGTGTCTGGCAAACGCGGGCGTCTCTTTTATCATGAACCCTTTGGGCGCGTCTGCGGCGGGCACTTGTTTTGACGGGACGCGTAGGTTCACTCAATGCGCAGAACACATATTTTGAAATTACAATACACACACATGACGGGCTACATACATGTTGTGATGCTTTAGTGTAGTGTTGCTTTAGGGGGATAGTTTGCCTTAAAATGAAAATTCTGTCATCATTTACTCATCCTCATGTTTTTCTAAACCTGTATGAATTTCTTTTTTCTGATGAACACAAAAGTAGATATTATTTTGAGAAATGATAGTAAACACACAGAGAGTGACCATTGACTTCCATAGTAGGAATAAAAAACATAATGGAATTTAATGGGTAATGTCACTTGTGTGCTTACAATAATTTATCAAAATATTTTCTTCATCATTTATCACAATACTTTCAAAATATGTTTTTCCTACTATGGAAGTCAATGGTCACTTTCTGCTGTGTGTTTACCATCATTTCTCAAAATATGTTCTTTTGTGTTCACCAGAAAAAAGAAATTCATGCAGGTTTGGAGCGGCGTGAGGTTGAGAAAACGATGACAGAATTTTCATTTTAAAGTGAACTATCCCTTTAAGCCATTTATGGTCATCATCACCCACTGGTAGAAAAGGGCTCATTTAAATGTATTATAAAGACAAAAAATGTTCAGTGATTTGCATAATTTAATTACAACATTAGATTTTTTTTTCTTTTGTGTGTTATTGTAATTCACGAGTTCACATTAACATTAGATGTTAATGTTAATACATTTTATGCAATGTATAGAATGCCAATATTGCGACTTGTCAAGTTTGATCAAATCAAAAGCCTTTAACTTTAAATAACTGCATTTAAAAATATAATAAAATTTGAATCATAATTATTTTTATGAATCACATTCATATTAAAAGATTTTTGACATAAAACGTTAAGTTTGATTTCAACCACTGTGTTTCACGTGCCCGGTAACGTTAAATATTAAAGATATCAAAGTTATTTTTCACCGAATGCATGTTGAATAATTGCGTAAAAAGCAATAAATTATAAAAATTTGGGGTTTCGGATTAATATTTGTGACCATTTACTGTATTTGACGGATGCTGGTTAGTTATCGAATATTAACGCGTCAGTATTTATGAAAATATTTATTGACGCAGTAACTACGTTACTGTCCACATTTTATCTGCAATGAGAGCAGACATTACACATCAGCCTCCATCACATCATGTAGGCTATCCAAAGCTATAACCAAAGCGAATCTAATCTCATTCATAAGCAGTAGTTTATTTAAACACTGGGCGTGGTCATACAATGACAACAATACATTTGATTTACTGAATCTGACAGCGCTGCTTTTGATGATGACTTTCTTACTGTCAATCATTAAAGGTTCATACAAGAACAGAGCGTAAACAAGACTTACCCTTATCATGATCATATACGTCCAGTAAATCTGCCAGACGTTAATAATCAGTAAGACTTAAACGTACAGTATGTTTACCAATAAAGATCCTGTCGAAGTGTCGTTACGGGTACACGAAACAATAAATTATCATCGGAATATATCTTACACTATGTACAACTACGCATGGTAAGATAACTCCGAGTATTTTTGTGCGTTCATGGAAAAATATAGCCTGATCGTAACAACTCATAAATTTAATACTATAGTGAAATTATTTTCATGCGCGTTAGCTTTGATTCTGCCCGGCTATCAAAATAAAAGTCTGTTTCTCAGATTATATACAATGAAATATAACCTTGAACACTTTACCAGAACTATACACTGTGTTTACAAAATATACAAAAATATATGCAATTTTGTTGTAATTAACACACCACATTTGCTTTAATTGCTGAATAGGTATAATAAATACATTCATTGCATACTTAAATGTATTGCTCAGTTTTAATGCCATTTGTGTGTAAATAACAGACAAACTTCGTAACCTTATATTTATTCAGAATAAATATGCAACATTTGAAAACAAATTCTTGGATTTCTGCATTTCATTTTTCATACAGTACACTGATAAAA
Organism: Misgurnus anguillicaudatus; assembly: GCF_027580225.2. Lineage (NCBI taxonomy): Eukaryota > Metazoa > Chordata > Actinopteri > Cypriniformes > Cobitidae > Misgurnus > Misgurnus anguillicaudatus. Next base: position 17,854,853 of record NC_073353.2, read on the forward strand.
AACAATGACAACAAATAAAATCATGCTGAGACTGGACTAATATTTCGTTCTCTAACACACACATCACACACCAAAGATGACCCTGAGATCTGCTAGAGACAGCTTAGTGAATGATGATCCAGTTCCAGACAAGACCGTCTTTGCCAACTCTTTCTTCTTCTCCTGTAGAGAAGAGATCTTATCCTCCACTGATCCTTCACACACAAACCTGTGGGAGATTCAACCACATGACATTATCACCTTACAGGCAAGACAGATGTAAAACATATTCTGTGTATTAATTTTAAAAGTGAAGAGACAAAATCAGGATGCATTATTTGTTAAGAGTCAAATATAAATTAAAAATATGTATGTTCATATACAGTATTTCCTCTGTGTTTCTATATAGTCCATCAAGCACTGACAAGTTTTTTTTACACTAGTCTATAAATGAAAAGTTCTATATATGAAAAGTTCAGATGCAAAACCCTTTTAGTTTTTTTTTGTGAATTAGCATTTGTTTCTAGCTCTTATTTTTTTCACAAATGTCACTTAATAATTTCAATGTTGCCTTAACAAAGGTGTCAATGGCGAGGAAAGAGTTAACGTCACAAGAATGTTGTGAACGGTACATTTTCACTGTCTGTTTTTGATATAATACCACCTACTAAATCTGCTTTTAGTCGACAATGTTAGTCAACAAAGCTAAACTTAGCATTGAACACAACTTAGATTATTCAATAAACCATCTTTAATAATATCACTTCATCTCCTGCCTGCGGTTTTCTCATTCATTTCAGTTATGAGTTAAACCATAATGCAGATACAAAGTTAACATTTTGAGTAACAGACTGAGTAAACAAGATCTCAAGTTGTCGTATAAGTGCCGAGAGCATTCGGTCAATATCATCATCTCATTTCTGATTAAAGTGACCCTTAGCGGCTTTTGCATCTGAGCTCTTATGCATGTTAGCCTATGAAATAAACTAAAAGACAAATAAAAACAACTTAAATGTGCTGAAATAATCTGATATATAAGCTAGACTTATATATATTTGGCCAACTAATCATTCAGATTGTGATTTCAATCAGCTGCTTTTTTGACTCTCAATCTTCATGGCACAATATTTTGCCTGTCTCTTGTTTATTAGTCAAACCACTAATCTTTCTAAAGGTGGAGTGCACGATATCTGAAAAACGCTTTGGAGAAGAGTCTCGGGCCGACTACCAAAACACACTTGTAGCCAATCAGCAGTAAGGGGCGTGTCTACTAACCAACATCGTTGCCTGGGTTGCGAATGTGTGGGGCAGGTCTATCAACAGTAGGTCCAGATTCTATTGGGGTAGGGGCGTGTTTGTATAGGTGATTTCAAATGTCAACATTGGCTTTCAGAGATCACGGATCCTGCCTTTAACGGTGTCAATTCCTTTACTTATGTGTGTGTAATCAAATGTTTATCACTGATTACAAGCAACTGCAACTCCTCACCTATGTATTGTAACATCCCTGTGTTGTCCCACCCTGTAGATACGATCACATGCCTGATCCTCAAGTGCTGGGTTCCTGTGAATGGAAGCACAACTTGTGTACACAATCACCCAAATGTAAGTTTTCAAAATTTACTGTCCATTTAGTAAATGAGTATTCAGTTAACATTCACGCAAGGCAGACATATTTATTCAAAACGTTTCCTGGTTATCAAACCTGTGACCTTTGAAACATTCACAAATGCAAAATCAAAACACTGGTATGATGACACTGTTATTGATTCACAGAGTTTATGAAGATCTTCTAAAGACCTGCAAAGTAACTCACCAATGCATGTCGATTAGAAAAAGATGATTTCCTCCAATGAGATTAAGGCCTACACCTCCAGCACACAAAGACACCAGCATCACCTGCAACACAAACCCCATAAGATGAGTCTAGTGCAGTGGTTCTCAAACTTTTTCCGCGTGCGGCCCCCCTTGTGTACAGTGCATTCCTTCGTGGCCCCCCCAAAGAAAATTTATGACAAAAACTGTTCTAAAATGTAACATTTTAATTGAACAAAACATATTAAAGGTATTGCGGAGGATTTCCTTTTTCCGGGTGGATCATCAAGACTATTGGTCCTCCTAGTTGTCAATCAGGAGTCTTGCGCAATTGCATTTTTTTAAAAAGTGGAGAAGGTGGTTCTTTTTTTTCTAAAATTCAAGAAAATCCTCCGCTACACCTTTAAGTTATAAAAAGTAGTGCTGTTGGTTAGTAGCCTTATTTTTTTTAGGTTTAATTACACAGAATTCATGATAAATTAATATATTTTATAAAACGTCATAAAACTGTGGGCCCCCTGGCACCATCTTGCGGCCCCCAGTTTGAGAACCACTGGTCTAGTGTTTAGAAATTTTAGTAAGCAAAGCATGCAATAAACGTTTTAAGAGTGCAGATATTCAACACATAAGCAAGTTATAAATAAATAAAAATTATAATTAAACTGCTCGATGAAATGCTTGATTTTGATTGACCGAATTGTTGTGACATTCATAATTAATAATCAGGATTGCTGTATATTATTTTTACAGGAACAGTTTAATATTACACAAAAATAAATGTCATAGGTTATCAAAAGTAGGGCTGTGACGAATAATCGTGCAAATGCGCGTTTTCTCAATGAATGAATTGAATTACAGTGAAATGCCGCCACATCCAAAAGCCAGAGGGCGCTCTCGTGTAGAAACGCCATTTGTGCCACAGAAGAAGTAGCATTATAAACGCTATTCCAGGAAATGTCTAAACTAAAGGGATATTTATATCGCTGTTCTTCAGATTGTTTCAGGTATCTTCATGATAATAAAACTATTTTGAATGATTGTGTTTGACGAGTGTTGCTTTTTTAAATTCACATTATAAACGACTCGAACTCATAGGGATTTTAGATTGATAAGGACTTCCTACTGATCACATAGCCGTAGTACATGCACAAGCTGTGCATGAAAAACAAGAATCGTAGCCTTGCGATTCAGAATTGATTTTAGGCAGGTATTTTTAATGGGGAACGCGATGTATCATCACAGCCCTAATTAAAAGACATATATTTACAAATGATTAAACATAAAAGTGTATTTGTGACATTTAAACGTCTTGTCTTCTCTTAAAATATAATAAACAGGTTTTTCAGTAAAAATTTAACAGGTTTTTCTTGCATGTTCCTTACCTTACTTATGAGGTAAATAATAGCCGTGTAATAAGTAGGATAATGTACAGGCAGCCAGTTGTTATCACAAAATAAGCCCCTTCAGTCCTGATCACACTGTCAGGGATTTATCTGCGATAACAACCGTCTGCCTATACACTGTGACCTCAACGTGAGCACATACCTGTGGCCCTTTGGGGTTAGTGTTGAACTCTTCGACAAGGTCTATTCTGCGTTTAGGATTGACTGTGCCATCGATTACTGCAAAGCTTAGCCCCATCTTCTTCAAGTGAACAGCAACAATGTGCAGCATACTGGTCCACTGAGACACTATCACACTGCAAAAAAAAAGAAGGTCAAATGAAAATACAATCAGTTTTGAGTTGGGTTGCCATTGTCAGAGTCCAAACAATTATTGCAGTGCATTACAGAACTTAAGCAGAAGGAAAGATTATCAATAACAAATAAACAAATAAATAAAGCTATCATACAGCATCAAAATACTTAAAATATTGGATTATATTTCACAGAAGATTGTCATAAGAAAAACATGAGGGTGAATGAGTATATGATGTAAATTGATGCTAAAATGTATTAATTTATATAAACTGCACATTAGGTTAACATACCTTTTCTGATCTTTCTTTCTAATAACTCTCAACTCTGTCAAAATGGCTGATATCTAAAATGCAAAAACAACATCACTGAGATCCTAAATAGCTCAGGTATACTCAGATTATACATAACATACATTTATACTCCAAAGGCTTTAAACACAACAGTGCATGTGGGATCAGTCACCTTAGTGCTTTCAAGACTCTCCTGGAAGAGCTCTGAACTAAAGCGGGTGCCATTCAGTGACACCATGTCTTTCTGCTCCGAATCTGAGGTCTCAGACAGAGATAAAGCACACAGCTGCTCTTCGAGAGACAGAGTGACACCATCCCCCTGCAGCTCCGACTGATCCAGAGTCTGTCAAACACACATGTTGTAACAGTTAGATCACCTATTTGCTGTATAAGAATCAAAACAACTTTAGATATTCAACTAAAAACTACCCAAAACTTGCATTAGATGCATTTAGTCCATATAAACATCACTGCAGATATATGCTCTTAGCCTCCAGATGACATCACAGCAACTAATAGCAATGGCTAATGTTAACTAGCTGAACCCACAGCTCTTGGTGTCTGTAAGTGAATGTACATGTGACAGAGGGAGCATCACCTTTTTGAGCAGTGACAGATGACAGCAACACTGTCGAAGTCTCAGCAGAAGTGAGAGGATGTGGATGGTGCTGGAGGCCTGAGGCTGCTGTGATGAAGACAGCGAGCTCTGCTGAGACATCCCAAACTCCCGAGCAACTGAGACACAAAACAGCTGTTCATTACATACCTCCCCAAATCATAAATTAACATTCCTACAAAATCCTTACAGGAAGATCCTAACTTTAAAGTCAAATCGAAACTAAATGCTAGTGGCTATTTAAAAAGGTTGTGGAGACACTCAATATGTCCCACCATAACTTCCTGTTACAATAGAAATTGTCAACATCTTGTCAGTACATTGGGGGTCTTTAAAGTCTTATTTTAAGAAAATCATAATCTGTAATCTGATTTATCAAATCAAGCAATTCAGTCAAAATGACCAAAATTGACATATCTGGTGAAGATCTAATTAATAACAATAGACTGCACATGAGAAGAAACCAAACTAACTCGGCCCATACTTGGTGGTATTACCGAACACACTTACCTTTGTCAAAAGGGTTACTATTGTCCCCCTTTTTAGTGTCCCCTCCTTCATGTCTCTTAAGATAGTTCTGAAGTGTTGACCTTTACAGGTGCAAGACAAGAAGGATTTCCATGTGACATCATGTGTACAAACTTCAAAAAATGTACTAAATATGCATTTATAAAAGGAGTTGGATCACAATATACCTAGATTGTGCAAACACAACATCATATACAGCCTGCTCATCTTCAGACAACTTCAATCTGTGGACCTCACATGTGCGATCAGGCAGAGACACCTACAATATCAGCAAAGAGGTTTTAATTGACCTTTAGCCTAGGCATGTGTTTAAAGGCTGAGTCCATGATGTTTGAAAGCCAATGTTGATATTTGAAATCACCTAAACAAACACGCCCCTACCCCAATAGAATCTGGACCTTCTGTTGATAGATCCGCCCCAAACATACGCAACCCTGCAAGGATGTCGGTTAGTAAATACGCTCCTTACTGCTGATTGGCTATAAATGTGTTTTGGTAGTCGGCCCCTCTCCTTTTCCAAAGCGTTTTTCAAACATCCTGGACTCCGCCTTAAATGTGGTCTATATAAAGGTATGCAGACACAAGGGGGCGGCCGGTGTGTATACCAGTGGTTTGCCAGAAGAGTCCTGCTGGTCTTTGGTCCTACGAAGCAGCAGCGTTCTGGTAAGAATGTTCAATCGCTCTCCTCCTCTCTTTGAGCCATTATCTACCTGAGCTTTCCAAAGCTTATACTCATCAAATGGAGAACATCTCAGGAACCTGCATGGCATTAAAACAGTTGCTATTATTAACTTACTTACTTATTAATTTACCAATTTACTCATTATACTATATTACAAAAGGAAGCTCCACCTCTGACAGGAAGTGAAAAGCGTTTGGACAGTGGCATTTTATATTATACGTATGATGTGTCTTGAGTTAGCGGTGTGATCGTACTTTAACAGTGAATACATATCCAGCAGGTTGTTTTGAATGGGAGTTCCAGTGACAGCCCAGCGGGCTCGGGCCCGCAGCTTACACACCGCCATGGACGTCTGGACTTTGGGGTTTTTAATGTTGTGTGCCTCATCGAGAATCACGCGTGCCCAGGCGACACGCATGAGGGGAGGGAGGTCTGAGGTCTACAACAACAAACAACAAAATCTAAATATAGTCAAATCAATTAAATTATCAAGAGTCAAGGTCAGTTCATACCACACGATCAGAGTCCTGAGAGGGTTTCTCTGCATCCTCCTTCTGAACAGGGATCTCCTTAGAAACCAGACTGTATGTGGTGATCACCACATCGTGCTCAGCAAGGCTGGTAAAGAGACAGGTTGGTGAGAGAATTAAAGATTCAGAAAGAATACAAGGTATCGGCTATAAAAGTATGTAAAAAATTGTAACATGAAAGCATGCACATGCAAGCATTTGAAATACTTTACATCTCTAGAGCAACCAAGACAATGTTTAAAGATTCATGCTAGCTAACCAAACAGTAACATGTCCTAAGACAAATCCCTATCGTTTTTCCTCACTTTTATGAGATGCTTCAGATAAAAGGGTCCACTAAATGCCTAAATGTAAATCATATGTATCATCTATAAATAAAGAGTAAGACATACTGGTTTGGAGCAATCTGAACTAAAATGTATTCATAAAAGCTGAACTTAACATGAACTGAAATTAATAAATGATGTTGAAGTGTTGTTCATCGTTAATGTTAGCCAACTCATTAACTAATGATAATAAATACAACCCTACTGCAAAGTGTTACTGATGTAACACTGATATATTTGGTGTGTGTGTGTGTATACAAGTGCACCCTACACGCTTGCACTCCTCTGTCGGTTGGGGCCGTGGTACAAATACACACTGAGGCGACTGCTCTTCACACGCCTGTCAATCTCTTTCTTCCAGTGATGCACCAGAGAAGCAGGACAGATGATCAAAGTCCCCTGTGAAGCCACTAGGGATGAATCTGAGGATGGTAAATCAGAATTCACGCATTGACGTTAAATGGTTAGTTAGCCCGATAATGAGAGCTTTCTGACTCCCCCATAGACAGCAATGCAACTAAAATTGTCAAAGTCCAAAAGATAGTAAAGGCATCATTAAAATGTCCATCTTCATTATATGAAGCAATGTCTTTTACATAGATATACATATACATATATACTTATGTGTCATTAGCAGATTTTTTTTGAGCCACTATTTGCAAGATATCCACCATATTGGAACGATCCAAGTTTAAAACTGATGATGCGGATTGCTTTTCCTGTGGATAAAAGGGCACCCATATGAACACCTATATATACCTAATGTGGTTAAAAAAACACATTATTTTCCACATACCATACATTTTTGTAGCCCCAGGTTTCCCTGTCTTTCTGAAACGCAATGATTCACGTACAAAACTTAAAAAGCTTTTTAAAAAGCACTGTGTCCCTGATTGGCCAGCTAATCTGTACGTCGTTGTGATTGGCCTGAATACCTCTGACATCGCCGGAAATGTGACGCTCCTTACCAACTTTGTCTTAACATAGCACTTTACTGTATACGTTATATTATTAATATGCTCGCTTGTACGGTTTAACCTTAGCCACTATATCTACTTCTTATATAACCTATTGATTTTCTGTGTTCTCCTCTACATCTTCTCATGTAAAGCTGCTTTGCAACAATTAACACTTGTGAAAAGCGCTATATAAATAAAATTGAATTGAATTGAAAGATTCAGTCACAATGCAATGCTAACAGGAGTTAAAGGCGGAGTGCACAATGTTTGAAAGCCAATGTTGATATTTGAAATCACCTAAACAAACACGCCCCTACCCCAATAGAATCTGGACCTTACATACGCAACCCGGCAGGATGTCGGTTAGTAGACACGCTCCTTACTGCTGATTGGCTATAAGTGTGTTTTGGTAGTCCGCCCATCTCCTTTTCCAAAGCGTTTATCAAACATTGTGCACTCCGCCTTTAACTTACAGGCAGAAGCGGGAGGAATTTTGATAATGTCCGTCTTGTCTACAACACCAATCCCAGTAAGTAAACTGTTGCCTACAATCCGTGTGTTTGTTGTAGTCCAAGAATAGAGATTTACGTTGGGGTGTGTACCATTTGCATATCATTAAGATGTACAAATACACACTTAGACACCAAAGGAAATGTAAGAGTTGAAGCCAGGGTTTTGTTTATCAGCTGTCAATATTAAGGTAAGATTATTTTATGCAAATAAAGTGTTGTTATTTAAATAAATCTGGCAACCCTGCCGTGACGGTCCATGAACACCTGAGTGCAAGCTGACTGTGTCTCTGCAACCATAGTATACCCATGTTTGATCAGATGTTGTTGACCCAAACATCAAAATTGTTAAACTAACACGATACACACAAGATGACAGTGTTTGCTAACACAACATAAAAAATTGCTATAGTTTAAAAACCTGTACTATTATGTTAATACATATACAAAAACTAACACATTCTCACCTATAAAATGTTATCCCATTTCCTTCAGGGAATATAAATATATTCGGGAATCTGCAGGATTTATGAACCAGAGGTTGTGCAATGTTGTGGTATCCTGGAAAACTTTGAGTGATGTCAAAATGGCAGACAAATATAGAGCGGTCGAATGACGTATCTATGTAGACATACTATATCTATGGTCTTTACTACATATCTGGGATTTGTCAGTTTCAGATTTGTTGCTGTCTATGTGGGGTCAGAAAGCTCACAGATTTCATCAAAAGTATCTTAATACGTGTTCTGAAGATGAACTAAGTTATTACGGCTGTGGAACAACATGAGGGTAAATTAAATTAGAATTGTCATTACTGGTCTGGGTGAACTAACCCTTTAACCCTGCATCTAAGAGAGAATCATAAAAACACAGGCAAAAAAGCATAACGCTAAAAAGCATAAAATACGAGAATGTAGGCAATGAATAAGTACCATTTTTAGAGATCCATTCCTCCAATTTTTCATCTTTCTTCTTCTGAGCCAAAATGAGAGCGATCATAGTGAGGGTCTTTCCCAGACCCATGTCATCAGCTTAAGAAAAATAAAACTTTTATAGAAACTCAGTGAAACTGAGAATCTAAAGTTTACATCATTAGATTACTTAATTGTCATTGGTCAAATCAATATTTCATGTCCACTGTATATAATAAAAAATATCCTAAATAATAATTAGGATCATGTACAAATTCAGGACTCACAGGGGTAATGATTACCGGTCAGGGTTTATTTTGCAAAAATGTCCATCGGTTTATAATCTCTTACAAAACTCTCTGGCAATAAATTATGTAATTTGAGTATTACCCAGAATTCCTCCACAAGGCTTCTGTGTCTCTCTCCACAGCAGCCAGGCCAGAGCTTTCCTCTGATGTGGCAACAGGTTCACCTAAAGAGGTGAGACCACCATGTTACAGTCACTACACCTGCACATCAGGTATACCCTGTAATGGCGTCATTTTAACAATTGAGGAGCTCAGATGCAAGCGCTAAACGGCACCTCATTTAAAATTAAGATAATGATATTAACCGAATGCTCGTTAAATACTTTCGCTTCAAATCCACTTAATCCTGGCCTCAGGCCACTCAGGAATACCAGTATAGTTGCCAAATCCATTAAGAAAAATATTATCATTTACAAGAAAACATGTTTAAAGTAGGCCTACTCAGAGGATTTTGCATCTGAGTTCTTCAATTCCAATTTTCATTGTGAGATAAGTAGACCGACTTGCCTTGATTCCCTTGGGATCCTGTGCTTCTGTGTCCTCTGATGGGCAAGACTCCAGCGAGTTGTGCAGATGGTCAATAGCCTCAGTGGTGGCATTGCGTACAGCCAGCATTCTGTTCTCAGTCATCCTGCCCCCGTAAAAGCCCTGGCCCTGAGCATTCACTGCATACACGGCCAGTCAAACAATCATTTCATACATTTGCAAATAAAATGGACACAAATCAATTTGCAAAATGAAATTAAAATCCATACCGCTAAACATCTGCGAGTAGCCCTGACTCATATTCATCCCCAGTGAGCCGCCAGAGGATCCCTGTAACACGGGGGCTGAAGCTGTGGGCAAGAAGATGGTGCCTCCAGGTCGGCTGAAAGGATTGGACTGGCTGGGTGTGGGTTTCGGTTCTGCCTCTTTTCTGTCTTTATCCTGAGACTCTATAATAAAATGATAAGAATTTCTTTATGTTGAGGTTATAAAGCACACACAGCGTGTGTAAGCATTATTGATGTCTGTATTAACCTGTTACAGCTGCGCAGTGGTACTGCGCTGCAAAACTGTAGTTAATATATACAGTGCACTGTCAATCTCTGTTAGTATAAAGGCATGATCTTTTGTAATAATGGTTTTTATGAAGCACTATTTTATCTGTCAGGGTTACACATGAATTGACAGCCCTTTCTGTTCTGCAAACTTGACTAAATGCAGTCAATGAAGATACTGGATACTGGTTTTAAGTTACACTTTAGGGTTTGGGTTGCGAATAGATAAATATGGATGTTAATGTGGTTTCCCCCCTCCTTATGTATAATACAGGGTTCCCACACTTTAGTTAACTTCAAATTCAAGGACCTTTCAAGGACTTTCCAGGTCCAATACCCTCAAATTCAAGGACTAAATGTGGCGACACATTTCAAGTGAGAGCAAGGTTACATCGTGTTACCTTTTAAAATACATTGTTACAGTTCCCTTTGCTGGAACTCGCTCTGAGTCACTGCGTTGAGGGACGCCTCCAGGGGTAAGTGCATCTGAATGTGTATATCAAATTCAACCAATGGTGAGGCTTAACGACAAAGACAGGGTAACGCGGGAGCCAGGAAGTATATCACTATCTAAAATATTGATCAACATTTGCATTACAAAAATTTATAGACATTTAAACGCAAACAGTTAAGCATGTGTGCCCTTAAAAAGTCTCAGGGAATATTTATGATAGTTATCCTATACGTAACACAGGGAATAATAAGGATATTTTCCCAGAAAACTTCTTGCATAAAATAGATTCAAGCACTTTCAATGCACCTGTATCCATGTATGTATATTTTCAAAACTTCCCAGGGCCTTGAACCACAAACTTCAAATACCCGTGGGAACCCTGATAATAACATTTATGATGACAAAGTTTATATTAGTTCTCACTCCCATACAATAATTTAATAATTTATGGCTATTATTAGACTAAAAAAATTAAAATCATGCCACTTCCTATAAAGCCCTGCATTTTGGTTAAACAGCAAAAACACTGGATGAAATCTCTACACTCACTTGTTGTTGCAAGTTTTGCCTAAACATGTCACATGGCACCTGCCTTGTGGAAATAGAGTCAAATTTACCAGACAAAGAAGCTGGGGTCAGACTTAGAGACTCCAGAGCATCTTCCAGCTCCTTCACCTGACTTTTTAAACGCTCCCCTTTATCTGGCAAAGCAGATACATTCACCGCTGAAAGAGTAGCCTAGGACACAAACATGTAATGGATATAGAAAATATAGAGGGAAAAAAACAGAGTTAGTAATTTCATAATAATCTTCACATATTAGAGCTGCAAGATTTTGATCAAGTTATCGTATATTGCAATTCACAAACGACAATGGTCTACAATAACTGAATGGTTTTACAAACATTATTTTATTGCATAATGCGCCATCCAGAAAGTAATTGCAATATTCTCCAGCTCTATTATATGTTTTATTTAATAAAAAAGCAATACCTTCTTCTGCTTGAGCTGGGATGTGAGATGGCTGTGGAGGGTCATGGGGTCCTCAGATTGAGCTTGGACTTTAGTAGCAGGCTGGAACCCGGGGTAAGAGGTAAGCGTTTTTTGAACAGGTGCAAGTGGAGTCTGCGCACTCTGTTGAGGACCAGGCTGTACCGATACCAGCTGAACATCATCATCATCTTCACCATCACTCCACTCACCAAATGGAGAGCTCATGATCTTTTTCTGGTCCTTCTGGTTTGTTTCTGTTTTTTGAACACTAACTGCAGTTGGCTTTTCAGTAACTGGGATATCTTGGGATGTGGAGCTCAAGGTAGTTTGACTCATATCTGATTTTGATTTAGAAGAGCTTTGCTTGTTTGAAACAACGCTGTCTTTTGGTTTATTCTCTACCGCAGTTTTCTTATCACAGCCAGAGGAGCTCTTTGAAGGGCTTTGAGGAGAGCCGCCCGCTTCTGTAGACTTCTGCTTGTCTTTGACGCTACAGGATTCACTCAATTTCTCTGCCAGGCTTTGGATTCTCGCACTTTCCTCCACACTGTCTGGACTTTCAGGGCACTTTCTGTCTTCCGCTGTCTGCCCTCGTCTTTCATCATCAGACACTCTCTTCTTTATCTTCATCCCTGCAGGGAGCTTTTTGGTCCTCCAGGAATCTGAAACTATGGGAGGGTGTTCCCCCTCTCCATTCAAACCACCTTGACCTGTAGGTTCATTCTTGCTATCCTTTTTAATCTCTGTTTTGTTGGCATTTCCTCCCTCATTTTCAGTATTTGCATGATCTTCGGTATTAAGGTGTTTTTTGTCCGTTTTGACATCTTTATGCAATTTACTGTCTTGATCTCTCCTGCATTGGGTTGTTTTGAAAGGGTTTCTGACTGGAGGGAGGATGGAAGTTTGATTTTCGTCTGATAAGTCAGTCCTTTTCTCAGGGTCTTTCTGCAAGAACACGTGTAATTAAATGTAAGACATTTTAAACTATTATATAATACATTATAGGTGTAAATATGTTAACTCTTATTTAATGTAATGTGTGTGTACCTCTTTCCAGGGAACACCACCACACCACTTCTGTCCACGTGTTTTTCCCAGTGTGCAGCGATAAAACAACCTGATGAATAGTAACTTTTCAAATCAGCACAGTCTTAAGTGATCATTACCAATATTAAAATATAGATACACTATATTTCATACCTGCATTTGTCTTGTGTTTCACTGTATATTAGTGTTTGGAGTTCAACCATAGAGTCCTCATGCTGAAGGCAGTGAGATGGGGGAATGTCTGGGCAATACACAAAACCAGCAACTACTTTAAATGTGTCATCATCAGATATAACCACCAGACAGACATAAACATGACTGTGTGTGTGAGATGCAGGTGTAAATGTATAAAGCACGTGCACACTCACTCTGCAGCCAGTGCAAAGTCGCAGGGTGCTGGGTCACGCGCAGTACAAACATAAAAGCTTTTGCCTTTACTCGGCCCTTCCTTTACACCAGTCTTGAGCAAACACGTAGTGCCTGAATAACACAGAACAGTTCAGTTCACTCGTCTTGAGTTACACGTTTCAGTTTTTTTGCGTACGTGACACGCTGCACGTAGTACTTACCGTGAACATGACACAAAACTTTCTCAATATTTTCAGAGCCCCACTAGCTGCACGTCACCGGCTTCTGTTTTACTTTGAACAGAAACAGCCCGCCGGTGTCGCGCTTTGATGACGTGGCATACAGCGTAAATATGGTTACCTACAAAAAAGTAAGAGGAGATGAGCCGTCCACTCGTTGATAATAGCAATAATGAGGTTCTTAAAAAACACCGCTTAATTAATATAATTTAACCAGCGTCGTGCAGATTAACATTGTCACACTTAAGCACAGTAGGTGGCGGTATGCACCTTTACAGTCGGTTTGCAACCCGGTAGTAAACCCACAAGAAAGGAAGAAGCCGCCGTCCACTCACAAGTCAACACGAACAGCTTTCCCCCTCTTAAATGCGCATGCGCGGAAACACTTTTCCTTTCATACATATGCTGCCACGTCATTAGTGGCAAACATCAGAATCTTAGCGTTAGTAAGAACTACTAGAATCGGAAACAAATCAACTACGTTAGCAGTTTTTGTTTTGCATTATTACGGTTCGACTGCATTTTTTGGCTCGGAGGTTAGCTAAGATGTCAAAGTTGTGGATTTTGTGCGCACTGGCCGCTGTTTGCACGGCTGAAATATCGGTGGAGGAGGATGTGCTTGTACTAAAGAAAAGTAACTTCGAGGAGGCGCTCAAAACTCATCCAAATATCCTCGTTGAGTTTTATGCACCTTGGTGTGGGCACTGCAAGGCTCTGGCCCCAGAATATGCAAAAGCTGCGGGTATGCTGAAATCTGAAGGGTCCGACGTCAGACTAGGTAAAGTAGATGCCACAGAGGAATCTGAACTTGCTCAAGAGTTTGGTGTTCGAGGATATCCTACCATCAAGTTCTTCAAGGGAGGAGAGAAGACTAACCCCAAAGAGTATTCGGCTGGTCGACAAGCTGATGACATCGTGAACTGGCTGAAAAAGCGAACCGGTCCCGCAGCTGCTACTTTAAGTGATATCACACAAGCAGAGTCTCTCATTGCTGATAACGAGGTTGTGGTCATTGGCTTTTTTAAGGATGTCGAGTCAGAAAGTGCCAAGGCCTTCATTAAAGCCGCGGAGGCTGTGGACGATATCCCCTTCGGCATCACCTCTGACGATTCCGTTTTTACAAAGTTTGAAATGGCCAAGGATGGTGTTGTACTTTTTAAGAAGTTTGACGAGGGTCGCAACACATTTGATGGAGAGCTCAGCACAGAAAACCTCTTGGCCTTCATCAAGGAAAATCAGCTTCCTCTGGTCATTGAGTTTACAGAGCAGACCGCTCCGAAAATCTTTGGAGGGGAAATAAAGTCCCATATCCTGATGTTTGTGCCCAAAACAGCCAAAGACTTCCAGGAGAAGATGGACCAATTTAAGAAGGCATCTGAAGGTTTCAAAGGCAAGATTCTCTTCATCTTTATTGATAGTGATGTGGATGACAACCAGAGAATCTTAGAGTTTTTTGGCCTGAAGAAGGAAGAGTGCCCAGCAATCCGACTAATTACCCTCGAAGAAGAAATGACCAAATACAAACCAAAAACCTCCGACATCACCGCAGAGAACATTATTGCTTTTTGCAAAGACTTTACAGAGGGCAAACTAAAGGCACATCTGATGAGCCAGGACATTCCTGAAGACTGGGATAAAAACCCCGTCAAAGTCTTGGTGGGCAAGAATTTTGAAGAGATCGCTTTCAACCCTGCCAAGAATGTTTTTGTGGAGTTTTATGCCCCATGGTGTGGTCACTGTAAGCAGCTGACCCCCATTTGGGATCAGTTGGGTGAAAAATTCAAGGACAACCCCGATATCATTGTGGCTAAGATGGACTCCACAGCCAATGAGATTGAAGCGGTCAAAGTGCATAGCTTCCCTACCCTGAAGTTCTTCCCTGCCGGTGAGGATCATAAAGTAATCGACTACAATGGTGAGAGAACACTAGATGGGTTTACTAAATTTTTGGAGAGCGGAGGAAAGGAAGGTGGGGCACCAGCAGGAGAAGATGAGGATGATGAATCCGATGATCTTGAGGATGCAGAAGACGTTGATTCAGATGTGGAGGAACATGATGAGTTATAAGTGTCACAATGAAGAGGCGTGACAAACCATTTGAAACCATTGTCCTTACCGACTCCATCAGTCATATGCAGTCCAGAGACGTCTCTCTGCCCACTAAAAGAACTTTAAAGGGTCTCCACCCCATTATCTTTACGGTATATCTCCCTGATATTGGCATCATTTTCTAAAATGAATCTTTCACATTCTACAAAGGCTTAAACTTTTACATGCTGGACTACCATGATTCAGGGGGTCAGTGTTTATGCCATGTATTACTGTTAAAACACTGGAGAAACCTTTCAGAGCAGAGAAATAACAAAAAATTTACAAAGTTAGAAACCACCTTTTCTTTACAGTTTTGCTAAACCACATTATTTTTTGCTCAAAATCGCCTGCTACTAAATTATTAAAAAAATGTGAAAGTGAAAAGCTTGTTTTACCTAATTTTATGTTTTTAATTTTTGTTGTTTTTATTTAGGTATGTTTTTGCAGTCTGCCCTTGGTAAGCATAAACAAAAGTGTTGCATTTTGGCCCTCCATAGTTGGCCCTCTTAGTTTTCTCATTACCTGGTAGGATGATTTGAATGATGGCATTAAAACTTTTTTGCAGTAAAAGATTCCATATCAGTTAATGATATCTCATATCCTTCTTCTGTATATGACTATTTGAAAGATCTTTTCCAACTGGTGGTGTCACCATTTGATGTCTTGGAGTTCTGTAAAATATGGTGTATATGTGTTTGGAATGAGCCTTGTTTTTTTCCCCCTTTAATGATTTTTTTCAGGTAGGGGTGAATTTCAGGGATAATGTTAAAAGATGGAGAAGTTTTGTGAATTTGGACTTTGTTAGGGTTATAAAATAACAAGGGTGACCGAAAGAGGTGTTTGAGACTCAAAGCGTTCCATTCCATTTAAATTTAAAAACAAAATGGTGGCCAAATAAACAAGAGATGAAAAAACTACAAAACAGTATGAGAATTATTTGTGACGATATCATAAAACCATGTCAGTAACAATAAATGAAAAATATTTATCAAATTATATTTGATAAATATTTGTTGTAATTCTTACAGACCTCTGGAATAAACAAATAGCTTTATTGATATTTTTTTAAGTTTAAGCTGTGTTTTTTGTTTATTTGTCCATTTAAAAATAAAAATTACAAAAATAAATAATTTGTATTTGTGTGGTTTGTTTTAGTTAACTTATCTTTTTGGGTCGATACCAAACTGTTTTTTTTTTTTTTTTTTGCTTTTAAATGTAAATTGAATGGCAACTTCTTGTAAAGTTTCCTTTATTTAAATTTAAATATACCTTAAAGTAAAACTCGAAACTATTTTAAGATTGTTTATTGGCTTTCTTAAATGCATTAATAACAAAAATCATATTATACTATTAAGTTTGCCAAAGAGTAAAGCTAATTAAAGTCAATTTTAGAAAAAAATGTTTACTCTGTTATTCTTTAATTTTATTTTCGTAAACCTGTTTGATGTCGAGCTTATCTAAATGGATGTCTTTGTTGTTCATGTATTAAGCTTTCAATTAAAATGACAAGAAAACGTGGTTAGCAATGGTTAACCATTGATCTTTGCCCAAAAATCGTGGTTACCTACACGTAGCCAGTTAAGTCTAAAACTTAAATTCTTTATTTACGCCAGCAGAGGGCGCCATGGGTAAAGAAATGAACCATCTGCATTGTAGAGTTCTCTGCTCCCTGTTCTCTTCAAAAACATAATACAATACATTCATAATGAGGCTTGATTTACTCATCATTACTGTGAGAAACTTACAGGATTATAGGTTCTTCTAGCGTATGTTCCACAGTAACGCTATTATCCAATCACAGATTCATTTATGTAATTTATTCAACACAGTCGTTGTTATTTGTGTGTCGCCTTTAAACAGAAATTGTGTAACTTCCTAGAAAAAATTGTATTATGGATAAAGAGCGACGTATCAGCTGTTTCATATTCTAAGGAGTGTCTAAACACAGCAAATTTTAAGACAAACATGCTGATGATACAAATTAAAGCATCTGCTAAGTGTGCATCTAAGTACTGTATTACATTTGCCTGCTCTCTGATGAAAAAATCGTGTGACAGTTATGTGAAATGCCATATGGAGCTGCAATATTTCATGTAGCAATTAAAGGGACACACAAGGATCTGAAATACAAAAAAGGAAAAAAAAAACATTGTGACATTTGTAAACATGACACGCATGCATTTTTTTTACCTTGGTAAAACAGGACGAATGGCTTACTGTCAGCATATATTATGCTCAGTACTAGTGAGAGCCTGCAATAATACTCACAGGGAACAAAAACACATATTTACACCCAAAGCAACTCTCGCTTAGCCTACTGTGTACCAAAAGTGGTGGTGATGACACAGTGATGAAATTGTTGCATTTAACCAGAAAAGCTATTTGTGCCTAGAGAGTCAGAGAGTATGAATAAAGAGTTTAGGTCACAGCCACTTTATTGAGTATCCACAAGTTTTGTTGCTGCTTAAATCCAAACCAAATCCGAAGTCCCCTAAAGTTTGGAGTTTGGAAATGACTTCAAACTTAGCGGATGTTGAATGCATTATTTATGAAGTTGGACGACATCCACCATACTAGCCATAATGCAACAGGAGCCAAATACAAGTAAAACAAATTCAAGCTTTCATTTCTAACTGTGAAAGTAAAGCCCCCCACTGTCAAATCACCATATACATAACCTGAGGGTTTTCAGTGTGTGAGGTAACACTTTTATTAAGAATGTCAAACGCTTGTGCTGAGACTGAAATTTCAGTAAGCGATAATCTTGTTAGGGAAAGTGGCAAGTGCGCACACTCAGCTTTTCTCTTATTGATACCCTGAGGTACTAATACATCTCCTGAAGGAACAGAAAACTGAGATGTTGTCTTTGAGGAAAGCGTGTTATAGAAAGGACATAGAAATGCTTTTTGTCTAAGAATTGCACACCTTAAGTTTTTTGCTGTTGTCATCATTATTATATACCATATTTTTCGGTCTATAAGTCGAATTTTTTTCATATCTTGGCTGGTGCTGCGTCTTATAGTCAGGTGCGCCTTGTAAGTCAGTATGAATTAATTTTGCAATTAATGAGGGAAGAAACAACATTACCGTCTACAGCCGCGAGAGTCCGCTATATGCTGCTCCTGTATTTATGTAATTCAATGGATTTAGTGATGCGGAATGACAAGTTGTTTGGTTAATTTAGACTATTCAACCTTCCTGGTAAGTTCTGTATGCTATGGTTTATCGTTTTAAATAACTGATAATATAACTTTAACGTACAGACATCTATTCAGCCTGCTGTTCTGTCTGCTATTTAGTTGAATAACTTCCCTTTCCAGATTAAATGTCTGTTCTTCAGCTTGGATTTTGTGAAATCATTTTCTTAATAAACGCGACGTAGTCCACCGCGCCATACACTCACCTAAAGGATTATTAGGAACACCTGTTCAATTTCTCATTAATGCAATGTGTAGGGGATGTTTTCTTGGCACACTTTAGGCCCCTTAGTGCCAATTGGGCATCGTTTCAATGCCACGGCCTACTTGCGCATCATTTCTGACCATGTCCATCCCTTTATGACCACCATGTACCCATCCTCTGATGGCTACTTCCAGCAGGATAATGCACCATGTCACAAAGCTTGAATAATTTTGAATTGGTTTCTTGAACATGACAATGAGTTCACTGTACTAAAATGACCCCCACAGTCACCAGATCTCAACCCAATAGAGCATCTTTGGGATGTGGTGGAACGGGAGCTTTGCTGGATGTGCATCCCACAAATCTCCATTAACTGCAAGATGCTATCCTATCAATATGGGCCAACATTTCTAAAGAATGCTTTCAGCGCCTTGTTGAATCAATGCCATGTAGAATTAAGGCAAAGGTGGGTCCAACACAGTATTAGTATGGTGTTCCTAATAATCCTTTAGGTGAGTGTATGTAGTACCTGTGTAGAACCATATTGTGCTTTATAGAACCATATTTGGTGCTATAGTGGTGCTATATTACCCTGTATGGTTCTTGATAGGTACTTTATAGGTGCTATATAGCACTAAAAATGATTCCCTTATGCGTATCGCTTCTTTAAACTTAATAAGCTTTGTGTGTCTATGTGAAATTGAGAGGGCATTTGTGTGTGAAACCATATGCAGACCTTAACACAAGCTTCAAAGCCTCACTTTACAGGTATTACATGAAATGAATTTCTTTTGATGTACCCAGTGTGGGCAGTTTGAGCCAGTCAGTGAATGAATATTGTATTTGCAGTAAAAGCACTCAGAAGAAAGCATCTGGTAGGAAAATCATGTACAAAAACGTATGGCAATGTTGTAAAAGCCATCTTAAACCTTGGAATATGTAATGGGGGTCAGCTAGTGAGTGAGACCTGTGTAGTAAATACTATAAACCTCACTCTCCGACCTCAAGAAGTGCTCTGGCGACTTGTTAGTCATCACTTCTTGTTAGAGCGCCCACCTCCCATGCCTGATCACTGGTTTGAGTCCTGCTTGGGGCTGGTGCGACCGGTTACACATGCAGGTCTTTAAACCTGAACAGCTGAGAAAAGCTTCAAAGCCCTTTTAAAACCATGAAAGCAGTAGCTTAAACAAGTATTGGTGCCCTTAGGCAGGCTTCAGCTTATTTGGTTCGTTCAGCATGCAGGCAGAGGCAATAACAAAGGTGTTTTCGGTTTTTGGTCCCTGATCATGTTTTCCCTACCTGCTACTTTTCTTTTTTGGGCTCCTGTGGTGAAAATCACAGGTTAGCAGTTTATCTGGATAAACCAACTAACTGAAGTACCTTTTGCTTAATAACAGAAACATTTCAGTTTTTTACAACACTTCCAATTGCATCCGAATCAATTTAAATCCAGCCCATTTTAATCATTTGTAAACTCTCAAAAGAGATTATTAGAATATTCCTCGTGTTTTAATTCGAAGCTTATGTTGGTGGAGACTCCACTTTAATACACAGAAATCAATAAAATGGCAACAAATCAAAACTACCTAATTTTCCCACTAATGAAGCCCTTAATTTTACATAGCACTTAACGCAGTAATAGCTAACTGGAGACGAGGTTTAATGGGAAGGTTAATAATGAAACCCTTCAGCGTGATCTAAAACACACCAAGCAGCAAAACGAGACAGTACTGTAGGTACATTTCCTCTATAAGCAATATCGAGGAAAATAAAACGCTTGCCTAGAGGCAAATGCAAAGACAGTAATACTCACCTGCAATGCTTTAGATTTCACATAGCTACAGTAGAACAGAGCTCATTAAAACCGAGCAAATCCCCCATAGAAAACTACACATTTAGGGCTCATCTATTATGGATGGCTGTAGATTGTGGTGGGAGCTGGGTATTTAACAAACCAGCCAAACAAAAAACTTACGACAGCAGAGAGTTTCATGTGATGCTAGCTGAACATATGTGAAGCATGTGTGAGATCTATCGCTGAATGTGAATTATCACCACAAAGGTGGGTGAATTATCACGGACAGAAGAAAGTATGCAGTATAATCAATAGATAATTGAATCTCGCCTTATAAAACACAGAGGCAACATTATAATTACAGATGTCTGGGAGTTTTCACAAGCACTGTTTATTAATGATTTTTTGTTACAAACCTCTGCTGAAATGAGCCACGGGTTACAATCGATTGAGGCTTTATAAGAAAAATTACAGTTTTCCTGCTCTATATATGAGCTATACAGAGTGAATTTCTTTGGGGTTTTTCTGATGTAGGACTGTCTGACAGCTCGGCCTTGCTAAGTGTCTGGAATGCTGCTGAAAGCGAACAAAATAACTACCCACATCACCAAGCTGGAGACATAAATAATCACACAGTTACTGGATAAAATATGTGAACACTTTGGCTTAACCTGTATTTCAGATTCCTCATGAGATTTGCTAAGAACTGTGTTCAAAAGTGCAAAACCCAATGTCGGACTGACATCCATGTCGAATTTTGTGACAGGTCAGGTTTATCTCAAAATTTAATGTGGCTGTGACATCTAGGTTTAGGGTGAGCAGGGGCTAAAGTACAATTAAAAAAAATTATAATTTTAAAAGATAATGATTTAGACAGATATATTTTTGCACAAGCGTGCTCTATCAATACCAGGTGGAATTTTGAACAAATGTAAAACGACTTCAGTATAATTTCACTTTGAACATAGACTCACCTAAAGGATTATTAGGAACACCTGTCTAATTTCTCATTAATGCAATGATGTAATTGTGGGGGGGATGTTTTCTTGGCACACTCTAGGCCCCTTAGTGCCAATTGGGCATCGTTTAAATGCCACAGCCTACCTGAGCATTGTTTCTGACCATGTACATCCCTTTATGACCACCATGTACCCATCCTCTGATGGCTACTTCTAGCAGGATGATGCACCATGTCACAAAGCTCGAATCATTTCAAATTGGTTTCTTGAACATGACAATGAATTCACTGTACTAAAATGGCCCCCACAGTCACCAGATCTCAACCCAAATAGAGCATCTTTGGGGTGTGGGGGAACGGGAGTTTCGTGCCTTTGATGTGCATCCCACAAATCTCCATCAAATGCAAGATG
This sequence comes from Misgurnus anguillicaudatus, assembly GCF_027580225.2. Lineage (NCBI taxonomy): Eukaryota > Metazoa > Chordata > Actinopteri > Cypriniformes > Cobitidae > Misgurnus > Misgurnus anguillicaudatus. Next base: position 17,876,785 of record NC_073353.2, read on the forward strand.
CTATCCTATCAATATGGGCCAACATTTCTAATGAATGCTTTCAGCACCTTGTTGAATCAATGCCACGTAGAATTAAGGCAGTTCTGAAGGCGAAAGGGGGTCAAACACAGTATTAGTATGGTGTTCCTAATAATCCTTTAGGTGAGTGTATGTAGTACCTGTGTAGAACCATATTGTGCTTTATAGAACCATAGGTGAGTGTAAGTAGCGCATTGTTAGTTTTAAGTAGGCCTATGAAAGGGCAAAAGTAACACACAGAAGACGATAGGTGTTGTTTTTAGTAAATACATGATTATGATCTTGTTAATATGTAAACATATTTTGTTGTTTATTTTTATTTTAAACTTTAGTTTCATCAAACGTTGAGAATGCCAATTGTTGAGAATAAAACATTTTTTCAACAGTATGAACACTATGAAAATTAAATCAAATTAGCATAATATTAAATTTCAACATAATGCAACAGTATTAGCAACGGTACAAAAGTAGCAAGTGTTAACTCCTGACATTTAAACCCGCCCTACTGAAAAATTCAGCAAAGACCAGCATAAGCTGGTAGCTGGTTTTAGCTGGTGGTAGCTGGTCTAAGCTGATCCTTCCAGCCTGGCAAAGCTGGTCAAGCTGGTGGATCAGCTGGTCTTACAGCATGACCAGCTTAAAAGGTGACCAAAACACAGCTAGACCAGCTTGCTACACCAGCTAAAACCAAGCTGGGAGACCAGCTAAAACCAGCTCACCAGCTTATGCTGGTCTTAGCTGGATTTTTCAGTAGGGCGATTTTGAAAAACTCTGAGAAGTGAAACTTCAGAATGTGTTAGAGCACTAAATAACCTGTAGATTGATCAGTACTTTTAAGGTGCAATTTGTAAGATATTTGCAGTAAAATGTCCAAAAACCACTAGGCCAGTGTTATATATTTTGTCCAGCTGATTACTTTCAATATCTGTAATGTTTTCAACTACATGTAAATCGTGAGAAAATTGCCATTCAAAACATTGACACGGGGCAGTGCAGTCTCCTGTCAATGACGTTAATATCCATGTTACCCTTTGTCAACGCCTTTACTGACGTAAAAACCACATGACAACAGTGGTCAAATTCGAAAAAATAAAGTGTAAATAAAGGTGTATTTTCATTTTTTACACATTTTAATTGCATTTCTAGCGAGAAATTAGTATTGTAGTTGATTAGTTATCACAAAGGCGCTCTCTGTTTATATTTCAAACACGTTGCCTTTGAAGTGTGTCCGAAAGCCTTTCTCTGAGCTGCCTTCATGCCTCCGAAGTCATTGCCTCATGAGGCAGCGAGGCAACAAGTTACTGCCTTCAGTTTTCGGACGCAGCCAGTGTCGTGGACAAATGTGGAACTATGTGTTAGCGCCTGTCGGGCTACGCGCTTGCTTAAGGACTTATGGATTACTCTTTACCATCTGCCGCTGATTGTGTCAGCAAAGACAGCTCCCGTAAGCGTACGGGCCAACCAAACGACCCAAGAAGAGTTTGGAACAAAACGAGAGAGGATTAATTTGGTGTTGCATTATCTGGATAGAGAGAGCTTCGCAACAACATTTAACTAGACAGAGATTTCTCATTTGCGTCTGATTGATGGCCATCAGCGGTTGAGTTAAAGACTACAAATCCCATAATTCCACGCTGCTTCAGAGCGTCATTAAACAACGTCATTTGATGTTATTGTGTTTTGGCGCCATCTAGTGGTAAAAATTCTACGTATTCCACCTTTAAAGGTGCAGTGTGTAAATTTTAGCGACATCTAGTGGTAAGGTTGCGAATTGCAACCAACGGCTCAGTCCACTGCTCACCCCTCGCTTTTGAAATGCATAGAGAAGCTATGGTAGCCACCACCGGACAAACATGTCATTAACGGAGACAACTTTGTAAAAAAAGTTTGTCCGTTAAGGGCTTCTGTAGAAACATGGCAGCACAAAATGGCGACTTCCACGTAAGGGGACCCTCTGTGTATGTAGATAAAAATGTCTCATTCTAAGGTTATAAAAACAAAACGGTTCACTATAAAAAGTTCTTTATACACCCCTGATAATACAGTTTTGTATATTATTTAGCATTTCTGTCAAAAGATCCTTTTAAAAATTACACACTACACCTTTAACACATGAAACAAAAAACAGAACGTGTTATATGAAAAAAATTACCGCTTTAGGAATTTACTTATCATGGTCAAAAACAGCTTTATGGACCTAGATGCGCAAAACAATGTCGAAATAACTTAATTTGTCAGCTCTGTCAAGGGTTGCGTACTAAAGATGCTGTCATAGTTAGCAAATTTATTCATGGTTCTAAGAAAATCACAACATGATCTCACAGAAAGTTGTGTTATAGTCACGAAAAATGTGAATAATTTATGTGTGTCCATGGCACAAAATTCAGCTTTTTTCGTGCCTTGAGCATGAATGTCTTTTTCTGTTTCTCTCAGCACTAATTTCTATAAATAGTTTTTTGTGTCCGTGGCACGACTTTTTTTGTGTGTCATTTTATGTATTGTTTTCTCTTTTTTACCCTATTTTTTCATTGTCGGTTGGGGTTAGATTCGGGGTTTGGTTTAGGATGTACTTTTATGTATCGGTTTCTACATGTTTTTCTTCTGCTTTTAAAACTATTCTCGCCTTGAGTTGGGGTTAAAGTTGGGGTTTGGGTTTAGGATGTCTAAAAATGTAACAGAAAGTGATTCTAACCCCAACCCCAAGCGACAATGGTATTGTAAGAAAATAGGAAAAAAACAATAAGAAAACAATACATAAAAAGACCCGAAAAAGAAAGTTGTGCAACAGACACGATAAACTACTTATAGAAATTCGTGCAACTGACATGAAAAAGACAGTCGTGCTCAAGGCACAAATAAAGTTGAATTTCGTGCCATGGACACAAAAAAATTTATACAATTTTGCGTGCTATAACACGACTTTCCATGAGATCAGTCTGGAAAATCACTTTGTTACTTTTGCCCCAGTTCTTGTTGACCTAACATCCAGATGTAACGTCGGTTGATGTCAAAATCATCTTCGGCTTGAACTCCAGAACGTCGGGTTGACAACAGATAACAACGTTGGACTGACATAAAAAAAAGTCTGATATGTCCAGATTTAATGTCAGGTTGACGTCAAAAACCAATGCTGGACTAATATTAAGCTGTAGCATTGGGCTGACGTCAAAACCCAACGTTAGCCCCACATCCAGATGTAACAACGGTGTGATGTCAAAAACAATGTTGGACTGACGTCAAGCTCACAAAACAAAAAAATTATTCATTCAATTTACTCAATTTTTTAAGGTAAGCGGTTGCAGTCAATTTATTTAAGCTACATTTAAACAAAAGTTTTTTGTTTTGTTTTGTATTTCTTTTTTTTTAAATGTAGCTCAAATAAATTGATTGCGACCACTTACCTTAAAAAAACTGAGTAAATTGAATGAATCATTTTTTTCAGTGCTGTTAGGTCAGATCATGGTCAAATTTTGTAATTAAAGTATTGTATCTAATTAATATCAAATTATTGTTGTCCATGTATAAGCTCACAACTTTATTCTCAAGGTGTTCTTGTGTCCATTTCTGTTTGTTGTTATCCACGACATGTGATCACTGCTGCATATGTTATTAAGTGCCAATACTTACCACAGAACCTTGTTTCATTCAAAACCCTACAGAGGCACAGCCTTGGTTTCTCCTCTCCAACCCTTTTATGCCATTTTATAAACAACACAAAGGCAAACACCTGTGGCACAGGTTTGTTTTCATCACATTGTAATTTCTTTTCCATTCAGTGCTTTCATGGGCCTGTGACACAACGCTCAAGCAGTTGTGTCAGCAAATTGATTCAACACCATGCAGACAGGTAATGTAATGAAGGGTAGCAGGGAGACTGTATTTACAAATTCTGCAAGGGGATTCTCCCGCCAGGCCAAGAAATGAGAAACACAATCCCACATATATCACAGAGTGAGAGGAGTATTACTATTCATGAGAATCAGGAGTTTTAGCAGGCAGAGTCAGGATGAGTTATGATATCGGTGATGTGATTAGGTCTTGGCCCCTGGTGGTCACGCCATGCTCGGTTAGCAGGTAAGGACTGCCACAGCAGACAGCACCGTTTATCCCATTTGACAACCCATCAGGACAGAAGCTCGTGTCAGGTCACCAGAAACACACAAGTGCAAATTAACGTGTGATAAATACAAGTAAAAAGCTGTGTAAATAAACTTACCAGTGATTGAAGTATAATAAAAGTGTCATGTAGTTGGCAGAGCATTGCTTTTTTAATTCTAACTTATGCAGTCTTTTTGGATAAAAGAAACTAGCAAATGTAAAAAGTTTAAAATGTATAATTTGATGACATATATTTAAAATAGTGCCTATTATAAACAACTCAAATTTGAAGCATCACTCCTGCACAATTTTAAGAAAATCAAAGTCGCAAATACAAAATTGATACATGTAAATATATAAATATTATTTCACATGTTATAAAGCTCATTTTGAATTTGGCACACACATACCCAAAGACATTTTAGTGATCATTTGGACATATGTCCACAGAAAAGTGCCAAAATACAATAAAAGTAACTACTGTACAACTACAACAAAGAAAATGTTTGAAATGAAAATAACATACAGACCACATTAAGCCGACCAGCATCATACTTCACACAGACAGATGCTGAGACTGGCCACTGTCCACTATTTAATCTTTGAGCAGCTGGAGGGGACTTCAGCTCCAAATGAGGCTTCCCCACTGCTATGGAGGTTAACAAGAACTGGCCCACTATAATAACACACAATCTGCAGTCTCCTATCTCATCTCTCCACAATCCAAACCATCTGACTCAACCAGGCCAGATAAGACACTGCAAAATGAATATGTCAGACCCCATTCTTACCTTTAAGAAAGTGTCTTTAGAAATGCAATCTTTTCCACTTTCTTTACAGATTCCTAGAGGTCAAAGATGAAAGAGATTCACTAAAATCTTCTGGTATTAGTTCAGACGTGAGAGAGAGCCATAAAACTGTAAATTTATTCATAAGTATTCTTCATCTGCTTGTAACTTACATGACAACTAAACATTCCTGTCTATGCTATGAAGACTTATGTGCTGAGAAATGATGTTTACTATATCTATACTATATCTTAAAGGGATAGTTCACCCAAAAATGAAAATTACGTCATCATTTTCTCACTCTCACATTGTTACAAAGCTGTATACATTTTTTTTATATAAAAATAAAGGAAGATATTTTAAAAAATGTTTGTAACCAAACCGATCATGAGCCCCATTCGCTTCCATATGGAAAAAAGAATACGATAAAAGTGAATGAGGCTCATAGTCGGTTTGAATACAAACATTCCTCAAAATATTTTCAAAACTAACTAAATTTATACAGGTTTGTAACAACATGAGGGTAAGTAAATGATGACAGAATTTTCATTTTCGAGTTAACTATCCCTACTGAAACCCTTTCACTGTCTGAATTTTTTTTTCTTAAAACCAAAAGGCCCTTAGTGGTCACTGGGCAGTACCCTTTAACCCAGGGGTGGGCAACTCCTGGTCCTGAGGGCCAGTGTCCCTGCAGAGTTTAGCTCCAACCCTAATCAAACACAGCTGAAAAATCTAATTGAAGTCTTCAGGACCGTTTGGAAATGACATTCAGGTGTGTTTGATTAAGGTTGAAGCTAAACTCTGCAGGACTGTGGCCCTCGATGCCCACCCCTGCTTTAACCCCTTCAGATCCTGTGCCACTGGAAGGGACATCACACATTTTGTGGTTTTAACCAATAAAAATGCTGATCAACCAGATCTGAAGGGGTTAATAAGTCATCAATAGGTACCATTTAGGTACAGATATGTCAACATTTGATACCAAAATGTACACTGTAAAAATCCCTTTTTGCACTTAAATTTTTAAGTTTAATCAATTTGAAATCTCAGTTCATTTAAACTTTTTTGACTAGTGAGGATTTGCTTTAAATTAAAAAAAAATAAATAAAGTTGAAATAACTTAAGCTAATTCAACTTAATTTTATAATTTACAACTACTCATTACTAGTCAGCTAGTCAAAAGTTGTAATTAATTGCAAATTCAAGTTGCAAGTGCAACAAGGATTTATTACGGTGTACCTTTGAGATACAGTACCATTATGCTTTTGATCACTAATATGTACAGTACTGTGCAAAAGTCTTAGGCCACCACCACCAGACTTCTTGTTTTAGAAGTTTTAATATTTATTTTTCTATTTATTTTATTAAAATACAAACAGACAAAATATGTACAAAAAAAATTTCAGGACTAAATGTTGTCTTTTGTCAGTGTTTAGTGTGACTTCTCTTGGCACTAAATGCATCTTGAGCGTTTTTGATCAGAATGAAGTAAAAAGACGAATTTCTTTAAAATTAGAACAGGGTTTAATTATATTTATGTTTAAGAGATCCTGCAATTTCCTGCTATTGCTCAAGTGGAAGGGGAGTTTACCCTAAAAACTTGAAACATCAGTTTACATTTTTAAAAAGTTTTTATACTATATACACATTTCCTGTATTTTCTGGATGTATTCTATTAAAAAGACTGATAAACAATTATATATGATCACTATGACATTGCAAAAACAACTAATCTAATTCTGGCATGTTGGCCTAATACTTTTGCACAGTACTGTACCTTTAAGGTACTTATTTTTAGGTGCAAAGATGTTCTTTGTGAAATGGTACCGTCCCAGTGACAACTAGGGACCATTTTTTGTAGTATTTGTAAAACAGGAAGGTAAAAACTGACACATTATAAAAACACAATCCAAATCACTGTGCACTGAATGTTTTATTGCAATCAACTAACAATAGCAAAGTGCTTTTCATAACAGCAATTGCTACGATTGAATAAAATATATGAATAGTTATAAAAAACACAAAAACTAAACAGAGTACAACAAAAACACAAGCATAAAAAAACTATGGCAATATTTTCAAGATTCAGTGCACTATTTTGGTTATTTAAAAAAAAGAAACATAAAAATCACCACTTGAAAAAGCAGCACTGGCTGAACTGAACACATCAACACAAAAGTATTTTTTTCTCGTTTTGTCGTTTTTTTTTTCCTGCAGCTACACTGTCAGTACACAGCCATAACATGCAGCCCTCGAAATGCATTTACAACATTGTGAGAACATTATGATTCAGCTGAGCATGTTGAACTACAAAACACTATTTAAAGTTCTGAATGATTCTGTACAGATTGAACCGCAATATTACACTGTCACACTCAATACCACACCGTCCATCTCCTGCTTGGGGAAAGCCGAAGCATAAAACCGGTTCACAAAATCTGAATAAAGGGAACACAACTGAAACTATTTGATCAAATACATTAGCAGGTAAATTTAATAATAGATGTTCTTCCTTGTTTTGTTGCTCACGCAAAAGTTGTCACTGGGACGGTACCTCTAAGGTACCAATGTGTTAGCTACAAAAGTATCCTTTTTGAAAAGATACCGCCCCAGTGACCACTTTTGTACCCTCTTGTACCTTATTTCTGACAGTGTACATTGTAAAATAGTGCTTATGATACACAACTACACTCTTAAAAATCACAGTAATGTCAAAGAAGAACCGTTTTTGGTTCCTCAAAGAGCGATTGTTTTTTTTAAGAGTGTAAGTCAGATTTCTGGCATAACAACAACTGAAGAAAGTTAAAATTCGTTATTAAAAAAATTACCAAATTAGGATCAGAGAGGCCTTCCACAAGTGGAGGATGGAGAGGGTGGCATTGATCCGACGTGATGTCACAAATGTCACAACTCTCAATTTCAGACATTAAAATGTCCCCCCTTACTCATCATGCACTGTACAGATTGACAAAATTGAGTAGCGATAAAGAGAGCTAGATCATCACCGTATTCTCCAATCATTTTGCTTCACAGTCCGATCATTTCCCATCATCCCCTGACTGCGCAGTAAATCTTCAATGTTTCTGCAAAACGTCTATGCAGATTTATGAAGTTCACAGATTCTATCTAGGTGTTTTATGGTCCAATAAATAAGACAATCACAAGCTTCAAGTGGATCTAAATTTCATTTACAGAAAAGCTGCGATGTTTCAAATACAGATATCAGTTGACTGTCGAGATCACGCGAGTGATGGCACGATGGGCCACAAAACACTAAGCATGATGTCACGTTGTTGATGATGCGTGAACAACAAAGTCTTGTGTAGCATGTGAAATGCCCGTCACCGCTATTAGACAACACATTTTGTTTAGTAGTCCGTGACTTGCTTGAAATAAAATGAAATTTAAGATTTATTCACACTAGAGCTAGAAACAAATAGTACTGTATAGATGTTTGCGACGTCCCTTTAGAGTAAGCTGAATGTTGAGTAATCTTCAATGGAAAATGGGTTGGCAGTGTCTTTTGATGTTTTCATGAAAGCAAACAATAATAATTTCGATCTTAGATTAACTTTTAGAGATATAAATCACATATTTATCACTCTATTGTGCGCTTACAGGTCACAGATCATGAAATGGTGCATCAAGTTTGTTTCACGTTTTTTTCAGGTGGTTTGGGCACCATGTTTCATACACAAACCCATAAAGAAAACAGCAACAACATATGACTTACTGTATATACTGTATAACAAAATGTCTAATCATCAGCATCGAGTATCTTTGTAAGTCTTTGTTTAGTAAGCTGAAAATTCATATACGCAGAATGTCAACATTTGCTTTCCTCCAGATCATTTGAAGGGCATGAATAATGATGAGAAGTCTTGGCACTAAAGACGTCCCTGGAGTCAGTATTGTCCTGGTTGATATTCAAAAAATCCAGAGAGGTGGAGAGAAAAGCCCTTCATGCCCGACAGATCGTTGACCACGTCAGCCTCCATTTGTATCTATTTAGCACTATGGAAATACTTAACACTGAAGAGAACAGGCACTACAGTACATTTGGGGTCATCTTGTGTGTATATATACACAACTATCACACACACATATACTCATACGAAAGGGTGTTTTGGTGGTAAATTAATTTTCTTTAGCGTTGTGATGGGACCTCAAAACAAGACTAATTTGCAAAGGTGTTAAACATCTTGGATGACTTGGAAACGTGTCTGCGTCTTACTGTCTTTTTTTGACTGGATGATATCAGACGGTCTGTGTTACAAGATTTATTCACATTTTTCTAACTTCTACATTGTGGCTTTAAATCTGATTTGTTGTAATGTGTATCTTTTGAAATTTAATTGGTCTTTGGCAGTGAGAATGAGCTGGAGATACATTTATATCCAGGAGTCGGTGGGTGATGTGGGCTCTCTATACTTTATATGTATCCGTCGAAACAGAGGCAGTTCTCAGATCAGTTCAGTGGCACACTCACACACACGCTCACAAAATCATACAATGTACATCCATCGTCAGCTTTCCGAGGAAAGATTGTCCTTTTCGTCCTTCATCCATATACCATTGTTACGAGATGTTCACGGTCCACCACTGACCTTCCCGAAACGTTGGAAGCAAAACTCAGCACTGACATAATAATAAAATAACAAATAAAACGCAGTGGTTTGCACCAGACTTCATAAACGGGAGAAAAAGCAAAAAATATAAACCTGTGTCTTTTCATCCTGGCACGCAGTGCTAAAATACATCAAAGCCCACAGACGCTGCAACCTCAAAGAAAAATGTCATCACAAGAGCGAGAATGTTAAGTAAAAGCCGCATTAAATAAAGAAAGTGATGGAAATGTCTAGGCATCACCACCAGCAGCCACCGTAGCCATGGCAACTTCAACAGAGGAAGATCTTAGTCAGTCATATGGACGGATTGACGGGCCAGGCTAGAAGCCCAGATTACATCCTGGTGGCCTCATCGTGGACGAGGAGAAGAAGAAAAATAGAGAGAAATAGTGTAGATGAGCGAGTCTCTTAGTGAGACGGGGTCACGTCCACGTCGCCGTTACTCCACAGAGCCGGGGTGAAGGCTGAGAGCTGGAGGGTCCAGACAGGTGGGGGAATAACTGAGGTGGGGCTCTTTGATCCACAGGAGAGGAGCTCCGTTCTTGCCCTCCTGATTCTTACTGGAGCTGCGGCTCTTGTAACGCACCAGCAGGACGGCGATGAGGAGGATGCCGAAGATCGGGAAAGGGTAGAAGAAGACGAAGTAGAAGAGGGAGTCATTGGAACAAACCACAGATTGTAGGGTGGACTCTAGAAGAGGAAAGCAAATATATGTATTATATATTTTGTCATAAGTAGTGATATGCATTAACTTAATAATAATTTGATTTTGAAAGTTTGTGAAATCCATTGGAACTACCGTACTTTCCAGACTTTAAGCCGCACTCGAGAATAAGCCGCATCATTCAAAAAATGTGTCATTAAGACGAAATAATATATTTAAGTCACAGTAGACTATACATTGCGTTTCTTTAGAAAATTATTTCACAAAATCCAAGCCGAAGAAAAGACATTTATTCTGGAAAGGCAAGTTATTCAACTAAACAACAGCAGACAGAACAGCAGGCTGAATAGATGTCTGTACGTTAAAGTAATATTATCAGTTATTTAAATGATAAACCATAGCATACAGAACTTACCTGGAAGGTTGAATAGTCTAAATTAACCGTACAAGCCAACTAGCGTGAAGTTCGCATACTCGTCATTCAACATTACAGAACCCCTTGAAATATATAAATACAGAAGCAGAATATAGCGAACTCTCGCGGCTGTAGACGGTAATGTTGTCTCTTGCCTCATAAATGTTAAAATTAATTCATACTGACTTACAAGGCGCACCTGACTATAAGACGCAGCACCAGCCAAAATATGAAAAAAACAGCTTATAGATGTGAAAAAATTTTTTCAGGCTAATATTCTAATGTCTAATATTCATGTGCTAGTCTTCCTTCTATCTGTATCAACCTAAAACTTTGAGTATACATCATTTTGAAGTAATACAATAATTCAGTTATTGCGAACTGATGCGATATGCATATTGCGGTATGCACATTTGTGCCTTGTCCTAAACAAATCAAAAAAGTCTAGTTAATGTGAAGCTATCTTCAAAATATTTTGTTACCAAATACTTCACAGTGTACACTGTGCAATTTTCAATTTTATTCAATATTCAATTTATGATAATGCCTGAAGTTTTTAAAATCCATTTGACCTCTATTAAAATTGTCAGATTTCAGGCACTAATATTCATGTGCCAGTCTACCAGCTATCTGTATCAACCTAAAACTTTGAGTATACATAAGTTTAAAGTAATAAAAACATTCAGCTATTGCAAACCATTGCGATATGCACACTTGTGCTATTTCACATGATTCAATGCATAATCAGCCAAAGTCTGCATATTTATGCGGGGGCTGCATTTTTTTAAATACGCCACACTTTCGACGCAAAAATTGCAGATTTCTGCTCACAAAATATGCGTGACTTGCATGATTTCATAATCCCCGCAATTCGTAGCAAAAAGTCATATATATATCTTAGCAGAAAGTTGAAAAATGTTGCATTTACTTCACACATGCACAGCCATGTCCCCTGTTGTCATGGGAATGTTAGGAAGTGAGGTAATTGTGTGATGTGTACATCAATGAAAAGCTGTAAACAGTTTTTGCAAGTTCCCGCAATTTTGGCAAGTTCCCGCAATTTCATCGGATAAAATTGCATAAATATCTCGCATATTCCATCACATTTTTTAAGAAAACGTGCCGTAAGATCAAGGATTTTTGCCCGCAACAATCACAAAAAAACTATTTTTTTTATGGAAGGACTGTCATTTGATACATTTGTGCAATCGTAAACAATTCAATAAAATCATGTTAATCTGAGGCTATTTAGTTTAAACTAGCCTGAAGTACAGTTCAGTTTTACCGCATGGGTTTGTGTACAGTGCGCGTAACACACATTTCATCATCACAATAGTATGCACGCGCATTGTAGGCGCACCATTAGATTTTTGTAACCGCGTGAACTTTCTACGAGTAGGTCTCGCATGCGCATACAGCAGTATGTAGGACAGGAGAGGTATTGCATTTTGTCGCAAAGCACATGTGTCAAACGTTTGTGTACACGTAAGAGTCAAATAAACTATGCTTTGCAAGGCTGTGCATTTGACTGTAAAAACACAAACTAAACTCCAGGCTTAACTGTGCGTTCACACCGCCACCATCGAAGCGACAGGAAGTCGTTTATTTTCGACGAGAGCTGGTGGCGAGCTCCGGCGAAGCTATCTTTGACGTTGTAAGCATCGAGGAGAGTTGATATCAGCTTAACTGATTGGAAGGCAGAAAGGTTCGGCGGCAACCAATTGGAAGGCGGAAACCCATAGAAGTCTTCCACTAGAAAGGATTCCAGAGAATGCATTCAAGCATTAACTACCATATTTTTCGGTCTATAAGCCACGTTTTTATTTTTATATCTTGGCTGGTGCTGCGTCTTATAGTCAGGTGCGCCTTGTAAGTCAGTATGAATTAATTTTGACATTTATGAGGCATCTTTTCAGTCTGCTGTTCTGTCTGCTATTGTTTAGTTGAATAACCTGCCTTCCCAGATTAAATATCTGTTCTTCGGCTTGGATTTTGTGAAATAATTTTCTAAATAAACACGACGTAGTCCACTGTGAGTTATATATGTTATTTCGTCTTAATGACGCATTTTTGAATGACACGGCTTATACTCCGGTGCGGCTTATAGTCCGGAAAATATGGTACTGTTTTCGTTGGCAGGGCAGCCAGAGCGTTTTTTTGACGCTCTCACCGGCAGTGGTGTGAACGTACAGTAAAATTTAAAAAAATACTCCACAGTGTATATTGTGGGATTTTATGCAAAATAGTATGTTACACTGTAAACATTTTGTAATGATACATGTTTAACAGTACTAGTAGTTGTTTCACTTCTGTCATGTTTTGCGCAATGTGATTTGCAAATCCTGTGTATACAGTACCACATATTGCACAAATAGTGGTAGTACTTCAATTTAAGTGTATAGACAATAAGCCAGAAGTGCTACAAGCATCATTCCGTTGCTCCCTTAGTTGCCATTTCATTCGGGTCAAATCTCATTGGTCCTGCTCCACATAGCTATATATTAAACATGACACGTTCTAATGGAAGTGATTCTGTTGCTTCACGCATCATTGCTGCCAGTATAGACAGAAACATTACTTACTGAATTACTCTTCGGTAGGACAAATAATACACCGTCTGTACTTTATGTGATTGATAAAATGCAAATCCTTACCCTGCTCCAGAACATTAACAATGGTGACCCCAGAGTTGTTGGTGGCCAGGCGGTACCAGGCGTTGCGTGGATTCAGCAGCCACTCCTCCACGTGACAATAGTAATTGCCTGCATCTCTTGACCGAGCTTTCTGGATGGTCAGACTGTACAGATCGGAGGTGGTGCGCTCAAACTGCAGGCGAGAATTCGGACCGGGCTCCTCCGTAGGGCTGCAGTTGCCGTTACCAAACACTGCATCATGACCGATGGAAAAGACACATTGATAATCATCCTCATCCTGTCCCTGACGATTCACGTACCAGGATACGGAGAAGCGTGAATCTTTCGATGACTGAGATGGGATGCTACAGCCCAGCCGGATCGACCCGTCTTCAGGCACTGTGATATTGGATTCTGCCTCCTCCACTTGTAATTTCACCACTGCAAACAAAACCGATAATCAGAGTCATTTAGAGCATGATGATGTTTATGAATAAGTTCCTGTTCTAGTATTCATTCGATCCTTTTGGGTGAATTTATTTTAAGAAATGTAGTCTATATATGAAAGATTTAAGATCATATACTTGTGACAAAAAAGTGTCTGCCACTAGAAATAAATAAATCATGCTTTATGGTCCACTAAGAAGCCAACTGGCTATTTACGAAAAAGGATGAGTCGTTCGATTTGTCCCATCTAAGCTCCCTGTTTTAGTCATAAATATAAAGACAAACTGCACCTGTTGAGTCATTTAATGCGGTCTTAAAACTACAGTAAATAAATTCAGAGCTAAGCAGAATATCCTGTGTTACTTGAAGGTTTGCACGGGTATGAAATGGATTTGCATATTCTAACACAACTATCTATTCTTAAACCAATTTCTGCAGAGTCTCACACGAGCTGTGCTTTGTGTCACTCCCAGATGAAGGTGAAGATCAGCACATTTAGCGTGAGAAATCGCAAGGTTCTTCAGAAGGGCCCTAGCTGAAATCGGGGTAAAAATACTGAATTTCTCTCGGAGACTTTAAGGGCCTGGTCTTATCTTCTGCTCATGTGCAAGCGGTGCAATTCAACTGTAAAGATGGCAGATTAGGAGGTGGCGAACTTTTCATTTACCATCTTTTTACAAATACAGATGCTATTTCAGGCAACGATGCACCGGGAAGGTGATATGATGCTTATTTATCCCCAGGGAAATAAAATTGAAGAGTTTTCAAGCACATCTAGATGGGATTCATAAAAGACAGCTCTAGTTATAGATTGTTAAAATGCTGATTAAATACTAGGAAAAATGCATTTGGATAATAAATCGATTATTCGATTTTATAAATATCAGTTGATCCATGTCAATGTGTCCAATTTGCATTATTGTTTTGTTTTAAAGGAGGGTGCATGATTTTTGAAAAACACTTTGGAAAAGGTAGTCGGGCCGAGTACCATAACATACTTAATCAGCCAATCAGCAGTAAGGGGCGTGTCTACCAGTAGTGTCTACTCGATGCAAAGTTTGCCACAATATGTATGAAGCTGGTCATGTATGTGGTTCCTTATCTCAAAATATGTGTTCTGCGCGTTGAGTGATCCGATGTGCATCATGTGTCTTGTCAAAATAAGTGCCTGCTGCAGACACGTCTAAAGGGTTTATGATAAAAGAGACGCTTGCCGGATACTCGCATAATCTCATGTGTATTCAGAGTTTACTGTTAAGTGAGTGTCCTGCGTGTATTTTGTGAACGTGAGCGTCTCTTTTATCATAAACGGTTTTGACACGTGTGCAGCAGGCACTTTTTTTGACAAAACACATGATGCACATAGTTCATATGACGCAACAAACACATATTTTAAAAACGCAAGCAACACACATGACACTCCAAACACATATTTTGAATTTGCGTCACTCGGATGAGCAGTCAGGAGTTGCCACTGGTGTCTACTAACCAACATCGATGCCTGGGTTGCGTATGTGTGGGGCGGGTCTATCAATAAAAGGTCCGGATTCTATTGGGGTAGGGGCGTGTTTGTTTAGGTGATTTCAAATATCAACATTGGCTTTCAGAGATCATGCACCCCGCCTTTAAAGTCCCTGTAAAGTCAGATATAAAATCTTTGAGTTTGTCAAACCCCTGAAAAATGTATTATTAACCACCCAACCAAATCTGAATGAAACCACGCCCACTCGGAGAAAAGCTCAAATGGGTGCTCACAAGTTTTTGCTCCGAGTTTTATAAGTTGTGTAAGAGCGCCATCTGGTGGATAATAGGTATTACGGATTGCCGGAAAAACTTGTCATTGGCAGAGAAGCGTTTTTTCTTAATTGACGAGTTAACTCGTCAATGGCGGAGAAAGAGTTAACAATGTACTCTGCAATTGAGTACTATGGAGTGTAATGCCTTTTCCCCTGTTTCAGCTATACATTTTTAATGTGTATAGAAACAATTTTCAAGGCTTTACAAAGCTATTTTTGGGCCCTTTATGCCTTTATTTGACCTATGACGTACAGGATAGGCAAAGGAGCCGGAGATCGATCCTGTGTCACCGAAAGCGTGTCTGCACCATATGTCGGACCATGGACCACTATACCATCGGCCCCGACTGCATTATTGTTTTTTACAAAGTTACTTGACCAACAAACTCTATTTGCTCTGCCAAAACTCACTTTGGTGACCTTGTTGAGCTCAGTGGAGCAGCTGTCTTGGCCACCTGTGCATCTAAAACTATTTCGCTTAATAAACCAGATGAGAAACTACACAACAAAATGTGTCTGTGCACCAGCGGTAAGTTGATGACCCGTGTGTAGGGCAGTAATGCTGATGAGTGTGTCAGGTAGGATGTGAAGGAGGGATCAGACTTGTTTGCTATGCCAAACATCTTTAATATAGATGAGATAAGGCAGCTGCTGCCAGGAGACTAAAAAACAATTTTGACTTCTCATATAAGAAAGCTACGAATAGAAAGCTATGCATTTTTATTTTTATAAAGGATGCACGTTAAACAGGATGCAAGAATGGACCTACTAATTATTTTTTACCAGAATCTTTCTCATCCGTTATAGTAGAATAAAAGACAAGAATCAGAAATAAGAATCAAGCCGCATGCTTTCAACGAGCCCCGGTGACATCAAAAAAGCATTGCATAGTCACGTGAGCCATATTAGACGTACATACTGTACATAGGGTCAGCGACAGCTCATGATAGAAAAAAAACACACACACCGATTGCCCTATGGGTGTGGCACGGGGCACTAAAAGCCCTTTAATAGTTGTGAGAGTTTACATAAGGGGTCTCTGCAGGGAGAACAGCAAAACAGCATCTGTGTGGTGCTCAGATGGGCTTTATGAATAAGGCCTGTGGGTGCTATCAGCTGTGATTGTGACTGTTACAAGGATTCGGACTCCCCCTCACCACATGCAAGTGGGTAAAGTGTGAGTGCTAAGGTCCCATGTGGTAAGGCTCATTCAGTGAGGGGAGGGTACAAAGGCTCTGTTTTATTTTATCTCTCTTATAAAGACACACATGCAGATGAATGATTTGGCTTGGGCAGGCACGAGGCTCAGGATGGCTGGGGTCCACGGTGGTCTCAGGGGGAGAATGTTTTCATGCTGTTCTTTCCGTGCCAGATGGCCCGGATAAGCCCATGGGAGTGTAACGCGCCCCTACAACTGAATCTGAAATTGAATGGCTCGGCTACAGGAACCGAGGCCAACTTTGTCAGTAGGGTGCCATTGTACATATTGCAACCACCTTCTTACCTGGCTGTCTCACCACCACATGTGTGAAGCCAGAATCGTCTTGTGCCAAGCGGAACCAGGCTCCTTCAGGGTCCATGAGCCACTCCTCCACGCGGCAGTAGTACGTTCCAGAATCGCTGGTCTCGGAGCGGTGCAAGGTCAGGCTGTATAGCCGAGGAGAGAGCCTTTCTGACTGCACGCGGCTGCGCAGACGCTCTTCTTCCGCATACGCTCCGTACTCGAACGCTCCAGAGTGCTCGATCTTTAACAGCAGCTCGTCAGGTACTCCCGGCTCGGTTTTGTGGGCGTACCACAGCACGGCATGCTGGGATTCAGGGCTGGTTTGAGAGGTGATGGAACAGTTGACACGCACCCGACTGTCCTCAAGAAACTGCAGGCTCTGGTTGGTTTTGTGCACTTGTAGTTTACTCACTAAAAGAGAGAGAAAGTAAGAGAGCATTTGTTAGAACAATGACTTCTGGAGGATTATAATAGAGTAGGCTTATATACACCAAATACAAAATGTGAAATGACTTAAAGGATTAATCCATTTTCTTAAAACAAATTTTAGATAATTTACTCACCACCATGTCATCCAAAATGTTGACGTCGTTTTTTGTTCAGTAAAAAAGAAATTATGTTTTTTGAGGAAAACTTTTGAGGATTTTTCTCATTTTAATGGACTTTAATGGACCCCAACACGTAACAGTTTTAATGCAGTTTAAAATTGCAGTTTCAACGCAGCTTCAAAGGACTCTAAACGATACCAAATGAGGCATAAGAGTCTTATCTAGCGAAACGATTGTCATTTTTGTCAAGAACAATAAAAAATATGCACTTTTAAACCACAACTTCTCTTCTTCCTCCGGCTGTGTGACGAGCCAGTGCGACCTCACGTAATTGCGTAATGACGTTGAAAGGTCACGTGTTACATATACGAAACGCACATTTGCAGACCATTTTAAACAATAAACTGGCACAAAAATGACACTAAAGACAGTAATTAGTATCATTCGACATACAAGTTATCTCTTCACTGGCGCGTTACAGGACCGGAGGAAGACGACAAGTTGTGGTTTAAAAGTGCATATTTTTAATTTATCTTGCCAAAAATGACAATCGTTTCGCTAGATAAGACCCTTATGCCTCGTTTGGGATAGTTCAGAGTCCCCTGAAGCTGCATTGAAACTGCAATTTTAAACTGCATTAAAACTATTAAGTGTTGGGGTCCATTCAAGTCCATTAAAATTAGAATAATCCTGGAATGTTTTCCTCAAAAAACATAATTTCTTCTCGACTGAACAAAGAAAAACATCAACATTTTGGATTACATGGTGGTGAGTAAATTATCTGGATTTTTTTTAAGAAAATGGACTAATCCTTTAAAAGTTTTCTTGATTCCATTTAAAATCAAACATTTGTGACTTAATCATCCTACATAATGTAAAGAACATAACCTTGATATCTTTAATATCGACTGAGTAATATCATCTCAAAGACTGAAATCAATGTGAAATCAATGGACAGGGTCACATTTGGCTGTGTCATGAACAGGCCTGTATTCAGTATGGATATGTTTTGTTGCTGATGTTATGCTGGTATAGGTTATGGCAGACAGAAATAAGATGTCAGAATAACACTTTAAGGAGCACAAGGCTGCTGGCATGTGGCTCATTCTTATTGAATTACCTACAGGTGCGTCAGGTGTGACCGTCATGGGCACAGGCTGCTATTTCACACCATGAGTGGATTTACGAGCACCAGAGGAGCTTAAGAAAACACAATGAAGAAGAGGGACAATGCAAACACGGGGCCACGTCTGCACTTAAAGGGATAGTTCATCCAAAAATGAAGCCCCATTTACTTCCATAGTATTCTTTTCGTTTGTAACAACATGAGAGTGAGTAAATGATGACAGAATTTTCATTTTTGGGTGAACTATTACTTTAAAAGTGAAATTGATGTTACACATGTGTGTTCTTGGGAACATGCATATGGTTCAGGCACACTTTCAAACACAGTAAACATATGCTACTGCATCACTACTTCATTTGTCCGTGAACACACACAGACTCTCTTGCAATGGAATAACAAAATATTTTTTTATACCCACAAGTAAACAAGCATCTGTTAAACTTCATATTTGATTTTTTTCTGCTTTAATGGCTCTTTGCTAAAAATCCAATTTTCAACTGATGCTTTGGCTCAAGTAATCCCCACTATGCATTTCTGCACTTCTAGCAAAGTCTCATAATTCGTCTTTAAGCCTGGACCGTCTCCAGAATAACAGCGACATGAACACACTTATACCTCTGACTGGTCCGAAAACACAATCCCTGCAGCGAAGCTCTTCAAATCAATTGCATAATGTCAAATCTTACAGATTTAACACACTACAATATGCAGTGTGGTTTTGCTTTTCAACCTAAAACTGTAAGGCTGAAAACAGTTACATTTTATAAGGATGTGCGTCTCAGAGAAAGCCTTATTTTCTTATCAAACGTGTGGATTGGGCTTTGGACATCCTGTGTTATATACACTGTGTCTATTAGCATATTCTCAAAAAACTGTGAGAAATTATTCATAATTCTGTTTTATGTGACAGCTGTGTGTTTGAGAAGTCTGCAGTGTAAAACCGCTGCCTGCTGACATACTACTTAACATATCTGTTATCAAACTGAGATATTATAGATAATATACTGTATATACTACGCAAAAGTCTTAGGCCACCATCACCAGCTTTGTTGTTTCAGCAATGTTTTAATGTCATCCATACTCTACAATACAAACAGAAAATACAGGAAACATGTACACAAAATTAAAAACAAAACAATTTTCAGAACTAAATGTCTTCTTCAGGCATCAGTCAGTATTTAGTGTGACCTCTCTTGGCACGAAACATATCTTGAACTTTTTTGAGGAGATTAAAGTCCTGAAGTCATTTGATTAGAATTAGAAAATAAGAATTCATTTTAGTAAGGTTTAAGAGATCCTGCAGTGTGAAAGGGGTGTTTACCCTAAATACTTGAAACTTCAGCTTATACTTTTATACTGTTTTTAATACTACATACACATTTCCTGTATTTTCTGGTTGTATTCTAATAAAAAGATTGATAAATAATTATATATGATCACTATACGATTGCAAAAACATCAAATCTTATGGTAGCATGGTGGCCTAAGACTTTTGCACAGTACTGTATACTGTATATAAAATATAGTGTACCTAAAATGTATTATAGAGTTGTGTTTAGCCTTGCTGAGATCATTATGAGATACACAGAATACCTTCAAATCGAAAGACTCCAACAATAGAGACAAGAACAGTACCCCTGAGCCAGTAAAAGCAAAACAAAGTACTAAACAAGACGAATAGAATAAATAACATGAACATAAAAACTGTATGTGTACTGTTCAGGTATCTTTATGGGACTACACTCATTATTTTCAACCCAGTGTTGGGTCAAGCCCAGCACCATGGGTTGTAATTTAATTTGGTTTCAACCCAATGCTGGTTTGTTTTAACCCATTGTTGGGTCAAATATAAACAATTTCTGGGATAATTTAACCCAACGGCTGGGCTTGTCCCGTTTTTACCCAATGATGGGTTAAAAAATAACCCAACATTTTTAGAGCGTTTTTAGAGATAAATCCATGTATTGGCTGACAAAGATCGAAACGTTGATTTTTTTTTTAAATAAAGGGAATAAAAACTAAAAATCTTTAGTTTTGTTATTAATGCATGTAATACAAATAAAACAGTAAATGTAAAAAAAAAACGATTTACAAAATGTACTGTTTTATACCATAAACAATCTATAGTTGTACTTATGTGAAAAACAGGTTACACTTTATCACTAATTATATAAATATTGAGTCATAATAATGATTAACAACATCTAGAACCTACATGCAATTACAGTATGCACAATTTACTGTTATTACTACCGTATGCAACATGTAACAAAGACAGTGAAATAAAGTGTTACCAAAAAGTGACAACCGTTTTTCAATATTTTACTATGTTCTTACCTCAACTTAGACGAATTAATGGGTGATTCTCACAAAACCATTGAAACACCACGGCACTAATGTTTTCAGCTATAAAATGTGTAATATAGTAACATTAAAAAGCATCAGAATTAACACAATACTGTGTTCTACCTTGCACAATGTGTGATTTCAACATAAGAATTTATAATTGTAAATTTTATCTCATTTTCTGCTGAAATTCTCATTACCGCAATGTGTCCGGCTGTGTTTGAACATGCGTTATGTTGTAATTTAATCAAATTAACACAAAAATATTAAGAAAAAAAATAAATGGATGTTTTGCTAGACTACTTTAGATGACAGAAAAAATATTTACTGAATGTTCATGTATAATAATAATGAAGAAAAATTAGGAAAATAATATGTCCATGCCTGATGTTCTCATCCTCCGCAACACTTTTTGAGAACATCATTACCGCAACAGATGCTTATTAAATGTTAATTTAATTAATAGAAGCATAATACTTTGATTTTAAATGCATGTGCAGAATCTCCAAATTATGTTCTTTCAGGTTTGTCATGTAATTTTGAAAATATGTCAGTGTTGATGTTTTCTGACTGTTGCGGTAATGAGATTTTTTAGGACTAATTTTTAAAATTATGTTACAAAAAGTGTTAAATGATAAGTAAAAGTTTTTAAATTAATGTTCCCATTTACTCCAGACTTTGTTTTTCAATGTCTGGTGGGAAAAAAAGTAAATTTAAGCAATTTTTACATTTTCATGCTTGACATTTTTAAAACCAAGTTTTCGTGAGAATCACCCTAATACATACCTATGTTTTTTTCAATGCGTGCACTTTTAATCTTTGTAGCACCTCATGAATGTGTTAGCATTTAGCCTAGCCCCATTCATTCCTATGGCTCCAAACAGGGATGAATTTAGAAGCCACCAAACACTTCCATGTTTTTCCTATTGAAAGACTGTTACATGATTAGTTACAAGAGTAAGTATGGTGGCACAAAATAAAACTTTTGTTTGGAGCCATAGGAATGAATGGGGCTAGGCTAAATGCTAACACATTCACGAAACGCTGTAGCCTACAAAGATTAAAAGCGCACGCATTGAAAAAAAGATAGGTATGTATTAATTCATCTAAGTTAAGGTAAGAACATAGTAAAATATTGAAAAATGGTGGTGTTTTCATTTAAACATTCAACTTTTATCTGTCTAACAGGCATTTCTCTTGTAAATGCAAAATGGCATCTTGTGTGCATGCCCTCAATAATGAAGCATTATCGACTCAGTGCACACTAAAGAGTCTCTTAAACTCCTGGCAGTCACTTCTTCATGAATCTCTTCAGAAAACTCCAGAACACCAGCAGCTCATTTACAATACACAAAACAGCAAAACCAAAAGATAAGACTGTCAATTTAAATTTCTCCAGTCTAAAAAGCTAAAACAGAATACAAAATGTTGCTGTTGCAGAGGTTTTGTGTAGCAAGATAAACTGTCTACAATATTTATTCATTTGTGGCTGATCACAGATGCATTCAGCATTGCTCAGGTACTTACAAAGCACAATGGCATTTTTAAAGCACATAATACTGTTGTTTGACTACAGCAATCATACATTATTGCACAGATTAACACAAAGTTATTTATTCAGAGGAGGGAAACACATGGCAGCTTAGAGTTGAGGATTTGTTTCGTCTGCTAGGCACCAAAAAAGCTGTTTATTTTCTAGTAAAGACATTAAGAATCGCAAGTGGAAATGACCACTGCATATTCTGTCTAACAGAGATTCATTATTTCTACTACACTAATATTAGCTATTAGCACTGGTTTTGCAAGTTTCACATCCTTCTCTAACAGTTACGGTTCCCCGCTCTATAGATGATGGACAGAGGATGAGGTCTGAAGTCTTGTGAGGTCTCCTGCATGTCTCATAGTGAAGAAAAGCACCCAATTAAATTCCGACAGAATCTTTAACTTCACCAGGCATGATTAAACAATCTAATTAAACAAGGCATTTGTTCATGATAAAACTGCAAGCCATTTCTTTTCTGTTGTAAATCGAATAGGGAAAATCAATAATTGCGTGAAAAAGCGAGAGAGGATAAAAAGAGAAAGACGAGAAAAAGCAATAAATGAAGCAAATCAAGCAGCGTGGTTAAAAAGCTCAGAGGCTGATTAGAGTCCGTTTGTGACGGCTTTCAGTAACAGGGAGGCGGCATCGGAGGGGGAGGCTGGCAGCGGAAAAAGCAAACTGGGAAAATGTTTTGAGTGCATCCGTGATTTTGTAAGAAAACGCTGCGCTGTGTTCCCTCCTCCTGCGTGTGTCCAATTTGTTAGCCCCAGTTAATTGCCGACACACTGCGCTGCCGAGATAAAGATGCTTTTATTTGCTTTATTTATTGATAAAGGATTTATTTATTATTTACAAGACCCACAATCTCTAAAGATAATGCAGCCTTCCCATAAAGAACAATAAAAAAGCACTGGCAACATAACAAACATTTATTGCTGGCAATTCTACTTTTGTACAGAACAGAGATTTTAAATGGGCCATATGAGAAATCGATTCCTTGATGTTTTGAGATTAAAAAGCTTTTTATACTATGACAACATTCTGTCATTCATAGAACTCAAACTTCCTACAAAAGTTTTATAAGAGCTTTATTAACATAAAAGCTACAAATAGGACTCATTAAGAAGGATTTTTTCAGCACGAATGGTTTTGGGATCACAAAGTCATGAGGGCTGTGCAAAAAAGCTGCCATTGAAAAATATTGTGCATTAAAAAACACTGCTTACATGTAGATAAAAACACACCTCTATTTAGCATCATTCATTTGTGATCCGATCAACCAAAAAGCATCTTAATACCGGGTGTAAACAGGGCCTACGACTTATTCCTGGTTTAATCTAAGACTACGTTCAGACTGCAAAATTTAATGTTTAATTCTGATTCTTTGCTCAGATCTGTGTGAACTGGTCGTGGTCCTGAACTGTATCGTGTGCGCAAAAGAACAATAATACGTCACACACAGCACGCAGTAATATGGAAATGAACGTGCAAACTACTGAGCGGGTGGGGTGGACTTCATACGGAGCTCCGCAGACCGGCCAGTCGATGCATTTTATCTTCTTTTCAGTGGGAGCGAGAGATATGAGAGCATATGCAACGAGGCAGTCTGCTCCCGGGTCACTCATGGGTCGGTCATCTGGACAACGCTTCAGGAAAGTCAAACACTTATTTGCCTGTTATGTGCAACAGAAGCTCAATATTTATTTTCTTGAATGTTTTTAAGGGGTTTTGCAAACATGCCATTGGTGCATATTTCCGCAATTGTGGCGCATATCGATCTAGAATGACGTAAAAGTCGCATGAATTCCGATATGACTGTTCAGACTGAGGCCACATTGCAAAACATCCGACCTGTAATCTGATTTAGAACCACATATGGGAGTGACTCAAATCAGAACCGAAAAGATCAGATTCCATGTGGTTTGTGTTGTTCACACTGGCTATGTTTACATGCACAAAATTTTGTCAATCCGATTAAATTTAATACGATTGAAGGTTTTGACGATACAGTTTACATGCACCCTAAAGATTGCAATTTGATTAAAATGTTGGTTTACATGTACATTCTAAAGAAACCAAACCGAACGTCTGCGCAAGCTTACAGCCAGGGTTGCCAGACAAATGGACATTCAAAACTAGCCCAAAAGCATCCCATTGACTATTTACAGCCCAAATACCAATAACTAATGAACGAAATACTTTCATCTTTAACCCGCAGAAAAAAAAAACAACTGGTGGAAACAGCTCAATCTAAACTCGAAAAAAAAGCAGAGGACTTGGCAACGCCTTGCTGCAGACAGCATCTCTCGTCGAGTTCAGGCTTTATCTCTGGATTAAAGTCAAAACGGAGTTGGAGAAAGTTTTCAGATATAGGTGATGAAAACACACTTTTCAAAAGTCACGTGACCCCAGTAACCTTACCTTAATAATATGTGATGCCACTGCCTTGCTAATGCGTGTTTCTGTGAGGAGAATCATGTGATATAAGAGGTAATTATAAGACGTGAACTTGAGCACACATGTTCTGCGCATGTGCACAATGTATTTTTGCATCCGATTGAGAAAACACTACGATTCACGCGTTTACATGCATACTTTTTCCAGCGGATCGGATCACGGAGTACACCACCCCCTTCGATACTTTTCAAATTTGCATCCGATCGTCCTCAATTGAGCCATCAATACGAATACAAACGGATTATTTGGTTACATGTAAACGTACCTACTGTCATACAAACAGAGCAAAAAATTGGATTTTGATGGCAGTGTGAACGTAGTCTAAACCGCTTTTGGAATGCAGTATGAGAAACAC
Organism: Misgurnus anguillicaudatus; assembly: GCF_027580225.2. Classification (NCBI taxonomy): domain Eukaryota; kingdom Metazoa; phylum Chordata; class Actinopteri; order Cypriniformes; family Cobitidae; genus Misgurnus; species Misgurnus anguillicaudatus. The sequence goes on from NC_073353.2 coordinate 17,902,151, forward strand.
TAAAATCAAACATATTTATAACTTATGATGGCACTGGAATCTACAAAGTGTTTTATGTCATTTTAAAAATTGCACAATTAAAATCTTTATCATTTTAATCTTTCAGGGTTTCTGTTGATGATACAAAATCCCAGGCAGCCATTAGGGCGAACAGTTAATAGGTAGCTAAATTTCAACCCCCACTGACAGATGAAAGGTTCTTCAGACTGTCAATCATTCGCATAATCATATCCCAGTTCATGCATATTCATGAGCTTCAGAAGTACACCTATTAGCCAGATGATTGAGATGTATACATGAAAGTCTTTTTGGTCTGCTTTCTTTAAAAAAAAAAACTAGAGATGGTTCATTTGCTGCCTTGCAGATGTGAAGTGGCTCTGAATGAAGCAGTCACGTGTGGATGTGTATAATTATTATAGATAGAAAGAGCAGGCAATAGAGAGCCTGAGAGAAGATTGCCTCGCAAAGGAGTTCAACAGGTAAAAGTACAATATACTAGGAGGAACAATTAAACGGTGCATCCTTATGTGCCCCCCCAAAGAAAGTTTATGACATAAAACCTTCCAAAACTTAATATTTGAATTAAACAAAACATTAAATTATACAAATGTAGTTCTTTGGTTAGTAGCCTTATTTATCTGAGATTTAATTACACAGAATTTATGATACATTTATTTATTTGATAAAATGTCATAAAACTGGGGCCATCATATGGCCCCCGGTTTGAGAACCACCGACATAAACCACATAGAAAGTTGAAACGCATGTGTCCACATCACATACAAAGCAGAAACTCAAATCCATCCTGATGCATGATCGACAATGTCAATACAGTAGACTATCTACTCACCCGTCCATCGATCATTCAGAAATCTGAACAACCCAAAATCCAAATGTTTCAGCAGTACTCTAAATGCTTATTTTCATGCCTGACCACTTCTTTGAACAAAACTATATACAAGGTATAAAGTGGACCATGTAGATACCTCTATGCCAAAATGATTACTACGAAGTGAAAGTATAGACTGTGAAGTGAAGTTTTTAAGAAACTGCATTAAAAGCAAGTCCTGGATTTAACACAACAGTAACCAAACACATCAAAAGCCAGCTTACGCCTCTAAACTTGCCTGCTCTCTTGCAAACCTAGCATGCTAATCCAAGCAGCAGACCCTGCAATGTGTCATATTAAAGTTGAAATGTCACGAATTGTGTTTAATTCAAGTAAAAAAAGATTGCGTTTTTATTTCAGAGAGGTGGGAGCAGTTTAAGCACATCCACCCTGCGCAGAGAAGAATGGAGCTTTAACACCGCTGCCCTTCGTCTGTTACGAAAACATAATGGCAGCCTACTATCTATGCTAATGAGACTGATGCATCGCTCATTCTTTTGTGATAAAGAAAGATTTCCAGCCGTCTACTACAATATAATTAAGTCTATGGTAATTATGTAGATCTGTGCTTGATAGACCACAGATGAGGCCTTGATGTGTGCTACACGCCTCCACCTCTACCTCACATTGACATGTATCCTCAACCAGGGAGTCACTTAGTGGGTGTTGGTCCTTGTCTGTGACACGGCAAGAGTAGCACCGAGAGGTCAATGTGAACAGTGTCTGTCATTAGAAAGCCGTGCACGGGCATGAAGTACATCAAGGTCGGTATGAGTGGCCATTGTGAGGTGTTTATATGCACAGGGAAAAACATTTAGCTTAAACCAATGTCTTTGTTTTGGCTTAGCCAGTATGTGAAACAGACTGTGACTGGCTAACAGCATCTGCTTAATGTTTATGTCAATTTACTTACAGGCCTCATCTCCACTTTATTGTTAGAAATGTATGAACATAATAATCAGCAAAACAACTGGTACACACATCTAGGTGGTATTTCACTAGTCTACTCGATTTTGGATGTCTGATTCTTGCAAAAATGTTAGACGTCAAAAACACTCACAGATGAAGAATTTAAGCAGGTTGACAAATTAAAGGTATTTTTACACAACAAAAATGTACAACAAATGAACATTTTCCCTTTGTTTTGCGTATAAACAATCATCTTGTCAAAATGATCCCCATTCATACAGATATATGAGAACAACTCAAGCGTTGTATTATGCATTCCAGCCCATCTGTAACAATGTCTGAACACACAATGCGCATGTGCACAACATCACATCAAAATTGCATTTTTTGTACTGCATTTTACACCCATGCCCGCTCTCTATACCTCTAAATAACGCATTATTTAAGGGGACAGCCATTTTCCAGTATTGTCCAAAATTATAGTGGACAATATCAATTGCACTTATTCAATATCCCATAATACACCACAATAACGTGTGTACAATCGATGTACACTCAATGAGTGCGTTTACATGCACAGTCTTACGCCGATTATGCTTAATAAACTGATAGCACGTGGGGTCATGTAAATGCGTAAAACGGTTTTCTTTAATTGGGAAAAGCCCATAAACGGCATATGCCAAAACCGATCGGCACAGGTGGTTTTTTGCTCATTTCCCTGATTTCGCACGGCATGTAAACACCTTAATCGGCTTTCTCACGGTTTTGTCCATGTGCGCATGTCTCCGCGTGTGAAAGATAAACGTCAGACGCGGAAGTAAGCGCAAAGTAACGCATAAATGTTTCTGCTCTATTAAAGCAGTTGGCAGAGAAACTGCGAAAATAAAAACGGATGTTATTTTTACAGGTTCTGGAGACATGAAAAGAAATAAAACAATATAGCTTTAGACAGATATGCCGTCGGCTTTTTGATCGACTATTATGTACTATAGGCGATGACGTCACTACCTTCGAGAAACCTGACAAATCTCCAAGTCCCACGTAGATGCATTTGTCTGCATAGCCGGTTTATTTAATTTGCATGTAAACACATTAAAACAGTTTTTTATAATAAGCAAATTTTTGATAGTTATCCGCTTATTCTGTGCACGTAAATGTACTCATGACTCAATGACTTGCCGCTACCTACTGACAGTGAGGCCTGCGCCACATGAACTTTCGTGTCTTGACCAAGGGGCAACCTTCCAATCTCTATCATGAAGCCAACAAGGAAGTGACGGTGCGGTTGCATCGGCCCGCGGGTCGGTCAGATAATTCATGTTGATGTGCCGTGCTACATCGGGTCCGGGCTTTAAAAGTCGAGTTGTAATTTTCAGGCCCGTTGAGAACTCTACTGCCAACCATTAGCTTCAAAAAGGCTCTTCACAAACCTACGGATGACGTCATGGACACTACCATGTCCGTATTTTTTATAATATATGGTCTTGACACAAAATGTAGTGCTTCCGGGGCACTCAGTGTCTAAATTCACTCATTGGATTTCATTTATTCAGGTGGGCTATATCAGTGAAGTAATGTAGAGAATAGTGAATGAAGTTATATGGGGCTATTCAGACACAGCCACAGACAGTAGTGGAAACCTTTTAAAAAAACTCACAATTTCAAAAGTTTTCGTTGTCAAGCCCTCAAAATGCTACTGACGAGCAATTGAATGGCCAAAACACCATTAAAAACTTGAAAACTGTGTCGTGTGAACACCTTCTAAATCTCTCTCTCTAATTTCCTGTCACTGATGGAGTACCCTGCCAATGTTTGTGATTGTGTCTTCGTCCTATCATGGCTGTTATACGTTCACGCACAGCTTCAATGAAGATTGACATTTAATAAACAAACTGTTCTGCTTCTCTTTTTAAAACTGCCTCAGATTCTCCAACAAGTATGTAAATAATGCTTATGTCTGAATGCCATCTAAGATAGTTGACATCTGAGGTTTTGATTAAATTTTAAATCATAAGAGAGTTTACGTCACGTCCCAGATGCTGATGTATGTGTGCAGGGGAAATACATCATTAATTTTATAAAACTGCCGATGGATAACAACATGCATTTGAAGATTGAAAGGTTTATACACTCACCTAAAGGATTATAATGAACACCTGTTCAATTTCTCATTAATGCAATTATCTAATCAACCAATCACATGGCAGTAGCTTCAATGCATTTAGAGGTGTGGTCTTGGTCAAGACAATCTCCTGAACTCCAAACTGAATGTCAGAATGGGAAAGAAAGGTGATTTAAGCAATTTTGAAAGTGGGATGGTTGTTGGTGCCAGACGGGCCGGTCTGAGCATTTCACAATCTGCTCAGTTACTGGGATTTTCACGCACAACCATTTCTAGGGTTTACAAAGAATGGTGTGATAAGGGAAAAACATCCAGTATGTGGCAGTCCTGTGGATGAAAATGCCTTTTTGATGCTAGAGGTCAGAGGAGAATGGGCCGACTGATTCAAGCTGATAGAAGAGCAACTTTGACTGAAATAACCACTCGTTACAACCGAGGTATGCAGCAAAGCATTTGTGAAGCCACAACACGCACAACCTTAAGGCGGATGGGTTACAACAGCAGAAGACCCCACCGGGTACCACTCATCTCCACTACAAATAGGAAAAAGAGGCTACAATTTGCACAAGCTCACCAAAATTGGACAGTTGCAGACTGGAAAATGTTGGCATGGTCTGATGAGTCTCGATTTTCTTCCGCCATATAATATAGTTCTCATTTTTATCTGCCTAAAAAAAATCATGTTTTATTTTGTGCCACCATACTTACTCGTGTAACTACTCATGTAACAGACTTTAAATAGGGAAAATATGGAAGTGTTTGGTGGCTTCTAAATTAATCTCTGTTTGGATTCTAAGGAATGAATGGGGCTAGGCTAAATGCTAACCCATTCACGACGCGCCGTACAAAGATTAAGTGCACGCATTGAAAAAAGGATAGGTATGTATTAATTTGTCTAAGTTGAGGTAAGAACATAGTAAAATATTAAAAAAACTGTGGCGTTTTCTTTTAAAATGTGTTACCATACTTGTGAAAACCAAGCTAAAGTCATTTTTTGTAATTTATGGATTTCTACATAAAATCATACTACATAATGTAAAGAACATTTTAAGAAAATATAACTTTGATATCTTCAATATTGACTAAGATCATGTCAAAGGTGAAAAGTGAAATCAAACTTCGATGCTCCTAATCTCATAATCATATGACTTTAGCCTGAATTTCACAGACAGGGTCACATTTGGTCAATGGAAAGTAGATTTTGTGTTACAGCCTATATGTGTTAAAATACTGGCTACATAGACAGCTAACTATGGTCTGGAACAAAGCCACTGTGTGTGTATTGAAGGGTCTCTCTGTGAATATAGCGGCAGACAGTGTTATATCCTGACCTTGAGCATCTCATCTAGGCTAATTAATAACCAAAACCCCTCCGAAATCGTTTAGGATATGAATGCTCCAGAAACAAAGGTGGGTTATCCATCTACCATTGTGTATGTGAATGTCATAGAGCAAGGTCTGTTGCTTGGGCACTGGGATGGAAATTAAGTGAGTAGTCAAAGCTCTAGTGATTGAATTAGGAGCTCAAAGCCTGTGAGCCCTGGAAGAAAGATAAGGTGCCCTACACAAAGCCTTTTGGGAAAAACCTGGAGAATATACAGTAGTAGGTCAGTGGTTTTCAGATTTTCAACCATTGATTAAACCCTAACATTCAGCTATCACAAAATTGCTTTTGAGTTTCTTAAGACTGTGAACAACAGAGGCATATTGTTCTTTATCAAAATATCACACTAAGAAAAGCATGCTAGACGCTCATGAATTCATCTGAATGGTCCTTTTGCAGATATGTGAACCTCAGATGCATTCATTAAATACATTTTTGAATTTGATCTTAAAACATTTCTCAACCTATCTGTCAGACTGAATACAAGTGGGCCACTTTTAAAGCTTTTTACAGCTCAGAAATTGTGGTGTGTGGACTTTGATCAGCACCCCATCTTGCATTGTAGATGAAAGAATGTAGGCTGTGCACTGAAGTCTTAGGGGGCTAACACACTAGGCATTTACTCATACAGCAAATACTTTTAATCTGAAGTGACTCACTGTGCATTCAAGAGACAGCGCGGAAAGCTCTGACGGAGTGTTTGACGTAGAGGAATGCGTAAGATTTGTTGTAGAAAGAGCAGTGTCAGTTTAAAGTAAAGTAAATTACAAAAGTACAACCCGTCTTTTTGGTAAATGGATGCGTACGGAGTCAAAACACAGATTTGCTTGTTTCCTTTAACACTAATTTGCAACCTGTAAAGTTGAAGGTAACATAATGCTGCCGCCAAAAATGTTAATTGTGGACGTTCACCAGAGAAGGAAGCAAATGACTGTGGGTGTAAGGAAGTAGAGGAATGTGGAGCTAAGGTTTTGAGAAAGGAAAAACAGAATCTGTGGGAGAGTTGGAGAAGTTGATGAATTCTCTTTGCCCTAAAGGAAGATTGTGGTGCACAGCTGAAGACTCTGCTCATAATGAAGACGGACAGCAGCGATCCATCCATGGGAGACAGTGATCCAGTTTCTATGACAATTTAGACGGTATCAATTTAGGGCACAGTGAGAACCATCAGTTGGCAGGCGGGCTGGTGCCCAACAGGCCACGACAGGTGTGGGGGTGCATTGATCCGTCACTGCCAAGACCCATTTATGTTAAAGACACTTAACACTACAGTATAGCAGGGGCCGTTGGAACAACACCGGGACAATTAATGAGAAAGAGTCTAGCAGAATGCAAACAAGAAGGTAAAAGGGAAAAGATGGAGAGAGAGAGAAAGAAAGAGAGGCTGTTTACACCTGGTTTAAAATTTTGGTCTGTGGGCAGTCCTTCTGATTTCGTTTAAACACATGCAAGAGAACTGATAGGTTTTAATTTACGAACACTAATATTAGGTCAAAGTCTGCTGCTTGTTATGTTAATAAACATGCTGGACAATGTTTTGTACATGAATATATAACAGCTTTCTATATTATTTTAGAGCAATTGATGAAATAAGCGTGCGCAACTTTCGCACACTGGCAAAATGAAAGAGGCGGAGAGCAGCCGCTTCAGTTTTATAAATGAAAGATTGCGTTGAACACTAGGGCTGTAACGATTAATCGTGCAAATGTGCGTTTTATTAATAAATTAATTTTAATGAATTACGGTGAAATCCCTGCACATCCAAATGCTAGAGGGCGCTCTCGTGCAGAAACTCCATTTGTGCCACAGAAGTAGTACTATAACAAACACTATTCCCGTAAATGTCTATAAGAATATTTATATAGCTGTTCTTCAAATTGTCTCAGGTGTTTTCATGATAATAAATAATATTTTGAATGAGTTTGTTTAACGAGTGTTGCTTTTTAAATGCACATTATTAACGACTCAGACTCATAATGATTTTAGATTGATAAGGACTTCTTACTGACCAAAACACTGTAGTACACGCACAATCTGTGCATGAAACACAGAATCGCAGCCTTGCTATTTAGAATCGACTTCAGACAGGCATTTTTAATGGGAAACACAATTAATCAGCACTGCCCTTTGAACATTGTGGGGTCGTGCTAGAAGTCATGTCCGATGTAAAAACATTGTGGTTGGTATATAACACATAAGATGATAGGTGGAGAGTCCGTGTCTTTTGTGGCTGCTCACTTATTTAGAAAGTGACCAATATTTTAAGATTGCGTTCTCCTCTCTAAACTGTTGATACGTCCTGCAGACGTATAACCTGCTGGCGTATCACAACACTACGAAAACCAAGGCGTGTCATGAAAGTCACATAAAGCATAACATGGAGTTATCCTCCACCAAGTAATTACAAATCCAAGGGCGGCGGAAGCGAAATATAATGTGGGCGGGTCTAAAGCATTTACTGGTAGTAGATGCCATTTTCTTGTATTCTTAAACAATTGCTTTTATAGCCTAAAAGCTTTGCTGTCGTGTTGCGGGAGAACAGTTGGCGAAAGTTGTGAAAACACAAAATGGAATTTAATTTATAATGACTCCATATAAATCAAGTGGAAGGGATTTGAGGAAGCAACAGCGGGAAAGTCAAGGCTGATAGGGCATTCCTAGTGGAATGGATTTGACTGACGGCGCTCTGACAAGTGAACAGACAAATGCGCTAAATTAGAGAAAAAGTGAGTGGGTCCAATATCATTACACTGTAAAAAAAATTCTTTGCTGCCTATTTTTTGTTTAATCAACTCAAATTTACAAGACATTTTAACTTACTATTATTTATCTCGACAAGAGATGACTTGCTACAACTTATAAAATGAAGTTTTACATATTTTAACTTTATTTTATAAGTTATAACATCTCATCTCTAGTCAAAAAAATAATAATGGTTTAGACACTCATGTACAAATCCAATATGTAAAAACTATCTGTACCATATTAAATTGCATAGCATAATATTTTTTCATTACATCATACTGCATTGAATGACATCACATTGAACTGGATCGAAATCGGACCACAGTGCATAGTAATGAGGTGAATCGCATCGAGAACTGCTTCATATGTATCTTTAATGTATTGCATCCTAAGCTTTGCATTTCTACTGCCTCTGAATGTGGACAAAGTGGACGTTCTTAAAAATGTTTTACAGCCCATTTACACCTGTATATAGCGTCATCCACTTGTGATCTGATCTACCAAAATCAAAATGCGTGCGCGCACGAGAGAGAGAGAGAGAGAGAACAGATTGAGGAAACCAACACTGATTGTTCTTTAATTGTAACTTGGTTAGTCTTTTAGCTCATAAAACATCTTAACATCAAACAATGAGATATTGCAGTGTACTCACATTAAATGCTTGATGGGGCAAACAAAACATAACAAAGCTATTTAAAACCTAACGCATGCTCTTTAATGCAGACTGCAATGTTTTCTTACTGTCTCACACACACACAGTCCTGAAGGTACTGTAGGATGCTTGAGTTAACTACAGCCTCAGGTCTGATAACACATATATTACAGCAAGACATCCTGGCTGTATGCCATCATGGGATTAACATAATGTGAAACAAGCTACAGGTAATAATAAAGCAGATTAATGATGAATAGTATGTTAGTGAAACAGTAATAAATAAACATATGGTAGCATGTGTTGTGCAGTTATTGCATTCAGTAAAAAGTACATTAACAGATTTATGGGTGCCTTGATAACTACAGTAAAAGTTTTTAGTGTTTATCATTTTCTTTCCTAATTACGTTGACCTGCTTCTGGAACAGCTGGCATTCCCATAGTACACTACAACTATGGTAACCAAGGTTGCTAACAAAACTATCATACCATAGCATGCAGCCATGCACACTTATCACTAACCCACAGCTTTGACAGTAAAGATGTGTGTGGTTTTTATTAAGAAAGCATATGCAAGTTAGTTGTGTGGTTTTCTTTTGGTCTTGCAATCTATGTAGGGCAACACCAATCTTGTTTCTGTTTCATTACTCATCCTGTTCGTACCAAGAAACTATAAAATCTTCATATTGTACTTCTGACTGCTTCATTAATCTGAGCTGGGAATGGCCCCATTAAGACAGATCCACTGGTATTACCATACACAGATTAGATTGTGTCACAATGTTGGAAGGTTAGCCGGCTTCCCCTGAGATCGGCATAAACGAACACGTGTTTAATCTTATTGCATTTCGCACACGCCATAAAAGCACAAACGCAATCACGAGAGCCCTAATATTCGCATTTAAATAGAGAAATTCAGTTTTAAATGCGAAAACTGTTATAAAGTTGGGCATCACCAAGGGGAACATCATATTGCAACCCCTGCCGAGATGCAGCACCGAGTGTTTGCGGGTGGAGGAGAAGTCACACTGGATTTCTGATGAAATCACAGCTAGAGGAGTTTCCCTCTATTGCACTTAAAGACACAAAGACTCTAATTTAAGCAAAACTTTTAGCGCTTAGAAAAAAGGAAGATGAATATAAACGCCAAAAGGCTTAGCATCAACCTGCCAGCTCGGTTTCAATAAGTGGCACGATTGGGACAACTTAATGAACGTGAGCAACGCCTGAAACGACCCACTCTTAATAAGAGGGAGGAAACTTCATACGTCCACCTTGACATTAACGCTGGGTTCCTCCTGAGAAAGTGAATCACGTAAACCACGCTCTCGCTCTCTCTCTGTCAACCCACACAGCTTATGCATATGGATCTACAACAGAAATCCATCAGGAGGAAGGTGTGGGTGTGCGTGTGTGAACGTAGCCTACATAAATATTTAAAATATATGCGTGTGTTATATTGTTTCATCATTCCAAATAAAGTGTAAACTGCTCTGGAGAGAAAAACACGAGAAACGGCGTCTTATTCCAATCTGGAGATAGGCAGAGATCAGATTTATGTTTTGAAATGATAAACTCTCTCAGGAAGGAACCACTGATGTATGGCAGGCATCGGATTTGAGCGGTGATGGTGTTTGACAGGAGTGCCTAGCATCTATCCTTAGGGCACAGCCGTGCTTAGTAGACCACCATAGCATTGCCTATTCCTGCCTTCAGAAATACCCTACGGCCTATACAAACTGAATCAAATCCCTACTGTACAAATTGAGATCTTCATTGTTTTTAGGAGATAAAGAACCTACATTACAAAAAAGCTGCATTTTTATGTACATCTTCAAATTAAAGGCCATTTTAAAGTGCACCTATTATACCAATTTTTACAAGATGTAATGTTAGCCTCAGAATGTGTTTGTGAAATTCCAAAATACCCCACAGATCATTTGTTATATTATGTCTAAAATGCGTCTATTTCGTGTCTGTACCTTTAAATGCAAATGAGCTACTGCTCCTCATGAGCATTTATAGTTAAAATAGATCCGATTCCTGTGAGAAAACAGTATCTCACTATTGAGATATGGCCGGCAGCGTCAAACTCGCTGAGGGAAGAAACAATATATGTGTCCCAATTCAAGGGCTGAGACCTTCTAAGGATGCATCCTCAAAAGGCGAGCACTCTGTCTTTGAAGATGGCAGCCTCAGAAGTCCGTGAATTGCACTGAAATGAAACGGCCTAACCTTCGAAGGACCCATAATTTGCGTCACCTGCTGTACGCTCCTACTGCGCCTGTCAGCGGGACACAGCAGAGACGTTTCTGATATATTCAAATAAATATGGAACCAGAAATATATTATGATATTAATTTATTTTAGAAAATATGACATGTTGATGTAGATTAAACTATTTAACTCTTTCGCCGCCATTGACGAGATATCTCGTCAATCAAGAGAAAACGCTTCCCTGCCATTGACGAGTATTTCCGTCTTTTGAGGCTTAATTTTAAGCGTCTTTCGAATTAGGGGCAGCCTTACTAGCCTCAAGTCGTGCTGCTGTCATGCAATCTGTTTTATAAAACGGCTCGTTCTGGTTCTTCATTCTGATTGGTTGAAACGCGTTCTAAGCCGTGATAAAATACCCCGGTAAACCCACGGTTCAGACCGCATCACAAGTATCACTGCGCCACTGTTGCTGCGTACTGATTTATGAAAATAAACACCACAGTCTTTTATCATTTTTTAATTTTTCTACCTTTGCAATGTCAATGAATAAAACATTTCGTCAATAAAGAGAAAACGTTCTCGTTCTCTGAGGTTTTTTTTTGTCTTATTGATATTTCCGCTATAATCCACTAGATGGCAATCTTACCCAACTTAAACACTGAGACATTCACTCGACACAACAGCGTTGTGGTGGATTTAGCGTGACGTGTAAGTTTTGATCAGGCTCTGAATCTGATCTCTTACAAAGTTCTTCACAAAAATGGAATTATCTCCGCTTTTAGCTGAAAATTTGAGAGGTGATAACTGGTAAGAGAACAAATGAAGGTAGGATGAAACGTTTTTTGATGTTGTTGGAAAGCAGATGGACTGTTCTTTCATTTGATATTTTATGTTTATTTAAAGAAGATAATTTTTCTGTAAGGCATTAAACTAAAACTGGGTGGCAACTGAAAAAAAAAAACGCTGACGGGGAAAGAGTTAAGCATGCTTCCAAGCATTATTTGATCATCACTTTAACAGTTGCACGATATAAATGTTAATGTATATTTTAGATGAATGTTGATATATAAAAATAAACACCACAGTCTTTAATCATATTTTCATTGTGCCTTTGCTGCGTCTGTGTTGTTTGTGAACTGCTGAACTGCGCTCTGTTGCAGCCACACTTGATTCTGAGGAACTACTTTGTTTGGCGGAAGAGTAATATTTGTACTAATATAATTACAACTTATTTGTGTTTTATTTTGTGAAACCCTGCTATGCATATGATGTAACCGTTTTATAAACGCCATAAACCCCGCAAAGCAGTGGGTTACCAGTGCATTTTATAACAGCTAAGGGGGTTTAGGCACTCCGCTTCGCGTCATGCCTAACAACGCCCCTTAGCTGTTATAAAATGCACAGGTAACCCACTGCTTCTTGGGGTTTATTGCTTTATTAGAATACGTCCTTAGAAGGTCGCAGCCTTCGAAATAGGACACAGTTTAGGTTAGGACTGTCAGTTAGTGGCTGAGGGTGTGGCTTTATTATTGTGATGTCACATTAACAAGAGAATCAAAACAGCATGTCTAATTAGACCTTTTCAGACACTTTCAAACACACATTTATGTCCAAACACCTTGTAAAAGTGGATTTTGCATAATAGGTGCCCTTTAATAAAATTCAGTATGATTAATCTGCAAAAGCATTTATAGGGCTATGTACATTATTTTTTCATATTAAATAAAATAAAGATATTTGGTAAGTATTAGTAATTGTTGAAATTAACCTTAACAAATATTAATAAATGCTGTATAAGTGCAGTTCATTATTAGTTCATGTTAACTAATGTAGTTAACTAATGAACCTTATTGTAAAGTGTTACCAGATATTTATATGAAAATATAAAATATGTGCAACAGCAGGAAGAAAACACTCGAGCTGTGTCCGAAATCACTTATTTTCATACTATATAGAGGTGAAAATCAGGCCAGTATTATGTCTAAAAAAATCCGAAAACATTCGAAAAGTACCCAGATAACCTACTACTTCCAGCTAGATTTTCAAGTGTGCATTCGATGGACACTTTATCACGAGGCCACACAAGCAGCCACATTCAAAAAAGTCATTCAAATTTATAAAAAAATACCCAGACATCTGGCTCTTAAGGTGATTTAGGTATCAAGAAAAGCATAAGTAAATTATTGTTCTGAATACATCATAGATCAATCATAGAACAAATGGGTCAGATGGTAATAAAAACTTGCCAGATGCAGTACAGTATGTCCAAAATGTATTCATAATGCATCCATACATACTATACTCTATAGACCACACTATCATAGAGATAAAGCTGTAGGTACCTCATCTAATTTAGTACTGTACGTACACAGTACATAGTTTTGGACACAGCGCCAGCATTCGTTACTTTGGTTAACAGCAACTATAAATCATGGGAGTATGTGTTGCGTGATTGGTATTCAAGGGCTGCTATCCTAATAACTAATCTCTAATATAATTAATCTCTTGCAAATTATTAACTCCACCAATTCTCTTTTACTTTAATTAACTGTTAATATTGTCTACAGTGGATAAATATTTGACCACCACAGTGTGTGTTTGAGTCACTCATCTGCTATATATGAAAAAACATTGAGGGTGGTGGGTAAAGTAAACAATATACAGTAAAAAAAAACTATTTTAAAACCCCCAGAAGCCAAACAACATTTGGGATTTGGGAGTTGCATATGGACAAAACATAGCAAGAGAGATACTACACTTGCACTATGCACAACAAGTTTTTTTCATTTGGTTTCTCCCTGCTGTTTTCTTTGTGATGTTCTGAATGTTTGGTGACATGTGGATCGTGCCATTTAACACACAGAAATCCCTTAATGTACTGTAAAGGACCTTTGATTCATTACAGTGAAATGAAAGTCGAACTGTGGAAGAAAATTGCAGAGAAAAGAATAAAGGGTTGGTGAGAAGAGAGAGAAATGGCTCCATGCATCTTCTCAACACAAGAAATCAAGGACATTTGCGACACCATGTGTCAGAGAGGAACCCCAGATGTGAGCGGTGGACCGTGTATTAAATATAAACAAAAAAACTTTAAAGGAACGCAGATGTGATCAGTCTTATGAAACCAGATTATCACAGTCACTGGCCTTTATCAAAGTCTCTAAGGACACAAACCACGCCTCTAACTTCTCCACACCAGGAGGTGTTTGTTTTCAAATCGAACCATTCTTGCAACAGTTATTCATTTATTGCGTTTACACTGAGCCGTCCCGTCTCACACTTTCAGGCGGCGAGGAGCTTTGCCTTATACATATTAAACAGGCACTTCTGGAGACATGATTTAATGTCTCTCAATAATGCATTCAGTCAGATCCATGAAGCTTTCACACATCATTATCTCCACTCCCGTTGCCATTTCTCGGAGAGAATTTTCTACACGCAACTTGTTTCCCCAAATGTCAGCTTGCAACATTTAGCCAAAAGTATTTAACATTTAGTAAACCAGTGCAAAATAGATAAAACAGAGAAATTGAACGACCCGCATTCAGTTTGTGAAACATTTCTCTAAAATGAGCTTTCACGCTGGGAGCTCGTACTGTATGTGGGAGAATACGAGGTCTCGTTATTCTCTGTGTGAAAAATTCACAGCCAATCAAAAGCTCCGACACATCCCGGCTGACAGTGACTGATCACATTGGCGTTGCATTCAGAGAGAAAGAGAGAAAAAGGCAGAAAGACTTTGAGACTCCATCTGAAATGTCAACAATGAAATAAACATCAACAGCTGGGCTGTATTTGTTTGTTGATGAAATGTTTGCTGGTGAAGCTCTACAATGTGTGATCGTCAAACATCGACCAAAAATGCAAACGGCGTAACAGAGATGACATACATGTGCAATTTACCTTAATTTTAAAGTCCCCTGTGAGGCTTTAGGGTACATATTTTGAAGAATGACACTTTTCGATTTAAATGATTTAAAGAATGTAAAAGTACACATGGGAGAAACTAAACAAATGCTTAGGATGATAAGCTGATTCACAAATACATGCTGAAGGTTGGTCGGGCTGCTGGCTTTTCCCCTGTGTGGGCGAGGTTACAAAGTCAGGGGAGTAAAGAGCTCTGCTTTGCATCTTAAACAGCACAATACTTTAAAATGCATGATGTTTGTGTCATCAAGTCTGTTTTTTGAATACAAGGCATGTAGGTGTGGGAGTCTGTGGCTATTTTAAAGAAACCTCCTATTTTGAGGTCCTAAGATCTAACATATTTACAAGGGTTTCAAAATAAAATCAGCATGGTTACTAAATACAGAGTTCCCATTCTAAGCCAAATGTCAAATTCCTTGAATAAAAAGCTGAATTGTCTTGACCCATGTCTGAGATGCAGTGAGTCTGATAATGTATTCTACACAGTGAGTTTTTAAAAAATGTTGCATAAATGCGTGAAATGAATAAACAATGCCAATAAACGGCTGTTTAAATTATAGTCACTTTAAAGGATTAGTCCATTTCCAAAAAAAAAAAAAATCCAGATAATTTACTCACCACGTCATCCAAAATTTTGATGTCTTTCTTTGTTCAGTCGAGAAGAAATTATGTTTTTTGAGGAAAACATTCCAGGATTTTTCTCATTTTAAAGGACTTTAATGGACCCCAAAACGTAACAGTTTTAATGCAGTTTAAAATTGCAGTTTCAAAGGACTCTAAACAATTTCAAACGAGGCATAAGGGTCTTATCTAGTGAAACGATTGTCATTTTTGACAAGAAAAATAAAAAATACGCACTTCTCGTCTTGCTCTGACGAGCCAGCGCGACTTACGTATTTGTGTAATGCCGTGGAAAGGTCACGTTACATATATGAAACGCACATTTGTGGACCATTTTAAACAATAAACTGACACAAAGACATTAATTATTATCATTCGACATACAACAACGTCGGAACAGTCCTCTTTCTCCACACTTGTAAACACTAGGCCGTAGTTTCGCATATGTCATCTGTGAACTCTTGAGATGGTGACGTATTACGTGCTGGCGCTTCACAGGACCGGAGGAAGATGAGAAGTTGTGGTTTAAAAGTGCATTTTTAATGTCTTGCCAAAAATGACAATTGTTTCGCTAAATAAGACCATTATGCCTCTTTGGGATCGTTTAGAGTCCTTTGAAACTGCAATTTTAAACTGCATTAAA
This sequence comes from Misgurnus anguillicaudatus, assembly GCF_027580225.2. NCBI lineage: Eukaryota > Metazoa > Chordata > Actinopteri > Cypriniformes > Cobitidae > Misgurnus > Misgurnus anguillicaudatus. Next base: position 17,918,260 of record NC_073353.2, read on the forward strand.
ACTGTTAAGTGTTGGGGTCCATTAAAATGAGAAAAATCCTGGAATGTTTCCTCAAAAAACATAATTTCTTCTCGCCTGCACAAAGAAAGACATCAACAGTTTGGATGACATGGTGGTGAGTAAACTATCAGGATTTTTTTTAAGAAAATTGACTAATCCTTTAAATCAGTGGAGGCTTGCACCCGAAAAACAGCATTCTTTACGTCACAAGCCGATGACATTTTGATAAATGCAAAATAAAACTAAAGCGACAAACAAAATCGCTAATATTCTATGAATTGGACAAAAAATGTATTGACTTTTAATGTCTGGAATAGACCTTTTAAAATTCCACAATATTCCAGAAATTCCATAACCCGTGGGGGCCCTGTAAATTGATTAGATATATGATTCTGGGTAAGAATTTTTCTGCAATACAGTTCCTTGTTTATTTTCAAAATGGGCTTCATTTAAGAGTCACCACTGTATAGACCGTTTTGTCGGACACACGTGCATTGTCGTAGTTAAGCGTCTGGTCAGAACTTTACTTCCGGTTTCAGGTTTTTTAATGGTCTGACTAGTTGCTAAACTGAACTTTTGAACAAATACCTCATCAAAATAACAAATGTTTTGGTTTCCTAGGTAATCTACGTGTTGTTTATTTTGCTTGTTATATAAATAAACTACTGTAAAAGGACTTTGTTGTTATTTATTCATAGCGGAGTTTACCAGAAGTTACGTGATGACCACGAAAGCCGTTTGTTTATGTTGTTACTGCTGAAACTGTCTATAATCTGTTCCCACAGCTCAGTTTTGTTAGTAACACATACGCAAAAGTTCCTAGCTCAGTGGTAGAGCATTGCGTTTGCAGCGCAAAAGGTCATGGGAACAAAAGTACTGATAAAAAATTATAGCTTGTAATGCACAGTAAGTCCCTTAAATAAAAGCATCTGCCAAATGCACAAATAAATAAAATAAAAATACATTTCTACGATTCTTTGATTCCTATGGAACATATATGATCCTGCATGTGAAAACCCAGCTAAAGTCATTTCTTTGTGATTTACTGTTTTCTACATAATCATACTACATAATGTAAAGAATGTTCTGTGAAAGTATTTTCTTGATATCTTTATATATTGACTGAGTAAGGTCATGTGAAAGATTGAAATCGGTGTGAAATCAATAAATGAAATTAAGCTTTGTGGCTCCTATAGTCTCAAAATTATATTATGAGACTTATAATGCATTTGAGGAATTAATTTCAAGTCACTTTGGCTAAAAGCGCCTGAGTGTGAAATGCATGAAAATGTAAGAAATTGAAACTGATTGATTTTTATATCTTTGGTTCCATTAAAAGTCTTAAAACTCTACATTCTTCTAAAAACTCTGACGATGTTTGCTAATGCTGGGAGGCTGAGATTTCCAATGGGAAAGGTCAGATCATATTGCCACAAAGTGCCTTCTGTCTATCTCTGGCTTTTGAGAAAGTGCAGAAATGTGGATAATCAGGCAATCTGCTATACTAAACTATTACACAACTACACTTAAATGCAATAACATGTAAAATTATATGTTAGGAAATTAGAAAGATTATAGGAGATTATAGGAGATACTGCATCTTCTTCCCTCAATAACATGAAAGAACGAATTTAATGATTTGTGCTAGACAGAAATGACTGTGAAGACAGTGTTAAAAGGGGAGGAAGGTGAAACTTGTTTACACATGAGTAGTCATTGGTGTCACTCTGGTCACATGCTTTACTAAAAAACTGCAGCCTATGACTGCCCACTGACACCAATGTCATGTCTGCTGTTGATGCAGATTCAAAGATTGAATTCCATCTTTGCTTAGCCTGGTTAAAACCAGACCATTCTCAGAAGTAACTGAGTTATGGTCTGGCAAAGCTTTATAGACAAATCATTTCCAAAGGGGCTTCACCAACGTACGTCTCTCAAATGCCTCTATGTCCAATTGGATAGACCTAAAACCAAATCACAGCGATGAAGGAGAGGACGTATGCAGAGATATATCAGACTTTTGCTGGATCCAGTCGGTAAGACAGCGATAACATCTTTTTTAGATATAAAGGCTTCGAGTGTTATTCTTTGCTCGGGTTTTAACAAAAAGGAAAAGTTTAAGTCGCTTAAAACAGGCGGGATAGCTGATTCAAATGAGTGATGTTCCATGGCGGCATCCATCTTTGTAATACAGAATCTGCTTCACCGTCGCTGCGCTGTCGTCATCGTGTTAAGCCTGCCCCAACGTTTCCGATTGGTGCCGCGATTTCTCGGCATTAGAAATGACTTGAATGGCCTCTTTGCCAGACTACTTGCAGAGCAAATCTATATTTGCCGGAAGTTGTCTGGGTTTTCCCAGGCTAATCTTTGCTACCTAATTCCAAATAAACAGTGGATTATAGGTAATTGTTATTGTATATGGGTGATTCTCACGAAACCATTGAAACACCACGGCACTAATGATTTTAGCTTTAAAATGAGTAATATAGTAACATTAAAAAGCATCAGAATTAACACAATACTGTGTTCTACCTTGCACAATGTGTGATTTCAACATAAGAATTTATAATTGTAAATTTTATCTCATTTTCTGCTGAAATTCTCATTACCGCAATGTGTCCGGCTGTGTTTGAACATGCGTTATGTTGTAATTTAATCAAATTAACACAAAAATATTAAGAAAAAAAATAAATGGATGTTTTGCTAGACTACTTTAGATGACAAAAAAAATATTTACTGAATATTCATGTATAATAATAATGAAGAAAAATTAGGAAAATGATGTGTCCATGCCTCATGTTCTCATCCTCCGCAACACTTTTTGAGAACAGTTTAAGCACACATACAGAATTTTAATAAAGTTTGATTTTGAGTGACCAAGCACATGGACCAGTTACTTCAAGATGGCTACCAGGTAAGATCATTTTTTTACAGTTAATTTGAAATATTGTCTTGTCAGAATGCTTACACGACATTTTGATTATCATTACCGCAACAGATGCTTATTAAATGTTAATTTAATTAATAGAAGCATAATACTTTGATTTTAAATGCATGTGCAGAATCTCCAAATTATGTTCTTTCAGGTTTGTCATGTTGCGGTAATGAGATTTTTTAGGACTAATTTTTTAAATTATGTTACGAAAAGTGTTAAATGATAAGTAAAAGTTTTTAAATTAATGTTCCCATTTACTCCAGACTTTGTTTTTCAATGTCTGTTGGGAAAGTAAATTTAAGCAATTTTTACATTTTCATGCTTGACATTTTTAAAACCAAGTTTTCATGAGAATCACCCATATACAAACTGTGTATTAAACAGACTGCATACCATACTACATTTTGCAAATAGTAAACACCGGATACAGTGATAAAACGCTAAACAATTAAACAAAAAAAGAAACAAATGCAACAAACAGAACAAAAATACAAATTAAGCAAAAAGTTACAACCTGGTACTGAAATAAAATACTTCTGACATTTCTAATATGCATATTTATTTTCGAGATTTTGAACAACACAATGACATGACACAATGCATTATATGTCAACTTCCTACAAATACCTTCCAACTTAAGCTTGATACTTTCTGTATAATCCTAGTTGGAACAAAGCCTTAAGGCAATGCAGCTCTGATTTCTCAGTATCAGGTAGAACTTCCTGTCTACAGACATCAATGTGTTAAGACAGCTCGGTAGGAAGTTAGACATGGTGATGAAAGGCAAAGGAGCTCACAGGATCGTGAGCTCGCACCCTGCCACTGCATCCTCAACATCTTTCACTTCACTTTGAACAGCACTTCTAAAAAAGAGAAATGTGGCCAAGCAAAACTATTTCAGCTTTTGATATCAGGAAGTGAGCATACCGCATAATAATGACTAAATGGATGTGATTCCAGCAACAGTGTAATGTTAACATAATCGATTTTCTAATATCTTGCGAAAAGCAAACAAAAAAGCAAAAAAATCACATCCTGCTTAGCTATGCTTTGCAAAAAGGGAACCCCAGGCTGGAGTGAGCTACTGTATCTCTAAGGAACTCTCCAGCGGGATGCACTGAATTGTGTTGTGCCAGAGGGCAGGGAGCAGGCCCGAGGGGTAAAACAGAGCATGTTACCCCTCCGGTGCTGTCTCGGAGCCATGCGCTCCTGCTGTCCCTCCGCTGATTTAAACGAAGGGGTTTAATTTCGAAAATCAACTTCATTGAGTGTACAGTCTAGGTGACAAATAAGGTCAGCTCAAAAGTACATAGAGGATAAACTAGGTCCCGCTGTACTATATGTCGCACAGAGACCATTGCTCAGCACATGGCAAGTGTGTTTCCATGCCAATGGGCTCTATGGAGATGAACTGCCTCAGCAACAATGTGGTGTTTGGGATCAGGTGCACTACAGCTCGGGTTAATAAGAAAGCTAGGACTTATTGAGTGAAGAAAAGCTGTGCGTTTCAGCTTTAATCCCTCACACACGGTACACATTTTAACTTTAACATCCAAAATGTTTCCTTCGATTCATTTTTATAAGAGATTCAAACAAACAACATTACTGTATACATATGGGTGATTCTCGCGAAATTAGACTAGAAACATTTTGATAAAAAAGTAAATCCAAAGTAAGAGTATCAAAATAAGAAGCATACAGTTACAAACATCTCTTCATGTACTATTTTGCACATGATTTCAAATGACATCATACAAACCAATTTTGTTTTTTTTTCCACATTTAAGGGGGAAATTGTCATTACCGCAACGTGTCCATGACTGGATTTGGGTTCTTTGACATGGAAATATTTATAATAAAAAAATCAAAAAAATAAAAAGCTCCAGTGCATGTTATACTATAAACATTTACAGTAAAGATGCATGTGGTATTTGGTGATCATTGGTAAATGTAGAGACAATAATAAGGAATATAAATGTGTCCAAGACCAATTTTCTCATCCTCCGCAACAATTTTCAATCATTGTTTAAGCCCTCAAGGAACTAACATTTTCAAAAAAAAAAAATTGTTGGAAGGGACATAATTGACTGTGACACTCAAGATGGCTACCAGGTAAGCAGTTCTTATTTTTTCTCTCCAGATAAAAGTTGAAATTTTGTTTGTCATAGTACCTAGACAACTTTTTAGTTCTCATTACCGAAACATTAGTTTGTAAATGCATATATTTAATGTAATGTCATGTTGCGGTAATGATCATTTTTTATAATGATAATCTAAAAAAATGTAAGAAATATTCTTTAAATCCTCTAAAAATAATGGTTATAGTAAGTTCAGACCTTAATCTTATATGTGCAAAAAAATTGTCTTCAAGGGCTTAAAAAAATTCTGATGCTGGACACCTTCTAAATCTGGATTTCGTGGGAATCACCCATATGCTATTATTAATAGAAAACAAAAGTCATTTGACTTTGGGAGGTATAAGCAAAGAGCAAAAAGTGTTTAAATCAAATGGTTTATTAAAGTGTGCGATATTAATAAAAAGATTGTTGGTTTATTATAGGTATTTATAAAGCATATTTAGAATTGACGTAAATGTATATGTGTGTCAGGTCTGTGAGAGGGCCTGCCTTTTGGGAATGACATTGTCCGCTCTTGGGACTGAAGTCCAGAGAGAGTTTATTTAATGAGCTCCAATCCAATTTTTGCTCTAATGACTCTCTCTTTACCTCAGACAACCCCCACCCCACATCATTCCCCTCTTCATATTTTTCTGTAATCTCTTTGGTGTGGAGGATATTAACAACCTCTTTCCTTTGCACTCAAAGCCATTAGAAGGGTCTCCCCCAGCTGCGCGCGCGCACACACACACACACACACACACACACACACACACACACACATCATAGCAGTTCCAATTACTCTTACGAGCACAGAGAGACCAATATCTCATAACACACAAAACATAAGAAGCAGAGAATGTGAATAGAGGAAAGGTGCAAGTTGTGAAACTAGGCCAGACCACAACATGGTGAATTAGCAGTGAAATCTTTATTTGTGCACTGACAAAGTTAAAATCATCATTAGTGGTTCCTTGTAGCATTTATGCTATATTTTAAAATTGGAAAATAAGCCATGAGTTTGGTAATACAAACCCTGGTTGAGAAACTCTAATTCAGTGTCATCAGTACAGTCATGGTTTTCTCTTGCCTTTTTTCAAGCAGTGAGGTAGCTTACAAGCACCTTTCCTGCGTTTGTTGCCATTTTTAGACTCACCAGGCTGCAGTACACTGATGCCCAGCAGGTTGGAGGTGCGGTTGGCCACTGTGCTCCAGTTGCCATCGTAATTCCTCCGATAGAGCAGGGCAGCGCATTGATACGTTCCGGCCTCCTTGCGTCCGGCTCGGGTGACGCTGAGGCGAAAGTTGGTGTTGGTGGCCGTACGATCCACCGTGGTTCGTGTGCCGAGGCCCAGCAGCTGCTCGCCCCATTGCAGAGTGCCATCACGAGTAAAAGTCACCAAATCCCGAAACTCTCCATCGCCCTCTGCTGGCTGGAAGCGCCATGTGACTGAAGCAGGGACGTTGGGATTGTGCCGCGGCTTCACGATGCACTGTAGATCAAACGAATCTCCAAATGTCACACTGGGCGTACGGGAGGATGCAGAGACGAAGAAGACAGATTCTGTTGGGGGAACAAAAAAAGAAGAGAGTGGTGAGATGTGTAATTTCTTGAGTGTAATGCTGCCTTCGGGTGTCATCGTAAATATAGGTTTCCAAGTCGTAAACTGGCCATGACTGGCATTTCGAGTCATATTTATGACTGGGAAACTCAGAGATCTTTTTGATTCCCGAGTTTCCAAGTTAAGCGGGTCATAAACTTGGCAGAGGGAAGACCGATTGCTGTGGTGACTAGCAGCTTTATTTCCTTGCCTTATTGTTAAAATCTAGTATGAATCCAAAGGCAACCTTATCATCTCCATGATTCCCAAATTTTTACAAAACAAACACCTGAATCTGACAAAAAAAACTTTTCAGAAATGGAAAGTAGGAAATTTCTAATTTCTGCACATGAATGCATCATCATCCTATTTGCATATACAATTGCAATTGGACCTTTTGCATAGTGAATTGTGATTGGTCTTGTCTTCGTTGCATACATATCATCATGGCTCCCATATAAGAAAGTAACTTAATGACATTTTAATATAAAATTACTAGTTTGTCTCATAAACATCTAGGATAAATTATGGGTGAACTATTAATTTCTCTCTCTTTTATACTGCCTTTCAAGCACCAGTATTTCACTGACAAAATGCCAATCTAGTTTTTGTATGCTTATGCTCTCGCACAAGTCTTTATAATTGCATTGCTGTTCAAAGCTTGCGTCTCTCCTGCTGTGGAACCAGCTCTTAATTTTCTTAACAGCAGAAAGACAGAACGGTCTGATTTGCTGGAGGCAACTGCCCCTATGCCCGAGCCTGTCATGCAGTGAGTAAATAAAACTCGGGATGGCTTAATTTGTTAATTCACAGCTGATACTGAAGCGTCTGTGAATTTATAGACAACAAGCCCATTTCCCAGGCGATTTCCTACTGGCAAACCCTTCAACGACAATTTACATCTGCATTGCTCACACTGTACAAGGTCATGGAAAGAAATCTCATTACGAGGGAATGCCCGGCTGTCTTTTCCTATCCGACCTTAAATATGGGGCAGATTTCTGGATCGGATTTCTGGAATTGGAAAGGTTTTCCGGGTGAAAGGGAAAACGCCATTTGGCTACTACGGAGCGTTTGTACGTTATACAGTTGATAGCAGCTGGTGCCCTGAAGATGGTGAAATCGATTCCCACCCTGCCTGCTAGTGACCTAATGGTGCCATGCTTCTGTACCGAAGCAGGGATCAAGTTTACACCCACCGGGCTTCCCTCAGCTCTCAGTAGGACCACAGGGTCCGGCAGGAGTCGAGGGGTGAAATTATGTATGAAGAAACTTTGTGTCTTTCAATGATGCAAATAATCTTTTAAAGTAGGAGCGTAGTAAAATAAGATGTTGCCATCACTGTAGCCTCTTGGATTGGCTGAAATTCCACAAGGGGACGTATTTGTTCCTCAGACGTTGCACAATAAACGTGACATCCGAATATATTCATTATAAATCGTGAATGAAAAGTGAGATTCGAACGAATGTCCGTTAGTGAACTAATTGTATACACTATTTATATCGTAATTCGGTCAGAAACGTCAAGATTGTGAGATGAACAAATCGTTTTGGATTAAAAGGCTTGGATTTTCCATTTCCTTGGACTTTTGGGGATTTATGAACAATTTGTTTTGGACAATTTCACTGAAGCGGATAAAGGGAAGATTTTGAAGGCAAGTAAATATCCTATGTCGGCGCTGCCCGGTTCAGGTAACTAGCAACTAGATTACAGTTTTATGACTGCTAAAAATCATATTATGCTTTGTGTGTGCACTTAATGAAATCCGTAAAATCTAAGCTTTCCAACGATGTGCCGCATGACCGTATATTTTGAAGATTTAATGCTTCAAAGTTACAATGACGTAATGCAGCCTCACGTGCAAGGGAGGGGGTGTACCGTGTACGGCACAGTGTTCCTTATCAGGTTAAAGCAACTATGTGTTCATGTTAATCAGTTTAAGCAATACTCCAGTCAAATATCAAAATTACCCCATGATGAACTCACCCTCAAGCAATCCGAGATACAGATGTCATCATCTTTCAGATGAACACATTTGGGGTTATTTTAGTAAATGCCCTTGCTTTTCCAAGCTTATAACGGTAGAAAACAGGGATCCAAGAATACACACAGGCTCCAAGGGGTCTTTTGCAGGTAATCAATGTGATTTTGTAAGAAAAATATCCATATTTTAAACTTTATAAACTATACTAACTAGATTCCTATATTTACGTCATCTTGGAGTCACTGTGCAATGTGCCCATGGCAACGGATGCTCACTATGCTAAAACTCCAAGATGAAAGTCCAAGATGGCGTCTATTTAGTACAGTTTTGAAGTTTGAAATATGTATATTTTTCTTACAAAATCGCTTGGAGTTGTGTGGATTACTTCTGTGATGGATGATGTAACCGTGGGTTCACATCAGCCGCGTTTGAGGCATCAAAATCGCGTCTAGTTTGTCGCTTGAAAATGTTTAGTGTACTCGCTTTATTCGCACATGAAAGCCGCGCATGAAATTCTAGTCATCGAAACATTGACGTGGAAATTCTCGTCATGGGAGGGGCTTCTGCAACTCTGCTTGCTTTCTGTAATCACGTCACTACTAGAGCAAGCTTCTGATTGGTTAACGCAGCGCCTTTTTTCCGCCAAAGTAAAAAATTTTCAACCTACGTTTGCAGCGGCAACGCTCAATTCGCGCCATTTGAGCGAACTAGACACACGAATGAGGCGGAATCGCACTTACCACGCCGCACTAAATGCCTCATTCGCGCCGTGAGACCCCCAGACACGCGTCAATGCGCCTTCACGTTGACTTAACATTGAAATCACTCGCGCTTGACGCCTCTCAGGGCTCCAGACTGCCACCAAAATTTGAGAGTGTGGCACTGAATTTTACATCCAGTCGCACATGTGCGACCAGTAAATTTGACTTTTTTTTGTGATGTGACACTGAATTTGAAACAGCACATTGTACTTTCTGCATCTATCATCAAAGTATTTATGGTATGGATTTACGGTCTCTGCCCCTAAATTTTCTGTGCTCCTAGTGAAAAAAGTTAGTCTGGAGCCCTGCCTCTACCGTGGCTGGTCTGAACGCAGCATAAGGATGGATGCATTTTTTGGGGTTTAAACTGTTGAGCGTCGCCGTCCCGAATACGGGACACCTAAGTTTGCATTAATATTGTTGATGTAAATTTTAATCTATCACTACAAACTATATATCGTTGGAAAGGTCTAAGCCTCCAGAATAGACATTTCAACAGTATTTTATAAAATAAATTATTTAGGGAGAGTAACTGATTCATTTATAAAGAGAGTGTGCCTCAAAACATTTATTTTCTGCTAAATGTCACTGTCCCACCAGCAGGACCACTACATTTACTTCAATGTTTGCATATGAATTCTTATCTAATCATGGCAAACTGTATATTGTTTGAAAGCTCCAAGAGTGTAGATTTAACTCAATAGGGTGGGGTGATGCTTTAAAGGTTAAAGTCAAAAGTTGTTCCCTGATTCTTGTTTTCTACCATTATAAAACTGGAAGCAAGGACATTTACTAAAATAACTTCAAATGTGCTTATCTGAAAGATACATACAGTATGTTTCTAAGTAAATCATGGGGTAATTTTGATATTTTGTTGGTGTTTCCCTTTTATGTGTCTCTAAGCTTAGAAAAACCCCAGAGTTTAGATATTCGCTGTGCTGAGAAACCCAAGCAGAAGCTTGTTTGGCTTGATAAAGCAAAGCTTAAGAATGGCAGAGCTAGCCTAGTGTTTTATTTTGACAAAATTTGGACAAGGTGACCTGTACGCCAACACAATCCTACAGGCAGCAACATCGGAATGCAGCCAAAAGCAGATTACACACACATATCCCACAGTTATTGAGCACACGCAATCCTGCTAGGAGTAAAAAGGAAATCCACTCTGCTGGATGTTATTTAGGCAATAATCAAATGAGCAAAAGTACAGTTATACTGTATATCAGGACAGATATGACACAATCTCGATATTATTCATAAGCCAAAATGAAACCAAAGTAGGATTAACCACTGTATCATACAGACAAGCGATATAACAGCACATAAATACTGAGTACTTCAACATTTATTGATAGTTACTTTAATAATTATCAGATCTGGAAGTAATGAAAAGGTCAAACGAACAGAGGACGACTGAAAAATACTGACAAGGCATGTGGCTCATAGATCTTAAAAGAATGATAGGGTGCTTACAGGGAGTGATACGAGATAGAAATAAATACTGCAGGGGAGAGAGAGAGCTCACTGATGTTAGACATATATCTTTCATGTTCTGATGGATCTACGTGCTTCACTTCCTTGTAAACATGATCAGGAACTATATTTCATTCCATCCTGCCTTTCTCTGAAGACAACAGGGAGTCATAATCAATGGCATATTCTCCTGAGGGAAAGACTGCAAGATACAAACCGAAAAAGAGTCTTTATATAAATACATAACATGAGAGCTTTTGGGCAAACAAAAGTTCCTACTCCAACAAATCAAGGGCCTTTATTATTTATGGACCGAGCTATCAGTTTTCCTTCAGTGTAAAGTCTGTTCTGACTCTTGTTGGTTTTAGGAAATAATCTGACTTTGCTTGTCATATTACAAGACAGGGCTTAAGCTTAGGACATTTTAATGGTAAAAAGTAACTGGTATATCATGTAAACACTAAATGCTATAAAATAATTCCACCAAAGACCATTTTGGACTTGAAACAGGGACAATAAGTTAATTTTGATTTCTAGTTGAATCAGTGGTACTCAAACGTTTCGCCATGTGCTATCCTATTTTGTGTAGGTTCATGACATAAAATAAAATCTCAAACTTAGAATTTGAATAAACAAAACATATTAAAGAGCACCTATTTCATTGCTAAAAACAACATTATTTTGGGCCCTATTTTCACGATCTGAAACGCAAGTGCGAAGCGCAAAGCGCAAGTTGCTGTTGCTATTTTCCCGGCGGGAGAAATAACTCTTGCGCCAGGCGCAAATCAATAAGGGGTTGGTCTGAAGTAGGTTCATTATTCATAGGTGTGGTTTGGGCGTAACGTCAAATAAACCAATCAGAACGTCATCCAACATTCCCTTTAAACGCAAGTGCGCAAGTTCCATGGCGGGTTGTTATTATTATGATGGATTTACCAGGCGCACGCCAGGAGCGGTTCACAGCCGAGGAGACCGACGTTCTTGTAAGAGCAGTCAAAGACAGAGAAGTTGTTTTGTATGGGGATGGCAGAAACCCACCCAAATCAGCGTCGGTTAAACAAGCGTGGAAGGAAATAGCCACAATTGTCTCATCAGCTGGCATCCCCAGGACGTGGCGCCGCAAGCGCTACAATGATGTCAGGAGACAGGGGAATCCCAAGTTTGCCAGCATAAATCGGGCACGCCGTGTAATGGGAGGTGGATCTGCCTCTACACATGACCTGACGCCAGCAGAGGACATCGCTGCGTCCACCCTCACCGCTGAAAGCCAAGAAACGCAAGCAGTCCAACCCCAAAGTACACTTACAAGTCAAGTTCATATACATTAATGTTTCTTATGAAAACATTTTAATTATTATTTACATAAAATAAACGTAATACAGCCACACAACAAACTAATGAAAATATTTTAATCGTTATTTGCATGATAATTTTAAACGCAGCCACACAAAATAAATAAAAACTATCACCACAATGCTCACCACAATGATTTATAGTAGATTATAAGCAAAGTTTGTGCGCGTTGTGCATGCTATACATTATGGTCAAGCATGCTCCCTTAAAATAGCATAATGAACAACGCGCCACTGACTTTAGATTAGTTTTTTCTGGTCAGTGGCGCAATTGTTTTTTGAAACTGCAAAATAGCATCAGGGATGGTTTGCGCCGGAACACACCTCCTTTTTTGCGCTGAACCGCCCAGGGAGCGCAAGTTCATTCCCTAGTTTGCCGACGTGCGTCTGTGGAGGGAAAAACCCGCTGTGCGCCGGTGCAAAATACGAATGATACCGCGTCACGGACAAAGTCAATTGCGCTGGGTGCCAGATAGGGCCCTTTGTGTATTTGTTATAATAATATGTGTTTGTGTGGTTTATGGTTAAAAAACATTATTTTCCACATACTGTAAATTTTTGTAGCTCCAGATTTCACTCTCTTCCTGATTGGCCAGCTAATCTGTACGTTGTGATTCGTCTGAATACCTCTGACGTCAGCCAGAAATGTGACGCTCCTTACCATGTTTGAAAGATTCGATTGTATTGTTAACAGGAGTTAACTTACAGGCTGTGGGTCCGAAGTGGGAGGAATTATGATAATGTCGGTCTTTGCTTAGTAGCCTTATTAGACGTTTAATTATACTGAATTTATGATAACTATGTATTTTATAAAATTTTATAAAACTGGGCCCCCTGGCACCAAAAATTTGAGATCCACTGCTTTAAATATCCTGGGTTCCGCAAACATAAGCAGAGATAAAATCGCAAATATTTAAGAGGGTTAAAGGAACAGTATGTAGGATTGTGGTCAAAACTGGTACTGCAATCACAAAACTGGGGGCCAATACACAACATGACAACATAAACATCAGTTGAGGGCTGCAACTCCACTTTTTAAATGACAATATCCTGGCCGGACCACTGTTGTCAGTGATATAAGTATTTGAAATGAAAATGATTTCTTTTTCAGGGCCATTTTATGATTAATTGATATACATTTCTTACATACTGTTCCTTTAAGATGAAGAACCAATGTGTACATGTATTTCTAGCACCATGATCTAGCACTTAAACTAGAGCAACACCAAAATTATATTTCATATATTAGCTCACACCTGCCATCCAATTAATGTACAAGTTCCTACCGAGCAAAAATAATAATAAATTGTGTAAATTGTGTCAGAATTCCTGTCCATTTTTCTAGGCTCACCTCTGGGTGTCATATGTTACCTGGCCAAATGATTTCACTGCTACAGGGTGGCCTCCAGCCATTCAGCACCAACACCACTGCCTGACACTAATGAGCATTTTAGGACTCTCTCTATCTTCTGTCTAACACAAGAAACTGAGTCCTACGAGAGTCACCCGTAATCAATGCTAGAACACACAACACTGTTATTTTTATTCAGTACAACCATCACACCTGTAAAATCTTATCATGACAAACCAAGGGGGAATCTAGAGATCCTAAGCCCGCATGAACCCCATATTATACAGCACTTTGATCCCAGAAAATTCTGGTAAAATTAGCAGAGCGCCTTCTGTGTGAACACAAACACATCCTGTGCATGTTCCGTAACATTTATGGAAAACGTTGTGTGTGAACAAAGACAGAAACATTGTCGTAAGAGGCATGCCGTAGTGAGGACGTGCGTGTCATCGCAACAAGAAGTTATGGTTCAGCTCTTTAAAACAGGGGATTTACATGCAAATTAACATTTACACTCATATGAGCTTATAATAAACAAAATGCTTGCACGTCATCACAACAAGAAAGATCGTTCAGCTCTTTAAAACGAGGGTTTTAAATCCACATTAATATTCACGATGAGAAATGTGTGCAAACTGGACTGAAGCAGAGATCAGCTCTCATTCTGAAGCTGAGATCATTCACCATCATACCAGAACAGTGCATCATGCGCTCCCTTATGATCTTATCATAGAGAAAAATATATGTGCATGGTTTATCAAGAGGGAAATCACAGAAAATAAGCAAAATTCAGATGCTGTGGAAAAAAGTGCAGGACTTTAAAGCAGCCGTTTTTCGTGATCCCATTTTTCAAACTTTAGTTGATAGGTTGCTGTTAGAGCGTAAATAATACCTGCAAAATTATAAAGCTCAAAGTTCCATTAACAGAATTCACTTTTTAAGGACTACAGAAAACGGCCAGTTTGGACTACAACCCTCTACTTCCCAGATATATGACATCAATAGAAGAGTTTTTTACTAACCTCCGCCCACAGGAATACGTCAGTCGCCAGCTAAGCTCAAACGGCTCTGGCTAAGCTAAGCTGCTTACAACACACTAAACAAGCTACAAAATCAGAACTAGTTACGCATTTCTGAAGGAGGGACTTCATAGAACAAGGAAGACATCAGCCCGTTTTTAGGACAGTGAAAACAGCGGTATAGAGATAAGTAAATTGTGTGAAAAATACTGAATTTTTTTACACACAAAACATAAACATGTTATATTGCGCACCGTAAACAAAATCAAAGTTTCATGGATGCTTTAAACAAGTCACATGTCTTTACAGGATCTTTATGGAATGTGTGTGAACCAAAAATATAACTATCCTGGACAGATCCCGGACGCATTTTCCATGTATTTTTCTTAATATCTATGTGAAAAGGGCTATGTACACACATTTACATCTTAACAGTGATTTAATGAATTACTTCAATACACCTGTGTCAAGTTTGTATTTAAAGGTGCAATGTGGGGTTATAGCGGCATCTAGTAGTGAGATTGCGAATTACAACCAACCTCATTTTCAAAACGCAAAGGAAAGTTATGGTAGCTGCTACAGAACAAACATATCCTTCTATGTAATGAGATTTGCGATGTATTAAGATAAAAACGACTCATTCTAAAGTAGATCCTTCTAAAAGTCCCACATTGCACCTTTAGGGGCCAGTCACACCAAAAGCGCTTTAAACGCTTGCAAACGCAAGGCGCGACGCACTGCCTTTTTAAAAAAAAGAGCAGTGCGACGCGGCTTTTCATTTTGCTAAGCAACCACCGAGTCAGCTGTCTTGTCAATTAAATAGTGAAGCGTGAGCGCTCTTTTGCTGTTAACTGTCATATTAGCAGAAACTTTAAAAAGATGACGCTTGCTCTGACCTTGTTTGAGGGTGAGAGGTGCACAAACACGCAAGAGAGAGTGAGCGAGTGGAGTCCGGTTCTTTAAAGCAACTGTAAACTTCCCTCACCACAACGTAAGGCCCGCCTCTCCCCTCATTCGATTGGACAATGGAAAGACGCGAATGACGTCGGGCGCTTCTCCACTCTCAGCGCTCCTTCAAAAACGCGTGCGTGGCAGGCGGCAAAAAACCGCAAGGCGATCATAAACAGCGCGCAAACGCGCCCTGCCCATAGAATATCATTTAAAAAAGGCGCCTGCAACTGCCATAAACGCTTTTGGTGTGACTGGCCCCTTAGGGTGTTTTCACATCTGTAGTTCGGTTCATTTGGTCCGGAACAAAAGCAAAAAATTATACCTTTTCACACCACACTACTGATTGCGCTGATCCACACCAGTTGAAACCAAGTCATGTGATAAGATCCACATTACTCATTAGCCACATGTATTTCAACGCATTTCCTTAACTGCTTCTCGATTGGTCAGAATCAACGTGTGCAAAATTCCAAAGTTATGCATAGTTTGTATACAGCACTCTAGACAAACCGTTAATTTTCAGAATGAAGCGCGGATGCATGTTGAAAACAACGTTGTAATGCACTACAAACAGCTCCGCCCGCACCTCCTCGCAACTCCAGGTATGTCTGCGACCTGTCATTGTGGTAATATTGCTAATAGAATCTGTCAACAAACACTTCCTCATCCGATAATGCACTGTGCAGCTGACTACGGCAGCTGGTTTAGTTAAAAATGTGGAGTACTTTTGCAGTTAAGTCGGTTCGATCTTGGATCATGTTCTCACAAACAAACGGCTCTAGAGTTTGCTTGTTTGGTCCACTTTTGGTGCACACCAGACTGAAAAACTAGATTTCTATTTTGCAAAGCTGAAGTTCACCGTTTTGTCCAACAGATACTCCCTCTCATAAATTCACGCCATTGGTTGAGGTTGTTTAAAAAAAGTCAAAGTGTGTAGACTCTTTTGAAAGTCAATCTACGAATGGTTTGGGACAAGTAGACATTTTAAAGTATTTAAAAGCTTACATGACTGACAGCAGGAAGAAAGTACATCCGACATATTGTATGTTATTCAGAACTGTTGAAGTACGTTTAATAAACACTCACTGTCATATCATTTAGAGCATTTCACAATCCCTATTTCTGCCAACGTGCAAACCGCTCAAAATCGTCCTCTCTATAGTGCGCTCATTACACACGCAGTTACAAAACAGACTGGGAAGTTACGGCTATTGATCGTGATGGAGAGCTGACAGCAGCAGAGGTCCACTGGGATACACATATATATGATGCTTTGTAAGCACAAGCACGAGTCGGCAATTGACTGCGTGTGGACGATAGCCAGCTTTTAAACATGGCACTTCCCATCTCACTCCGCTCTGTGCTTCAGTGAATCCATGTTCCCGTCACTGTGTGAGCTCAAGTGTGTTTATGTGTCTGTGTGAGCTAAGTGAACACATTTACAATCTCATAAATATGATGTGTTGTTGACAGTAAAAATACACTACGCTTGATTTCCGATCACTGCCTGTAATTACAAGTTTTTTGTATTTCTGTCCAAAGCAAACTACTGCCACCAAAGAAACCCCCAATGTATTTAAAGTATAAATCAATAAAAAACGTTAGCATTATTATTTTATTATAATAATAATTTTAATATTTATTATACTTTTATAATGTATTTTATTATAAAAAATATTATCAATGATATTATATATTATATTTTATATATATATATATATACAGTCTTGTTCAGAATAATGGCAGTGCAATGTGACTAACCAGAATGGTCAGGGTTTTTGGTATGTTTTTTGTTGCTACGTGGCAAACAAGTTGCCGGTGGGTTCAGTGGATTCTCGGAGGGCAGGCGGGACCCAGCATTCATGATGTGCACGCTCTTGGGGCTGTGCAGTTGGGCAATTGGTTGAGGGGGGTGTGTTCAAAAAAATAGCAGTGTGGCATTCAATCACTGAGGTCATCAATTTTGTGAAGAAACAGGTGTGAATCAGGTGGCCCCTATTTAAGGATGAAGCCAACACTTGTTGAACATGCATTTGAAACTGAGGAAATGGGTCGTTCAAGACATTGTTCAGAAGAACAGCGTACTTTGATTAAAAAGTTGATTGGAGAGGGGAAAACCTATAAAGAGGTGCAAAAAATGATAGGCTGTTCAGCTAAAATGATCTCCAATGCCTTAAAATGGAGAGCAAAACCAGAGGGACGTGGAAGAAAACGGAAGACAACCATCAAAATGGATAGAAGAATAACCAGAATGGCAAAGGCTCAGCCAATGATCACCTCCAGGATGATCAAAGACAGTCTGGAGTTACCTGTAAGTACTGTGACAGTTAAAAGATGTCTGTGTGAAGCGAATCTATTTTCAAGAATCCCCCGCAAAGTCCCTCTGTTAAAAAAAGGCATGTGCAGAAGAGTTTACAATTTGCCAAAGAACACATCAACTGGCCTAAAGAGAAATGGAGGAACATTTTGTGGACTGATGAGAGTAAAATTGTTCTTTTTGGGTCCAAGGGCCACAGGCAGTTTGTGAGACGACCCCCAAACTCTGAATTCAAGCCACAGTTCACAGTGAAGACAGTGAAGCATGGAGGTGCAAGCATCATGATATGAGCATGTTTCTCATACTATGGTGTTGGGCCTATTTATCGCATACCAGGGATCATGGATCAGTTTGCATATGTTAAAATACTTGAAGAGGTCATGTTGCCCTATGCTGAAGAGGACATGCCCTTGAAATGGTTGTTTCAACAAGACAATGACCCAAAACACACTAGTAAACGGGCAAAGTCTTGGTTCCAAACCAACAAAATTAATGTTATGGAGTGGCCAGCCCAATCTCCAGACCTTAATCCAATTGAGAACTTGTGGGGTGATATCAAAAATGCTGTGAAACCAAGAAATGTGAATGAATTGTGGAATGTTGTTAAAGAATCATGGAGTGGAATAACAGCTGAGAGGTGCCACGAGTTGGTTGACTCCATGCCACACAGATGTCAAGCAGTTTTAAAATACTGTGGTCATACAACTAAATATTAGTTTAGTGATTCACAGGATTGCTAAATCCCAGAAAAAAAAGTTTGTACAAAATAGTTTTGAGTTTGTACAGTCAAAGGTAGACACTGCTATTTTTTTGAACACACCCCTTTCAACTAATTGCCCAATTGCACAGCCTTAAGAGCGTGCATATCATGAATGCTGGGTCTTGTTTGTTTTCTGAGAATCTACTGAACCTACTGGTAACTTGTTTGCCACGTAGCAATAAAAAATATACTAAAAACCTTGATTATTCTGGTTAGTCACATTGTACTGCTATTATTTTGAACAAGACTGTATATATATATATATATATATATATATATATATATATATAAATAAATAAAAAAAAAAAAAATATATATATATATATATATATATAAATAAATAAATAAATATATATATATATATATATATATATATATATATATATATTTAATAAATATTAATAATATGTAATGTATCGGGAATAATGGTAAGGACCCACATTTGTCATATTTCTTTTTCTCTAGAAAAATGGTCCAGTTTTACTCATGCAAATTAATAATGACATATTTCCACACCAGATTTCTCTTAAACATATATCCTAAACAGAAGGATTAATAGTAGAGGAAACATTGGTGGTCTTACCAATTGATTTTACAGTGATGGTCTTGGCGGCGGATTCATCCCCTATCTGCTGCCAGATCCAGTCAGGTGCGGTACCCGTCTGAGACCATTCAGTGGCGCTGCAACGGTACTGGCCATCATCTGTGGGAAGGGTATTGAACAAGGAAAGGGTGAACGTGTCAGGCCGAGTGCGCTCCACCCGGACGTCCCCATAGCTGCTGCGCACCCTAAAGGTGGGCCCGTATGTGACTGTGCCATCACGGTCCATAGAAGCCACGTCCACCGCAGAACCCAACCCATCCTTATTCATCCGCAGCCAACTGACAGACACAGGACCCAGAGTGTTGTTAACAATGCAGCTCAGCTGGATGGTCTCTCCTTCCATAATCTCTGAAGAGTTACTGGATAACCATACAGTGATGTTACTTCCTATGAAAGAGAGAGCAAATTTACATGAAAGGTTATTCGATACAAGTGCTATAAAACATTTTATTGTATTATTGTACAAGAAAAAGTCCTTGTTAGGTCAAAATTAAAGGATCAGTTTACTTTGCAGTCATCTTGTAAATGTCCCCAAGCAGCATTTTTCCAAGAAGTTAATAGGGAAAGGAATATAGCTCAAAAATGGTTACATTTCACAGCGACATCTCTGAGGGTAAAGATGGAGCTTAAGGAAGGGGGGATCTAATGCTATTTCATGCATTCTGACTTAACACAGTTAAATAATTAAACAAGAGTCATCGATGTATGATGGAGTATTTCTGTGTCAAATGCACGTCGTCTGGGTTTGTACTGAAGTTTTGGAAAAAATTAAGACTTCTGAATCTTTTGCTCAAGTAGTGCAGGAAGTACGGTGGAAGTCCTTATATGGGCACTTCACTCGGAATAATCAATAGCATCCAGCTGCAGACCCGCAGACTCACCTCCGACTAGACACCACCAGTGGCTGGACACCAGTGGATAGGCAGCCTACGTCATTTCCGTTTCGCCGCTAAGTTCCTTTTTCGCCGCTGGATGAACAGCAATTTTATTTCATATTTTCACCTCTGGATATAGACAGCATATTTATTTTATATTTTCACCTCTGGATAGACAGCATATTTATTTTCGGTTTTCACCAGTGGATAGACATTCTTTGCAGGCTTAATTGCATACGTCTTTTCCGTATTGTAATTTTACTTTAATGACTTAAAATATATAATATAAAATCGGTGTGCAAATTGAAATATGATCTTTATCATATCTCTTTACATAAAACAATTCTCAATAATATGTTTAATATTATAACATCAATAATTCATGCAAACTGCATTCACACCTTGAAAATATATATTTTTCAGATAATTTCACTATTTTTTTTGTGACTTAAATTCAGTCTAGATCAATGGACTATAACGTTTTGTCATTAAAACAGACTTGTACATGTTAATTGACCACAGTTTTTTTTTTTTGTAAATGTAACCACTTCTGTTTTTAAAATATACGTAGATTCACATGATCAGACAATTTACCAAACAATCCAGATCAAATTCACTTCATGGTTTTGCAATATTTATTGGAAATTACACACATCTTAGTAAAATTAGAAAAATCTGCCCATCAGAATGAAGATGCAACAGTCAGGCACGTAAGGTTGTGGGGGAAGTCCCGATTTCAAGAGAAAATAAAACATGAACAGTTCCAAATAAACTATTGCACACTGTGCACACCACACCTCATTCCTGCCCCCTTAAACTGTCTAGCTAGTTTGTGCATTTGAATTCTGACATGACCGATAAATCCTCGACAGTTTATTATTTTTTCTTACCGCTGACATGTGCATGGCGCGTCAGATTTGAAAAGTGAATGACGATACGGAAATGACGTCAGCTGTCCATCCACTGGTGTCCAGCCACTGGGGTCTAGCAAGAAGTGAGTCTGCGGGGCTGCAGCTGGATGCCTCTCGGAATAATGCACTCACATACCAGGCGATACCGTTGATCGCCCCCTGGTGGCTGGCTGAAGTACAAAGTCATAAACCCTGCTCTCTCCATTCAAACGAATGGGACTCTGCTCTAAATAATAATAAAAAATTTACACTTCCAATAAAAGTTTCCGAAAGATGGTTTTGGTCGTTTCAAGTAGTTGTTATCACGCTGATATGTTCATATATGTTCAAGTGTTCATTTTTGTGAAAAGTTTCATTTTAGCTAGTAATTTGATGCTATAGAAACGGGGCGTTATGATGACGTGGTGGAATTGGTTGCGAGCGTTTGGGTGGAAGTTTCATACCGCGGCTCCGCCTCTGGCTCCACGGACAATTCCTTCTGCGCATGTCTTTCCTCCAAACTGACATTTTTATGAAACATGGCGGCGACCATTAGGGATGCTTTGATCGATCGGCCGATAATGCTTGCTATGCTTCTCAATGAATTACGACGAAATGCCGCTACATCCAAAAGCCAGGGGGCGCTCTCGTGCAGAAAGTCAAAATGCGCTGTAGACGAAGAACAATACACACGCAGCTATGATGACACACAGCTCCAGGAAATGTCTTAAGGATATATTTATATTGCTGCTCTTCAAACCTTTTCAGGTATTTTCATGATAATAAAGAATATGTTTAACAATTACGCTTGACGAGTGTTGCTTGTTTAAATGCATGTTATAAACAACTCAAACTAACAGTGATTTTAGATCGATAAGGACTTACTGATCAAAAGCCGTAGTAAACGAAATAGCTGTGAATAAGATCGGCTGTCCGATTCAGAATAGTGATCGGCCACGTATTTTTAGTGGAGATCGGCATTGATCGGGGCATCCCTAGCGACCATGGTCGGACATTTTTGGCTTCAATTCATTACAATGGAGGGAGGGCGACGTTGTGTTGTCCATCTTTTTTTACAGTTTATGTCACAGTCCAACCAAGAGCTGACACAAAATCAACGTCACCAAAGAAATGTGTTGTTTGTATGTGAGGGAAATTTAAGCTTGTTCAGCTTCCCAAAGAACCCAGCATTATGGGAACAATAGATGTTGTTTTTTTATCTGGGGTAGAAGCGGAGCAAATGTGTTTGTTTAATGCTGGATTTTGTTGAAATTGGGAGGTCTTTTGATAAAGAAATCGGGTTATGAGTCGCAAACGGTAACTAAAACTGCATCAAATGTCTGCGTTTTGTTGGCAATCGGAGTGTAAGTGTAAACGACACAAACATGTAGTGAATCAAAAATATCCAGAGATAGTGGCATTATGTTTCATGTTGTTGCGTGTTTGTGACTCGCTCTGCCCATGGTACGCCTCCAAGAGCTCAGATTTTTTCATAGCTGGGGCATGGTTTGGATAATGTAAGGGTGCACTCACACTATCCAAACCAAACCGCGCTCGGGCACGTTTGACCCCCAAAGCCTGGTTTGTTTGACAAGTGTGATCGCTCTGTTCCGCGCCCGGGCGCGGATTGGTTAATCGCGCCACGGCCGGGTTGCAGAGGTGGGCCGGAGCGCGGTTCACTTGGGCTCAGGCGCGGAAGGCTGTGGTGTGAGCGCATTCGCGCCTGAGCGCGATTCAAAAGGTGAAGACGTCAGCTGCGCGACCACTCACCTTCATCTGCCGCCGTAAAAACCTTTTGATGCGCGCAGCGGGGTTACGTGAATGTCCGAGCTGCGCACGTGACATATCAACTAAGCAATATGATGACATTTGAGAAAGCTGCCTGTAATCGCGCACCAAACGACTCCGAATAAAAAACACAGACTTATCATTACGGTGGGTTCCAGTGTTAAGAGAGAGCTTTACTTCCTGCTTTTTTCAAAACAATCGCATTTTAATGACGAAAGCGCGCCCGGACTCGGATCGATAAAAAGTACAGTGTGTCCTAACATGAGATTAGCAGAAACAGCGCATGTTATGTAAATTTAAGATGGGTCTTTCCAAAAATGTATATAATGTTGTCGCTAAATAACTTAGAGAACATAGAGAAAATAAATGGGATTCTAGCTTCTGTAACCCACTGTTGCTTTCCATAGCGAAGTACTCGTAAGCTTCAGGCCAGCATGTCTTTGGAGACAGCTTCCTGATCAAGAGGTCTCAAGCCTTAAGAGATCTTGAAAGTATGAACGTAGATCAAAGCCTTCACAGACATCTCCAGAGTTCTGATCAGAAAAACCCTATTCCTACCAAAACAGCATGTGATAAAACAAAAATAGGACTTTAAAAAGACCAAGTTTTTGCCCTTCCCATGGGTAATGCACGGCTATATTTAAAATGCAGTGGTAGCTCAATATGGCATAACTTAACCATGACTAAAGGTCCAACGAACCAAACAGGCTTTGACTTTATAACAAAAGCAAAACTAGAAATGAAACCAAGGATTCATTTCTCAGAGGAGCCGAGATAAACTTATACAATATCAATGAGGTATGGATGTAGTCTCACCTGTCCATGTTTTCTTTTTCTCTCAATATTTTCTCTCAGTTGTATTGATTTTGTTTGTAACAGTATCACTGTCACACAGAATTTGTGCAGGCAAGGGAAAGCCAAGTCTTGCATCAGGTGTAATTTGTCAGGTTTATGGATCCCTATATGTAGACACTCCTGCCATATACTGTCTAAAAGACTTACTCAGTTGTTTTTGCGGGGTTTACAGCAAAAGAAGAGAGAAAGAGAGAGAGAGAGAGTGCAAGTATGTGAGTGCAGAGGAGGCTGTCTCAGAACCATGCTGCAGTTATCAATCTACTGCCCTAATAACCCTGCAAATACGGCAGACAGCCTCCTGTGGGATCAAATCAAAAAAGCAAAGTATGCTTTAATAAAGTGCTTCATTCAAAGCGTCTTTTCCTTCTTTCTATGAAAGCAAGAGGGACATTAGCACTACACCACAATGAATGATGGAACTGAGGTTATTAAGTTTACGACTCTCTTTAAGATTAATATTAATATTGCTAATGGCTAGAGAATCTTACAGAGCCTCTTAAAAGAAGATCCCGAGAGAAACCCCGAAAGAAGGATTTCCCTCAAAGTACAGAATCTGATAGGACTGTCCAGGTTGTCAGTTCAGCTCCAGTGCTTTCTGGACACTCTGAAGGGAAGGATGGCTGAATTGGAGAGGTCTCATTGGGAAAGAGATAGAGTGGGGATGTTATAGAGTCTAGATTTAGGGAAAGAGGTCTAAGTGGAACAGATGGATGCTCACTAACCCTTTGATTAACCTCCTATTTCTCATCTAACTCTCATCAAACCCTTCAGCCCTGTTGTGGCGTCTTGCATAAGCACAGCACATCCACCTTTGGGATCTTCTTAGACGGAGTTGCAAAGGGCGGCGTTCTCCCACTCGACGCACTTTCATTTTATGCCTGTTAGTGCTGGCTTTACGAGTAGCTCTCACTTGAAATGCAATGCAATTTCAAGGGATTTTCAGGCCTCTACATTCAGAGAAAATGCTGTGCACCATAATATTTTATACAGGAGATAGTACTGTATAAGGTACTCCCCATTCACAGCCAGCAGTTGTCTACCTCCACAATTACTAAATCAATTTTTTAACTTTATGATTGTTTTACGAGTTCGCATTAACATGTAATCGATAGGGAAGGAGATAAAGCATATTTGGTGATGGGCTGAAGGAGGGATCCTGCCAAAAACTGTCATGGGACAGAGGTGAGGGAACGCTATTTATAGGCACCTCTTTGCGCTGATTGGTTGGACTATGCTCCTTCTGAACATTTAATAACTGAAACCATTAAAGGACAAGTTCGGTATTTTACAATAAAAGCCCTATTTTAAGATTTTACAAAGACGTGAAACTCACAGAGTGGTCAGGAGTGTTCACTGATATGCTCACACAAAAATCGCTGCAAAAGATGCTTTCCAAAAGGTTTTAACATAGTTTTTGTCCAACTCCTTGTATGAGATGTGCTGTGAGGTACGGTATTAATCCGCGCCGGGAATGTTGTTTGTATTCTTGCAATTGGCAAAGGTGGATTATCACCACCAACTGGGCTGGAGTGTCTATTATTCAAGAATGTACGGGTGTGAGGCGTTTGGAAAAATACGTCCACAAGTTTACAACGAATGCTAAAACACCTGTTGGAAAGCATCTTTTGCAGCGATTTTTGTGTGAGCATATCAGTGAACACCCCTGACCACTTGGTGAGTTTCACGTCTTTGGTATCAGCTCTAGGGCCCAGTCAGAAACCGTGATATTGCAGCCTGCCGGGCCAATCAGGAACTGTGATACTCACTCAGAGGGGTGACGGTGATCTGAACATTACGGGACCGTTTGCTACGGTCGATGAATTCCCCAGTAAGAGTCTTTTCCCGCTCTGTCACTCTGCAGATGTATTTCCCAGAATCCTCAGGCAGTAGGCGCTGCAGTTTGAGAAGGTGGACGGAGGGGCTTTCTTTTCGTACGGTCAGAAGCCCGTCCGCCTCCCGCTCCTTGTAGTTGGGTCCCAGTAAGGGCACTGCACTGGGTCCTATCAGGGCTATGGATGAGCTGCTGAAGACCCACGACACCGAAAAGAAGCGCTCTGGAACATTCTGAGCGTCAATGGTGCAGCGGAGCTCCAGCGGCTCACCAGCCGTGTAGGACCGGCGCTCGGTAGTTACCTGGATACTGAAGTCCCGATCTGTGAGAGGAAAAGAGAGAGAAATATATTAAATTTTTAAACAGTGCACCATATAGTCAGTGAACTTCTGTCCACATTTAAACTACAACTACACAAACTTATTTTAAAATGTAAGGATTTAGTCATAAGAATGCAGGAAAGGTTTTGCATTTACTGTAGCTGCGTACCAGTTTTGTCCCAGTACTCAAGAATCATCAGAAGACTCATTTCAAAATGATACACGCAGTTTGTGCTCGGCATTTCTTCACTTCATTTAACTTCTTCAGAGGTGATTGCCCTGGGCTCTAATTATTACAACACACTTCTACAAAACCCTCTTGCTGCGTAACAACGTATCGTTCTCACGGAGCGAGAAACTCAGGAAATGTACGGGGGGTGATGATGTGTGTTTTTACATGCAGTCATTATTTGCGTCTCAAGCTGCGCGCCGCGCTCCAAAATAACGGCACGCTGAACAGGCCCGTGCTAAAAATGGCATTCACAGATCACAGGAAAAAGGCCAGTGGCTGTTTTTCCTCTCCTTCTGTAGAGAAGCAGCATGATGCTCTATTAGGACATTATTGCCCGCCTGACTGGAGCCGCTTTGCGCATTAGGCTCAAATACGCATGCTTGAGACAGATTAATTAGCACTGAAGATAAAGAGCTGCATGTGGGAACAAGTAAGGAAAAATCGGAGATCATCACAGAGGATATGGGAGGGGCGACGTTTGATGTTTTACAAAGCGGAATCTTAAATGAATTAAAAATTCATAAGACTAAAGCCAAACCATGTCTGAACAGAGGGGTCAGCAAAAACAGGACTTTTTAATGACTGCAGTCTAATAGGTCTTTATCCATGCCTAGATGTGTTTTTCATGGCAACTATCAACAGGCAATTAAAATGTTTCATATGTAAAGACTAAAGATGGTTCACGATGGACCACTAATTAAAGTCTAATTATCATCACTGGGGCAAAACACAGTCGATTTCAATACGTGCACAGAAAATTTTCAAAATAAATACATTACTGATATCAAGTGTCCCCATCATATTTTGAACATTGTCATTCAAAATAAAAATTAATTTTTGATTTCTAAAAGAATATACAGAACATCTTACACTCTGCTATTTTAGATGCTATTTTGGGGATTTTCATCCTTTATTAGGCCTACCCAATTTCAAAAGCTTCCCATACCCACATGCAGAGGTGTACATAGTTTGGCATCATTTTACAGGAAACCCTTTGAAATTACATAAAACACTGTTGAAAGTGTTAAACATGGTTGTCTGTGTTGTCAGTCCTCTAATTAACACAAAAATAAATAGGCGCTTTTTGATGTTTTTTTTCTAAAGTCTGTATTTAAAAGTGTATATCTCTGGCCCTGAGAGGTAACAAAACCTGCAGATAGTTTTGTTTGATTCCAGCAATTGCCAGCTTACAGAGGAAAAAAAGTTATTCTACTCCAACTGAAGGGAGGAATAATACCCTTTTTGTAATTTCCACCTAAAAATATTTTGCAGTATAATAAATGCAGTTTCTTTATATCATTTTACAAAAAACCCTTCGACCTTACATAAAAAGCTGCTGGTTGTGACAAATATTGTTATTTATGTTGTTTTTCCTATGATGAAACACCAAATTGTTTGTCTTTTTTGTGTTGTAAACACTGTCTTTGATAGTGTATAACTCTGGTTCTGTGTACTCTAGCAGACTGCAGACAGTTCTGGTTGTTACCAGCAGCAGACAGTAAACACCCAAAAAGAATTATCTCTTTAGCATGTCACATTCAAAAGTTATTCTTATTTCACTGAAGGGTGTGAAAATATTTTTTTTTCATATAAAAGTACTTTGTTTTGTTTTGCACATATAAATAGCAAGGGATTATTCATGCACACAACCAAAGAAAATGCTGTGAATGGACTCATTTTTTAGAGTAGAACCTAATATAAAAGATGGTGTAGCATTTGTGGCTATCTGTGCTATCTGAGGCAGTTCACGCTCAAGTTTCACTTATTCATTATTTTCATTATTTACCTTATTATTCATTTGACGATTGTTGGATATGCATTGATAATAGAACAAAAACAATGTAGCCTTATTCCTGAGAGTGAGAGCTTTCATTTGATATAGACGGTTTCAGCAGTAACAACATAAACAAGCGGCTGTTGCGGTCCGCACGTAACTTCCGGTAAATTCCGCTAAGAATAAATAACAACAAAGTTCTTTAAACTTAGTTTATTTATATAACAAGCAAAAAAAAAAAAACCCAAATAGATTACCTAAAAAACCAAAACATTTGTATTTTCGACGAGGCATTTGTTCAAGAGATCAGTTTAGCAACTAGTAAGACTATTAAAAAACAAATCCGTAAGTAAAGTTCGGATCCAGACGTGTATCGCGTCAGCGCACGTGTGTCCGATGAAACCGTCTATAAGTCTTGCCCATGTTTGTCATATTTGAAAAATATGAAATATGTGAATATTAAATGATATATAAACATTTGGGGGGTGATAGTGTAAATTAAGTGTAAATAACTTTCTTAAAGTAAAAGATATGTTAAAGTGATGAATATCTGCAGAAAGTAGAGATTCTAAGCTTTCAAACAGTATCTCATATGTAGTAATGGGTCCGTGACAGACCATTATAAATGAAAGGAATATTTTATATTAAGTAATAATAAATAATTTTGGACCCGGTACAGGGTCCCAGAGTTAAATAAGTTAAGTACTATTCGGATGAGATTAGTTAGACATCATTTCCTGTTATAACTGCGCATTTCTTTCAAATATAAAAGCGCTTAAAAATTTTAAAATATGTTATTACCTTAACTAAAGCTCCAGTGTGTACTTTTTTTAGTTAATTCTTAGCAAAAACCCATGTTTTCTTCCAAAAGTATGTGCTCATTCATGTGTAATTACTTCCACCTCACTAATCAAAGTATTCTCGTAAGTGTAGAATCTGCTATTTAAAATACATACGATCGAGTCGCTCTCTGGCTGAATCCATGTTGTGCCTCCATCTTTGAAATACATTCGCCGACGAGGGACATTCCTGAAATTCAAGCTCCGCCTTTTCGCGCTTTCAGAGTACACTCAAGCTGGCCGCGAGCTGAAGCCTACGGAGGTTGCATGTGTAGGCGGTATACGTCATCAAGACAGTCTTATTTCAGAATATTAACAATTATAAAGCTGACATTTATTCTTAGTTAATTGTAAATTGATGTAATATGCTTATACCTTGCGAATGTAATGCTCAGTTAATTTAAATGAACCAGGCTTGATGACGTATGCAGCCCGGATATGCGACCTGCGTTAGACTGAATCCTTCGGCCGCACGCCGTGATAAACCTGCGATCTAATGCTTTGAAAGCCTGTTGAAGAACTATTCTCGAGGACATTAAAACAAGTCGCCAAGGAAGCGAAACAGGGATTTTAAACGACAACGCGACAGGAAAAACATCAAGACCAAAGTCAATATTGGAGTTAGTTTTCCAAGATGGGGCTCATTGGACTCAAGTTACTTTCTATCTTCACCACAGGTAATTCAGCATATTCGTTTACATCTATACAGTTTATGTTGTAAACTTGAAGTTTTATAGTTCCTTGGCTAACTATAGCATGCGTAACACTTGTTAGTGTAAACATGCATGTGGTTTAATGTCTTGGAACAGCCACACGCCGTCTCTGCGCCCATTTATGTAATCTGAGGTACTGAGATAAATGTTTTTCATATTTTCTGACCTCTAACACAAACACACGGTGTACAGCGCTATTTTTAGCCTTTCATTGATAAAAGCGTCTGATCTGCGCGTCGTTCGTTTCATTTTACAAGCGTGTGAAAGTTGAGCAATCTTATTTCACCAATATCAGAGAAAGCTCTTACATATACACGGACATGTAACGTTTACTTAAACATAAGCATTGGACTCTGACATATTAGTTCGCGTCCATTTAAACCCGTCATTACTCTAGCTCATGATTAAATGACAGGAGAGGGTCTCGTCCACAGACCATC
This sequence comes from Misgurnus anguillicaudatus, assembly GCF_027580225.2. Taxonomy (NCBI): domain Eukaryota; kingdom Metazoa; phylum Chordata; class Actinopteri; order Cypriniformes; family Cobitidae; genus Misgurnus; species Misgurnus anguillicaudatus. Next base: position 17,948,040 of record NC_073353.2, read on the forward strand.
TCCTCAGTAATCTGAAAAGAAGCGGTCGAAAATGGACAAAAAGAGACGGATTTAAACACCAAGTGTAAACGTAATGTCTCTCTCTCGTCCACTTGTGATCTGATCGACGAAAACACATCTTAGTATCAAGTGTAACAGCCCCTGTGATATTTTTCCTCGCGTCGATGAAAAAAGAAGTGTCTAAGCTACGTTTATGGTTGCTTTTTGTATGTGATTTTAAGCGGACATTTCATGACAATCAGACTTTTTCCATGTTTAACCCTTAAGAGTTCCTAGGGACATTTTGTGCCATTTTGATTTTGATTTTTAAAACATCTTGACTGTGATGATTGAATATTGCCCAAACTTTCCAAAGGTTAATCATTTTTGATACATTTTAGTATATTGGTTTCAGTTTTTTAAATTAGCTTAAAATGGCTAAGCTACGCAAAAACCGACTAATGTGTTCCTTCGGACAAAAAATGCCCCATTGAAAACCATTATAACTACCATTTTTGACCCCCCATTTATCTTAACATAAACTAATACATACCTTTATGTCAATATATCATTTTAAACTACTGGCCTTGAAGTTTAAATTTTTATGCTTGTCCACCAGGTGGCGCTACTTTTTACCATTTCATGCATTCATCAAAATGTCACAATTTTTGCTGTTCTCTGCGGACCGCATAGCTGCTGAAAAGATAAACCTTTAATGTTGAAAATTGGTGTGTGTGTAAAAAAAGTGTGTCTGAGTGGTAAGGGGGTGGGGTGATGTCGGGGTGGGGTCGGTGAGGAGTGGGGCAGGGGGGCATATTCAACATATCCAAATTCTTCTCTCTTTGAAAGGCACATTCTGCGTTATAAACTAATTCAGTAATAAAAACGATGAGAGGCCAGAACCGAAACAAAATCAATCTTCATTTTGTTTCTCCCTCATGTTGTTTATGCAAGTACACTGCTATAAGTATGAACAGTATAGCAGAAGTAGTGAAAATGGCAAGGCATTACAGCACACATAAGGCTCCTGAAATAATCATGCACTTCAAGAGCGAGGATGGCTCCTCATCTTCCTCCGAGGATTCTGAGGTCGACACGGAGGCCTCAGAGGTAGAAGTAGACCAGCTGGAGTCTAATTCATTAGAGAGATCTTCAGAAGACTTGTCAGAAGGTGAGAGCAGAGAGGAGATGGATGAAGTGGCGGCAGGATGGACGTCAAAAATTGAAAAATCTTCTGGTCTCCCACAAACATGGAGACGCTCCGCTACTTTCCAGCAGCCAGAGATTTGATCCCAGGGCTCACACACTATGCCACTGCCCGAATCAGCCCTGACTTCAAGCTTTTCATTGATGCTGATGCATGAAATCCTGCAGCATATTGGGGCCATGACAAACCTACATGGGAGACAGTCACAGACTGGAGAGATCTTGAGACAGAGAAACTGCAGGCTTATGTGGGGCTGCTCATTCTGACCGGTGTTTACAGATAAAAAATGAATCAGTCCTTAGTCTCTGGAGTGAGAAATCAGGACAGGTCACTATTTGGGCTACGATGTCCCACAAAAGGTTTTACGACATCAGCTGAACACTGTGGTTCGATTAACGTTAACATATTGGCATTTAAAGGGTTAAAATTTTCACAAATTTAATTAATATTTGAAATGTATGTTTCAGGAAGAAGTAGTGTTAAAAGATTTAATAGTTTAAAGTGGAAAAAAATATTGATGTATGATATTTTTAGAGCAGGTTTTGGGAAGGTGTCATTTTGGTGTCATTTTGGCCTTAGGATCACAAGTGTGAGTTTTGTATAAAATCTGACCCTGTTCAAAAAATAACAATGCATCAAAATCAATGTTGCTACCAATCTTTGACCCATCCCAGGGTATAATAATAATTATAATCAAATGGTAGTTCAAATGTTTTTCTGTGGGAAAATTTTTAGTTTTTTGTTTTTTCTGTTAAAAAAACATGGACTAATGTAAACAAACAGGCATATAAAGGGTTAAAATTTCCACAAATTATATTAATATTTGATATGTATGTTTCAGGCAGAAGTAGTTCTAAAACACTGCATCGTTTAAAATGAAAAAAAATATTCACGTATGATATTTTTAGAGCAGTTTTTGGGAAGGTGTCATTTTGTGGCCTTAGGAACACTTAAGGAAGTTTTTTTATAAAATCTGACTCTGTTCAAAAAATAACAATGCATGAAAATCAATGTTGCTACCAATCTTTGACCCATCTCAGGGTATAATAATAATAATAATCACATGGTGGTTCAAATGTGTTTTTTGGAAAATATTTAGTTTTTTTGTTTTTTTATGTTAAAAAAACATGGGCTAATGTAAACAAACAGGCATATAAAGGGTTAAAATTTTCACAAATTATATTAATATTTGATATGTATGTTTCAGGCAGAAGTAGTTCTAAAAGACTGCATTGTTTAAAATGAAAAAAAATATTGACGTATGATATTTTTAGAGCCGTTTTTGGGAAGGTGTCATTTTGTGGCCTTAGGAACACTTAAGGAAGTTTTTTATAAAATCTGACTCTGTTCAAAAAATAACAATGCATGAAAATCAATGTTGCTACCAATCTTTGACCCATCTCAGGGTATAATAATAATAATAATCACATGGTGGTTCAAATGTGTTTTTTGGAAAATATTTAGTTTTTTTGTTTTTTCTGTTAAAAAAAACATGGGCTAATGTAAACAAACAGGCATATAAAGGGTTAAAATTTTCACAAATTATATTAATATTTGATATGTATGTTTCAGCCAGAAGTAGTTCTAAAAGATTGCATCGTTTAAAATGAAAGAAAATATTGACGTATGATATTTTTAGAGCAGTTTTGGGAAGGTGTCATTTTGTGGCCTTAGGAACACTTAAGGAAGTTTTTTAAAGGAACTCTTGAGGGTTAACATAAATCTGTCTGCTTTGATGGATCACACGCAAATGACATTGCAAATTGTTCATTTTTTTTCATTGCTTTTGCTTTGTAGCTACTGGAAGCCATGTTTACCTTGGCATGACACGGCCGGGCCACCGTACGAGTTAAAACGCGTTCCGAATGGGGGGGGCTAGAAAGTAATATTTAGTTGGTTGTCATATAGACTTTCACCGCTTGATGGGAGTAGATCCTACACAGTGGAGCTTTAACTAAGAATTGTTGATACATCCCTCTATCACCTGTGTGCGTGAACGTAAGCGCTGGAGACGCTTCGATAGCCCCATTCATTCAATTGTACCATTTAGAGATAAAGTTAGAAGTGACCAAACACATCAACGTTTTTCCTATTTAAGACGAGTAGTTATACGAGCAAGTTTGGTGGTACAAAATAAAACGTAGCGCTTTTCTAAGCGGATTTAAAAGAGGAGCTACATTTTATGTCGTAATAGCACTTTTGGGAGTACTTCGACTCAGCGCAGTAACACCCTCCCTCTCCCATTATGAGAGTGAGAAGGGGAGCGGACTTTTCAGGCGAGTCGAAGTGCTCCCAGGGGTGCTATTGCGCCATGGAATGTAGTTCCTCTTTTGGATCCGCTTGGAGGGGCGCTGCGTTTTGTTTTGTGCCACCAAGCTTGCTCGTATAACTACTCATCTTAAATCGGAAAAACGTTGATGTGTTTGGTCACTTCTGGCTTTCTCTCTGAATGGTGCCATTGAATGAATGGGGCTAAGCTAAATGCTATCGAAGCGTTGCAGCGCGCTCCAGCGCTTACGTGCATGCACACAGATGATAAAGGGATGTATCAACAATTCTTAGTTAAGGTAATAACATATTTTAATATTGAAAATGAGTAGACTATTCCTTTAAATAAGCATTTACTTGCGTTCTAAGTGGAAAACAAGTCAGTTCCTGAGAAAAAGTCAAATTCACTTCTCAAAGGCACGGAACTGTTTCTAAAACTAACGTTCTCCCCAAACTGAAATTAAACACAGCGTTTCAAGTTTTTCTCGTCTGTGTCATGCTGTTTGCACATGTGATATCAGGAAGCAGGGTATTGTGCACTTGACGATGAGAGAGGTGACGTGCTGCGTCATCGAGATACCACTTCCACTTCTGAATGTTTTACTAAGATTTCTAATCCCGTGCGAATTGACCAATAATACTACAGGCGTCCTGTGGCAAAATTACATCTACTTCTGTAAAACTAATCCCGTCCGAATAGGGTTTTAGACCCCTTTTCCTATATTAAAACAATGATTAATTTTAATAAGGGGTGTGACGAGAGTATAATTCCAGAGTATGTTAAATGAACTTTATAGTTTCTCATATCCTAAAAGAAAAAGTGCTTTGTACACAAGTTACACAAAGTCATCTTATTAAATCAGAATCTTCCTTCAGGGGTTTACAACTTGTTAGAAACTAATTATGAAGTCATCTGCTAGTAATGTCTCTCATAACTTACATTCTTTGTGCTACTGCAGTCTGTTGAGTACAGTACAATACAATGACTGTGGACAAACTGCTGACATTCATAATGATAGGGATCATTTAAAAGTAACATGAATAAAGAATATACAATGGGGAGGAAATGTCAGAACTGAATGACGGCATTAGGTTTGACTTTGCAGGCGTACATGTAATAGATTTGTGTGACAGATTACCAGAGAGAGAGAGAGAGAGAGAGAGAGAGAGAGAGAGAGAGAGAGAGAGACAGAAAGAGTCAATTGTGTTGTGGGTGGGTGCAGTCATAACTGTGGTATGGAAAGGGGCTGTGTGAACGCAAACTGCTGTGTGGGATTCGTTGCCAAAAGCTTTGCCACAAAAACGAATCCATCGATCAGCTGTTGTATATGCTTCAATGAGCTATGTGATGTCCTATTAATGCTTACTGCACAACTTCTGTTTCCCAGCACAGTTCACCAGAGCAATAAACACATTAACACAGAGTTGAAACTCACAAACACGTGTTATGAGAATGACATATGGTGTGCATTGAGCTAGTGTCAATATAAATATGCAAAACAGAGTAATGGCACGTGACAATGTGTTTGAACTTGTGCCAGAGTCTATTAAAGCTCTGAGATACCTGCTGGAAAATCCTGCTTAAGCCGGTATCTGTTTTGAAACATATCAGGGTCCAGACTGGTTATTAGCTGGCCCAAGCCGGCCATTGGATTGTTAACCATCTACCATTTTCCCGAAACCAGTGTGAAACACTTTGACATATGTGATAGCTAGTTTGACCATAACTGGTCATAAATCGGTCCACATAAGCCATGGTGGTGAACATGGTAGAGCAAATTGAATTCGGACCAACTTATGACCAGCTTGGACCCGATTCCAAAAGCCAGTAACCAGTTACATCCCAGTCGATATGCAGGGTTCCCACACCTTAGTTAACTTCAAATGCAAGGACCTTTCAAGGACTTTCCAGGTCCAATACCCTCAAATTCAAGGACTAAATGTGGGGACACATTTCAAGTGAGAGCAAGGTTACATCATGTTACCTTTTAAGATACATTGTTACAGTTCCCTTTCGGGGGAACTCGTGCTGCGTCACCGTGGTGAAACTTTGGGGACGCCTCCAGGGGTAAGTGCATCTGAATGTTTATATCAAATTCAACTAATGGTAAAGCTTAACCACAAAGACAGGGTGACGCAGGAGCCAGGACGTATATCACTACTTGAAATATTGCCAAAGACGGTGTTACAGGGACGCAGGAAGTATGGCAAGGGAGACGCAGCGTCTCGTTCCCTTCTCAGGGAAAAACAGTTACATACATACGTTTCATGTGTGACAGCATTTTGGTAAGAATCAACATTGGCATACAGAAGATATAAGCATTTAAAGCGAACAGTTTAGCATGTGTGCTTAAAAAGTCTAGAATGTTTATGATATTATCCTACACTACACAGGGAATACTATGGATTTTTTTCCAGAAAACTTTTTGCATAAAATAGATTCAAGCACTTTCAATGACCTGTATCTATGTATGTAGATTTTCAAAAACTTCTCAGAGCCTTGAATTTTTTTCCCCAGATTCACAAACTTTCAAGGAGTTCAAGGCCCCGCGGGAACCCTGGATATGTAATCCAAAATTGAAAAAACACTATGTAATTCCAGATGCCACATAAAATACCTCCCGCACAGATGTTTGATTACAATTGTATCTTGCCTAAAAGGCCACTGGCTAGTACACAGAGAACATTATGACCGTCTTGTCTAGCCGGAAGGGCACTTGGACGCAGCCAGCTAGAAAAGGGGATTACATAGACAAATCTGTCTTCCTTCGTCTCAGTGTTGCTCTTGAAATGCTCTCTGGAATTTTTAATGAGAATCTCACTCAGGTGAAGCCTAGCCTGCATTTAGAAGGATCAGGCCAAAAAACATCACCTCGACTCACACCCAGATTAAAAATATATTTTTATTTAAAGTACAGCACGATAGTCTTAAAAGCACTTCATAAACCTGCATGCAAGTGCCAGCATCTATTAAATGAACTGATAACAAAAATGGAGTCTCTGTGGCCCCATGACTGTGAATCTGTTGGATACTAGTGGGCTGTACTAATCAATGAGAGTCTTCTGATAGTGTACTGTATTTGAAAACCGAGGACACTACTTGTGTTTACTGTAAAACAGATGACTTTCTCTAAAAGCTTTCAAAAACCTTTTACTGTAAATGGTTCGGTACACTGACTTTTAAGGCACTTAACAATAAACAGTATTAATGAGTTCATGATATGCAATTGAATTACTGAACAATGCAAGCTTTTAAAGCTTCAAACTTCTACACTTTGTAGCATTTTAGTATTACAGGACAATTTTCAACTTTTCTATGCCAGGGGTCTCCAACCTTTTTGTGAGCAAGGGCTACCACAATGAATAAAACAATCTAGAGTCTTTTTTAAAAGTTTTTTGTTTAATTAGTTTTACAATATATTTTATTTTATTTTACTTGTTAATGTTTCATCAAATGTTAACATACATAAAAGAAGCAAAGCTAATTTAAAAGTATGTCATAAATAAATATCACAATTGAAGCTATTAGCAGAATGTGCTTTGGCGGGCACCTCACAGAGGAGCAACCGTGTTGGGCACCTTGTTGGAGACCACTGCTCTATGCTTTTAAACTTAAAAAAAAAATGTTTTTGCTAGTCTACCTTTAAGACTTAAAATGTAAATGACCTGTGTATTTCACAGTCATAACCTTGTCTCAATACACAGGTATTTATTATTCTCCCACTATGCCTTTTTTGGGATCAAGACTAGTCTGCATTTGTTTCATCCTAATTTTCATCCCCAATTAAGATCACATAAGGTTCTTTCCTTATCATCTGCCTGATTTGGTAACTGTCCTTAAAGGAAAACAACACAGTTTTTTCATATTTTACTATGTTCTTACCTTAACTTAGACAAATTAATACATACCTATCTTTTTTCAATGCGTGCACCTAATCTTTGTACAGTGCATCATGAATGTGTTAGCATTTAGCCTAGCCCCATTCATTACTTAGGATCCAAACAGGGATGAATTTAGAAGCCACCAAACACTTCCATGTTTTTTTTCCTATTTAAAGACTGTTACATGAGTAGTTACACAAGTAAGTATGGTGGCAAAAAAAAAAAACGTGGCAATTTTTAAAGCGGATAAAAAATGAAAACTATATTGTATGGCGGAAGACCACTTAGTTTGCAGTACCTTGACCTCGGTGAGCAGTAACATCATCACTCCTGACTACTCCCCATCTCGCTCAAACTTCCTTCAATATTACTGCGCCTGGGGTCGAAGTGCTGCAAACTAAGTGCTCTTACGCCTTACAATATAGTTCTCATTTTTATTGGCTTAAAAATTGCTAAGTTTCATTTTGTGCCACCATGCTAACTCTTCTAACTACTCATGTAACAGTCTTTAAATAGAGAAAACATGGAATTGTTTGGTGGCTTCTAAATTTATCCCTGTTTGGATCCTAAGGAATTAATGGTGCTAGGCTAAATGCTAACACATTCACGACGCGCTGTACAAAGATTAAGCGCATGCATTGAAAAAGATAGGTATGTATTAATTTGTCTAAGTTGAGGTAAGAGCATAGTAAAATATTGAAAAACGCTGGTGTTTCCCTTTAATAGCCACCCTCCCTACAACACCATTCAATAAAATACACCCACATCTTAGAACCCTTGACCAATAAGAGACAGAATAAAAAAACACCCCCAGCTCTTGCTGTGCCGTGTGTTTGATAAGGTGGTGCCCTGTCGCCTCACATTTCCATCAAATTACTTTGGGCAAGTGTGCTTTGAGATTGAGTTACAGCTATGTAATTAGTCAGTGAGACAGCGGCAGGTTTTGTGTCTGCTGTACATGCTGTCTCACACTCGGGATGGACCGAGGCTTCGGTAATAAATTGGGAAGTAATGGATTGACGCCAGAGATGAGGGAGACATTATTCTGTCTCAGCCTCTGTCCTGTGAAATATGCGTATCCCAGAGAAAGGAAAGTTTTGATCTATGACATCCTGTGCATTACGATAAAGGAATATTTCTCCAAAACAGACTGAAATTCGTTATTCATTGAAAATCAATTAATTACATTTGGCATATTCAAAAGCGTTCTCATGTACCTTGTAACCAGATATCACTAATATCAAACCTAATGCGACGTATATGAAATAATATAATATTTACTTAACTAGCGCTATAGTTTATGCTATTTGGCATGAATCCTTGACACTACCAAATCCCATATACCTTTACTATATGGAAATAAGTGTCCAAAACATTTCAAAAAAGTTCAATACTAGGCAGTTTGAAATGACATGACAGAAAATAAATGATGATGCATTTTTTTTTTTTGGGGGGGGGCTCTTTTTTTAATAGCATTGGTCATCAAACAGATGTCAGATAGTTATCACCAGTCGCTGGCTCTATCTGTATTATTCCACAGATGTGTTGGAGTCAGATGAGTCAACTGACTGGCTCATTACCTGATATGGAGAGACCACTGAGAGTTCAATACGCAACCCCAATGACATCGGCGATATCAATGAGTGGAGTTCTGAGAGCAGACACCTGTCTGTGATAGCTGGTTTGATGTTAAGGGGATCAAACACTACCTATCTGGGACTCGGGTGATGTGCGTCATTACAAATCACACAAATACAATGAAATGACATGCTCAACAACATAAGAAGCTTCCTGTGTATAACAAATGTCCTGCTGTGGGCTAGCTAATGGTGGAGACAAAACGGTGACATTTAAATGTATGCATCTGGCAGACACTTTTATCCAAAGAGGCTTACTGCACATCAATGGAACCCGCAATCTTTTTCACAGTTAATGCAATGCTGTACCATTGAGCTACAGAACATGTCCTTACTTTTCCCACCATCCGTAACACTAAATGTACAACCGTTAAATCCGATACAATGATATATTTAGGAATAGAAAATGAGGTCTGTTCATTTTGGTTCACGGTAAATTAAATACAGCATCAACCCTGACTAAGGACTTTCTCTCTCTTTGGGAACTTCTTTGGGAAATAATGATCTGCTTTTCTATCCATCGTGCTAATAAAGTCATTGTTAGTTTAGAATTGGCAATTAGAAACTACAAAAAACAATTACCCTCAGAAAAATGCAGTGATCAACAACCACTCACCTGTGGGCTGAACTGTGACTGACGTCTTCTCAGACTCTTTCCGGGTCAGGGAGTACCAAGAGCGATCTGGGTCCTGGATCCACTCGGAGGCCTCACAGTAAAACTCGCCCTGGTCTGTGGGCTGCAGCTTGTAGATGGTGAGGCGGTAAGAGGTGGCGTTGGTCTTGTCCAATCGCAGGTCTCCCGAGGACAGACGCTGGCGGTACTGTCCGCCCGGTCTCAAAACGAAGTCCCGGGACAGGGTGACAAGGTCACGTGGACCAGAACCAGTGTCGTCTGCGGCGTGCAGGAACCAGCTGACAGACACGTGCGTGTGTTGGATGGTTTGCCTGGTAACCTCGCAGCTCAGCTGTAGCGTGTCCCCTTCCACTTTTGAGAGCGTCTGAGCAGTCGCAGTCACCTCCAGAGTGTCTGGAATCACTGCGGGGATAAAGGGTGAGAGTAGAAGAGTTAAGGTTAGTTTGAGAGTACAGTTAAGTTCACGAACAATAAAAACATTCCCAAAGCCATTCGCTCTATGTCCCATTAACATTTAAACAGGATTCCTTCCTTGCAGGGCTTTTCAACACCGAACCTTCTTATTATACGACTTATCGCCTCAAGAAAAAACAACCCATTTATGTCCTCTGCAACCTCTGATATGCCCACTTCTCTCCCTTCTTCTGCCTCCTACAGCCTCTAGCACCTTTTCCAATAAAACATGGCTGAAAAAATAGCGACAAAGAGCAGAAACAGCTTACAGCGAGTGTGTGCACATACATGTTTGCATGGAGCTACACAAGCAGACCTGTAATTACAGATAAACCATACAAACACATCTTTTGTTAAAAACAGCTTGCTGTGTGCACACGCTGAAGTGCCTGAATGCATTGCACAGTTGTGCGTGAAATGTGAATGGGCAAATTAGTTATACTTTAATGAGTCCATCTATTTCCACTACTGTAGTTTAATCAATTTCAGGACAGTTTCGTTTATAAAAAAATAACAATTTTTAACTACAAATCCCCCCCGCACACACACAAAAACATGATTACTATAGATAAACCTGGTTATCACAAATGGACCATAGTAAAACCATGATTTTTGTAGTACAACTTTTGTAGTCTTATACACCAAGAAAACAATGGTTGCTACACTTTTACTATAATAAAACCATGTTTTTTTTCGTAAAGGTTGTAAATTAGCCAATCATAGCAAGCATTAGGGCTTGGTGATACGTAGTCATACTGACACAATGTGGTCGATAACGATTTGTGACTAGGGCTGCGCAATATTTCATTTCATCATCAATATCTACATGCATCACGACAGCAGCATCTGCAGTAGTCACGTTGCATAACATTTAGAGCATATTTGGATACCCTTGTCAGTTTTACACTATATTAGAAAGGTTTCAAACAACAGACAGAAATCTGTAAGCTATACTAGAAATGCATGGCAGATGTTAATTCCTCTCAAATAGAGCTTAACTTATCTGGTGAAGTCATCCAATATTTCTCAAATTACAATATACATAAAAGAAAAGCTAAATAGTGCAATAATACAACGGCCCAGTATCGTGCAGGCCTATAGATGGTTTCATCGGACGCACGTGCGCTGATGCGATACCCGTCTGGATCCGAACTTTACTTCCGGTTTCGTTTTTTTAAAGGTCTGACTAGTTGCTAAACTGATCTCTTGAACAAATGCCTCGTCGAAAATAGCAAATGTTTTGGTTTCCTTGGTAATCTATGTGTTGTTTTTTTGCTTGTTATATAAATAAACTACGTTTAAAAAACTTTGTTGTTATTTATTCTTAGCGGAGTTTACCGAAAGTTACCTGAGGACCACGACAGCCGCTTGTTTATGTTGTTACTGCTGAAACCGTCTATAGGAAATGAAACAATATGCTACCTTTTACACTATATAGTGGTGTAAACAGTGTTACTTTAGAAAATTAATGCTTTACAGGACGTCTGTTTTCAGATTTTAGAAAATTTGTTTCAAGTTGTGCATCATCAGTTATTTTCACATTTGATTTGTGTGTACTATAAGCATGCATCCCGCTGTACTGTAGCAAGCAAGACTTGCATGCCTTTAAATACTAGGCCACTCTTCAGTTCAACAGCAGTGCATCACATCAGGCGTCTATCCTTTAACACAAAGTCAACCGAAATTATATTTTGCCTCCCATTACCGCTAGATGTCTTCATGTGGTGCTAGCGTTGATTAGCACCAGTCAGATCTTCAGCTTCAGAACAGTGAAAAAAATCTCATGAGAAATGGGCTTTCATAACAACAATAACATAACAGCCAAAATATTTCTCTCAATAGGAGTAGGCAGGTAAAAAAGGTTCACATTTCTTTTCCCAGGGCACTTATTAAAAATTAATAAGTAGCATGTCCTTACAATCTTAACTACAACAGAGTGAACTAGTTATGGATATGTATGCTTTGTAGTTGTCAACAAATCCTTTTGCCTGACTGTAAATAATTCAAATGTAGACATTTAATCGTTTGGACTGAATTTATGTTGTTGTCATGACCTCTAAAGTGTTCAAAATTGGTTTTGTACACAAATATTGTGCCTACGTATGAATTTTATTACAACGCTAAACTTTCATTTGCTTATTTAAATGGATGAGTTGGATGAGATTGTGAAGGAAAAGCAGCAACAAGGGCCCAGCATACTTGGAAATTCTTTGAATACTATTTAGAAAACATCCCAGGTGGCATCTCATAAAGTTGGTTGGGAGCCCAGAATCTGCAAAGCTGTAATCTCAGCAGAGGGGACTTTGAGGAAACAAAATATATATAAGTAAGATATAGATAGATAGATTTTGACTTGTTTAAAGGCAAGGTGCATGATTTTTGAAAAACACTTTGAAAAAGGGAGTCGGGCTGAGTACCAAAGCATACATGTAGCCAATCAGCAGTAAGGGGCGTGTCTACTAACCAACATGGTTGTCTGGGGCTGCGTCCGAAAACGCATACTGTATAGTAGGTACTGAATTAGAAGTACCTACTTACTTGGCGTTAAAACAGTAGGTACTGTATAGTATGAATCCTGGTAGTATGAATGAGATTCGGGCGTACTACATCCGCCATGTTGCTACATCACGTGACATACGTCGTCATCACATCATGTCATTTCAGCGCGAAAACAGTCGCATGCCTCTTCTTCTTCGTTGGATAACTCCTCTCCAGGGGCATCATGGGATAGTGAAGCGTCCATCGTATGCACACTGTAAAATCTAACTGGAAGTAGTAGGTCATCCGGGTACTTTTCGCATACTGTTTTTCGAATACTATGTATTCGGACATACTACTCGCCTATTGCTTTTCGCGTACTAAATAGTATGAAGTAGGCGGTTTTCGGACGCAGCATGGGATTGCGTATGTGTGGGGCGGGTCTATCAAAAGAAGGTCCAGATTCTATTGGGGTAGGGGCGTCTTTGTAATTTCAAATGTCAACATTGGCTTTCAGAGATAATGCACCGCACCTTTGAAGGTCATGTTCTTCCTGATCCCATTTTTTAAACCCTAGTTAGTGTTGCTATAATAGCATAAATAATACCTGCAAAATGATAAAGCTCAAAGTTCACTGCCAGGCGATATATTTTCTAACAGAATTCCCCTTTTAAAGCCTACAGCGAACGCCGGTTTGGACTACCGCCATCTACTTCCTGCTTTAATGACGTCACTAGAACAGTTTTTTGACTAAACTCCACCCACATGAATACGTCAGTCGCCAGCTAAGCTAACGGCAAGCTAAGCTGCTATCGAATAACAACACACGTAACAAGTTATACAATCAGAACTCACTACGTATTTCTGAAGGAGGGACTTCATAAAACAAGGAAGAGATCAGCCCGTTTTGAGGACAGTGAAAACAGCGCTATACAGATAAGTAAATTGTGTGAAAAATTGTGTGTTTTTTACACGTGAAACATAAACAAAACACAGAAAGAATGGGACCTTTATCACGGTTTAAAAACTACATCATTTCCATATATGTTGTTTCATAGTTGATCTTACTATTGATTTTAAACACGAAAGTCTTGCTATCTGAGGGCGATGGAAAATCTGTCCAATCTCATACACCTCACTCATAAATCACTGGACCAGTTGCAAGCTGATTGTAGTGTCGTGGAAATCAAATACTGCTAGCAGTGGATGATGAGGGGCATCTGGTGCTTCCTGCACTTTGTCACCCCCTCCAAGACTCCAGCATTGCTTATTTCTAACATTGAACAGGGTTTCTGTGTAAGCACTTACGGACAGCCATCGGAAGTGCACCAAAATGGAAAAGCGCCGGTAGCAGCTAATCAAATGCTTCTGTTGCACATTGCACCTTCCCATCACTCAGAAAATGATTTTCAAAGTGCCGGCAGGAGGTGCACGCAGTTCTGAAGTACACAGAAGAGCAGGCATCGCTTTTGACTGTGTGACACTAATCCAATTTAAAAATATCTAATTAAGACCAAATTATTAAAGCGACATTACCCATCTGTAAACCATAAGTAGGCGCATAAAAGTCTGCACCCGCAGATCTGCAAAGTACAGCATTAAAAATTTCGGCCTACTACATGTACGTATTACAAGGTCAAAGGAATATATATAATAAAACAATTTTGTATAGATTTTCTTTAAAATCAATGCAGAAAGACATTGCTAAAATTGATGAGACATGGTTCAATTGTATTTCAAGCATTCTGACTTATTAACAGAGTTATAGAGTTGTTTCCTCATGCTAAACGTAGGCAAACTGTCAAAAAAGCAGTTGGGTGGTTACAGAGTATTTCTGTGCCGAATGCACTTCGCCAGGGTTCGTACAAGTTTCGGAAAGTATTTTTTGATTACGGATCCAGCTGACGTTTCAGGGGTTTCTATACGCATCACTTCTTTTTATGGGCACTTCCGCCATTGACACATGTCAATCAGCAGGAGACGCTAGAACTTACAAACATCATATCACGCGACACAGCTTTGTTTAATTTCAAAACAACAACGGTACGAAAGAAGAAGTGTGTTTTTGGATGTAAGGAGAAGAAAGACAGCCTTATGGAAACAATGGGTATAGTTTATTATCCGGAGTAGCCGCAGAGTTTTGCGTGTGTGTTTGATGCGCTGGATTTTCCCAACCGGGCCATGAGTTGCATGCGGTATGTAAGACTTCTGTATTAAGTTGGAAATAAGCGCATGCATATTATATAAATGAACATGTAGTGAATCATAAGTTAAACAGTGTTGTATAGTCTTGCATGACTCGTACTCGCTCCTCCCGCGGTAGTAACTCATCCTTCTTTATTTTTTCGTACATTATCGGAAAGATTCGGTAAAGCTAATCTTTCTTTTATAAATCTGATTAAACTAAAGACTCTTCGGAGATATGAAGGATGTAATACTACTCTATAGGTACTCCAGATTAACATCAGAAATGCAGAAACAGTGTGTGTTACGTGAGCTTTAAAAGGATTGTAATGGGAATCCTGTTCATGACAACCTTGGGCCTAGCCATTTGTTACTAAATGCAAAGTGTTTGGTTCACATGAGTATCAAAGTATACGCCTTCAAGTCCTCTCTGAAAGTAAAGATTTAACTCGCACAGCAACATAAAAAGCTTTCAGATACATACGTAAGTGCGTCTCAATTTCAAAGCGAATGGCCATGAACAAATAAAAACCGAAAGTGCAAGCTTTAAGTAAATGTAATGCACACATGCACTACTGTAGCATTGCTATACATCTGAAAATTGACCCTGAGGGTTTCAGCAAGAAAGTTTACCTGCACGCATGTCATGCGTCTGCACTCGCTCTTATGATGAGAGCTCAATTATTCCACTTCCTGTTTACTCAAACATTATCTCTGCCCAGTCGCAGAGCAGGAGCCCTATATAAGCTACACGTCACTAATAAAACAGCAGTGAGCATGATGGGGTGGGAACGTGGATTATATAAAATGAACAAAAGAGGAGACGAAGTGAGAAAAAAATGAGTGTGTCACAGAAACGGCAAAAGGCAGCGATGCAAATGAAACAACGGAAAGAAAGAAAGGAAACAGAGGCAAGACGGCACAGTTTAACAGCAGGTTACTCCTGCCGCGCTTTGAAGAATCACAGATGTTAGACACAGAGACAGAATAATGATACGAGATAGTCAAATGAGCCTGGGACCGAGGTGGTGGCTCTCTGCTGGGTTTTTTAATAAGGGCCCACTGTGTCTCTCACACCCCGATGAACAAGAAGGACCTACCACATCATGAATCACAGAAGAGAGCGAGAGAAGGCGGGAAAACGTGAGGAAGGGATGACAAGGATAAAAAGAGTTAGATTTTTTTTTTACTTGGGCGTCTCTGATTCTTATTTCATACGTTGTGTGTGTCTAGAAGAGATGATGTTGATAGTGTGGGAGTGTGAAAGGGAGCTCGCTCACATACAGATATTTTTGTGGAGGAGTGCATGTGAGTGTGTGTTTGTACGTAGGCGAGGACCTGAGGGACAATCGTCCCTAGTACTGTAACACCACTCACACCCCCACAATCATCTCTGACTCAATATAACCATTAAACATTATGGTCCCAGTAATAGGGGAAATTCAATAATCCTCCTTCATCTTAGCATAAACGCATACTAAACAAACAAGAAACCCACACTCCCCAGAGGAAATCGTATCGACACCTAAATATTAGATGTCATATTCTACAGAAATGAGCTCGTTACCATAACAACTATTCAACAAGGTCCCATGGAAACGGCTAGCTGTTTCCATGCCAACATTAAATCCTTAACTTGTAAGGCATAAAGCTATTGATGGCATCAAACAACTACTTCACATAAGCTCTCCAAGTTAAGTCTCCAAATGAAGCCTGAGGCACAGAGCAAGCGCTAATCTTAAACTATTAGCATTTCGCAAACCAAGACTGACAGTAAAGAGACTGATGGATTGAGACATCTCACTCTCTGCTACATGAGGTATAGTGGGACATCTCACACTCATGTTCATCTCACTAAAGCCGGGATACACTGCACAATATTTGGCTGTCCCAGACGAAAGATTGTCATCGTGAAACAATCATCGCAACTTCTCTGATCGTGGCTCCTCATCGGTGGTCCTATGTTGTACAGTGAGAGAGGTTCAAAGACGGCCATTTTCCCGGTCTTGCGTTCAAAGATAACCTACGATAGTTTTTTGACAGTGACAGAAATTCAGCTTGATCAACGCACAGTGTGTTTGCTGCTATGACCTGCATACTGGTATTTGTTTATCACTTGCACTTACGTGTGACGCAGCCGCCGAAGCATCCGTGTCATCATCGTGGAGTCTACATGCTTGTCGTACCCAAGTTTAAACGATCAATGCCGCACAGTGTGCCAAAATCCTGCAGTGTTATCTGGGCTATATTCATGAATATCAGCTGACGTCATTACCATCAAATTTGTCTTCCGCCATTTTGAGTACCTGAAGTGTTCGCAAAAGAACTAGAAGCTATGCCTTCAATATGTTGTGAGCATCAAAATTACTATTTCTTTAACACTAAGAAGGCTCGCACATGATAATTTGCTCTAAGTATCACCTGTGACTATCTATCACATGAACTCGAGCATTGAGAACATTGTTTGTGTACACAGAGTTTACTAAAAAGATGGTTTTGAACAACTGAATTTGGTTGTTTTGGTGTCCGCTTGCCGCCATCTTGCCAGTCAAGAGGTATCGATTTCCGAATGCGATGTAAGGAGGAAGAAGACTAAAGATGGATAGCTCCTAAAGCATAGTTCTATATAAATGCACGGATAATTTGTTGTTTTGTCGCAAGTGAAAAACAATTTCGACCTTCTAGTTGAAAAAGGAGCCTCATATAAGATTCATTCATTCGCATTCGGAGATCAATTCTTTATGTCTGGCAAAGATGACAAGCGGAAACCATAACAGCCAAAGTCAGTTGTTCAAAACCTTCTTTTAAGTAAACCCTGTGTACACAAACAATGTTCTCAATGCTTGAGTTCATGTGTAGAAATCCAGGTGATACTTCAGCAAGGTTTCATGTTGTGTCGCGCCTTCTTAGTGTTGTAGAAATAGTGGTAGTTCGGTAGCAGTGGACAGCGGCTGGAAGAACGCATTAGGGATCGAGTAGGCATCACCCCCTAACCAAGATATTTTTTTTAAAGTAGCATTTCTTTTCACAACAGTCGAGGTGCGTAGCCATTTCCCATATCCGTAAGAATCATAGACAGTAAAAGAAAATCCGAAAATCGTAGCAAGTTAACCAATGCTTGTCAGTAGCCTACTGGTACTCAGTAGGTACTCAAGATGGCAGCAAGCAACTGGAATGACGTAAAAGGTCACATGACTGATATTCATGAATAGATGGTTTCAGTAGTAACAACATAAACAAAGGCTTTCGTGGAAAACACGTAAGTTCCGGTAAACTCCGCTAAGAATAAATAACAACAAAGTCCTTTTAAAGTAGTTTATTTATATAACAAGCTTAATAAACAACATATAAATTACTTAGGAAACCAAAACATTTGTTATTTTCGACGAGGTATTTGTTCAAAAGTTCAGTTTAGCAACTACTCAGACCAGTAAACAAACAAAAACCGGAAGTAAAGTTCCAACCAGACACATAATTGGGTCACCACACTTGCATCCGATGAAACGGTCTATATATGACTGCCAAACTCTGCTATACTATATGTGTCCATATTTGACCCAATTAAGTTGAAACAATCCAGTATTTTCTGAGTGTTCTGTAGTAGAAAAGTCTACTCTACAGTTTTCTGCTCCATATTGGGTTTTATATTTGGCTGCAATATAGCACAATCTCCATGGGCACATTTCTACTGTCATATGTTATATACAATCATACTGGCCAGCCCTAATGTAAAACAGATTCAGCAGTCGCACCTCCTATCTTGGCTGAATTAGGGCCTGGAGACTCATGCTGGTATGATACCAGGAGCTCAATCTCAGAGATGAGATGCAACCTGCAGAGCGAGAAGACAATCTGAAGTCTCCATGCAGACTACTCTCAGACCACCGGTCTGTGCCATCTATTCACTAAAACCGATTCAGAAGAGCAAAATTCACTAAAGTGTGCAGCTGAAGCTTGTTAAATGTGGGTTCAGAACCTAACCAGATGGCATAATTCTGATGCCCCAAAGATTTCCTCTTTAGCCAGCTGCCCACTTATCAATCTGAAATAACTTGATAAAGGTCAGGAGTGCTGTGATTCCCCCAGCCACTGAATCTGACAACCTCACTGCTCAGAAATGAAACAGGGAGAACCATAAATGACTGCTTTAACACTTTTCACAGATTCAGTCACATGAGCAACATCTCATTTACAGTAAGCTGCAAATCAATGTGAAGTTTGCCAAGATTTATTCATTCATCTGTGAACAGAATGACCAACATGAAGTGTATCCAGATCAGCAATGAACCTTGAGGTTGTCAGTTCATTAATGCAAACTGGAGGCCATAAAGAGCTCATTGGTCACTGCCAAAACCATGAAGCCCACCCTGATGACCTTCACACAACAAGAGATGAGATAACAAATTCTGACTCTCTTCAAAAGATCATGGGCGATAAAGTCAGTTAGTGGGTCGCTACCTTTAGGTATTAACAAACTCCAAACGTGTCTTTTACCAACTAAAACAGCTTTTTTAACAAGCATAGTACTTTATAGAGCTTATACATCTGGCTGTGCTATGTGTGAATATAAGGTGGCAGAAATGTGGAAGCTCTTATGTGAGGTGCTAAATCATTGCACGTAACCGGCGCTGGGAAAGCAAGCAACCTGCGTGGGTACTAAAGGTTAACATGAGAGAATTGGCCAGGGGTACGTTGTGTCCACTTATCAAGAATCGCAATTGATTTTGCCATGCACATCAGTAAAGACAAAAGCTAAGGAATGAGCGCTTATCCCTCCTGATGCTACAGTAAATGAGCGTCTCTCCGCTAACCTCGTCTCTATTACAATATCAAACAGACGCTCTGCCAAGAGAAGTCTGACAATTAACATAATCCAGCAGTTAATGCAAATGCAAACAAGTTAAGGATTCATTTAACAATTAGAGGAGATGAGGAGGAAAGTAGGAAACACCTTCTCAAAACCGTTCTTTCTTTAAATATCACAGCAGCCAGGCGACACTTCAAAGTGAGAAAGCGGTTTAAATTTAGTGACACGAGAGAAACTCGGAAGAGAGTATTTCACTGTGGTATATTGCAGTGGATTCTGTGAGACACTTTTAAAATCCATAAAATAGAGAGTATTGTTCTGTTTCAAAGTGAAATGAGCTGCTATGCAGCTGCCTTCTAAGGCTAGAAACATAGTTCAATTTTTACGCATCCGCGCACAGTGCGCTTGATAAAAATTTCGTCCTCAGATGTACGTGCACCAACAAATTTTTGTTACCGTGCATACTTTGTATTTGTAGGTTACGCATGCGTGTACAGGAGAATGTAGTATGTAGCCCAGGAGAAGCATCGCATTTTGTCGCAATGCGCATGCGTCAATCATCTACGTACACGTTTGAGTCTAATAAACTATGCTTTGCATGGCTGTGCGTTAGACTGTGCGTGAACATTGTTTTCAACCAAAACTGTAATGTTTTATGAGATTTGGCTGTTCATTTACACAACAACAGCGTTGGGGTGTCCTGAAAACGAAAATTTTTGAAGACAAGTTTCAAAGTGCAAGTTTTTAAAAATGACGCCTTGAACCCCTGGCAAATTCTCTGATGTTAACTTTGGGTATCCACGCAGGTTGCTCACTTTCCCAGTGCCGGTAACGTTTGAACATGAATCTGTGATAATGATGTTAATTCGGTCTATAGGCATGCGCGAGTATAACCAAAACAACAATGGCTGTCTACATGACTGTGCTTGTGCTGCCCAAGATACTGAGTTTACTAAAGCTTCTCTAACAAAGTTTACCAAATATTGACGCTTTATAGTCAAGGGTCATTTGTAGTAACAAAACTACCTCATCTTGATTCTATTTACCACTCTGTAGGAAAATGTGTATGTGCGCAGCTGTGTAGTGTTTTCATACAAAGTAACACTGTCATCTACTACTACAGGGCTATTTAAATCTTACCCTGGAGGGCCGGAGCACTGCATAGTTTAGCTCCAACCCTGACCAAACACACCTGAGCAAGCTAATCAAGGTCTTCATGATCACTAGAAAATCAGCTAAACTATGCAGTGCTCCGGCCCTCCAGGGTAAGATTTGAATAGCCCTGATCTACTGGCTTGGCACACGTAATACAGCAATTTTAGTGGTTATCACAGATTTGTGTAAACACGTTTTTTTAAAGTGTTGTTGTGTGCAAACTAAAAAAAATGCAAAGAAAAACTTTTTTAGTTTTACTACATTGTTACAGTTTGGTTTTTATGTGTTTGCGATAGGGGTGGAACAATACATGTATTCGTTTCGAACCGAATCGGTACGGGGGTCACGGTTCGGTGCATGAATTTAAACGGAGAATACACGGTATGAAAATAAAAAAACTTGCGTGCAAAATAATTAATGTAATGCGGAACTACTGTTAGATACGCGGGTTCTTTATGGACAGCTAATCTGTTGCCCCGCTTTAAGCTCTGAAGCTCTGATTGGCGCCGATGCATCCGAGCTCCGCCTATGTATGCGCTCTATCAGAGCCTTTCTACATTCTCTGGCACTCTGCATTTTTTTGTCACGTCGACGCCGGTCCAGTCAGTTAGTGAGCAGCGATAGCGAGGATGGCAAGTGGTGTTCCACAAGAGTTAGACGCTCCGCCAGCCTCTTTACGATCGCAAGTTTGGCAAAACTTCAGTTTTCCAGTCAGTTACAATAGTACAGGCGAGAGAGTGGTGGAAAAGACGAGGACTGTGCGTCGGCGTTGTTCAGCAGTTGTTAGGTATGTGAGTGGAAATACATCTAATCAGGGCCACGCATTCACCTTGACACACACGCATTTCAGTCAGTTCAAACGCCACACTTTGTATTTCTCACGCTGAGAAGTAGGAGATAAATTGTCCTGCTATATACAACAGGCATACGCAGGGCAGTTCTGTCGAGTTCAGCTGCTTTCAGTTTAGCGTTAGGGTTAGGTTAGTTTAAGCGTGCTCGACTTTACGCAGCGCCATCAGCGTCAGAGTACCGCGAGAAATCTTGCGGAGGAGGCTGATTTCAAATCGCTCTCGCGTTACTCTGACGTCATCCACTTGTCGTTTCTTGCAGCACCTATTAATTCATCCTACAAGCCTATTTTTTTTGTTCTTTAGTACATTAATATGAAATAAGGCCAAAATGTAATTTTAAAATGTATTTAGTTAACACTTGTAATACATTTGAACCCATATTTGTATGAAAGATGAGTACAAGATTACTTAAAGTGGTATACATTTTTGAAATACGAGATAGTATGTTAAATGCAAAATAACACTGATAAGGACACCTATGTTTTTTTAGATTAGCTTAAGTACTAAAAAAAATGCCTTCTTCATTTTTGTTCTGCTTTTCTTTCCATTGTACCGAAAGTGAATCGTGGCGCCTGAACCGAGGTACGAACCGAACCGGGACTTCTGTGTACCGTTCCACCCCTAGTTTGCGAATGTACGTGCACGGTCGAATGTCTTACAAAGCATAGTTTCTTGTGACTCATATGTGAACACAGACCTTCGATGCATAGGAATTGGGACAAAATGCAATGCACTTCCAATAAACTCTCCTGTATGTGCATGCGCGCATTGCAAATAGTACGCACGCAATGTATGCACACTGTCAAATTTTTGTAATACGTGCACTGTACGCTAAAAACTGAAATATACTTCTAGCTTAAAGGGTCATTCCACTGTTTTGAAAATATACTAATTTTCCAGCTCCCCTTCCAGCAATAATATTACGAAGCAGCCGAAAATAGTCCCCTTAGTAACTTTCAATGGCAGGGGACTATTTTCGGGCAGTGCGTAATATCACTACGCCTGCTGCAGCCAAGACACATCAGCAAAGTCCTTGATTATTACGCCAGAATGAGAGTATAGTTCATAGCCATATATGCCTAGAAAACCACAACTTTTAATTTTTTGTCGGTCTTAGTACACGATGTAACTACAAAAGAGTCTAGTTTTAAATGGGAAAAATATCGAAACCATTTGGTTATTTTTTAGCGTGATGCTAATGGTCTAATCAGATTCAATGGATTGTGCTAAGTTATGCTAAAAGTGGTACCGCCAGACCCGGAGATCACATGAATGGATTCCAAAACGGTAAAAATAAAATGTTTAACTCAAGGAGAGCTGGAAAATGAGCATATTTTCAAAAAAAGTGTAATGTCCCTTTAAGGCATATTCCTGTTTCTGTTTGTCCGGGCTACTATCTGAAGAGCTTCAAAGTTTGATTTCATTCTTTGACTTCACATTACATTCAATCCTAAACATGCCTTGGAGCTTGTGTCAACAAAACGCCTCTCCTCCCTCCATTTCTTCACCTGCCCTGCATCACTCCATCCCATTATCTTCAAAATTCCTCTCCATCGTTCTTATTCTTCATTCTACCCTCTTTCAAAGGCTGAGCCTTCCTCTCTGACCAGCGATTTAAGTGCAATCACACAGCGGCTGAGAGCAAAATAATTGGCAATGCGTGACCAGAGGAAAAAGACACACAGTGAAAAAAAGAGAGAGGTGAGCAGGCAGACAGTGACAGCGAAGATTTAAAGAGGTCGTCAGAGCAACAACTTTACACCCTGCACTCGGTGGGTGAGCTGCGATTCACTGTCACATCAAAAGCATGCTGAAAAGAGAAAGCGGGAAAATGGTGCATCTATTCATGCGCTCGCTGTGACAGACGCCCAGACATCAGCACTAGACTTTCATTTATACAGTCTCTATCAATTCAACCTTGTCTACTTGTCCCTTCATCTCCCTTTCTCTCTCCATTCACACAGACACTCATGCAGGGCTCCTTTTTGTTTATTGCACCGTTCAATTAAAATGGTTATGGATGACATCACACTGAGTGCTGACTGAGACGTGAAGGACGGGAGAAAGGAGAAAACTTCACAAGGTCAGAAAAAGACTACAGTCTTTGGGTTCAAGAGAAGTGCATTATAAATAAAAAAGTCTTATTGACACCCTTTCTCTCTTGCACACATATGAAAAGGCACATTACAAAAAGAAACGATTGGTAGAGATGGAAAACAGTGAGTGATAAATCTATTGCAATAAGCTTTTGTCATTTGATTTTCCTCTGCTCTTGTGATGTCATTATTGGTTTTCAAATCACACAATGCAATGACTAAACGACCTTTGGATTGAGAAAGAAAAGAGATCAGTAACTATCCTCAGCTCTATGAGTTTCACCCTGGAGTCAGCATGCAAAAATAATTTCCATCTGCTACATCATATTCACATTTGAACATGTTACTTCAAAGGGATAGCTCACCTAAAAATGAAAAGTCTGTCATTACTACTCACCATCATGTTTTTCTAAGCATATTGGAGCTTCTTTATTCTTAATAAAGAAACTTTATTAAACTATATTCTTTATTCAATCAAAATATCTTCTTTTGCGTTCAACAAAATTAAGAAACTCAGGCTTAGAACAACATGAGGGTGAGTAAATGATGAAAGAATTTTCATTTTTGGGTAAACTATCCCTTTCAGCAAGGAAAACATTTTCACGTGCGTGCATTTCTACTCTCCCATTTTGCATGTGAATGGAAATAAATGGAGGTGTACTGTGACTGCTTCTACAATCTGGCTAATTTCACTAAAACCTATCAACACCCATCACGCTGTTGCTTTGGGCCAGTACAATAATGTCAAACTAATGTGATTAAATCAAATTACAAAACATATTTATATTACTCGCTGGGAAACCCAACTCGGAGTAAAATGCAATGCTATCTGATTATATAAACTGTGACAGATATAAACTGTGAACCACCTTGGCAATGTAAAGACTCTGCAACAGGCAGACACAGAAAATCATGGCTGCCAGAGGATGGAAAGTCCACACGGTATCACAGACAGAGCTGCACTTTTCTGACAGAATCCTCAGAATACAGATATCCGAAAGAAGTTCATGACAAAATTAAGCCGAGGCAGCACACGTTGATAATGTACCAAACAATAAAACACTTCCTGTCCTATTAGGAGGACTCAAGAACTGCTGGGTGACAGCAGCATAGTACAGCTAAGTGTCTGTCTGCCACTAAATGAGGAACACTGTCTTTATTATTAATCTTTTCTTTACAAAATCTATACAGTAGAAAGAGTTTAGATGCAAAAGTGCATCTGGTATTGTTTCTTTAACTGAGTTTTGTTGCAAAACGAGATAACTTCGTTTTTTTTTCAGAAATCTCATTTTTTGGTTGTGCATTCCAATTAATTTCAATTCAACTGCAGTCGGTTTGTTTTGATTTAAACCTTCATAACTTAAAAAATACAGCTAAGAAGCACCATAAAACAAAATAATGACATGATAACATAATAATAAACATGTTTTGACAAAAATGTTAAAAACAGTTATCTTGTTTTGCAGCGAAACTCTTCAACTCTTTCCCCGCCATTGACGAGTTCTTACAGCAATCCATATTTCCACCAGTTGGCGCTCTTACCCAACTTATAAAACCTGGAAACAACCCTTTAGGTCAAACAGGTAGAACTCCATGTAGGTTTTGATAATCGCTCTGAATCTGATCTCTATCACAAGTTCTTCACAAAAATGCAATTATCTCAACTTTTTGCTCAAAATTAGTTATTTTTTAAGAAACCTACCCATATTTGAAAGATGATAAAGAGAAGAAATGAACATATGGATGATGCTTTGCTGCCGTAACGTGGCTGCAGGAGGTGCGATGATATTACGCAGTGTCCGAAAATAGTCCTTAGTCCTATTGAAAGTAACCAAGGGAACTATTTTTGGCTGCTGTGTAATATCATTGTGCCTGCTGCAGCCATGTTACGGCAGCAAAGTCCTTGATTATTACGCCAGAATGAGAGTATAGTTCCTAACCATTTCTGCCTAGAAAACCACAACTTTTAATTTTCCGTCGGTCTTAGTTCATGATGTAACTACAGAAGAGTCAAGTTTTAAATAGGAAACATTTTGAAATGCTTTGGTTTTTCTTGTGCGATGCTAATGGTCTAATCAGATTCAATGGATTGTGCTAAGCTATGCTAAAAGTGGTACCTACCGCCAGACCCGGAGATCAGCTGAATGGATTCCAAAACGGTAAAAATCAAATGTTTAACTCTAGGGGAGCTGTGAAATGAGCCTATTTAAAAAAGTGGAGTGTCCCTATAAAGATATTTTTTAATAGCAGATGGGGATAAACACATTTTTTCGACTTAATTTGCCATGAGGGATCTCATATGTAATCCTGCTGGCAATGTAAATGTTCTTGTCACACCAATAAAGCATACTAAAATTGAAACTGAGAAATATTGGAGAGAAAAAGAGTGTGAGAGAGATAATGTGGTACCTGATTTGTTTCAACAACAAACAACAGCTTCAGGTTGTTTGCCAGATACTGATCAAAGAAGCACACCATCATTACAGAACACACACACACACACACACACACACACACACACACACACCGATAAGATTGTGATCGAGATCAAACAGCAGCACATGATCTTGAAATGAAAGCTATGGAGAATCAGCCTTAAGAGAGAAAAGAGTCACATGAATCAGACTCAAGAGCTCTCAATTCATAACCGGCCCAATCCACTGGAGTCATTAGCCACTATCCACTGATCTACATGCGTTCGCACAGGGCTTTCCGGAAGCCTGCTTCAAGTACAGAGCACTGGGAGTGTTTGGAAGTGCTTCCATGCTGTCATTAAACCCACCCTGCCCAGGGGAAGACATCAGTATGCCAGACTCAAATGAGATCTGCTTTCAACCAGCCCTCGTTTTCTTCTCTTCTTCTCAAAAATGCATACACGATCTTAAAAGAGCTAACCATTCAGTTCTGTGCTCCAGAGACAGGAGAGCTGAAATTCCAGTCTTAAACTCAGACATTAAAGGGGTGCTTCTGTGAAGATCATTTTGACAGCCCACCCTCTATAGCAAAGGACAATAAGATTGATACATACCAGCCCGAGCGCTGTGGTAAAATACGCACGAACGCTAAGCGCTTATTCACAGGTTCAAACACTCAATCATGAACCATTTTAGAAATATCTAATGATTCTCCACAGAGCTATGAAAAGTGCAGAATAACTCGCTTTACATTTTTAGACTCTAGCCAAGCTTGACTCCCTCTCCGCCTCGCAGAGATATAAATATACTCCACTCTATTTAGACAGTAAAGAGGGTAAATGTCATTTATATTGGCTTAGTACAGAAATAAAGCTCTATATTCATTGTAAGAGGACTTTCAGGTTAGCTGCCCCCTCTCAATTTGCATTGTTAAAGTCTCACTGTCGTATTTTTTAAGTCAATGAGAGTGGCTGTAGGCCAAAGATCAATACGACCGATTTTTAACACAATATATACTGATGAATACATACAACACACGCTTGAAATATTGCAATATGCGAATTGGCAAAAAAATGGTCTCTAGCTGGTACTGTGGTACACTTCAAAAAAGTTTACATCAGTACCTCAGAGGTACATATTGCTACCAAAGAGCGCATATTAGTACCTTAAAAAATTTGTACATTAAAAAACTTCAAAAGGTACATATTGGTACCAAACGTATACATATCGGTACCAAAATTGTACATATAGGACCTTTTTAAAGGGTACTGCCCCAGTGACAGATTGGGAAAAGTTTTTTGATGCAAATTGTATAAAAGCTAAACCACCCCAACCTGATGTCAATGATATGTGGTATTAACTGTTTCCCCGCCATTGACGAGTTAACTCGTCAATTAAGAGAAAACGCTTCCCTGCCAATGATGAGTATTTCCGGCATTCCGCAATACTGCTATTAACCACCAGGAGGCAACTTATAAAACTTGGTAGTATCTCCCTAGGGCAAACAGCTGTATGTCCATGTAAGTTTTAAGGATCGTTCTGTATCTGACCTCTATCAAAAGTCCTTCACAAAAATATAATTATTTCAGCTTTTTGCTCAAAATTTTTTGTTTTTGAAGAAACCTATCCATGTTTGAGAGGTGATATAAAGAGAACTAATGAAGTTTTTTGTTTGAAAGCAAATGGTCTGTTCTTTCATTTGATATATTGTATGTATTTTAAGAAGAACATTTTCTGGAAGGTATTAAACTTTCGTGAAAATCATGGCGCTGGCTGGCAACTTAAAAAAAAAAACGCTGGTGGGGAAAGAGCTAATACGTCATTTTCAAAAACACAAAACATACTTTTTTATACGTTTAGATAGATGCTGAAGCGTACAATATAAACATTATTGCAACATTGTAATTGCTTTTTACAAAACGTAAAACATTTACAAATCTTTCATACCGTAAAGATTGCTGTATAACTTTGCTTTAACCATTTTATCGATAGTGCTGCGTTTACACCAGCCGCGGTAAAGGCTTCAAGCGCCAGTGATTTCAATGTTAAATCAATGTGGAGCGTGTTAGACGCGATTCTGCCTTATTCGCGCAAATTGAGCGTTTCCACGGCAAAAGGGTGAGTTAAAAAATGTGAACTTTGGCGTAAAAACGTGCCACGTTAACCAATCAGGAGCTTGCTTTAGTAGTGGCTTGATTACAGAGCAAAGTCGCAGAAGCCCCTCGCATGACGCGAATTTCCGCGTGAATGCCTCAATGACTAGAATTTCACGCGCGAATGAAGCGAGTACACTCAAACTGTTCAAACAGCAACTTGGCACGGTAGACACGATTTTCACACCGCAAACGCAGCTGATGTAAACGTAGCATAAAGGGGATCGCACACCGGCCGCGCAGCTCAGCGCCGCGCAGCGCAGCTCAGCGCCGCGCAGCGCCGCGTCGCGTCGCGCCTAGGAGAACTCGGGGGTATTGTAAACCGGAAGTGCACATTAAATAGCGCGAGCTTCGTCAGATAGCGTCTAATTCAAAATGTAAAATATACGTTAGCAGTCAATGTTAATCATTAATGATGTGGGAAAATATGATGTTATTTAATGTTAAACTATGTGAGTGGCGCTCTGTGGCGCGACAGAGATTAGAACAACTTCCTGAGTCACAGCTGGGCGGCGCGGACAGGCGCCACCTGGCGGCGCCGGTGTGCGTACACTCATAGAAAACAATGTGTTACATTTTTTTAGAACGGCGCGGCGCTGAGCTGCGCGGCCGGTGTGCGATCCCCTTAACTCTGTGGATTACAGCAAATAAATTTAATGACCATCTTTTGTAAATTTATGTTGTGTTTTTGGTGTAATTATTATTGCATAGTAAAAAGCACCTTTTGTGTCATAGCCACTGATCTATATAAATGACTGGATTGCGCATGACGTCACACTTGTGAAGCCACCGCGCCGCCATGTTGGTATACCCAAACGTTCTATTAAATCAATGGACGATGTCAGATTTTTATGATAAAACATCACTTTACTCGTCTTCGTTTTTATATGTGAAGTTACCCTGTACATTATTACAACACAAACGTCCAAAGCATGTAAATAGTTATTTACTGAAAGTTGTACCTTTTGCGTTTTAAACAGTTATTATACATTCATCTTCATTACAGTATCAGATCAGCAGACAGACCGCAGCATATTTAGTATTAATGACAATAAACGAGCTCATTCTGAAATCTAAATAAATAATCATGCTTTGTACCGTATGTGCATGCAATAATTTGCTAGTTTTGTAATTATGTTATCTAAACTTACAAGTTACCTAAACTTATTTAGAGAAATAACGCTGACCGTCACCGTGTAGCTGAATGTCAAAAAAAACTTTATTTATACCCGTGTCATTAACAAATGCAACAGACACACTCACCTTAACGGTTTTTTGTAAATCCATTATCCTGCCCCATTAAAACATAAACATTGCAAATAACACCAGAATTAACAAATAATTAACGTACACATATCCTAAACATTAACCTTGTGTAACTGATACGCTGTAAAGGGGGTAAATTTTGATCATGATTTTGAATGGAAGTCAATGACGCTCTCTGCCGGTTGGGTATACCAAGATGGCGGCTCGAACTCTCTGCTGGCTTCACCTCATGCAGTTACGTCAAGCGTTCTATGCGCAATCCAGTCATTTATATAGATCAGTGGTCATAGCAAACAAACAAATTATTACAAAATGGATAAATCATTACATACATGTTATTCATTTTAAGGTCTAAAAGTGTAATCCTCTAATTCTCTATAAGTCATTAACTTATTATGTAAATGAGCAAACTGATTTAAGTAAAAATATGACTGAAAACATGTCTTTAAGATGAGTAAAAAACATCAATGCCCACAATTTTACTATTTAGAAAAGGAATACGTACAAATCTCTACGTCAGTAAAGTTGTTAATATGCAAATAATTAATGAATAGCCTTGTCAACATGTCGACATTCTATGTTTCAGTGTGTATAAAAACGTAAGTAAATGTACGTGTTATAGAATCATACTTTATGTAAAAATACACTCATAACAGCAAAACCACAAAAAATATCAAAACATGTTTAAAAGTGCTAATATAAACAATGTTTGGGAAAGTTACTTTTAAAAGAAATGCATTACAATATTAAGTTCCTCCCCAAAAAAGTAACTAATTGTGTTACTTTTCATGGAAAGTAATACTTACATTACTTTTAAGTTACTTTTGCATCACTTTTTCTTACGCTCTTTCAGGCCTTGAAAGTGTTTTTTTATGACTGAGAAGTTCTGCATTTATAAATTACATATTTCCATCGCAAAAATGTCAAGCTCTGGCCTGCCATCTCAGTTTCTGGCTCAAACTGTCCCGCTCAGGTGCGCACGCATAGACTGCATAATTCTACGTGACACTGTTTAATTTAATGCAGAACATTCTTTTTTTATCGTATTAATTAAACTGAAAAGTAACTTACATTACTTAAAAAAAGAACTCAAACATTAATGTGTACATTTATAAAGTAATGCGTTACTTTACTCGCTCCTTCAGAAAAATAATATTATAACGTAATGCACGTTTACTTGTAACGCGTTACCCCCAGCACTAAATATAACCCCTAATAATTGACTAGTCAATGCAATTCAACCATCGGCATTCATAAAACTTTTATTCAAGCTTTGTTATTGACTCATGGGGTCAACCAAACCGGTAAAATATTGTCTAATGCTTTAGCCTAGCTCGGCCTGTATATGGTTCTTATTGATTTGATCTATGGTACTCCAGTGCACCCCTCCACACAAGTGCTGTGTTTGCTTAGAGACAGACATTCAGCCTCAGAGAAAGACTAAATAAAAGCACTCAGTAACAGAGAAAAAAACATGAGCGATATGAGAGACAAGAAGACATCAGAGTGAGAACCAAGGGTTGAATTTATAATACAC
The DNA here is from genome assembly GCF_027580225.2 of Misgurnus anguillicaudatus. Lineage (NCBI taxonomy): Eukaryota > Metazoa > Chordata > Actinopteri > Cypriniformes > Cobitidae > Misgurnus > Misgurnus anguillicaudatus. The sequence continues at coordinate 17,979,041 of NC_073353.2, forward strand.
TCGCAGGTGTTTGTGCCCCAAGAGCTCTGACACAATTCCAAAACAGGGAGACATATAACAAAAGAAGTGTCAAAACTTTGAGCTCTGCATTTGCCGGGGCAGTGCTTTTAAGTTAGGTTTGTTTACAGCTGTTGTGTTTGTTGAGGCTGACTCCATCTTTGATCCCGGCTAGAGCCGACACAGTAACCCATCAGCACACTGTGCTTGTGTACACTGGTGCTGATGAGAGACAAGAGAGCAAATGAGACAGACATAACAATAAGGGTCTACAAAAAACCAAATACCAAGAAAGGAGACTTTGGAGGAATGTTAAAATATGCCTCAGCAAAAGCACTTTGTACATGCAATGGAAAAACTACAACTTCCTCTGCTGTTTTTGGACTACATGCAAACTCTTTGGGGGTTTCTTTCCACTCCAAATCTAATTAGAGACCATCAGAGTCATTGTAAAGTCTGCAACGATAATTAGCTCCTATAATTGCATTCTCAAATATTGAATATAGTAATATGAAAAAGGAATACCGCTCGTTTGTCCTCCAGGAACGCACCGTCTTCTCTGCTATCTGATTCGCTCTCGTTTTCTCTCTTTGATAAAGGTCAAACAATGTGAACTCAATGAGGGTGCAGTAATTGGGTTTTGTTGAGAGGAAACTGTGTAAACAAGCCACCTCAGTGACTGGTTTTCGTATCTTATCCCTAGAAACAGGCTTTTTAAGTGTGCTGTCAGGGGCAAATTACACACGGATACAAGACAAGAGGCAATCACAACACAGATACACAAGCAAACGTGACGTCTTTGATGTTTGTGCGAGATGGAACGAGGGCCATTTAACATAAATGTACTGAGGTTGATTAAAATGAAAATTTAAATGGCGATTTCAAAACGTTACAAGGGGGCTGGTTTAGCAAAGGTGCATAATGTTTGTGTAATGTCAACACTTCTCATGCCAATTTCGTAATTTTTTAATGAGTGGTAATTTGTATTAATTCATACAACAACGTCAGTACATTTTTGTAAGATGTGCTTTTGTCCCTGTGACATTGGGGTTAAGGATGGGATTTTGTTATTGTTTTTATTGTTATTGCTTTTGAACAATTAGCCAACTCGTAAACTACGTATGATTTCTCGTGAGATCAGGCTAATAATGTTAAAATCAAAAGCATCCAAATCAAAACGCAGACAAGCCAGGTTTACTAAACAGGGCAATAAAGAGCCGATGGGAGTGACATTTTTGCGGGTGACGCAAATGTATTGACAAGGTGCACGTTAAAGAACACAGGAGCAAAAATCTAATTTTCACAATGAACAACGCAATCTACCGAGAGATTAGCAATTTTTTTTGAGGGCATTATATAATGGCGCAAATACCAGTATACTGACGAGCTCAAATCTTAGTCAACTGTGTGATTCATTTAAATAGAATTTACAGTGAAAGGTAAACTCCTATTGTTACACTTTTCACACTGTCTAAAGCCAAAAGTATACTAGGGACATCCGTGTATGCGTGCCGTCTGCATGACGTCATTTTCGTCATCAAAATTTGAGACCGCGCGGACAGTGCGCGTACAGTCCGCGTACAACAGCTCATGTGCGTGAAAATATTTAGACAGGACACTCCACTACAAACAATTATACAAAGGAAATAGACAGCATTTGCACACACACTTGTTTGTTCTAAACTGTGTTTGCAATGGTGGATCGGTTACTTTTTTTCACCTATCCTAATGTTTTAATGTACTGTAAATGTCACCAAATCAGTGCTGCCCTGACGCCTGGTAGAGTAATAATTTGAATAAGAAATCATTTGTATTGCGTATAGTTTCAAACACGGCCATCCGCGTGTAGCCGGAGGGAGTATACTGGGAAAGCTGCGTGGACGCAGAAAAAAGTACACCCCGGCCTTAACATTTACTACACAATATATCTCATACTAAATGAAAGAAGAAAGTCTTGGCCACATATGTTGTATTCATTACATTTTCATATCTTATCTCATTAAAGAGTTGTAGGCTGTTGAATAGAGAATGTTCACTTATGACAATTTGCCCCATCGGCGCGTAAATTGTCACACTAGATTATCTAAAATGATAAACACAACTACTTAATTGTGATTATTTTAATTTTTAAATTCAAACCAAAACTGGAAATATTAACTCTAGGGTCTTTACACTGCACTTAACCCTGGGTTATCTTCATTCTAAACCCTGCTTTTAACCCTAGGCTTAGGATCGTTTCACACTTGTAATTTAGAAGCGAGGTTATTCCTGAAATTAACCCAGGGTATTGAAACTCTGCTTGTAATTTTATACAGTTAAAGTTATTATTGTCTCCTCTATTTTGTGCAAAATAATATTTTTTTAACTTTCATACCTAACAAAGTTGTATTGCATAAAATTTAAAGTGCACATTTTTAACTCTTTAAGCCAAAAAAAAAAAAGAAAATTGTATTAATGTCAGATTAGAGCGATCTTGACCACATGTGAACACGTTGTTGACTATAGAAGAAGTCGTCACACAAAGTGGCTATTTACTTTTTGAGATATAGTGTTGGGAGTTATAAACAGTGTGACAACTTACCCCGCTCTCTCCTAGTATTTTAATGGCAAAAGAGGCATTTCAACGAACTTGAACAAAAGAATACTATGGTTAAAGGGACATTCCACTTTTTTGAAAATATGCATATATTACAGCTCCCCTAGGGTAAAAAATTTGATTCTCTCCGGGTCTTATGCTAGCACTTTTAGCATAGCTTAGCACAATCCATTGAATCTGATTAGACCATTAGCATCGCACTAAAAATAAACAAAGAGTTTTGATATTTTTCCTATTTAAAACTTGAATCTTCTGTAGTTACATTGTGTACGAAGACTGACAAAAAATTAGTTGCGATTTTCTAGGCAAATATGGCGATGAACTATACTCTCAATCTGGCGTAATAATCAAGGACTTTGCTGCTGTAACATGGCTGCAGCAGGCATAGAAGTATTAAGCACTGCCCGAAAATAGTCCCCTTGGTTACTTTCAATAGCAGGGGACTATTTTTGGGCAGTCCGTAATATCACCACGCCTGCTGCAGCCATGTTACAGCAGCAAAGTCCTTGATTATTACGCCAGAAGTAATCTATTAATTGGTTGGATGACCAGATCACAATGGAAGAATCATACTAATGAACAGAAATAAACTACAATAAATAAATTATAGGGTTAAATGAAATTGTTAAACATATTTAATTATGTAAACACCATTTTTATTGTTAGTAGTAGTAGTGGTGTCATCAATGACCATTAAGCCTGAGAGCTCAGACAAAAATCATTTCGTTCTCACAAATACAACATGAACAGAAAGGCTATAGACACATAAAGGATGATGAGTCAGAGATGGTGAGTGGATACAGGAAGCCAAAGCGAGAATGATGATAGAAGAGAATAGAAAGAATAGATAATGCATGATGTATGTGGTGGAGGGTGGAGGTCAGAGGACTAATGTAAAAGGAAGTGCAGATCAGAAAGGAAATACAATGACCGCAGCATTCAATGGGTCACAATCACAAACCGCCCAGATGCATGTGGCTAAATTCACTTTACTGTACTCCACCATACCACAGCAAACACATACTTCTTCCATTAGTAAACTTTTCAAAAACAAATGGATGTGCATGCACTTTATCTGACCTAGCTTACAGTTTCAGGAATTTTAATAAAAAAGAAAATACTTTTCTCTTAATATAGTGGACTGGTAAAAGAAAATGCATTAGCATTTATTCTTCCATTGATCAAACTTTGGATCTGGAATGTCTGTTGCTTCACATTTTCTGTATATCTAAACATTTTCATTTTATGTTAAAAATGCAATAATTTGTGGTCACAAAAGAAGTTAAATCAATGCCACTGTTGTGATATTGCTAATTTGAAATTAAGTCGTAACACTTAAGCAGATAGGAGCTGTACTTGTATGCTTGTTAAACAGCTGCCCAAGGTTATTATCAAGATGACCACAGAGTGAACCGGGTTAAACTGCCTTAAAGGGACCTAGAATAAGCTATTAAGGAGAAAGAAAGGAGAATGAGATTAGGACAAAAGCAGGCAACGGTACATTTGTGTCTGACATGAACACCACATCTGCAGGAAATGTCTAACACGGGGCACTACTTTGTGCTCAGCAAAAAAAAAAAATGATATAGCTCTTCAGTCTTGCTCAAATCAAATACTGAACACTGAAATTAAATGATGAACCACCCTTTGTATTGCCTGACTGATGATGCGTTTCCTGTCATATTAAAGGACATAATCACAAATCTTGATAAAAAGCTGGCAAACTCACACTGTCGTTCAATCTATCAAGATTACGCTATATAATATGAAAGCATCTATAACTTTGATCTTGTCACTCAATTACTTGCCGAGAGCTCTGTCTGCATCTGTTTATTCTTGTAAAACTTTTAGACAGAACTGCTGCTGCATTTAATGTGTTCATTTTCTCTTCTCATCAAAAGGGACTCTGGGAATAGTTTCACAGGCAGGTAAAACCTGTCGAAAAGTTGTAAATAAATGTGTGTACCTTTAGTCAGGAGTTTATATAAAGTGAAGGCTCCACAGGAAGTGCCTCTCAGTGGAATGGTACCAGATGTTCTCCCTTTCTCTAGGATTTTTGTTAGTTTCTACACTGATGTTTTTTACATTTTCTTTATCTTTTAGGAATCTAAAAATGTTCCTGTAATTGTTCTTGTGAGGCCTGTAATGGCGCTTTTTCATGCATAGTAGGTTTTTGCATAGTACCCTACGGGTTGGGTCGGGTCAGCTTACTTTTGAAAGCTTTTCCACTGGGTACAGTATGTAGTACCAGATTTTTTTTTTAGTACCACCTTGGTTAAGGTTCCAAGTGTCATGGATAAATGCAAGATTAGCTTTACGTTCATGCGAGTACTGGCTCCAGCAAACCTGTTCCCAAAAAGTTCCCAAACTCCCTTTAAGCAGTGAAAAACACCCACAGGCTAAGAACCAGGAACACCACACCAGTGTTTTCCAGACTTACAGTTTGTGGCGGCACATCCACGACGTGCACATCCACATGAATGCACGGCATTTTTGCAACTTATATGAGGCTCTGCTTAGCGGACCGCCTCGACTGACGCCACAGGTGTTTGTACAGTCATGTGAGAGAAATATGGTGAGACACGCAATGTACAACTAGTTATGATCCAAATTGCCAGTTAAAATCACAAACACACTTTTGGTGGCTTTACCAACATAGGCCACTAGGGGTCATTGGTTTGCTGCATACCTTTGCTACAAATTAATAAATTACTGTCACTGCATTATTATTACTGCAAAAATGATTTTTGAATATAAAAACTACATTCTTAGAGCTTTCCAATGATATATAGGTTGTCAAGATTTTGGGAGATTTATAATAGGATAGTGTTATAACAAATGGGCCCACATTAAAATAATCTCATCCTTTTCTCAAAATGGTGATAAAATATAGAAACTATATTCTTAGAGCTTTTGAAAAATATATAAGTTTTTTGTTTTGTTTTAGAATAGGCTGTTATCGCTTTAAGAATCACGTAAATAATTTGGGCCCACCCGTGGGACCGTGGCATTGGTTTAATCATTTGTAAATGACATATCATATATGGCCTTAATTATACATATTTATATTGAATTTATTTGTATTAAACTGCACCTGTCAAGATGACTCGCAGTACCCGGAAGAGCAAATGTTATCTGCAAACAACAAATCTCAGAATGTCGCCACTGGCCAATCGGAATCAAGCATTCCAGAGCGCACTGTAATAAGACTTATTGAAAATATTTAAAGTTGTGCCGTGTAATTCAGCAGCCTCTACATAAAAACGAATGAAGAAGAGGAATAGAGATAATGGAAGACAGAATGCTCTGATGTTGTTTGGAGTAGTGAGTCGGCTTAGCTCTTGGCCTGGATTGTTGGGATAAGAGCGGCGCTCACAGCGGGGGAGCAATACATAATATAACACTCAGCAGCTGGACTCATGAGTAGGCCTGCCCAGAAACGATCTGCACTGGCAGAATTCTGTAAAAACTTACATTTGAATTCCCATCATTTAAAATAGTATGATTTTTCAAAGCTGAACGGCATGATATAAATGTAAACTGAAAACAAATTACTCGTTACAAACAGTTTTCCCCACAGTCATGTCATTGGTTGTCAATCTACTGAAACAAACAGAGAAATGCTATGAAAGCTCTACAAGAACCAGTGTTTGGACTCTTTTGCTAAATCAACCTACAAATTTTATATGTATATGTTTCATATCATACTAGGTAAGAAATATACTAGTCAACATTTGAAGTGGATCAAAAAAATTAATTAAAGTTGTCCTAAGACAAGAATGTGTATTGGGTATTAGTTTTAAGCAACCTGATCTCACGAATCACGACTTTCTTTTTCGTGCCATTGTCACGTATTGGTAACTTAACTGTTTTGTCCTATTTTCTTACCATTGTCGCTTCGGTTTATAGTTAGATTTACATAAAATGACATCCTTATCCAAACCCAACTCTAACCCTAATGCAAGGTGACAATGATTTAAAAATCTGAAAATACAAAAAAATAAATCAGAAAAAAATAGTATAAACCAATACTTAAGTGACATCCTAACGCAAACACCAAATCTAACCCTAATCCGAAGCGACAATGGTTTGAAAATAGGAAAAAGCAGTTGAGTAACCAATACGTGACCATGACACAGAAAAGAAAGTCCGTGGTATGGCCACGGAAAAATGCGAACTTTGCGAAGATCTGGGACAATGACACAGATAAATGAGCAAAATGTGACTATACCACGAAAGTGACTTTACCACGAAACTTTGTGAGATCATGTTGGTTTTAAGACAACTTTTATGAAAGGTTTTGATCCACTTCAAACGTTGACTAGTGTAGTTAACACTGAACAAATACATCCAGCATCTTTTAATCACATATTATGCCCATTTTTACAAGATGTAATATAAGTTTCAGGTGTGCCTAGAATGTGCCTGTGAAGTTTTAGCTCAAAATACCCCACAGATTGTTTGTTATAGCATGTCCAAAATGTCCCTATTTGGGTGGGATAAAAAAAACTGTTTCCATTAGGGATGGGCTTTTTTCAGCAATATAATATTTGAATATTTGTGCTCATAAAAATGAATATTCAAATATTTATTTATTTAAATGGCATTACAAAACGCTAACAAACACATATACAAAGCTTTTGGGTAAAGTTAATCAGTCAGTCAGAGGCTGTGGGTGGGGCTTTATCAGTGTGATGTCACATTAACAACAGAATGAAAACAGCATGTCAAATGAGATTGCTTTTGGTTTAATGGGGATTAATAAGGAGGGTGGATTTCTTTTAATTGTAGGGTGGATGTGTTCACATCCTGCCAACACGCGCTTATGTCCACCTTGTAAAATTAGATTTTGCATATGTGCTTTAAATGCCAATCAAAGAAAATACTCCTTTTAACCATTTTTAAATTAAATCTGGAGAACTTCCTAGATTCTCACCAAACTATTCACTTTCTGAAAAAAGTATAATACGGGCCTACTCTTTTCAGTCAATACTTCTGTGTCTATGTGTGTATAGCTTTTGAATCCCTTTCAATATAATATCTGTAAATGTGGTTTATATTTCCACAGTGCAGATATTTCTAATAGCCTCTACTAATCACACTAGACCTCTTTTTAACAAATTGGTCACAGCCGAGGCCTGAGGTAATTTAGTCCATCTGAAACTGAAAGGATAAAGCCCATCTAGATGGAAAAGGGAATATTTGACACAGGTTCCACAGCACATTAATGTGGCAGTATCTTAATTGCACTGGCGCTTGGCACTGCAAAGGGGATCGATACTTGCGTAGTTAAGGGGCGGCAGGCATCGCCGGCTCCATCTATAATTCAAACGAGCCTTCATAATGAGAGACTATTAGCCATCCTTGTAAAGAGAGCATCCCCATGCCAGCTGAGCTGTCAGAGCAGCTGTCAATCCTCATTCCCATCTACAGGCTTATCGGCGCGTCTTTTTTTAATATTTCCCTTTTAACATGAAGTACTACAAAAAAATCTTTTAAACGAAGCATGCAGTCATTAGAGAAAAAAACGTTGTAAAATCAATGCCACGTCTTGAGATTATGTTTGTTGGTGTGAATGTTTCTATGCAAAAAACCAACAACTCCCTAAATCACACATTGCCGTTCACACTTCATTAAATCTGGTACCGTAAGAAGGTCACTGTGGCCTGTAGCGTTTACACTTTTTCTCATGAACGCATACATACACATACATGCAAAGACCAAGAAACACTTTTTCTAAAATTACACTGTGTCCAATGAATCGCCTCTAATCTCAACAGCGTGGGGTCTGCCCAGCTTTCACAGAAAAAAACAGAGAAGAAAAACAGGCGAAAACATCTTTGGTAATGCCTCTTTGTAACAAGGAAAAGTGTGCACGTTCAAAACACATATGGATAAAAAGATGTGCTGTTCGCCCACACAGCCATAAAACTATTAATAAATATTTCAATTACCAACATAGACTAATTACTTGAGTTAACTAATTATTTCTAAATATGTAGGTGGTGTTTGTACAAAGGTCTTTACCACATTTCTAAGGCTTTCTGAGTTGTCTTCAGTGCATTAATTGATAGCTAAAGTAGATATTAAACAAATCCACCTCAAAGTCTATAACATTTTGGTCCCTAAATATAGTTTATTTTTTATTTTTATTTTTTAAATGTAAAGAATATTTTACCCTACTTGATATTATTTTTGCCTTTCATTTCTCCTCACCACTCTATAAATATAAACTGATAAACTACAACAATAAATCTTTAGCTCATACACTGCACACATGTGATGGATGGGGAACAGGGAAAAAAACCTTCTCAGCCTGACAAACCGAGACATGGCACAGGTTAAAAGGCTTTTCACCGCCAAGAGACTCATAATGACAGGGAGCGAGACAGGAGTGTGCCCTGCTGTCTTTAGAAACTCAAACTGTGAGATGCTTAGAGTACTAGACACTGTGAGGTTGGGATATGGAGACAGCCCTTCAAGTAGCCACTGCCTCCACCTGTAACCCCCATCAGACATACAACTCCCACTGCGCAATATGCCAGAGCGTATTTTGCAGTCTCAGCTGTCCATTCACGGGAGTCTGGCAGCCTGAGAATTCAGCGAGCGTGATGGGGCGGCGCTCAAGGTCAGAGGGTAAGAGCCTGAGAATGTTTTGGGGTGAGGTGTCGAAAGAGAAAGGGGAGTGGGGGGTTAAGGAAAGGTTGATTGTTGTTTCAGTTTTGGGGTAAAACGTGCTATTGGATGCATAACAAATTACACTCTAAAAATGCTACGATGTTTTTAACCATGGTAAATATTGGACAAACTGGAAATAATAAACCCAACTGTTGGGTTATTACAACCCATGGTTAGGAACAACAATCCCACATTGGTTATTTTTTAAACCCATCAGTCTGTTCTGTCCAAGTGTATAAACAAAAAACTGATAAAATAGTTATACCTTATTTTTCGCTCTATAAGCTGCTTTTTTTTATATCTTGGCTGGTGCTGTGTCTTATAGTCAGGTGTGCAAGTCAGTATGAATTAATTTTGACATTTATGAGGCAAGAGACAACATTACCGTCTACAGCCGTGAGAATCCGCTATATGCCTGTATTTATGGAATTCAATGGATTTAGTAATGTGGAATGACGAGTATGCGAACTTCACCCTAGTTGGCTTGTTCAGTTAATTTAGTCTATTCAACCTTCCAGGTAAGTTCTGTATGCTATGGTTTATCGCTTAAATAACTGATAATATAACTTTAACACACAGACATCTATTCAGCCTGCTGTTTTGTCTGCTATTGTTTAGTTGAATTGCCTGTCTAGATTAAATGTCTGTTCTTCAGCTTGGATTTTGTGAAATAATTTTCTAAATAAACACGACGTATAGTCCACTGCGACTTATAGATGTTATTTCGTCTTAATGACGTATTTTTGAATGATGCGGCTTATATTCCGTTGCGGCTTATAGTCCGGAAAATAAGGTACTACAGTGTCACTTGTATCAGATACTGTAGTAATCCTCACACTTCATGTTTTCTTTAAATCGTGGTACTGTATATATAAATTTATAGCAGCCTAAGAATGTTACTGTAGGTGGTCTCTAGATCTGATTATGCTGGTCTGGTTTGATAAAGGTAGTTATCTGTAAGCTGTTTAGGCAAACTGAACAAGCATAATACCAACTTGCAGAGGCTGGAAGAACAGCTATAAAGGTCCTAATACATACCATATAGATATGGATTTATATACATTTGTTGGTATCAATATGTACATTTAAGCTATGCTATAATATGCACTGTTAAGGTAAGAAAGGTGCAATTTTTTAAAGGATAACACCCAAGTGACACCAATTAGGACCTTTTTTCTGACAGTGTTTTAGACAAAAATCAGCTAAGAACAGCCAATACCTTATTTGCTGACACTATTTGCGTAACATTGTACACCCATACGGGTATACTTCAAAAATATGATACTATCATACTTCTTTTTTTAGTGATATGGCTTTTATAATACTAGATATTTTTTGTATCTTGAAACTACTACTTTTTTTCTGTGCTCATCAGAGTGAAATTGCAATATTGGCAGGAAGTCTCTCGCTCTCTTGTTCTCTCCTGTTACCCTTTCCCTATGCATCTGCTAGATTCATCTCTCTTTTTGTCATTATATTAGTCCTGAAGCTAAATTTCCTTCCAAACTTTACTCTTTCCTTGTCCCTTTTTCATTCCTAATATACAATTATCCATTTTCTACTTTGTATGCAGTTAAAACAACTTTAAGTTAAAGTAACATAGAAATATGTGTTGATTTTACAAAATGCTGCACATTTTTACAGTGCATTTTTCTTAAATATAATTATTTTGTTATTTCATATGTAAACAAAAAAAATCTGTAACACTTAAATGTATTAAAGGTCACGTTCTTTCTGATCCCATTTTTTAAACCCTATAGTTAATGTGTAATGTTTCTATAATAGCATAAATAACACCTGTAAAATGATAAAGCTCAAATTTCACTGGCAGGCGATATATTTTCTTTAACAGAATTCGCCTTTCAAAGCCGACAGCGAACGGCCGGTTTGGACTACAACCCTCTACTTCCTGCTTTAATCACGTCACTAGAACAGTTTTTTGACTAAACTCCGCCCACAGGAATATGTCAGTCGGCAGCTAAGCTAACAGCAAGCTAAGCTGCTGTTGAATCACAACAGACTAAACAAACTACACAATCAGAACTCATTATGTATTTCTGAACTTCATAGAACAAGGAAGACATCAGCCCGTTTTGAGGACAGTAAAAAACGGTATACAGATAAGTAAACTGTGTGACTGCGTTTTTTTACATGTAAAACATGAACACATGTTATATTGCGCACTGTAAACACAATCAAAGCTTGAAAAACACAGAAATAATGGGACCTTAAATTTTTGTTAATGTTAGTTAACGTCAAGATAGCTATTCATGTTGGTTCATGGTGCATGAATTAATGTTAACAGTTATTCTTTAATAGTAAATAGCTAAATGAACATAAACAATGATTATTGTTATGGTAGCTAATGCATTAACCTATTTTGAACAAATACAACCATATTGTGAAGTGTTACCCAAAACTCAATTCTGTATCAAACAGTCATTAAAGTGACTGGTCTGGACACATACAGTACCCACATTCATCGTATTTAGCCACGTCAGCAGATTTCTAATCTAATCAATATCTACAGCAAAAACTGGCTCTCAAGTTCTGCATAACTGTGATCTAGTCAGGCATCCCATCATAAGATGATGTATCTGGCTTCGCTTCTTAAACAGAAACCTTAGTCTGGATAAAGTTATAACCACAGTAAACCAAAGCTAACAAAGAGCTCAGTGTAGCCTGACATTTGACTAAACTGCATACAGTATGGTCTGATCCACAATACAGTACAAAAACTATTAGAAAAAAGCTGATAAGATGCTGCCTTAGAAAGTACATGACTATGTAGACAGTAAAGTAGCTCACTATGGTTTCTTAACAGATCAAGACATTGTGCAGGAGGAGGCGAGGATAACTGCTCGGCCCATCACTTAAAGAGTGAACAGCAGCAGGATTTATTACATGTAGGAGAATGATGGTGCATGAATGCAAATAAATAAGTGCTAAAACCAGAAGAGGCATTTTAACCCTGAAGAACCCAATAACCCTTCTCTTAGCATCAATTAACAATGTCCAATTTTGACCCGTGAGTTCTCCAGCGTTAAGACAACTGCACCCCACACATATACAGATGTTCTGTGCCAAAGTGAGCTGCCTTGCTGTATACTGCCTAGGACGATGCCATGATGATGCCAAGGTGACATTCTAATGCTGCATTTACACCAACCGCGATAGAGGCGTGAACCGTGAGTGATTTCAATGTTAAGTCAATGTGAAGGCGCGTAGACGCGCGTCAGGAGGTCCCGCGGCGCGGAAGAGGCGTTCGCCGCGGCGCGGAAGAGGCGTTCGCCGCGGCGCGGAAGACGCGTTTCCGCCTCAGGCGCGAATTGAGCGTTGTGCACTGTACGCGTGAATGTGCTTTTTGTGCATTTTGCGGTTCACGTGAATTAGCGGCTAACGCCCGAGTTGAAAAATTTGAACTTTGGCGGAATTTCGCGCTGCGTTAACCAATCAGGAGCCTGCTTGCTGCTGTGGTGGCAGCCCCGCCCGGAGTCACTCATTCAACCAACGCTTGTTATTGTCCATAAGCAGTCACCCGGAGCTATACAACACAAGTTCTTACTTCTATAGATGAGACAGGAAAAAAAAGGACAGTGTCAGTGAGAAATTTAGCTTCAGGACTAAATGTCAGTGAGGACATCGGGCAACCTGGTAAGATGTAATACACACTTCACTTTTGAGTCACGTGACGTTTATCGACCCGCGCTGTTTATTTCCCCTATAGTAAGGTTACCACATACAAACCGGTAACTCTCTGGACAGATTAGGAGCATCAAAGTTTGATTTCAATCATTGATTTCAATCTTTGACATAACCCAGTCAATCAATATTAAAGATATCAATGATGAATTTTGACAGAATGTTGTTTACATTATGTAGGATGATAGAAAACAGTAAACCTCAAAAATTACTTTAGGTGAGTTTCCTTATATACTACTAGACATACATACAACCGTAGTACTTGGCAAAAATGTAGCAGCATATTGAAAAACAACTTAAAATTCATAAGCACTATATTTTAGAAACAGGCTCAGCTTATCCTCCAGAATGTCATATCCAACTGCAGTGACTGTATATCTGCGCACATCTCAGCAGGGACGGGCCAGGGCTGATCTGTCAGAGGAAGAGAGACGGCCCTTTTTGTCTTTAAAGAAGAACAGAGCGGCTGCAAAGTCATAATACTCTCATTTCCATTACCATTTATCTGCAGATCATCCAAGTCGATCGTCATTTGGATCCCTGTCTTCATACTCTTTCTCATACAATCCTGACTGCTGTTCCCACAATTGCCAATTTGCCATTACCCAAATTCTCAATTTGTGACTGCTCTTGTTTTAAGTGCATGCGCACATCACCGGTGCATCTAAATGCACGGGCCCCCATGGATATATGTGCTCATTATACCTGTGTGCAGATGGAGACAGTCTGTAGCCACTAGGCTGAGATGGGCCTGTGTGTCTCTGGAGACGGGGCAGCCCTGCAGGAGGCCAAAACAGCTTCGGATACAGCCCGCATACACTGTACTCCAAACCGACATCTGGTTTCTGCCATCAGATGTTGTAGGATGGGTCCATCTGTCCCTAGCTACTGCATAACAGCGTGTCTGTTCTGAGACAGAGCACATCTCTATATGCTGATCTGTGTAGTGGCGCGTTATAGAATTACAGACAAGTAGACTACACAGTGTGCCAAGACAGCTGCACTGCTGAAGTTGTCTGTGTTCATCTGGAAGTTTGTGTCAACTCATAACAGATCAATGTTTGCTGTGCAAACTCACCTGCATGAAGTGAGAGATTAGATCAGCAGAAATTGTTTAAAATCAGATGGGACTAAACATCATGTGTACACACATGGGATTAAAAGGCGCTTACTATAACTGAAGCTAAAATTAAAACAAATAGACACCCTCATCCCATCCCAGGTGTGTAGAACTTTCTTTAGATGAACACAAACATGCTTATTTAAAAAACATGCTGCCTTTTTGTTTTTATAAAACCATTAGATGATCTTAAGTTTGCTAAAGCTCCAGAAAGCACAACCACCCATCCATCCATCATAAAAGTGGTAAGAAAAATACCACAGCTAGGGCAGCAACCTTTAAAAGGCCCTAATATGTACATATTTGTATACATTTAGTACCAATATGTACATTTGAGATACTAATATGGACCTCTGAGGTACTAATATAAACTTTTTAGGGGCAAGGCTATACTTTTTGAATGGGTAACACCCCAGTGATAGCTGAGCTACAAATTTTGACTTTTTTCTGACAGTGTAAACCAGTGGTTCTCAAACTAGGGGGCGCAAGATGGTGCCAAAAGGGGGGGTTAGTTTTATGACATTTTATAAAATACATTAAAAGTGCAATGTGTAACTTTTAGAACATCTCTTGACAGAATGTATTATAAGTTACCTACCTATATTATGGGGTAAGCAAATTTTTCTTGAAATTTTCTTGAATTTAGTGTTTAAATCACTTAAATTTCATATTTTTGGTCTAAAAACTAGACTTATTTTTTGGGTCGTTTTGCTCATCAAGAAAAAGCATATTAATTTAAGAATTTTTAGATATTTTTACTGAAAACAAGACAAAGATACTAAGATTTATTTTTCTTGAAAATATTTTTTTGTAGTGTAGAAGTCACCGTCATGTTTCTATAGATGGTTTCAGCAGTAACAACATAAACAAGCGGCTGTCGTGGTCCACACGTAACTTCCGGTAAACTCCGCTAAGAATAAATAACAACAAAGTTCTTTAAACTTAGTTTATTTATTTAACAAGCAAAAAACAACACATAGATTACCTAGTAAACCAAAACAATTATTTTCGACGAGGCATTTGTTCAAGAGATCAGTTTAGCAACTAGTCAGACCATTAAAAAAACTAAAGTAAAGTTCGGATCCAGACGTGTATCGCCTCAGCGCACGTGCGTCCGATAAAACCGTCTATAGTAGCCCTAAATTAAGGTGACCAGATTTTTTAAAATAAAAACTGGGGACATTTCCTGCTTCAAATGTCAAAAATCATTAAAATCTCATTTGTTGTTATCTATAAATAAAAAATGGGGACAAAATATTTTTGAATGATTTAATTTTTTGTGAGTTCACTGTCTTACTTCGTATTTTTGTCTTGTTTTCAGTACAAACATCTAAAAATTCTTAAACAGGATGCATTTTCTTTATGAGCAAAATCACCTAAAAAAAATAACTTTAAAACAAAAATGTAAAATGTAAGTGAATTTGTGCTTAAAACAAGCTAAAAAATCTGCCAATGGGGTAAGAAATTTTTTCTTGAATTAAGTGTTGGCAGATTTTTTTGATTGGTTTTAAGTACAAATTTTATATTTTTGGTTTAAAAACTAGCCATATTATCTTGGGTCATTTTGCTCAAACGGTCACCTTACCCTAAATGGACAAGCTGTTCTACACAGCGTTTCGACCCTACGTTGTCTCAAATGACGACATGTTTGTCCTGTGGCGGCTACCATATGCGTTTTGAAATTGCGGGGTGAGCTGTTGGTTGTAATTTGCAATCTGACCACTAGATGATGTCGCTAAAATTTACCCACACCACCTTTAATTTATCATAAATTCTGTGTAATTAAACCTTAGAAAAATAAGACTACTATCCAACAGCACTACATTGTATTTTATAATATGTCATGAATTTTCCTTGGGGAGTGCGAAGGGATGCACACTACACAATAGGGGTTTGAGAACCACTGGTATAAACAGTACAATACAAAACAGTACCCAGAACTCAATGTTTTCAAGTCAATTAATATTTTTCTTGTACAAACCCACTGTTTCATTTCATAAGACATTAATTAAGCCACTGGAGTGTATGAATGCATGCTTTTTGGAGCTTCAAACTATTTAAGACCAGTGGCAATATAAGATCAAGTGGCATTACAAAGACAAGTAGAGCATATTAAGTTTATACGTGTTCAGCTAAAGAAAGAAAGTCACACACCTGGGATGGCATGAGGGTGAGTAGATTATCAGTGAATTTTCATTTTTGGATGAATGTTTTTTCTCTCTTTGAAGAGAAAAACTCAGTTCTTACAGACCTTTTATGCATCAACCTGCAACTCTTTCCTAAAATAAATGCACAGGGTGTAAATTTGCAAAGCGCATAACATCTATTTCTGATTTAGACACAGGCAACAAACTGAAACGCACATGCTTGCAGATGAGATGCATGTGTGGGACGAATCAAAGACAATGAAAGAGATTTGAAAAAAGTGTCAAGTGCAGAATCACTTTGATTTCTCCACTTAGACTAATCAACTGATGAAACCAGCAGGAAAATATGACCGCAGAGCAACTTGCCATCTTTACGAAAACATATTTTATGCAAAAAGCATCCTTTGAAGAGACACAGATGATTATAATATACATATATAACTACCGTAAACCATCAGCATGCAGAATGAGAGTGCTGACGGTTAGAGAGTTGAAAAAGTGAGGATAGACTCCACCTAACCTTGCTATAAGATGGAGTCTATGTGGAGGTATACAATAAGATCAACAAATTATACAGTAAAATAAAAAATGTTCTCCAGGAGTTGGCAGCCAACTGGTCAACCAAAGATTGACACAATTAAGCGATCAGCAAACCACTGAACTGTTGGTTGTCAGTTGCTGTTTCAACTCGACTGCAGTATCTAAAGTATAGAGTATTGAGAGGCAAATCATCAGCTCAATGTTGTCACGTCGCCAAAAGCCTGACGCCTCAGATGAACAACTCTCATTAAAAATGACTGACTTCCAGTTGCTCGGATGCTGAAAACTGTTGCCTGTGGAAAGCCTTTAAAGTCAGTTGACTGAAGACAGTGGATCACTGTGATGGAACTGCCTTGTGGGTGTAGGTGCAGAGGTTACTGTAGTAACATCCATCCCTCCAGGGGTTCGACTAGTGCAAGTGTGTGTCTCATGGAAACAGATGCTTGTGTGGGGGTTGTAGGGTGAGATAACCTCTGCTGTGAGAGGTGAAAGATTTTGGAAGGTGATTTTAGATTAATCCTACACAACCTGTTTTCACTAAGCATGCTTCTCCCAGCTAAAAGCATGCTAATTATAGCGCTAATCCTCTGCAGATATCACCTACGACAAAAATTCTGCAAAGGAAGGGTGTCCATAGCAACTCTACTGGTTTAAGTATTATTGTTAATATGATATTCACATATCTGCTTCACAATGAAATTGAATGCCCTTGTGCTGTGCTTGACAGGAATCGGTCACACTTTAATATTTAAAAGACAGCAGAGGCCATAGGCAATTCGGAAACATTAGATCTCCCCATGCATGGTAAAATGTTTCTTTAAGTGAACATTTAAGTAAACATAAGGATTAATATTTTCCTAAATGGACTGGACCACATTAGACTACGTTTATACGTGAGCGGCTATTTTCATAAACGGACATTTCAACCTCTCCGGTTTCAAAAATAACTTTGTAAACACATATACATGGGTACGTGTCAATGAACACTTTTCTGAAACTGAGATATGCCGTCAAGAGCATGCCACACCTCTAGGTGGCGGTGTAACGATAAGCTCAAGCCCAAGTAAGCCAATCAGAATCCCGAAAGCAGCAACAAATCACTTCCTGTTCCTCTTTTGAACAAGGTCGCACTTTTGATGTAGGTGCGAGTAGTGTTGGGAGAAACAAAGTTTTTTGAAGCTTCGAATCAATTGAACCAATTGCTCCGAAAATTGATTCAGTTTTTCGAAGCAGTTCGAAAGACCACACACACTGGCAACCCCTGCTGGTCAAAATAGTGTAAAGCAGATATGGCCAAACATTTTACAATTTTTTTTCAAAATAATAGCAAGATTTTTATTAAAATGTGTTAAAAAAATGATTTAACTTAATTAAGACATAGTTAAAAGTCTATTATGTGTTTTTAGTTTTATTTAGGGCAAACAAATGGTTATAACTAACTACCCTTTTAATTATGCACATTTTTGTCATTAGATCTGCCTATAAACAAAAAGTAGACAAAATGGCAGTGTTATTAGTCAGAAGAATAAATGTTTTATGAACTTTCATAATAAAACTGACCCGAGTTCACCTAAACATATTAGACACTGGTCATGTGATCAACTCCCCCTAGGGGTGAACCATCAGATTTTCGAAACGTTTCGAAACAGTTATGACGTAATAAAGCCTCGTTTGCTAAAATCACGTGACTTGGGCCAGTTTGAAACAAGCTCCGAACCACTGATTCGAAACAAAAGGTACGTAAATGTTTCGAAGCCTCATGAAGCAGTGCTTCGAAAACGACCATCACTAGGTGCGAGCTCTGGTGCATACTGTGACGTTGGCTGCCTAAACATCCGTATGTCTCAGTTTACATGCAACCGTGTAACCGAAGATTTCCAAATTTCCACTCTGGCCAGAGTTTTTAGAAAGAATCGGATATCACCGGTAATGTTTTTGTAAGGTATGTTTGTACATTTTTGTATTTAAATGTCCTAATATAACTAAAGCCTAGTCCTGGATTAATCTAAACCCTGTTTGGGAAACCGCCCCTTAGACAATGAAATGAAACCATACATCTTTACCAGGCTAGTTAACTAAAACTAGATGAAATGTAACAGGATTTAAGATTTAAAACCATCCCAGACAGCAGATGACTCTGCAAGTTGGCAGCTACGGTGCGGATCTGGTGGGGATCCGACCCGAAGTCGTCTGCTGTCTGGGAAGTTTGAGCTGTCTCTTTATTTGTGGTTTATTAGGATACTGATGTAGTATATGATCAATGTCGCTAAGGGGCCGCTTACACAACAATGATTTTTTGCAGTTTGGCTGTTTGTTTACACGTCAGCAGCGTTTTGGGATCAACACAACCTTTTGAAGAAGGGTTTCAAAAATTCAAGTTTTTGATAATGTCTAGTCTCCGTGTAAATGCGAATCTGTGATAACGATGACATCATGGACATGCGTTTAGTCTATAGGCATGTGAGAGTACAACCAAACAGGACGTGTGTCCATTAACCCTTCTCCAACAAAGTTGACAAAATGTTTTATAGTCCAGGGTCACTTGTAGTAATAAACCTACCTCATCATCCTGTATGACGAATGCGTATGTGCGCATAGTGACATCATCATCTACTGGCCTGGCCTACCTAATACAGCAGATTTAGTCGTCTTTCTACATCCATCTAAACGCGGTTCTTTTGCACAGCGTTGTTGTGTGTTCGTGAAATTTTTCATAAAGGTAAACATTTCAGTTTTTCGCTTTTAATTGACAGACAGTAAGAAGAGGACAGGAAAGAACAGGATTCAGAAGAAGGAATGGGACCAGATGTGAGCTGGGACTCGAACTTTTTTGCCGAAAGCATGTCTGTGCACTGCTCACTACACCAAAAAACTTTTCTCGTAGTTCATAACATCGTTGTTGTGAAAAACAGAGACCATTCCCTTTACAATCCTCCCACAAGTGGTCACAGGAGATGTATGCTAATACCAAGTTTACACAGGGATGATGCATTTCTCTGGATATTTTCTTTCTGTATTAACAAAAGAAGTGTCATACATATTAACTGACAGCCACACCCTGATATGCCCCTCCTTGACCCCAGGGGGTACAGCTGCTCAGATTTTAATACTACACCGGTGAATAAGAAATGACAGAGATAACAGAGATCACTTATTATAAACCCGACCATACAGTCTCAAGTAAGTCTTAGCCCTGGGCACAAACAGCTTTTATTTGTGTGGGTCTGCAGCATGGGCTCAAAGGGCAACCTGACACAGCCATGCGGTCAGCTCTGCCTGCTGTCTTTGTTTCCACATACAGAGAGGAAGATCAAAGAGGTCATAGTGAATCAAGTCAGTGGGACTTTCCCCCCAGCCACAACTCGATCACAACTGTGGTGTATTCTGTTATCCCAAAACCCCCCATGGAAGACCTACGCTTGTAGAATTGAGACAATACAACTGGTCTTCCTCAATGGAAAAATGCTAAAGCCAGAGAGACAACTGGAGCTGCATCATCGTAAACCACAGTGCTGAGTCAGAGAAGGAAGTCTGGGGTTTTGGAATAACAGGCGCACGCTTCCCATCACAGTTAAGTATGGCAGCAGATGTTTTGCATTGATAATCACCTCAAACCAAAACATCGTAAAAAATCGATTACAAGCTGTATTTTATGAAGCGGATAATGTAACCATATTCCCATGTAAACTCGAGAAAGTTAGCTAGTAGGAAAAGAAGCCAGTAGTAGTAGTATTATTGTTTGGGGTGAATGACTGGGTTTTGACTAGTAATATGGATTACCGAAGTTAGGGGATCGTGCCACATATACAGTGAGGAAAATAAGTATTTGAACACTCTGCTATTTTGCAAGTTCTCCCACTTAGAAATCATGGAGGGGTCTGAAATTGTCATCTTAGGTGCATGTCCACTGTGAGAGACATAATCTAAAAAAATCCAGAAATCACAATATATGATTTTTTAACTATTTATTTTTTATGATACAGCTGCAAATAAGTATTTGAACACCTGTCTATCAGCTACAATTCTGACCCTCAAAGACCTGTTAGTCTGCCTTTAAAATGTCCACCTCCATTACATTTATTATTCTAAATTAGATGCACCTGTTTGAGGTCGTTAGCTGCATAAAGACACCTGTCCACCCCATACAATCAGTAAGAATCCAACTACTACTATGGCCAAGACCAAAGAGCTGCCCAAAGACACTAGAGACAAAAATTTTCACCTCCACAAGGCTGAAAAGGGCTACGTGGGAAATTGCCAAGCAGCTTGGTGAAAAAAGGTCCACTGTTGGAGCAATCATTAGAAAATGGAAGAAGCTAAACATGAATGTCAATCTTCCTTGGACTGGGGCTCCATGCAAGATCTCACCTTGTGGGGTCTCAATGATCCCAAGAAAGGTGAGAAATCAGCCCAGAACTTCGTGGGAGGAGCTGGTCAATTACCTGAAAAGAGCTGGGACCACCGTTTCCAAGGTTACTGTTGGTAATACACAAAGACGTCATTGTTTGAAATCATGCATGGCACGGAAGGTTTCCCTGCTTAAACCAGCACATGTCCAGGCCCGTCTTAAGTTTGCCAATGACCATTTGGATGATCCAGAGGAGTCATGGGAGAAAGTCATGTGGTCAGATGAGACCAAAATAGAACTTTTTGGTCATAATTCCACTAAATGTGTTTGGGGGAAGAAGAATGATGATGAGTACCATCCCAAGAACACCATCCCTACTGTGAAGCATGGGGGTGGTAGCATCATGCTTTGGGGGTGTTTTTCTGCACATGGGACACTGCGAGATTTTGGGGAACAACCTCCTTCCCTCAGTTAGAGCATTGAAGATGGGTCGAGGCTGGGTCTTCCAACATGACAATGACACGAAGCACACAGCCAGGATAACCAAGGAGTGGCCATGTTAGAAGCAAATCAAGGTTCTGGTGTGCCCTAGCCAGTCTCGAGACCTAAACCCAATAGAGAATCTGTTTTTCTCAGCAACACGAACTTGAAAAATAGCAGGGTGTTCAAATACTTATTTTCCTCACTGTATATTGAAATATTGCAAACATCACAAACATGCATATCAGGGCTCCAGACTGCCACCAAATGCTGGCATTTTGCCACCAAAATTTGAGAGTGTGCCCTGAATTTTACATCCAGTTGCACATGTGCGACCAGTAAATTGGACCTTTTTTTGTGATGTGACACTGAATTTAAAAC
Source organism: Misgurnus anguillicaudatus (assembly GCF_027580225.2). NCBI lineage: Eukaryota > Metazoa > Chordata > Actinopteri > Cypriniformes > Cobitidae > Misgurnus > Misgurnus anguillicaudatus. The sequence continues at coordinate 18,001,030 of NC_073353.2, forward strand.
AGCACATTGTACTTTCTGCATCTAAGTATTTATTAGTAATACAGTGGAAATGAGTAGAAATTTGATTATTAGGATAGCATGTTGATTTACGGTGTGTGCCCCTAAATTTTCTGGTTGTGCCCCTAAAATTTTCAGTTGGGGGCCACTGTGCTTCTAGTGAAAAAAGTTAGTCTGGAGCCCTGCATATTGAAAACACTGAATGATTTTAATACTTAAAAAATTAAGATAGCAGAGAAACTGCAGAGACCAAAATAGTGATGTTTTTTTTTCTCAGAATGTATGTTTATTAAATAATTTGCAGTTTTTAAATATATTTTAATATTTTTATTTAAAAATAGATTTGAAACCTTTTAGTATTATTGTATTGCAAATTATCCCACATATCACATTTTTCTTCAATATTGTGCAGCCCTATAGAGCAAACAGAGTATGTTTGTTTACTTTAAAATATTTTTTTGTGCATCGTTTGCAAGCGCACCAAAAGGAAACATCTGATCTGAGCAGTCAGATCGGATCATACAAACTAAGACATCTAAAAGTTTCAAAGCACAGTTCACAAGTAGTTTAGCACCGTTTCAAACTCCCAGCTGGAGAGGAGAAACCAACTGCGTAGCCGCTGGAGCGTGCCAAGATGCCAAGACAGTCACAGGAGCTCTACATAATAGAGACTCTTTTATGATTAATTCGAAAAAATAACTCTTCCAAAATTTAAATAAAGCTCAGAGAGGCCTGTCAGGAGATTGTGCCAGCATGTCTGGACCTGGTTCGGTCTCAGAGCTGGGATTAGTTCAGCATTACCAGATCTTTATCGTTGAAATAATCAGCTCATCATTAAAAAGAGGAAATCTAATGGGATATTAGGGCCCTGTAATCCGATTACAGCGATGAGCTCATTAGCTATACCCCTATTCCCTAAAACGTCATTTCAAGTTTTGCCATTTGATTTCCAGAGCAGAGAAACAATAAGTAGTACCCTAAACAAATCAATAGTGTTAATCTGTAAATCTCCTTTAATGAACGCAGAATCTTCAGTGTTGTAATTGAACGCACTGGAGAAATGCAAGAGAAAAATGATTACATCTATGACATTTAGTCTCATTATCACATTGTGGGTTTCAAAGCTCTTTCGAACTCAAAGTACCGATGCTGCCATTTAAGTTAAAATGCAAATGGCCAAGCAAAACAATCTACTTTAATAAGAAAATTTTAAATAAAAAGAGGAGGGAGGAAGGAGGCTAGCACGCACACAAGCGCAACAACAACAGCAGGAACATAGAAATGAGAAAGGATGAGTGGACACCTAAATTGATGTACTGCAGACAGCCACAACAGGACAATTGATCCACGAGGAAGTACAAGATAAAATTAAACCAGGGGAAAAAACAGCATTGACAGAAGTAAGTAGTTCCCCTTCGCTATCTCTATCTTTCTCGATAACTCTGAAACCTCTTCCGGGAATCCGTAACTCAGCTGGCCTGAAGTTTATCAGTGAGTTGAGCTGACTTCCCGCCAGATGAGTGCTTGAATCAGCAGAAATACACAATGTATAGAGACACACTTAAGTGATTAGCACTATTTTTCATTGCATGGCCCTCACGTTCACCCTGCCTTCTGCAGCAGACAGACAATCAGCATGCAGCCCGGCATTTACTGTAGCAAGCACCCTTCAGATATGCCTTTATAGTGACCAACGTCTGATCTTGCATAAGTATATTCTTTAATGCACCATTCATGTGTGCATCATGGAACTGTGCCAACAGTATCACCAAAGAGAACTGCAAAAGTAATGACTTTCAAAGCAAATTATTAAAACATTTTTGGGTGACGATCCCTTTAAAGACACTAACATAAACCATTTTGCACAAAAAATGCTTTGGCTCAAAAATATATGAGTAAAATAAATTAATTCATGTTATTTGCATTCAAAATGCAGACTCTGTTAGCACAGATGACACAACAAATTGGGCGAGGATAAAAATCTGCCCCATGTGCTTCAGGGGCTTTGGCACCCATAACCTTCCCCATCACTCTGCCCGCTATTCAGTCCTTCTGTCACTTGCTCTCCATCCTCTTCTGTCCCTTTTTTCCCCGTCCCATCTCTCAGTTGCCCCCTTAGCGACGCCCGCCCCTCCTCATGTCACTCCACACTTTTACAACTGTCTTTTCAAAAGCGCCGCCTGCCACAGATGGGCAACGCTGCTGACCAATTATGCATCTCCTCAGGACGGCTCCAGTTACAGGCTTTACCATCTGACCATGAAATTAAACTTAGCCCTGTTCTTTCTTGTAGCTAAACTGGCAGAGCATATCGCTAGCAACGGGAAAGTCATGGGTTTGAATCCTAGTGAACATACATTTGGATTAAATATATACCATGAATGACTAAGTGTATGAAAAACTAATGAGTCCAAGAAATTGTGAGAAAATATGTGCCACAGTACACAACTATATCTATGGACTAGTAGTATATTACCAAAGTGTGGATTTTGGAAAAGGAAAACACCTTGTTACATGTGCCATGATGTGTAACTTAAAGGAATAGTCCATTGTCTTAAAAGAAAAATCCAGATAATTTACTCACCACCATGTCATCCAAAATGTTGATGTCTTTCTTTGTTCAGTCGAGAAGAAATTATGTTTTTTGAGGAAAACATTGCAGGATTTTTCTCATTTTAATGGACTTTAATGGACACCAACACTTAACACTTAACTCTACACGTAACAGTTTTTTTCAACGAAGTTTCAAAGGACTATAAACGATCCCAAACGAGGCATAAGGGTCTTATCTAGCGAAACGATTGTCATTTTTGACAAGAAAAATAAAAAATATCCACTTTTAAAAAACAACTTTTCCTCTAGTTCCGGTCTAGCGCGACCTAACGTAAATGCGTAGTGACGTAGGGAGGTCACGTGTTACATATATAAAACGCACATTTGCGGACCATTGTAAACAATAAACTGACACAAAGACATTAATTAGTATCAGTTGACACACAACAACATCGGAACAGTCCTCTTTCTCCACACTTGTAAACACTGGGGCGGAGTTTCGCGTTCGTCCTCTGTGACCTCTTGACGTCATGACGTATTGCGTGAGGTCAAGCTGACGCTTTCAGGACCGGACCTAGACCAGAAATTGTGGTTTAAAAAGTGTATATTTGTTATTTTTCTTGTCAAAAAATGACAATCGTTTCGCTAGATAAGACCCTTATGGCTCGTTTCGGATCGTTTATAGTCCTTTGAAACTCCATTGAAAAAAACTGTTGTGGGTGAGTTAAGTGTTGGTGTCCATTAAAGTCCTTTAAAATTAGAAAAATCCTGCAATTTTCTCCACAAAAAACTCAATTTACTCTCGACCGAACAAAGAAAGACATCAACATTTTGGATGACATGGTGGTGAGTAAATTATCTGGATTTTTCTTTTAAGAAAATTGACTATTCTAAGTTATTTTTGCCAGCGTGCCATTCTGAGTGTGCCAACACTACGTGTTGGTGAGGCTTTACTATCATAAACCAAACGTGGATGAAACAAAGACTTTGCTGAAGCATTAAGACTCACATAATGGTTATAAAGCACAATGGCATGGCGGGATACTTTCCTTTTATGATCTGCCAATGAAAAAAAATCCCACTAGAATTCCTTTGATTAAACAATCACATACACTACGGAGACTTCTCCAGTCTGGAAATTAGAGGTACAAAAGAGTCGTCGCGAGAGGTCAAAGCCATTTACGTGCTAGACTAAGCAACCACTGTAGACTCATGGTGAGAAATCAGCCGCACAAGCTAATATCATGACTGGCCACAGAGTGTGAAAAGAAACAGAAGGGAGTCATCCAAGCGGGGAAAGCCTTCAGCTGGACTGTGGGGGCAAAATAAGCAGGGCGCTGCTCCATTAATGATCAGCCAGACTGCAGGATCACAGGTGGTGCTGAGGGCAGCAGCATCAGATATGAATGGCAGAGCTCGCACATGTAAGGACGTCCAGGAGCTCGGCTGGAAGGCGGGTGGGGAGGTTAGAGGTGGTGCAGCCAGGTGGGCAGCAGATGCCGCCAATGAATACCCGTTCCAGTTTGACAAAGAGAAGGCAGGATGCAAGGGAGCAATGAATGAATATTCTCTACAGAATAACACGCTGGGCGGAGGTGTTTGTGAGCGGGCACAGGTGGCAGCATATGTGCACTGTCCTGCTCTATTGAACGTGGCTGACATAAGCTTGAGGAGATGATATTAACAACAGAGGAGAGATACAGTATTTGCATGATGCATTGATCTATTCACCAATTGCCTTAAAAACTCCTTCCTCATACATACAGTAAGATGATCAACTAGTTTAATGTACATGTGGCTTATGACAGATTTCAGAGTTGGCTGATATTTGTGAGGGTAGGTGACACTGAAATTGCAGGCATTCGTTCATGAGTTTGACAAAGCCATTAGCATCACTTGAAGAGAAAAATAAATCTGCGGCTGATTGATTTCAGAAAGCTACTGCGCTAATCCGCTGAGGTTCAGGCTGATGAACGGCTGAAATTGCAAAGCAGTGCCGGCAGCTGTTTGGAGTAAATCACGATCGTGACATCACCTCAATGAGCTGGACTTTAAAGGACAACAGATTGAAATACCTTGAAGTAAATTAAGTACCCACTTCTTGGCTATACAGCACATCACGTTCTACGTAGTATGTGTGTGTGTGTGTGTGTGCAGTAATACATACTACATCCTCCATATTTTCATTTCATATTTATGTTCACCTATGGTGTATTAAAAACAACAGCCGCAAAAATATTGATTCATGTGTTGTTAAACAAGTATAAATGAATCATTTCTTAGTATATAAACCCAGCCTCAACCTCATGGTTTTATAGCATTCCTAATTTTCTAAATTTTGGAATTTGGCTGCTTCTCCTGTGGCCTCAAAGGATAGAAAAGTGTCAGAGAAATGTCTGAGAAACAAGGAGACTAGATATTAAAGGGATCACCCAAATTTCATTAATGACTCACCCTCATGTCTTTCCAAACTCGTAAGACCTCCGTTCATCTTCGGAACACAGTTTAAGATGTACATTTTGGTCCAAAAATAACAAAAAATACGACTTTATTTAGCATTGTCTTCTCTTCCACATCTATTGTGAACTGTGTGCATGAGACTGAAGTCACGTGACTGCAGTGACGCGGCTGACGTGTTATCCTCGACGAAGTTTTTTTTTCAAACTTACAGCGTGGCTCTCCCTCAGACTGTAAACGAAGCCTAGGTGCACAAAAATAAAACAAAAAAACAGCTGGGGCGAACCAGATAACACGTTAGCCACGTCATATGTCATCCGCCTCACTGCAGTTACGTGACTTTGGTCTCGCGCATGCGCTTCACAACAGACGCGGAAGAGAAGACAATGCTGAATAAAGTCATAACCTTTGGACCAAAATGTATCTTCGATGCCTCAACACATTCCAACCGACCCACCGATGTCACATGGACTACTTTGATGATGTTTTTATTACCTTTCTGGACATGGACAGTATACCGTACATAGATTTTCAATGGAGGGTCAGAAAGCTCTCAGACTAAATATAAAACATCTTAAACTGTGTTCCGAAGATGAACGGAGGTCTTATGAGTTTGGAACGACATGAGGCGAGTCATTAATGACATTATTTTCATTTTTGGGTGAACTATCTCTTTAAGCATATTAAGTTTTCACACAAAGAATTTCACATTCTGTATATTAGTACTATATATATATTAGAGGTAATTTTGGACACAGGGCCTGGTTTTTTTTTGGGTCCAAGGAGATCTATATAAAATCTGTTAGCATTCACATCAAAGGCAGTTGCAGCCATGACTCAAGACAGCGTTAATTGGGTGATAATACAGAGTCTCCAGTCACCTATAATCCTGATCTGTGATGTTAAAGGCAGTGGAAAGGAAAAAACAAGGCTAATTTAAAAAAATCAATTAAGACTAGGTCTATGTCTAGATGGTGAATTTGGGCTTTTCTTCAACTTCGAGCAGCTTGATGTCTCAAGGGAGGAGTTTCATTAAAACTAATAGCTTTAATCTTTTTTAATTACATGAAGGTCACATTAAATGGATATTTTACCCAAAAAATAAAATGATGTCATTATTTACTCACCCTTATGTTGTTCTGAACCGGAGTTTCACTATTCGGTTAAACGCAAAAGAAGATATTTTAATAAATGATGGTAAGCACACAGTTGACGGTACCCATTGCCTTCCATAGTATTCGTTTTTCCCACTACGGAAGTCAGTGGGTACTATCAACTGTGCGCTTGCCATCATTTATCAAAAGTTCTTATTTTTGTTCTACAGAAGAAAGAAGCTCATACAGATTTAAAACAACATAAAGGCGAGTAACCACACATACGCAACCCAGGCAACGATGTCGGTTAGTAGACAGACACGCTGATTGGCTACAAGTGTGTTTTGGCACTCGGCCCACTTCCAAAGTGTTCCAAAGTGTTTTTCAAAAATCATGCACCCCTTCTTTAAATACATTAACTCTTAATGTGCTTGATGAGTAGACCTTCATTTAATAAATTCATTTAATTCTCACGCCCATTTTAAATAGGATTAACGTAAACTAAGCCATTTATACATTTTGGGCTTGAGTTGAGTGGGTTAAAATGTGCATCAGGTGTGGAACTGTAATAGGATGATGGTTTTTCAAAGAACATGAATCTAGATGGGTTTGATATAGTCATGGTTAATTTGGATTTTAAATGCATACCCATCACCTCAAGAAAATGAGACAGACTGGAGATTTGCAGTAAGTGTGTGTAAATGCTATGTGGGATGCACATCTGCACCGGGTAAATGATGCTCATAAACGACTTAAATAACCACAGGATTTCACATCAGCACAAGAACGGACATTCAGATGACAAGGATAAAACTCTGCAGCCACAACAACCACTGTTCATTGACACATTTCAGGCTAAGCCCTGCCCAAAGACCTTGCTACAGCTGGATTGTGAATCGACACCCAAGGACGTTTCTGTGGATAACAACCAGGAAAGGTTGCTTGACTTCATGTGGTGCTGTGCAAAGCAATCGGTTTATGACATTAAATAACCTTGCACAGGATTTAAAAGCATGTCACAGTGATGCGTTTACAAAATTGAGACTAGTAGAAACTAGTTAAACTAGTCGACCACTCTTGACAACATGGTTGCTGGAGCCATACCGTACATGGGGGTAATTTCTTAAAAGACAGACTGTATAAAAAATGTCAGTTCTTTAGCTGTAATTATGCCAGTTATTTAAACTAAATCAAAAATTTCAATTCCAAGAAAAGTCATTAACATTTTAATGAGCCGGGTAAAATGGTAATATCTTTTACTAACTCCAGGGAAAGATGATTATTGATTCAGGGCTACAGTGCAGTTATCCACGCATCGGTGCACCTCGTCTGCCTCATTTTTTGTTGTGTATGCACACGCACACACAAAATGAAGCAAAGGTGAGCTTGCCATTGTGTACGAGACAATACATGGATAAGCATTTGTAATAATAGGATGTGAATTTGTAAAAGCATTTTCATTTTCAATGTCGAAAATAACCTAACGAACAAAAACATGCGATGACAAGGTCACCCCGACGGTAGAAGCTTTGCATATTTAAGAGACATGATCAAGGTATGACCGGCTGTAATGGGCCGGTGCAGACAGGGGGAGTCAGATGTGCCTGTTCTGATTTATTTGATATACAGGCATCTTATTCATCCGTTCCTCCCTCCATTTATTGCTTCATAACTTTGCTGTGACCTGAAGGAGCAGCAGTCAGAAAGGTGAAGCGGCTGGGAATAATTATAAGCCTTGGTGAGCACCATAAAAGCTTGTACCGTGATGAACAGATAAGTTAAAGACATGCTGATGGGTTGTATGCTAATAAGTTCACAGTGAGAAGCCAACTCCAAGGGCACCTTGATGGTCTACTTTACATACACGCACACACCGAAAGACGAAAACACAAATAACTTAAATTACATTATACCGAGGTTTCTCAACACAGCACATAAAGATCTACCTTCCTGCAGAGTTAAATTTCAACACTTGATTAGCTGTTTTAGGTGTGTTTGATTGGAGCTAAAACTAAACTCTGCAGGAATTCAGCTCTTTGCTGCCAGAAGCATTGACAATGGGAATGTAGTCCTACTCACAGCATTCGGTAGCTCAGATGGTACATCTTCGCTTTAACGGCACAAAGATCACCGGTTTCATTCCCACAGAACACACATTCTGATAAAAATTCATTCCCACAGAACACACATTCTGATAGAAATGTATAGACGTTTCATCGGATGCACACGGGTGATTCTCGTGAAATTAGACTTATGAGGTGTCATGAAACATTTTGATAAAAAAGTAAATAAAAATAGTATCAAAATAAGAAGCATACAGTTACAAACATCTCTTCATGTACTATTTTGCACATGATTTCAAATGACATCATACAAACCAATTTTGTTTTTCTTTCACATTTAAGGGCAAAATTTCATTACCGCAACGTGTCCATGACTGGATTTGGGTTCGTTGACATGAAAATATTTATAATAAAAAATAAAAAGCTTCAGTGCAAGTTATACTATAAACATTTACAGTAAAGAAACATGTGGTATTTGGTGATCATTGGTAAATGTAGAGACAATAATAAGGAATATAAATGTGTCCAAGAAAAATGTTCTCATTCTCCGCAACAATTTTCAATCATTGTTTAAGCAATCAAGGAACTAACAGTTTTTTAAAAAATAGTTGGAAGGGACATAATTGACTGTGACACTCAAGATGGCTACCAGGTAAACAGTTCTTATTTTTTCTCTCCAGATAAAAGTTGAAATTTTGTTTGTCATAGTACCTAGACAACTTTTTAAAGTTTGTAAATGCAAATTATTTAAATGTAATATCATGTTGCGGTAATTATACTTTTTGATAATGATAATCTAAAAAATGTAAATAATTCTTTAGGAAATATTTTTTAAATCTACTAAAAATAATGGTTATAGTAAGTTCAGACCTTATATGTGCAAAAAAAGTCAAGGGCTTTTTAAAAAAATCTGATGCTGGATGCTGGATTTCGTGAGAATCATCCACACGCATTAACGTGGTTACCAGTCTTAACCGAAGTGAACTTCCTGTCTGTATTTATTTAACGGTATGACTAGTGGCTAAAATGATCTCTGAAACAAATACCTATTTGAAAATGTAATTTTTTGGTTCGTTTAAAGGGGACGTTTTACAAGACTTTTTAAAGATGTCAAATAAATCTTTGGTACATATGTAAAGTTTTTGCTCAAAATACTATATAGAAAATTTATTATAGCATGTTAAAATTGCCACTTTGTAGGTGTGAGCAAAAATGTGTCATTTATGTGTGTCCTTTTAAATGCAAATGACAGTGCCATGGTTGGATAGTGCAGATTTAGGGGCAGTATTATCCCCTTCTGACATCACAAGGGGAACCTATTTTTCACATGCTTGCAGAAAAATTAGTTTAGCAAAACTAATTTACTGGGTTGTTCTTTAACACATTTTCTAGGCTGATAGAAGCAATAGAGACCCAATTATAATTCAGTTTTTCACAACATGTCCCCTTTAAGACGAGGATAGACGACGAGCATGGATCACAACTGTGTGGAGAGTTTTATTAGCCAGGCAAGAATAAAAAGATGTGTAGCTAACAATGTATAATTTAGTTTTACACAGTAATGTTAGCTTAGTTTAACAGTTAATACACATAGGATGTGATATATGAACAAAGGTAATTTACTTGTCATTTATTTCCCTTGTTATAAGAAATAAACTACTGTAAAAGGTTGTTAGTGATTCTATATGGAAGTTGCATTTAGTCCATAAAATCCAATTGTTTGTGTTGTTGCTGCTGCTAAAAAGTAAAACCCTCTATACGTTGCTTTAGATACAGTAAAAGCATCTGCCAAATGCATAAATGTCTATTTAGTGTATGGTCTGGGAAAAGCCACCTGATTAATTTACAAACAATATTCACATTCGCTCCAGAAGATTTGTCGCATTCATTAAGCAATGCTAAGGACACGTAAACGACTGAGATTTCGAGCTTTAAGCAGTATGATCTGCACATATTTCAATGTAAAGACTAACCCAACTGACACTCTGAAAATATAAACCTATTAAGCCGATCTTGTTAGTCGAGAGCTTGTTATTGTTCATGGTATCTGGCCTACGGTTGTTCCAAGCTACATTAATTCCATCAACAAGCAAATAGCAAAGCACGTCGTTCTCCCTGATGTGCCCATTATCAAGATTAGAACCAGAATGACTTGCTCCATGTTGCCCAATGGAGCGCCATCAACCAAAGATAGTGCAGGAGTGTTTCTCAGCAACGCTTTGCTGGACATGTGATTTAACATATTCTAGCTCCATCAAGTTGTTAAACTTTCTTTTTCCCTAATGCATTTTTTGGCTAATAGGTCTCGGCCGTTTATTGTCGAGTTCACTTCGATCTACCGATGGCCTTCTGGCAGCCGCTGGCTGGTAACGGTGGAGATTGTTCAGAGCAAATTACAGCTCTAATATCTTTCAATTACTGCTAAGGCCAGTTTGATCATGCCTGAGGAGGCATCTCGGCACACTTAATACCATTATGTCATTACTACCGAAACCATTCCAATGGCTGAGGCTGTCAGAAAAATGGCAAGACAGGTGAAACTTAAAAGTACGGATGAATCAAACTTGGCAAACAAAATCGTACATGCCAAATAAATTAGGTCCATGGAAAATTGAAGATTGGGAATTATCAGTCGAAATTTTCTGCAAGATTTTTAAGACTGAAAAGTTGACCAAATCTTTTCCTGGTCTATTAAACTTTATTTTTCATAGACACAATTTACATTATCTCTCCAAATAATAAAATTGAGTTATACACAATAAATATATACTTTTTGCCTTATGGTTCAGTGGACGGTCTTTAAATAAGGCCTTTAACTAAAGGTGCTTTATAAACTTTTCCTACCATCTGACAGATATTACTGAAATGGGTATCCTGAAATGGTGATTTTATGACAGTGAGAAATGCTCTGTCTGTCAGTCATGCCGCACAACTGGTTATGCTGACCTCAGGTTTGCTGAAATGTCTTTAGATAGCATCATTTTGTGACATGGGTACTGTTTCAATAATTAATGTGAAGAATGTAATGTTCATGGTTAACAGAGGAAGTTCGAACGAAAGAGAGAGAGAGCTGTAGACACTGACCAGCATGATAACTGCAGAAAAGTAACCTCCAACACTCCTCCACTGTCTCTCTTCATTTTGCACAGCAGCTTGTCTCTCTCTTTCTTTCACTCCCTTGTTATAAATCTCTCCGTCTCAATGTTCTTCTTCCCACAATTCTCCTTGGCTGTCTAGAAGGTCTCCTTCCTGCCCACCCTTTAGTCTCTATATTTCTCTTTTAGTTTTTTCTTATATTCTCTCCCTGATACACACTAGTCTGGCGATTTAGGGATCTTTTCTATGACACGATTTATAAAATACAATGTGATTAACAAATAATGGCAATATATGAAGAGTTTGGTTCCAAAACCCAATAGATCCATTTTGACTAATTTTCTATACCAAGAAAGTAACAAGATGAAAACCACTGTTTTCTGTTACAAACTTTCACATAGCATCTTTAGGTTATAAAAACATACAAAATTCAAATCCATAATTTGATTTCCAAAGATTTATTATAAAATTATTTTTGCCACAAATTGCAATAAATAAGTTTTTTTTTCAAAATGCTATAAATCTATTGAATCAATATATAAATGTGCATTTATCTTTGCCATGTTATATTCATTTAGTTGACTAGTGGCATACACTGATTAAAAAAATAAACATTAATGGCATTAATCAAAACACTTACTTTGTCATATTAAGAACACTGTAATTGCTGCAGTTATACTTGGGGCGTCATCGCTGAACTTTTTCATCAGCTGTAAAATGTTTTGGTCCTGCTCGATTTTCGTTGACTTTGAGTAAAATAATTGAAAGTTTTTCATAAAATCCCATGGTGTCAATGTGTTAGCATGACAGAAACTTGATGCTGTCTGGAGAAGCAATCGCCGACATTTTTCTGTCTCCCGAGTGCCTGCCGCATAAATTATTCGATTTTTATGGCTAACGTTTCTTTCCCATCACAGAAAACCACCACAGGTTTATCAATGCCATCAAAAGTATTATTTTCTTTTTGTTTGTTGATCACAACATGCAAAGTAGATGAGGAAAACTAAGATTCTGTGTGTATTCAACACACCGCCATTGTTATTTACAGTGCGTTGAAAGGTGCGCTGTGATTTGTTGAGCGGATTTATTGCGTTCATTGCGTTTTATGAAAAAAGAGAGAAAAGATGACAGAATAACACGGTGGATATTGGATTTTGCGTAAAATTAATAATTTACTTTTTAATACTGAATTGATACAATACTGATTTTGGCGGTAACTAATTTTGGCGTTTATCGCATTTTGGAACCAATGGCGTTTATCGCATTTTGGAACCAAACTTTTTATATGTTTTTACATTAGCTTATCAAGATAATAGTTATCAAAGTCAACTTTTTGTCATGTGCTACTTGATTTAACTCACTTCACACACAAAATGGACAAATCCAGCCATTTAGTTAAATAAAATAAAATTAACACAACTCATAAACTAAAAAAAAATTATATTTGACCCAGCAAACAATGCATTTTGCATTAATACAACCCAGCACAGGTTACAATACCCACGGGTTAGGTTCATTGCTTTTTGACCCAACACTGGGTTAAAATAACCCAGACATTTTTAGAGCAATGTACAAACATTTAGATTATACAAACTAAAATCAGTAACAGAATTTAAGTTTTACATGTGGCAATTTTACAGAACTCATAAACAGACTGTATCTTTTAAAAGCCAGGATGTGGAGTTGTGGTTCTCCAAGTTTAGTCTGCAGTCTGTCACTATTAGACCACAGATGACCACAGATAAACTGAACTCACACGCCAGATACAGTAAGAGAAATGCTGACAATGTTATGCTCTCTCTCTACCAAACTGTAGCAAGCAAGAAAGTGTAGCACCTCACAACTCCTTAAATCCATTTCAGCTTGCAGAGGTGAAAGTAGTAAAGTCACAGAATAATAAGAAAATGACATTTCAGTTGTCTCAAAAGAGCTTTAAAGAAAAATAAAAGATAGAAATAGATTACTTCTATATTAAATCTGATGAAAGTGGAAGAGAAATCTTTAGCATTACAGTAGTTCTCCTGCTGATCTCATCGGATCTGTGCTTAAAACATGCTTTCGCTAAGCTACTTTAACCTTCATCCTCCATGCAAAACTTTCTCTTCACCCCCCATATACCTCTAATGACCTACTACTAATGTATTTTACTATAATCGCAATTATTGTTGAAAACAGCTCTTAACCCTTTAACACCTGAAGCAAAAATAGCTTGTTTTCACACATTTAGTTTGACTATCAAATTCTAACACAATGTGCTAGAATATTTAAAAAAAATGGCTTTTAATAAATTACAATTCTTGATCATTACTATGTGTTGCGAGTTTGTAAATAGACTTTAAATAGAAGTATTAATTAAAGACTGAAAAACTGTTAAGTCTTTGAAGCCATTAAAGACTCATTTCAGGTACTTTCCTATTCAAATTAGAATAGGGTTTTAAGTAACAACAAAACAACTACGCCCCCAGAAAATGCATTTATTTTGGAAAGCAAATGTCGATGGCATAAGCCGTGCACTTACTGTATTAAATATTCATATATTCCACCTTTTTTTCCCATAAAAAACTAATTTCCTCCACTGCAGTTTCATAACGTGAAAAACCTCAGTGGTTTAAATGGATTCATCTAGTTTTGCAGTGAATGTGTCTCTGGAGGCTGTAAGTATGGTCTAAACATTCAGAAATATTTGGGTTTCCCTCTTCTCCATTTAAAAAGGTACACGTGAATAAGTAGCTGTACTTGCACAACTTGTCACAACCATTAGTATCACTTTAAATAGCACCACTTCACAACTACAGCACATTTGGAGGAAACAAAGAAAATTACAACCAACTTAAATATTTAGGGTATATGCAAGATGATTATGACCATTCAGATGGTTATTATCACAAAATAAACCCCAACAGGGTGGCTGGATGTACCAGTTTTAACACAACTACTTGCCACATGAGCAAAAAAATCGGAGACAAAATGTTAATTTAAAACATCTTATTAGTTAATCTGTAACAAATTCAAGCTTGGCATGAGAAAACAGACAGCAGCATGATACATTAAACATACTCAAAAAAAAATAAAAAAAAAATGCTGGGGTTATTTTCAGCCCACTGTTGGGTCAGTCATTGGGTTAAACTAACCAAGAAACAACCCAGTACAATTTAGTTTTAATTTCGAAGAACTTCCCAACATTGTGTGACAGCATCACATGAAGGTTTAGGCTCCTGTCCAAAGTTCCTCGAAAGCTGTGCCAAACCGTGCTGCTCCTCACTTTTTAATGAGGTAGCGAGGCAAACACCAACCTGCAACCTCTGACTCACATTAGCACATCTCTGAGCAAGAGTTTGGCTTTACTAAGGCACTGTTGGACTCCCCTCTGTCAGTACACACTTTGTTGACAGCTTTGAAAAAGGACTTGCACTATAGCTCTTTATGAATCACACTCTGCTGCCGGACTTCATGCGCCGTGCCATGATTAAGAGAGGAGAGGTCTCTCATCGGAGTGCAGGGTTCAACATCACTCTCAGTGTAATGTTGGGCAGTGAGTCTGTGTTTATTAAGGGTGAAGGGCTTACAACCACATGCTGTAAAGTCCAGGATGTATTGTTGTTTTTGCTGGTAGGTTGGATGAAAAGCTCCAGATCTTCTCCCACCCTTCTGGATCAATGTTGGGAGAGTCTATTAAAATGAGTAAAACACTACTCTCAGATACTTCTAGGATTATGTTGACAACACATTGCAAAAAGTGTTGAGGAATGCACATACTTTTTCTTAACTTAACGTTACATGATTGTGTTTTATACTCCTACAATAACTATTTGTGCTGCTTTTAATGGATTTTTTTTTTTAGAAGCCATGGGATGAGTTAAGCAAGTAACAGTTACTACTTTGTTGCACTTAATTGCACACACTTTACCTTTAAAAGGCACACTATGTAATATGTTTGCATAAGAACATACAAAAATACTAGCGCATTGTTATATATATATATATACCGATTGGCATGTGACATCAGAATATTGCTAGAGCAATTTAAAAGCAGTATGTTGCATCACTCTCATGATACTCTGATGTCACATACCAATCAAGTACTTCTTGTTCCTAGCATGCCGCTCTGTTGTTGCTTCAAACAAGCCACACTGTGTGTCTTTATAATATTGTAACAGTTATAAAACTATAAGACTATAGCTCCCATTGTTTCATGCTCTTCCATAGCATTATCAAGCTACACCGTTGTTAGGGCTATCAAAATGATTAAATAATCGGCTCATCGTGATTGTTTGACTTAATCGTGATGATTTCAGATCACCACAATGATTGCACGTCCCTTTAAAAACACAAGGGGGAGCTGCAGAGCCTGTATAAACAAGACCGTATGAGATGGCGCTCCTTAACTGACAGTGTAACGCCATACATTGCCACGCCATTCAATACAGTGGAAAAACAGCATTTAAAGAAATGCTGCAAAATTTTAATAAGCAATATGAACTGCCAGGTAAAACGATGAATGATGCTATTCTTAAGTATCTGTAAGGAATTTATTTTTTGCAGCCACTACCAACATGTGGTCCAATACTAATATGACCTTAGTTGGATTGGCTACTATCTAAGGCCTGTTCTGGTATAGTCAGTTTGTTTTAATTGCATTTTTATTTTCAGTTATTTTTCAGACATATTATTGTGTTATTTCTTATGAAGAATTTTCAATAATTTCTTTTAAAGCAACACTAAGGAGTTTTTGCTCTTTGCTCCCCCTACAGGTTGGAAGCGGAATTGTCCATTACCACTGTTGTAAATAGTTTAGCCTACTGCAGCAAAGCTGGCTCTGATTGCATTTTGGCCGATAGAGGGCTACAAAGCGAATGTGAAAGTGCCGTTCACCCTGTTTCGAGTGGATGAACGACTGAAACTTTTTTGGAAATGTTATTTTAAGGTAAAAAAAAAACCTCTTTAGTGTTGCTTTAAATATGTGTTATGTGTTTAATATTTACTGCCAGGTAAACCTTGCAAAAGATTTAATTTAAATAATCACAACGTGTAAAAATAATTTAATAACCAAAAAAACAAAAATGTATGAGAATTAAATGTCAAAGTAATAAAAAAGAAAATTAATCGTCATAATCTGTCAGCCAAATTTCATAATCTTGACAGCCCTAACCATTGTTGTTGTTTGCTTTAAATGGTGAAAATTACATATTGTGCATTTAAATGTGTAATGTGTTTTTTTTAGAGGCATCTAGCAGTAAGATTGAGAATTGCAACCAACCTCAAAATCGAAATGCATTGACTAGCTACGGTAGCCGCAAGTGATGCGCAGGTTGTCTCATAACCCGGGTTGGGTAAAGAAATTTATTGCAGAGCGGGTCATTAAAAACAAAATAAAAAAAAACATGTATGTTGCGTGCACAAACGGAGAAATAAACTTGAAGACGAAAGACGAGGTGCCAGAGAAATTAGGGTTGGGAATTTGTGAATAGATAATACAAATGCTGCTTTGTAAATGTTCATTACATCATTATCCTATCTCTATATTAATAGGACCATGCTGGTTTATATAGTTCATAAGCATATGTTGTTGCCAGTTTACAGGCGATGTAATCTCATGCAGTGGTTCTCAAACTTTTTCGGCATGCGGCCCCCCTTGTGTACGGGGCATGCCATGGCCCCCCCAAAGAAAATGTATTACATAAAACATTCCAAAACTTAAAATTTGAATTAAATAAAACATATTAAATTAGAAAATGTATTGCTGTTGGTTATTAGCCTTATTTTTCTGACATTTAATTACACAGAATGCATAATAAATTAATGTCTTTTATAAAACTAGGGGCCCCCTGGCACCATCTCAAGGGCCCCCAGTTTGAGAACCACTTATCTAATGGCTGTTTCCAAGCACTTTTAGGCTGAAATAAAGCCTCTTTTCATTTACATTACAAATACCTAGTGTATCTATTTTAATGGTCGTGGGTGCGGTGGGGGTTGTAAAAATAAATACAGTGGTGTGGGGCGGGCCAAATATTTCATAAAGTGGGGACCCACAGGTTGAAAAAACCCTGATCGCATCACTAGTAGCCACCACAGGACAAACATATCATCTGAGACAACTTAGGAACAAAACGTGCTCTGTAGATCAGTTTGTCCGTTTAGGGCTACTGTAGAAGCGTGACGCCGACTTCCATGTACGAAGACCCGCAGTGTATGCAGATAAAAATGTCTCATTTTAAGGTCATAAAAACAATACAGTTCATTTTGTAAGGTCATCACTGATAATATAGTTTTGTATATTATATTGCATTTATATTGCAGATCCTCCTAAACGTTACACATTGCACCTTTAAATAAACTAAAAAGTAATATTACATATTTGAAAAATTAACATTGTCTAAATTTACAGTATATGTTCATGTAGCTTAATTGGTAAAGCATTGCCTTAGAAGCTAAGGTTCGATCTCAAGAAACATAAAAACTGGTGTAAATGCACTGCAAGCTGCTTTGGATGAAAGCATCTCCCAAATGCATAATAGTAAATGTCATAAAGCAAACCATTTTTTACTCTGAAAGAGTGCAAAATAACCTAAATATGTAGCAAATGTATGCAGCACTAATGTGCCACCACCAACACTGTTTGCAACTAACTAATAAACTGGCAGCTAGTTCAATGAAAGCACTTCAGACACACTCTTCTCAAGGTTATCAAAACACTGATTAGAGAGTGAAAGGAGCAGTGTTCACAACCATGTGAATGCAAAAGCACAACCATATATGGAAAAAAAAAACAGATCAAGTCATCTAAAATCATACTGCTCTCTTACGTTATAACACTCTGGATTTCCCAGCCACTCTCATCTTTAGTCAGATGATGAAACGCTCAATAATCACAGTGTGAATTCATTTCTATCTTTATGTGTGTGTGATTTATAAGTGTATCAAGTTGCAGCACGTCCAGGTGTGCTGTTAAAACATGACTCCTGTATTACACATGTATACAGTTTCCCCTTCTTCTGCAGTAATCCTTTATACAGAGATGACACACCTCTGACGAAACCCAACCGATTCCAGCTAACAGTCTGACTTCAACTTGACTCACCTCTGTCTGGCGTATTTGTTTTCACTCTCTGCTAGCTCCCTTATTCTCATGTTTCAGGTTGTTTAATGTGGCCTTGTTTCAGGGCCCTGACTCATGATGTGGAGGACAAGTCTAACATGTTTGTCCCTGAAAGGCACCAAAGCGACACATGAAGTGGCGGGTGGGGGTCGATGTTTCAAAGCATTGCATTATTTCACCTCGATACTGCATAGATTTTCCCACGCCACAAAAATCTATATTTTCAGTTAAGTTTTTCACATTTATATTTTTGGAAAACAGCAGAACCATCATTCAGAGCGAGTCTGCAAGAAAGTAAAAGGTCAAGGCATATTCAATAATTTCGGCGTGAATGGAATCTAAACTTGAATGAGGCAAAAATATAACTGCATGAATCAATTGAATGCAAAGCAGGTGAAAAGCAAGAAACAAGAGCATATATCAGGTTACTTACTGAATAACTGCACAATAAAAAAAGAATCTGAATATTATAGCATCATGATTATAGCCATGTTTCCATCACACTGATTTTATGCACATTTTGAAGTATCACATCAAAAACAAGTTATGGAAACGCCAAATGTTTAAAAAAATCCATTCACAAAAGTTTGCAAAAAAGTTTTTGCGCTCACTTTGGGTGGTTTTTGACTTATGCGAAAAAGATTAAATGCGAAAAATGGGAGATGGAAACGCATTTGCAGAATAAATTTTCACATAGCGAACATTAAACCCACGGGACTGAATGTTTTAGAGTTTCCACTGACATTGTTTTTACCATATATCGGGCTCAACGTCGTCTTAATGCCCTTGCTGCTAGTGCCTGCATCAAAAATGCTGCATTCCTTCTACTGTGCACAGCATTCAGTTTGTCCATTTTCCACGTGTGCCTTGTTTGGTTTACTGTTGGTTACTAGGTTACCAATACCACCATCATTCGCTCAAACAACTTCATGGGAACGCACCTAATTCATTTTTGTTTGTCTTTTTTTGCGAATTTTGAAAATATTTGCCTGTTTGGATGGAAACCCAGCTATGGATACATATGTGACCCTTGTCAGTCTGTCTCCATATAGCCATCTTCATTTAATTTCTCAATGTCTTTTGACCTCTCTCTCTCTCTCTCTCTCTCTCTCTCTCTCTCTCTCTCTCTCTCTCTCTCTCTCTCTCTCATCCACAATCTTTATTTTCACCTTTATTTCAAATAACATTCAGAGACTATACATCCAGACTGTTTTAAAACACTTCAGGACTGAGGACCTCTTGAAAAGAGCTGATAAAAAGAGATGTGTGGCGTGCACACGTGATGGAAACTTTGAAAACCTTACAAGCATATCAGCTTAGTTCTCCAGGCTCTCCACAGACAAAGCCAGATCTCCTTAAAGGAACATGCCCACATTTTGGGAATTTAGCTTATTCACCGTATCCCCCAGAGTTAGATAAGTCCATACATACCTCTATCATCTCCGTGCGTGCTGTAACTCTGTCTGACGCAGCCCCCGCTAGCTTAGCTTAGCACAAAGACTGGAAATGCATGGCTCCAGCTAGTATACTGCTCCCAATAAGTGACAAAATAACGCGATCATTTTCCTATTTATGTGTTGTGATTTGTATAGTCAAACCGTGTACAAATAACAAGGTGATATGAGACACAGCGATCTTTTAACAGTATACATACTGAGAACTATATTCTCTGAAGACGAAGCACTGCCGCATGGGCGGAGTGATTTGCACAACTCTGACCGAACTCTTTGCTCCTCACCAGGGGCTTCTCGTGTGCTGCGAGCAGATCACTCCGCCCATGCGGCAGTGCTTCGTCTTCAGAGAATATAGTTCTCAGTATGTATACTGTTAAAAGATCGCTGTGTCTCATATCACCTTGTTATTTGTACACGGTTTGACTATACAAATCACAACACATAAATAGGAAAATGATCGCGTTATTTTGTCACTTATTGGGAGCAGTATACTAGCTGGAGCCATGCATTTCCAGTCTTTGTGCTAAGCTAAGCTAGCGGGGGCTGCGTCAGACAGAGTTACAGCACGCACGGAGATGAGAGAGGTATGTATGGACTTATCTAACTCTGGGGGATACGGTGAATAAGCTAAATTCCCAAAATGTGGGCGTGTTCCTTTAAGAGAAATATGTGACTTTCCAACCTTAAGGATAAAATTGCTAAAAGCAGTTAGCTAAATCTAACCAATCTCATCATTCAGGTATGTTCTCAAAAAATGTTCATGAAACAAACGATGAATGTCTTTATTCATAGAGAAATTAAAGAAAAAGCTCACGCTACAGTTCAAATTCTTTTAATTTTCCATCGTTCGTAGTACAAGATGTAACTACAGAAGAGTCAAGTTTTAAATAGGAAAAATATTGAAACTATTTGGTTATTTTTGAGCATGATGCTAATGGTCTAATCAGATTGAATGAATTATGCTAAGCTATGCTAAAAGTGGTACCACCAGACCTGAAGATCGGCTGAATGGATTGCAAAACATTAAAACTCAATTGTTTAACTCTATGGGAACTGGAAAATAAGCCTATTTTCAAAAAAGTGGAGTGTCCCTTTAAGAGTCACTTGAGTGAAATATTTTCTTGACCTTAAACCTTTTGATCTAAGGGTTTAAATGACTGAAATTAATTTTGTTGTATTAGTCATCATTAGGCAGTAGGACTTGTAACCCAAAGGTCGACGGTTTGATATTCACTGCCCACTGGAATCCATCGTAGTGCCCTTGAGCAAGGCAATTCATCCCAAATTGCTCCCTGGGCACCGCAGCGAATGGCTACCCACTGCTCTGAGTGTATGTGTGCGTGTTCACGACCCTCATGCAGAGGGTTATTTTCAACTATGGGTAACTAACTATACCCGACAATCACTGCAAATATTTGTTATTGCAAAACTAAAATTTTATTTATTAAAAATTGTTTGAAACAGATGATTTGGACTGAAGAATAAAGCAAAAAGATGAGTGATTAAAGACCAAACCAGAAGAGAGAGAGAAAAAAATAAAAGTGAAAACAATGTCAGTTCAGCACATGCAAACAGACACAACCCAATTCACTGTTTGGTTTTCTCTTTCTATAGTGAATGTGGATGAGAATTACAGCTGAGTTCCAGATTTAACGGTTAAGCCTTAAAGCTCGAGGCAGTTAAATGTTAACTAACAAATACATAAATAAATCAAATGCAAAACAAACACTGAACACTGAGCCCAATACCCAGTGATTGTATTGCTCTTGTTTAAACAGAATTGCATCACCAGAAAGAAAAAGATGTAACAAGAGAGAAGACAAACATTTGAAACATGCAACTACAAAACTCTGAATCTTCCTCAGCAACTGTTTAATAAATCATTGCAGTTGAGTGAAACAGATTAGTAGAGGATGTTTCATCCATTTTCTTGAATCTTTTACTTAAGAAAGACTGAAAAGCGATTCCCCTCAGACCAATGGCGTCAGAAATAGCCCGGCCACAAAATGAACATGCAATGACGGACGTTTATTGAGGAGAACTGAACGCTATTGTCGTATTTCATCATAAGCCAGAGAGACCAGATCCACTACCACTATAATGGTAATTGTATTTCATGCATTCTGACTTATTAACTCAGTTAAAGACTTGGATTCTAATGCTAAACATGGGCAAAGTAAAAAAATGGACGTATGACAGTATTTCTGTGCAGAATGCATTTCGTCGTACTACTGATTCTATTATGCAATGAATGCTGAGAGTACAGCGGAAGTCCTTATATGGGCATTTTACCTCGAATAGCACAAGCACACACCAAACAAGGCACTAAATCAACATCACGAAAGAAGTGTGTTTTTGTTTGTGAGGGAAATTTAGGCTTGTTCAGCTTTCCAATTGTTCAGCATTATGGGAACAAGGGATGTAGTTGTGCAAGTGTGTTTGTTTAACGCTGGATTTTGTTGAAATAGGGCGGTCCCAGTGATAAAACAACCGGTCATGAGTCGAGGGCGGTAAGTAAAACTGCATCAAATGTCTGTGTTTTGTTGGCAATCGGCGTGTAAGTGCATATAATGTAAATGACACAAACCTTATGATGTCATAAGGAGCTCTTATTATAATAATACTGCCTCTTAATCGAATCACAGCACTGCC
The DNA here is from genome assembly GCF_027580225.2 of Misgurnus anguillicaudatus. Classification (NCBI taxonomy): domain Eukaryota; kingdom Metazoa; phylum Chordata; class Actinopteri; order Cypriniformes; family Cobitidae; genus Misgurnus; species Misgurnus anguillicaudatus. The sequence continues at coordinate 18,023,492 of NC_073353.2, forward strand.
ATTTAGTGCAGAGAAAAAGAGAGAGAGAAAATAATTCACGGCACAACTAAGTTTCAATTTTAACAAACTGCTCATTTGCATTTAAAAGGACACACCCAAAACGGCACATTTTTGCACAGACCTACAAAGTGGCAATTTTAACATGCTATAATAAATTATCTGTGGGGTATTTTAAGCTAAAACTTCACATATGTACTCTGGGGACAACAAAGATTTATTTGACATCTTAAAAAAGTCTTGTGCCATGGCCCCTTTTAATAATGAGACTTTGGTTTACTTAGACAGAGTTGCTCAAAACAAGAGTGATTTTAGTAATACTAGAATGGTAATTTACATAATAGTCCAGAATCCAAAAATCTTAAAAAAAAAAAAAAACCCTTAAAAGGAAATTAAGCCTTAATGCAGAATAATTATGATATTTTTATAACAACTAAAGCGGAGTAATTTCAATTATCTGTAATTAATGTAATGTGTAATTCCAACAATTTTCAATAGTGATAATTATATCTTCTAATACAGGAAAATAGTTTAAATTCTTTGGAAGAAATAAAATTTATTGTTTCTTTATTATGATTTTGTGGTAAGTATGACCTTAATATGTTCCTGAGAGGTTTTGTGAGATTCATAAAAATAAACTATGTTTGAACCATGACAACATAAAGAACAATAAATGATAACTGTTACATCACAATATTTTGTTTTCCTGCAATGTATATTGTGACACAAAAAACTGGATGACTTCACTTGATTATTTGAAAAGGAAAAGGAAATATCTTCTGCCTTGCATTCAAAGGCATCCAAAATAGTTTGTCTTCTGAAAAATGCTCTGGATGTTATGCTATGTGACTATTGCAGCTGTGCACATTGCGATGTCAATACTGAAACGATATATTGTACAGACATAAGCACGTATGCAGCAGTTGGATTGATAGAAATTTAAAGTGGTAAAAAATTAAACAGCGGACGAGGGGGTAGTAACTCGAGAGAGGCCGTGGGGAAGTGGGTTAAGAGGTTAGAGACACACAGAAGCACCAATGTGTATGCGCTGTCTTCCCTCACCTCACGTTCGCTGCCTAAAAATACAGTCTACAATGAGTACAGCTATTACTCCTTCGTGCAGCTGAGAAAAACCCAGTCATGCCCTACATTCATCTCACACGATCCCAGCCCACTTATATAGCATACAGATCATCCATTAATCCATACAGATACACATGCTAATTATTAAAGAGGGCGACATTACATTCAACTTCAATCACTAACATTACATCAATATGCCTCAGCTGTTGGCTTAACTTTAAAATGTCACACACACACGCACGCCCGCACACACATTAATGGATCCGAATCTGTGGCATCCCACATACACCCACTCTTAAACAACCTTGACAGTCTATATGACAGTATGAGGTACATCATCCACACAAACAACCTAACAAAGCTTGTTTATAGCTGACAATTTTGATCAGCCGAGTTATTCCTGACATATGTGGCTTCTTGACAGCGGCTCTGTTCAAACCCTAGCGGAGTTGCCTACCTAGACTGTATTTTTAGTCATCAAAGGCGCACTCTCAATGCAAAGGCTTTATCAAAATGTAGGAAGCATAATATCAATTTTTGCCTAAATCTAAGGGGGTATCAAATGTATTTACAGGCGAGATATCGTATAATGCACTTCGGTGAGCTCAGTGAAATGAGCAAAGGGACAATTCGGGCTATTATTGAAAGGTATAGTTTCCTTTAATACATTTCAGTGATGTATGCACAACTTAGGATGTTATTCAAGTTTAGGTGGGCAATTTCTAATCACTAGTGTCACCAACCAAAATTGAAAAAAGGTTTAACTAAGTATTAAACTCAACACATCTTTCATTGCTAAGCCAAACAGATATCCCTGCCCCAAACTCAAGATGTTGGTTCAAGAGGTCAGGCAACTACAACAAACTCTGAAATTACAGGTGGCATAGAAATAGCACACACAAATTTGACTTGTGTGCTGCAGTATGTACTTATGCTACTCTATAAAAATCAATTGTGAGCAATAATCAAGTCTCACATATTTGTGTGGCCTGCACAGGACTTTGAACCAGATTTTTGTTCCGAACATAAACAGTATTTTAACGTTTCCAGTTTTCGATTCAACCCTAAAATCGACGTTCCTGAACCAGTTAGAACAAAAAAATTAAGTTCCCAAACCGGTTAAAATGTTCCATGTCAGCTGTGGGACATACAAATAAGTAGGCTGATCATTAGGACATTAAACTTAAATTATTAGTCTACTGTACATAATTTTCCTTAAGTCTCTATCTTGTCATCAAACATTAAAAAAGGCTACTAAGCGGCATAACTGTAATTCTGACATGCCTACATTTGCCAGCATTACACATTAATTAAGACAAGGACAATTTTTTGCCATGTAATTTATTGGCAAACAACTTAAACAAATGTTTTTATAAAGAAAAAGAATATTGTGGTATTTCGAGATCATTTTGTATGTGTCCTGTCAAGAACAGAACGATTGTTTGCTTGCTTTTTGAAACACGTCTTTCCATGTATGTACTTTTGAGTGCACTTAAACACGCACACACACACAGGCGGAGGACGAATTCCAACGGAAGTTGGACGCTTCCGGAAGAAGATGCAGCATAAACAGTCGATCCACATAAAGTGAAACTTACATTGTTTTTCAGTGCTTTATTCGCCAAATGTAATTTTAGGGATAATCACGTTTGATTGGAGTTGGACCGGACACATTCAACTGCATGTGCATCTGTGCTTACAGAAAATTGCTCACTTTAGCACCTTTTTGTGGCTAAATTGTTTAAAATCACTTAATTGTTAACATTTGCAAGCCTTTGAAACATGTGCAAATGATCAACTTTCACCCCATTTAAATTTGCGTATTAATCCGCGAAACGCATGCGAGCCGAACTAGTATTAGTATTAAAAAACAAACATGAGATACTTGGTAGCCTACATTATTTAACTCTTATGATTGAGCATTAGAGACTTGGGCTCAGATGAGTCAACGACGACCGGAAGTGAACTTCACAAAGTCATATTGCACAGAAATCTTGTCAAAGAACGAAAAAATTAATGGTATTAATTAACCGGTTACCATTATTTTAACTAAAATTAAATTCCGGAACATATATATGTTTCAAAGTTTCTGGTTTCGTTTCTGTTCCTTGCAAAACATCCATAGTCTAGCTCAGGTTCTAGTCAGGCTCAGGCTAGGTTCTGGAATAGAGCTGGAGTTATCTGTTCAATGTTTGTACCAGAGCTGGTGAACTTTACCACAGGTTAAACTTTGACCTCGGCTTGTCATTCGAGCAAAATCTTGTCTAGCAGACATATGAGGGGATGAAAGAGGTTTTAGAGAGGTTGTGTAGGTGACTCTGACTCGCTGTGGGAATTTCAGGATGTGAGGAAAGATGGGACTGCTGTAACAGCTGTAAAGGTCACCGCTGCCAAGCTTAAACACACTAACAGTTCTGCATTACCCTGTTCCAAAAGAGGGGATTAAACTTAAATCAACATTACATTACATAGAAATTAGGGCTGTCTAAAGATGAATCGCAAGCAATTGCATACAAAATAAAAGTCTGTTTTGCATAATATAATGTGTGTATACTGTGTGTAATTATTTTGTATATATAAATGCACACACACGCATGTATTTATTTAAAAACATTAACATAATAAAACATAATAATTACACACACTACACACAACTATATTATGCAAGCACAAACTTTTATTTTGTATGTGATTAATCGCAATTAATCTTTTGACAACGCTAATAGAAATATACAATCTTGCTGTATTAGTTACTTATTTCTGTAAAGGATTTATAGTTTTCTTGAAGGATAATGTCTTCAATTTTAAAAAAAATTATAATAATACTCCACACAGAGATGGACTGGCTGTAGAAAGCATCAGGATGTTTCAAACAAAAAAAGAAGACGTTTACATGTAGTTAACTAGTAAATCCTATTTATAATTCCCAGTGGGAACCCATAAGATCTGTTAGCATGCAGAGATAACAGAAGAAAGGCTTATGCCATTTTCAAAGGAGAACAAGGATTTCAGAATGAGGTGTGGACCAACATGCCTGCCCTTAAACAGGTGGCTCTCAGTGTGACGGTCCCCGGCCCACACTCGACACGAATCGTGACTCAACACTCCCATATTAAAACTGTTCCTGCTGGTCCACATGTCCATTTGCACAGGCACGCATACAATTCAGCTTCACGAGACGTCACGAGGTGCATGTGACACCGTGTATCACGCTGCCCGGTGACAGCTAAGCCCACACAGTTAGTCACAATCAACAGTCATACTGTTAATAATGAGCGTTTCAAGTTACAATCACTAATATACATGTATGACAAGAAAGAAATTTGTTAGCGGATGGATGAGGTAGCGAGCAGCGTGTGCGTGAGCGGAGCTGGAAGGATAAAGTTTAATTACAATTATAATTAAGAGGACTATTGATACTGATATCATGGTGGCAGGTGGCAAGGCAGAATAACAGGCCTGTGCCCTACTTAATAATAGGGTGTGCTGGCACACAGATGGACTGGCATTCTGTCAGGTACCTTCTTCATTACTCAGCCAGAACAGTGACTGATTTGTGCAACATAAATCCACTTAGGCATTAAAAGTTCACCAATTAGCGTAGATCCATTAACATGAGAGATGACAAGCTGGAGAGGCTTCAGGCTGAAAATAGAACTACGTTTCAGATCTCACCCGAAATTTGACTTGCCAAACACATTTCGAGACATAAGTGCTATAATCAAAACTACCATGGTGACTTTCATCCTTGGAACAAAAACTAAGGAATTTAAAAAATGCACGGTCACAACATTCAATGGAATTACATTAAATAGGAAATAGAATGTTCAAGCTTTAAAAGGGACAAAAAAATGAAAATTGAAGTATAACCAAATTGCAAATATGCCACATTCTGTGACTTTTAAACTCGGATACAATAGCTTTGGGCATGAACTAAAATTAGTTATTCACTAATAATATTCCGGCCGGATGAGCAGCCAACAATTAAAATCCACAAAAGCTTTGAATTGATCGTTGAGTCAGTCACTTTAACTCCATAATGTGGATCCAGAAGTTTTGAGACCTGTTGTGTACTAAAGCAATCGTTCATAAAGATCACAATTAAAAAAAAGATGTGCACCAAAACTTGTTCTTAATAAGATAGCTATATAAAGCTATGGCATGGCTTCGACTTAAGTTGGCTTTATACTACTGTGCCACCTGTACGCCCTAGCTTACGCAGAGACGCGAACCCTAGCCTGACGTGCACTAGCCTGACCACCAGCTAAACCAGCATCAAACCAGCATAGACCAGCATAATTCCCATGCTGGTTTGATGCTGTTTTTTCAGCAGGGATAGCAGTGTTTCCCAATCCTGGTCCTTGAGTACCCCCTCCCAGATAGTTTTGAATGTCTTCTCATTTAAAACACCTGATTCTAGGGATGGGCAATATAAACGATATGCAATATAAACGATACAAAATTGGCATACGATAGAGATTTTAATTCTATTGCACTATCGCAATAATGCATGTTGATGACGTTATCAACCCGTGAAATTTAGAGCCATGAGCTGCTGCCGGCTGCAACGCATAATCATATTCGTCATTTTGAATAAACATGGCTGAAAGCGCCAGCGAAACAGAGGAGCTCGTGAAAAAGACTGGTGCAACATCTATTATTTGGACTTGGTTTGGATTTAAGCCATCCAACAAGCAGCAGGAAAATATACTCTGTAAAGCAGGGGTGTCCAATACGTCGATTGAGGCAATGCCGATAGATCGCTCATAAGTTAACTGCTGCTTCACGCGCAAAATTGGCATTATGGACTTAAACACTTTTTCTAAGGGTCTTTATAACGTGTTCTGAAACGAGTCTATTATAAGCATCATACCGCAATACATATCGCTATCGCAAGCAAAATGGATTTTAGGGCATATCGCCCATCCCTACCTGATTCAACTAATCAGTCTCCTTCCAGAATGGATAACATCTCTCCCTAACAAGCTGTTGAGTAAAATCAGGTGTGTTAGATAAGGAAACATCTATAACTTTCTGGAAGGCGGTACTCGAGGACCAGGATTGGGAAACACTGCAATATAGAACCCCTTGCTGGGGTCAAAAAGATCTGCATCGCATTTCCTTGCACGCATTACCGCTTGCATCAGTGAAAACAATGATGGACCAAATTAAAGAGCTATATTTATCATCTCAGGTTGCAACAAAAGTCTGTTTACCCCATCACTGCTGATGCTTCTCCAAAAAGGTTGACAATCCGCTTCTTCTTTGCCTTTTGACTTGATACTGAACATTGCCTACCAGTGATTTGCATTTGTAATTGCACATTGACGCAAACAACAACGCAGATGTATGAATTTAAACTAAAGCGTAGCCTACGGCATAGAAGATAAAATGTAGGTCTTTCGCAGAGCTATAATTTTAATTTTATTAAAGTATACACAAAATCTAAAATAGTAAGTTGAAATGATTTAAAATTTAAAGGGACACTTCACTTTTTTTGAAAATATACTAATTTTCCAGCTCCCCTAGAGTTAAACATTTGATTTTTACAGTTTTGGAATCCATTCAGCTGATCTTCGGGTCTGGCTGTACCACTTTTAGCATAGCTTAGCACAATCCATTGAATCTGATTAGACCATTAGCATTGCGCTAAAAAAATAACCAAAGAGTTTCGATATTTTACCCATGTAAAACTTGACTTTTCTGTAGTGACATTGTGTACTAAGACCGACAGAAAATTAAAAGTTGTGATTTTCTAGGCAGATATGGCTAGGAACTATACCCTCATTCCGGTGTAATAATCAAGGACTTTGCTGCCGTAACATGGCTGCAGCAAGCGCAATGATATTACGCAGTGCCCAAAAATAGTCCCCTGCTATTGCAAGTTACCAAGCACACAATGTAACTACAGAAGAGTCAAGTTTAAAATAGGAAAGATATCGAAACTCTTTGGTTATTTTTTGCGCGATGCTAATGGTCTAATCAGATTCAATGGATTATGCTAAACTATGCTAAAAGTGGTACCGCCAGACCCGGAGATCAGCTGAATGCATTCCAAAACAGAAAAAATCTAAAATTTAACTCTAGGGGACCTGAAAAATTTGTGTCCCTTTAAGGCAGCAATTAAAAAAAAATGTATCTTAATCTCCAGTCACCATCATCTTAAATAAAAAAAGTTTAGCAAGATGCCAAATATGTTTGTGAACAACAGAATACAAATATTTGGTTGAACCGTTCCTAAGTGAAAGATTGGAGTACACTTACCAGTGAGGTTGGTTCGTGCGCTATAGGAGCCCAGATAGCTGCTGTCAGTGTTGGGGGTGTAGCACTCAAACATGCCCTGATCAGAGGCCTGTATCTTGGTTATGTGCAGCAGCGCTGAGTCTCCACTCAACCTCTCGATGTAGACCTCCCTGCTGTTGACACGCTGGGAGTACAAAGCATAGGCATAGTTTTGCTGGGACGTGCTCACAATGCGGATCTCTCGGTCAGGAGAGGAGTACAGGTACAAGGACCACTCAAAGTCCTGCTCCACTCCATTCTTGTGGCCAGTTACGTTACACCAGATGGTAACGTGAGAGCCTTCAGTTCGAATCAAGGGCCCGGGCTGCACAGTAACCTGCCGCTGGGCTAAGCAAGAGCTCACTGCAGAAAGGGGAGAGAGGAAAGAAAGACTGGTCAACTACAAAAAATGTGTTTTATTCATAATCAATGTGATGATTCAAGTTAAGACAGTTTAAAAACACATTTTAGACTTAAGCCCTGTCTGGGAAACCGCCCCATACTGTACAGGCAATAGTCTGGATACATTTGACATTTCAACACTGGCATTTGGTAGATGCTTTTATCAAAAGTTACTTACAATGCATTGAAGCTACACACTTTATCAGTATGTGCACTCCCCGCGGATCAAACCCATGATGACCTTTGCGATGCTAATGCAGTGTTCTACCAACTGAGGTACAAGAACACCATGATGACACACCTACTGAATCTTTACTATTATTCTAAAATCTACAGTATAAAATACCAATAGTAGCAGTCATTAAAACATAAAACAATAGAGTTAAAAAATTTAATTATGCAAAAATCATAAACAAATTAAACCTTTTTATATCCCAACTTTTACAAAGTAGATGGTTATGCCAGTGAAAAACAAATTAATTCAAAGTGTGCCTGGCACATTTGCTTTCAACTGTCTCTGCTTTCAAGAGTTTTACACCACCTGCATCATTGAGACAGACTAGAAGTTTGCTGAACAAAGTAAAATGTGTTGACTGATATTTAAGCTGAGTACAAGTCTGTCCAAGTTAAATAATATGTGGAATAAGACAAGTGTGAACAGTTGGAATGAAGAAACAGCGAGAAAGCCATTCCTCAGATCTCATTGTCCAATCTGTAACGTGAAAAAGACGCATCCCATCTGCTACCGTGTCACGTCTTGTACGTGTCTGTGACAATGAATGTGTGCGGGTGAACGTTCCCCGTGGCTCAGAAGAGACGTCAGTGATTTAATTACTCCTAAATATGCATACGCATCTGCATCTCTGGGACAGTTTGTGCATTTTCCGGTGGTGAACTGAAAGTGGCCTTTATCTCACATTCAGATTCCTTATCTCTTTGTGTCCCACTCCCACACATAAATGCCTGTGATTTCCTCATACCAGCAGACCCAGATTCCCCAAAAACCGCAAGGCACCAATGAAAGAAAACCATGATACCAAAACTGGCTGTGTCCGAAATCAAAGGCACCTGACTTGTTGCCTCGCTGCCTCATGATGCAATGACTTCGTTGGCACGAAGGCAGCTCTGGAAACCCATTCAGACAGCCGTTATAGACGGCTTCAGCAGCAACAACATAAACAAGCGGCTTTCATGGAAAACACGTAACTTCCGGGAAAATCCGCTAAGAATAAATAACAACAAAGTCCTTTTAAAATAATTTATTTACATAACAAGCAAAATAAACAACACGTAGATTACCTAGGAAACCTAAATTTATTTTCGACAAGGTATTTGTTCAAGAGTTCAGTTTAGCAACTAGTCAGACCATTAAACAAACAGAAACCGTAAGTAGAGTTCTGACCAGATGCGTAATCGCGTCACCGCACGTGCGTCTGATGAAACCATCTATAGGTAACATAACAGAATTCTGTTTGAAATATAAACAGAGAGCACATTTGTGATAACTAATCCCATATTTGAAAACTACAATATTCATTTCTCGCATCAATTGCTGCCTCCAAATAGAGATTTTGGACGCGGATGGAGAGTTGGCTTACTTTGACTCTGTTCTTCTCTATGGCACAACAAAGCGAATGGAAATTCCCAACGTTTAATGGTGATCTAAAGTTTTGTCTTTTTTGGCCTCTCTCTCTCTCTCTCTCTCTTTATAATTTATAACTAGCTATAACTAACTAACTATTCACATTACTCTTTATTAGTCTGACCTTTCATGCACACTATATCACGGTTTATTGTTCTCTTTTACTTGACTACTGGCATAAAGCAGGGCTTTTAATTCTGTTCCTGGAGGGCTATGTTCTAAACAGTTTAGTTCCAACCCTAACCAAACACACCTGCCTGTAGTTAGCAAATAATCCTGAAGACCTCGATTAGCTGGTTTAGGTGTGTTTCAGTTAAGTTGGAGCTAAACGCTGCGGGATGTGGCTTTTCAGGAACTGAAATGAATGGCCCAGGCAAACATACTGGTCTACATTGCAGCATACATGTATTCTGGGCAGTTACAGGGGTAGGGCTGTCCAAAAATGTGTAAACTGACCTATCACCAAATCAATATAGATAATGAAATTTGTGGTCAAAACTAACTTTCTAAAAACAGCAGAAAGAGGGAAAGTTTCATCTCCTGTAGTTAAACTTGAAGGTTCCCAACATTGTTCCGTGGAGGACCCCAAAAGTACATTTTTAATGTCTTCATTATCTGAAAAACATGTAACCTTTTCAGATCATAGACCTTTTCTCCAAATGATTTCAGGTGTGTTTGATTAGAAACAGCCAAATGTGCACCACTGGGGGTCCTCCAGGAACTGGTCTGGGAACTGCTTGTTTGACAAGGCCATTTACTGGAAAAACACACAGAGGGGGGTTTGCCCCAGGGAATGAGAGACATATAACAGCCCTTCACAAGACAGCTGACTCATGGTTCACATACAATATGCACAGTATTGAAAACTATTGCTCATATTTAAACTCTCAGAATGACCAATAGTTGTGAAAAAAAGTTGAGTTGAGTGATTATGCCTCTGAATATGATTATGGAGTTTGATCAAAAAGCGTTTACAACCATTAACAGCACCAAAGTCCATTTTGCAGTTCAAGTACGTCTAGTGATAGCCCAGCGTTTAATCCCTATCATGAAAGTGACCATAAATCATCAAGTCTGATTCCACAAGCATTTTGGAGATGTATACGTCAGGCTTGTTCCTCAAGCGGCTGATGAAAGCAGCATTTTCATGTGGGTCACAGAAGACTTTACCAGAATAACCAGCTCTGGTCCGCCATCAGCTCTGCGGCATTAAATATAGATCACATATAAAACCTGATCTTCACACAAAACGTGTTCTCTCTCCATGGTGAGAAAGTGGCTGGGACAAATGGCTCTTTAAACTGTGTTTATTAAAATGTATTGTTTGTGAGCCAGTTACAGCACATTATTACAAAACCACAGGAACCTTCCCAGCTACTGGGTGCTAACAGAAGTGAGAGATACTGAATGTTTTATTTCATATCAATAGGGAGGTCCTGCTCACTTGGTCATTTAAAAAAAAACATGCATTCAAAATGTATACAGAATGAAAAGTCTGGAAAAAATATACATGCCATGAATGCCAAGCTGTGCCAACTGGGCTCAAAAGGACTGACCAAATGATTTATTTTGCATTTAAAATTCACTTGGCTTCTTGAATGGGAATGATTCTTCTGGTTTAAACCTTCCTCCGGATGTGACTAATCTGAACCCCTGCTAATTGGGCAGTAGGCACTAATCACAGAGCTAATACCCATCCTATTATTATCCTACAAATGGCTCCAAGGACAATCTCACGGGAACGACGAGAGAACAAAGTAGCATCAGCCACTTTAAAAACATGCCAACAATAAATGTGTCAAAGCAAAATAGGTGATAAAAGATACCAGAAAATAAGAAACTAGATCACGCGGATTCTAATGCTGTCAAAGCATGAACCAAAACAGTCTAGTCTCAGACTACAGTCTAGTTTTTGGTCAGCACAAAATTCTAGGCTGTAGGCTCTGATAAATAGAGGTACATGAGAGACTCTCACATTCTCTCTCCCATGCCTGCCGTTCGTCTTGCTTTAATTGCCTCTCACACGTCCAGTCCTAAACCACTTTAATGGAGCCTCTGTGTATATAGGCACAAGTCATGATGCTGCAGCTCCTGGATCAGGAGAGTAACTCGACACCCCTCAAAAATACACAGTCAAACAGAACAAATTGACCCAGGCCATTACCACCATCACCACACCCCACAACTCCAAACCCAGCGGGGCAATTACAAAAATATCTTCTGCTCATTTGATGCGAGCCAGAGTGCATGCGCTCACTCACGTAGAGAACACAGAGGAGCTTGGGTGGGAAATGTTAGCCAATTAGGAGGCTGTGGCCGGTCCAATGACCCTGAGTAAGTCATTTTAAGAAAGAACGCCACTTGGGGGCCCCAAATCCAATATTTTTTCTGACTGTGTGTGGCACAGATCTCATTTTTCTGGGCGGTGTGAACACCTAAAATCCAATCTTTGCTAATCTGATTTGGGCCCTTTCATATGTGGTCGTCCGTGCAATCGGAGCCATGTGACCCGAGTGTCACATCAGATGGGATATCATCAGTTTCTTTAACACTTTTATTGTTGTTATGTGCACATGCAGCGGTGCACAAGACTGTACTGGTTTTGTAAACGTGCACTTGGGGTTTGGAGTAGTGGCTGTTTATACCCGTCATTGGTCTGTAAAAAAAGGAATAAATGAAAAGTCTGTCATTTTTACTCACCCTCATGTTGTTTTAAATACGTGCACCATATTTGTGTGCAACATGAAATGATAGTGGTGAATAAATGCTCCTTTTTTTTACAAACAAAGCTATTGTAGGGCTTTTGTAGATCTGGCGTATATTAAATGCCTCAAATAGACTACACTGAAGAGGTATAAGGGTAAGTACATCATCACCTATATTTAATGATAAGATATATTATTCCTTTAAGCCCTGTCTAGTGATTACAGTCTTAGAGTGGATCCACTTTATCTTTAATACTATAAAGTAAAACTTTAAAGATGCTAGATTTCAATATGACACCCTGTGATCTTAAAGCTGAGCTGAGTGCGAGTCTGATAAAATTTTAAATGTATTATGTATATCAAATAGTAGGTTTAACAGAGCTTTGCTGACCTTTGAGCTTCAGATTTAGGAATTCTGTCCTAACTATGGATAAGAAGGAATGAGCGACTAATGAGGTTCAGTGGAGGACATATTAAGCAGAGGTGCAAGATTAGCAACCCAATTTCATTCACACGGGGCGTAAGCATTAACGCTTCTCATTTACTTTTAATGGGTGACGTCAAACTGAATTTTGGATCCGTCAACGACGCGTCACTGCCGCTGCTAACGGCAGAAGTTGAACTTTTCTAAACTTTTCAAGTGCCAACGTGTGCGTCAGCCAATCAGAACGTCTTATGCAAATAACCTAGTGTGAGCCAGCCAATTACGTTTATACAAGACCGGAGCATGTGTTGCGGCCACTGTGATTGGCTGTTGGTCACGCTTCAATTTAGCTTGTTATCAGAAATAATCTACTCTAGGGTGACTCTGTTGTTATCGATTCCATGCGGAAGTTTACCAGAGGTTAAGTTTGGCCACAAAAGCGGTTTGTTTATGTTGTTGCTGCCGCTGAAACAGTCTATATGGGACTCAACAGGACAAACTTAACGTCTTAAAAAGCACATCCATCCATCATTAAAGCTCCAGTGGGTTTACTGGAGTAAAACAGTATGTTTGTGAATAAAACCGATTAATATTTAGAGCTTATTTAGCAGCCAATAAGTTGCTTATTCATACTGAATATAAGAGTATGAGACAATGTGACTGTATTTTAATATAAAATTTAACAAAAGAAAGTCGTATGCATCTGGGATGGCATGAGGATGAATGTGTACACAAAACAGCAGCTTAAAGGAATAGTCTACTCATTTTCAATATTAAAATATGTTATTACCTTAACTAAGAACTGTTGATACATCCCTCTATCATCTGCGCGCGTGCACGCAAGCGCCGGAGCGCGCCGCGACGCTTCGATAGCATTTAGCTTAGCCCCATTCATTCAATGGTACCATTTAGAGATAAAGTTAGAAGTGACCAAACACATCAACGTTTTTCCTATTTAAGACGAGTAGTTATACGAGCAAGTTTGGTGGTACAAAATAAAACGTAGCGCTTTTCTAAGCGGATTTAAAAGAGGAACTATATTTTATGGTGTAATAGCACCCTTGGGAGCACCTCGACTCGGCGCAGTAACACCCTCCCTATCCCATTATGAGAGTGAGAAGGGGAGCGGACTTTTCAGGCGAGTCGATGTACTCCCAAAAGTGCTGTTCCGCCATACAATATAGTTCCTCTTTTAAATCCGCTTAGAAAAGCGCTACGTTTTATTTTGTACCACCAAACTTGCTCGTATAACTACTCGTCTTAAATAGGAAAAACGTTGATGTGTTTGGTCACTTCTAACTTTATCTCTAAATGGTACAATTGAATGAATGGGGCTAAGCTAAATGCTATCGAAGCGTCGCAGCGCGCTCCAGCGCTTACGTGCACGCACACAGATGATAGAGGGATGTATCAACAATTCTTAGTTAAGGTAATAACATATTTTAATATTGAAAATGAGTAGACAATTCCTTTAATGAAAATGTACATATGTGTAAAAATCTGTAGCTCAGTATAAAGCTATAATCTCAGTGGAAAGCCTCATAAGTCCTGTTTGTGTGCAATGCTGTTCTCTTCCAGGTCAGGACAGGGACCCCAGTCAGTACCTCAGCTGTGCTGCATTCAAAACAACACGGGTCTTTTAGTGCATGCAGACAGGGGGGTGACGCGCTGCTTCCTGTCTGCGTGAGCAGCTGGAGGCACAGCTGTACTGGTGTGGCCGACCGTGAATGTGTATGCGTTCTGAAAAGTATTAACTGTATTAGCCTGCGTTAAGTATAAACTACTCAACTGCAAGAAATGAAAAAAGCACAGAGCATCTCAACGGGACGGCAGGAAATGAGGAATAAGACACAATAAGCTCTGGGTCTGTGATCATCAGATCAATATAAAAGCTTTCCATGAGCGGAGACATGACCACAGCAGGCAGTATGATATCTTCTCTCTGTGGAGATGTCAGAGTAAAATCCTGTTGCAGTCTGTTTAATAGGTGGTGGTAAGATTGGGGCTCTGATCCAAAACCTATTCATAGGCAGCATTTAAAGACATTACTGGCACACACGTCATGCAAAGACTAAAAAGTGTGGCTACTGAAGATAGACACTCTAAAACACCAATAAAGCTATCCCATAATATATTGTGATGCACTTAGTGTCAAAATTCATCTTTAATTGGTCTTTGCTTGTTTAAGCTGGTCTCCCAGTCTGGCCAGTGATTCTCAGCTGGTTTAGTTGGTTGGCCAGATGGTATTATAGGAATGTGTGAAAGTTTTGAAAGGTTTGTGTGGCATGCCAGTTTGCTGCCTATGCAAAGCGTTTTGAATCAACCACTTATTGCAAGAAACATACTGCTTTACATCATATGCAGCAAAGGTTTTGGAGGGGAGCCTAAATGCCACAGCCTCAAGGAGCTGAGAGACTGATCTAGTAGTGAGTAAAAACCCTTTGATTCACACTCGCATGCACACTTTGTAGCCTCCTACATGCACTGAGACCAGCATCACCAATGTGCACGACCCTTGAGTACGTGTGTGTTCAGGGACGTAATCTAGGTGCTGCACTATATATAGGCCATGCACAAGCCCACATCATGTACCGAAGATTGAGATAGTGAGGGATACTATAACCTGATATGTGCATATTTTCTACGAAAAATTATATTTGTGGAAAATGTTATAAGTTGCTGATCAATCATTGCCTATTTCTAGGAGAAAGTAGCTTGTAGGGGAACCCAAAGGGGAAGATGGGCGACATGGTTTCCTGGGGAGTGAACAAAACAGGGCAGCAGGAAATGAAGAGAGGTACACAGAGCTGTATTATAAACCAAAGGGGGTAAATTGACCATGGTTCAGCAATAGGAGATTGCAGGACCCTGGAGTAGCAAAGAAGTCATCGCCGGTGGACTGCGGATGTAATTTGTGCAACCCCTTATTGCAGCCACTGTATCGTTAAGAAACCGAACCCCAGTGACAGATAGAGCAAGTGAGTCATTAGGACAAACTGTGTGTCTTTAGGCACAATTCCCTTCATCAATAAATCACCAAAGTAGCATTTTTTAAGTTAATGCCACTGTTCTCTTTCACTCAGCCAACCATTCACTTCCATCACAGCGGCAGTCAATGGACTTCAGCCTCCGAGCAGGAGCGTGCATGCCCGGAAAGGCTATTTAGATGAAAAATGAACGGCCTGAAAGACTGAGCTGCGCCCAGCCAGTCGAAAAAAAAAACCCGATATGAAATGCAGGACATTCATTTCTGGGTGTGTGGAGCCATATTTACAATATATGCAAAGCTGCTCCATCTTTATTCCCACGTCCCCCTGGCACTTTCATTGTGTGGTTTTGTCAGGCGCTCAGTAGCGGGATGCATTTCTGCTTGAGCTCATGAATCCATTTGATTTCTTGAAATTTTTCCCTGTTTTCTTTACTCGGTTTTTGCCAAAAAGCAGTTTAATGGGATTTGCATTCTAAATGTGACGTCTTTTCAAAAACATCACTGCTCAAGGCTTTTAAGATGAGACGAAATCTCTTCATAAACTCAAAGCTCAAACAGTCCTGTTGATATTATTTAAATGAATTAAATGTAAGAAAGATTTTGAAAATGATGCCTTGGAGGTCTACAACCGCTTGCATCCCTCCGTCTCATTTTCATCTTATCCCGGTGCATTGTGGGATGGCTTTCACAATTTAATACATTTCTAGTACTGTCTACCAAGGCAAGTTAAAACAGACTGTCTGTCTCTTTCTGGATGGGCATCTAAGTACCACTGTACGACAAAAACATGGCGTCTAGCTGTCTCAGCACTGCTAAAAGGAATGACCACAATAACAAAATATTGGGTCTATTGGGAATTGGCTGGTATGAAATCACATTTGAAGCACTACAATGGTAACATGGTAACCGACAACTTTGTAACTATTACAGATTACAACTATTATTTACCATATATTCATTTGTAAGTACTGCGCTCCAATGCCTCTGAAACCTGGTTTATATTTGACACGTCCGAGTAAATGACGTTATCACGGAGTGGGCACTCGTGCTTGTGGTCATGGGTTCAAACCCAAAAACACACATACTGAAAAAAATTATACCTTGTATTTCACTGTAAGTCGCTTCGCCAAATTCTTAAATGTAAATTTATTCAACACATCAGAGTATTCAAGAACTCAGGTATGGCCTACTCATTTTTCATGTATACTATATATTCCTTGTAATAGTTGTTCTCTTCATGCTTGAAGGGGTTTGCTTCAGTCAGTAAGAGGATTGCAGTAAAATGAGGTCTGCACCCGATGACTCAAAAAACATCAACACTTGCTAAACATATGCTCAAGAAAACCGATGCAATCTAAAATGAAGTCAAACACCACATTTTATCCTTCTCACACAGACCTATATAAGTCTCCCAGAAACAAACACAATAAAGCCTTGAATCAATCTCTACTAGATACAGGCTCTCTTTTGTATTTCTCTCCTCACTAATCATCTCTTTCTTTTTTCTCTATTCTGCTGCGTTTGTCCATGACCACATGTGAGAGAATTCCTGCTGCTCGTGTCTCTTTCACAGATCTTTGAACCCTTTCAGCAAGGCTTAACGGGCTCAGAGAGACTTCAAAGTGAAACGACGGCTCATGTAGGCTGAAAATGAGGTCCTAAATCCCTCATCAGAGGTGTTCTACCTACACTCCGACCGCAGTTGCCCGTCCTAACACGCCATTAACCCACACCATCGAAGCACGATCCAAATCTGAGCAGCTTTTCAGCATTTCAAAACCTAGTACGCAGTCTACAATGGCAGCATTTTAATGCACCATAGTCGGGATCTTGATGTGAAGGCTGTTTTAAAATGTATTACACTGCCCTTGTTTTAGCCCAATTTTAAGGCATGCTGCATGTGATACATGTATCCCAGCTTGGTAAAATAAATCATACTTGGTGGGTGAAACAAGATAAACAATAGGGCTGTGCAAAAAAAAAAAATCGCCTGCGATTCTCATGGGTGTTTTATCAGTAAAGCCGGTTCCGTGATTAGAAGTAAATCGCCATCAGCTGCTTTCATAAGGAGCGGCATTTACTACACAAAGCTGTAGTTCACAGAAAAGCTATAGGCAAAATTGCATTTATTATAATCAAGGAAAATCGACTCAGAGAACTAGGCAAAATCGCATAGATTATCGGTGAACTACGGCTCTGTGTAGTAAATGCGGCTCCATATTAAAAACAGGTGATGGTGATTTACTACTAATCAAGGAACCGGCATTACTGATGAAAGTCGCATGAGAATTGCAGGCGATTTTTTTTTGCACAGCCTTAATAAACACTGATCAAAATACACTTAAATTAATGCATTAATAAAAAATGTATTAAAGGAACAGTATGTAAGAAATTTATATCAATTAATAATAAAATGGCCCTGATATGTCACTAGACATTAAGAAATCATTTTCATTTCAAATACTTATATCACGCGCAACAGTGGACTGTCCAGGATATTGCCATTTAAAAAGAGGAGTTGCAGCCCTCAACTAATGTTTATTTTGTCATGTTGTCTATTGGCCACTAGTTGGGTGATTGCAGTACCAGTTTTAGCCACAAGTTTTGTTATTGCAATACCAGTTTTGGCCACAATCCTACATAGTGTTCCTTTAAGACAAGCCATGTGCAAATTCATCATTCAACACCATTGCTGATTATTTTCTCCATAAATTTGGAGACAGTCTTATTCCTGTGGTTCGCCTTGGATTCCAACGTCAATCATATCAACACAACTGAATACGAATATCCAGTTAAATTTATTATGTATGGATCCTGCCTAGACTCAACACTAAACTGATTAAACTCTGCTTATGGTCTGCTCACACATGCTGCTCACATATGCAAGGTGAGTGCTGTAACCTGTTAACATCAGCACTTAAAGGACAAGTTCGGTATTTTACACCTAAAGCCCTGTTTTCAGATTGTTTATGATGAAATAGAACGGTTTTGACTGAAATTTGGACATATGTTGCTGGCCGGAGAATTTTCGGTCTCTGTTGTTTCACCTTCCACCTCTATAATGGCTGTATAGGTGCACTGAAACAATCAAAATGCATTAAACTTTCGTTTACAAAGACGTGAAACTCACCGAGTGGTCAGGGGTGTTCACTGATATGCTCACACAAAAATCGCTGAAAAAGATGCTTTCCAACAGGTGTTTTACCATTCGTTGTAAACTCGTGGACCTATTTTTCCAAACACCTCCAATTCTTCCGTTGAGAGCTTGAATAATAGACACTCCAGCCCAGTTGGTGGCGATAATTCACCTTTGCCAATTGCAAGAATACAAACGTTCCCGGCGAGGAGTAATACTGTACCTCACAGCACATCTAATAAAAGTCAATGGAGTTGGACAAAAACTACGATAAAACCTGTTGGAAAGCATCTTTTGCAGCGATTTTTGTGTGAGCATTTCAGTGAACACCGCTGACCACTGCCGAGTGCTGCGAGTCAACCTCCTCTAACTTCGCTAGCTACAGCCAGTCAAAAGATGGCATGGCAGATGCAGGAGACACCACACGAGCTGCTCTTTACATGGGAAACAAAAAACAGCACGCGCCTCCCGTCTTTAGCTGAACTCAATCAGAACAGACCACGCACACGTGCACAGTGGCGTCTGTGACAGGCCTTTCTCTGAACTGAGATCTGTTTAAGTTTAACAACAACTTATTTCAGTTGCTTAAGAGTTATGAAAACAGCATTTAAACATGACTTACTGTGGTATAGTCTCACAATCTCTTCTGACGGTAATAAAATGGCAGCACGACTAACATGGCAGGGCATCTCCGGGTTCAAGGTCAGATATTATATTTTATAAAAGTCTATACTAAAAAAAATATTTAAAAAAAATTGAGAATCAAATTGAACCGTGATATTCATAACGGGGATATTCATAGATTTGTGTGTACAAAATGAGGCAAGTATGTAGAGGAGTTACATTCAAGCTGTTTTAAAGCATGTAAAAAGGACAGGTAAAACTTTTACATGTGCTATAATGATGTTCAAGGATGAGTTTATCTAATAAAATTCATGACTACAATGGGACTTTAAAATATTTTATCCAATATTTATGTAAAGGGTTTATGCCTATACAAATATTGTTAAGTTACGATCAAGGGCGTAGGTTTGATTCTGGCATTGGTGGGGACATAAATAAAATGGTCGCATTGCAAAAACTGTTTATCACCGTTTACTTGACATAAACAACAGACAACTCAGTATGCACTTTACTCAGTGACATTTGACTCGCCACCCCCGGTGCCATCCCAAATTTAATGTACTATAATAAACAATTCGTTATGTCCTAGAGCCTAATAAACAGTAACTGTTTAAGTCTTTGTCAAAAAAAAAAGAAAATCACATTGTAACATATAATCCATATTTACTTTATAACATTGAAGAATATGCAATTAATATTTAATTCTTAATTTAATTTTGCCAAAAAAATCCCAGTGTTGAAGTAGGTGTATGTATATCATGCTGTTTCTTGAACAACGTTTATTAACGTTTCTGAAACTTTCTGTAGTTCACATTAAATCTTCTTTTCATTAACAGATAGTTAATCAGTGTGAAAAAAATAGTTTAAGTTTAAAATGCAACCTTACATTATGTCTATCTGTGCAAGTAATGAGCACAGTGCAGTAATGTAAAGTATTCAGCAATCATGAAATGAATTCATGTTTTTACCATGTTGGGCTTATTTTCTTTCATGGATTAGGGACCCCCTAAATAACCTTGCCACCCCATTTATAAAAGGTTGACACAAGTTTGCAACTCCTCAGGTTAACATGAATTGTCGTGTATTGGTGAAAACACTCTCCTTGAATCATTATGTGACACAACTTGTTCCGTATTTTGTGCATGAAACAGTTACAGTGGGTATAATAATACTTTCTTCCTCACTTAGCGAATAATCACGCGCTTCTTGTTGAGTGAACTTTGGCGCGTTGTACAAAGTGAAACCATCCTATCACACGTAGCGAGTAAAGTGATGTGAGTTAGAGAGGCGGCCATTCCAGAGAACGAAAGCTGTTAACCGTTTGTGTACCACATAGAGCGTTATTTTTACAGAACGGGATTGCAAAATATTTCTAATCTCATTTAAATGATTCCTGAAAAAATATAATAAGTAAAAAATAGAAAACACAAGAATAAGACGGACATCAGTGGTTATATATAAATACAGATTAATTGTTTGGTCGAAATTATTGCTAGGGACAATTTAGTCTTTCCTGAATATTGGTAAGGACATGTCCCTAGCGTCCCACCCTAAATCTACACCCATGGTTACGATAGCAACACGCTAACATTGCAATTTGAGAGCTTTTTGTGTGCTGCATAGCTGCCAGTATAGAGCGATCCAACCCAGTTGCTTATGAGGTCTCATGACTATTAGGATCCCGCCTTTGCAGGCAGCAGGACAGCCTGTTAGGTTAAAAGAGAGCTCAATTTACTTGCTATATCTTTCCTGCCAAAATAAATCTATTCAACCCACAGAGTTCAGCTAGTCCATACTATCTATCTGGTGCCTGCTGGTCTCTTAGCATTGACTTCCCATAGAGAGCAGGATCCAGGAAAAAGTACACATTGGATGGTTGTGTGAGGATTATGCACACAAGAAAGATAAGAGGAATAAAGAGCTAATCCAGTAAGCAGCATGCCGTGCCTTTCACCACAGAGGCACAATCTCAACTTTATTATAATGTGACATCCTCTTCTTAAACCTGCTATGGATAATCCCACTTCACACACACACACACACACACACACACCTTGGTGTCAGAGCCTTAACATACGCGCAAATGTAACCAAGAAAGCACTGTTTCTGTGTCAAACATTACATAAACACCCATTTAGGTGCCCAAAGTCATTACTTTCAACAGACTCCAAATATGTGCACTTTGAACTCAAAAACACAATCCTAAAACAAATCTTCTAACATTCAGACTGCATCCCTCACTCTTTTTCAACTTTGTTTTATCAGCACGCTCCGCAGAACACAGAAGAAACAGCAAACTGCAAAGGTTGAACACAAAGCTTCCACAAAGTGGAGTGTTGTGCTTGAATAAACACCTGTGCTGCCAAATACAATAGGACAAAGGGGATAACAAGCATTGGGCAGAAAATCCACTGGACGTTCTCCACTTAAATCAACCTGAGCCGAGAACGCACACAAAGGTGAAATAGAGAGCGAGAGAGAGCGAGAGAGGGTCATACTAACACAAAAGGTGTATCTCTCATCCAGCTGGCATTGGTCCAGATAATGTGAAAGTGACACGAAGAAACAAACTAAATGGGAAAGCAAAGGCCCTTTCATACGACTTGCCTGACATCAAGACTCTACTGCACCTTCAAACACGAGGGTCATGTAATTTTTGACCTACATGTGAAAAACATTGCAGATGGTGTCACTGTTGACATAAGCGCACATTGAGTCATGTGAAAGGGTTTCAAATTTGGTACCCGCTTCTACTTAGAGGGGCACAGGAGGAGGTTGCAAAAGAGTGTGATGTTTGCACATATCTGATACTTCATCTACATGTTCAATCAAATCCAAACCACAGCTACACTGCCATATGCTGCGTTCACACCAGCCGCGGTAGAGGTGTCAAGCGAGAGTGATTTCAATGTTAAGTCAATGTGAAGACATGTTGACGAGCGTCTAGTGCGGCACGGTAGACGCAATTTCACCTCAATGGCGTCAATTAAGCTTGCCGTGGGCAAACGCACAAGTTTTAAGTTCCAAAAATTGAACTTTGGCGACAAAATGCGCCGCGTTAACCAATCAGGAGCGTGACGTGATTACAGGAAGCGAGCGGAGTAGCAAAAGCCCCTCCCATAACGCACATTTTCGCTTGAAGGTCTAGATGACTAGAATTTCACGCGCAAATGAAGCGCGTAAACTCAAAATATTCAAGCAGCAAACTAGACGCGGTAGACGCGAATTTGATGCCTCAAACGCGGCTGGTGTGAACCCACGGTTAGACTGACACTGTCCATTATACCCAAACTGCTAATTGATCTACAGCAAACCTAATAAACAGCAGATGAATAAGCTTCAGTTCTTGTTGTTTCTGCAATTGGTCCTTAAAGGAATAGTCTACTCATTTTCAATATTAAAATATGTTATTACCTTAACTAAGAATTGTTGATACATCCCTCTATCATCTGTGTGCGTGCACGTAAGTGCTGAAGCGCGCTGCGACGCTTCGATAGCATTTAGCTTAGCCCCATTCATTCAATGGTACCATTTAGAGATAAAGTTAGAAGTGACCAAACACATCAACGTTTTTCCTATTTAAGACGAGTAGTTATACGAGCAAGTTTGGTGGTACAAAATAAAACGTAGCGCTTTTCTAAGCGGATTTAAAAGAGGAACTATATTTTATGGCGTAATAGCACTTTTGGGAGTACTTCGACTCGCCTGAAAAGACCGCTCCCCTTCTCACTCTCATAATGGGAGAGGGAGGGTGTTACTGCGCCGAGTCGAAGTACTCCTAAAAGTGCTATTACGCCATAAAATATAGTTACTCTTTTAAATCCGCACGCATACAGATGATAGAGGGATGTATCAACAATTCTTAGTTAAGGTAATAACATATTTTAATATTGAAAATGAGTAGACTATTCCTTTAAAGACACCAGGTGTAGTGTGGGTGCTTGACAAGGTGAGATGTATGAAAAAATACTTACGAGAAACTTTAAAGAAACAGTTCACCAATTATGAAAAAAGAATGTCACAGACTTACGTCAGAATCTACCCAAAAATCAGCCATTTAAAAACCCATGCTGATATACAGTAGCACTATTCAGGTTTCTGAAAGGTTTCACTCATGTTTATAAAATAATTACTGCCCTGTCTGTAGTAAGTTAAATTGCATTCATGTACCCGTTTGACATTTACAATCTGACTACATTCATACTGATGCTTTTATGGCACTAAACATTGCTCTCAGATGATAGGTGTTATGAGAACTGCCATTTTGTGTGTGTACAACATTTCCCTAGTTATCTAATGAATGGGAATACACAAGCCATAGAGGTGCTGGTAATAAGGCCAACCACTGAGGTGTTCAACGAATGAGGCAGTAGGGGCTATGGTTGGCCCTGTTGAGCTGGGCTCTCCTTACAGCATCCTTCCGTTAAATAGATGCTCACATCCTGGCAAATGAATTCGTTTTCACTCAATTTCCTACAAGGCAATTTTCTCCAGGCCTCAGCTGCAGGGAAGCCAGATGAATAAAATACCTAGTGGACGGACCTTCATGTGCCTTACATATTGCCTCTGGATTTATCATTATAGAGAAGATGGCCAATGTGAAAAAGTAATAGACATCACCATTTACTCTCAATAGATTAAGATAAAACAAATGTACATACACTTTTAAAGGTCACGTTCTTCCCGATCCAATTTTTCAAACTTCAGTTAGTGTGTAATGTTGATGTTAGAGCATAAATGATACTTGCAAAATGATAAAGCTCAAAGTACAATGCCAGGCGATATATTTTCTTTAGCAGAATTTCCCTTTCAAAGCCTACAGCGAACGGCCGGTTTGGACTACAGCCCTCTACTTCCCGATTGAGTGTTGTCAATAAAATAGGAATACAAATGGCTCTGCTAAGCTAAGCTGCTGTCGAATCACAACACACTAAACAAACTACAATCAGAACTCGTTACGTATTTCTGAAGGAGGGACTTCATAAAACAAGGAAGACATCAGCCCGATTTTAGGACAGTGAAAACAGCGCTATACAGATAAGTAAATTGTGTGAAAAATACAGCTTTTTTACACATGAAACATGAGTACATGTTATAGTGCGCACTGTAAACAAAATCAAAGCTTCAAAAACACAGAAAGAACGACCCTTTAAAATTTAATATTTTATTAAGATCACACAAGAGCTTTACTATGAAAAAGTCCAAAACATAATGTGCATTTTTTATGTGTGTGAATGACTGTGATTACAAAGTAGCTTGCTGAGAGCCTAGCATCAAGCATTAGACACTAAAGTGTACATTAGGATCTGCCTTTTAAAATGTTAATGCATTACAAGGCCAAAAAAACACTTATAAGGCCAACACAGACCAGCCAGTCATTAGAACCGAGCATTTTGGCCCTTGCTTCTTAATGGACGTATCACACAAACAGAAAAGTAAAGGCTATTCTGAAGACCGTCCTTGTAATTGGCAACCATTTAGCCCTTCAGAGCCACTTCATCTTTAGCTTCAAAGGAAGCCTGTTGCCAAACAAACGCATCTTAATACCAGGTGTAATGTGCTCACCGATTCATTTCTTTCAAAAGACATGACTGTTGTGAACCTACAGTTATTATCCATTCAGAGTACTTTCTGCTTTTCAGCAAAAGCATCGACCCTGAAGATAAAGACAGTTCATGGATCTTGCAGTTGCCTATTTACTGCAGCTCTATCAAACTCAGATTCGTTTCTAGGGCTCATGGTTTTAGATGAACTGTAGTGCTTGTGTTTTTCACTGTGTTTCGGGCATTATGAGATTCTACAGTATAAAAAAATAACCTCAGGACAAGGGAACAGGTGGTACCATGGTCCACTTCACAGTGCACGTGTACATTAACACAAACCACAGGCATGCCAGGGGTCAGGACACATGACACGCCTCAACATTACATGGTTCCCAAATAAAAAATCTAGGCCAGACAAGACCTTTATGTGAAACATGTGTGGACATCAATTGAACATGCATGTGGCTTTCAAGCTGACCTGAACTGTTACATTTCACAGGGTCAGATGACACACTTAAAAAATAGATGGAGTCAGATGTCCAAAAAAAGAAACATTGCCGACTATAATAGATCATGTTGAATCTTAATTTATAATACAGCTTCTGTACTGAAGGCCCTGAGTAATAATATATGTGTGGCCTGGTCTTGTATGTTTTTCTCATCCAGTAGATCAACTCAAGCCTGAACTTAAGAAAACTTATCTACAAATTACACTGGAGTATTGCTTTAATGGTTCGCGGGGTTGATTGGTGGTGCCCATTTTTAAAATCTTTGAGGCACTAAAACTAGAAACTTCTGCACACATTACTTTTGGAGCGAAATCACGTTACAGAGCGATTACACTAGTCAAACGAACCATGTTTTGGGGGGTTCAACACGCTTGGGCGCGGTTTGGTTGGAATAATGTGAGCGTGACCTTAGACTTCATGCTGTAGGTCAAGAGACTGGCAATGGGAGACTAGCTGCACCCAAACAAACAAGATGCATTCACACACAGCCAGACAGAGCTCAGAGATCATTCCCTTTCCTCCCCATTCAGCCATCTGCCGACCTGCTGTGCTTCTCCCTCCATTAATAATCCATCAACCCATCTAACACTTTGCTTTTACTGTGCAACAAAAAGGTCAGACAGGGGGTTAACATCTAGGCATCCCATACACACATTTAAAATATTTATGTATACATTACAGTTACAATGGATTTAGAAAGACATTGCAAAGACACAAACATATGTATATCTCACAGAAACCTTGCAGGTTTGACATCTTTCACATTTAATGTTGGTTGGATGGTTTTAGCTGATTTAAGCTGACTTTAAGTGACTTTGGTAAGCTGGTCCTCCCAGACTCGCTAAGCTGATCAAGCTGGTCTTCCAAGTTGGTTTTAACTGGTGGGTCAACTGGTTTTCCAGCCCCACCAGCTTGAACTGCTAAATTCATGGGAGACGAGCCAAAACCAGTCAGCCGGGGTACGAGATACTCTACGGCTGTTCATATTACCAAAACAAGACAAACTGTCCATAGATATTTAAAAAATCTTTTTTCCATTATACTACATAAAAAAGACAGATATAACTGGCTGCCGAAGCCCATAGCACTGCGGCCGTATTTCACAATAAGACACGGATACTTTTTTGCAATTTTTACTTAATTTTAAAGTAGAGACAGCAGTAAAAGTCATTAGAGCCAGATTTAACAAATCTAAACTGTCAGCAATGACACTGCGTTAAATGTAGATGTAGTGCTTATTGATCTACTTAGTTAATTTACCAGTTAATTTCAGTTGAGATCAATATTAATCTTAGTTTCCACTTTCTATTTTTACTGTATCATTAGAGGGAAGGAAACAACAGAATGCTAAAGAACCCTAAATTATATGTCCCCCCTGAATAGGTTAACAATTCAAAATTTATGACCATTGTTGCACTACTTTAAATGTAACTTTACCTGGGGCTCTTTACACTTGTAGCACATAGGAGTAAAATAAAAAAAATGCAAAGCAGGTATGCACATCCCTAAATTGGGCTCAGGTGCAGGACAACAAAATAACAGAAGTGAAAAAGCAGCGTGAAATCCAAATGAATTTATTAGCGCAACGTTTCGACCTTCAGGTCTTCATCAGGCACGATGAATATAGCAAAAGATATATAAGGGTGCGCATTATCTGATTTCACTTATAACAACTTTTTCCCAATTATGATAATACTATGCCGATAATATATGAAAAAGTAACTTGTCATTTGTCATTTTTATCATTAATACTTTGACGAGCTAAATCCCAAAATTAAATATGATCAATTTGGCATTCCTTAAATTGGACCGATTTAGGTTTATTTTTCTTTAATCATTTTATAATTATTGTCAGTGCATCACTAGGTCCTTTTTAGATTTATTCCACAATTGGTACACAAATTCGTGGCAACAAAAGTAATTACACTGTGACCAAAAACATTGAAAATGATCTCTATATATGAAGCGAAGCCTCAGCCTTACCTTAGTAATGCATTTCTTATCACTTGCCTCATAAACTGGTGTCAGTTCAAATAATTTCAACAGCTTTTTTGCTAAATGAAGCAGATGTTTTGAGTAAAATGGTTAAATTAATAGTTTACTAAGTGACTAATAAGGAAAGCAACTTGCCCCTAATCTAGGCTATCCTGCACTCAACTTCAACACCACTTTATACTTTATAAACTTTATATTTTTCTTTTTTCTTTTTACATATTACATAAATCATACATTTGTGTTTAAAGGTAGTAATGTGTTGCCATTTTGTGTTTGCTGCTGTCTGGGGTACGGAAGCTGAGAGAGGACATGCAATATTATTATTTTTGCTTGCTTGTTTTCTCGTGATCAAGACATGATAATCCAAATGTCATAATGTAATTTCCTGTCCATAATATTTAGTGTATTTTGAAGTGGACTGCTAATGCATACGAGTTGGGGTCTTCGCCGTTACCACACGTGTATCTAATGTGTAGATTGACTTAATAAATAAAGTTGGACGGTTCATGCTTGTGAATTTAGGGACCACCCTAAAGTAATACTGTACACATTTCTATCATCAATAGTATTTAACTGTTTATTTAAATAAATATCAAAAATCTAAAAAGTGTGTATTGTAGCTGACAACTTAAACACGTTGGTTTTGTGACTGTTTGTTGACTTTAAGTCATTCCATTTTAATGCTGTTAAAAGTAGAAACGTGTATATTATTGAGTAATTTAAAGATGGTCCCTATTCACCACTGTAAAATTGAAAATATTGACAAATCTATTTCAGCTTGAGCGAATCTCTGATCCCAGTAAAATCTCATTTGTTCATCCATGCTAATTTAGCAAAATATGCTTTTGCAGTTTACAAACAAAACAACACGTTCTATCAAGGAAGCTTTACTCACATCTCAAGAATACAACTTTTGTTATGTCGGGATTACGAGAAATTAAGTCGTGTTCGCGAGAAAACAAGCAAGCAAAAATAATAATAGTGCATGGCCTCTCTCAAATTCCGTAGACCCCAATTCGTATGCATTAGCAGTTCACTTCAAAATACACTAAATATTATGGACAGGAAATTACCTTATGACATTTGGATTATCATGTCAGGATAACGAGAAAACAACTTTTGTTTTCTCGAGATTATGAGAAAATTAAGTCGTGATCACTAGAAAACAACTTATGTTATCTCGAGATCACGAGAAATTAAGCAAGCAAAAATAATTATAGTGCATGTCCTCTCTCGGCTTCCGTAGTGGGAACTAGACTTAAACCCTGTCTGGGAAACTGCCCAAAAAGACAAGTTCAGCAAAGTTCAACATATTCCTGGTTCAATCTTTTGAGTTTGGCATTCTTAACATCAAACCCAAGTACACATCACATCACAAAAATACCTTAAAATCTAAGGAAAATGACAGACTGATATAAATGTAAGCCCCAAACTCCAGCCCTAACCTAAAATCCGATAACAATGTTGCCTTGGGCCTAAAAACGGATCCTGGAATATGTCCTACTTGGATAAAATCATATTAAACTTTTCTCGCTCGCCAGCCCACACCCAAACACTGACCCGCCTTATCACAATCCCTAGAGTCCCCTCATGAAATATGTATGAGCTGGTTGCAGACACCCCATTTCACTGTTTCATCCATCATTACTGTGGACATGATAAAAAATTTAGTGTTCGTGACCAGTCCTCTCAGCTGTGCCTAACCCCCCCCCCCATTCTGATCTCTGGCAAATCCACTCTTCTGTCTGCAGTGCTAAGTGTCTTGTCTACCCACCCCCAGACCCCACAGAGACCCCCAAACTCCCAACGTGGAACATTTCGCTTTCCCTACCCCCTCTCCGTTGCTCCTTTTGTTTGTTTAGCAGCGTGGAGGGGTAAGCTAAGGTTGTGGACACTTGTGGACACAATCACCACAAAGCAAATACATCACACAGGGCCATTGTTGTGACATTATAGCTTAATATCTTTCATCCTCCCAACAAATTCAATATATAAGCCTAATATTTATGTGTTAATGGCTTGAAAGGGATATATTATTTATTCCAATCAAAAACATTAACTAAACAGCCATTGTTTGGTTAGGTTCAATATGATTGATGCAAAAACTATTGCAAATTATTATTTCAATATATTGTAAATATTAAATTTGGGCCACAGTGGAATTCCCAAATATACTGCACTTAATTGAGTACCTTCTGTCAAAGATAGATTTTAGTTTACAACTCCAAATTTCCATCTGTGCATTTGTGCATTCAGCCCAACATTGAAAAGGAAACTAATTAACAATTAATTAGTCTCTTCTGGCAGGCTTTCTTAGTAATTGTCAGTCACACTTAGCTTTTAGATGGCAGTGTGGCCAGAAAGAATTGCAAAGCCCTTCATTCTCTAATATATCCTTTCGAGCCCACCATTATGGCCCGTCCACTCGCTTCTTTGTTCTGAGGAAAACAGACAGCAACCATCAGACCACATTTAATGAAGCCCTGCCAGCATGCGGCTCCTGATTGACTGCTTTATTCTATCGTTTTAAGCGTGATCACTCGGCTCTGCTATAGCAGTAATGGAAGAGTCTCTTCAGAGAGTCAGCTTTTTGTCTACATCCAGAAGTAGTTTTCAGGTTCGACGGACACTAATCATTAGGGTTGGCATGTTGTTCAGGACCTTCCTCTGAGGGAAGTAAAGACTTCTGGTTTTACCATTTTTTATATACGACTATGCACTAAATTTGGCACAGTCCTTTAGCCTTTTCTGTTTCAGTTCACTCCATTTTCTAACTGCTTGGACGGCTGTCCTGCAGCGCACCTTCAAACATGGCAAAATTTCATAGGCTTGCACTGAAAATGCCTCCCAGAGCTTTCAAACTGCATCCACCAAACCGAAGACAATCCTTCAGGGCAGGCTGTACTGACTTTTGTTGTTATGCCTTTTCTACCCAATCTGTCAATAAAATGAAAAAACCCACAGGGATGGTCTCGTGGACTGGGTTTATCCTAGACCCAGACTAAAATAAACGTTTGAGTTGCCTTCATTTAAAAACCACTTGCACTGACATATTTTCTTAAAGCAACACTATGTAGTTTCCATGTAAAAATGACTTACAGCTCCCCCGTGTGGTTGACAAGCGCAACAGTGCCTGGTATCAGTCACTCTTCTGCAGGCAGGGGGAGGGGCGGGGCTGTGTGCTCTACCCTCCACCGCCACTTTCAGAGTGTGCTTGTAGCAGCTAGGAGGTTGCTCAGGTTGCAGCAAAAGTACAATTTGTCCAGTTAAAAGTTGTTCTATCACTGAAATAATTTTAGAGACATTATTTAAAGGTAAAAAAAACTACATAGTGTTGCTTTAACATAAATCAGTGCCACTGATTTGTCTCAAGATGCTCACAAGTAGGGCTGTGCCGGTTTCAGAATTGGTGATGACGGTTATGACGTGAGTCAAATGTGACGGTTCGTCACATAACCGTCTGGGGGGGGGCTTGCTTGTTTAAATGCTCGTGGATTGACACGAAAGTGTCATTTTATGAATGTGATGCCAAGTGTGTTTTAAACAGTAATGACTTTGAGAAATTTAACAGAAAGCAATGAAATATTTAAAAAACACACTGTTGCCAGAAGACTGCGCTGTCACTCTCTGCCCAGCATAAATTAATCCTCTATCTATCATTATCTTAATAATCTTCAGAGAAACAGATTTGTGCCATGGGCTTTTAAAGTCTATAATTGTGTATATATCTGTCATTTCACGGACCAGAACAGCACGAAAACAATGTGGATTAAAAAGCGTCTTGAAGAGGTTTTGCTCATAAATGCATGTAAAATAAAGTAATGTGAACTTGAGATCGTTATACTGTTATTAAACTGCGCCATATGCGCTGCAAACGCAGCCGGTGTAAAAGCACAATGAATGGCCACGCGCGGCAAACGTTCTCCGCATACGCGATGCTCAGTGCTCACGCTTGCGATGTGAAACCAGCATTTGAATAAGCTAGACACTGATTAGCTACTTGCTCTACGTTTATTTACAATTAACAACAAGACAACTAGCAGTGAATGTGCTTTCAGGAGAGTAGTAGTTTAACATGGGAGGATTTGAATTTGAAAAGCGGGGCGGAGCCTTTCCGCGGTTAAAACATCTTATGGTCATTCATGTTTATTTGATTCTATAAATTAAATACAAGAAAGAGATGATTTGAAAGGTGAGACTTTGTTTAATATGTTTAATCTCAAAAGTAACCAAAAAGTGCCCTGGTCTCTCCTGTATGTCAGCGCGTTGTCAGTGTCTGCACCGCTCTGTATTTTTCATTGCGTGACGTGAATGATAACATGGTGGGGCGTGTAACACAGACTGTTGACAATTGTTTTTAATTAGTATTTAAACATTCTTTATTATATATTTTTTTAAATATTTTAATAACACGGTTTGTGTGGTTATAGAGTTCTAATGACGGTTTTCAACTATAACCGTCGGTCTCACGGTTATATAATAACCGTCACACCCCTACTCACAAGTATTGTTTTATTTTGTAAGGTTTGTAAAAACTCCTTAAATGTCCTAACTAAGGTCTATTAATCTTAACCCTGTCACATTTTTGCAGCGATGCGTGCCAGACTATGCAGAGCCATGAACAGCCTACGCCATAGATCCTACAGTAAGCGGGACTATAAATTAGGCTTCAGTCTGACTTTGAGCCCAAATGGAATGTAATGACTAGAATCGATTCTGAATCCAATCAGTACCCTAAGAATCGATTTTGAACTGAATTGGGTCCAAATGATTCCCACCCCTACTGTTTACACAAAAACATTTTAACCAAAAAAAAATAAAACATTGTGTTTTGGATGTTCGTTTACACAACAAAAGCGTATTACAGTCCTTAAAATGCAAACTTTTGAAAAACGGTTTTAAAGTGCAAGTTCGAAAACTAGGGGTACACCGATAAATTGGCCGATGATCTTCTCAATGAATTACGGGTGAAATGCTGCTACATCCAAAAGCCAGAGGGCGCTCTCGTGCAGAAACTCAATATGCGCCGCAGAAGAAGAACCATTACACACGCAGCTCCAGGAAATGGCATATATTTATATTGCTGTTTTTTAAACCTTTTCAGGTATTTTCATGATAATAAAGAATATGTATAATGAATATGTTTGACGAGTGTTGCTTTTTCAAATGCAATCGATAAGGACTTCTGATCAAAGTAGTACATAGTATATCGGCTAGGGCTGAACGATACATCGAATTTTCATCGTCATCGCGATATGAACTCACGCGATGAACACATCGCAACAGACAGCCTTGACGCGATGAATGAAGGGAAAACAGTAAGCGCATGTAATAAACATTTGACCTATCACGTTTAGTCCTGAAGACGTGCTGCGTCCGAAATCACCTACGACCATACTATATAGTAGGCGAAAACCACTACATTGCCTACTATATAGTATGGAAGTAGGCGGTTTCGGACGCAGCGATGGTTCAGGGGAACCCCCAAGTCAGCTACGCTCAGATAGATTTGTGAGGTGTCAGTTGCGACGCTGTGCCTGTTAGCAAAAACTATGGCAGAGGAAGGAGGTTAGCAAAAACTATGGCAGAGGAAGGAGAGAAGAGTGAGGAAAATGTGTTGTCAGACGAAGACCTTGTGGTGAAAATAAACAGCACTTCAGCTATATCATGGAATTATTTTGGATTTAGGAGAGATGACGCCGCAAACACGGGTACTGTGGAAGCGGTGATTCTCATATTGCGTCTATTGCGCACTCAAGTTCATTATTTCAAATGTATGTGTGCTCTGGAAGCGCCGCGGTCGCGACACGCTCGTTTTTTCCAGGTATTTCAAAAACATTAACTTTTCAGAATGACACAAGCGCAGTGTGCAGGTCATGTGACAATAACCTACGTGTCTAGTGTTTTCCAAGTGTTTGTGAATGGCCCCTAAAACATGAAAAATATATATATATTTATCGCAACTCACATCGTCATCGCAACATTAAACAATGTCATCGCACATCGCAACTTTTCCTCACATCGTTCAGCCCTAATATCGGCTGTGCGATTCAGAGTAGTTATAGGCAAGATATTATTATTGTATATCGGCATTTATCATCGCATCCCTATTGAAAACCACACCATTATCGTTTTAAAGTAAATAAAAGAAAGTGAATCTAAGCATGTGCTATGTGTTCAGTCTAGAGGCATAAGCACGGAAAATTAAGTGTAGATTTGCTTCAACCACCAGCAAAGACGCATTATTTACAAAAAAAAACTAAGCCCACTTCCAAAGTGACATCACCATTCGCCAAGTACTGGCCTGGCATGCATAACACAGTGTTTATAGTTGTTTTCATAGACCAGTGTGAATGTAGATGGTTTTGATAATGTTGTCATGTGTACATGAAACTTTTCCTTACTACGTTGTTGTTGTGTAAACGTGACCCGAATGTAGGCCTGGGCGAAAAATCGATTTAATGAATTAATTCGAATTTTTTGTTGTGGGCGATTTAAAAAATAAGAAATTCGATTTTTTTGTAATGGCGCATTTTTGGCTGCCCGGGGCTTCCATAGCATTATTATAGCAACATCAATAACATCATAGCACACGTAAAACACAGCTGGGACTTTGATTCCAAGAGGGTGTTTATTTATTTATTATTCATCTCATAAATTGGGGTTACATTTGTCTTGCTTTTGATTAAATAAAAGCAAAATTTGCTTTAAGTTGTCTGCCGTTTGTACTTATTGCTTTTCTCAATAAGTGGGGGGGGAATCGGAAAAAATCGGAAGTCGAATTAAAAAAAATTAAATCGGAGATTTTATTTTTAGGCCAAATCGCCCAGCACTACCCGAATGTCTTATATGGGTGGGTGAAAGTGCGTCTGCTCGGTTATGGGAGTTAACTGTGTGTGTGAGATGGCAGATACAATGGTGCTCAGCTGTTTGGAGGTGGGGGCAGTAGGGTTTGTCCTACTCAAAGAGAAATTTAAAGAAGTCACAGCTCCATTTAAAGCTTGGAAGCAGAAAAAGGAGTTTTTAATGTGCGACTTTACTGGTCAGATCTTCAAAGTGGGCCTCGGTCTTCCATGTTACTTTATGAGTGAGGAACTACCAAAGGCGAGTGCCAGACATGGATCAGAAGCCCCTGCGCCAAGCTCTTGTGTAATAGCCAAGGGGGCACAAAATGAGTTTACAAACCCCGACCCCCTGCTGCATGTTTCCATTTTGTTTAGATCTAATCTGAGCCACCTCAGGCAAGCGCACACCTACAGTACCCGCACACACAACTACACAACATTAGTTCATCAAACCACAATCACACACAGTTTTAAACCTATAAAATCTCTCAGTAGCAGATCAAGAACATAAACACCCCTTCAGGGATGAAAAGTAAACTATAATACATGCAGAGCTGCAGATTTGTGGTTCGAAAATCAGTTTTGCTCCATATTTCTCTGGAACACTGAGCAGAACTTCAAATGCTGATACGCACATGCATTCAGGAAGTTTGTTTCAGTTTAAGCTTAAAAAAATTATGTTTTAACAACACTGTAAATTGTAAAGTCAATGCATAAAATTGCGGTTAGAGAGTAGGTTCTGTCCAAGAACTTACTATTTCTCCAGGCAAATCTACATAAATAGCAAAAACGGTAGGCAAAACTGAAAGCTAACATCTGAAAATTACATAAACATCTGAACAAGAATGACAGGTAAAAACTTTGGGTCATGTATTGATTACCATTAGGATGTCAGGAGAAGAAATTACAGTGTTCATAGGGCTTGCCTGCCAGTCAAGTGTTCAGTTAGCCTGCAGGCTGTAGGGCAAATGGATCTTTGCCATTGAAAAGAAATCTTTCATTGATCCCTCTCTCAATTACTATTCCATACACATGACGACAAATCATCTTTCTCCAGAATCAGTGAATAAATAACCTGCATCAAACACTTCAATTAAATGAGCACATTTGCTAAAAATTAACTACCTGGATTACTATTTAGATAACATCCCTTGTTTAACCTAAACGACAACCTGCCGTCAAAAGTGAAAGTAAACATATCTAACTCCATCTAAACTGTCATGCTAAAATAAATGACGTCCTTTTGAAAACCGGTTTCAAAGAGCAAGTTTTGAATACCACATCATTATCTTTTCAGTAAACAAAGCAAGACATGAAAGCATGCATTATGTGTTCAGTCTAGAGGCAAACGCATGGACAACCAAACAAGAGCAAAGTGTAGATTTACTCCACCAATACTACAACCACCAGCAGAAACACATTATTTACAAAAAAAAAAACTTAAGCCAAGTGACATCACCATTCACCAACTACGATGGCAAATAGGACCTCCTATAGGCAAACATTTAAAACAGGCATGGATCAGTTTTGGGGGCTAAGAGGTCACTTAAGAGTCAGACAGCTGAAAGTTCCTCCACATCCATGAAATTGTTGAGTTTTCAAAGGGCAACAATGTTCTTACAACTACTGGGTAGCACTACAGTAACACTCAGATGACTGAAGAGCTGTAGAGAAGAACTGAGAGAGATACCACAGCGTTGAGTGGGAAGTTTAAGTAGGTTCTTCTGAAGGAGAGGGATGATCAAGGACTTATGAACATACCATTTGTGCAATGTGTGTGCATCTGTGTGAGCCTTACACAGCGGTGAGCTTCTTAACTCTATTGTGTAGAAGCTGAATGTGGGGTGTAGCCCCAAAATGGTAATGTTTTAGAATTAGCAACCAGCCTGTGCAGTCTCCTCTCACCAAACCAATCTTTTCAAAATAATAACACAGATTAATGCAGAGAAAACCTTAAAGGAACAGTTCACCCAAATAAATAAAAAGTCTCGCTCTCGTTTTGTTCTAAAATATATTACTTCCTTTCTTCAACACATACGAAGTTGGTTCTTGAGATTTGTCATGCACGACCAAATTTAAAAGACATAATATTAACCCACTGATGGCTTTTATGATGAATGTATGTGGCTTCAAAATTTGGATGTATTTGTACTAGGGATGCACGATATATCGGCCGACATATCGTTATCGGCCAACAACTGCTTATTTTTAATATTATCGGTCTGATAGCAAAATTAGGCCGATAAATGAAAGCTGATAAATGATGGATTATTTTGGTTTCTTGAACCACTTCACTTGCTCATTGCTGGCCATGTGGAGTTTTGATTGGTGCTTTCTGTGACATAGCATGAAGATGACATGTGTTGCGGGCTTAAGAAGAGTATGCTAGTCTAGGGCAAAGACAAGATGTCCGCGGTCTGGGAGTTTTTCATTGTGAAATTAATATGAATATTTATCGGCCTATATATATATATTAGGGGTGGAACGGTACACAGAAGTCCCGGTTCGGTTCGTACCTCGGTTCAGACGCCACGGTTCGATTCACTTTCGGTACAATGGAGGGAAAAGCAAAACAAAAATGAAGGCATTTTTTAGTACTTAAGCTAATCTTAAAAAACATAGGTGTCCTTATCAGTGTTATTTTGAGATGTCATGAATATGAACTGAAATGCATTTAACATACTATCTCGTATTTCAAAAATGTATACCTCTTTAAGTAATCTTGTACTCATCTTTCATACAAATATGGGTTCAAATGTATTACAAGTGTTACCTAAATACATTTTAAAATTACATTTTGGCCTTATTTCATATTAATGTACTAAAGAACAAAAAAATATGCTTGTAGGATGATTTAATAGGTGTGTACGACTTCACGAGGGGCTGCAAGAAACGACAAGTGGATGACGTCAGAGTAACGCGAGAGCGATTGGAAATCAGCCTCTTCCGCAAGATTTCTCGCGGTACTCTGACGCTGATGGCGCTGCGTAAAGTTGAGCACGCTTAAAAAACTGAAAGCAGCTGAACTCGACAGAACTGCCCTGCGTATGCCTGTTGTATATAGCAGGACAATTTATCTCCTACTTCTCAGCGTGAGAAATACAAAGTGTGGCGTTTGAACTGACTGAAATGCGTGTTTGTCAAGGTGAATGCGTGAGACTTGAGAGCCCTGATTAGATGTATTTCCACTCACATACCTAACAACTGCTGAACAACGCCGGCGCACAGTCCTCGTCTTTTCCACCACTCTCTCGCCTGTACTATTGTAACTGACTGGAAAACTGAAGTTTTGCCAAACTTGCGATGGCTGGCGGAGCGTCTAACATCCTCGTTATCTCTGCTCACTAACTGACTGGACCGGCGTCGACGTGACAAAAAACTGCAGAGTGCCAGAATGTAGACGGGCTCTGATAGAGCGCATACATAGGCGGAGCTCGGCTGCATCGGCGCCAATCAGAGCTTCAGAGCTAAAGCGGGGCAACAGATTAGCTGTCCATAAAGAACCCGCGTATCTAACAGTAGTTCCGCATTACATTAATTATTTTGCACTCAAGTTTTTTTATTTTCATACCGTGTATTCTCCGTTTAAATTCATGCACCGAACCGTGACCCCCGTACCGATTCGGTTCGAAACGAATACATGTATTGTTCCACCCCTAATATATATATATATATATATATATATATATATATATATATATATATATATAGGTTATCGGGCCCCAAATATAAAGAGTTATTGGTTATCGGTATCGGCCAAAATTTCCATATCGGTGCATCCCTAATTTGTACACTGTGACAGATATTTTTTCAGACATATCATATGCATCTGGGATGACATGAATTTTCATTATTTGGTGAACTACTTCTGCAAAGCAAGTTTCATAAAGAAATGTTTGGTGTGGATGTACAGGCCTGCACAATTCCCATACCTACTACACCCCAACTAAACAAATCTGGATTGTAACACCAACTGTGAGAGTCCAGGCCCTATCACTCACCATCAGTGGTCGACTTATTTGTTTAAATGTGAGCAAACTCCATGTCCCAATATTTAGCCAAAAGCTATCAGGAGCAGCTCCCTATTTCTGTCAAAGAATTTTAACATAAACCTTTAAAGGGGACATATTATGAAAATCTGACTTTTTCAGATTTAAGTGCTATGATTATGATTCCCCAGTGCTTCTGGGCATGATGGATCCATGTTCTCATTCTGTTTACGCCAAATTCTGACTCTACCATCTGAATGTCTCAACAGAAATCGAGACTCCTCAGACCAGACAACATTTCATTCCAGTCTTCAACTGTCCCAATTTTGGTGAGCTCGTGCTAATTTTAGCCTCTTTTTCCTATTTGTAGTGGAGATGAGTGGTACCCGGTGGGGTCTTCTGCTGTTGTAGCCCATCCGCCTCAAGGTTGTGCGTGTTGTGGCTTCACAAATGCTTTGCTGCATACCTCGGTTGTAACGAGTGGTTATTTCAGTCAAAGTATATAGTATTTTAAACTCGAACTTTACATATTTAGTTTGGGGACACCAAAGATTTATTTTAAATCTTAAAAAGTCTTGTGAAATGTCACATTAGGGATGGGCGGAATGACCAAAAATCTATTTCACGGAATGAGTTATTTTATTTCATGGAATGGAATATTTCACGGTATACATGTTTTTCAGTTTATATTGTTTTTTGATGATAAAAATTTACAGAAATACACCACTCACTATAGCTTTTAACTAAATGCTCACCACAGTTTTAAAATATGAGCAATTTAAAGTTAATAATGTTAAAGTGAAAATGCCCAGAAGATAACAACAGTCTTGATTAGACAGAATCTTGTTTTTAATTGAGTTATTCATTTTATAGACTATTGAAGCTATAGTATGGCTTCATTGTATTTTGTATTTATGCATACATTATATTAAACATATGCAATATGTAAAATGAACAGGTATAAATATATGCAAACACCTACAGACAGGATAAATACCTACACGAAGCTCTAGATATTATAAATGTGACAGGTGCTATGATGTGATGATCATAAAGTTTGTTTCAAGGTCTTGACGCCCTTTACTTTCTATTAACTTAGACCTTAACATTTGCATCTCTTTCTCGTCTTTCCGATCAAATATGTTTGTATAAGCAAATGGCGCGTCAAACTACATCGCTCCAGCAGCGCACGTGTCACTGATATAAACGCCAGTTTTGTCTTAGCTTGCTTAAAGTTCGGAAAACTTTACAACTATTAGCATTATGT
Source organism: Misgurnus anguillicaudatus (assembly GCF_027580225.2). Lineage (NCBI taxonomy): Eukaryota > Metazoa > Chordata > Actinopteri > Cypriniformes > Cobitidae > Misgurnus > Misgurnus anguillicaudatus. The sequence continues at coordinate 18,062,924 of NC_073353.2, forward strand.
GCAAGAACTCTTTATTTGGCGTCGCTCCTTGCGCTTGCCTAGAGAGACCTCTGCACGTGAGAGACCTGCCGGCTGCTGCATGAGGAGAGAGAGAGAGAGAGAGAGAGCGAAAGAGAGAGAGAGCGCGAGAGCGAGCAAGACAAGAGTCTCGCTGCGTGACCCGCGGTGGATTCACTGGCACGTACGGTATTATAAAAATTACACACATAACTCGTTCATTTTTTATAAGTGAACTATTTTACGTGTTTCTCCGTCACACTCAGTCTAACATGCTGGAGGGCAGAGTTAGCCACGCCCACTTATTTGCATTCCGCGGAATAAACGGAATAGAAAAATCTGTTACGTCTGACATTTTATTCCGCAGTAACGGAATATACCGTCATACCGCCCAGCCCTATGTCACATTTAACATAAACGTTCCAGAAGCATATGGGTTTAATGTTAGTGTGTTCACAAAGAGTTTATAAACTGTTACGTATCTCTACTACCTGACTGAAATCACAAAAAAAAGAATGTATTGAACAATCACACAGGTGCCTGTGACAGTACAAGCAAATGTTACCAAATAAAAACACAGCTCATGCTGTTGTTAACATTTACTCGACAATCGGAAGCGGAGACCTGTTTTCCTGTTTGTTCATATGACGTGCGGCAAAAAGCCCATTATCCACCACCCATGGAGACCCTAAATGCAGGCCACAATTCATGCATATCACCCTGACGTAAGAATTCACAACAGGTCCTGTAAAATGTATTACCCACGAGTAAGAAAAGCTAATAATAAACACAACAGCTACATTAAAAAAGCTTTTCACAGTTGCGTGTACCAGTTTGAGGGCCTATTAACTTTGTGTGAATAAGGAAGGTCTTTACGGCCTCTCCTGCTGTTTTGTTAGCAGATACAGGATAACACAGATGAGTGAGGGGGATGGTGAAGTATGGAGCAGTTTACTCAAATGAGAAACAGAAACATTGTCCCCCCATCTGTGAATAGCTCTGTTCTGTCACTCACACACCTGCTTACAGCCATATGGAAATTAACCAATACATGTAAATGTCTGCAAAAGACACAGAGCTCAACTGTGAGGTTTCATGATGTTCTTTACTGAAATATGATCATTTGCCATTGAACCAGTGAAAAAAAGAGTGATCTTAAAATTTAGGCGGGCAACCATATGTAAACCGTACCATGTGATCATGAATATTAATTAGATGATGTAACACTCACTCAGCAGTCTTTGCTAAAGGCAGGGAAATGTGCCTCAGATATAAACCATCTGCATTTTAATACAATGATGTCCAGGAAGAGTCTCCATTAAACTTTCACTATGAGACTAATTTAATTCCACAATAACGCATTAACAATATTACAACACAAGACACCAAATGATCCAGTTCTGCAAGTAATCCTCAGATTTAAAAGCTTGCAGTGCAGTAGTTGGCATGCAAGCCACAAACAGCACTCTCAGCTAAACACATAAACGGAGGAGCAGTTGAGAAATCTTATGAAACAGTTAGCCAATGCTACCCGGTACCCTCCCTGCAGAACTAACATGCCTCCTATCCAGGAGCATACAGCCATCTGTTGTTTGTCAAGATGTAGAGAGTTTGAACGAGTTCGAGAGTATTTGTTTGTATCCCGAGGAAAAGAATGGGGACGAAAGCAAATGTGGGAGGAAAGGAGGGGTGCATAAAATAAACATGGAGACAGTAATTGTTTCGCATGAGACACTACTGACAGCAGTCTAAAAGTGTTTTGCATGCATAAAAGCATGTTTTTGATTAATGAAATAATGGCCTGATTTATCCTAAACTCTACTTATCTGTATGTATGGGGGCAACAGTGGGGGCTTAATCCTAACTCCGTGTCATATAAACCCAGTTCAGAAGCAAAACATGTTTTTTTGCAAACGCAAAAACCTAGACTACATAATCTTCTTCGATACACATACATTACAAGAACAATAAGTTGCATGCATCTGGTACATGTGTGACTAAGCTGCTCTTCACTAACCACACTGTCAATCAATCCAAATGACTCAACCCTATGACATCATACAGGTGTGTAGGTACAAGAGGGTGTGTTTCTTTGTCATATGTTTACACAACATAGCCCTAAGCTGTAGGTGAACATTTAAAACGTCATTTTATGTTTCGGAAGTTATCTAGGCAGGCTAAAGAGTGAAAAGTGTAGCGTGCTCACATCAATCAATGTGTCCAACGTTTACTTGATTTAATGTCCCCCATAAAGGAACATTAATCTCCTGCTGGGCTCCCTAAAACTACATTAACCCCAGACCAAACCCCACTCATCTGACCAGAGCTTTTAAGACCCAGCTCGTGTGTGTTTTTTTAAAGTGGCTGTGATACACAAGGCAGGGAATGCATCTTGGGTCAGAATCAACTTAGCCATTTCCAAGGGAATGCATTTGGATATTGTACACGACACGAGGCACATTGCTTCAAAATGCATGCTTACTTCTGCACCATTTCAATATAAATCTGTAAAGCATTGCATGCAACCAACATGACAGCTTTAAGATGCACATACAACTCAGGAACCCCTGTGACAATATAGCTTATTATAATAAAAACACTGAAACGGTCTTAAGTATACTTGACAATATGAAAAGTCTATTTATTTTCACTGTCACTGTTTAAGTGCTGTCAGTTGAGTCACTTGACCACATCAAATACCAATTACTATACTACGTTTACTACACCTCACTGGCTATTACAAACACAAACTTTACATTGAATCTACGTAGATGACATAATCAAGCTTTAATAGGCATTACAAGTAATACGCATCTATTAATTAAATTACAGAAAAAACAGAAGTGTATTTTAAACAGTGCATGTACGGAGATGCCCTAAAAAATTGGACAACCTTGCAATTCATCAGCTCGGGGTTTCCAATTAAACAGTGGGATGTCAGAATGATGTAATATGTTGTAAAAGGAAACTTACCAAAAACAGCAAAGGCTATATTAAGCCATTTGATATCCATAGTTCTCCTGGTTAAGTCCAGTTATTGCGAAAAAAATAACAAATGTGTTTATGGTAAAATCCTTATCCGCACGCGGATCTCGATCTTCAACAATCAGTCCGGACAGGAGTTGTAAGCGCGTACACCTGTTCGGACCTCGTCAAAGTGCGTATATACCGACCCCAGAACAGCTGAATCTCTACCCAGTGTCTCGAGTAGGTAAAGGATGAATATCCAGCCTCAAGTAAGTCTTTTGGTTACAAACGCTTGTGCAATTGAAGAAAGCCTTTGACTGATGATAAATCACATCCGCCGTGCAGGCGAATGAATCCGATATTGAGAGAGTTGCACAGTGGATCGCAGCGCGCTGTAGTGCGCGGAGCCCACGCGTGGACGAGGAGGGATACCAGTTTGTTCAGTTTGCGTCAAATGAGCGTGGTCGTAATTAAACTTCTTCAACGTCGTCCAGTATCTTTTTCAGACCAAAATGTTACGCGAGCTGTAGGGCTCGTGTTCCGTGAAAAGCCAGTAGGCTACTGTGATGCTGCCGCTCCCCCGTTCACCTTCAGCTCTTCTCTTTTGTCACACGACACGGACTCCCACGAACGACACTAGGCGGCACAGCCCATTCCTACTATCAATCGCGTCGATGTTTGATGGCTGGGATATCTAACTAGTTGTATTGTCAATATGAAATAACTGCTTCACTTATGTTTACCAAATCACAGACGCCTTATGATTTACTACGTTGCCTAGATTCGGTCAATAGCAACGGTGCAATTTCTGAAGCGCGTTCTCTATTATTTTGTTATCTGCCTGTGGTACCTTCCATAACAATACTTATGTAAATTCGTGCATTTCCTAAGTTCGTTGTTACCTTTAATACATGTCTGACAGTGTCCTTAAATCGCCTTTGAAAAGCACACAGCTGAAATTGAGATATTTAATGGTACAGTAGCGATTGTGATCTTGCTGTCATGAGGGAAATGAATAAAGTTAATAAAGAAATCCACGTGCACGGAGCTCGATTATCACTGTGATCTGTGTTGTCGTTATTATTGTTTATACGCTACCACAGGTAAAGGTCGATTAAGGGAAATTTTGAACTGTATTTCCTGCTGTCCTAAGGTTCACTTTCAAACTATTACTCCTCCCACCGGTAAATAAACCCGCCTCTTGGCGGGGCGCCAAACCAAACCACTCCTTTTTACCAGGTACGAGCTGCCCCCTATAGTAAGTCTTTGAAGAAGCTTTATTTCTACGAAAATTGGCTTAGTTTTCATTTATTTATATTTTTAGGGATACTGTATTTGTAACCTTTAGGAAATGCTAATGGTTCACAAAAGATAAAAAAAAAGTTTATGCATTGTATCATTTATATTATATTAGGTTTTGTATAAATCTCTATTTCTATTAAATCTCTAGTAATTTTTTAATCCTGTTATTTTGTCATAAAAATAAATGTCAATAAATATACAATAAATAGAAATTAAGAGGATTTTGATATATAAAGAAACTTTTGATACTAGCCTCACTCTAAAAACAAACGGTTCTAAAAAGCACTAAAAGTGGTTCACTGTCTCGTAATCATAGGGGAACCATTTTAAGTGCCATATAGCACCTATGTAGTACATGTGTAGAAGCATATTGTGCTATATAGAACCATATCTGGTGCTATAGTGGTGCTTTATCACCTCCAGATGGTTCTTCATATAGGTGCTTTATATGTGCTATATAGCATTAAACATGGTTTCCCTATGATTACAAGCTTTTAGTGCTATTTAGCACTATTATTTTTAGAGTATACTGTTTTGTTTCTGTTGTCGTCTTTTCTCTAGCATCTAGATGTTTTTTATCAAACATTATTATCTTTACAACCAGAATAAATTGGGGAAGAAGCATTAAACAGAAATCTTGAAAGTTATTTCATTTATACATTTATTTATTTACTGGAATCTTGATAAAGATAGTCCTGTTTTGTTACCGTTGTGCTCCTGAGCACTTAACCTCTCCATCCACAGTGATGAGGCTTTTTCCAAAATCAATTTAAATCCAATTTTATATAAAGGTCAAAGATAAGATTGCTGTCAGTCATTCATTATAGAAAAAGAGGGATGGCTAAGCGTTTTGCAATAGCATAAATTATTAAAAAATAAATAAAAAGTACTTCAGTTGCCATTGTTGATTTAAGAATAGTGCATGGTACAATTATCAGTCTGTTTCTTAACTTAAATTAGGAAATAAAGGAACATTACATGGAAGAAATCCTCAAAATGCTTAGTGTTACAAATATTTGTCTGTTTAAAATGATCTAATCTTACCTCTTTTAGTAATTTTAAAATAATTTAAAAAATTCAGATACATGGGTTTACGTATGTACAGCACCAACAGTCTTAATAAATCATGAACTTATCTGGGGCAGTGCCATATGAAGGCACCTCCAGAAACCTCCATAAAAAGCATCCCAAAACTCATATTTGTTAAATGCACAACTGAGGCATCTGCATAACAGTTTTTGGACCCATAATGAGAAAACAAGAAACGGTTTCATGGTGAGTGTTTAGAAGCTTTATGACGACTTCAGGCAGCAACTTAACACACTGTTGTTGCCTCAGGGAGTAAGATTTGCTTAGGCTTTTCATCTGACGTTTGCATATTTTTGCAACACATTCAAAATGTAAATAAATCATTCATTTCCTCCGTTTGCCGTGTCTCTGGGGCTCTTCTGAGAGCTCATAAGGGATAGTGAGCTCAAATGTGAGGGTTTTTCTTTTCCCCTCTTATTCAGTGCGTGCGGCGCACACACACGCACACATGCAAATAAAGTTAAATGCAAATGCATTAACATTATAGAACAAGTGAGTAAATGGCTTAATAATGTACAATAATGAACAATAAACAAGTAGAAACACTGTACCATATTTTTTTCACGAAGTACATAGGCTTAACATATATGTTTTAATAAATGAAAATGTACTAGGTCTTAAATGATCTACATTTTTAAAAATTTGGTTTGTTATTGTCTGTAATTAGATTTTTATGTATATAAGTTATAGGATAAATTACATAGTTGTCACCACAAGAACAAGTCTTTTTTGCTGGTGGAATTGTATTTTACAGTCATATATTCTTTTGCATATAATAGTTTTGCTTCTGAAGAAGTCTATGTAGACACGTGCCTACCAAGTGACAGATTATTTTGTTTTAAAATAAATTTTTTATTAGATTCAAAGTTTTTGTGTTAGTTTAATAGACCACCTCATCTGTTTTATGTTGAAAAACCTAAAGTCTATTTATTTTAGAACTATTATGATATACAGTTCTATTTTACTGTCAGAAAAAATTGTCAAAATATATACCCCATGTAGCTGTCAATGGGGGGAAACCCTTTTTAAAAAGTACAGCTCATATTAGTACATTAGAGGTAAAAATTGGTACCTCAAAGGGACATTGGTACCAAATGTATACCCTCACCTAAAGGATTATTAGGAACACCTGTTCAATTTCTCATTGATGCAATTATCTAATCAACCAATCACATGGCAGTTGCTTTAATGCATTTAGGGGAGTGGTCCTGGTCAAGACAATCTCCTGAACTCCAAACTGAATGTCAGAATGGGAAAGAAAGGTGATTTAAGCAATTTTGAGCTTGGCATGGTTGTTGGTGCTAAACGAGCCGGTCTGAGTATTTCACAATCTGCTCAGTTACTGGGATTTTCACACACAACCATTTCTAGGAATTGTGTGAAGGGAAAAACATCCAGTATGTGACAGTCCTGTGGGCAAAAATGCCTTGTTGATGCTAGAGGTCAGAGGAGAATGGGCCGACTGATTCAAGCTGATAGAAGACTGAGGTATGCAGCAAAGCATTTGTGAAGCCACAACACGCACAGCTGTGCAGGCTGGTGGTGTAATGGTGTGGGGGATGTTTTCTTGGCACACTTTAGGCCCCTTAGTGCCAATTGGACATCGTTTAAATGCCATGGCCTACCTGAGCATTGTTTCTGACCATGTCCATCTCTTTATGACCACCATGTAGCCATCCTCTGATGGCTACTTCCAGCAGGATAATGCACCATGTTACAAAGCTCATTTCAACATGACAATGAGTTCACTGTACTAAAATGGCCCCCACAGTCACCAGATCTCAACCTAATAGAGCATCTTTGGGATGTGGTGGAACGGGAGCTTCGTGCCCTGGATGTGCATCCCACAAATCTTCATCAACTGCAAGATGCAATCCTATCAATATGGGCCAACATTTCTAAAGAATGCTTTTAGCACCTTGTTGAATCAATGCCATGTAGAATTAAGGCAGTTCTGAAAGCAAAAGGGGGTCAAACACAGTATTAGTATGGTGTTCCTAATAATCCTCTAGGTGAGTGTACATACAGTATATGTACCTAACAGTATATTAGGACCTTTTTAAAGGTTAATGCCTCCGTGACAGCTAAGGTATGTATTTTGACCATATTTTCTAACAGTGTATCAGAGCTGTAACCTGTTTTTAGGTCATAAAGATTCATTATTACCCATACATTTGAGAACCATTCTCCAGGTTTACAGCGCTGCATATAGATTATATTTTATGAACTGTAACTGCATAGTTTCACGCTGCATATTCAACAATCTTTCATTGCTTCTTCATTGTCTTTCAACTAAAAGACAAGAGTATATTTTAAGCACATTTAAGTAATGATCTTGATATGACCCAAAAACCGAAGGTCACACTTGGGGAGTAGTGTTGTAAGCTAAACTGAAATAGTAAATCATCATCACAGAAATTAAAGTGAAGGAAGATTTATTGTGCCTAAATTATTGTATGCTCACTTTTTTAGCAGATTGTAACAAATTTAAAACAATAATTAAATCTGAAGCAATGTTGTTTTCACTGTTGGGGCTCATGTCATTCAATGCTTTTGTTTTACCACCATGGATGCTGCTTTTGCTAATTATGTTGCTGTTTTAGATGGGATACATTTTTTTTTACATATTTTTTAGCATTAACCACTGTTGGCCTTTCACTCTCTCTATGAGGCTTCACAAACATGTAGATTGGTTGGAAAGTGCAAATTCCAACTCATAGACAAATGTTAACAAGCAAGCACATTAGGTTTATTGGTTGCAGGAGAGAGCAACCGAGATGGAAAACAAAAAAAATTGGTTAATTTGTGTTAACTTTACTCATGTCTCGTGCAGAGGCCTTTTGAATAAAACATGACATCCAGTTCGAGGGCTTTTGTGAGGGAATAAGTCTTCAAAGATGAAAAGCTTTTATTAATGAGCAGTAAGAAGGCGAAAAATGTGCTTTTATTATTTTTCTGTATCATTTTTGTATCTCTGCCTTACTTTTCTAAAAGGGCAATGCTGACAATAACGGCAAGGTCAATAGGACCTGACAGTGTCATATCTCTTATTACTAAAATTACAGCGTAATGATGAAACAGGATATGAGTCTATTCTGAAATTACAATCTGATCACGGAAAGGTAATTCGTTCTCATATCTGGCCTGGACAGCAGCTTTCATTCATTTTCACAGGCTGCCAAAGTTGGTGATGATACAACCTGGAAAGCAGGATATCACTCGTGATTACAACTCTGAAAGGCGGTGATGTGTAAATGGATGTAACAAAATGATTCATGACAGCTGGTGAGAACAGTGGGAGATTCTCAAAAGAAAGCATGACAGGTTAAACCAGACACATTGCCTCAGATTCAGGGACGTCCAACAAAATTAGATTTTATTTGGACAACACCAGGATCTTTGAGAAATATCAAATTTGGCTAAAGGCTTTTTTATGGCCAAAAAAGATTTATATAAGAAAAACTGGCTGTTGGTTATATGATTTTTCTACAGAGACATGTTTTAGAGCACAACAAATCAATACTGTAGTTTATAAGCTACGTATGTGTTATGATGTAGTATATGCAGTTATGCCATATGTATTGACCATCATCCAAAGGTATTGTTTCAAATGTAACACCAACTGATTTTTCCTACAAAATCATTTGCAAGTTTCTTATTAAGAGAAATTACATTTCAAAGGCATTTGATGCATTGCTGCTAGTATGAGCAAATTTAGCCTCTCCGTCTAAGTGAATTTAGTGTTTAACATTAATGACCCAGTCTGTAAAAACCCAACTAAATTAATTTTAAGTGATTTACTGTTTATTAAAGAACATTCTGTGAAAATATAACCTTGATATCTTTAATATTGACTGAGTAAGATCATGTCAAAGATTAAAATCAATGTTAAAGAAACCAATTTTGATGCTCTCAGTCTCATAATTTTGAGATTTTATGATTTTAAAGACAGGGTCATATTTTTGCTGAAAATTTAGTTTCTTACAACGCTATCGAGAATATGTACATATTTTGCGAGTTGGCTAATTCGTATTAATTCATATGACCACATTTGCAAGTTTTTGTACTATTTGTCTTGACCCCTGTGACATTGGGGTTAGGTGGGTCATTCTACGGAAATGTCAATTTTTCTGTCCCTTTACAGAAATATTACACTTGAAAAACACTTTAGGGTTAAAAAATTTTATATTTTAAAATGAAAAAAATATGTTATTTGAACAATTACACCTTCTTGAGCCATCAATGTAGCAATATTTGATTTTTATTAATTAATTAGAATTCCAAGCACCACAGAAGTGCTCGTCCCCACAGTCATGTACAGAGGGAAAATGCTTTAATTTGAGATCAAAAACAGTATTTTCTTCTATTTAAAATAAAATAATGTGTTCATAACTATCAAATATATGATGTAAATTACATTAAAAAACTAAATCCTAAATAAATATTATAAAATATATAATGAAAGTAGTGGTCCTCTGGAGTCACTGGTGTTACCGTTTAACAAAAAAGCTCTTATTTTTAAATAAAAATCACAATGACAACATCACTTGAATTCCTTCATTCAATTTCTTGGAGATCTATGAAGAGAGGTCCATGGTAAGTCCACTATTTTCAGTTATTATAAATCTTCTCATTTATCTCATGTTTTTATATGAAGCTTTTAGTTTAAGTCACTGGTATGACCTCCTTTATTGTTTGGGAATTGCAAAAAACTATAGTACAAATGGATTAAACTACTTAATTTAGTGAGTATACAATGATTGACAACATGTGGTTTGATACTTTGCAGCAGTAATTTTATAAAATGCAGTTTTCATGAAAATTGTCACTGGTGTTACTGTCACTGGTGTTACCTTCCTTATGGGTACCACGAGTGAAGATCACTAACACCAGTGACTGGTGATTTGTTGTGTCACTGGTGTTCCTGTGTTTTTTTTTCTTTCACATTAAATAAAATCTTTCACATGTAACATGATGATAATTTTAAATTCATTGAATTCTGCTACACTTAAGAATTAAGCTTTAAAGCTGAAACATTTTTTAAATAATATTTCATTCATTCATTTGTGTGTACTCATAAAGTCAAAGAGTAATCTAATAGTGTGGTCTAAATTTAAATGTTAAAAAAGAAATCAATTTGAAGACATCTTGCCATACCAAAAGTGAACGTTTCTGTAGAATGACCCAGGTGCAGGGTTAGGGGTTTGGTTTTGTTATTGTTGTTTTTTTCAGGAGAATCATACGTTTTTGCACAATTAACCTCATATCAATTCATAAGAATTAGCCAACTCATAAAATATGTACGAATTCTTCTGAGATCAGGCTGGTTTATACACTACACGACCTCTATACTTCTTTAAATGTGATTTTATAATGCAAAATTGCATAGCATCTGCATGCTCTCTTTTTTAAAAGATACACACTTCTCACTAATTTTTTTATTTTGTTGGATTTGTAATGTTGCAATTTCTTTTCACTGCATGGTCTTGGTCACATATCAAGCAGTCGTCCCTGCAGAGTTGTACTAAAACCCTTAAGGCAGGGTAAAACAAAAGCAAGTTGATTTGGGATGTCATTAGTTCACAGGGATGTCAAATTGCTACATCTTCCTGCAAATCAATTATTCATCAGAGGGACCTTTAATGTGAAGTATTAATATGAAACGTTCTTTCTTGAGCCTGCTTTTTCATCTTCTGTTGCTCTCTCTCTCGCTCTCTCTCTCTCTCTCTCTCTCTCTCTCTCTCTCTCTCTCTCTCTCTCTCTCTCTCTCTCTCTCTCTCTCTTAGGGAGACACACATTAAATTGTTTAAAAGTGGAAAGAAAGTACAATTCCTCACTTGCTGTTAAGTGCCTACAAATCATCACTTTGCAACTTTTTAAATTTGAGACTGTACTGTAAAGACTTATCGTATGGAAACTGTTGACACCGGCATATAATCTTAAAATAAAGATGCTTGCATTTTCATAGCCTAAGAAACCTTTTGCGACTACAAAGAACCTTTTGTCAAAAACAGTTTATTAAATCGCATCATGTAACACCTTTATTTTTAAGAGTGCAATGCTATGGATTCACTAGATTTGATATTTCTAATAATTCTGGTAGAATATAGGACCCAAAAAATACATGTAGGCCTAAATCAGTTAGTTACACTAATTTTATAACCCCTAACTATGTATTTTATAAAAAATTGTTATATTACTTACAAATGAATCTCTATTATGATTTTCACATTCTTGATTGTGAATCTCACATTCTTCAACAACCAACTTATAAAAAACTATTTATTGCAAACATTCTGCATTCCCCTTAACACACAGGCATGTAGAAAGGGCAGTGGTGGTGTTTGCTGCTATTTGGTTTTCTGAAAGAAAACAAAATTTTAAGCGACTAAACCTCTTCAGGGTTTTTCCATCGTGTTCTATCACTGAAAAAGCGCATAGCAACTTTGCACACAAGGCCATCCAGGATGATTCATTTCTCAATAAGCGTTCATTCCCACTTTAATTTTCCCCACCTGCTTCTCATCACAGCAGGATCATCAAACACATTCTTTATTTTTTACATTTATCACCCCTACTTACCTTCCCTCACTGTTGATAATCTGTGACTCACTCTATAATAAAGATCATTATTGTGATAAGCTGCCCTACAATCTCAATATCATTATTTTATCAGAAAAGCCTGACAGAGGTTAAGTATGTGTGGGCAAAGCATAAAGAAAGTCATCTTTCTCTGAGTGATCACCAGACTGAAACTTCTATGCTCCTTCTAAACTGCAAATGATGTTGAATTATGTTCAAGTCAAGCTGGTTTCTATCTCTTGTGGTGCATCCCAAATCGCACATTTATGCACTAGTCTACTAGTCATTTTCTTTTATGAATAGTGTGAGTAGTGTGTTCATGCTGAAAATACCAAAAAGGAAAGTGTACTTTAAGTATTTGATGCACACAAATTTAAAACTTCATGCACTCAACAGAAGAGAGGCGGGGATATCAAATTCAGCGACAGTAAAGTTTACCTGCGGAGACGGTTGCAACTCAAGCTGAAGTCATGTTGAACAAAACAAATAACAATGACATTAAAAGAACAGTATACTAATTGTTTTTTATTGACTTGCATTGTACTAGGCGTTTGACATAATTTGCCCTTGTGTGGGAAACGGTTTATACTTCCGGTTAGTAAGTAAACCATTATGTGTTCCATATGGGACGGTGCTACTCTTCTAAAATTCATACACTTGATGGGTGTGTACATTGTGCATAATTTAAGTGCGTCGTGTATAGTATGTCACTTGGGACACAGCTTTGGTCTGCTGAACATATGTCTGTATTTTGACGCTGTCCAATGTACTGAACAGGGTGCATCGTTTGTGCCAGATTTTCGGTGGCTGAAGCTGTGAAAAGTTTCTGTCTTTCTGCACTGGTGCACAGTAGGTCAATAAAAATGTTGGTTTCAATTTAAGCTAAGCTCAACTACAGCATCTGTGACCTGACTTTAACACTATATTGACCTAGTTTAAAAAAAAATCATGGTTAAAGGAACTTTTAACTTTACTTTGGGGCCAGTGAACATTATAGGGAGGGACTCTAAAAGTATATCCAAGATTTAAATGTTATATGTTAACAATTTTATGAATGAAATATAATCTAATATTTTAATTATACACTCTAAATTGTCAACTCAATGCTGGGTAAATATTGGACAGAACACATGTTGGGTTATAAATAAACTGGGTTGAGTTGAAACAACCCAGCATTGCATTAAACAACCCATAGGTTGTTAGATGTGTTCTGTCCGATATTCAGGGTTCCCACGGGTCCTTGAAATTCTTGAAAGTTTGTATCTGGGGGAAAAATTCAAGGCCCTGGGAAGTTTTTGAAAATATACATACATAGATACAGGTCATTGAAAGTGCTTGAATCTAATTTATGCAAGAAGTTTTCTGGAAAAATCCATATAATTCCCTGTGTAGTGTAGGATAATATCATTAAGCCCCCGTTCGCTTTAAATGCTTAAATCTTCTGTATGCGAATGTTGATTCATACCAAATTGCTTTTTTGCATAGTTGTGTTTGACAAATGAAAATGTCTTGGGTTACGTATGTAACTGTTGTACCCTGAAAAGGGAACGAGACGCTGTGTCTCCCTTGCCATACTTCCTGCATCCCTGTAACGCTGTCTTTGGCAATATTTCAAATAGGGATATACTTCCTGGCTCCCGCGTCACCCTGTCTTTGTCGTTAAGCCTCACCATTGGTTGAATTTGATATACACATTCAGACGCACTTGCCCCTGGAGGCATCCAAAAGTGTTACCGCAGTGATGCAGCGCAAGTTCCCTCGAAAGGGAACTGTAACAATGTATCTTAAAAGGTAACACAATGTAACCTTGCGCTCACTTGAAATGTGTCCCCACATAAATTCCTTTAATTTGAGGCTATTGAAACTAGAAAGTCCTTGAAAGGTCCTTGAATTTGAGTATAAAATTGTTTATTAAATAGGTCCTTGATTCTGATTTCACTTTATTAACTTTAGTTAGAGTGTGCAAAAAATATGTTTTTGAGCATAAACAACATCTGCAAAGTTACAAAGTTCAATGCAAAGGAAGATCACTTCTTATAAACTACAAATAAATGTTTGGATAAACTACAAGTGAGTGACAGTTAGTGACATCACAAATCTAGACAAACCCTGCCCCCAGGAACATGCAGCGAATTGGTAAGGCCATGTTTTGCTGCTTTTTATATTGTGTTATGCTGTAAACAAAGGACAAGCTGTTTGTCTCCGCTAGCCAGTTAGCTAAATGCTAATTGATACTTACCTGGAAAAATGCCTAAAAACACCTGCAAACTTCTTTTTAATCCCACCAGCGAACTTCGAATGGTGGTGTTTACTGGCGTTTATGTGATTAGTGTAAATTATTATTTGATTCAAGCTTTTATGTAGTGTAGTTTACTCAAACACCCCAGGCACACTAAACATAGTTCTGTGGGGGTTTTTTTTTTTTGCCGATGTAGTAACGCCAGGGTTTGTTTTCGTAATGGGCTCATAGTTCTGGCAACAGATATTTGGCAACGCTCATTCTATAAAGATAAACTAACGGTGCTATACAGTCAGTAGGGATGACTGTAGATCCATAGTCTGTAATAAAATAAATCACTACCTATAAAAAACTGCGCATCTGGAAAGTATGAGATATTGCATATTTTTGAGGAAGGAGCTTCATAGAACCAGGAACTCAACTTCCCGTTTTTAGAAGAATGGAAACAGCAGTGTAGAATAAAGTTAAAATATGTGAAAAAAGTGTGAACACATGTTACAGTGCACCCCATTAAACTTTTTAAAACCTGTTTACGACCCCTTTAATGTTACTTTACCGGCATTACAACGTCATGATAACAAAGCTGTAATATGAGCTTTGACTTTACTCATCTGGTTTCTGACAGGCTTGTAAGGCACCAGAACATTACATCGAATGCTTATTTCTCTGAAGAAAAGTGGACATTTATTCCACATCCATTTTATAAATTCCCTGTTTTCATTTTTCGCATCAACTGTTGAACCACACAGACAGGATTATGGAATATAATTAAGAATTAAGCAGGCACTTTTCTTCTAAGCACCTTATCTTTGCTGTTAAAGATATTTCAGTTGTAAAAGTAAGGTTTGGGTTATCTGAAATTATTTTTTAAGTTTACTCCATCACTATACCAAGCAATGTTTTACAAGTGCCACTGCTATGCTGTCAAGTGTGATTTAGATGAAGGATAGTTTAACCAAAATTAAATCAATAGTTGAACTGTAGAAAGGAATTCACACTGTCGGTAGCCTGGGTGCCTGCCAAACTTAGCCCCGCCCACAACTTTGAGTATGACAACTTCAGGCTACACTGTCGGGAAAAATTGTGAAAAAAATGGTCTCTAGCTGTAACTGGGCCTTTCAAAAAGTTAATCTATGCACCTATAGAGGTAAATATTACTACCAATGGTAGGCCTATACAGATACCCAAATGGTACAAATAAGACCCCTTTAAAGGGTACTGTCCCAGTGACATCTTGGGATAATTTTTTGACAATTTTTTCTGACAGTGCATACACATCTGGGATGCCATTATTATGAGAAGAAATTGTAAGAGAATTGTCATATTTGGGTGAACTATTCAAGAAAATGTAAAAAATTGTTTGTGTTAAAAATTGTTAATTTTTTTTAAATTTTCCCCTAAAAAATGTTCAGCCACAATCATTCATTACATGTATTGTGTTTAAATTATTGCGTTTCAGTCTACTTTTAAACTGGGCTGCATCTTCAACAGCAATGCCTATAGTATATGTTTCTATTACATCTCTAGGAACTATGTTACTAATTTGGCACAAGGTTCCTATTTTGATCTTCGGGCTAAGCCCCCAATGCTTAGTAATGTTTTTGGTCCAGAGAGATGGGTAGAGTGAAGGAGTTAACTTATTCAACATTTCAAACCATCATTCAGCAATCAAAAACACATTAGAACATGAACTCATTTGAGAGTCATTTGTAATAAATGTCACATTGAAGTAAACATCATTATTTCTACCACAGCTATCAGTCAAGGTTTTTGTCCTTATCCCAGCTGTATGATAAGTACTCATATACATTATCATCACTATCATAATCATCATTATCAAATCAATTGGTAAAGAATCATTTTTACTATTTGTCACATTGTTCGCATGTTGTTTAACTATTTGCTCATCAAGTATAGGGTGTGATGATGGGCAGTCCAGCTGCACATCGAGCCCACCTGTTTAGAGCACAACACCAATCACTCCTCACCCTCTGATCCCAGGCAGCTGTAAGAGCGGACACAGACTGGCACGATCCCAGCATCCGAGCTGATGAACACGCTGAAGTTTAATCACTCCAACAGCAGGCCCGATGCTGGAAGTTTCAGCATAGTGTCAAAAACTCTGAGCAGGAGTGTGTTATATAATCTTTATTCGAGTTTGAGAGGGTGTGAAAACAGTGGGCTGGTTTGGGACATGCAGTGGTGGTAAAGTGATGGTGAATATAGATAGAAATAGAGGGAGAAAGAGAGAGAAATTGTCAAAAGAGAAACATGAAAGGGAAAGAGTTGTGCCAGGAGAAGGAAATGGTTGAGTGCTGATGATTAATGTACTGAGTGAACTCTAGTGAAGTAATAGTTCACTATAAAATCTCAAAATCTCATATCTTTGCAAACTTCATGTGTCCGGGTGGGACATTTAGCATTTTTTTTCACAGTTGGGCCAAATCTTTCTAGAAACGGTGAGGAACAGTTACAGTTATGTTTTCACTTGAGCCTGCATGGTTCAGGATGACACAATTACAAAACCGTTCTCGGCCCGGAATCATGCTGATAGAATGCATGTACTGACATCACCGCTCAGGATTGGTCACTTGTCTGTTGCCTGGATACAAGTTTTTCTCCATAGCTGGTAAGGTGCATTATTTGAGCATATTGATCAGGTAAAAATAAATGATAATGCTTCATAATGCGCTCACTGTTTACATTGCATACCATAACCGGACCGGCTCAGTTGGACAATACCAAAACATATTCACTGTGTAACCGTTCCATTCCGTGCTGATCCAACAGTTCCACTATGCTTATGAAGGATGATCGTTTACTTTTTTGTTTTTAGGACCACTTTTCCCTGATCTGTGTTTATTTTCTTCTAAATAACGCATGATTGCAGCTACAGGAAATGCACATCTGTGTACACGTACAAGCCCCTATATTGATACTTATAGTGTCAGTTTCCCAGACAGGGCTTATCCTAGTCCCAGACTAAAATGCATGTTTGAATCGCCTTAATTTATAAACACCTTGTATACCTACGTCACTACGCATTTACGTTAGGTCGCGCTGGACCGGATCTTGACGAGAAGTTGTGCTTTAAAAGTGTATATTTGTTATTTTTCTTGTCAAAAATGACAATAGTTTTGCTAGATAAGACCCTTATGCCTCATTTGGGATTGTTTATAGTCCTTTGAAACTCCGTTGAAAAAAACTGTTACTGTCACGGTCCTGTCAGACATCTGTGCTAGATGTAGGTCTGAGTGCATCTGACAGGACCGTGGCAGTATTATGTTCTGTGTGGGGGCATGTGGAATCACATTGTGTGTGTGGCTTCCACATGTTTCCGGTGTCTTGTTGCTGTCGTGATCTTGCCAGACCTTAGTATAGGTTCAGGTCTATGTTCTGAGGGCAAGGTCAGGGCAGCATTGTGTTTACGTGGGAACACGTGTGTTTCACATCATATCTGTGTGACACGTGTTCCCAGTGTTTTGTGGCTGTCATGGTCTTGCCTGACTTTGGTTATTATCCAGAGGGCAAGACCAGGGCAGCATTGTGTTTATGTGGGAATACGTGTTGTTTCACATCATGTATGTGTGACACGTGTTCCCAGTGTCTTGTCACTTTTACCTTACTCCCTTATGTACTCGTGTCTTAAGTGATTAATTATGTTCACCTGTTCCCCATTGATGTGCTGTCTTTATTATGCCCTCGCGTCCTCTGTGTTGTGTGCGTGCGTTGTTTGGATGTTGTATGTTCAGAGTTCCATGTCTTCCGTGTGCTCTGTTTCAAGTTCCTGTTCTGTTCCCGTGTTTTGGTTTGTGTTTTATCACAGTGTTTTGGTTATCTTCTGTTTTACCCCCTCGTGGGTTTTTATGTTTTGTATTTAATAAATTCATAGTTATTTTTGATACATCCTTGCGTTTGGGTTCTCTCCTTTTGTTTTCCACTTCCCGGTGTTAAACCGATCGTGACAGTTACGTGTTACTGTAATGCTTTCAGTGAGTTGCACATGTTTTCAGTCCACATTATCATTGTTTCAAATACAAGATTATTGTAATATGTAACGAGAACATTTGGTTTAATCACCGAAACACAACAGTATCTTCTTTCAGTTTAGTAATTTTAACAATCACTTCATCCAACAGCAAACACCGCAAGATACATGTTTCAAATCAGAAATTAATATGCTACAGTACTAAAAATACATATTACACAGTTTCATATTAGGCAATACACTTACGTTACTTACATAATCTATCATTTCCAAAATATCCATCCCATGTGCAACCAAGTGAAGGATCAATGAAGACATCCTCTACAATCATTTGAGCAAATTACAGTAGTTTTTATTTTCAGATATAATTGTAACATAGCTATACTTTCTATAATGTAACTGAATAAGAACATAACATTTAGTGCACACACAACACCACTGCAATTCGGATCAAGCCTGTCCTGAGCATTTGGCCGTAGATTTTTGTCCACCTCTTTGAGGTCTCTGTGGGTGCCCATGCCCACCTCTCTGACGGATCCCCCGTCCACAAGATCCTCCTGCCGTCTGTCCTGCTCCATGTTGAAAGAAATTGCCAGTGTTTACACCCCCCCTTTTACAGTATATCTACTGTAATGACCAGTTGTGGTTACCACTATGTAAAATCAACTAGCAATAAAGAGTTTTTTATCATGTGTGGTTACACATAATTTATATGTTTGTACAAACACACATTTTATTTCTGTAGTTCTCAAAATCCATATACTGTATATTGCCGAAATGAAAATACATAGGTTTACCAAACGGTTCAGTGATTAACCATTAAGATCAGTTGGATTTAGTGCTGGTCAAATGTATTTACGCAAATGAGATGAGAAGCATATCAAAAGTATTGTGAGCATTGCATTGTGAAAGACAATTACTTCAAATGAAAAGTATTTCTTTGATGACACAATGATTAAGTGTGGTGAAAAAGTGAATGTATCATTTTGTGTGTTGTACTAAGTCAATTGAACATGTGATTAAATGTTTGAAAAAACTGACTATTTGATGATCTGCCTTGAGTTTTGTACTAACAGTTGTGAAGTTTTACCACATACTTGTGAAAATAGTACCAAAGCGAATAAAAAAAACTGTAAGTGTTAATTGTTGGTGTCTATTAAAGTCCATTAAAATGAGAAAAATCCTGCAATGTTTTTCTAAAAAAACATAATTTCTTCTCGACTGAACAAAGAAAGACATCAACATTTTGGATGACATGGTGGTGAGTAAATTATCTGGATTTTTCTATTAAGAAAATGGACTAATCCTTTAAGGAAGTGTCTTGCGAGTATTTTGTGAACATGAGCGTCTCTTTTATCATAAACGGTTTTGACGCGTGTGCAGCAGGCACTTATTTTGACAAAACAGGTTATACACACAGGATCTTGAGCACAGAACACATATTTTGAAAAAGTAACCACACACATGACACTCCGAACACTTATTTTGAATTAGCCCCCTTCGGATGAGCAGTCACGAGCCACCACTGGCGGCTACTCCTTTAAAAATAGTAAATAGAGTTTACTTCATATTCTGATGTAAATCTGATGTGCAGAATGATCATATAAATAGTTGATCCTTAATGGTGGAAGTAAAAGAAGTTTTGCATTCTTATATCTTCTAAATGCAAATTTTGTTTGTGCACACTTTAGTTTACAGATATCCTTAGACCTAAAAATATTCATACTTAAAATCCCCAAATTTGGTTTTGATTTAATGGGGACTTGAAGAGAGATGAGAAAGAGAGATGCAGGTTGGAGGGAGGAGGAGAAAGTCAAGTTTATTTTTTATTCATATGTCTTTGTGCTTGCTCATCTGTGCTGCATATCTCTGAAACATTCCTAGTAGAATATGCAACATACAGCCGATGTCTTTAATACATTTAAGATTTAGAAAGTATACAACATCATTTTTAATTTATAAAACAATTATTATATCAGTTTCCTTTGAAGATTAAAACACCGGGTTGAAGTCTAGAGCAAACATAGACATGGCATTTAATCAAACAGCATTCTGATTTGTTTAACATCAGACGATTTTCCTTGAATGCTGAAATGAGAAGACACTGTGTCACTATGGAGGTTCTTGTTAGCATTGCTTGCTGTCAGAGAAAAGACATGATGAATGATATAGATACAGAAATGTTTGCACTGTGTCTATTTCAATTAAATCAATGTTTAACATTAATACACACTGCAGGCTATGGTGCACCTGACTATACAAGCTCTAAAGGTAGATGCAATAACTTGGACACAGATTGGGCTCCGTCCAGTGGGCCCCATAATGACTTTCATTGACTTTCAAAGTTGCTTGGCAGATTTATCTGGTACAGATTTCAGTTCACACAGAGCCAGTGTCCTCCCAAGACCCCATGTGTATGTGTCTGTGTGTTCGTCACAAAGACTGACACAGTCTCTTCTTAAACTTCTGGCTCCTTCCCACTCACTCACAGTGCCATATTCTTTGTGTTCTCCCTCGCCGCTCATATAATGCACTTAGCAACAAACAGACAGACAGAGGGAGGTGGAGGCTGCTCGGGGAGAAATAAGTGGCTGTAGCTCATCCATAATGCATTGGCCTGGTCAACAATCATGTCACTCCAGGCAAACCTGTACACAATTTACTCAATAGAACCAATTCCAAAAACTCAACTTTGTGAGTGTGGAAAGGACAAAAATTAAACCACTAAATTTGTTAGCACATGCAACCGCCTCCATTGTGGCCTCCATTTTGGATAGCCTTTTCAAGTCAACAACAAGTGTGATTACAAAGCTTTATTTAATTTGGTCTTAGGTTAATTTAATCTCCGCCAACAAATAAACAAGCTAATGGAGTGAATATAAACAAACAGGCTTTTAGGAGAGTGTGGTGGTTGTTTGGTACTATAGTGTTTTTAGGAGAAAATTAAATAAAAATTTGATACATTTATTCGTGTTTATGGCACGAAATTCTTTTTTTCATGCCTTGAGCACAAATGTCTTTTTCATGTCACACACACAAATTTCTATAAATAGTTTTTTGTGTCCGTGGCACGACTTTCTTTTTCGCATCATTTTATGTATTGTTTTCTCTTTTTACTTCCTATTTTTAAATCATTGTCGCTTGGAGTTGGGGTTAGATTTGGGGTTTGTATTAAGATGTCTAAAAATGTAACAGAAAGTGATTCTAACCCCAACCCCAAGCGACAATGGTAAAAAAAATAGAAAAAACTATGAGAAAACGATACATAAAATGAAACAAAACGAAAAAGAAAGTCATACGAAAAACTATTTATAGAAATTTGTGTCAGATCAGTCTGGAACATACATATGGCTGAACACAAAGGTGCTGCTGAAGATGAAATAGATCAATAAATAAATCAAATGCAGGTAGTGTGCACATGCTGTTCTTTGGCACTTTATACATTTTACATCACAGACATGCATATCAGCCACAGAGCAGCTGGGTCCTTTTGCTGTTGTTTTCTGACAGAAAAAATGACAAAATAGTTGTCATTTTTTACCAACACTGCCATAGTACAAGGACCCATGTGATAAATCAAAGCAGCAGATTTATGAGCCTTGAGAAATGAGCTCTTTGTTTTGTGTGTGTGTGTGTGTGTGTGTGTGTGTGTGTGTGTGTGTGTGTGTGTGTGTGTGTGTGTGTGTGTGTGTGTGTGTGTGTGTGTGTGTGTGTGTGTGTGTGTGTGTGTGTGTGCGCGTGTGTTTATTTTAAATTTGCACACCGACACAAACACACAGTCAAGCATATGTGGTTTACAGGGCCAATTCTATAGACAAAATGGTTTTTACAAACTGTATATTCTATTCATCTAACCTGCTCCAGTCCCTAACCACAATCATTACAAAAACCTTAAAATTTATGAAAATTACCATTTAGTATGTTTGTTAAGCCATTAAGTTTTACATGGACACAGGAAGTGTCCCTATAAACCATGTGTTTTGCATTAAAAAGATGTTATTATACACTATTCATGTCCTCATACACCACATATACCAAGCCACACACACACGCACAGCACTGTAGATTATGTGAGCAGGTGACAAACCTCAGAGCTTTGACCTCATTATATCATGACTGATTTTTTATACTAATGCTAGCAGTGTAGAGTGAGCTTGTACTGTAATCCTACTGTATGTCACTTCCACAGCCTTGTGATTCACAAATGGTTTTGCTTCAGTATATTTGCCACATATTGTAAACAGGGAACCAAAACGGTTACCAAAAAGTTTTTTTTTCAGTAGTTTAACCAAATTTGCATTAACAAAGACAACAATATTTTTATAATGAAGCATTCAAATATTTGTTGTTAAATACAATATATATATTGTAAAAACTGTGAAAAAGAACAACCCAGTATCTTAGTTTTGGTAAACCATTCTCTGCAAGCATGTGAAAAATAAGTTGGCTTGTGAAAAATATTGAAATTTGGCTCTCCTTGTGATGTCAGAAGGGAATAATATCGCCCCTTAAGCTGCACTATCCAACCACGTCACTGCCATTTAGTGCAGAGATCAGCTCATTTGCATTTAAAAGGACACACCCAAAACGGCACATTTTTGCTCAAACCTTCAAAGTGGCAGTTTTAACATGCTATAATAAATTAAATATATGATATTTTCAGCTAAAACTTCACATATGTCCTCTGGAGACACCAAGTTTTTATTTGACATCTTTAAAAAGTCTTGTGAAATGTCCCCTTTCAAGTAGTCTGGATTTTTCTTTTTTGTACACAACCCGTCCATGTTGGCATCTCTTGCCAAATGACAGATGATTTTTTGCCAAAATATTGTGAACAAAATGATATCAAAGACAAGGAAAGGCATTTTATGCAGTTGATAAGTTTCTTTTTATATCATAACTGTGCTTTTATGCTTAGTTTCTACCAGATCTTAAGAGAACAGACACATTATTATTATTATTATTTTTTGGGATGAAACCAGTTGAGAACCACTTACTAAATCCACACTGTCAGGACATATTATATGACATTATTATATTACTGTTAAATCTGCAAGAGTTTATGTGAATGCATGAAATAAATAATTCATAGTATTTCTGGTAATACATATCATTGCAAATGGCGTAATGTACAGTATCTTAAAAACAGATGCCAAGCAAAAGGAACATGTTAAGCATATGCTAATAAGCTCTATAAGTGGCAATTACGTTGAAAAGGGACAGGTCTAAAAGTAGCTTATGTTTAAGAGACATTTATGACACTCAGAGATTAAAGGAAGGGCTGATGTCAATCACTACTGAGCATTCAGATACATAGCTCCCATTTCTGCAGTCATGTGGGATATAAGTGTAAAGCCTGATAGTGTGTGTCTGTATGGCAGGTCAACCCTCCCTTATCCTTTCATGTCTCAATGCTTAAGCCGTCTCAGGTATAGAGCACTCAGAAGAGTCCGTCACCATGACAGCAGCTTAGACTGAAAAAGGCAAGAAGGAGGAGAGCTGAGCTGTCAATCATTCCATCCCTAACACTAACCACACACACACACACACACACACACACACACACACACACACACACACACACACACACACACACACACACACACACACACACACACACACACACACACACACACACACACACTCCTCCTAAGAGTATTCACAACCAAACACTATTAAAAAAAATAAAATAGAAAAAAAAAGTTTTATTTAACAACAATACAATATTAGTTACAATAATACTCCATTAGAAACATCTTAAGTAAGACAAATTAATTAACTAAATAATTAATGTTCCCTCCTACATTAAAATGTATAAAATTATGCAAAACATATGACTCTAATGATTTAAATTATACTATATATATATATATATTCTATATAAAATCATCCTACATATGAAGAGTTTGGTTCCAAAACGCAATAAATCCATTTTGACAAATTTTTGTAAAAACGTGTTTTCTATAAGAAAGTGACAAGATGAAAACAACTATTTTCTGTTACAAACTTTCACATAGCATCTTTAGGTTATAAAAACATAAGAAATTCAAATCCATAAGTTGATTTTCAAAGATTTATTATAAAAACTGATTTCCACAAAATGCAATAAATCCATGACAAGTTTTTATTCAAAATGCTATAAATCTATTGAATCAATAGCCTATATAAATGTGCATTCATCTTTGCCATGTTATATTCATTTAGTTGACTAGTTGTACACACTAATTAAAAATATAAACATTAATGTCATTAATCAAAACACTTACTTTGTCATATTAAGATCACTGTCATTGCGGTTACTTGACGTCGTCGCTTAACGTCTTTCACAGAGATCAGCTGTAAAATGTTTTTGGTCCTGCTCGATTTTCGTTGACTGAGTAAAATTATGGAAAGTTTTTCATAAGATCCTCTGGGGTCAATGTGTACTTAGCATGAGAAGCTTTATGCTGTCGGGAGAACAAGCACCCGTCTCCCGAGTGCCTCTCAGGGAAAATATTAGATGCTGATGGCTTACGTTTCTTTCCCATCACAGAAAACCATCACAGGTTTAGCGATGCAATTAAAGTATTATTTTGTTTTGTTTGTTGATCACGAAGTACAAAGTAGATGAGGAAAACTAGGACTCCGTGGACATTGTTTGTTTACATTGCGTGACTGGTGGGCTGTAATATCAGAAATGGATTTATCCCATTTGATCTATCGCATTTTGGGAAAAAAGGGAGAAAAGATGACAGAATAACACGGCGGATATTGGATTTTGCGTAAAATTAAGAATTTACTTTTCACTACTGACCTGATATAATACTGATTTTGGCAGTAACTCATTTTTTTCAAAAATGGCGTTTATCGCCTTTTGGAACCAAACTCTTCATATGAAGAGCTCAGATGCAAAACCCTCTAAGTGCGTCTGACATGTTTTCTTGTAAATGAGCATTTTTTTTCAGACTCTTTATGGATTCTGCCAGCAAACCGGCATTTCTGAATGGCCTGAGGCCGGGATTATGTGGATTTGAAGCAAAAGTATTTGATGTGAAAGTATTTGATGATATGTTCCCGCAACCCACCTATAGTCACGCAATTTTGTGAGTGTTTTCCGTGTCACGTATTTCTGTGAACGTGTCACTGTCACGTATTTGTTACTCAACTGTTTTGTCCTATTTTCTTACCATTGTCGCTTCGGTTTAGGGTCAGATTTACATAAAATGACAACAAACTCTAATCCTAATGCCAGGCGACAATAGTTTAAAAATAAAAAAATTATAAAAAATAAATCATTAAAAAAGGTATAAACTAGGGATGCACCGAATTTTCGGCCGAAAGACTTTTATCACCGAAACAATACGGAAATGTTGTGATGACGCAAACAGAAACCGCGACCTGCACGTGCTTGTCTGAAGCAACATGTCTGCAGTGTGGATCAGCTTTTTGTACACACAGAGGCACATGCGGTTGATGTGTCCGGTCCAGACCTGATCATCACAGTATGGCCTTCAAAGAGCAGAACTCTTGATGTGTAAACTTTAGAGATGTATGAATTTATGAATTAAACGCACATTTGCGGACCATTTTAAATAATAAACTAACACAAAGACATTAATTAGTATCATTCCTCATACAACAACGTTGGAACGGTCCTCTTTCTCCACACTTGTAAACACTGGGGCGTAGTTTCGTATACGTCCTCAGTGACCTTTTGACGTGATGACGCATTACGTGAGGTAACTCAACTGGTGCAAGACGAGAAGTTGCTGTTCAAAGGTACATTTTTTATTCTTGCCAAAAATGACAATCGTTTTGCTAGATAAGACCCTTATTTGGGATCATTTAGAGCCCTTTAAAACTGAGTCCTCCTGCCATTTGAATGAGAAAGCCATTTGATTTCCATTGAATATTTGGCCTAATGTGAAGATAATTCATTTGAAACGTTTGTTAGTCAGTAGCGCTGTGCATGATCCGCACAGCATTAGAATAAACAGATGATTCACACCACAGGAAATGTGAGTGCTTAGTGACGTGGGCAGCAAGTGTATTGTGCTCCTCGGGTCCTGTGGAGTGGTTGATGGGTGAGGTGTGGGGAGAAAGACACGGGCGGGCATGTTGGTGTACTCAAAGGGCAGTGAGGGAGGATTGAGCTGTGACTCAGTCGTGACTCAGACTGTGGCAAACACACAGTTTCAGATCCACAGTAGCGCTTTCACATCGGCCGAGTTGAAGCTCTGCAGGTTTAATGCTAACGGTTACCATGGAGATATCCACAGAGGCGCTTTCTAAAATCTATCAGATTTTATTAAGTGTAAAGAAGTGCTTTTAAAGCCAGTAGTTTATGACTGGTTGTTGCTCCACACATCCGTTTAGCAGCATGATTCACTTTTGTGTTCTGGTTGTGTGGATGTATCTTCAAAAAAAACTGAAATAAAATGCGAGAAAAAAATATCCATTACCACACGGTCACTCTTAACTCTTCTCTGCTGTCTGCTTTTCTGTGATTTCCCCACTATGACCTTTCTTTCTTTCTCTCTTTATTTCCTTGTCTCACATTTCTTGTTTCTTGTCAAGACTTGCTGTGTCTGTGACAAGCAGAGTTCATTTACCACCTGTCAGAACACAGTAGCTCTTCTGTTCTAAATGGACTGATGTAGACTGCTCTATATAGACAGAAACTGTACATTATATAAAATTTGCTCCGTGTAATCTATAAAGCACATCTCACAGTTGATTCTAATAGTTTTACATAAACCGAATGTTAAGATAATGCTGTTTTAGTCTAATAAACTTAAACTTGCCTTGATCAATTTTTACATTGTGCTACCCACAATGCATTCTGGGATTACAATTATTTATTTATTTATTTTATTTTTAGTTTGTTTGTTTTGTCGCATGTTTGTTTGTTGTTTGTATTGTTAAAGGCGGGGTGCACAACCTCTGAAAGTCAATGTTGACATATGAAATCACCTAAACAAACACGCCCCTACCCCAATAGAATCTGGACCTTCTTTTGATAAACCCGTAAAAGCAGTAAACGAGGCAAGTATGTACAAATTCATATTCGAACAACAGTAGGCGTAAAGTACCCGGATGACCAACCCAGTCTCACGGAGTTGCGTATAAATAGCACGAAGTGTAAAAATCATGCAATACATACACCAAATTCCACTTTGGCGTGCATACGCCAGTCCTTCCCATTCACTTAAACGGTGCATCTTTTTTTGTCATTTTATTGATTGGTTTCTATATTTTTTTGCTATTTTTTTTACCATTTTCGCTTGGGTTTAGGGCAGTGCTTCTCAATTACTTTCTGTCACGCACCCCCCCCCCCCCAGGAAGAAGTAAACATTTCGCGCCCCCCAACTCTCCCCCGCAACTGTAAATACTATAATTTGTCTATAAAATGACACATCTGCAAAACATTGTATCCTTATTAACATTAAAGAAAACACAAAAATAGAAATATCGATCAACTTACAACAAATAACTTTATTAACATTGTTTTTTAGTCTGTAACAAAAAAGACTTAAAATGCATCAATTTGCCTAAAAAAAAAAACAATCCTTATTTAAAGTATAACATTTTTGACCATTTGATACTGAAAAATTTAATTAAATATAATCAATAAATAATAATAAAAACTAAGCGGCTTATCAGCGTGACAGTGACAGTGCAAAAAAAAAGTATTTTCCCCGGGGTCTTGCGCGCCCCCCTGGTGTCGATTCGAGCCCCCCTGGGGGTCCCGCCGCACTATTTGAGAAGCACTGGTTTAGGGTTAGAATAACTTTTGTTATATAAAAATGACATCCTAAACCAAACCCCAACTCCAAGCGACCATGGCTTAAATATGGACAAAAACATGAAGAAACCTGTATATTAAATAACCTTATTAATCAAATCTAAAATCTGACCGTAAACCCAAGCGTAAATGGTTTAAAAACAGAAAAAAATTGAGAAACCAATAAATAAAATGACAAAAAAGATGCACGGTTTAAGTGAATGGGAAGGACTAGCGTATCATATGCACGCCAAAGTGGAATTGGGCGTATGTATTGCACGATTTTTACACTTTGTGCTATTTATTAGCATCTACATGAGACTGGGTATGGATGACCTATTACTTCCGACAAGATCCCGAAGTGTTCATTTGGTGCACACTTTACTGTCCTGTAAGCCCCCAGGAGAGAAGTTATCCAATAAAGAAGAGAGATAAGTTGTTTTATTAAAAAATGTCATAAAGCGGTGACATGGCTCTATTGAAAATGTAAATCCGTATATTACACTGTCCTTTGTTGTTAAATTAAGCATTGTGCACCATCATTCCAGTTGTTATGATGACGTATGCCACGTAATGCATCAACATGGCGGTTGTAGTACTCACTAAAAACAGTTGGGTTAAAAATAACCCAATAAATAACCCAATGGTGGGTTACTATAGCACCGACCCATTGTTGGGTTATTTTAACCCAATGCATTGGGTAGAAAGTTTAACCCAATTAGTTGGGTTATGAAATAACCAATTTGTTGGGTTATTTTTGCAATGCTGTTTTAACCTCATTATTATTTATTATTATTATTATTATTATTATTTATTACTATTATTTACTTTATAAATAAATAATACAAAACTTACAAATACATTTATAATGCTTTATTTTCATTTAGTCATTTGCACCTGCATTTAAATGTATAAATACATACACACATACATACATACATATATAAATAAACAAAAACATGAGAACAAAACAAATCTACTCAATCTTATCCAACTAAAAACTGCTTAAAAGCATAGTTCACACATTTTGTCATCATTTTCATCCTCTCATGTTCTTACAAACCTGTATATAAGTCTTTATTTTGACAACCACAAAGGTATATTTCAAAGAATGTTTGAAATCAAACCGATCACGAGCCCCATTCATTCTCACAGTATTCTTTTTTCCTACTATGACAGTCAATGGGGCTCATGATCTGTTTGGTTTCAAACATTACTCAAAAAATCTTCCCTTATGGTCATCAGAACAAAAAAAATGGATACAGGTTTGTAACAACAGGAGAGGAAGAAAATTATGACATAATTTTCATTTTTTGGGGGAACTGTCCCTTTAAACAGGTGACAGTGTGTTAAGGAAACATCACCTGGTACAAAATGTATTGTGTTACAGAAACAACTTAACAGTAGTGAAAGGCTTGGGATACTCTGTCTAAAATGTAAAAAATATTAAAGCACATGTCAACTGCTGGTCTTGCTCCTGGGCCATGCCTCCCCACGATAATTAAGGCTTGTGATTAGTCGAATTCATCCCATAACAGGACATGGGGTCTTCGTCCTACCTCCTCCTCCAAATACTGAATTATGTTTGTTTTCTGGCCTAAAGACAGAATTTTCACAATGTAAATATGCACACATAAACAGGATAAAAAAACAAGTGTCATAAATGATACTTACAGGTTGAACATGTATAAATGCTTGCTTTGCTTCTTGGTACTGTAGGAAGGCTGAACCATCTTGCTGGCCATTTTGTAAGGTTTTTAAATGCAACATCTCCAAGAATGTCTACATTTAATGAAAAGAATAATGAATTAAATCTCAAAGCAAACACATCTGGCACGCTGAATAAATACTCTACTTTGACAGTAGATGTCGCTGAAGAGCAAGTTCAACCGTTACCGGGGTTACATTAAACAGTAAAAGACGTGCAGGATTAAACAGCGCTTTATCAGGCGACAGTAAGACGACAATATAATAGCTTCTTAAGACATTTCCATTCAGAAGCACATTTACATTACAGCTCTGTTTCTATAACACAGACCGGCTAAAAAAATATTTGGAGCCAAAAACAGCCGGTCGCATTCTCTTACAAAAGTTAAAAACGGTTTTTACTACACTTTAAACAAAAAAGCATTGTCTGTTACAGAAAACACGGTTAAAGCAATATGGCAATCAATACGTCATGAAACTAACGTTATACTACTAAAAAAAAACATGATTCATTTTCGTAAGGGATCATGCTGTTGGTGCTGTTTAGTATTAAAATAAATTGCGATGTTTTTCTACCTTTATGATGGTTTAAAAACGCGTGTTGGCATCGGTAACACTAACAGTTAATTAATGGAACAGGTGTAACGGACAAAAACTAGACAACAGCGTTTTTGTACAAGTATTTGTAGAAATCGTGGCTGATAGTTTACTGTGTGTTAGAGCTTAAAGACACTTTGTAGCAAATAAAACATTACACAGAGATATATATTTTAAAACGTACCTCTCGTGTCTGTCCGCACTCAGCAGTGGCACCTGTCGACCATTGAAATTCAAAATGCGTGACGTGAGCATGATTTTAACCCATCGGTCTGGGTTGTTATAGAAATAACCCAATACAAGCTAGGAATAACCCAACACAACAACCCAATATGTTTAACCCACCTGTTGGGTAAAACAAATAACCCAACGGTTTTTAGAGTGATGTCCAAATTCATTCATACTACCCATATTCATACCACATAGTACCAGTTTTAATAGTTGATGAGTAGCTACTTCATCTAATTCAGTACCTACTGTCACAGTATGCAATTTCGGACACAGCATTTGTGTAAGAATGCATGCCTTTGATTTTGATGTCATAAAATAACGATTTTGGTTCCTCAAAAGCCCTTTAGTCAAACGTTTGTTTTTAAAAACAAATGTAGAACCTTCGTCCTCTACAAAGAACCTTTGGGCAACACAAATTTTGTGGATGTGTAAGATTCTTTATGGAAACCCAACAAAGAAACTTTCTTTTTAAGAGTATACAATTAAACTGGCTATAAGAACAGATGTTCCTATTTGAAGCGCAACTATAACGTCCACAAATGCTTCTTTTGTATGCATCAGCTCACTGGGTTTTTGGAAAAGAGCTTGTGTGGAACACAATGTGTCCGATATCTTCACGTAGTTGACAGCAAAGCTTCCTTAAGGAGAAAATATGGTTAAGTAAACCAACAACTCTAACACGTCCCCCAGGATTTTCGTTTCCAACATGGCAGTGGTGCAAACTGTAATCTTTTACCTGAACAGAGACTGATCATCCATAAAGTCTCTTCTCTCTACAGCGGGTCACAAAGAGAATCAATAAACTCCTCCACAGATGACAATACAATTGCTCTGCTGTATTCACATGACTGATGTCTTGAGCTAACAACAGCAAACCGCTGTGATGTCACATAGCATCAGTAAATGAGATGTAATCTGCATAATGTTTTTCTTTATAATGAAGTCAATGGTTGGTAGTTAACTGGGAGAAGGAAAGAAATTTTCCATTTTTATTTTTCCCATTTGGCTTTTAGTGCTTTGATGTCTTCAATTTTATGCAAGGTTGTGGAACCTTTCAGTTCAAGTATTTCTGTAAATGTTTTTTTACAACCAGCAACTATACATACTAAGAAGCACGTTGTATGTCTCAAAGGAACAACCCAAGACATGCACGTACACTGAATATAAAATGCATATTTCACGTCTTTCACTTTTCTTTTTATCAAAGGGATAAACACAGAACATAAAGAATAGAGACTGCATTCATGTTATCACTTTGACATGTTAGACAGCAGCCTGGATGATCACAGTCAAAATGCAATAAACATCCACAGCAGTGAATACAGGCAGATTGAAAAAGTTGGTAAGGTGCTCTTGGATGTCATTTGTCATCCACCATAAAAAAAACATAAAATGAAGTATATAGTACAGTTTTGTGTGATGGTTTAGCTCCTGCATTGTGAAAATCAGTCACCTTATCACTCTTTGTATGCTGGGAGTGAACAATATTTTCTGACCCAGTGATTTTATGCTGACCAAGGAGTCCGACATCTGTCAAAAAAGGATGAGCATAACAAACTGACAAATGTGCAGAGTTATGGAGGGGAGAGGAATCATTTGTAGTAACTACTAAAAGGGATTTGTACTAAATCCACAAGAAAAGAATAGCCAGGATACGTCTTCAGAGTGACTAAGCCCACTCATTGGTCTGTGACTAAGTCCATTATACAAAATGAAACGCACAGAAATGGAACGTTCTGTAATGAGGTTGATGACAAAACATTGAAACATTCTTGACTTTTTCCATTTGCTTCCATTTCTATTTTTCTATTTGTATGGGCAAATGTGTCACAACCACATTGTAAACGGATTTAGTCTCGCAGTTCGACCTGTCTGTCTTATATGGGCTTTGGGGGATAATCTTTCTTAGATGACAGGTTAACAACAGGTTATCAATATTGTAGTGACAAGAGTTTTCATTTCTTTAAATGAACAGCAAATGCACCTTTATTATTTACCTGTTGAGCAAAAACTCTAGGCAAGAGTCTAGGAGAAATCCAAAATCTGCTCTCTGTCAGAGCTCACAATTACCCATGAGACTGTCCTTCAAAAATAACGACATTCGTTTGTGCAAGCACTTGCTTTGATGTCATGCCAACGTGTGCCAAAAACTCTTGTGATGGCGAGGCGAGCTCGACGAATTTCGCAGTCGGGCGCAGTTGCTCTCCTCCAACTGTGTTGATGAAAAGCATGATGGAAAAAGACTTGCTGACGCAACAGCTTAATGCTCATTGGCCCGGGAACGTCAGCTGATAACTTTTTAATTCATAAACATCCACTGCCTAGTATATTTTTCTAACTTGTGTTAGACTTTTAGATGTTTAATGAGTTCCTTTAAACTTTTGTATTGGTGATGAATTATGGGTACTGTGAGCTGTTTATATTTCACACATATAGAGTCACATCTGAGAAACGCCACATTTATATCATAATTTCTTTCTTAAAGGGACATTCCACTTTTTTGGAAAATATGCTTATTTTCCAGCTCCCCTAGAGTTAAACATTTGATTCTTACGGTTTGGGAATCCATTCAGCTGATCTTCGGGTCCGGCGCTAACACCTCTAGCATAGCTCAGCACAATCCACCGAATCTGACCAGACCACCAGCATCGCGCCAAAAAACAACCAAAGAGATTCCACATTTTTCCTATTTAAAACTTGAATCTTCTGTCGTGTATAAAGACAGACGGAAAATTAAAAGCTGCGATTCTCTAGGCAGACATGGCCGGGAACCACACTCCTAAACTGGCATAGTAATCAGTGACTCTGCCGATGCAACATGGCAGCAGCAGGCGTAGTGATATTCAACCCATTCTCACCCCATGGCGTCAATATTTGACGCACTTGACCATGCGTCAATATGTGACGCGGAGGGTTACCTTTCGCGTCATTTTTTGACGAACTGGGGACTTCAATACTATTACGTCCGTTGCATTCTCTTTCCTATTTTCTTACCATTTTCGCGTCGGTTTAGGGTTAGATTTACATAATGACATCCCTACCCAAACCTAACTCTAACCCCAACGCCAGGTGACAACTGTCGTACCTAACTCTAAGCCCAACGCCAGGTGACAACTGTTTAATTTTGCGTAATCTAACCCTAAACCGACGCGAAAATGGTAAGAAAATAGGAAAGAGAATGCAACGGACGTAATAGTATTGAAGTCCCCAGTTCGTCAAAAAATGACGCGAAAGGTAACCCTCCGCGTCACATATTGACGCATGGTCAAGTGCGTCAAATATTGACGCCATGGGGTGAGAATGGGTTATGATATTACACACTGCCCGAAAATAGTCCCTGACTATATTGTCAATAATCAATTGTATTGGCATTAACAAAGAGTAAGAAATGCTGAAATGTTGCTCATGTTAGTTCATATAATGCATTTACTTATGTTAACAAATACAACCTTATTGTAAAGTGTTACCAGTGAACCTTTTCCCAGTTAACTAAGATTTGGAAATAAGGTAAAGTCATGAATCTTATCATCTCAGTAGCACATCTGAGACACCAGCAGCCATCACAGCGAGACTGTAATGAACTACACCAATGCTGTCATCCTTAATATCTCTCAACACTCATTATGACTTAATAGACCTAACAGCGCTTATCTGCCCAGCCAACCTGCCTTCCAAAATTTCATCTGCAAACAATGTTTGCCTTGCCATTAAAGAGGTCAGGGCTAAATTAGAGTCTCATTTTCAAACAGGTTGCATGGTGATCACCTGTAAAATGATTCTTTGGGGATGATGTTAAGAGCTATTCTCATGACTGCATTTCCAGACAGCAAATTAGAGGATTTATAATTACTTTGCTTAGGAAAACAACACTATTGCTTACATATGACCCTGACCGCCAGTAAAAATGCAGCTAGTCATTTTTTTACATTTTGTTACTGTTTTCTACATAAAATATGGAAAGAACATTCTTTAAAAATATAACCTTGATTTTTCATGTTGACTGAGTAAGTTATGTCAAAGAATGAGTTAATAAAAATGTGGACACTACAAATTAAAAAAGGCATGATGAAGATAAATAAAGGGAGACAAATAGTGTTCATACTTTGTATTTAAAGGAACAGTATGTAAGAAATTTATATCAATTAATTATAAAAAGGCCTTAATATGTACCTAGACATTAAGAAATAATTTTCATTTCAAATACTTATATCACTGACAACAGTGGTCTGGCCAGGATATTGTCATTTAAAAAGTGGAGTTGCAGCCCTCAACTGATGTTTATGTTGTCATTTTGTGTATTGGCCACCAGTTGTGTGATTGCAGTACCAGTTTTAGCCACAAATACTGTTCCTTTAATATGTGATATATACAGTCACCTAAAAGATTATTAGGAACACCTGTTCAATTTCTCATTAATGCAATTATCTAATCAACCAATCATATAGGAGCTTTGAGTGTGGCATGGTTGTTGGTTCCAGACGGGATTTTCACGCACAACTATTTCTAGGGTTTACCAAGAATGGTGTGAAAAGGTAAAAACATCCAGTATGCGGCAGTGCTGTGGGCGAAAATGTCTTGTTGATGCTAGAGGTCAGAGGAGAATAGGCCGACTGATTCAAGCTGATAGAAGAGCAGCTTTGACTGAAATAACCACTCATTATCACCGAGGTATGCAGCAAAGCATTTGTAAAGCCACAACACGCACAACCTTGAGGCGGATGGGCTACAACAGCAGAAGACCCCACCGGGTACCACTCAAAAGAGGCTACAATTTGCACCAAAATGGGACAGTTGAAGACTGGAAAAATGTTGCCTGGTCTGAGGAGTCTCGGTTTCTGTTGAGACATTCAGATGTTAGAGTCAGAATTTGGCGTAAACAGAATGAGAACATGGATCCATCATGCCTTGTTACCACTGTGCAGGTTGGTGTTGTAATGGTGCGGGGTATGTTTTCTTGGCACACTTTAGGCCCCTTAGTGCCAATTGGGCATTGTTTAAATGCCACGGCCTACCTGAGCATAGTTTCTGACCATTTGCTGGTGGTGTACAAATATATTTTCTTTGACAAACTAAAATATAGGTACTTGAAGCAATATTTACACATTATGACTGTCATTTACATTTATCCATTCTAGCAATTTACAATGCATTCAAGCATTCAATTTGTGTGTACACTGGGATCAAACCTTTTTTTTACAGTCTATGGATAAAACCCATGACCTTTGCTTTGCTAACAAAATGTTGTACCAAATGAGCCACGGGAACACAGGTAGATGACAACACCGGCAAAAATCCCATAGACTTAATAAAGGGACCTTAGGCATTTCTATTGAGCAGAATGACACTGAGACTCGGGTACTCTTTTGACTTGGGATTGAACGTGCACATGATGAACTAAAAACAAAGCTATATAACACACTGTAATGTCTTGCACTAAAGTGTTTTCAAAGATGGCAGAATAAGGGAGTTAAATCTTACAGATACAGTTTAGTAAAGAGATTAAGGCAATTAAATATACAGCATTATCAATTGTAGTGTCAGGTTAGCTTGATCTCAAGGTAGAACGCACGTCCCTATAGGAACCTGGCATATAAAATCATTTCAGACTACATTTTAATATGCGCTTAGAAAATATGCTGAATAAAATCTGAAAAGGCATGTACAATAAAAACCAGTTGGCTCGCTTTCTTGTGTTTGTTCATGCGTGTCACCTGCTGTCCCCATCCACAGGCCTTTGATGGTGTGTGACAGCAAGCTGTGGTGGTCTGAATGTCAGCCAGATGTGAGTGTGAGGATGAACATGAGGAGCAGATGTCCTCTCTCATCACTCATCAGCTACTGTCTGATGAGAGCCACCTCGGGTCATTTCAACTCCATCCATATTCAGCAGGATGACAGCAATGCTCTGAGATTGAGATAACTACGTTGCAAACAAATGTGATTAGTATTTGTTTTCATTTCTAGTACAATTAATAAATAAAAGAAAATAAATTACATTTATAATCTAAATTAATTGTTTTTAACCATGACATTTTGTTTTCTTGTGTGCAGAAACATCCGTTTCTTTCTGTGCTTTAAATGTAATACAGAGAAGCTTTGAACCTTAATTTAAATATAAAGCTTGTTTGTGGACAGTAGTTTTGTTAATGGTGTGAATGTGTGTGCGTATGTGTATGCTGATGGCCCAGTAAGAAGCAATGGGTTTAATTGATTTAATAAAGCCATCAGATGGGTAATGTTGATTTTAATAGTATTTTAAATATTGTTTTGATGTAAAGTATATTTGTTTTATTGCTCTGGTGTCCTTGTTAATGGTGTACAGCAAAGCCAAATTTCCACATAAAAGTAACTGGAGTCAGTAAAGCATGACTTATTATTTATTTACCCATATTCAAAACTTTCCCCTTAAAGTGCCCATATTATGACTGCTTTTCCACAAGTTAAATAAGTGTATGAGTTCCATAAAGCATGTTTCAAAAGTTGTTTGCTCGAAATAGCTTGTAGGAAAAGATTGTTACCAATCTCTAGGAGCCTCTGTTTCAGGGCATTTCAGATTGTGCCGTTTTGAGCTAGTCATTACATATTTATGAGCTGCTGCTCCTTTGATCACGCCCCACTACTAACGTCATGTGCGCGTGCATAGTGATATCGTGAGCAGTACAGACCATACTGTGTTATTATTTTAGATATTATTATTATTAACGGTTTATGTTGCCAACAGACAAATCATGCAGAAAAGTATCACTAATAAATACACTACAGGAGAAGAAACTCATGACACACAATGATTCCAGACTCAATTGTGATGTAGCAGTTTCAACAATAAACTCGTTTTCCCTCGACAATGCTAACATATTACCGTTATAAAACATTTTCAAACGCATTATTTTCGCAAATTACAGAAATTACGACCCGGCGGGGGATGTATACTGCTTGTGGACCGCGTGCTAATTGCTAGAAGCTAGCGGAAGGTCCGGACCGTAAAGTTATAAGAGGCTCGGGGGTTAGCCTCGTCAGAAAAGCTGGGGCGGTAAGGCCCGGTCTCGGTTAGTTTGGCAAAAAACTTTTAGTTTGGCAAAGCACTATTACTTAGTTCTTGTAGAATTGTAAAATAAAGCTGTTAAATATTTTTTTTAACTTTCAAAACCACGCTGTAAACTATCTAGCCTGCAAAAATATCTATATAGCCTACTGTTTACAACCAATTTTAACATCACTATACATTTAAAAGGTATAATTTACGGGATTAGCATCAATGTATGATCTCTGTTTTGAGATACAGATGCTCTAGCATCATAAATGTAGTATTTTTTGACAGAAGATGACAACATGCAAAATATAACGTGACTTCTTACCTTTTGTGCTGATACAACGATCGCGAATCGAATCCAGTCTGTTTCAGATGTGTGAATGATCTATGAAAGTCCAATAAAATACATCCAATGACCATTTTTGTCCACAAATGCGTATAATCCGTGAAATATAGATACATTTTTGTGTCACTATAACACGACTTTCTGTAAAATCATGTTGCGTTTAGAAGAACATATATGAATATGAGAAAATGATGACTGAATTTTAATTTTTGGGTGAACTATTCCTTTCATCTTATATAATTTTTAATGTTTGACATGAACTAACTCAGCCAATATTAAAAATATCAAGGTTATATTTTCACAGAATGTTCTTCACGTTACATGGGATGATTTTATGTAGAAAACAGTAAATAACAAAAAATGACAGCTATAAGAAAAATATTTTTATTTTTAATATAAAATTATTAATAAAAAATATTTTGTAGCATGAACAAAATGTTGAGGGAACATTGGCTATGCATACAGTACCAAATTTTTCAGTAATGAGAACTGTATATTTATCTACAAGCATAGATTTCAGCAGGTTTATATAAGCTTTCAACGATGGTGTCTAAAAATTGTGGGATGCTGTTTATTTGGAGCATTTCACTAAGGAGTAGTGCTGTTGCAAACTCTAACACGAAAAAACGAATTGTCTTTGTGAGAAATTGGTTAGCAATGGGTTTAATTGATTTAATGAAGCCATCAGCTCAGTGGATCTATCGCTAACACCTGTCACTGCTGCGCTAACAATGAACAGTGGCACAGGAAGCTGTTTTCTAGATGGGAAAATAAGCTGTGACAATATAATGCCTGTGTTGTTATGCCACTGCAAGAGGAGACATTAAGAATCATCGTCAGGTGAAAATGTCATGTTGACACATATAAAAAGTCAGGGACAAAACTAAATTTTACCATGCTGGTCCAACTATGTTGTCATTAGCGGTGTGATAAGAGCAGCATCTCTGGTTTCTTTCCTCATGAGCCGCCACAAAGGGCATTAAGGGGAAATGTCACATTGACTATGGCATTTCTGTCCTCCGATTGCAGTATTAAAACTGAAGTGTGCAGGTAAACTGTAAGCTGTTGTCGGATAACAGTATTGGGTTTTTAGAGGTTTTAGATGGATTTGTAGATATTGTCTGTAGCTGAAGCAATGTGTTGTTTATAAAAGATTAACTGTCTGGGTAGGATTGGACATAATGTCCGAGATTTGACTTATATATATAAATAATGTTACATTGTCTAAAATAATCTTTTTAAAATGTATCTATAAGAAACATAGCTATATTTTTTCATTTGTGTTCCACAAACAGAAGAAAGTCCAATGAAAAACAAAATTTTATCATTTTCTTCACAATTTATTTGATGAATAAATCTCCCAAATCCCATGACAAAGTATTGCATAGAGCATTAAAATTGTTAGCATTCCCACAATATTTATGCCAGCTATTTATGCCCAAGTGTCTGCTGTCAAAGCAACACTCTCCCAGGGTGCTGAATAAAATTATATGCTTGAAAATCCCTGTGTATTTGTATCATATGTCCCTTCATCATTAATTCATTTGCTGTGTAGCTGTCACTGTTGTTTGTTTGACAAGGACGCAAAATGATTTATTGAAGACATATCTGAGTAGTTCCACAATGAATATGACAATAATGATACAAGAAACCGAAACAATACTGCTTGGAAAAACTCAAATATCTCCGTTGGTAGAGAGCGTTGGATATACAAATCTTTGAAAGTGAGAAATAAAAACTGACAAAAGTGATATGGTTGTCTGCTGGGAAAACAAGGTGCAAATTGTGTCAGTGTTTTGACTTTGGGTTGCTAAGCATTGCTGGTTTGTGGTGTGATCCATCATACGATGTCAACCATCTGCTAATAAACGTGATGTTGTGGTTAAACCCAGAAAGCCTGTAGGAGAGAGAAAAGTTTATTTTCAAACTTTGTGAGAGAATATTTCATTCTGTTTTCTCTCATTTTAGGCATTCAAGTATAGCCACTGGATAAGAAATATTTAGATAGAAAGATGGAGCAGAAATGCACTGTACATATTGCATGAATTTGAGTGTTGCAATGTAAGCGTGCCCTATGAAGCATGTGTATTGTTAAATGGATTGACATACTTTGCCACCCACTTTGCAAAGCCATAAAATAATCATTATTAATGAGATTCATAGTACATTTGTACATATCCTTTTAATGCCACTTAAAGGAAAACACCATTGTTTTTCAATATTTTCTATGTTCTTACCTCAACTTAGATTAATAAATATATATATATTTTTTCAATCCATGCACTTCATCTTTGCACAGCGAATGTGTTAGCATTTAGCCTAGCCGCATTCATTCCTTAGGATCCAAACAGGAATGAATTAAGAAGCCACCAAACACTTCCATGTTTTCCCTATTTAAAAACATGAGTAGTTACACGAGTAAGTATGGTGGCACAAAATAAAACGTGCCGATTTTTAAAGCAGATAAAAAATGAGAACTATATTGTATGACGGAAGAGCACTTTGTTTGTAGCACTTTGCAGAAGTTCTCATCGTCTTCTGTGCACTTAGAGGATTTTGCTGAAACATCTACGTAGCGTTTAATGAATTTTGTATTTCTAAATGGCCTGAGGCAGGGATTAAGTGGATTTTAAGTGAAAGTATTTGATTAACGTACACTCTAAAAAACGTTGGGTTAAAATTAACCCAACTTGGGTTGTTTTGCAACCCAACATTGGGTTAAATATGGACCAACCCAACGCTGGGTTATTTTAACCCAACAAGTTGGGTTGTACAATCAACCCAACCAGTTGGGTTGATTTTTTAACCCATCTGTTGGGTAGAAATAACTTTTTGTTGGGTTGAAACAACCCAACGTTTGGTTAATGTGTTTAAAGCTGAAATTTTGTGGTTTAAATTGCTTTCATACCTGTCTATAAATAACAAAGCATAGATTTAATTGAAAAAGCATATTTATTGCACATGAACAATAAAAGAGTATATAGCCCTACACAAACAATCAACTTTCTGATAAAAAAAAATGTATTAGTATTATATCTCACAATCTAAAATGACAGATACCCAGTTAACATTACAATTAGATCAAGTAAAAAGTTGTACAAGTAAGGGATAATGTATTGGCAGCATGTCATCACAGAAAAAAGCCCCAACAGTTTCTTCAGGACAAATGTCACGAACACATTGGTTTAATCATTTGTAAATT
This sequence comes from Misgurnus anguillicaudatus, assembly GCF_027580225.2. Taxonomy (NCBI): domain Eukaryota; kingdom Metazoa; phylum Chordata; class Actinopteri; order Cypriniformes; family Cobitidae; genus Misgurnus; species Misgurnus anguillicaudatus. Next base: position 18,103,964 of record NC_073353.2, read on the forward strand.
TAATGTCGGATATGTAATTAATAGACATTAATATTTAATTTTTGTGTAATATAAAACTGTACCTGTCAAAATGATTTGCAGCATTGGAGTTTTTAGTTTTGAGCAGTAGTAGAATGTCACGACTGGCCAATCAGAAACTAGCATTTTAGAGAACCGTGTAATAAGAAATGGTTAATGTAACACAAAAGATCAACACAAAGTTGCACAAACAGTCAATATATGATCAACATGAGTTATCACCTTAGCATGACAAATAACTACACAGACTTCTTATAGAAAGGGATTCCGTTCTTGGGAGTTTGTAAACAACAGTCTTCAAAAACACCCACACTGATGTGCACTGCTTAGTAAAATTAAAGTCCAAAACATAAAAAAGTTTAAAACATGTCAACATCACCAAGGAGGGTGTATTGCTGGAGTGACTGTCTGTCAAAAAAACGAAGGCTTGATGGCAGAGATTGTCATCTTCCAAGCCAAGGACAAAAGGGAATGGTTTTGTCACCTCACCACCTTGTTGAAAACAGACAAAACACTTGTTAGAATGCAGGCAAAGACTCTAAATGCATGATGCAGCATTATTATACAAAACCAAACAATTCATATTTCATACACACAAATGTAGTATCTAGTTTAATTGTAATGAAATGTATAAATTTCTGTTTTATTTCAATAACCTTACAATATACTCTTTGTTCATGCCAATAACTCAAATTCACAGTAATTTCAGATTCTGCCACGTCACTTTACCTGGCAGTAAGCCAAATTTTTTAGATTTTGCAACAACCTGCATACTTGCCCTTATTACTTAATATAGCCAACACTTTATTAGCAAATATTATGTAATGAATACAGGGCTGGACATTAAAGGAATAGTCTACTCATTTTCAATATTAAACTATGTTATTACCTTAACTAAGAATTGTTGATACATCCCTCTATCATCTGTGTGCGTGCACGTAAGCGCAGGAGCACGCTGCGACACTTCAATAGCATTTAGCTTAGCCCCATTCATTCAATGGTACCAATCAGAGATAAAGTTAGAAGTGACCAAACACATCAACTTTTTAAGACGAGTAGTTATACGAGCCAGTTTGGTGGTACAAAATAAAACGTAGCGCTTTTCTAAGCGGATTTAAAAGAGGAACTATATTTTATGGCGTAATAGCACTTTTGGGAGTACTTCGACTCGGCGCAGTAACACCCTCCCTCTTCCATTATGAGAGGGAGAGCGGACTTTTCAGGCGTTGATGTGTTTGGTCACTTCTAACTTTATCTCTGATTGGTACCATTGAATGAATGGGGCTAAGCTAAATGCTATCGAAGTGTCACAGCGCGCTCCAGTGCTTACGTGCACGAACACAGATGATAGAGGGATGTATCAACAATTCTTAGTTAAGGTAATAACATAGTTTAATATTGAAAATGAGTAGACTATTCCTTTAACATTTGTCCCTAAAGTTAATGTTTTAGAGTTGCGAGTAAAAGACAATTTTTCTTGTCCGAGTTTTAACTCTATTCCTACTTGTAAACATGTCTTTTTGCTAGTTCACAAACAAAATATTAAATGTTTTAGGTTGCTTGCAAAGCAAAGTGTGCAATACTTCCATTACTTACATAGACTTAAGATTTTCTTCCCACTTTTGTAGACAGGAGTTGGAATATCATCATGGGGTTCTGTAGAGAAAAATGTTTAGGTTAAATTAGTAACTTTACTGTCATAATACTCAGCAAACAACTATTGTATTCCCAAGTGTGCCTGGAGGTGATTTGTTGATGCTCCTGGTTCTTGGCTGGGAAGTTGCAGGATTCTGTCTGTAAAATGCAGTGCCCAAGTTTCAAATAGCTTTCGGCATGTTCAGGGAATAACACAGAGAAGTCTTGTGAATTCTGAAAATGACAAATCATGCATTCATTTTCAATAAAACTTTAATGTAAATTTATGCGATAATGAATGATATATGGGCTAGCTTGTCAGTGACATATGGCTGCGTGTAGTAAATGTGTAGCTTCACCTGTTTTCAGATGATGGCAATTTACTTCTAATCACAGAACCGGCTTTACCGATGAGATGGGCTTGACAATTTTATACAATTAAAGAGATAGTCGGGGCAAAAATGATATTAAACCCATGAATTACTCACCTCCAAGCCATCCAAGATGCATATGTCCATCATTTTTCAGACTAACACATTTTCAGTTATTTTAGAAAATGTTTTAAATCTTTCAGTTAATCAAATGTAAAGTTATGGGGTCCACTCCTTCAAGTCCAAAAATATTTGCATCCATCCTTCACAAAATAAATCCATATGGCTCCACGATAATAAACAAAGGCCTTCTGAGGGTAATCCGTGCAGTGTTGTTGTAGAAATATAACAAAAATAACTAGCTTCTGCTAATGGCGCCATCTTGGTCGCGTCCGCATTCAAGATGAGAGCTGTCCTGAATACAGAGGAGTCTAAGATGGCGGTATTACTGGAGGCTAGTTGTTTTTGTTTATAAAGTTTAAATATAGATATTTCTGCAAAGAAGCGGCACGGATTGCCCTCCGAGGACCTTTGTTTGTCATCGTGGAGCCATTTGGATTTATTTTGTGAGGGATGGATGCACGTTTTTTGGACGTGGGGGAGTGGGCCCTGTAACATTACATTTGATTAACTGAAAGATCTAAGACATTTTCTAAAATATCTCAAAATGTGTTCGTCTAAAAAATGATGGACATATGCATCTCGAATGGCTTGGGGGTGAGTAAATCATGAGTTTAATATAATTTTTGGGTGAACTATTCCTTTAATCGTGCAACCTTACATACCACTTTTGAAAATGACATACTCACAGCAAAATAAGCAGGGATTCTTAATAAAGAATTGCTTTGATATGCCTCATTGTAATATCAACATATCACTTTAAATAATAAAAAACAAGTGCATTTTCATGTTACCTGTAAATAACTTTGTAAAAGCTGGTATCAGAACCTCAAAGTGACATTGTTTTAGATTCTCCAGGAAAAACATTTCCATCTTTTATCCATCAGGGTCTGAGGAAAAGAGCCAAAACTGTATTTAAGTGGGCATCATCAAAAACATTTGAAAAAGACAAACATGTCTGTAACTTACACAGACCAAACGAGAGTTCACAATATGTGACTGACCCTGTCTGTGAACTCAAGGCTAAAGTTGAAATCAAACTGATGCTTTTCATATCATGTTTAGATCATGAATCTAAACATGATATGAAAAGCATCAGTTTGATTTCAACTTTTACAACAAACGACTATTTATTTAAAACGTACACGTTTCTTCCTCATATTAACATTATCTGTTTTAAACTGAATTTCTAAACCATTAGAATACGTTACATTCTAACGTTTCTAAAATTATTAAAAGCCATGTTTTAGACATATTTCAGAAAACGTTTGATCAAACGAAATAATTAAATCATTTAAAAGCAAGCATATAGATTTACTGGGCATTACAGACTAGCCAACGGAAGCTAATAAAACTTTTAATAAGAGTTATGTCTTGTGAACCATCATTTTGCATACTTTTGCATTCAGAAATAGTTTAAATGATTAAAAACAACGATACAAACCTTTCAAATAAATCAAAGATAAGTCGATGAAAAACCGTGTATGAAACCTGAGGTGATGGTAAATTCCCGCGTCAGGTAGCGTGGTTGTGACTGGATTCTTCGCGTCTGTGTGGGGGAAGGGAGAAGTTCTCTCTGGGGAAGAACAACACTGACACCCGGTGGTCGCGCCGGTAACCGACTTTTTGTAATTAAACTTCAAAATTGGCGTTCACTTTACAAACCGACTGCAAATTTGAACATAATACATATATATTCTCGCCTGAACTTATGTTTAAAATACATTTTGTGGACTAGAGAAAGTAATATTGAGAAACAGCTATAGCCTATATCTATTAAGTTGGCTATGCTTCAAAATTACCCAACATATAACCCAACAAGTTGGGTTACACAAAAACTACCCAACACTGATAAAACAACCCAACAAAATAACCCAACTGGCTCAACCCAGCAGTTGGGTTGAAAAAACAACCCAACGTTTTTTAGAGTGTACAGAATACAATCTCTTTTTTTAACAGAAGTGGCTTTTGCTTTAATACTGCACATGTAATATTCTTTTTAGATAACCATTTATTAAAAATTGGAGAGTACTGTCTTACATTAAAGCAATAAGCCCCAAGAAGCAGTGGGTTACAAGTGCATTTTATAAGAGCTAAGGGGCGTTGTTAGGCACGACGCGAAGTGGAGTGCCTAAAACCCTCTTAGCTGTTATAAAATGCACTGTAAGGGCTCAGTCACACCAAAAGCGCTTTAAACGCTTGCAAACGCAAGGCGCGACGCACTGCCTTTTTTAAAAAAAGAGCAGTGCAGCGCGGCTTTTCATATTGCTAAGCAACCACCGAGTCAGCTGTCTTGTCAATCAAATATTGAAGCGTGAGCGCTCTTTTGCTGTTAACTGTCATATTAGCAGAAACTTTAAAAAGAGGGCGCTTGCTCTGACCTTGTTTGAGGATGAGAGGAGCACAAACACGCAGGAGAGAGTGAGCGAGTGGAGTCCGGTTCTTCAAAGCAACTGTAAACTTCCCTCGCCACAACGTAAGGCCCGCCTCTCCCCTCATTCGATTGAACAATGGAAGACGCGAATGACGTCAGGCGCTCCTCCGCTCTCAGCGCTCCTTCAAAAACGCGTGCGCGGCAGGCGGCAGAAAACCGCAAGGCGCTCAGCGCGCATAACAGCGCGCAAACGCGCCCTGCCCATAGAATATCATTCAAAAAAGGCGCCTGCAACTGCCATAAACGCTTTTGGTGTGACTGAGCCCTAACCCCACTGCTTTGCGGGGCTTATTGCTTTTATAAAACGTTTACTTCCTATGCATAGCAGTATTTCACAAATAAGTTGTAATTATATTAGTACAAATATTACTCTTCCGCCAAACAAAGAAGTTCCTCAGAATCAAGTGTGTCTGCAATAGAGCGCAGTTCCCAACCAACACAGACACAGCGAAGACACAATGAAAATATGATTTAAGAACACTGTGGTGTTTATTTTTATAAATCAACATTCATCTAAATTATACATTAACATTTATATCGTGCAAATGTTAAAGTGATGATCAAATATGCTTGGAAGCATGCTTAACTCTTTCCCCATCAGCGTTTTTTTTATAGTTGCCAGTTTGCCGTGTCTACGCTGATTTCAAACTGTACTCAAATGCTGCCGCTCTTGTCTTTTGCCACTCAGTGGCATTCACATTCTGTTAAGATGTTGCTCACAGAACAGTCAGTGGACCAGAACTGAAAAAGCCTGCTGATTCTGATTACACACATGAAAGAGAAGCTGACAATGATTCACAAGAACATACAGCACATCTGAGAAATCAAAACTGTTTTATCAGCACAGAAATTAAACGCATTTGTTGCATCTGGCCTGTGTTTTAAAAAACATTCATAAAAATCTTAATTACGTTCACATACATTCATCAATATTTCCCTTATAAAGCTGTCAAGACGGACAAAAGCTAAAGTTTGAGATTGTTATAAAAACCTATAGATATTTTTAGAGGCAAATATTGCTCAGAAACAAACAGATTAATGTAACATCTCTGGCTTCATTGCCAACGCAACCATATTGTCTTGTCACCATGAATCTCATTGCAGTAAATGATGGCAGAATGACTGAGATTACAAACTGCTACCGCAAGTCAAAATGAGAATTATTCGTTTATGGGCGACAATTTAATATATTGCACTTGGCCAAAAATTGCATTAATTTCACTCCCACCCATTTACAATGACTGCCATCGGAGAAAGGAGTGACCAACGATTAAGAGATGTTAGGAACCCACATTTATTACATCAATTACATTAATGTGCTTGTGTTGGAGTAAAGCTCTGTAGCCAGCGTTTATGTACTGCAGTGTTAAAACCAGGTGGAAATAAGTAGGCTGAACTTGCCAGTGCCAAGATATTAGTTTAACAAACTGTAACCTACAATATATGCAGGATGGTCTGTGTAAAGCAATTTCACTAAGTTCACTTATGAAAATTATTATTTAAAACATTGGGCTTTTTATCTTTATTGCAGGATGGTCTGCATGCTACATAATGTACTGTATTTTTGAGATCCGAATGTTTACACTAAATTAAAGTGAATTTACTTCTTCATTAGCATCATTTTACAAAATACTAATAATCTTTAGGGATTCTTTTCCCAATTGCTATGCTTAGCAAGTGACTGTAAACTGTATAATGTCCACCTATATGTTCACTAATCAACCTGAATGAATCTGAGTCTAACTAAGGGAAAAGAATAGATGAATGTCTTAGTACTCACCAATTTTTAACTTGAAATGATGATATGAGTGTGCACTTAGACTGGTCAAAATGCTAAAAAAACAGAACATTTGTAATGTTATGGTGTTTACAGTTTTGGAGAAATACACTTAGAAAGGGGTTATAAGTGTCTCTGCATGTTAAAGGTGCAGTGTGTAATTTTTAGAAGGATCTTTTGACAGAATTGCAAAATAATATACAAAACTAAATTATCAGGGGTGTATAAAGACCTTTTATAATGAACCGTTATGTGTTTATTACCTTAGAATGAGACGTTTTTATATACATACACAGAGGGTCCCCTTACATGGAAGTCGCCATTTTGGGCCGCCATGTTTCTACAGAAGCCCTTAATGGACAACTTTTTTTGTCTCCGATGATGACATGTTTGTCTGGTGATGGCTACAGCTTCTCTATTGCTGCGTCCGAAACCGCCTACTACATACTATATAGTATGCGAAAAGCAGTAGGCGAGGCGAGTAGTATGTCCGAATACATAGTATTCGAAAAACAGTATGCAAAAAGTACCCGGAAGACCTACTACTTCCGGTTAGATTTTGCAGTGTGCATACGATGGACGCTTCACTATCCCATGATGCCCCGGACGAGGAGTTATCCAACGAAGAAGAAGAGGCACGCGGCTGTTTTCGCGCTGAAATTACACGACGTGATGACGACGTATGTCACGTGATGTAACAACATGGCGAATGTAGTACGTCCGAATCTCATTCATACTACCAGGATTCATACTATACAGAACCTACTGTTTCAACGCAAAGTAAGTAGGTACTTCATCTAATTCAGTACCTACTATACAGTATGCGGTTTCGGACGCAGCCCATGTGTTTCAAAAGCGAGGGGTGAGCAATGGACTGAGCTGTTGGTTGCAATTCACAACCTCACCACTAGATGTCACTAAAATGTACACACTGCTCCTTTAAGTAAGTAAAATGACAAATTTTTACCCAGAAGAAACACTTTATTTTGCTATGAAATATACTTTATTGTAACTGAGAGTTTTGTATTACCAAGCAGGTACACATGTTTGACTAACACTGGATCATACCTGGTATAGAACAAGGGCATGACAATACAACTTTTCATTGCTGCTCTATATATGAGTTTTAGTTTTGTGGGATTTTTTACTTTGCAAGCAAACTGTGTCTCGGGGGATGTTTTTGTAAAAGATTTAAGAAATCTGATTCTCCTCAAAAATGGCATTTTCTCAGCTCGTCCTTGTTCTTCCATATGCACATTTTTGTGAAGAGCTTGTTGAGTGAAGGGGAGGTAAAAGAAAACACTTTCCATGCGTAGCTGGAAAAAGTGAGATTTTCTGTAAGATTGAATGAGGAAAAAGCGCGGAAAGACACAGAGAGAAAAGATGAGTGATAATAGCCTGTGTTAATGTGGAGATGCAGGTGTGAAAGAGAGAAAGAGATCTTTTTATAGTCTGTAAATACACTGTGGAGAGACATGCAGAACATTATGCAATTGAACAGATTTCACAAAGACTTTTGCATATATTACCTCTTTGCTCTTCATTTTGGTGCTTTTGTTGTTTAGTTTTAAAAGAAAGCCACATGTTTACCACATATTTGTTCCAAATTGGATCCTATATGCAAATGATCTGCACACAACGTTATAATTCTGGTTGGAGGGAACAAAGCAAATAAGAATAAAGAATATAGAATGAAGAGAGAATGAGTGATAGATAGGAAAAAGATTGGTGGATTAACAGAGAGAGAGGAATGAGGAGGAAGTAGGTGAGGAAAAAACCTGAAAAACAGAGATCAGAGTCTAGAAAAAAGATGAGAGAAAATGAGCTTTGATTTCACACTCACTCGATGTGCCGTTGTCTTATCTGAGCCAGATGAGCTCTCCCTGCAGGTCACTTTCCCTGAATATTATCACCCTTCTCTTTCGACACCATTTCAAATAGTAATGCTTTGCACCTAAAGAGTACCCTACATATTAGTACCTCAGAGCTACATACAGTATTGGTACCAAATGTATAGATATCTATAGGCCTACATATTAGGACCTATTAGGACAGCTGGGGGTACATTTTTTGACTTTTTTTCTGGCAGTGATTATCCATTGCATAGTACCCCACGGTTTGGTTTGGTTTGGATCAGCTTACTTTTGTGAGCTTTTCCACTGGGTGCAGTACGTAGTACCCAATACTTTTTTTAGTACCACCTCGGTCGGGGTTCCAAGCGACCCGAGCTGATACCAAAACGTGACGGGAAAACACTGTAGATCACTGATTGGTCTGAGGGAATCGTCATTACGCCATCGCTATGATGTAAAAGATTAGCTTTACCTTCATGCTAGCTTGCGCTGTCTCGAGAAAACATGTTGTCATCTGTGCTCTACTATAAGTTCCCAAACTCCCTTTTAGCGATGAAAAACATCCACAGGTTGAGAATCATAAACACCATAGGCCTACATATTTCTTTTCAAACTAGCAGTTTTTGGCGGCGCATGTCATTTGCGACGCGCATGTTTGCATATACGTATGCTTTAATGCAACTTAGATGAGGTTCAGCGGAGCACATCGACTGACTCCACAGGTGTTTGTACAAAAACTGTCATATGAGACAGAGGTAGTGATAAACGTGATATGCAAACATCTATTTGTGGTGGTCAATTTTAATTTTTTGGAAGACTGATAAATAAATTAATGTATGAATGTACAACGACGCTCTCACTTGTATGATGTCACAGCAGTAGGCAGCGCAAATATAACAACACGCCTCCCACTGCGAAGTGATACTAAACTCAATGGAAAAGCTAACCAAACCAAAGTGAGGTGAGCTGACCGACCTGACCCAAACCAAACCGTGGGGTACTATGCAATGGAAAAGCGCCAAAGTAAAAACACAAAGTAGTACTTCAGATATGCAGATTATATTTTGACAAACAAAGAACATAGGAGCGTTTTTTCAGCCACAATTACCAAATTGTTGTTACTGTATATATTTATGGACATTATGGACAGGGCTTATCCTAGTCCCAGACTAAAATGCATGTTTCAGCTGCCTACATCTTGTACTCCCATATCTTTACATATATCAGTGCCATTGTTTTGTCTCACAATGCAGACCTGTAGTGGTTTTTTATAAGGTTTGTGTGTAAAAATTACAGAACTTATTTGTCCTAATATAACTAAAGCCCAGGATACACGCATGATGTTTGGCTGTCCCAAATGAAAGATTGCCATCGTGAAACAACGGTGGTGATTTCTGTGATCGTGGCTCTTAATTGGTGGTCCTATGTGTCAGAGATGTTCAAAGACGGCCGTTTTCCCAGCCTTGCGGTCAAATTTAGCATACGATAGTTTTTTGACACAGTGTCAGAAAATCATGCTGCTACAACCTTGTTTACCACTAGCGCATACTGTTGAAGTTGCGCTAACGTGTGTCACAGCCCTTGAAGCCTACGATTCAATAGGTGTCATCATTAACATGCCTGCTGTCGTGCCCAGGTTTAAACAATCCATGTCGCACATTGTGATAAGGTAATGATCTTAAAGGTTTGCAAAAATCCTGCAGTGTATCCCGGGCTTCAGGCCCAGTCCTGGATTTACCTAAACTCTCTCTGGGAAACCGCCCCTTTATCACTATTGATAAATATAGGGAACAAAGATAAATACAAACCCTACAGGCTCGTAATAACGTAGGAGGCATAGCTTTTCCTCAGAGACAGTAAGAGAAACTTTACTCTGAGGGATCCTCAAGTGAGGGAAACATAGATGCTTATTTAAAAAACCTGCCTCTCGCTCCAGGCAAATTTCACCTCCCACTCCCCAACTGCAACATGCAAACACAGTCAACTTCACTAATACAGAGAGCGAAACATCTGCACTCTTGGAACCACACTTGGTAAATCAAGCTGGGAAATAACTGTTATATAATAAGAATTGTCTTAAAAAGTCTTAAATATGAATGTTTCCTTTAGGGTTGCATATCGATTAATCACGATTAATCTGTTTTCGTTTACATCATATATTTGTGTGAACTGTGAATAATAATTATGTATATATAAATATGCACACATGCATGTATAATTTTAAGAAAAAATATATTTATATATTAAGTATTTATATATAATATAAATTATACATAAATATACACTCACCTAAAGGATTACTAGGAACACCTGTTCACCTGTTCAATTTCTCATTAATGCAATTATCTAATCAGCCAATCACATGGGAGTTGCTTCAGTGCATTTAGGGGTGTGATCCTGGTCAAGACAATCTCCTGAACTCCAAACTGAATGTCAGAATGGGAAAGAAAGGTGATTACAGCAATTTTGAGCGTGGCATGGTTGTTGGTGCCAGGCGGGCCAGTCTGAGTATTCCATAATCTGCTCAGTTACTGGGATTTTCATGCACCACCATTTCTAGGGTTTACAAAGAATAGTTTGAAAAGGAAAAACTTCCAGTTAGCGGCAGTCCTGTGAGTGAAAATGCCTTGTTGATGCTAGAGGTCAGAGGAGAATGGGCCGACTGATTCAAGCTGATAGAAAAGCAACTTTGACTGAAATAACACTCGTTACAACTGAGGTATGCAGCAAAGCATTTGTGAAGCCACAACACGCATAACCTTGAGGCAGATGGGCTACAACAGCAGAAGACCCCACCGGGTATCACTCATCTCCACTAAAAATAGGAAAAAGAGGCTACAATTTGTGCCAATAGGGCATTGTTTAAATGCCACTGCCTACCTGAGCATTGTTTCTGACCATGTCCATCCCTTTATGACCACCATGTAACCATCCTTTGATGGCTACTTCCAGCAGGATAATGCACCATGTCACAAAGCTCAAATCATTTTAAATCGGTTTCTTGAACATGACAATAAGTTCACTGTACTAAAATGGCCCCCACAGTCACCAGATCTCAACACAATAGAGCATCTTTGGGATGTGGTGGAACGGGAGCTTCGTGTTCCTAATAATCCTTTAGGTGAGTGTACAATGTATATACACATGTAAACATTTCTTAAATATATACATGCACGTGTGTATTTTTTTGTACAAAGTTATTATACACAGTACACACACATACTGTATATGATGTAAACAAAAACCTTTATTCTGACATAGATTAATCGCGATTTATCGTTATGCAACCCTAAAACCCTTAACTTCAGAAGATATTTAATATGGATTGGGGTTTGGTGGATAGATGTGCTTTTTGGAGCTTTAAAAAATGGGGCACTATCAAATATTTAATATATACCCTAAAAAATGGTCGTACAGCATTGGGTCAAAAATGGACGAGCCCAGATGTGGGTTAAATTAACTCAGAAAATTTTTATATTTGACCCAATAATGGGTTAAAACAATCCAGCATTTTGGGTTAAAACAACCCAGCATAGTTTAATTACAACTCTTTTTCGTCCGTTTTTGACCCAACACGTGTTGAAAATAACTCATCATTTAATGAAAGAAAAATTCATATGGCTTGATGGTGAGTAAAATATGGGCTAATTTTGAGTTTTGGGCAAACAATTCCTTTAAATTAAACCAAGTCAGTATTTTACCCAGTCATGTGTTGAAACAACCCTGCATTTTTATAGTGTACCCTTCTGCAAACCTATGAATAAGTGTATAAGCAAGAAATTAGGTTGTAGCCACATCCAAAACCCATGCCACAATTCCACGTCTAGCTTTGTCAACATGTTTTTGTAGCCATAAATAAATATTCAACCTATGACGCAAGATATTCAGCCCTGTACACAATGTTCCATTAATTCATATTGAAGACAGCTCATTACACCTTCGAGTGTTTTATAATGATCATAGCCTAGCAATGATTTTATATTGATAAAACCTAGTTTGAAATAAGATGGGCAGTAGATAAGGCTAAGTACTCTAATGGATGTAGATCCATAAAAAACAGTCCAACCACTGAGTTCAACCATCCAGTACACCCTATAATATAACTCATTCAATACTAGCAATAAAGGACCATCGGTACCCTCCATAAATGAGCATTTACCTTATCTTCATTAAATCCTTACCTCTAGCATCCACAGACCCTTGAGTATTCCTGCCACTGAGTTTTTTTATATAGCCTAATGCACAAAGCCCAAACCTAATGTCCTACATAATCACATACTCTGTCCTCTTCAATCTTGTGTCTCGGTTTTCCAATCCTTTCACCACAGGCAATTGCTGCAACGTATAACCTCACGCATTATCGACAAGCATGTACTCTTTCGTTCACAGGCCTCATGCAGTTTGCATTAGCTTGACACTTAAAGATACTGTAAAGGCATTATTAGCAATTGCAGACTCCCGATTACTTGGAAATTACTGTGCTTGTGTAGGAACAAAAACACTCATTATTTATCAAAATGAAACATGCAAAATCTCTGTGATGTCAACAGTTAAACAAGCAATTAAAAGATAACGCAGAAATAACAAAAGTCATTGTTGTATGTTGTGATTAGAATCTATCAATTCTTTTGCCCGTTTTGAGCAAATGGGAAAGTTTCGGCTGCATTTTAGGCCAAGTTTAGTAGACAGAACAAAAGGTTTTAATGGAGTTTCACACATTTAGTGATTAGATCGTCAAACAACAGAGGTTGGCAGATAAACACAAGACCACTTTGCCTAATTGGAAATGGCCACATTGTCAAAAAATAGTCCCAAGCTGTTACTGGGGCAGAACCCGTTAAAAAGGTCCTAACATGTACCATTTGGTCATCAGTTGGCACCTTTGAGGTAATATGCACTCTTTGGTATCAATATGCACATCTAAGGTACTGACCTCTTCGGATGCAAAGGTATCATTTTTTTAAAGTACTGTTCTAGTGACAGCGAGAGACCATTTTTATGACGTGTTCATACTGCATGCATTTTTGGTTGTCTGACAAAATTTAATATTTTAAGTTAACAGCTGCATGGCTCAAATAACAATGTGCATTTGGCTCAAAATGCCATAATGGGGAGTATACGTGTACCATACGTGTTTTGTCATCATGCATTTGAGTAAATAACTACTTTTTGTTTGTTGTGCAGAAAGAAACAGAAAAATATTATATTGCATGTTATATATGCAAGTTACTCTACATTTTTTGTGTAAGCAAACTCATGCAGGCAAATCACGGATCATCTGTAAAATAGCACTTTTGTTTATGTGACAGGGTTTGGACAATTAAAGATACAGGAATAAAAGATAAGGCAAAATTGATAGTTTCAATATAAACTTTGCTGGGATGCAGTTTAATCACTGTAGACATTTATTGAAAAATGCCTCTATTTCCATAATACAGTAAATCTTACTCATAATACAATACTGGCTCATGATGACTACAACTTATCAATCTTCTGTAAAATACTACTATCAAAAAATAAAGATGCTTAGTTTAAAATAAAATTCAAGCAAAGAAGCAGAAAACCTTGCATGCCAAAAATCATAATGCATTGTTTATGTAAGTGATAATGTCAGCCGGTTGTTTATGCAGAAATAAGCCCCTACATTGTGATCAGGATCTTTCATCACATTGAAGGGAATTATTTTGATAATATTTTGTGATAACACCCGGCTCCCTGTACATTATCATGCTTATTACAAGGCTATTTATCCCAAGGTAAGGAACATTAAATATTGATTTGAAATTTTGTTAGCTCATTTTTAACAAATGTAGACCTTCCATCGGTTTTAAGATAACATTGGGGCGGTTTCCCAGACAGGGATTAGATTATTCTAGACTAAAATAAATGTAAGTGTGCAAACAACTTGCACTGACATATATTAAAATACATCAGTGCCCTTTGTTTTGCCTCAAAATGCACACAAGTTATATTTTTAGAAAGGCATGTTTGTTAAAACAAGTTAGATTTCCTAATTAAACTAAGGCCTAGTTCTGATTTAAGATAATCCCTGTCTGGGAAGCCGCCCCATTTTGTGTAATATTAAACTGTACCCAATGATTTACAGAATTCGGGCTATAACAAACCTGCAAATGTCACAATGGCATTGCAATGAACAGTTTAATAAAATATTTACATTTCAGAAGGAACATTTTGATTAATTTTGAAGTGTTTAATTATAAATGCTTTAAAATAGATCATTATTAATAACAACCACCATTTCTGTTATTGAGTTCTAATGATATTTTACTCCTAAACACTCTTTAATGTGTTTGTCAGCACACTCTCAGATAAAGATACAAAAGCTGTCACTGTGGCAGTACCTTTTTAAAACAGACTGATCTCATGGAAGTCGTGTTATAGTCACGAAAAATTAGATTAATTTATTTGTGTCCATGGGACGAAATTCAGCTTTTTCATTGTTTTTTCCCCTATTTTCTTACAATTGTCGCTTGGGGTTGGGGTTAGAATCACTTTCTGTTACATTTGTAAACATCCTAACCAAACCCCCAGGTAAAAATATTTTTAAAAGCAGAAGAAAAACATGCAGAAACCAATACATAAAAGTACATCCTAACCCCAAATCTAACCCCAAACCCAAGCGACAATGATTTAAAAATAGGAAAAAAATCTGAAAACAATACATAAAATCACACGAAAAAGAAAGTTGTGCTACGGACACAAATTTATGGAAGTGTGTGTGAGTGACACGAGGAGGACATTCATGCTCAAGGCATGAAAAAAAGCTGAATTCCGTGCCTTGGACACAAATAAATTAATCACATTTTTTTATGACTACACTCTCAGAAAAAAAGTTTGAAACTGTACATTTTCTGTTACTGGGGTTGTACCCTAAGTTTCCGTTTTGTACCTTTACAGGAATACAAAACAGAATACAATTCTGGGTAGATTTTGGACAGCCCCAGTGACAGCTGGGGTACACATTCTGACCATTTTTTCTGACAGTGTATAACACAACATGCCGTGAGATCATGTTGCTTTAAAAGTGCACCTTTGTGTCTAAAGAGGCCATATAAGTATCTCAAAGGTATCTATTGTTAACTCAGGGCGCACTCACATTATCCAAACCAAACCATGCCCCAGCGAGATTGTCACCCCTCCCTACTCCCCCAGATGCACGCACTCACACTGTACTTTTATCGATCCGAGCCCGGGCGCGCTTTCGTCATTAAGATGCGATTGTTTTGAAAAAAGCAGGAAGTAAAGAGCTCTCCTAACACTGGAACCCACCGTAATGATAAGTTTGTGTTTTTCATTCTGAGTCGTTTGGTGCGCGATTACAGTCAGCCCTCTCACATGTCATCATATTGCTTAGTTGATCTGTCACGTGCGCAGCTCGGAAATTCACATAACCCCACTGCGCACATAAAAGGTTTTTACGGAGGCAGATGAAGGTGAGTGGTCGCGCAGTTGACGTCTTCACCTTTTGAATCACGCTCACACCATAGCCTTCCGCGCCTGAGCCCAAGTGAACCGCGCTCCGGCCCACCTCTGCAACCCGGCCGCGGCGCGATTAACCAATCCGCGCCCGGGCACGGTGTAGAGTGGTCACACTAGTTAAACGAACCAGGCTTTGGGGGTCAAACGTGCCCGAGCATGGTTTGGTTTGGATAGTGTGAGTACACCCTTTAAGGTGATACATACTTGTACCTAAATGGAACAAATTACTTCCTTTTTAAAGGGCACTGTCCCGGTGACAGCTTTTGTACATTTTTATCTAAAAGTGTACCATGGCTGTATCACATTCTTACAAGTTCTGGCCTTTTATATCCCTGCCGTAATACTATCATGTGATTCACGATAGGCTGAAGTGAAAACAGTTTTCAATTCTCTTTGATGCCGAAGTGTTGATTGGTACATCTGCCTGTTACTTTGTTCTCACAGAGCACAGCGTTCTCAAATGAAGAACAGGATCAGCATAAATTTCCTGACTCACAATATGAGATTAAAAAAAATGTCTCTTAGGTGAGCTGTATATTTTGATGCCTAATCGGATAACTCATTTACACACTGCAGCTTTAATATGCATGAGCTATCCAGTTGTTAAAAATAATAGGTGCATATAACCTTCAACGACAAAAAGTGTGTTTTTAGAACCGCAAAAACTTTAGCCTATTCCTCGTGCTCAACAAAGATCCAGATGAGTTTTTATTTATTTATGCCAATGTCAGTTTCAATTTTATTTTTCTCAACCCCTTCAGTCTCCAACAAAAGTGGATTAAATAAAGATGTTTCCCCCGTGGTGAACGACAGACACAAAAAAAAACCGCCATTACCCAGCACATACCCATTTCATTCCCTCTTGCCAAGAAAATAACCATTATTTTACAACAACAAAATAAGCATGGAGGAAAAACCATAAAACCAAATATATCTCATTTAAATGGCTCACAATGGCTATGTTTTCATTCATTGTACAAATAAAAAGACTGTTATATATTTGTCCTCATACAACTGCCAGTAAAAAGCTAATTTGCTCTTTCTAAATTTACACTGGGATGTGTAAACAGCTGCGCTGGCCAACAGGCCAACCGTTCCCTCTTCTTAAAGGTGATGCTAATGAGGTATTCAAAGTACATGGGGTGCAGAGGGGACACCTGGCACTTTCCCAACATTACATCAGAGAGATCGGATAATCTTGAATAATCAAATATGCAGTAATATCTTCCGACTGAATTTAGCACCGCACACCCACACATGAAATCTAAGTGACCTATGCTTGTTAAAATGAAAACAATTCTTATAAACTAGAGATTGAGGTATGGGTCGAATCAACAAACACACAAATGCAGTGTGTTTCTTTCTTTCTGCTTTTTATTGTATTGCAGCATTGTATTGATCTGCGTACTATTGAATTTACACTACACAGAATAGAGCTTGTGTTTATATAGCACCCTGAAGGCCTATACAAGTGTCCTCATAGGTCTGAATATAATCTAGCCTACACTTACGATAACAATCTCTTTGATAAGGACATATTTGACACATCTAAAACAACATTTGATAACTCTCACGAGAACAGCAAACCTTGCATTTGCATATGTTTTGTCAGTAAATAAAAGTTTTATGTTTCCTTCACCTTTTGTGTCTCCCCTCATGTCTCTTTTACTCTCTACAAATGTGGAACACGGGGATCTTAAATCGGATTCGAGTCATCGGAAAGGCCATTAGGAGGATAAAGACATTAGCCAGGTGAAAATGCATCAGGGGCTTTCTCACAATACAAATACGTACACACTCTTCGGATGATTGAATGTCCATTTCGACCCTATAAAGTGCAATTTAAACCGTGAGAGGAGAATAACTTGTCAAAATGTCACTGAAGATGTATTTAGAGATGTGGGAGGTGAAGTAGAAAAGAGCTCTGAGGGAATACTGCGAAACCAGAAGTAGGCCCATAATTGAGAAAACTTCATTGGCAGAGAGGATCATTTACTGATCGTAGAAATGGGCAGAATTTTTCTTGCTGCGGTTTTGCAGGCAAGTTACAAATTGAGTGGTGTGGTCTTGAAGACACAAAGATCACACACACAGACAACACTTGATCATTGCTTGTTCTTGTAAAGCCATAATGAGTTTTTACTTCATCAAAAACTGATGTTAAAGGCCTTCTCTACTTCATGCTTGTCTGTGTTTTTTTTATTTGTCACTGTGCGTGGGTAGCGCCTGCATGTCGAACATGAACTTTGTGGGTTCAGCACTTGTGAAAGTTCAAGAGAATCCAAGTTCAGGGATGTTTTTAAGAACAATCAAAGCAGAACATCAGTATCACTGAGAAATAATACCTGCATGGGGAAGATATCCTTTATTCTGTTCAGCTCATGCAATGCATGGATCAAACTATCTGAAGTGTGAAGAGAGTTCTGTGTGAACTTGTTTTGGACGTGTTTAACACGTTATATCACTTTACCTTGCTTGTTTATTAAGAAACTAACTAATAACTTACTTTACATTCTATTGAATGAGAAAGATACTGCTGCTGATGTGTTGGCCGCCATAGAAACTCAAACAAGTCAATTAAAAATTGCTGTTTAAAAAAAATCACACCAGGGGGACAGTTGTGACATTTAAACATGTGCATAAAAAGTTAAAAACACAATTCTTGGTCTATTTCATGTAAAAACACTCGACTGACTGCAGATACAGGTATGCTTCTGTGGTTTTATAGTTGTGTATTAAAGACCTCTCACCCCCCGAGCAACAACACAAATCTTTATAGATCAGTCCACTTTTTCATTTCATCCTCCCACTGGGTTATACATGGCAGGTGTGGTAAATATTTACAATAACTGTTTGAATCATGTTTTGTATTTGTAGCCTATGTGTTTTCTACTGACCGGCTATTGAAATGGAAGTCTCACACAAAAAGGGAAATATGTCACATCACTTATAATAAAGTGGATACAACACATTAAAATGTTGTACTTTTGGGCTAAAATATTATACTCAAGGACCTATTGTGTTCCTTAAAGGGACACTTCACCCATTTGCATTAAGCTTTGTATAGTTAGAACCCCAGACATGTTTTTGAATGATCATGCATAATTTTCTCAGTTGCCGCTGAGACAGGAGAAATACAGATTTCAGTGTTGCCCTTCCTTCTTTCAATGATGTAAAAATCATCATTTTGCATCATTGAAAGAAGGAAGTCCAATATCTTAGTTGAGGGAGTGAGACTACAAACACCTAGCCTGACGTTGTCATACTCAATTCTAGTCAGAATTTGAGTCTAATACCGCTCCATTGAGCTATAATTATGAGGCGTGTCTCAACCGAAAAATGCCTCTGCACTCAATTGGACAGACCTACGACCAATCAGAGCAACGGGGTGTGAGACGTATGTTGAAATTGCGTCTTTTGCAGCCTGACCGAACTGCTAGTTATTTCGCTACAATGACACTAACATTGTGATTATACTAAGTCTGAGTTAGCGAATGTACATCAACACCTACTATGTTTACAACATTTCGTTTATATCACAATATTAAGTACTAAGTCATACAGTCAGACTATCTCTTACCATTTGTACGTTAGGTGAACTTAATCCACGACGATACCCATTACGTTCGCTTGAAAATATTGGAGCCTAGCATGTCCTTCCACTTATACAGCAACCACGATTCCGGGCTTCCGAAAAAAAGCTGGCAACGACCGCTAATTATATCCATCTCGTCATGCACGCTGAGTTGCATCGCTGTGATACCCATTTCAGTTGCAACCAACTTTTGCCGAATCCCGTAGGAAGGACGGCAAAAACATCAACAAATGCCTTGCTCGCGTTTCTCTGTTCCTCTTTTAAAATCAATGCTCTGTCGATATCTTTTAGAACAGACCCAATGTCATAATCCACACATCTGAATTCTACAGCGGCAGCCATTTCGTTGTAAACAGATTCAACACACGCGCTCTTTGGTGACGTGGTTACGTTACTGTTGATTATCTGTCCATCATCGTATAAAGCCCGCCCTGACAATTTGATTGGTTCGACCAGCTTTGGGTCTAGCATAGTAGCTCCTCAACGCAGAAACCCCAGACCGATCTTCCCGTTCTCAAAATCTTGTGGGTGGGGCTAAGATCGGCTGGCACCCAGGCTGACAAACACCCCTTTTCTCGGTCAAATAGGCACCAAATTCTAAATGTATGTTAAATTTCACCTAAAAAAATATAACACACTTTCAATAAAGATTAATGTTTCTAGGGTGAAATGTTCTTTTAAGGAACAATTTTGTACCAGTTAAATTTTAGGGGTACAAAACGTTAACGGCTCCTTCAAAGGTATAATAGATCCCTAGGTAACAGTAATGTACCCAAACAGGGACAACATTGTATTATGTTTAGTAATAGCTTTATTCACAAGTGTGTTTTTGCTCGTATTCCAATAAAGCAAATGCTATTTTTGCAGTACTATTGAGGATGGAAATTTAGGATGAAGCTCATATTTTTGAAGTGATTTCCAAACATGTCTTTTAACATTTCTAAAATAAATGCTTGCCCCTACATTGTCAAAAAAGCTGTTACAAATCGTCTCAGGCTGTCACTGAGGCACGACCATTTAAAAAGTTCTTAATATGTTACATTTATACATTTGGTACCAATCTGTCTCGCTGAGGTACTAATATGACTTCTTTATGTGCAAATGTGTACCTCTTAGTGTTGTAGTCAAGACCACCTAAACCGAGACCAAGTCATGACCAAGACCATGACAGGCCGAGACCGAGACAAGACCAAGACTTTAAAGGGTCGAGACCAAGTCAAGACCAAGACCAAGACAGGCCGAGGCCAAGTCAAGACCAAGACCAAGACCATTGCAAGTCACTGCATTAAAACACTTATGACAAAATGTGGAATGCATATGATTAGGCACTTCTTGTCTGTGCTTGTGCGTGCGTGTGAGCCATCAGAGAAGTTGATAAAATAATCAAAGGCATTGCAGATATGTGGGAATTTATCTTTGTCTATAAGCAAATAAAAGTGAACAAACACCAAAGAGCTGAAATCAACTTAACCATTTATTCTGAACTGTCTTTCCATGGCTTGCCATCCACTTAACACAATGCAGGTGTTTTTAGTAATAAAATTAGAAAAAATGTCATTGGAAGAAACAATGCCAACATCATATGCCAAACCTGGATATACTGCATAAAATTAATGATAAAAAATAAATTTGTGATGTGCCATCCAATGTGCCATTGGAATAAAATTCCAAGTCCTCTTTGTCTTAGACCGAGACGAGACTGAATAAAAATGCGGTCGATTCCAAGACGAGACCAAGACCTTTAAAAAGTGGTCTTGTCTCGAGAACTACAACACAAGTACCTCTTAAAATGTTACTGCCCCATTTACAACTGGGACTATTTTTTCTGACACTATACCCTTCAGGATCCATGATCCTACCATGAAAAAAACTTTGTCTCCCTACAGAGGCTTTCAATATTATTTCTGTTAAAGAGATCTTGGTTTATCTGTCAATATTAGCCTGGGTGCAAAGCTATGGGCCAGTTTCCCAGACAGGGTTTAGATTAATCCCGGACTATGCCTTAGTTGTTTTTACAAACATACCTTACAAAAACATTAATGCTGTGCATCTTGTGAGAAAAAAACCGTGGCACTGATGTATTTTAAGCTAGGTCATCGCAAGCTGTTTTCAGTTCAGACCATTCAAACATGCATTTTAGTCCGGGATTACACTCCTCTCTGGGAAAGCGCCCTTTGTTTTACTGCTGCATATTTTGCAGAGCAAAACACGCACATATGTGGAAAAATTTGTACATTTAATAATGCTTTATTCACAACTTGCAGTACACTCATTACAGGGACAACCCTTAAAACCTGGGGTTAAAGGCACTATAGTGATAGATGATTGCTCATTTCTTTGTAGGGCTATATGGCCTTGAGCTTTAGCCACTAAACAACCAAAAACTGAACCAGACAAGATTACAAGAATCGCAGATTATTAACAGGACGACCAGGCATTGCTGATAAAAATAATACTAAAACTGTTAAGGGCGCTTTCCCGGACAAGGAGGGCCTCTGGTGGTGGATGGTAGAAACTGCAAGATTACATCATACTACCTGTTTTCTGTTCTTTCTAAACAAAGTTTTCCCAGATTCACAGTTTATTTGTGCAAAAATCTATTTGTGGCAGTCAGTTTTGATTTTGTGGCTGGCATTTTAAGTTACTTGTCCAACCAAAACATTCACATGTCTCAGACAGTGAAGCCGTGATTTTCAATGGCACATATTAGAGTAGTATTCTTCTGATAACTGTTAAAATTGTCATATCTAGCCAACTTAAAAAATTAAGTCAATATTAGTTTAAATATTTTGTTGACTTGTTATAAAGAGCATGAAAGTGTGATTAAATTAATTTATTTTGCTATTGATAAAAGCACTAAAAAAAATAAAAGCTTATTGACATTATTTCTAAATGGATGTCCCACTTTAAATATTTGGAAATACTTCAAATAACATAACATTAGCAAATCAATCTTGTGTAATTGGTTATGTTGGACCCAATCAAAAATTAAGACAAAATCAAAAACAAGATCCACCAGTGGTCTTTTATTGCAAACAAGTGCATTTTGTGTATTTTGTGTATAAAAACGTTCTAACATTCCAAAGTTGGAAAGAAGCAACATTTCCAAAAATGTCTGTCTGTAATAGCATTTTAGACATTTGAAACATATAATATTTGAAACAAACAATAAATAACATGTCGAAATGTGCCTGGAGCACACAATGATTATCTTTGCAACTAATGTTTATTACTACTTTACTTTTATACTTTAAGTTGCTCAAAGATTGCACAAAAATTCAATACACACAGATAATGTACTACCTTTCTTAGTTTGTGTACTAGATATAAAAAAAGTTTTGTAGCAAAACCTCTTAAGCAAAATGCTACTGCACCTTCCTGTTTTTCCCACTTAATATTTTCACCAATTGTGTTGCTTATTAAAAATGTGATAAAATTGCAGAAGCAAAATGAAACAGTCAGTCTTCAAATGAAAATAGCATCACAACTGTTCATTTTGCATATATACACTCACCTAAAGGATTATTAGGAACACCATACTAATACTGTGTTTGACCCTCTTTCGCCTTCAGAAATGCATTAATGTGGCATTGATTCAACAAGGTGCTGAAAGCATTCTTTAGAAATGTTGGCCCATATTGATAGGATAGGATCTTGTAGTTGATAGAGATTTGTGGGATGCACATCCAGGGCACAAAGCTCCCGTTTCACCACATCCCAAAAATGCTCTATAGGGTTGAGATCTGGTGACTGTGGGGGCCATTTTAGATCAGTGAACTCATTGTCATGTTCAAGAAACCAATTTAAAATGATTCAAGCTTTGTGACATGATGCATTATCCTGCTTAAAGTAGGATTGTTGCGTGTTGTGGCTTCACAAATGCTTTGCTGCATACCTCGGTTGTAACGAGTGGTTATTTCAGTCAAAGTTGCTCTTCTATCAGCTTGAGTTAGTCGGCCCATTCTCCTCTGACCTCTAGCATCAACAAGGCATTTTGGCCCACAGGACTGCCGCATACTGGTTGTTTTTCCCTTTTCACACCATTCTTTGTAAACCCTAGAAATGGTTGTGCTTGAAAATCCCAGTAACTGAGCAAATTGTGAAATACTCAGACTGGCCCGTCTGGCACCAACAACCATGCCACGCTCAAAATTGCTTAAATCACCTTTCTTTCCCATTCTGACATTCAGTTTTGAGTTCAGGAGATTGTCTTGACCAGGACCACACCCCTAGATGCATTGAAGCAACTTCCATGTGATTGGTTGATTAGATAATTGCATTAATGAGAAATTGAACAGGTGTTCCTAATAATCCTTTAGGTGAGTGTATGATAATTATCTGAGAAAACATTTGGCATATCATTGCTTTGGAGATAATAGTCACATCCATTTTTATTTATGGGAACTCATTGGTGGATGCTGTTAAATGCAAGGCTGGGTTTGATATGTGGTGCCATAAGTCCTCTTCAGCATTGCCTAAGCCTAACTGTTGATACTGAACATGATGGGTATCACCCTGTGTTGTGTTCACGTGTTGATTTTGAATGTTTCTTAGTGAATGCTCAGCGACATATTTGGCTCTCTCTACAGCTTTTTCATGAAGTCTCTCCTCTAGAATTGCCGAAGTAAAATAAAATAAACAATTCTGTATGTTTGTAACAACATTTTTGCTATATGAACCTTCTGGAGGCCCCTTGGGGGTCTTCAGACCCCCTATGTTTAGGTCATGTGACTGATGAGGCATTTATAACTCTTGAATAAAAGCAACAAAAACATGTGAAATAGCGATTCACTTAGTAAGTGTAGATTATAGAATTGTATTGCACAAAATATATTTTTTTTAAATCCTCAAGACTTAAAAATAAAATAAATTGATAAAATGAATAAATTTTCGCGCAAGGCAGCATGGGGAACCCAGGCTTATAAATTATACAAATTATATGACTGTGATATTTATTGCATTTTGTCATTGCTGTTTTTCACAACATGATGGCGCTCGTCTTATGTTTGTACAGCATGTTGGGGCGTGTCCTCACCGCATGTCAGCCAGGTAGTACAGTACTGACTGACATTTACTGCACTACATTCAAGTTGGATTATATGTACTTTACAATCTATCATCCGACTCAAAACTTTACTCACGGTAAGATCATTCGGTTTATTAATCTCATGACAATTTTCTAGTCAGTGTTTTGGTTAAACTTAGTCAGAAATCTGGCCATGTTTGTGCTTGTGTGTGCTTCATTCCGAGCCTTTGTTTATCTCTGCTTAATATCGGCGGTCATTATGGCGGTGTTTGTCAACTGTAACGTGCTGTTAGATGTGAAGACTTTGCCTTTTAAAGAGAAGAAGAAGCTGAGGTCAGCTCTTCTGGATAATGGAGGAAACATCACTTATGTAGTCAACAAACAGGTCTGTCTTCTGTTTAACAGACTCTTCTTTGTTCTGACGTTTATTAAAGGGGTCATAGTAAAAATCGCACTTTTTTCCCTGTTTAAATGCTACAATTGGGTCCCGGGTGATTCTATCAATCTAGAAAATGTGAAAAAGAACAACACAGTAACTTAGTTTTGGTAACCCATTCTCTGCAAGCATGTGAAAAAATAGGTCATTCAGATTTTGCACGTTTTGTGACATAAGTATACAATAATACTGCCCCTTAAAGGCGGGGTGCGTGATTTTTGAAAAACACTTTAGGTGTGTTCGAGTTCATGCGGCACTGGTCAGACCAATCAGCGAGGCTGTCCGATCGCTTGCAGTCGAGGGAGGAGCTGAAGATGGAGCCGTAAAGCCGGACACCTACTGCTTGCCGTAGTGACGTTTGCGCCGTGATTTCTTTATTTCTATCGTGAATTAAGTGAATTAGATGGTGAATTTGTTAAAAACAAACCTTTCAAATGTAGTTCTAAACGTAGGTTCATGAGGAGCCTAAATATCAGAAGTTTGGTATTTAAATTTTTATTTTATTAAACAACACAATATTACTAATGTATGCATATTAACGTGTTTTACCTGTTAGAAAAACATGAATTTATAATGTTTATTAGTGGAAGTGAAGGTTAGATCAAACTTGGAACTCACGTGATCATTGTCCTCAGTGAGGCGACCAATCACGAAGAGCTGTGTCGTCATCACAACTCCGTGCAGCCACTCTGGAGAGGCTCTGCGGGCTGAGCCAGCCGGCTACTCTCGAAACGCTCTCGCGTTACTTTAAAAGGGATTTGGGCTGAGTGCCAAAACACACTTGTAGCCAATCAGCAGTAAGGGGCGTGTCTACTAAACAACATCATTGCGTTTGTGTGTTGTGGGTCTATAAAAAGAAGGTCCAGATTCTACTGGGGTAAGGTGTGTTTGTTAAGGTGATTTCAGATATCAACATTGGCTTTCAGAGATCATGCACCCCGCCTTTAATCTGCACTATCTAACCACGGCACTTCCATTTAGTGCAGAGAGCAAGAGAGAGGAGGGAACAATTGACAGCACAATTGAGTTTCATTTTCAACAAACCACAATCATTGTGATTAGGGCTGCACGTTTTCAAGTTTTTAATTAACCGTTAACCGACACCCTTAGCGGTTAATACTCGGTTAACCATATTATGTGCAAGGCAACCCAGAGATACAGACACACGAGAAAGGGGTAGTTAATTTTTTAACACCTTTAATAACCACATTTAAAACGAAATTAATTTATAGAAATAAAACGCAGTGGTAAGGACAGAGCAGTATGTCACTGACTTTGCGTTCGCGGGGATGGTAGGCTGGGCGAAAGTACTCGCAGGCTCCGCGGCCGCCTCTCTATGATGCCCGGGTGTTGGCTGGGTTTGTTGCGATAGTCGGTGAAACGGTGATTACCGGTGCTTCAGCCTCTCACCGGTTAGATCACTTGCCCACCCCGACACCGTCTTTCACCGTTGTTTTATTATTTTCTTGTAATTAAATCATTTAGCTTCGTTAGAGAGAGCAAACACTTATAACTGAATGTGTCTGCTGCATGAATTCACAGCGGAGCTGAAGGCGAGTCACGTCACAGAGCAGCAGGTGTCAGATTTCATTTATTATGTCAGAGTTTGCGAGGCGAGCTGACTGACCAGATGATGACAGAAGCCGTGTGCTTACTCGTTTTTGTTATAATATATGATGTTTAATATGAGCGAGATCGTTTTGTTGTTGTGTTTTTCATCAAGAAAAATAAACCCATCATTTAAGCAGCGCTTTATGGAGAAGTAGCCGGTTGCACTGCTTGGACGAGTTCTGCGAGAATTACCTGCGCACATTGACTCAAGCACTTAATTAAACCAGCTGTTGCACTCACATTGCACGCAAATTCATACGCGATTTAATGCAGCTTACGCAAGCGCTGCATTTAAACAATTGCGTAATTCAAAAGTGAAAGTAAAATGCGCACGTCTGCATGCATTAACCAGTGGGAAAATTCTGTCACCGCAGCAACCCTAGGTTGTACATGAAGTATATAAGCACTGGATTGCAATACCTGCATTTTGCCCTGTCATTCTCGATTTTAAAGTGCTCCCAGGCTGTGCTTTTCTTTGCCCGCTTTATATTAGAAAACTGGTCATTACTACTTTTAGTGGACATTACAAATGTCTGGGAGCGCTTTGGCGGTGCATTTTGGTGGTGCAAAAATGTATTACAACTAAATTCAATGCACGCCATTGATGACACTTAACCGAGCAAAATGTTTCACTCGGTTAAACAATTTTTAACGGTTAATCGGTTAATCGGTTAACCATGGACACCCCTAATTGTGATCAGTGTTTGCATTTTATCAGCTCATTTGCATGTTTAAGGACACACCCAAAAACGGCACATTTTTGCTCTGACCTACAAAGTGGTAATTTTAACATGCTATAATAAATTATCCATATGATATTTTGAGCTAAAACTTCACATACACAATCTCTGGACAGCAAAGACTTCACATGATGAAATGGTTAATTATAATGAAAATTGTATTGGTTGTAATGGAAACTATAATCTTCTGTACTGGTGATCTGTTGGGTTATTTGACAGATGAGAACCAATACATTTTAATGTTGTAATAATACCTGAAACATACGACATATAGGATTTTAGCTATATTCTATAAGGTATAGGACTTTGTCTGTATTTATTATGGATAACATTAGAATTAGTATTATATATGAGTTTAATTGATCTGTACTTTATATAATTTGTTCAGTGCTCTTTTGTGGTGACCAGCAGTGTGGATGATCTGAGCAGTAACAGACAGAAGAGCATTCACAAGTTTCAGATCCCTGTGGTTGGGATGCAGTATGTATGGAGTTGTCTGGATAAAGGTCATCTCCTGCCTTTTGCAGAGCATGTTTTGACCCCACAACTGACACACCCCAGTTCTCAACACAGCTTCCTACGTAATCCAGGTATTTATGAAGTATTGCTTTATATGCTTCATGCATGTGAGCAAAAAGAAACATACAATTTTAAACACAGGCAGCATAGTCATGATTTGTTGTGGTGTGTGAATTGATAAATAACTACTTTATTGTATAATCTGATGTATTTAAAATTATGATTGAATTGTGCTTTAAGTGCATTTTAGAACTGCTGTTGAAATAATTTTATTTCCTACCCTAAAGAGTTAAAAGTGTTGACTCAGATACCAGTAAAAGGGAGCGTCATAGGTCAAACTCGGACTGAGATTCTTGAGAAGGGCGGACCCCATCCCGGGAAGTTTAGGTGAACTCTTATTCTATACTGTAGATGTTTGTCCTTTATTGACAAAGACAGCATGTCACCTGTGCTTTACTACGTTCAAATCCATTATTATAATTTTTCCATTTGATGTAGCTGACTGCCATACAGTAAATTTTTTTCTCCCACTGCAGAATTTACAAAGGTAATCATGATCTGCCTGAATTTCCTTCACATTTTCAAGTGGCCAAGTATTCCTTTTTTAAGAAGGTAAGATAATGCAACATACAGATGAACAGATATTTCCAAAGACTCTTAACTGCTTTAGCTGGACGATCACAGATTTTCGCAGATTCCAATTTAATTGACAGCATATAGGCTACAAGCAAAAATCCAATCTTTCATAAAAGTTTACACCCTTAATAGTGCACTTACTGCCACCAGCTATTAACACAGATTACCAATGCTATACCAACTTGTTTTTAACACATATCCTGATGAATATTTATTGGGACCTGCTTGCAAGCAGTGCACTCTTCCTGCTTCCACATGTAATGAAAACTCATGTAAAATTCAAAACTAATTGAAACTATCACTATTGGATTTGTTTTAATGTGTGTTTTCACATCTGCACTTTTTAAATTGTGTATTGCAGAGTAACTCGAAGACTTTATCAGTTTTGGAGCTACAGAGTGCGAAAGGAGAAGCTGACCAACAGTATCGCGTCTTGTGTTCAGTCTTGCATGAATCAGAGGTTTGATCATTCCCATCATAGTGAAAGATTGATAGATTTTGCCAACGTTATAATTACTCTGTTGTACGGTGTCTGGAAGTACAGTTGGAAACATTGATAGTGTTTTGTGGTCATGCTGATTTAGTCTCTCTCTCTCTCTCTCTCTCTCTCTCTCTCTCTCTCTCTCTCTCTCTCTCTCTCTCTCTAGATTTTGCCAACGTTATAATTACTCTGTTGTACGGTGTCTGGAAGTACAGTTGGAAACATTGATAGTGTTTTGTGGTCATGCTGATTTAGTCTCTCTCTCTCTCTCTCTCTCTCTCTCTCTCTCTCTCTCTCTCTCTCTCTCTCTCTCTCTAGATTTTGCCAACGTTATAATTACTCTGTTGTACGGTGTCTGGAAGTACAGTTGGAAACATTGATAGTGTTTTGTGGTCATGCTGATTTAGTCTCTCTCTCTCTCTCTCTCTCTCTCTCTCTCTCTCTCTCTCTCTCTCTCTCTCTCTCTCTCTCTAGAAGAAAGTGGTATGGGACAAGCTTGTGTACTGCAGCACCTCTGAAGATGCTTTGGAAGCGTATGTGATGCTGATGAAAGAAGAGAAAGATAAAGGATTCACACAGATTTTTACACTTCCCCCTGAGGCTGAGCGCTTGGCATCCTACAGCTTAAAACAGGTTTGATGGACAGAAACCTCTTTATGTTTCTAAAAAACATTTACTGAAGATGTCACCGAAACTGAAGCAGTGGTTAAAGGGATATTACACCTAAAAATGAAAATCCTGTCATCATTTACACACTTTCATGTTAGGCAGACATAAGGCTTTTTAAAAGAGTGTTAATGCTAGTATTTTATATGACATGCGTTTGGCCAATAAGCATACACTTACGTCATGAATAGTTTGCATTGTGCTGGTTAGACCCTACTCCAGATTAGGAGCTAATTTAGACCTAGAAAAAGGCAGTACCAGTACTAAAATCTTCCCAGTTCCTGTGGTCTGAACATGACAAAAAAACGTGCAGTTCCACAAATAGTTTGAGTACGAAAAGGTTCCTGCGGTGTGAAAGGCCCAATGCTGCTTCTAAGATCCACAGAATCCAGAATTATAATTTGAAGCCCTTTTCAACATAATATTAAATATGATCTTAACACATCTCCAAAAATAAAATAAGAGGATTAAAGGTCAGTAATGTTTATAGCTGAAATGTTGTTTATTATGATTATGTGTATACAATATTTACTCGGCCATGTTTGCCGTGTTTAGATTTTCATCGGTTTTCATAAAAAATGGGTGCAAAATTAACATCTGCCCTTTTGATTGAGAGCTTCTTTTGGAGGAGAAGCTGAACTGCAGCACACTATCACAGGAAGTTGGCGTCTTCGTGGAGCTGGTTTGGACCGAAGCTCTTGGTTCTCTTATGGCGCTTTTCCATTGCATAGTACCCCACGGTTTAGTTTAGTTTGGGTCGGGTCAGCTCACTTTTGGGAGCTTTTCCATTAGGTGCAGTACGTGGTACCCGATACTTTTTTTCGTACCACCTCGGTTGGGGTTCCAAGCGACCCGAGCTGATACCAAACGTGACACGAAAACACTGTAGATCACTGATTGGTCTGAAAGAAACGTCACTAACAGCGTCATCGCTAGCTTTACCTGTGCTAGGCTAGCTTGCGCTGTCTCGAGCAAACATGTTGTCGTCTGTGCTCTGCTATAAGTTCCCAAACTCCCTTTTAGCGACGAAAAACATCTACATGTTGAGAATCAGGGACACCATAACAGTTTTTTCCAGACTTGCAGTTTGTGGCGGAACATTCGCGTCGAGCACGTCAGCATTATGTGCTTAAATGCAACTTCAGTGAGACTCAGCGGAGCGCCGTCGGCTGACGCCGCGGGTGTTTGAAACTGTCATGTGATACAGAGTTAGTGATAAACGCGATGTGCAAACATCTATTTGTGGTGGCCAATTTTAATTTTGTGGCGGACTGAGAAATAAATAAATGTTTGGGAATGTACAACAACGCTCTCCTTTCACTTGTATGATGTCACAGCTGTGGGCAGCGCAAATATAACAACACGCCTAAAATCCCTCCCACTGCGAAGTGATACTAAACTCGATGGAAAAGCTAACAAGGCCAAAGTGAGGTGAGCTGACCCGACCCAAACCAAACCAAACCGAGGGGCACCATGCAATGGAAAAGCGCCATTAGTAAAATCCTCACGGTCCCTGTTTCCAGCATCAGCCTTAATGATGTAAGAGTGAGCTTAGATAACCACGTGAACACTGATATATTTCATATCTTGATTGTTGTATTTAATAGCTCTGTGATGTTGCAGGTGAGCAGGGTGGAGGGATTGCTGCTGCAGGCACAAAAGACTCAAGATGAGAATAAAGTCAAGACCCTGCTGGAGGAGGTCAACACTCTTCTACCCCTTCAAATAGCCGACCCTCCTTCCAAACACAAGCTTGTGTCTCAGAAACTAGACCTTTGTCAGGTAACACATTGTTGAGATTGCCAAATTAAGCAGTCCTTTAGCTTAGATTCATGGTAGTGATTCAATAATGCTGCTAATGTTTGTAATGTCAAGGAATATATGAGGTCCTTAAACGTTTATCTGTTTTGATTTCTCTAGCTGATCCGAGATATTCTGAATGTGAGTGAGGCCACTATGAGAAGCCCCTTACCCTCCTCTTTGGGAAAGTATCGTGCCCTGAGATGCAGCATTGATGTGGTCCCATCAGAAAACCCTGAGTTCACTGTTATCTCTCAAATGCTTCAAGACAAGTATAATCACATCATATTCAATGTTTATGTTCTGACATTCTAACACAGTTTAATATTTATTGTTTTAGAGTATGTCTTTAAATTATTTGGTTAATTTTTGCATCTACAACAGGCCTATTCAGATTCAGCAGATTTTACGTGTAAGCAGGGGGGTGGAACTTCAGATGTTTAGGGAGGAGCTTGGCAACATTAGGCCCCTCCTCCACTCGACTGGTACCAACAGTTTTGTTGGAATACTTTCACGGTAAGAACACATTCTTTAAAATATATATATATATTTTTTTTTAAATGGTTATATTTTATTATTTTAATAATTTTGTCATGGATCACAAGACAACACAAGCCATAAGAATGTAATATTTTCTATAAGAAGTCTCTTATTAAGCTGAAAATCATGATTTGCTGTTGTCTGAAATCAAATTAGTCACTGTGAAAGGATGCAAACAATCTAGATATAGTGCAGTAAACAAAAAAGGGATAAGGTCCCCTCATAATACAACATGGGCAACAGTAATGTTGTTATGAAGCATGAGACTAAATAGATCATCCATTTGACACAGCTTCCCCTACCACCCACCTTAACTTTATTTGTTATTATTACCTATCAGTTTGTAATAATAAGTTTTTAGTACGTGTTCGTCATCACATACATAAATATGAACTGTATTAAGCACATCATATCAATGTGTTAAAACCGACACTGTATGCATGTTTATTTCTATCAGAGGTTTGCTGCTGCCCAGGGTCGGAGTGGAACAACACGGAATTGAGAGGACAGATATCGGAAATCTTGGAGGAGGCATCTACTTCAGTGATTCTCTGACGTCAGTGATCGATTTAGTAAAAGTTGTCATCATTTATTTATCCATATGTCATTTTAAATAGCTGTAATGTAGGTTATTGTAACCCTTTATTCTGTATCACAGGACTAGTGTGAAATACTCCAAGCCCAGCGTAGCCGATGGCTCTCGACTGCTGTTGGTGTGTGACGTGGCTCTGGGCCAGTGCAAGAACCTGCTGAAAAGAGACACCACTTTGACCTGCGCCCCCGAGGGCTATCACAGTGTACATGGAGTCCGCCGAACTCCAAAAACTACCTCAGAGTTTCAGGTGCTTTTCCTAGTCCATGTACTTGAATAATCTGCTTGTGTGTATGTGATACAGTGTAACCTTTACATTCATTTGTGTATGTTTTACAGGATGATGAGTATGTTGTATATAACACAGATCAGATCAAACTCAAGTATGTAGTGCAGTACACTTTAGAGGAAGACCAGCTGACAGAGTTTCATCCTCAAATCGACACTTCTGAGGAGCTCGCACAGGCCACCGAAAGAATCTGTGAGGGACTTCCACTGATCAAGACATGTTCATCTTTTAAGAGTATTGGAGTTTGATGCGGTGGAGTTACAGATCATGCCACATTTGATGTTCTGTATGCAAATTCAGGAGTGATTTTGTGTTTGTCCAGTGCCCATTGATGACAGTGAAGGTCTGGAGTCCACTAAGAATCCTCTAGAGGAGATGACCGCGGGTCTCCTGGACAGCAGTGGCAAGACACTTCCTCTGAAGGCTGTCCATGTGAGGTGCAAATTGATAGACTTGTTTTGTGAGGTCAGTAACTCTAGTGGGCATCACATTTTGTTAGGGCACAATACATTACAAAGCAGGAGGTGCCAAATGGTTGTCCGGTGACCCCAGGTGGTCTGCAATCTGTAGTTAGGGGGTTCACAAAATAATTTGCTATGAATTAAAAGACAATCTAATGATTTAGATCTTAAAGTTTCGGAACCCCTGTTACAGAGCGTTGCATATAAGTCTACTTTCTCTTCTCTTCACCAGGTCATAATTTTTCAGACGTACTTAAACCAGAGTGAAGTTCCCATTGAAGCGAAATACGTCTTTCCACTGGAGGAAACAGCAGTGGTGTGTGGATTTGAGGCTTTTATCAATGGAAAGCATGTCATTGGAAAGGTGGTTATCATTCACAATTTGTCAAATGCACCCTCTGCTTTTAATTGAAACCTTTATGTTTGGTTTCTCATCCATTTTCTTTCTTCCTCCGGCAGGTTAAGGAAAAAGAACAGGCTCGTAAGGAATACAGAGAAGCAATAGGGAAGGGCTACGGAGCATATCTAATGGACCAGGATGAACCTGTGAGTTTTTAATATTACTGTTTCTTTATAGATATATTGATTACAGCAGTCAGACCAAAGTCATCATGCAGCGTCTGTATGTTTAAGACTCCACAGAGAAAACATTAGTGTTTAATGGAGTATCAGACAGTTGTCCTCAGATAGTTTCTTTAAGTCTGTATGTTTAAGTCTGTATGTTTATGTGAAACAGGATGTATTTACTATCAGCGTTGGGAACCTTCCTCCAGGAGCCACAGTTTTGATCAAGGTGACCTTCATCACTGAGCTGGTTGTGAGAGGAGGCTCCATCATCTTCTCTCTGCCCGGCAGTGTAGCACCGTGGCAGCAGAGCGCCGCTCTCAATCAGACAACTCAGGTATGACACAGTCGGTCTTTTGTCACGGCTGAACTTTAACACTGTATGCAATACTGTTAGGATGTTTCAGTCTGTTCTGTAGAGGAATGAAGTTGTGTTGTGTTTCAGGGAACTGTTGAGAAGATCTCTGTGACCGAGCTTCAGTCAAAGGGGTACGAATCTAAATTCACTAAGAATAAATTGTACCTACTAATAGCATCTGTTTGGATTTCAAACTAAAGAAATCATGCAAATCAGGGTACAATGAAAACACAAACTCATAGTGTAATTCTTTACTTATACCCAGTGTTTGGTTGTAAAGGATGCAGCATGACCTTGCTTATGTTACTGGAACTGTACTGCATTACTAAAGTACCATGTGCTATACTGGGGCAATATTTTATTAAAGTCTCTCTTATTAAATATCAATATTCTTAAATTACTTCCTCAATCTCTTTCTTTAGGGAGTTTTCTCTGCGTATGTCCATTGAAATGCCTTATGAGATCATCAACTTAGAGTCTTCACACCTCATCAAAATCAAGGTTATTTATCACTAAATGCTTATCTGTTTCTGTAAATAAGCATTAAAATGCATTAAACAAGAAGGGATATTAACAGTATTTATCTTTATCTTCCCCACTCAGAGGACAGACTGTACGGCTGTGATCAGCACTTTGCCAGGACAAACTCTTGGATCTGATGGGCTCCAGGTGACCTTCAGTCTTTCTAAGATCCACATGCCCAGAATGTGGGTGGAGAAGCATCCAGACAAAGAGAGTCAGGTACAGAAACCATCAGTTTACACCTGCTATTAAAACTGATTTACAGTAGATAATCTGAAGTGACAAACTGCAAACTTTCATGACCTTTTCATTTACTTACCTTCATGTTGTTCTAGACCTGTATGATTTTTTTAAAAAGAAGATACTTTGATAAACGATGGTAAGCACATGGCTGCTGGTACCCATTTACTTCCATAGAAGAAAAAACAAATACAATGGAATGCGATGTTGGTACCATCAATTATCAAAATATCTTCTTCATCATTTATCACAATACTTCCATTGAATTTTTTTTCGTACTATGGAAGTGAATGGATGCAGACAGCTGTGTGCTCATCATCATTTATCAAAATATATTTTTTTGTGTTCATTTGGGCTTTGGATTGAACCTTGCTTTTATCCCGCAATGATCTCTCCAGGCCTGCATGTTGGTGTTTTATCCAGACTTTAAGTCTAACTCTGAAGGTCCATCCAGTGTGAGTGATGTCATCATCTTGTTGGACACCTCAGAGTCAATGCGGGGAGACGCCATGCTAAACGCTCGCAGGATTGCTCTTCAAGTCCTTAACTCTTTAGACCGCTCACTAAAGATCAACATCATCTCTTTTGGCACTGGTTAGTGCTCATCAACCTGCTGTTGAGATTTGTATTGCTATTTTTAGGGTTAACTTCCCTATTTGTCTGTTATTTGTTTCTCACAGTAAAGAGGTTCCGGTGAGGAACAACATGATGGATCTTCATTTCAATATAAATTCACACTGCAATGTTAACCTAAGGCTCTGTTTACAACTGGTATTACTACGTTTTGTTTAATTGGATCACAAGTGGTCGAGAGAGACACATTCCCCTTTACACCTGGTGTCCACCTTTGTCTGCTTTTGTCCTGATAACTTCAAGGGGATGGTCTATAGGCAACTCGTTAAAACACAAGCGGGAGAAATTATGGGCTTAAGTTGACACGCACTAATATTATGTCAGAGTACCGCTGCTTTTGCTGTTAGTAAACATGCTGCACAACGTTTTGTACATGCATATGTAATGGCTTTCTTTTATATTTCAAAGTAATGATTAAATAAGCAGCCACTATTGTGCTCATTACATGACGCATTAGATTAAAATATAAAGAGTAGGTGACCTTTTGTGGCTGCTCAAACCACATATTTAGCATCATCCACTTGTGATCTGATTGACCAAAATGCATCCAGGTGTAAAAAGCCTCTAAGTGTAATTTCTAATATGTCTGTTGTAGATTACAAGGAAGCGTTTCCTGCACCAGTGCTCTTAGATGAAACCTTTGAATCAGCCAGAAAATTCATTATGGTGAGTAGCCGTTAAAATGGTTAAAGATTGGTGTTTCTGTACAGCTGGCTTGGGAAGAATGCATAGAGAGAATATGTTTTATACAGTACATTTCTCTTAGGAGACTTAACTGCGCATGAAAACGTATAACTAAATTATTACCAAATAATTGTTTAATCACTTAACTGTGACCCAGTCTGTGATAACCCTGCTAAAGTGATTTTTTTGTGATTTACTGTACTTACATAAAAGAATCCTGTGAAAATATATAACCTTGATGTCTTTAAGGCCAAAGATTCAAAGATTGAATCAATGTAAAATCAATGATTGAGGTCAATCTTTGATTTGTAATTAGATTCAAACTTTAGTCTAGATTTCACAAACAGGGTCACAAATCTCAGTTTCTCTGTGTATCATTGCATTAATGACGTCTTTATCAACAGTCGTGTAATGAATCGGGTGGCAGCACTGAGTTGTGGAGGCCTCTCCGTAGCCTGAGCCTGATACCTCCATCACATGGCATGAGAAACATCCTGCTGATCTCTGATGGACACGTACAGAACCAGGCGCCGACTCTTCAGCTGGTCCGAGAAAACTCCTGCCACACGCGAGTCTTCACCTGCGGCCTCAGGTCTGTCTTTAAAGAGGTTTTTAGGTTAAATCAATGGAGGTGAATGCTAATGTTGCCTTTCTCCTTCCTTATAATGTCTGTCAATTAACATGTATTACACTTATGAATCTACAGTGTGACTCATGTTTGTCTTTGTGTAGCCTGACAGCTAATCGTCATATGCTCAGAGCTTTGGCTCAAGCAGGCGGTGGGACGTATGAATTTTTTGACACAAAGATGAAACACACATGGACAGAGAAGGTAAATCATACCTGACTAACCATCTATCAGTTTTTTTTCTTTTATTTAATAAGTGAGAGCGTTACACTAGACCAGGGTCTCACATACAGTAATATGAGTCTCACAGCTGCTCTGATGATTGTGTTTAACTAAATGAATTGGTGATTTCAGGTGCGTGCTCAGGTTCAGCGGGTGGAGTCTCCCGGCTGTAGATCAGTGGCAGTGAAATGGCAGCAATTTAATCCCACAGCGCCCCCTCCTGTTCAGGCCCCCTCACAGCTTCACGCTCTCTTCAGTGACTGTCATACACTCGTGTACGGCTTTGTGCCACACTGTACTCAGGTAGGATTGATGATCTGATACTGTGCAGGTAAATCAGTTCGGTTCATGTAGTGGTTTTTGTTTTTTGTTAACTAGCAGTGTGATTATGGCAATAATTTGAATGCACAGTTCTGTCTGTATCATGACTTTTTTTACACTTCATCCTTTTCATCCTTGTATTAGGGCGGTAAGATGGCAAAAACTCAAAAAGTCCTGTTCATATAATTAATCCAAAATACAAACTGAAGTCTGAAATATCTTGATATGTATTATTTACTCAACTTGAGTTGTTATGCATTTATTATTTTGAATGGTATGTTGTTGGCTTCTTCAGGCCATGCTGTTTGGTGATCTGAGTGGACAGGAGATAAAAACAATGGTGTCGACCACAGAACTTCAAAAGACGAAAGGAACTGTGAGTGCCAGCATCTTAAATATTTCACATAATCATCAATATCATCGTTTGTTAAAATGTTATTGAATTTGTGTCTGTGTTTGTGTGTGTAGTTCCTTCACAAGTTAACAGCCAGAGCGATCATCAGAGATTATGAAGATGGCATACTCGGAAACAGTGAGGCAGAACATGAGGTACAATATTTCTTTAATATGTTCATGTAAAATCATCAGACTATGACATGCATACATGCGTTTTGGCAGATGAAGTTGACTTGATGTTTTTATCTGCTTATCAGGGAAAGAAAGCAGAGCTGAAGTCTTACATCACTGAACTCAGTAAAGAGTTCTCCGTCTTGTCTCAGTTCACCAGCTTTGTGGCCATTGAAGAGAGGGTAAAATTACTACTGACCTCAAGATTTTCTGCTTAGATCATTGATGCTAAAACACATTAAAGAATTACAATTAAGGCAAATCTATATATTTAAGCTCATATTTACATTCTCATGGATGTAAAATTAGGTGCTCATGTTTAGTGAACAGATTTGGGTTTTACAATAACCAGTATAAATAACTGGAGAGCAGAGTGACAGATATGTATATGCATGCAATTCTCCTGAAATTAAATTTATTTTCAAATTAATGATCACTATAAGATAATATGTATAAAAAAATCTAAGGAAAAAAGTTAAAAAAGGTTCACATACTAATGTGGTAAATGTTTCCACACTGGGAGTCATATTTTCTCACAAAAAGGCAAAATTAAACCAGTTATAAAAACAGTACACAAGTGACTTCAGAGTATTCAGCTACAGTATATAGGAATAAATAAAATATTGGAAATTATACTCTGTGTGCATGCACAACAATAGCCGAGATCTCCTGTCCACTTCTAGTTCATACCACACACATCCTCAGCTTCCACCATTATTGTCAGATTTTTACTGATAACTGATTACTGATGCTGATATACCAAATAATAACCAGTTTCATTAGTATTGCCAGTATTGTTCAACCACTGCTAATGTGAGATACCTAAAAATAAGAATTACGTTTTTGACCTAATTCTCTCTTTATAGGACCAGAATCAGCTTGACACTGGATTCACAGATATTCCTAAACTAATCGCAGAAGAGGATGTGGATATTCTGCCTTATATAGGCTGGACTGAGGATAAAGTAAAGGTATTAGTTAAATTCTGGTTGTAAAACAACATAAGTAAACATGATTTTGTAATTGGTTGTTTTATAATGTAACTATAGCTATTAAACTATAAGTATACCACATTTAGCTTATACCACCATGCCAAACATTTTGTTTTGTTTTTCAGGTAGACTCAAGAGACTCCTTTGAATGCATGGCCTTGGATTTGTGGGAAAGCCCTACTGGGCCCCCTCCTCCGCCTCCTGTCTTTGGTGCCATGAGATCTGGAGGTTTTGCTGGGTCTTCACGCTGTATCATGCAGGCCGGGCCCATGCCCTCGCTTTCTTTACCTGGTAAATCTTTAAGAGGTTTTGGTTCCCAAGAAAGCTCAGCTCTCTCTGTGCAGCACTTCGGTTTATCAGGCCCTCGAACCAGACCTTCATCAGATATTGATTTATTTAAGTGCAGCGTACAAGATAGAAGCGTGTCTTCTGCACCTGGTAAGTTGACTTGCATTGACGAGGATCTTTTTGAGAGAGACTGTATTTAAAACAACTGTTAATCATATGTCTTATTTCTTAAGTTTTATTTAGAGAAAGGAAACAAATAATATTATATCAAAAACAGAGGTCAGGCTGGCAAGAAACACACAGACGTGACATAGTGGCATGGGGTGAGCTATTTCAGCTTCAGCATGAGGTACTGTACATATTTAATGCACTACATACTACACAGAAAATCAATGTGTTTTTTAAATTAATATACATTTACCCATTCTGTTTGGACATAGGATGGATACTGGGAATGCACTGGGAGGCTCGGTAGCTTCCTTAGCCTGGACATAGACTTTTTTGCTAATGTCTTCCTTAAAGAGAAAGGCATTTGTTCACTGGGTAAGATTTTTGTTGTCAAATTGGTGAACATTTTTTAAATAATAGAGATAACACAGTGTTGAGAGATATACATCTATATTTGTTGTGATGCTTCTAATAGTTATACTGTATCAGCATCTCTCAGCATCTCATCATCTGTCATGTAAAAGAAGGTTAACTTCTAAGGGAATGAGATCCTAGTGCGTGTATCTATTTAACCAGTGGTTGAAAGTGAAATAGTAGTTGGTAAACCAGATGTTTTGTCTGTCAGGTGCAAAGGCTCATTCAGATATTTTGAGATTGGTGGCCACTCTGTTGGTGCTGCAGCTGATTCGAGTAAAGAAGTCAGCCGAGGGGAAGCTGCTTCAGTCTCTCTTCTCTCTGAAAGACTCTGAGGGTCCCAGGTAAGAGCACACACACACATTATCATGTGCCATAGTTTCTCTTTATTAGATTCATAAAGTTTCCTTCATCCAGGCCAATGCACTGGGAGGCTGTGAAGAAAGCAGTAGACTGGGCTTGCTGGGCAGATAAACAATATCCATGTGTGTGCAGCAGACTGGAGTTCGGCTGGGATTGGGAATCATCCACACGCCAGTTACTGGGCTGTGATTCACCACTTCCATACTCTCCACTCATACCTGCTCTGGACAGGCGTGTGGGTTTATCAGTTATTTAGTAACTGGACAGAGCTTTTCACTTACATTTGTTGATTCAATTTCTGAACTTTAAACTTTATAACAATGTCAATAACATTTTTTATAATTCAGTGGAGTCTTGCTTTTGACTTTTTTAGTGTAACACAAAATGTTGTGATTTATTTTCCTTTCCATACAATAGAAATGAATGATAACTGGGGCTTTTCAAACCCAAGAAAACAATGAAAAGTCATTTTATGACTGTAAAATCAATTGTGAAATCTTGTGTACTTTATTTATTTATTTGATTTTGAGTCAAAATAAAGCATAATTTGTAACAGTGTAAATATATAGCTTATATAAATAAAAATGAATGCCAAAAGCACAAGCAGACAGAAGTTTAATCATAATGTACTGTAAAACTTATGGACTTAGTAAGTGTAAATTGAATAATAATCTTCATTCTGCACAAAATAGTAAAAATGCTCAAAGACTTCTGTTTGCATTTCTGTGTATATGTGTAATTATAATGTTGTGTGAAATGTTTGCCTAGAGACCTTTTGATAGTTCAGTGTGTTACAGTCAATATAAACCTTTACTCCTTTGGATTATTGAGCTGTCAGAAGAACAAAATAGGAAAGATTATGTAATGTCATAATGCTGTGCACTGTAATACAATAATGTTGCTTTAAAATACCTATTTAATGATACAAATGAGTTCTTGCAAGTAATTGCGGGATCACTTGAAATAATTTTGGTATTTTTGTAATGGCGTTTTTCGACCACATGATGGCGTTCGTCTTATGTTTGTACAGCATGTGGGCGTCCTGACCGTATGTCAGGAAGTACAGTACTGATATTTTCTGCATGTAAGTTTACACAGTCAGGTTGGATTATATGTACAGTTTTCAAACTAAATGTAACTCCTGACTCTAACTTTACTAACAGTAAGTACTCTATTACTATTAATCTCATGACAATAAAAGAGTTACTGTTTAATATTTAGCACTCCATCATTCCGAGCTTTTGTTTATCTCTGCAGTTTAATATCGGGGGGTCATTATGGCGGTGTTTGTTAACTGTAACGTGCTGTTAGATGTGAAAACTTTGCCTTTTAAAGAGAAGAAGAAGCTGAGGTCAGCTCTTCTGGATAATGGAGGAAGCATCACTTATGTAGTCAACAAACAGGTCTGTCTTCTGTTTAATAGACACTTCTTTGTTCTTGCGTTTCATCGGGCGCACGTGCTGTGACGCGATAAGCGTCTGGTCCGAACTTTACTTTCGGTTTCTGTTTGTTTAATTGTCTGGCTAGTTGCTGAAACTGAACTCTTAAACAAATACCTCGTCGAAAATAACAAATGTTTGGGTTCCTATGTAACCTAATCTACGTGTTGTTTATTTTGCTCGTTATATAAATAAACTACTTTAAAATGACTTTGTTGTTATTTATTCTTCGGAAACTATAATGGTCTGTAACGTTACTGGTAATCTGTTGGGTTATTGGCAGATGAGAACTAATAAAACAATTAAATCCAATAGAAATAAGACAAATAGGACTTTGTATTTAGACATCATTAGAATTTGTATTATATATGAGTTTAATTGATCTGTACTTTATATAATTTGTTCAGTGCTCTTTTGTGGTGACCAGCAGTGTAGATGATCTGAGCAGTAACAGACAGAAGAGCATTCACAAGTTTCAGATCCCTGTGGTTGGGATGCAGTATGTATGGAGTTGTCTGGATAAAGGTCATCTCCTGCCTTTTGCAGAGCATGTTTTGACCCCACAACTGACACACCTCAGTTCTGAACACAGCTCTCTACATAATCCAGGTATTAAACACTTATTGTTCTGCATAAGTATACTATACAGTACTGTGCAAAGGTCTTATGTCACAATCTTAGATTTGTTGTTTTCTTAGTCTCTTTATTAGAATACAACCAGAAAATACATTAAAATAAAGTTAAAAGTGTTTAGTGTGACCTCCCCGTACACTTGAGAAAAAGCAGAAACCTGCAGGATTTGTAAACCAAAATCAAATGAAACCTTTATGTCTAATCTAATGACTGCAGGACTTCAGTCTCCCCAAAGGAGGTCACACTAAATACTAACTTTTGTTTGAAGCCAGTTTGTTCAGAAAATTGTGCCTTTGTTTACATTTTGTGTGCATATTTCCTATATTTTCTGTTTTCCTGTATCTTAATAGAGAGAGGAAAAAATAAAAATGGATAACATTTTGTTAAACAACAAAGCTGGTGGTGACCTGAGACTTCTCCACAGTATTGTATAATCTGATGTATTTAACATACTATTTGTATTGCGTTTTAAGTGCATTTGAGAACTGCTGTTAAAATAATCTTGTTTCCCACATAAAAGTGTTGACTCAGATACCAGTAAAAGGGAGCGTCATAAGTCAAACTCGGACTGAGATTCTTGAGAAGGGCGGACCCCATCTTGAGAAGTTTAGGTAAACTCTTATACTATACTGTGGATGTTTGTCCTGTATAGACAAAGACAGAATGTCACCTGTGCTTTACTACGTTCAAATCCATTATTATACTTTATACTAGCTGACTGCCATAACTTTACATTTTTCTACTGCAGAATTTACAAAGGTGACCATGATCTGCCTGAATTTCCTTCACATTTTCAAGTGGCCAAGTATTCCTTTTTTAAGAAGGTAAGTTAATGCAACATACAGATGAACAGATATTTCCAAGGACTCTTAACTGCTTTAGCCATACGATCACGAATAAGGCCTGGTTTAACACAATGCATTGTGTGTGTGACCATATTAAAAGTACCCCCCCCACCATAATTTAAAGGTTTAATCATTGCAGGGCTCAATACTAACTTTTTTACTAGGAGCACCATAGCCCTATCACTATTGGATTTGTTTTAATGTGTGTTTGTTGTCACATCTGCACATTATTAATTGTGTATTGCAGAGTAACTCGAAGACTTTATCAGTTTTGGAGCTACAGAGTGCCAAAGGAAGAGCTGGTCAACAGTATCGCATCTTGTGTTCAATCTTGCATGAATCAGAGGTTTGATCATTTCCATCATAGTGAAAGATTAAGTGTGTTTTGTGGTCATGCTGATTTAGTCTCTCTCTCTCTCTAGAAGAAAGTGTTATGGGACAAGCTTGTGTACTGCAGCACCTCTGAAGATGCTTTGGAAGCGTATGTGATGCTGATGAAAGAAGAGAAAGATAAAGGATTCACGCAGATTTTTACACTTCCCCCTGAGGCTGAGCGCTTGGCATCCTACAGCTTAAAACAGGTTTGATGGACAGAAACCTCTTTATGTTTCTAAAAACATTTACTGAAGATGTCACCAAAACTGAAGCAGTGGTTAAAGGGATATTACACCTAAAAATGAAAATCCTGTCATCATTTACCCACATTCATGTTAGGTAGACAGTGACTGATGGACTCATTCTTTAACCCTGTAAAGCTTGACACGTGAAATAATTGTGTGGTTTTTTTTATTTAAGTGTTAACCTTTTGACAATATCCCCTCAAGAATTCATAACATTTGTTGTTTTCGTTTTACAAACGAACACAGTTTTCAGAAATGTTTATTTCAGAAATAAAAACTAATATTTTCATGGCATATACAACATTTTCTCATTACTACTATATGAGCTGTCCTCAGTAATCACTTCATTAGATGTCCATTTCTCGTTATCATCATCCTCATCTTCATCTACCTAAGTCATTTGAATTTCCATCCATAATCATGCTAATAAAATCTTCAACACCAAACTTTTTTCAATCT
The DNA here is from genome assembly GCF_027580225.2 of Misgurnus anguillicaudatus. Taxonomy (NCBI): domain Eukaryota; kingdom Metazoa; phylum Chordata; class Actinopteri; order Cypriniformes; family Cobitidae; genus Misgurnus; species Misgurnus anguillicaudatus. The sequence continues at coordinate 18,148,024 of NC_073353.2, forward strand.
AAATGTACGCACAGTTACTTAAGAATTGCTTTTATTGCAATATTCAAACTAGGGCTGTCACAACGATTAAATAATCGTTTCATTTGGATAGTTTGACCTCATTGCGATGATTTCAGATCACCACAATGATTGCACATCTCTTTAAAAAAACACAAGAGGGAGCTGCAGCACGTGTATAAACGGAACCTATCAAATGGCGCTTTTTAACTGGCAGTGTAACGCAATACTTTACATTGCAAAGCCTTTCAACACAGTGGAAAAATAGCATTTAAAGAAATGCTGCAAAACTTTGATAAGCAGTATGAACTGTCAGATAAAACATACATTTCCAAAACAGTATTTCCAAATTTAGGGAAGTGAAGGATGCTATTCTTAAGGATTTGTAAGGAATTTATTTTCTGCAGCCACCACAGACATGTGGTCCCGTACTAATATGACCTTACTCTCTGACCTTATTTTTGGCCTCTATTTAGATAAACCTGGCAAAATATTTAAATAATCACAACAATGTGTAAAAATTATTTAATAAACAAACAAAAAATTATGAGAATTAAATGTCAATGCAATAAAACAGACATTTAATAATCATAATAATCAAAGTCATTTAATCATCATAGTCGGTACAATTTATTAGACAAATTTAATAATCGTTACAGCCCTAATTCAAATGTTTAGCAAGGGATTAGTATTATAGTATATAAAAAGTCATAGAAATACATATAATATAATATAAAAATATTACATTTACACTCTAAATATATGTTATGATGACATATTAACCCTTGTTTAATTTAATTTGGCATTGGGTTTGGCATAATGCAGATTGCATCTTAAAATTAATTTAAATGATGATTTGGGAATTTACAGATAACTTAAATACCTCCTGTGGGTTATCATATTTGATGCACACATTTTCATGATTTTATTTACTATAAAATAATACACAAAATATTAAGTACTTATACGTTGCTTTAATTCAGTAAATATCCATATTGAAATATATGTAACAATATGAAAGTTATTTAAGTGGGTGTAAACGACAACAAATTATTTTAGATTGTCATCTGTTTTCATAATAAATGGGTGCAAAATTAACATCTGCCCTTTTGATTGGCAGCTTCTTTTGGAGGAGAAGCTGAACTGCAGCACACTATCACAGGAAGTGGGCGTCTTCGTGGAGCTGGTTTGGACTGAAGCTCTTGGTTCTCTTAGTAAAATCCTCACGGTCCCTGTTTCCAGCATCAGCCTTAATGATGTGAGAGTGAGCTTAGATAACCACGTGAACACTGATATATTTCATATCTTGATTGTTGTATTTAATAGCTCTGTGATGTTGCAGGTGAGCAGGGTGGAGGGATTGCTGCTGCAGGCACAAAAGACTCAAGATGAGAATAAAGTCAAGACCCTTCTAGAGGAGGTCAACACACTTCTACCCCTTCAAATAGCCGACCCTCCTTCCAAACACAAGCTTGTGTCTCAGAAACTAGACCTTTGTCAGGTAACACATTGTTGACATTGTCAGTACAACTCGACTTAAATTAAGCAATTATTTTTATGGCTTAGATTCATGCTAGTAATTCAATAATGGTAATGTAGTAAGGTACTTCCTCCTGCCCACTAGTATTACTCATGACAGAATAAAATTTATTTAGCCATTTATTGTGATACATAAAAACAGACTGCAATTGTAAAATGGCATGTAACATGTAAAGCAAACGCACATTATAATAATAAATAACTTTCTCAGATCTGCTTCATATTGCATTTTTTCTCACAACATAAGGATATTAGTTGCCATTATTTATTTGATAAGAAAGACTTAATATTTAGTAAAAAGTTGTACCTTCACATACAGGATTATTATGGATCTATTATGCATATAATGAATATATGAGGTCCTTGAATGTTTTTTTTGTTCTGATTTCTCTAGCTGATCCGAGATATTTTGAATGTGAGTGAGGCCACTATGAGAAGCCCCTTACCCTCCTCTTTGGGAAAGTATCGTGCCCTGAGGTGCAGCATTGATGTGGTCCCATCAGAAAACCCTGAGTTCACTGTTATCTCTCAAATGCTTCAAGACAAGTATAGTCACATCATATTCAATGTGTTGATATTTGTTTGATATTTACATTTTTGAGTTTGTATTTAAATTATGTGGTTCATTTTGCATCTACAGCAGGCCTATTCAGATTCAGAAGATTTTACGTGTAAGCAGGGGGGTGGAGCTTCAGATGTTTAGGGAGGAGCTAGGCAACATAAAGCCCCTCCTCCACTCGACTGGCACCAACAGTTTTGTTGGCATTCTTTCACGGTAAGAGCACATTCTTGCTCTTATATACATAACCATAGCACACACATTCACACCACAAAACAATTTATATTAGTAATTAGATATTTGTGAATATATAATTTCTGATTTTTAATAATTTCTTATATTTTTAATTATTTTCATAATTTGGTACTCATTGTAATAGATCACAAGATGTTACAAGCCTCTGTAAGAAGTCTTTGTAAGAACTAGTCACTGTCAATCCTGTTACTGTCAATCTATGTTACCAGTGTAGAGTACCACCCAGGTTAACTTTATTATTATTACAAACTGATAGTTAATAATAATAAAGTTTTGAGCATGTGTTCTTTATCTTAATCAAAAATATGAACTGTATTGAGCACTTTATAACAATGTGTTAAAACCGACTTTGTTTGCATGTTTATTTCTATCAGAGGTTTGCTGCTGCCCAGGGTCGGAGTGGAACAACATGGAATTGAGAGGACAGATATCGGGAATCTTGGAGGAGGCATCTACTTCAGTGATTCTCTGACGTCAGTGATGGATTTAGTAAATGTTGTCATCATTTATTTATCCATATGTCATTTTAAATAGCTGTAATGTAGGTTGTTATAACCCTTTATTCTGTATCACAGGACTAGTGTGAAATACTCCAAGCCCAGTGTAGCCGATGGCTCTCGATTGCTGTTGGTGTGTGATGTGGCTCTGGGCCAGTGCAAGAGCCTGCTGAAAAGAGACACCACTTTGACCTGCGCCCCCGAGGGCTATCACAGTGTACATGGAGTCCGCCGAACTCCAAAAACTACCTCAGAGTTTCAGGTGCTTTTCCAAGTCCATGTACTTGAATAACCTGCTTGTGTGTATGTGATACAAACCTTTACATTAATTTGTGTATGTTTTACAGGATGATGAGTATGTTGTATATAACACAGATCAGATCAAACTCAAGTATGTAGTGCAGTACACTTTAGAGGAAGACCAGCTGACAGAGTTTCATCCTCAAATCGACACTTCTGAGGAGCTCGCACAGCCCACCGAAACAATCTGTGAGTGACTTCCACTGATCAAGACATGTTCATCTTTTAAGAGTATTGGAGTTTGATGGAGTGGAGTTACAGATCATGCCACAGTTGATGTTCTGTCAAGCTAAATGCATCCACAACTTTATTAGTGACTTTGTGGGAATGTGTTTGTCCAGTGCCCATTGATGACAGTGAAGGTCTGGAGTCCACTAAGAATCCTCTAGAGGAGATGACCGCGGGTCTCCTGGACAGCAGTGGCAAGACACTTCCTCTGAAGGCTGTCCATGTGAGGTGCAAGTTGATGGACTTGCTTTGTCAGGTCAGTAACTCCAGTGGGCATCACGTTTGGTTAGATACAATACATTACAAACAGGAGTTTTCAAAGTGGGGTCTGGTGGTCTGCAGTCCATAGCCAGGGGTCCAAGAAATAATTTGCTATGAATTTTAAAAGTGTGCTGAATTAATAAAAAGAGCATATAGGGAACATCTGATGATTGTGACATATCACAACAAATTGTCTTAAACAGCTCCGTGCACCTAAAAGAAAAGTCTCTGTTCACTCAGAGTGCAATGAACAGTTCTTGCTACCTTGTGAATATGGGAAAAAAATTTGTTTCACAAGTAAAGATAAGCCTAAACTATCTAAATTTAGAAAATTCAGGGACTGTATATTTAGTTTGGTTTTATTGAGAATATTGATGCAATTAAATTAACTTTAAACTAGTCATTTTATTGTTTGGGTTTTACAGGAGGATGTGGTCAATCACCACATCCTCCTGTCGACCCTCATGGCTACGGGTGTCTATGACACAGCGCTTCTATGGTACAGTGCTTCTATGGTTCAAGTCATACCTCTCAGGTAGGTCATTTCGGGTATCCTGGAGAGGTGACGTCTCCGAACCCCAACGGCTCGATACCGGGGTGCCTTAAGGCTCTGTGCTTGGACCGCTGCTCTTTTCGATATACATGACATCCCTGGGCTCTGTCATTTGAAAACATGGCTTTTCCTACCAATGCTATGTGGACGACACTCAACTCTACCTGTCGTTCCACCCTGATGATGTTTCTGTCCTGGGAGTGGTCATTGATGATCAGCTTAGCTCGCTCTTGTAGATTCATCCTCTACAATATTAGGAAAATTAGACCTTTCTAAATTAGCACGCTACGCAGGTCCTAGTCCAAGCCCTTTTCCTGTCCAGGCTGGACTACTGCAATGCCCTACTGGCTGGACTTCCAGCCTGCACAACCAAACCCCTACAGATGATTCAGAACACAGCAGCAAGAGTTGTCTTCAATGAGCCAAAGAGGGTGCACCTCACTCCTCTCTTTGTCAAGTTACACTGGCTTCCTATAGCAGCTTGCATTAAATTTAAAGCTCTGCTTCTGGCCTTTAAAACCACCACTGAGTCAGCACCCCCTTACCTTCACTTACTTATACAGCCTTATGTACCCTCTCGATCCCTGTGCTCTGCCACCGAGTGACGGCTTGTGGTGCCAAAAGGGAAAAAACATTAGCGCATAACTTCTCAGGAACTGTTCCACAACTGTGGAATGATCTGCCGGCCATGACACGATCTGCTGACTGTGTAGCTGTCTTTAAGATCTCTTTTGCAATTACCTTACTTCCTAATATAGGACTTACTATCTTTCTCTATTCTTCCTTTCTCTTTATTTGTACATTTCTTAAAAAAAGAAATTACTAACCAACCCTTGGCTATTTATACTGTGTTGGACTTGATGATTTTCCAGTGCACTTATGTATTGCTGTTCTTGTGTTGCTATAATTGCTTTTATTGTTTACCTAATTTGTAAGTCGCTTTGGACAGAAGCGTCTGCTAAATAACAAATGTAAATGTATTTGCCAGTCTTGCTACTGTTAATTTTATGAAAGCTATGAAACAGGTATTACCTAAAACCTAAAGTGTTTATGTTTGAAAAATTAACAATACAAATAGTTTTATAGTACATGAGAGTACATTGTGGAAAGCCTGCAGGTACAGTATGACTTATAACTTTTAAAGAGCGTCCTTGGAAACGTTTGTCCCCTATAAGTGCTTCCTGGCCCCAAAAAGTTTTGAATTCCTGTTACAGAGCATTGCATTATAATTTCAACTGTACTTTTTCTTCACCAGGTCATAATTTTTCAGACTTACACAAACCAAAGTGAAGTTCCCATTGAAGCGAAATACGTTTTTCCTTTAGAGGAAACTGCAGCGGTGTGTGGATTTGAGGCTTTTATCAATGGAAAGCATGTCATTGGAAAGGTGGTTATCATTCACAATTTGTCAAATGCAGCTGATCAGCTTTCAATTTAAACCTTTGTGTTTGGTTTCTCATCCATTTTCTTTCTTCCTCCGGCAGGTGAAGGAAAAAGAACAGGCTCGTAAAGAATACAGACAAGCAATAGAGAGGGGCCACGGAGCGTATCTAATGGACCAGGATGCACCTGTGAGTTTTTCATATTACTGTTTCTTCATAGATGTATTTATTACAGCAGACAGACCAAAGTCATCATGCAGCGTCTGTATGTTTAAGTCCGTATGTTTATGTGAAACAGGATGTATTTACTATCAGCGTTGGGAACCTGCCTCCAGGAGCCACAGTTTTGATCAAGGTGACCTTCATCACTGAGCTGGTTGTGAGAGGAGGCTCCATCATCTTCTCTCTGCCCGGCAGTGTAGCACCGTGGCAGCAGAGCGCCGCTCTCAATCAGAAAACTCAGGTACGACACAGACGGCCTTTTGTCACGGCTGAACTTTAACACTGTATGCAATACTGTTAGGATGTTTCAGTCTGTTCTGTAGAGGAATGAAGTTGTTTTATATTTCAGGGAACTGTTGAGAAGATCTCTGTGACAGAGCTTCAGTCAAAGGGGTACGAATCTAAATTCACTAAGATTGAATTGCACCTACTAAATATTATTTAAAAAACTTCTTGCATCTCTTTCTTTAGGGAGTTCTCTCTGTGTATGTCCATTGAAATGCCTTATGAGATCATCAACTTAGAGTCTTCACACCTCATCAAAATCAAGGTTATTTATCACTAAATGTTTAACTGTTTCTGTAAATAAGCATTAAAATGCATTAAACAAGAAGGGATATTAACAGTATTTATCTTTATTTTCCCCACTCAGAGGACAGACTGTAAGGCTGTGATCAGTACTTTGCCAGGACAAACTCTTGGATCTGATGGGCTCCAGGTGACCTTCAGCCTTTCTGAGATCCACATGCCCAGAATGTGGGTGGAGAAACATCCAGACAAAGAGAGTCAGGTACAGAAACCATCATTTTACACCTGCTATTAAAACTAGATAATATAAAGTATTCTGAAGTGAAACAAACTGTCATTGATGGCACTAAAGGGATAGTTCATCCAAAATGAATCATTTACTCACCCTGATGTTGTTCTAGACATGTATGATTTTTTTCTGATGAACACAAAAGAAGATATTTGGATAAACAATGGTAAACACACAGCTGCCAGTAATTGCTGACTTCCATAGTAGAGAAAACAAATACAATGAAATTCAATGCGGGAAATCACTTATCAAAATATCTTCTTCATCATTTCAAGTCAATGACGAAGAAGAATTTGGATTTAAGCTTTTTTTTTCATTTCACAATGATCTCTCCAGGCCTGTATGTTGGTGTTTTATCCAGACTTTAAGTCCAACTCTGAAGGTCCATCCAGTGTGAGTGATGTCATCATCTTGTTGGACACCTCAGAGTCAATGCGGGGAGACGCCATGCTAAACGCTCGCAGGATTGCTCTTCAAGTCCTTAACTCTTTAGACCGCTCACTAAAGATCAACATCATCTCTTTTGGCACTGGTAAGTGCTCATGAACCTGCTGTTGAGATTTATATTGTTATTTTTGAGGTTAACTTCCCTATTTGTCTGTTATTTGTTCATCGCAGTAAAGAGGTTCTGGTGAGGAACAACATGGTGGATCTTCACTTCAATACTTAGTGTTAATCTAAGGCTTTGTTTACAACTGGTATTACTACGTTTTGTTTAATCAGATCACAAGTGATTGAGAGCGACACATTCCTCTTTACACCTGGTGTCAATCTTTTGTTCGCTTTTGTCCTGATTACTTCGAGGGGATGGTCTATGGGCGAGTCGTCAAAACACAAGCAGAATAAATAATGGGTTTTAGTTGAACACACTAATATTATGTCAGAGTACCGCTGCTTGTGTTGTAAGTAAACATGCTGCACAATGTGTTGTATATGTAAGGGCTTTCCCTGATATTTCAGATCAATTGATGAAGTAAGTTTGTGCAACTTACCAGATTATGCTGTGCTTGTGGGTTCACGTCAGGACTGATATAAAAACATTGTGCTCATTACATGACACATTAGATTAAAAGGCGGAGAGTAGATAGCCTTTTGTGGCTGCACCTGAGCGTCTACACCTTTGAATGTGGTCGAAAGATTGGCCAGCTGAAAGTGCTTTACACCTGTACAGTATCATCCACTTGTGATCCGATTGACCAAAATGCATCTTAAAACCAGGTGTAAAAAGTCTCTAAGTGTAATTTCTAATATGTGTGTTGTTGTAGATTACAAGGAAGCGTTTCCTGCACCAGTGCTCTTAGATGAAACCTTTGAATCAGCCAGAAAATTCATTATGGTGAGTAGCAGATAAAATGGTTGAAGATTGGTGTTTCTTTACAGCTGGCTTGGGAAGAAGGCAAAGAAAGAGAAAATGTTTTATACAGTACGTTTTCTATTAGGAGACAATCACTTAACTTGAATGCACATTGAAACGCATAACCAAGCTATTACCAAATCATTTTACCAAGACAACAATTACCAAATAAAAAAGAAATGCTGGTGTGGATTTTAGACTCACCAGTGAGAGAAGCAGACTGGGCAAAAATAGCGCGCTGGCAAAACATTTCTATATTATTATGTGCTAAAATATGTGCAATTTATGTGTTGTTTGCAAAACTGTATTTTATCAGAACATACACAGTATTAATATGTATTCATGCCTGCTTGTGGCCTTTGATCCCACATTTGTGTAGTTACAACATCGACCAGCAGGGAGCGAACCATGCCAGCCAGAGCTTGACCTCTTTGCTTAGTGGCGGCTGGTGACTTCTTTTTTCGAGGGCGCTTGATGCGAAGTTCGTCACATCATGTATGTAGCCCGTCATGTGTGTGGTTCTTTTTTCAAAATATGTGTTCTGCGCTTTGAGAGATCGTGTATGCATCGCGTGTCCTGCCAAAATAAGTGCCTGCTGCAGACGCGACTAAAGGGTTTATGATAAAAGAGACGCTCACGTTTGCCAGATACTCGCATAATCTCATAAAGAGTTTACTGTTAAAGCTCGCGTAACACACGCTGTTTCTGCATTTCTGATATTAATCTGGAGTACCTATAGAGTAGTATAACATCCTTTATATCTCTGAAGAGTCTTTAGTTTAATCATATTTATAAAAGAAAGATTAGCTTTACCGAATCTTTCCGATAACGTACGAAAAAATGAAGAAGGAGGAGTTATAACACGGGAGGAGCGAGTACGAGTCATGCAACACTATACAACACTGTTTTAACTTATGATTCACTACATGTTCGTGTCATTTATATAATATACACGCGCCTATTTCCAACATAAGACAGAAGTCTTACTTACCACGTGTAACTCGTCATGACCCGGTTCTGAAAATCCACTGCATCAAACACACACGCAAAACTCTGCTGCTAATCCGGATAATAAACTATATCCATTGTTTCCATAAGGCTGGATGTCTTCTCCTTACATCCAAAAACACACTTCTTGTTGTGCCATTGTTGACTTTTGAAATTAAACAAAGCTGAGTGGCGTGATAAGTTGTTAGCAAGCTCTAGCGTCTTCCGCTGACTGACGGCTGGGCGGGGTTTTCTGGGGGAAGTTTTCCGGCGGAAGCCCATATAAAGAAGTGATACGTATCAAAAACCCCTGAAACGTCATTTAGAACCGTAATCGAAAAAAACTAGCCGAAACTTGTACGAACCCTGGCGAAGTGCATTCGGCACAGAAATACTCTGAAACACGCCCAACTGCATTTTTGACACTTTGCCTACGTTTAGCATGAGGAAACAACTCTATAGCTGTGTTAATAAGTCAGAATGCTTGAAATACCATTTAACCCCCCCTTTAATGGAGTGTCTAGCGTGTATTTTGTGAACATGAGCATCTCTTTTATCATAAACGGTTTTGACGCTTGTGCAGCAGGCACTTATTTTGACAAAATACGTGAAGCACACATGATCTCTCGACACGCAGGACACATATTTTAGAAAAGGGAACCACACACGATACTCCGAACACTTATTTTGATTTTGCGCCCCCTCGGATGAGGAGTCACGAGCCGCCACATTAAGTCTGTGATAACCCTGCTAAAATGATTTTTTTGTGATTTTCTGTATTTCCATAAAATCATCCTGTGAAAATATAAGCTTGATGTCTTTGGTGTTGACTGGATAAGGCCAAAGATTCAAAGATTGAATCAATGTAAAATCAATGATTGAGGTCAATCTTTGATTTTTAATTAGATTCAAACTTTAGTCTAGATTTCACAAACAGGGTCACAAATCTCAGTTTCTCTGTGTATCATTGCATTAATGACGTCTTTATCAACAGTCGTGTAATGAAACGGGTGGCAGCACTGAGTTGTGGAGGCCTCTCCGTAGCCTGAGCCTGATACCTCCATCACATGGCATGAGAAACATCCTGCTGATCTCTGATGGACACGTACAGAACCAGGCGCTGACTCTTCAGCTGGTCCGAGAAAACTCCTGCCACACGCGAGTCTTCACCTGCGGCCTCAGGTCTGTCTTTAAAGAGGTTTTTAGGTTAAATCAATTGAGGTAAATGTTAATGTTGCTTTTTTCCTTCCTTATAATGTCTCTCAATTAACATGTATTACACTTATGAATCTACAGTGTGACTCATGTTTGTCTTTGTGTAGCCTGACAGCTAATCGTCATATGCTCAGAGCTTTGGCTCAAGCAGGCGGTGGGACGTATGAATTTTTTGACACAAAGATGAAACACACATGGACAGAGAAGGTAAATCATACACTAACCATCTATCAGGTTTTTTTCTATTATTTAATAAGTGAGAGCGTTACAGTAGACCAGGGTCTCACAGCTCCTCTAAGGATTGTGTGTAAATAAATGAATTGGTGATTTCAGGTGCGTGCTCAGGTTCAGCGGGTGGAGTCTCCCGGCTGCAGATCAGTGGCAGTGAAATGGCAGCAATTTAATCCCACAGCGCCCCCTCCTGTTCAGGCCCCCTCACAGCTTCACGCTCTCTTCAGTGACTGTCATACACTCGTGTACGGCTTTGTGCCACACTGTACTCAGGTAGGACTGATGATCTGATGCTGTGCAGGTAAATCGATTTGGTTCATGTAGTAGTTTTTGTTAGGACTAGGTGATATATTGAACAATAACATTATAATTGATCTAAAATTACAAACTGAAGTGAAGTCTCCACATAGCAATATATATATATATATATATATATATATATATATATATATATATATATATATATATATATATATATATATAGTTTTGAATGGTATGATGATGTTGACTTCTTCAGGCCATGCTGTTTGGTGATCTGAGTGGACAGGAGATAAAAACAATGGTGTCGACCACAGAACTTCAAAAGACGAAAGGAACTGTGAGTGCCAGCATCTTAAATATTTCACATAATCATTGATATCATTGTTTGTTAAAATGTTATTGAATTTGGTTCTGTGTTTGTGTGTGTAGTTCCTTCACAAGTTAACAGCCAGAGCGATCATCAGAGATTATGAAGATGGCATACTCGGAAACAGTGAGGCAGAACATGAGGTACAATATTTCTTTAATATGTTCATTGAAAATCATCAGACTATGACATGCATACATGCGTTTTGGCAGATGAAGTTGACTTGATGTTTTTATCTGTTTATCAGGGAAAGAAAGCAGAGCTGAAGTCTTACATCACTGAACTCAGTAAAGAGTTCTCCGTCTTGTCTCAGTTCACCAGCTTTGTGGCCATTGAAGAGAGGGTAAAATTACTACTGACCTCAAGATTTTCTGCTTAGATCATTGATGCTAAAACACATTAAAGAATTACAATTAAGGCAAATCTATATATTTACATTCTCATGTTAAGTGAACTGATTTGGGTTTTACAATTATCAATACCAATAACTGGAGAGCAGTGTGACAGATATGTATATGCATGCTATTGTACTGAAATTAAATTTATTTTAAAATTAATGATCATTATAACATAATATAAGTTTCACATAATATAAGGTTCACATACTAATGTGGTAAATGTTTGCACACTGGGAATCATATTTTCTCACAGAAAGGCAAAATTAAACCAATTATACATACAGTACACAGGTGACTTCATAGTATTCAGTGATATAGGAATAAATAATTATTGTAAAATATAAGAAATTATACTCTAATGTGTGCATGCACAACAATAGCAGAGATCTCCTGTCCACTTCTAGTTCACACTACACAAATCCTCAGCTTCCACCATTATTGTCAGATTTTTACTGATAACTGATTACTGATGCTGATATACCAAATAATAACCAGTTTCATTAGTATTGCCAGTATTGTTCAACCACTGCTAATGTGAGATACCTAAAAATAAGAATTACGTTTATAACCTAATTTTCTCTTTATAGGACCAGAATCAGCTTGACACTGGATTCACAGATATTCCTAAACTAATCGCAGAAGAGGATGTGGATATTCTGCCTTATATAGGCTGGACTGAGGATAAAAAAGAGGTATTAGTAAAAATCTGGTTGTTTTATAATGTAAGTATAGCAATTAAATGTAAAAACTATAAGTTTACCACCATGCAAAACATTTTGTTTTGTTTTCCAGATAGACTCCTTCAGATGCATGGCCTTGGATTTGGACAGTGCTGCTGTAAATGGCGGAGTTTTTGATATGTTGAGAGAGGATTTTGAGTTGGATAGCTGCATTAAAAGTTATGAATCTCCTCTCCAATATGTTTCCAAACGTTGTAGCTCAGAGTCTCAGGATGAACTGATGTCAAATTTAAATTTGCAGGCTTTGCAAATGACTGATGTTGAAGCTGAAATGTTTTCACAATCAAAAGAAATCTTTGACGCTGATTACACAGAATATGAAGAGGAATTTAGCCATCGTTTAGCCAGAAGATTCCCCTTGAGGGAAAGAGCTCCCTTTCCACGTAGGACCAAGATGAACTTCTATATGACTCCTATATGTCATTCACCTCCTCCTGGTGCCCCTCAAGTTGAGCTTAGAAAAAGTAAAAGAAGCCCACTGTATCCTCCGGCTCCTACTGGGCCCCCTTCTCCTGTCTTTGGTGCCAAGAGATCTGGAGGTTTGCGTAGGGGTTGTGATGACTTCCGAGAAAGAAGACGTTCATCAGAAGCACCTGGTAAGTTGACTTGCATTGACGAGGATCTCTTTGAGAGAGACTGTATTTAAAAAACCTGTTAATCATATGTCTTATTTCTTATTAAGCTTTATTTAGAGAAAGGGAACAAATAAGATATAAACAACCGAGGTCAGGCAGGCAAGAAACATACAGACGTACCATAGTGGCATGGGATGAGCTATTTCAGCTTCAGCATGAGGTACTGTACATATTTAATGCACTACATACTACACAGATCAATGTGTTTTTTAAATGTATATACATTTACCCATTCTGTTCCGACATAGGATGGATACTGGGAATGCACTGGGAGGCTCGGTAGCTTTCTCAGCCTGGACATAGACTTTTTTGCTAATGTCTTCCTTAAAGAGAAAGGCATTTGTTCACTGGGTAAGATTTTTGTTTGTCAAATCGGTGAAACATCAGTGACATCTATGATTGTTGTGATGCTTTACAGTTATGTCAGTATCTTACAATTTATGAGGGGCACATTTTCCAGGCTCTGTCTCATGTAAACAAAGTTAAAAAACGTCAAGATATCCATTACATTCTGTTGTAATTTAAATTACATATAAGTGATAATCAGTTTTCAGTCCGTCCACATTGAATATTAACTTTCTGTGAGTAATAATGACACAGTGACAGCCAATGAAATAGATATTAGAAGATATTTCATGTTTAACATACAATAACATATTAGTAGTATTAAAGTCAAAATAAATTTTACTGTGGGTGGGGCTACTTTGTGCGACACCAAATAGTTAACAATATGCCATGTTGGTTCATGTTTTTGGCCTAATCCTGGAAAGTAAAAGTGAATAAGTAGTTGATAACCCAGATGTTTTGTCTGTCAGGTGCAAAGGCTCATGCAGATATTTTGAGACTGGTGGCCACTCTGTTGGTGCTGCAGCTGATTCGAGTAAAGAAGTCAGCCGAGGGGAAGCTGCTTCAGTCTCTCTTCTCTCTGAAAGACTCTGAGGGTCCCAGGTAAGAGCACATAGCACACACACACATTATCATGTGCCATAGTTTCTCTTTATTAGATTCATAATGTTTCCTTCATGCAGGCCAATGCACTGGGAGGCTGTGAAGAAAGCAGTGGACTGGGCTTGCTGGGCAGATAAACAATATCCATGTGTGTGCAGCAGACTGGAGTTCGGCTGGGATTGGGAATCATCCACACGCCAGTTACTGGGCTATGATTCAGCACTTCCATACTCTCCACTCATACCTGTTCTGGACAGGCGTGTGCATGGCCGGACTTACCATTGGGATTGATTGGGCTTGAGCCCAGGGGCCCCCGTGCTTGCGTTCATTTGATTTGTTCAGTAATATGAACGTTGTTTTCATTTTCTTTTACAGCCTTTTGGTTGGTCTAGTGTGGTTAACTAGACCTAAACTTTGTAAGAAATAGTGCAGTAAATTTGTTAAAGGCGGGGTGCATGTTTTCTGAAAGCCAATGTTGATATTTGAAATCACCTTAACAAACACGCCCCTACCCCAATAGAATCTGGACCTTCTTTTGATAGAACCGCCCACACATACACAACCCAGGCAATGATGTCAGTTAGTAGACACGCCCCTTACTGCTGATTGGCTACAAGTGTGTTTTGGTTCTCGGCCTGACATGATTGTTTTTCAAAAATCATGCACCCTGCCTTTAACTCCTGTTAGCATTGCACAGTGACCAAATCTTTCAAACATGGTAAGGAATTGACATTTCCAGCTGACGTCAGAGGTATTCAGGCCAATTATAACGTACAGACTAGCTGGCCAATCAGGGACACAGAGCTTTTCATATCGATGTGTTTTGTACAAAATCAGTGCGTTTTATAAAGCAAGGAAAATCTGGAGCTACAAAAATGTACAGTATGTTGAAAATAATGTGTTTTTTACCATAAACCATGCGAACACATTGTATTAAACCAAATACACATTATTAATTTGAATTAATTTACACATCATGCAGTTAATTTGATTATTGACAGTACTAAAAATACATCATTTAATTTTAGACTTGGCTTATGTTCTGCTTCAGAGATATAGGGGCAGTTTACTAGACCGGTCTTATCCTACTCCCAGAATAAAATGCATGTTTGAGCTGCCTTCATTTAAAAACATCTTGCACTGACATATCTTAATATATATCTTACCACTGTCTTGTCTCAAGACGCACACCAGTATTGTTTTTTGTAAGGTTTGTTTGTAAAAACTACTTAAATGTCCTAATATAACTAAGGCCTAGTCCTGTCTAAACCTTCTCCGGGAAACTGCCCTATATGATATATTTTCTATTTTAGGTTGTTTACTGTATGTGCACTCTTAAATACCCTTTCAAATAGTACACCTTTGTAGCTATACAGTGCATATAATGAGTACAAATGTACCCATATCTGTACCTAAATGGTAAATATTAGGACCCATTTAAAGGGTACCACCCCAGTGACAGCTTTTGTACTTTTTATTCTTAGAGTGAAGGGCCCAAAATGTACTCAAGCTAGGGGACCACACCCCGGTAAGTCCTGCCATGGGTTTATCGGTTATTTAGTAATTGGGCAGAACTTTTCGTTTACATTTTTTGTTTCAATTTCTGACCTCAAAACTTTATAACAATGTCAATAACATTTCATAATTCTGTAGTCTCAAACAATATATTAAAGAATAAATTACTCAAACAATGAAACTTGAATTTTGAACTTACTTTAATGTTGTTTTAATTGCTTATGACTTTTTTAGTGTAACACAAAATGTTGTGATTTATTTTCCTTTCCATACAATAGAAATGAATGATAACTGGGGCTTTTCAAACCCAAGAAAACAATGAAAAGTCACTTAAGGACTGTAAAATCAATTATGAAATCTTGTGTACTTTATTTATTTATTTGATTTTGAGTCAAAATAAAGCATAATTTTTAACAGTCTAAATATATAGCTTATATAAATAAAAATGAATGCCAAAAGCACAAGCAGACAGAAGTTTAATCATAATGTACGGTAAAACTTATGAACTTAGTAAGTGTAAATTGAAGAATAATCTTAATTTGGCATAAAATAGTAAAAAGGCTCAAAGACTTCTGTTTGCATTTCTGTGTATATCTGTAACTATAAATAATGTGTGACTTGTTTGCCTAGAGACCTTTTGATAGTTCAGTGTGTTACAGTCAATATAAACCTTTACTCCTTTGGATTATTGAGCTGTCTCTTTTAGAAGGACAAGTCGGCTATATGTAAAAATGGGAAAGATTATGTAATGTCACAATGTTGTGCACTAACTGTGAGACAATGATCTAGCTTTGAAATGCCTATTCAATTATACAAATTTGTTCTTACAACTAACTGCAGGATCACTAAGGCAAGATCATTTTGGTATTTTTGTAATGACTGTCTTCGACCACTTGATGACGCTCGTTCTATGTTTGTACAGCATGATGGGGGCGTGTCCTTACCGTATGTGAGGAAGTACAGTACTGACTTGCACTTTACACAGTCAGGTTGGATTATATGTATAATTTTCAAACTAAATTTATCACCCGACTCTAAATTTACTCACGGTAAGTACTCATTCGGTTTATTAATTTTATGACAATAAAATAGTTACTGCGTCAGTGTTTATACCGAACGCTCTCATGTATCTCATCGTGTAGGAAGATATTAACTTAAGTTAAAAAGCTGGCCATGTATAAGCTTCTGTGTGCGCTTTTAAGATAGATTTCAATATGTCACACTGTATTGGACATTGTTGATGTTTTGTAAACCATGTCAGTATATTAATGTTTAATGGTCAAGACATGGGCGGAAGAATTGAAACTACAGACTACTTTTATCGGTGTCATCATCTGTTTAATATTTAGCACTTCTTTGTTTATCTCTGCATTTTAATATCGGCGGTCATTATGGCGGTGTTTGCCAACTGTAACGTCCTGTTAGATGTGAAGACTTTACCTTTTAAAGAGAAGAAGAAGCTGAGGTCAGCTCTTCTGGATAATGGAGGAAACATCACTTATGTAGTCAACAAACAGGTCTGCCTTCTGTTTAATAGACTCTTCTTTGTTCTGACATCTATTAACAAAGTGTCAAAATTAAGAGGTTTACTCTTTAAGACAAAGCTAATGGTTGTTTGCAGAGTTGTGATGAAGTTTACAAAATTTTCTAAACCCTGTTGAAATAAAAAATATAATAAGAAGAGAAGTGTATTGGTTTTAATGGAAACTATAATGATCTGTACTGGTAATCTGTTGGGTTATTTTAAAGATAAGAACCAATAAAACAATATTAAATCCAACTGAAATAAGACATATAGGACTTTATCTGTATTTATAATGGAAACCATTAGAATTTGTATTATATATGAGTTTAATTGATCTGTACTTTATATCATTTGTTCAGTGCTCTTTTGTGGTGACCAGCAGTGTGGATGATCTGAGCAGTAACAGACAGAAGAGCATTCACAAGTTTCAGATCCCTGTGGTTGGGATGCAGTATATATGGAGTTGTCTGGATAAAGGTCATCTCCTGCCTTTTGCAGAGCATGTTTTGACCCCACAACTGACACACCCCAGTTCTGAACACAGCTCCCTACATAATCCAGGTATTAAACACTTATTGTTCTGCATGAGTATACTGTATGTACAGTAATGTGCAAATGTCTTATGTCACAATCTTAGATTTGTTGTTTTCTCAGTCTCTTTATTAGAATACAACCAGAAAATACAATACATTCAAATAGTTATTGTTTTAAAAGTGTTGAGTGTGCCCTCCTTTTACAACCTGCAGGCTCTCGTAAACCAAAATCAAATGAAACCTTTATGTCTCCTCAAAAGAGTTCAAAGGAGGTCACACTAAATACTAACTTTTGTCTGAAGAAGCCAATTTGTTCAGAAAATTGTGCCTTTGTTTACATTTTGTGTGCATATTTCCTGTATTTTCTGTTTTCCTGTATCTTGTTAAACAACAAAGCTGGTGGTGACCTGAGACTTCTCCACAGTATTGTATAATCTGATGTATTTAACATACTATTTGTATTGTGTTTAAAGTGCATTTGAGAACTGCTGTTGAAATAATCTTGTTTCCCACATAAAAGTGTTGACTAAGATACCAGTAAAAGGGAGCGTCATAAGTCAAACTCGGACTGAGATTCTTGAGAAGGGCGGACCTCATCCTGGGAAGTTTAGGTGAACTCTTATTCTATACTGTAGATGTTTGACCTGTATTGAAATGAATGTCACCTGTGCTTTGCTACTTTAAATCCATTATTACACTTTATACTAGCTGACTCCCATAACTTTACATTTTTCTACTGCAGAATTTACAAAGGTGATCATGATCTGCCTGAATTTCCTTCACATTTTCAAGTGGCCAAGTATTCCTTTTTTAAGAAGGTAAGTTAATGCAACATACAGATGAACAGATTTTCCAAAGACTCTTAACTGCTTTAGCCATACGATCACCAATAAGGCCTGGATTAACACAATGCACCCCCCCCCCCCCCATAAAACTAAAGGTCTAGTCATTGCAGGGCTCCAGACTAACTTTTTTACTAGGAGCACCATAGCCCTATCACTATTGTTTTTGTGTGTTTGTTGTCACATCTGCACATTTTTAATTGTGTATTGCAGAATAACTCGAAGACTTTATCAGTTTTGGAGTTACAGAGTGCCAAAGGAAGAGCTGGTCAACAGTATCGTGTCTTGTGTTCAATCTTGCATGAATCAGAGGTTTGATCATTTCCATCATAGTGAAAGATTGATCGATTTTGTCAACTTTATAATTACTCTGTTGTACGGTGTCTGTATTGCAACCATAGGAAGTACAGTTGGAAACATTGATATTGTTTTGTGGTCATGCTGATTTAGTCTCTCTCTCTCTCTCTCTCTCTCTAGAAGAAAGTGTTATGTGACAAGCTTGTGTACTGCAGCACCTCTGAAGATGCTTTGGAAGCGTATGTGATGCTGATTAAAGAAGAGAAAAATAAAGGATTCATACAGATTTTTACACTTCCCCCTGAGGCTGAGCACATGGCATCCTACAGCTTAAAACAGGTTTGATGGACAGAAATCTCTTTATGTTTCTAAAAACATTTACTGAAGATGTCACCAAAACTGAAGCAGTGGTTAAAGGGATATTATACCTAAAAATGAAAATCCTGTCATCATTTACCCACATTCATGTTAGACAGTTAGTGACTGGTGGATTTATAAATATATGTTATATATGACATATTAACCCTTGTTTAGTTTAATTTGGCATTGTGGTTGGCATAATACAGATTGCATGTGTGTATGTGTGTATCATATTTGATATTTGATAAAAAAAATTGGGTGCAAAATTAACATCTGCCCTTTTGATTGGCAGCTTCTTTTGGAGGAGAAGCTGAACTGCAGCACACTATCACAGGAAGTTGGCGTCTTCGTGGAGCTGGTTTGGACCGAAGCTCTTGGTTCTCTTAGTAAAATCCTCACGGTCCCTGTTTCCAGCATCAGCCTTAATGATGTAAGAGTGAGCTTAGATAACCACGTGAACACTGATATATTTCATATCTTGATTGTTGTATTTAATAGCTCTATTTAATGTTGCAGGTGAGCAGGGTGGAGGGATTGCTGCTGCAGGCACAAAAGACTCAAGATGAGAATAAAGTCAAGACCCTGCTGGAGGAGGTCAACACTCTTCTACCCCTTCAAATAGCCGACCCTCCTTCCAAACACAAGCTTGTGTCTCAGAAACTAGACCTTTGTCAGGTAACACATTGTTGAGATTGCCAAATTAAACAGTCCTTTAGCTTAGATTCATGGTAGTGATTCAATAATGCTGCTAATGTTTGTAATGTCAAGGAATATATGAGGTCCTTAAACGTTGTTTTGATTTCTCTAGCTGATCCGAGATATTTTGAATGTGAGTGAGGCCACTATGAGAAGCCCCTTACCCTCCTCTTTGGGAAAGTATCGTGCCCTGAGGTGCAGCATTGATGTGGTCCCATCAGAAAACCCTGAGTTCACTGTTATCTCTCAAATGCTTCAAGACAAGTATAGTCACATTATATTCAATGTTTATGTTCTGACATTCTAAAACAGTTTAATATTTATTATTTTAGAGTACCGGTATGTCTTTAAATTATTTATTTGGTTAATTTTGCATCTACAACAGGCCTATTCAGATTCAGAAGATTTTACGTGTGAGCAGGGGGGTGGAGCTTCAGATGTTTAGGGAGGAGCTTGGCAACATTAAGCCCCTCCTCCACTCGACTGGCACCAACAGTTTTGTTGGAATACTTTCACGGTAAGAACACATTCTTCATATATATATATATATATATATATATATATATATATATATATATATATATATATATATATATATATATATATTTGTAAATATATAATCTCTGATTTTTTAAATTGTTAATTTTATTATTTTAATAATTTTGTCATGGATCACAAGACAACACTAGCCTTAAGAATGTAATATTTTCTAAAATAAGTCTCTTATTAAGCTGAAAATCATGATTTGCTGTTGTCTGAAATCAAATTAGTCACTGTGAAAGGATGCAAAAAATGGATACAGTCCCCTCATAATACAACATGGGCAACAGTACTGTTGTTATGAGGCATAAGCCTAAATAGATCATCCATTTTACACAGCTTCCCCTACCACACAGGTTAACTTTATTTGTTATTATTACCTATCAGTTTGTAATAATACGTTTTGAGCATGTGTTTTTCATCACATACATAAACATGCTGAGCTGTATTAAACACTTTATAACTATATGTTAAAACCGACACTGTATGCATGTTTATTTCTATCAGAGGTTTGCTGCTGCCCAGGGTCGGAGTGGAACAACACGGAATTGAGAGGACAGATATCGGGAATCTTGGAGGAGGCATCTACTTCAGTGATTCTCTGACGTCAGTGATGGATTTAGTAAATGTTGTCATCATTTATTTATCCATATGTCATTTTAAATAGCTGTAATGTAGGTTATTGTAACCCTTTATTCTGTATCACAGGACTAGTGTGAAATACTCCAAGCCCAGCGTAGCCGATGGCTCTCGACTGCTGTTGGTGTGTGACGTGGCTTTGGGCCAGTGCAAGAAACTGCTGAAAAGAGACACCACTTTGACCTGCGCCCCCGAGGGCTATCACAGTGTACATGGAGTCCGCCAAACTCCAAAAACTACCTCAGAGTTTCAGGTGCTTTTCCTTGTCCATGTACTTGAATAATCTTCTTGTGTGTATGTGATACAGTGTAACCTTTACATTCATTTGTGTATGTTTTACAGGATGATGAGTATGTTGTATATAACACAGATCAGATCAAACTCAAGTATGTTGTGCAGTACACTTTAGAGGAAGACCAGCTGACAGAGTTTCATCCTCAAATCGACACTTCTGAGGAGCTCGCACAGCCCACCGAAAGAATCTGTGAGTGACTTCCACTGATCAAGACATGTCCATCTTAAGAGTATTAGAGTTTAATGCCATGGAGTTACAGATCATGCCACATTTGATGTTCTGTCAAATGCATCTGCAACTTTTTGTGTTAATGTGTTTGTCCAGTGCCCATTGATGACAGTGAAGGTCTGGAGTCCACTAAGAATCCTCTAGAGGAGATGACCGCGGGTCTCCTGGACAGCAGTGGCAAGACACTTCCTCTGAAGGCTGTCCATGTGAGGTGCAAATTAATGGACTTGCTTTGTCAGGTTAGTAACTTCAGTGGGCATCACGTTTGGTTAGAGCACAATACATACAGAGCAGGAGCACCCCTGGTGGTCTCCAATCCATAGCCAGGGGTCCGAAAAATTTGATATGAATTATAAATGTGTGCTGTATTATTAAAAAGAGCATATGGGGAACATCTAATGATTGTGACATATCACAACAAATTGTCATAAACAGCTCAGTTATTTATTTTATCACCTCTCAACGAGGCTCTCGCCTGTCTTATATTAGCAGTACGCAACAAAAACAAATGTCTTTAATAGTGGAGATGCAAGATCATTTACTGTACAGTTTTGTACATTATACTGCAATTATGAAATATGACAAAATTGGTAAAAGTAAATAAATGATGCTTTTAAATTATAAGACAATGATGATGTCTAACAGGTTTCTTATCAAACACTTTTATAGCACGTTTATATAAACTATGTAAAGGTCTAAGAGTTAGATTTTCCTGCTTGTGGCCATGAAGTGATGCAGTATGAAAAGTGAGAGAAGATCAATGAGTGCAAGAATATTTTTGCAGCTTCTACTGACAGTTGACTCTGTATAAATTAAAAATGTCTAAGTTGGGGTATAACTGTACAGACTATTTTTTAACATGCTTTTCAAATGTTAGATGGGTGTCTAATATAACCATTTGTCACCATTTACTAATATCTCTTGTAAAGCCTCACCATCTTTCTAATCTTAAAGTACATACAAGCAGGTTTCTGAACATTTAGCGATAAAGAACACTGATTTAACCAGTCTGAGATTTTGATCATAACATCAGATAATTTTTGTGATACCCGTTGTTTTATTGTGTACATAAATCACAGTATCGTCTGCGTACATTTGAATAAATGCTTCAGGATAAACATCTGGAAAGTCATTCAAGTACAAACTAAAAAGTAGGGGTCCTAATATGGACCCTTGAGGTAGTCCTGTTGGACAGGATCTTGTGTCAATGGAAGTTCATTTAAAATAAAAACTGTTAATGTTACTGTTAATTTAATGAAGCTATGAAACAGGTATTACCTAAAACCTAAAGTATTTAGGTTTGAAAAATTTACAATATCCATAATTGTTTAATAGCACATGAGAGTACATTGTGGAAAGCCTGCAGGTACAGTATGCCTTAAAACTGTTAAAGGGAGTTCTTGGAAATGTTTCTCCACTATAAGTGGTCCCTGGCCCCAAAAAGTTTGAGAATCCCTGTTACAGAGCATTGCATTTAATTTCAATTGTACTTTCTCTTCTCTTCACCAGGTCATCATTTTTCAGACTTACACAAACCAAAGTGAAGTTCCCATTGAAGCGAAATATGTCTTTCCACTGGAGGAAACGGCAGCGGTGTGTGGATTTGAGGCCTTTATCAATGGAAAGCATGTCATTGGAAAGGTGGTTATCATTCACAATTTGTCAAATGCAGCTGAGCAGCTCTACTTTTAATTTAAACCTTTATGTTTGACTTATAACATCCATTTTCTTTATTCCTCCCGCAGGTAAAAGAAAAAGAGCAGGCTCGTAAAGAATACAGACAAGCAATAGAGAAGGGTCACGGAGCGTATCTAATGGACCAGGATGCACCTGTGAGTTTTTCCAATTTCTGTTTCTTTATAAATGTATTTATTACAGCAGACAGACCAAAGTGACCATTTAGCATCAGAATTTATAAGTCTGTATGTTTATGTGAAACAGGATGTATTTACTATCAGCGTTGGGAACCTTCCTCCAGGAGCCACAGTTTTGATCAAGGTGACCTTCATCACTGAGCTGGTTGTGAGAGGAGGCTCCATCATCTTCTCTCTGCCCGGCAGTGTAGCACCGTGGCAGCAGAGCGCCGCTCTCAATCAGAAAACTCAGGTATGACACAGTCGGCCTTTTGTCACGGCTGAACTTTAATTCAAACACTGTATGCAATACTGTTAGGATGTTTCAGTCTGTTCTGTAGAGAAATAAAGTTGTGTTGTATTTCAGGGAACTGTTGAGAAGATCTCTGTGACCGAGCTTCAGTCAGAGGGGTACGAATCTAAACTTCGATTGAATCGCACCTACTAAATATTATTTTAAAAACTTCTTGCATCTTTTTCTTTAGGGAGTTCTCTCTGTGTATGTCCATTGAAATGCCTTATGAGATCATCAACTTAGAGTCTTCACACCTCATCAAAATCAAGGTTGTTTATCACTAAATGCTTAACTGTTTTGTAAATAAGCATTAAAATGCATTAAACAAGAAGGGATATTAACAGTATTTATCTTTATCTTCCCCACTCAGAGGACAGACTGTAAGGCTGTGATCAGTACTTTGCCAGGACAAACTCTTGGATCTGATGGGCTCCAGGTGACCTTCAGTCTTTCTAAGATCCACATGCCCAGAATGTGGGTGGAGAAACATCCAGACAAAGAGAGTCAGGTACAGAAACCATCAGTTTACACCTGCTATTAAAACTAGATAATATAAAGTATTCTGAAGTGAAACAAACTGTCATTGATGGCCCTAAAGTGATAGTTCACCCAAAATGAATCATTTACTCACCCTGATGTTGTTCTAGACTGTATGATTTTTTTCTGATGAACACAAAAGAAGATATTTTTTAAACGATGGTAAGCACATGGCTGCTGGTACCCATTGACTTCCATAGTAGAGAAAACAAATACAATGCAATGCAATTTGGGTACCATCAATTATCAAAATATCTTCTTCATCATTTATCACAATACTTCCATTGAATTTGTTTTTCGTACTGTGGAAGTCAATGGATGCCGACAGCTGTGTGCTCATCATCAATTATCAAAATATCTTCTTTTGTGTTCATTTGGGCTTTGGATTGAACCTTGCTTTCATTTCACAATGATCTCTCCAGGCCTGCATGTTGGTGTTTTATCCAGACTTCAAGTCCAACTCTGAAGGTCCATCCAGTGTGAGTGATGTCATCATCCTGTTGGACACCTCAGAGTCAATGCGGGGAGACGCCATGCTAAACGCTCGCAGGATTGCTCTTCAAGTCCTTAACTCTTTAGACCGCTCACTAAAAATCAACATCATCTCTTTTGGCACTGGTTAGTGCTCATCAACCTGCTGTTGAGATTTTTCTTCACTTCAATAAAAATTCATACTTAAGTGTAATTTCTAATGTGGGTGTTGTTGTAGATTACAAGGAAGCGTTTCCTGCACCAGTGCTCTTAGATGAAACCTTTGAATCAGCCAGAAAATTCATTATGGTAAGTAGCAGTTAAAATGGCCTTTGCCAGCCAAAGCTTGACCTCTTTGTTTAATCACTGAACTGTGACCCAGTCTCTGATAACCCTGCTAAAGTGATTTTCTTTTGATTTACTGTATTTACATAAAATCACCCTACTGTATGAAAATATAAGCTTGATGTCTTTAGTGTTGACTGGATAAGGCCAAAGATTCAAAGATTGAATCATTGTAAAATCAATGATTGAGGTTTGATTTGTAATTAGATTAAAACTTTAGTCTAGATTTCACAAACAGGGTCACAAATCTCAGTTTCTCTGTGTATCATTGCATTAATGACGTCTTTATCAACAGTCGTGTAATGAAACGGGTGGCAGCACTGAGTTGTGGAGGCCAATCCGTAGCCTGAGCCTGATACCTCCATCACATGGCATGAGAAACATCCTGCTGATCTCTGATGGACACGTACAGAATCAGGCGCTGACTCTTCAGCTGGTCCGAGAAAACTCCTGCCACACGCGAGTCTTCACCTGCGGCCTCAGGTCTGTCTTTAAAGAGGTTTTTAGTTTAAATCAATGGAGGTGAATGTTAATGATGCTTTTTTCCTTCCTTATAATGTCTCTCAATTAAAATGTATTACACTTATGAATCTACAGTGTGACTCATGTTTGTCTTTGTGTAGCCTGACAGCTAATCGTCATATGCTCAGAGCTTTGGCTCAAGCAGGCGGTGGGACGTATGAATTTTTTGACACAAAGATGAAACACACATGGACAGAGAAGGTAAATCATACCTAACTAACCATCTATCAGTTTTTTTTTTCTTTTATTTAATAAGTGAGAGCGTTACAGTAGACCAGGGTCTCACATACAGTAATATGAGTCTCACAGCTCCTCTGAGGATTGTGTGTAAATAAATTAATTGGTGATTTCAGGTGCGTGCTCAGGTTCAGCGGGTGGAGTCTCCTGGCTGCAGATCAGTGGCAGTGAAATGGCAGCAATTTAATCCTACAGCGCCCCCTCCTGTCCAGGCCCCCTCACAGCTTCACGCTCTCTTCAGTGACTGTCATACACTCGTGTACGGCTTTGTGCCACACTGTACTCAGGTAGGACTGATGATCTGATACAGGTGAATCAGTTTGGTTCATGTAGTAGTTTGTGTTTGTTCGTTAACTAGCAGTGTGATTATGAATGCACTGTTCTGTCTGCATCATGACTCTTCTTCCTTATATTAGGGTGGTAGGATCTTTAGATATATTATTTACACAGCTTGAGTTGTCATGCATTTATTGTTTTGAATGGTATGATGTTGTTGACTTCTTCAGGCCATGCTGTTTGGTGATCTGAGTGGACAGGAGATAAAAACAATGGTGTCAACCACAGAACTTCAAAAGACGAAAGGAACTGTGAGTGCCAGCATCTTAAATATTTCACATAATCATCAATATCATTGATTGTTGTTATCAGTTATGTTATTGAGATTGTGTGTGTGTGTTTGTGTGTGTTTGCGTGTGTAGTTCCTTCACAAGTTAACAGCCAGAGCGATCATCAGAGATTATGAAGATGGCATACTCGGAAACAGTGAGGCAGAACATGAGGTACAATATTTCTTTAATATGTTCATTGAAAATCATCAGACTATGACATGCATACATGCGTTTTGTCAGATGAAGTTGACTTGATGTTTTTATCTGTTTATCAGGGAAAGAAAGCAGAGCTGAAGTCTTACATTACTGAACTCAGTAAAGAGTTCTCCGTCTTGTCTCAGTTCACCAGCTTTGTGGCCATTGAAGAGAGGGTAAAATTACTAAATTAAAATTAATTGAGAACATTTGGCCTTTTTTACTGGGTTTCTTCTTGTTTTGTCTAATAGTTGAATTGTAATAATGTGTTTATACATAAAATTAATTTAAAAAGTCAACAAAGTTCACATACTGTACTAACCTGGTAAATGTATGCACACTGAGAATCAGATTTTTCTCACAGAAAAGCAAAATATTTTTTACCTACAGTACACAGACTATGGCATCTAGGACTACAGAATAAATAAATATAGTAAAATATTGAAAAAATACTGCTTTTTACTGATTACTAATGCTGATACCAAATATTAATCCGTTTTTTAACTTTTCCAATATTGGTCAACCACTTGTGTGATTCATGAAAATCATTTTTGCGTTCATGACCTGATTTTCTCTGTGTAGGATCAGAATCAGCTTGACACTGGATTCACAGATATTCCTAAACTAATTTCAGAAGAGGATGTGGATATTCTGCCTTATATGGGCTGGACTGAGGAGAAGCAGACTAAAGAGGTTTGGATTAAGTATTATTAACAATCAGACTGAATAATAACATCAGTAAATGTGATTGTGTATTTTATTGTTTTATTGTTGTGAATGTCAAAATCAAATCTGAACACTCAGTGTAGCATATTCTACTTTTACCACAATGCCATAAAAGTTTTGTGTTTTGTCTTGTTTTCCAGGTAGATTATGAGGAGAGCCTCGTAGGCATGTGCTTTATGAGCTGTGATCTTTCTGATGAACCTTCCGTTGACATGACATTTGAAGAGGATGAATATGAGTGTTATGATGATATGTTAGGATTGGAGTCAAGCAATTATGAAAGTTCTGCCCAGGATATTAGTTATGCTTTTGAAACGGCAGTGCCTCTTTCTACACTTCGCGGAGCAGATGTTTCATATGAAATGCACACACAATCAATGCAATACTGTGCAGAAGATGTATGTGCCGACTCTCTTGTCTTTATGAAGAAAAAATCACCTTCCCGTTCTGCCCCCCGAAGAGCTTTTCTCCCTCCACCTATGGTCCCGCTTAGCTCCTCTCTGCCTCCTCCTCCACCTCGTCCTCTATGTGAAGCCCCTCCTGTTGAGTGTCGGGAACGCAAAAGAACTATGTCGAAGAGCATGACTTTTGATGATTTACCTCAGGCTCGTGCCTCTGGGGCTTCTCTTTCATCTTTTGGTGTTGGGGCTTCTCGTCCAGCTCCTTTCGCCGAGCCTTCTCCTCCAGCTTGTTTTGCTGAGCTTTCTCTATATGAGGATTTTGCTAAGTCTGCTTCTTTGAGGCCTTTTCCTCCATCTCCTCTTGCTAAGGTTTCTCTTCCAGCTTTTGCTACTGGGGCTTCTCTTCCGCATCCTCAAGGTGGGGCTTCAGGTCCAGATTTTTCTTTTGGAGCTTCTTCTCATCCAGCTTCTCCTGCTAGGGCTTTTCTTCCAGCTCATCTTGCTAAGGCTTCTCTTCCAGTTATTTATAGTGGGGCTTCTCTTCCGCCTCCTCAATTTGTGGCTTCACCTCCAGCTCCTTGTTTCGGAGCTTCTTCTTCTCTGTTTGCAGATTCTCCACCATCTTCTTTTGTTGGGGCGTCTTCTCCGGTTGGTGCCTCCCTAAAAGAAAGGCCCCTTCCTCCACCTCCTATCATGCATTTTGCTGCTTCTCTTCCTCCTCCTCCTCCTCCTCCTCCTTCTGCTTCCTATCGTTCAGTACCATGTTACAGTAGCAAGAGAATGTCAGCCGCTGTCTCTGGACAGCCATGGGATCTATCAAGCCCTGAAAACAGACCTTCATCTGAGAGCTGCTTAAGAAAAAGCATCATCTCTTCTGCACCCAGTAAGTTGACTCACATTTGTTGAGAGTCTTTTCAAGATCTGTTAAAAACTGGATTTAAAACAACTATTAATCTTGTGTCTCAATACTTATTAAGCTTCAGGCAGAGCTATGAAAATGAAATCAGAAAGATTAATGTCAGCCCTGCAACGAAGACGCAGATCATTTGAAGACACTGTGGCCTGGGATGAGCTGTTTCAGCTTCAACATGAGGTTCTTACATATATAATGCAATAAATATTACACATAAAACGAATGTGGTATTTAAATGAATGTACATTTATGCGTTCTGTTTGGACATAGGATGGATACTGGGAATGCACTGGGAGTCTGAGTAACTTCCTCAAACTGGACGTAGACTTCTTTGCCAATGTCTTCCTTAAAGAGAAAGGCATTTGTTCACTGGGTAAGAAGATTTAATGTAATATTGTATAAAATTGTAAAAATAATAGAATGTGACAGTAATATATAGACATCTATGACTGTTGTGATGTTTCTAAAAGTTAAATCAGCATACACAGTTTATGATATTAACAGTTCTTAGTAATATGCCATGTTGCTTAACGTGGCACTTTTGTGTAAATCTGAGTTTTTGGCCTAATCCTGGATGAAAGCGCTTTAACCAATGAAAGTGAAACAGTAGTTAGTAACTTAGATGTTTTGTCTGTCAGGTGCAAAGGCTCATGCAGATATTTTGAGATTAGTGGCCACTCTGTTGGTGCTGCAGCTGATTCGAGTAAAGAAGTCAGCCGAGGGGAAGCTGCTTCAGTCTCTCTTCTCTCTGAAAGACTCTGAGGGTCCCAGGTAAGACCACACAACACACACACACACATTATCATGTGCCATGGTTTCTCTTTATTAGATTCATAATGTTTCCTTCATGCAGGCCAATGCACTGGGAGGCTGTGAAGAAAGCAGTAGACTGGGCTTGCTGGGCAGATAAACAATATCCATGTGTGTGCAGCAGACTGGAGTTCGGCTGGGATTGGGAATCATCCACACGCCAGTTACTGGGCTGTGATTCACCACTTCCATACTCTCCACTCGTATCTGTTCTGGAGAGGCGTGTGGGTGTATGGGTCATTTAGTAACTGGACAGAACTTTTCATTGACATTTGTTGTTTCAATTTTTGACCTCTAAACTCTGTAACAACGTCAATAACATGTCTACTGTACTGTATAATTCAGTAGAGCCTCAAACACTATATTAAAGAATAATTTACTCAAACAATAAAACTTATGTCAACTTTGATGTTGTTTTAATTGCTTATGACTATTTTAGTGTAACACAAATGTTGTGATTTATTTTCAATTCCATACAATAGAAATGAATAATAATAACTGGGGCTTTTCAAATGTGTATGTACTAATGTTTAACCCGACTGATGAACCTGGTGCAACACTTTGTGAGGCTTTACGTATTTGCACGAGCATGAAAGAAAATGATAAGAATATGATAGATTTTTTTATTTATTTGATAATGGGGCGATTTCTCGGACAGGGATTCGACTAGTCCTAGACTAAAATAAATGTAGGAGTTGTCCAAACTGAAAACAGCACATTTTAAAATACATCAGTGCCCTTTGTTTTGTCTCAAAAAAGTAATGTTTTTAGTAAGACATGTCTGATAAAAGTAGTTATTGTCCTAAGTAAACTAAGGGCTAGTCTTGGCGTAAGAGTCTGAGAAACCACCCCTTTGAGTCAAATTAAAGCGTTTATGGAACAGTGTTAATATATATAGCGAAGAATAATGCCAGACAGACAAGCAGACAGAAGTTTAATTATAATTACGGTAAACCTTATGAACTTAGTAAGTGTAAATTGAAGAATAATCTAAATTTTGTACAAAATAGCAAAAGTGCTCAAAGACTTCTGTTTGAACTGTTTGCATTTCTGTGTATATCTGTAGCTATAAATAATGATGTGTGACTTGTTTGCCTAGATATCTTTTGATAGTCCACTGTACTACAGTCAATAAAAACTTTTACTCCTTTGGATTATTGAGCTGTCCCTTTAAGAAGGACAAGTCGGCTATATGAAAAAGGGAAAGATTATGTAATGTCATAACTGTGACACAATGATCCTGCTTTAAAATACCTATTTAATGATACAAATTAGTTCTTACAGCTAACTGCAGGATCACTAAGGCAAGATCATTTTGGTATTTTTGTAATGACTGTCTTCGACCACTTGATGACGCTCGTCTTATGTTTGTACAGCATGATGGGGCGTGTCCTTACCGTATGTGAGGAAGTACAGTACTGACATTTACTGCACTTTACACAGTCAGGTTGGATTATATGTATAGTTTTCAAACTAAATTTATCACCCGACTCTAAATTTACTCACGGTAAGTACTCATTCGTTTTATTAATCTCATGACAATAAAGTTTCTGCGTCAGTGTTTATACCGAGGCTCTCATCGTGTAGGAAGAGATGAACCTAAATTAGTCCGTAATCTGGCCATGTTATGTATGAGTTTACGTGTGTGCTTTTAAGCTATATTTCAATATTTAACACTGTATTGGACATTGTTGATGTTTGTAAAACATGTCAATATATTACTTAATGATTAATGTTCTCCTAACACAGCCTGTCAGTTTATGTGGACGACCACGTTTATTTGCAAAAAAACATTTGGACACCATTTAACTTATCATTTTCTTTCACTTCACAATTATGTGCCACTTTGTTTCGGTCAATTTCATAAAATCCCAATAAAATACATTTTTCTTTGTGGTTGTAACATTTCAAAATGTGGAAAAGTTCAGTGGGTATGAATACTTTTGCAAGGCCATCATCTGTTTAATATTTATCACTTCTTTGTTTATCTCTGCATTTTAATATCGGCGGTCATTATGGCGGTGTTTGCCAACTGTAACGTGCTGTTAGATGTGAAGACTTTACCTTTTAAAGAGAAGAAGAAGCTGAGGTCAGCTCTTCTGGATAATGGAGGAAACATCACTTATGTAGTCAACAAACAGGTCTGTCTTCTGTTTAATAGTTCAGACATCTATTAAAAAAGTGTCAAAATTAAGAGATTTACTCTTTAAGACAAAGCTAATGATTCATTGCAGAGCTGTGATTCAGATGAAGTTGGAAATGGAAACTAATGATCTTTACTGGTAATCTGTCATTTGACAGATGAGAACCAATAAAACAATATTAAATCCAACCGAAATAAGACATAAAGGACTTTAGCTGTATGTATAATAGAAACCATTAGAATTTGTATTATATATGAGTTTAATTGATCTGTACTTTATATCATTTGTTCAGTGCTCTTTTGTGGTGACCAGCAGTGTGGATGATCTGAGCAGTAACAGACAGAAGAGCATTCACAAGTTTCAGATCCCTGTGGTTGGGATGCAGTATGTATGGAGTTGTCTGGATAAAGGTCATCTCCTGCCTTTTGCAGAGCATGTTTTGACCCCACAGCTGACACACCTCAGTTCTGAACACAGCTCTCTACATAATCCAGGTATTAAACACGTAGGGGCGGTTTCCCCGACAGGGATTAGACTAGTCCTAGACTTAAATAATTTTAAGAGCTCTCCAAACTGAAAACAACTTGCACTTACATATCTTAAAATACATCGGTGCCCTTTGTTTTACCTCAGGATGCACACGGGTAGTGTTTTTGGTGGGGCATGTTTGTTAAAACTGGTTGTATTTCCTGGTTGAACTAAGGCCTAGTCCTCGATTAAGCTAATCCTGGTCCGGGAAACCGCCCCTTATTGTTCTGCATGATTATACTGTATGTATTGTGCAAAAGTGTTATGCCACAACCTTAGATAATGTTGTTTTTGCAATGGTATAGTGACCATATATAAATCTATTACACTTGAGCAATAGCAGGAACCTGCAGGCTCTCGTAAACCAAAATGAAATGAAACCCTTGTGTGCATATTTCCTATATTTTCGGTTTTCCTGTATCTTAATAGACCCCTTCAAGGTTTGTAAACATTGAATGACTATCAATGTTCATACCATCCAGGCTTTATACTGTAATTTAATCTTACAGGGCTGAAAAATGATGACTTACCTCAAATGAAGTGAGCGCTACAAACGCAAGCCTCTTTGATATTTGCATTGTTCCAGTCTGCACTTAAATTGCTTGCATCCGCAGATGTTGTTTTTTTGTTTTTGAGATTCTGCATGAATCGCGAAAACTTAACGGAAGACCTGGTGCGATTTTCACAACCCACGACGTAAGTAGGCATTTTTGACGATACCGAATAATACGCAACTCAATCTGCTGTAATGGCTTTTCTGACCCTAACATGCGCAGTGGGAACCGCCTGTGACGTGAACCGTGAAGGGGTCTTTAGAGAGAGGGAAAATAAATATGGATAACATTTTGCTAAAACAACAAAGCTGGTGGTGGCCTTAGACTTCTCCACAGTACTTGAAATAATGCTGTTTCCCACCCTTAGAGTTAAAAGTGTTGACTCAGATACCAGTAAAAGGGAGTGTCATAAGTCAAACTCGGACTGAGATTCTTGAGAAGGGCGGACCCCATCCCGGGAAGTTTAGGTGATCTCTTATTCTATACTGTAGATGTTTGACCTGTATTGAAATTAATGTCACCTGTGCTTTACTACGTTCAAATCCATTATTATACTTTATACTAGCTGACTGCCATAACTTTACATTTTCCTACTGCAGAATTTACAAAGGTGACCATGATCTGCCTGAATTTCCTTCACATTTTCAAGTGGCCAAGTATTGCTTTTTTAAGAAGGTAAGTTAATGCAACATACATTTGAACAGATATTTCCAAAGACTCTTAACTGCTTTAGCCGTACAATCACAGATTTGTGATGAATAAGGCTGGGATTAACACAATGAAGTGTCCTCCTAGGGTGGCCACATGCAGGGCTCCAGACTTACTTTTTTGTGTTTTCACATCTGCTTGATTGTGTATTGCAGAATAACTCGAAGACTTTATCAGTTTTGGAGCTACAGAGTGCCAAAGGAAGAGCTGGTCAACAGTATCGTGTCTTGTGTTCAATCTTGCATGAATCAGAGGTTTAATCATTTATAATTGCCCCTATTGTATGGTGTCTGTATTGCAACAATAGGAAGTACAGTCGGAAACATTGATATTGTTTTGTGGTGATGCTGATTTAGTCTCTCTTTTTCTCTCTAGAAGAAAGTGGTATGGGACAAGCTTGTGTACTGCAGCACCTCTGAAGATGCTTTGGAAGCGTATGTGATGCTGATGAAAGAAGAGAAAGATAAAGGATTCACGCAGATTTTTACACTTCCCCCTGACGCTGAGCACATGGCATCCTACAGCTTAAAACAGGTTTGATGGACAGAAACCTCCTTATGTTTCTAACAACTATGTTTCCATGTTGTTATAATACTAACAGTCGACTGTGAAATATTCAATAGTGAGAAAATTTCACAAATGCACAGATGGCAACCTATCACTGTACCACGCTTGAATTCACTGAGCTCCTGAGAATGACACATACTTTCACAAATGTTTGTAAAAGCTGTCTGCATGCTTAGATGATTGATTTTATACACCTGAGGCCATGAAAGTGATTCAAACACCTGAATTCAATGATTTGGAGGGTTGTCCCAAAACGTTTGGCAATATAGAATAAAATAACAAAAACAAATTTACACTCTAAATATATGTTACCATGACATTAAAGGTGCAGTGTGTAAATTTTAGCGGCATCTAGTGGTGACGTTATGAATTGCAACCAACGTCTCAGTCTAATGCTCACCTCTCGCTTTTGAAACACACAGAGAAGCTACGGTAGCCGTCACCGGACAAACATGTAATCGTCGGAGACAACTTAGTAAAAAAAAGTTTGTCCGTTAAGGGCTTTTGTAGAAACATGGTGGAACAAAATGGTGACTTCCATGTAAGGGGACCCTCAGTGTATGTAGATAAAAATGTCTCATTCTAAGGTAATAAACACATAATGGTTCATTATGAAAGGTCTTTATACTTCCCTGATAATATAGTTTTGTAGATTATTTTGCATTTCTGTTAAGAAATCCTTCTAAAAATTACACACTACACCTTTAACCCTTGTTTAGTTTAATTTAGCAATGGGTTTGGCATAATGCAGATTACATCATGAAATTAATTACAATGATGATTTGGGAATTTACAGATAACATCCTATGCTGTATCATATTGGATGCACACATTTTCAACATGATTTTACTATAAAATAAGACACAAAATATTAAGTACTTATAAGTTGCTTCAATTCTGTAAATATTCATATTGAAATATAATATGAAAGCTATTTAAGAGGGTGTAAATGACAACAAATTATAATTTTGGAGTCCTTTTCAATGTAATATTAAATATGATCTTAACACATCTCCAAAAATAAAATGAGAGGACAAGAGGTCAGTAATGTTTATAGCTGAAATGTTGTTTATTATGATCATGTGTATACAATATTTACTCGGTCATTTTTGCCATGTTTAGATTGTAATCAGTTTTCATAATAAATTAACATTTGCCCTTTTGATTGGCAGCTTCTTTTGGAGGAGAAGCTGAACTGCAGCACACTATCACAGGAAGTGGGCGTCTTCGTGGAGCTGGTTTGGACTGAAGCTCTTGGTTCTCTTAGTAAAATCCTCACGGTCCCTGTTTCCAGCATTAGCCTTAATGATGTAAGAGTGAGCTTAGATAACCACGTGAACACTGATATATTTCATATCTTGATTGTTGTATTTAATAGCTCTGTGATGTTGCAGGTGAGCAGGGTGGAGGGATTGCTGCTGCAGGCACAAAAGACTCAAGATGAGGATAAAGTCAAGACCCTGCTAGAGGAGGTCAACACTCTTCTACCCCTTCAAATAGCCGACCCTCCTTCCAAACACAAGCTTGTGTCTCAGAAACTAGACCTTTGTCAGGTAACACATTGTTGACATTGCCAAATTAAGCAGTCCTTTAGCTTAGATTCACGCTAGTAATTCAATAATGCTAATGTGTTGTAATGTTAAGGAATATAATGAGGTCCTTAAATGTTTATCTGCTTTGATTTCTCTAGCTGATCCGAGATATTCTGAATGTGAGTGAGGCCACTATGAGAAGCCCCTTACCCTCCTCTTTGGGAAAGTATCGTGCCCTGAGGTGCAGCATCGATGTGGTCCCATCAGAAAACCCTGAGTTCACTGTTATCTCTCAAATGCTTCAAGACAAGTATAGTCACATCATATTTGATATTTGGATATTCGGTTGATATTTACCTTTTAGAGTTTTTCTTTAAATGATTTGGTTAATTTTGCATCTACAACAGGCCTATTCAGATTCAGAAGATTTTACGTGTGAGCAGGGGGGTGGAGCTTCAGATGTTTAGGGAGGAGCTAGGCAACATTAAGCCCCTCCTCCACTCGACTGGCACCAACAGTTTTGTTGGAATACTTTCACGGTAAGAGCACATTATATGTACATAACTATAGCACACACATTCACCTCACAAAACAATTTATATTAGAGATTAGATATTTGTGAATATATTATTTCTGATTTTTAATAATTTCTTATATTTTTAATTATTTTAATAATTTGGTACTCATTGTAATAGATCACAAGATGTTACAAGCCTCTGTTCTTTTTGTAAGAATATGTCACTGAGCATGTGTTCTTCATCACATACATAAACTTGCTGAGCTGTATTGAACACTTTATAACTATATGGTAATCCGACACTGTATGCGTGTTTATTTCTATCAGAGGTTTGCTGCTGCCCAGGGTCGGAGTGGAACAACACGGAATTGAGAGGACAGATATCGGGAATCTTGGAGGAGGCATCTACTTCAGTGATTCTCTGACGTCAGTGATCGATTTAGAAAATGTTGTCATCATTTATTTAGCCATATGTCATTTTTCATACTGTATTCTTTATCACAGGACTAGTGTGAAATACTCCAAGCCCAGCGTAGCCGATGGCTCTCGACTGCTGTTGGTGTGTGACGTGGCTCTGGGCCAGTGCAAGAAACTGCTGAAAAGAGACACCACTTTGACCTGCGCCCCCGAGGGCTATCACAGTGTACATGGAGTCCGCCGAACTCCAAAAACTACCTCAGAGTTTCAGGTGCTTTTCCTTGTCCATGTACTTGAATAATCTGATTGTGTGTATTTGATACAAACCTTTACATTAATTTGTGTATGTTTTACAGGATGATGAGTATGTTGTATATAACACAGATCAGATCAAACTCAAGTATGTAGTGCAGTACACTTTAGAGGAAGACCAGCTGACAGAGTTTCATCCTCAAATCGACACTTCTGAGGAGCTCGCACAGCCCACCGAAAGAACCTGTGAGTGACTTCCACTGATCAAGACATGTCCATCTTTTAAGAGTATTAGAGTTTGATGCGGTGGAGTTACAGATCATGCCACATTTGATGTTCTGTCAAGCTAAATGCATCCACAACTTTATTAGTGATTTTGTGTTACTGTGTTTGTCCAGTGCCCATTGATGACAGTGAAGGTCTGGAGTCCACTAAGAATCCTCTAGAGGAGATGACCGCGGGTCTCCTGGACAGCAGTGGCAAGACACTTCCTCTGAAGGCTGTCCATGTGAGGTGCAAGTTGATGGACTTGCTTTGTCAGGTCAGTAACTCCAGTTTTCTTATAACTGTTGGAAATGTTTCTCCCCTACAAGTGGTCCCTGACCACAAAAAGTTTGAGAATCCCTGTTACAGAGCATTGCATTATAATTTCAAGAGTACTTTCTCTTCTCTTCACCAGGTCATCATTTTTCAGACTTACACAAACCAGAGTGAAGTTCCCATTGAAGCGAAATATGTCTTTCCACTGGAGGAAACAGCAGCGGTGTGTGGATTTGAGGCCTTTATCAATGGAAAGCATGTCATTGGAAAGGTGGTTATCATTCACAATTTGTCAAATGCAGCTGAGCAGCTCTGCTTTTAATTTCAACCTTTATGTTTGGTTTCTCATTTATTTTCTTTCTTCCTCCGGCAGGTAAAGGAAAAAGAACAGGCTCGTAAAGAATACAGACAAGCAATAGAGAAGGGTCACGGAGCGTATCTAATGGACCAGGATGCACCTGTGAGTTTTTCCAATTTCTGTTTCTTTATAGATGTATTTATTACAGCAGACAGACCAAAGTGACCATTTAGCATCAGTATTTATAAGTCTGTATGTTTATGTGAAACAGGATGTATTTACTATCAGCGTTGGGAACCTGCCTCCAGGAGCCACAGTTTTGATCAAGGTGACCTTCATCACTGAGCTGGTTGTGAGAGGAGGCTCCATCATCTTCTCTCTGCCCGGCAGTGTAGCACCGTGGCAGCAGAGCGCCGCTCTCAATCAGAAAACTCAGGTATGACACAGTCGGCCTTTTGTCACAGCTGAACTTTAATACTGTATGCAAAACTGTGTAGAGGAATGAAGTTGTGTTGTATTTCAGGGAACTGTTGAGAAGATCTCTGTGACAGAGCTTCAGTCAGAGGGGTACGAATCTAAATTCACTAATGAATAAATCGTACCTACTAAATATTATTTAAAAAACTTCTTGCATCTCTTTCTTTAGGGAGTTCTCTCTGTGTATGTCCATTGAAATGCCGTATGAGATCATCAACTTAGAGTCTTCACACCTGATCAAAATCAAGGTTATTTATCACAAAATGCTTAACTGTTTCTGTAAATAAGCATTAAAATGCATTAAATAAGAAGGGATATTAACAGTATTTATCTTTATCTTTCCCACTCAGAGGACAGACTGTAAGGCTGTGATCAGTACTTTGCCAGGACAAACTCTTGGATCTGATGGGCTCCAGGTGACCTTCAGTCTTTCTAACATACACATGCCCAGAATGTGGGTGGAGAAGCATCCAGACAAAGAGAGTCAGGTACAGAAACCATCAGTTTACACCTGCTATTAAAATTGATTTTTTTTTAAGTAGATAATATGAAGTATTCTAAAGTGAGACAAACTGTTTACTACCATTGATCATCTTTTATTGTTAAGGCAAACTTTAATCCCTTTATTTTAGTGCAGATAATGATTGACAGGTGAGTAGGCGGTCCTTTCTATCATCCAGGACTCATCACTGTAAAAACTTCCCTGTTAAATTACAGTAAACTACTGGCAGTCACATATTCCTTCATTAAACTGTATTTTTGCAGTGTAAGTTTATTACTGTTAAAAAGCTACAGTATTGTAATGTAGTACAGATTAGCATTATGATGCGATGCGATTTGCTGTGTGATTTTAGAGTTTAAAACACAAAATATTTTAGCACTTTTCACTTGATTGAGACAAGAATAACGGCTATAAATTGAGTCATTCTTATGTGATTTTAATTGTCTCTTTTGGTTATCTGTATCATCACCCTTGCTTTCATCTCACAATGATCTCTCCAGGCCTGCATGTTGGTGTTTTATCCAGACTTTAAGTCCAACTCTGAAGGTCCATCCAGTGTGAGTGATGTCATCATCCTGTTGGACACTTCAGAGTCAATGCGGGGAGACGCCATGCTAAACGCTCGCAGGATTGCTCTTCAAGTCCTTAACTCTTTAGACCGCTCACTAAAGATCAACATCATCTCTTTTGGCACTGGTTAGTGCTCATGAACCTGCTGTTGAGATTTATATTGCTATAGTTTGGGTTAACTCTGTTAACTGTTCAGATCCGATCTGTGTGTCCTGCAGTGTTCTGCTGTTTTATGCCAGATTATCTGCACTGTTTCTATGGCAATGACGTCATGCTGGCACGACAATCTGCTTCAACGTCTGACGTGTTTACGATTTACGTGACGCGACAGTATGCAAAGCTACACAAATGCAATCAGAGCGGTCAGACTGAATTGGATTTCCGGAAATGCGATTTGAAAAGGAATTTTAAACCACCTCTGGTCTGGATGTAGCCTTAAATGGATTAGAAAAAAACAGATTTCACGTAGTTCTTAAACCAATATTCCAATCTGTTATACACCAAAATCAGATTTAGACTGACGGTGTAAACAAAGTCTATTTCACTGTCTGTAATTTGTTCCTCAATTACTGGTGAGGAACAACACAGTGAATCTTCACTTTATTAAAAATTCATACTGAGATGTTAACTTAAGTGTAATTTGTAATCTGTCTGTTGTAGATTACAAGGAAGCGTTTCCTGCACCAGTGCTCTTAGATGAAACCTTTGAATCAGCCAGAAAATTCATTATGGTGAGTAGCTGTTAAAATGGTTAAAGATTGGTGTTTCTGCAATTAATGTTTTGTTGGCAAAACTATACAGTATATCATCAGAATATATATTTTATCTATGCGTACATATTCATACCTTCTTGTGGCCTTTGCCCCACAAATGTGTAGTTACAACATCGACCAGCAGGGAGCGAACCATGCCAGCCAGAGCTTGACCTCTTTGTTTAATCACTAAAATGTGACCCAGTCTGTGATAACCCTGCTAAAGTGATTTTCTTTTCATCATCCTGTGAAAATATAAGCTTGATGTATTTAGTGTTGACTGGATAAGGCCAAAGATTCAAAGATTGAATCAATGTAAAATCAATTATTGATATCAAACTTTGATTTGTAATTAGATTAAAACTTTATTCTAGATTTTTACAAACAGGGTCACAAATCTCAGTTTCTCTGTGTATCATTGCATTAATGACGTCTTTATCAACAGTCGTGTAATGAAACGGGTGGCAGCACTGAGTTGTGGAGGCCTCTCCGTAGCCTGAGCCTGATACCTCCATCACATGGCATGAGAAACATCCTGCTGATCTCTGATGGACACGTACAGAACCAGGCGCCGACTCTTCAGCTGGTCCGAGAAAACTCCTGCCACACACGAGTCTTCACCTGCGGCCTCAGGTCTGTCTTTAAAGAGGTTTTTAGTTTAAATGAATGTTAATGTTTCCTTTCTTTTTCCCTCATAATGTCTGTCAATTAACATGTATTACACTTATGAATCTACAGTGTGACTCATGTTTGTCTTTGTGTAGCCTGACAGCTAATCGTCATATGCTCAGAGCTTTGGCTCAAGCAGGCGGTGGGACGTATGAATTTTTTGACACAAAGATGAAACACACATGGGCAGAGAAGGTAAATCATACACTAAATATCTATCAAATTTTCTTCTTTTATTTAATAAGTGAGAGTGTTACAGTAGATCAGGGTCTCACATACAGTAATATGAGTCTCACAGCTACTCTGATGATTGTGTTTAACTAAATGAATTGGTGATTTCAGGTGCGTGCTCAGGTTCAGCGGGTGGAGTCTCCCGGCTGCAGATCAGTGGCTGTGAAATGGCAACAATTTAATCCCACAGCGCCCCCTCCTGTTCAGGCCCCCTCACAGCTTCACGCTCTCTTCAGTGACTGTCATACACTCGTCTATGGCTTTGTGCCACACTGTACTCAGGTAGGACTGATGATCTGATGCTGTGCAGGTGAATCCGTTTGGTTCATGTAGTAGTTTGTGTTTTTCATTAACTAGTAGGGTGATTATGAATGCACTGTTCTGTCTATATCATGACTCTTCTTACACTTCATCCTTGTATTAGGGTGGTAAGATGGCAAAAACTCAAAAAGTCCTGGTCATATAATTAATCCAAAATACAAACTGAAGTCTGAAATATCTTGATATATATTATTTACACAACTTGAGTTGTTATGCATTTATTGTTTTGATTGTTATGATGTTGTTGACTTCTTCAGGCCATGCTGTTTGGTGATCTGAGTGGACAGGAGATAAAAACAATGGTGTCGACCACAGAACTTCAAAAGACGAAAGGAACTGTGAGTGCCAGCATCTTAAATATTTCACATAATCATCAATATCATAGACGGTCAAATTTTTATTTTGAATTTGGATGTGTGTTTGTCTATGTGTTTGCGTGTGCGTGTTTGTGTGTGTAGTTCCTTCACAAGTTAACAGCCAGAGCGATCATCAGAGATTATGAAGATGGCATACTCGGAAACAGTGAGGCAGAACATGAGGTACAATATTTCTTTAATATGTTCATGTAAAATCATCAGACTATGACATGCATACATGCGTTTGTCAGATGAAGTTGACTTGATGTTTTTATCTGTTTATCAGGGAAAGAAAGCAGAGCTGAAGTCTTACATCACTGAACTCAGTAAAGAGTTCTCCGTCTTGTCTCAGTTCACCAGCTTTGTGGCCATTGAAGAGAGGGTAAAATTACTACTGACCTCAAGATATTGTGCTTAGATCACATTAAAAAATCACACCTTCACAATTAATGCTAACAAAATATATTAAAGCTAATATTTCTGCCCTCATGAATATAAATTTGCTGCTTATGTTAAGTGAACAGATTTGGGTTTTACACGGGGGGCAGAGTCCAGTAAGTAAATTTTGATGGGGAACGGAGTTCCACCTCAAACTGGTTAGAATATTTGAAATGGTTAAATTGAATGGAATTATATGGATCCTCTTTAAAATATCTATTAACTAAATATCAAATTTTTCTTTAACCTGAGGACAAATGTATTAAATTGTTAAAAGTTTGTGTGACTTAAATACTTATGAAAACATTTTATATTTTAAATCCTATGACTTCCCACCAACTAAGCGTATACTACCACCCCCCGTGCATACTGTAGTTTTAGACGCAAAATGTGTAGAGCCTTTTACTCAGCTTATTCATCAAATCATTGTAGATATTACAGTACACAAGAAGAACAACCAAGAAACTCCAGACATTGAAACTTTTTTTATTAAAATTAATTCAGTATTTGTTTTAGTTTTAGGGATCAGCGCCTATGTCCCAAGGAATTTCAACCTTTCTCAGCCTTGCAGATATGTATACGTACACATCTTTACTGAAATTAAAAGAAAACTATTACATAATATTTCCAAAAATAGTTATAAAAATAAAAATGACAAAATAATTGTAAAAAAAATAAATATTTTTATGGTAGTTAACTGCTGCTTCTTGTTTTGTCTAATAGTTGGATTGTAA
This sequence comes from Misgurnus anguillicaudatus, assembly GCF_027580225.2. Taxonomy (NCBI): domain Eukaryota; kingdom Metazoa; phylum Chordata; class Actinopteri; order Cypriniformes; family Cobitidae; genus Misgurnus; species Misgurnus anguillicaudatus. Next base: position 18,190,260 of record NC_073353.2, read on the forward strand.
TAATGTGTTTATACATAAAATTAATTGAAAAAGTCAACAAAGTTCACATACTTTACTAACCTGGTAAATGTGTTTACTTCCTGTTCACTTGTAGTTCATACAACACGAATCCTCAGCTTTATTGCTTGATGGCTTTTTACTGATTACTAATGCTGATACCAAATATTACTTAGTTTCTTAACTTTTCCAATATTGGTCAACCACTTGCCTTCATGACCTAATTTTCTCTGTGTAGGACCAGAATCAGCTTGACACTGGATTCACAGATATTCCTAAACTAATTGCAGAAGAGGATGTGGATATTCTGCCTTATATGGGCTGGACTGAGGAGAAGCTGACTAAAGAGGTTTGGATTAAGTATTATTAACAATCAGACTGAATAACAATGTCAGTAAATGTGATTGTGTATTTTATTGTTGTATAATGTAAATGTCGAAATCAAATCTGAACACTCAGTATAGCATACTCTACTTTTACCACAATGCCATAAAAGTTTTGTGTTTTGTCTTGTTTTTTTAGGTAGATATTGAGGAGAGCCTCAGTGACAAGTCCTATTTTAAATGTGCTATTTTTGAGGAACAGTGCGAGGACATGCCATTTGAAAGTGATGAGTTTGACAGTTATTGTGGTATTATGTCAAGATCCGACTCAAGCGATTATGAAGGTTCTCCCCAGGAATTCATTTCACTCGAGGAAGGCGGTATATATGAAAGTCTCTCACACTCAGCGGATATCTATGAAGACATAACTGAAAATTTCATTGATGACTCTCTTCTCTTAATGGAGAAAAAGAGTTCCCGTATTGCCCGTCGAGGAGATTGCCTGTCCTCTCTGCCTCCTCCCTCACCTCTTCTTCTGGATGCCCCATTTATTATGTGTGAAAAAGCCAGAAGATCTGTGCCAAACTCCATGACTTTTGATGCTTTACCTCAGGCTCCTGTCTTTGGGGCTTTTGCTTCATCTTTTGATGTTGGTGGTTCACCTCCAGCTCCTCTCGCGGAGGCTTCTCCACCAGCTTGTTATGCTCCCACTTCTCCTCTGCCTCCTCCATTTGGGGTTTCTCCTCCAGCTCGTCTTGCTAAGGCTTCTCCTCTAGCTTTTTTTACAGCACCTCCTCAACTTGGGGCTTCACCTCCAGCTTCTTCTTTTGGAGCTTCTTCTCCTCCAGTTTCTCTTGCTAGGGCTTTTCCTCCAGCTCATCTTGCTAAGGCTTCTCTTCCAGTTATTTATAGTGGGGCTTCTCTTCCGCCTCCTCCATTTGGGGCTTCACCTCCAGCACCTTTAGGAGCTCCTCCTCTGGCTTCTCTTGCCAGTTCTTTTCCTCCAGCTCATCTGTTTGCAGATTCTCCACTGGTTGGTGCAATGATACATTTCTCCCAACAAGAAAGGCCTCTTCCTCCACCTCCTATCATGCGTTCTGCTGCTTCTCCTCCTCCTCCTCCTCATTCCTTTCAATCAGTACCATGTTACAGTAGCAAGAGAATGTCAGCTGCTGTCTCTGAACAGCCATGGGATTTATCAAGCCCTGAAATCAGACCTTCATCTGAGAGCTGCTTAAGAAAAAGCATCATCTCTTCTGCACCCGGTAAGTCTCACATTTGATGAGAGTCTTATTAAGATCTGTTGAAAACTGGATTTAAAACAACTGTTAATCTTGTGTCTCAATTCTTATTAAGCTTCAGCCAGAGCTATAAAAAAAAGGAAATCAGTACCCCTTAAAGAAGGATTAATGTTAGGGTCAGCCCTGCAACTAAGACGCGGATCACTTGAAGACACAGTGGCCTGGGATGAGCTGTTTCAGCTTCAACATGAGGTACTTGCATATATAATGCAATAAATATTACACAGAAAACGAATGTGGTATTTAAATGAATGTAAATGTACAGTATGCGTTCTGTTTGGATATAGGATGGATACTGGGAATGCACTGGGAGTCTGAGTAACTTCCTCAAACTGGACGTAGACTTCTTTGCCAATGTCTTCCTTAAAGAGAAAGGCATTTGTTCACTGGGTAAGAAGATTTTATATTGTATAAAATTGTAAAAAAATTATAGAATGTGACAGTAATATATAGACATCTATGACTGTTGTGATGTTTCTAAAAGTTAAATCAGCATACACAGTTTATGATATTAACAGTTCTTAGTAATATGCCATGTTGCTTAACGTGGCTCTTTTGTGTAAATTTGAGGTTTTGGCCTAATCCTGGATGAGAGCGCTTTAACTAGTGAAAGTGAAATAGTAGTTGGTAAAGCAGATGTTTTGTCTGTCAGGTGCAAAGGCTCATGCAGATATTTTGAGATTGGTGGCCACTCTGTTGGTGCTGCAGCTGATTCGAGTAAAGAAGTCAGCCGAGGGGAAGCTGCTTCAGTCTCTCTTCTCTCTGAAAGACTCTGAGGGTCCCAGGTAAGAGCACACACACACACACACATTATCATGTGCCATAGTTTTTCTTTATTAGATTCATAAAATTTCCTTTATGCAGGCCAATGCACTGGGAGGCTGTGAAGAAAGCAGTGGACTGGGCTTGCTGGGCAGATAAACAATATCCATGTGTGTGCAGCAGACTGGAGTTCGGCTGGGATTGGGAATCATCCACACGCCAGTTACTGGGCTGTGATTCACCACTTCCATACTCTCCACTCGTATCTGTTCTGGAGAGGCGTGTGGGATTATGGGTCATTTAGTAACTGGACCTGGACTCTTTGTTTATATTTGTTGTTTTAATTGCAGAATTGTTAAGTCTATAGTGGTGTCTGCAACATGTTTATAATTTCATAGAGCCTAAACACACTCACTTTTACGCTAATTTCATTTCAATTGCATATGACTTGCTTTTAAGCTCCAAAATGGACAAGAAAGCTTAAAAAAACTATAAATGTCAAATATTGTGAAGTCATATCATAGGTTTGTGTGAGGAACTGTCAGGTTCCTAGTCTGTTCTCCTATCTGTTAATCCCCAAGAGAAAATTTAAAGGTGCTGTACGTAACGTTTCTACTGAAACTAATCCCTTTTCAATTGCCTGTCTGCGAATGGGTTGTAATCTCACATTAAAATGATCAACTTTGCAGGTTTGGCTATTACCTCTGAAAAAAAATATTATAATTTTTATGGGAAAGTACCGGGTCGGATTTGGCGCGAAATCCAGTGACGTCACCCGCATGCGCATTCCCGAGCCTCTTGCCTCGTCTACTGACTTTGCGCTCAACAGCGACGACACTGTCTGATAACAGACTGAAACGACCTGCTCCCAGCACAACACAGACTCCAACACAAACTCCACATATTGTGAAGAAAAAAGTTATCTGCTGAAGCTCGTAAGGCCAAGCGTGAATCGGATCAACTTCGGATTTAAAAAAAAAACGGATTAACACTGGCAGGGCATTTGAATTATGGAGAAACCTCCGTTTTGTTTTGGGTATAAAAACGGATCCGGAGTTGGCTTTCATCCTTTTGGACAGGTAAGCCAACATTACTACAAAGCATGTCAAATATATTTCGATTATGTGCTTTAGTTTTGTAGATGTTGTTTTGGGTTGCTAGCCTTCGCTTTAGCGTGTGTTCGCCCAGCCGTCGTCGATCGATGACGTAAAACTGCGGGCGCGTTTGTTTGCGTGCGTCCGCTTTTTAAAAGTCGTACAGTCTGACATTGATGGAAACTGAGATTATACAGTGTGACATGGACTTAACTACGATATTGATCGCACAGTGCAGCAAGCATCAAGCCTAAAGGACTATTTAAAATAGCACAGTGTATACCGGGCTTTACTGTTATACTGAAATTGTTCAGTGTAGTTCACTAACCGTTTTTGTTATCTTAACGTAAATTTACCTACGTAACACCACATTACATAGACTAAATGCAGTCAATTGAACGTTGCAGTGGGAGTTTACCTGAGTTTCCAGCATTTTGTGTGATGCTTTCTCCGGTGTGTTACATCTCAGTCTGGCCGTCGCTTATGAGTTCGAGCACGCGCTTGTAAACTCATTGGTTGCAATCTGAAACATCACCACTAGAGGCCGCTGTAAATTACATACAGCGCCTTTAATAGATAATAAAAAAACTGCCATAGCATACATGTAATGCAACAACTCCCCTGTACCTCTTGCTGCTAAAAGTATGCTTAAATTAAATTCAGATTTTCATTAAAAACATTCACCCCCGGCTTCACAGACAAGGCTTAAAGCTGGTCATAGACTAAAACACATGTTTGAGCGTTTTCAACTGAAAATAACTTCAAAATACATATCTTAAAATATTCCAGTGCCTTTGCTTTATCTCAAGATAAACACCAGTAACCAGTATTTTTTCTAATGCATGTATTAAAAATATAAAAATGCTTAAAATTCTTAATTCAACTAAGCTTTAGCTAAGCCTTGTCTGTGAAACCAGGCCAAAGATTAACTTCCAATCTTATTTGTGCTTGTGTTAAGTTCAATACTTGTGTCACTGCAATTGTGTCAGGATTGGTTATTAGAGAAATGTGTACAATGTTTAACCTGACTGACCCCAACCTGCAAAACTTTGAGGCTTCATAAATTTGCATAAGCATAAATGAAAATTATAAGAACAAATATTATTTTTTATCATAAGTATTATTTCTCAATTGCTTTGGCAAATTTCTTGAAACAGAAATTACATTTTCAAAACTCTTAAGATTATTTGGCAAAACAGTCTTACAGTTCAGCACAACGCTATAGCTCAATTGCAAAAGCTCATACCTCTCCCAAAACAGTTCACTCATGTGTCAAAACTAAATATCCTTCTCATTTAAACAGTCAGTTCCCCCAAAATGCTTTGTCTCTTTGACATTGTGTAAGCACTGCAAATCTATATGTTTAGATGTTTTGTCACTATGGCAGAGGACCATTGAAATATTCCTCATGTCCACCTTTCAGTCTTAGCCCAGTCCTTCATTGACAATGGTTACTGTACTGTTTTTTGTCTAGCTAACAAAATACAATTGTGTATAAAACTAAAAAAAGAAATAGGATTTTAGGGTAAGAGTAGCCTCCAAGGTTTGACATCACACATTGCACTCATACTGCCAAGGAAATTGTAACCATTATCATTCACACACATAAAGTAACTTCCATACATTAGAGTAAAAAGAAAATGTATACAGCATAATATACTGTAATATAAACACACAAACAAAAACAATGAAAAGTATATGCATCCTACAGTGCTGTAAGTAAAGTTGGAGTTTCACAACTAACAGTTCCCCTTACAAAAAAAGAAGTTTATTCAAGTGTGCTATAAGTATACTTCTTTTAAACTTAAAATAATAAAGTATACTTTCAGTTAACTTTTTATGTACTTCTCTTAAATGTACTTTAGGTACTTCTCAGAAATATACTTAAATTGTACTAAAGTATACTTGACCTATACTGACCGAAATGTCTAAGTATATTTGGCCTATACTTGTTTACTGACATATACTTAAAAGTATAAAGTAAAAATGCAACAATGAAAGCTACATCAAGAAAGCTGCAAAAAGCCATATGATAAGCCCTGGTGAAAAATAAATATACTTTATTGTATTTCAAGTATATTTAACTTTGCAATAGTACATTACAAATATACTTAGAAAGAAATGTACCATCTTTGAATATATTGAAAGTATGCTTACAACATATTTGCTTACAAGTAAACTTTTAACATATTTCAAAATAATTATAATTTAGTATATTTTCAAAAAATATTCTTTAAAAAAATATATACTTGGAGTAAAAGTTCTGTGCAATTTTTAAAGTATACTAATTGAACTTATTTTAAAGTTTTTTTTAACTATACTTTATCTGTTAAAGTTATCATTATAATAATGCACTGACAGCATATTTATAAAATACATGATTTAGCACCCTTTAGAAACAGTATATTTTTAGTAAATTTTGAAACTATATGTAGTGTACAAATGTATATTGTCTTTATGGAGAATCTTTAGTGTTAGTAAACTAGTAGGTTATTAATTTTGTGCTGCAGGTATACTTGCAAGTATTCTTTAAGTTAACTAGTGTACTCATACTGAAAGTGTACATGCAAGTGTTCTGTTAGTGTACTCTTAGTAAACTAGTAAGTTACTAATTGTGTGCTGCAGGTATACTTGTAAGTATTCTTTTACTATACTTTTAGTTAACTAGTAGTTTACTACTCAACTTTACTTTAAGTGAACTTAACATCATACTATAAATATATATATTGTCAGGATTAGAGTACGAATGAACCCAGATGCAAACGATGTCGGGGGAAAAACACAAAACACTTTATTAACTGACAAGAAACAAACCACCCACGAGGGGGTACACAACATGAAACATATAACTCTCACAGATAACACTAATACTTGACTTGGTAACTAGACTATAAATGTACACGCAACACGAGAAACAGCACACAATGAACCCGCACAGAACTAAAGATACACTGACATTAAATAGAAGAAACCAAACAAGATAACGAGCGGGAACAGGTGATGGAAGAAAACCAATGATTACTAATAAGCAGGAGAACGAGGGGGGGGGGGGTCACAAGACACCGGAGGCACATGCCACACAAAAAACAAGGCATGAACCTCCACATAAGGCATGGGACTGCCAGAACTCTGCCACATGACAAAATACAAATATAACATAAGACTTCAAGGCAGAGTCCTGACATATATATTGCACTTAAAGTACAATACATGTTCCTGTGTATTAATTTTTATACTTGACATATACCTTTTAATTGTACTTTCAATTTGAAGCTAAATCAGTGAGCTAATCAAAAAAAATAATAAATAAAAAAATTATATATGAAGAGTTTTGTTGCAAAACGAGATAAATCCATTTTTAACAATTTTGTCAAAACATGTTTATTATTTTGTTTTATGGTGCTACTTAGCTGTATTTTTTAAAGGAACAGTATGTGGGATTGTGGCCAAAACTGGTATTGCAATCACAAAACTTGTGGCTAAAACTGGTACTGCAGTCACACAACTGAGGGGTATTGCACAAAAGCAAGATAAGGGATTAAGCTGGGATTTTCCAGTTATCCTGGCTGAATTTAGCCCTGACTCGGTTGCATGAAGGGAGGCTAAATTAATCTAGATGAAGTTACTATGGAGATTTACTCTTTGCAGCTAGCCTGCTCCAGAGCAGGCTAACAACCAGGCTAAGATTAATCCTAGTGATTAATTTAATTCAAAGAACTTTATTAATCCCAGGGGGAATTAATGTTACAATTATAGAAAATAAAGAAATTAAAGAAAAAAGAAATAAAAACATAACTGCCCATCCATGATTTAAACATTAATAGATAAGAAATAAATAAAAAAACTATAACTTTTCCCATATAAAAAAAAGGTAATTTACTTCAATAGTGCATTGTCCCAGGAATTACAAAGTGGAGTTAAACAGCCTAATGACCACAGGTATAAAGGATCTGCTAAAACGCTCAGTAGAACACTTAGCAGTGATCAGTCTCTGACTAAATGTACTTTTCTGTTCGGCCAGCACCCTATGTAGTGGGTGAAAGGGATTGCTCAGTATTGAATATAGTTTTGACAGTATTCTTTTCTCAGCCACAACAGAACAGAGTGAACAGAGTTCAGCTCCATACCAAGTACAGAGCCAGCGCCTCTAATGAATTTGTCCAGTTTATTTCTGTCCGCCACTTTCATACCTCACCCAACAGACCCACAGACACCACAGACTCATAAAACATCCACAGCATGGTATAGCAGACTATACCATTTCAGATTAATCGGCTAGTTTCTCTGAATCCTAGATATTCATGTGTTTTAGTCACTTCATGGTCTTGCATAAAAATACTAGATATACTGTAATTTATTTAGTCTTATTATTAAGACTTCTGTCAGGGGTTTGATGAATACATTTATTAACGCAGTTGTAAGAAATGGCTGATGAAGTTGAAAGGCGGTTGAAATGAAGTATGTAGATTAGCATTAAGGCATGAGAAATATCTGACTGAGAGATACAGATTCTCATGTGATGTAAGAAATGTCAGTCTAGCACTGAAATCACTTCTACAAGATTGCAAGTAACAGGAACAGATTACTCCATAAAGTTTTACAGGGCAGTCACAGTAGAACAGGCATTATTTTGTGAAACAGCTTTCCCTATTGTCAATGGATGCAGTGGACTGCACCCACCCCTGTGCCAGAAATATGAGACTTTTTTATGTTAAACTTAGTACAGACAATAAAATATGTCAGCAGAGACTACCTTATGTGTAGATGTATTTCTGCAATCAAGTCATCAGCATACAGAATGTTCTTGTTCTTGATTTTCTGAAAGTGATGGATGGTCCAAATTATTATGCACATGCTATTTTTGTTTGTTTTTTAAAATAAAGTCAGTAATTTTACAAATTGTATTTTAATCTCAATAGTTATATGACATTGTGCATGTTATTCTATTTAAATACATAATTTGACGTATTTAAAATCTCAAAAGATACTTTATTACTTAAAAAATATGCCAATTATGCTTTTCCAAATTATTATGCAAAATGCACTTTAATTAAAATTCAGTGTGTTAAAATAATCCACAAAACAGATATCTGTCAAATGTGCTGCATAGACAGATTTTTTATGAATTTATTAAACTTGTAAGTCTACAGTTTCTGTCTTTACTTCACTTGAAGATGCTAGTATTGCATCCCAGAGTTGATGTTTGAATATGAATTATAGTGCTGTCCACCTCACAGATCTTTCATATAATGATTCTCCATAAAGAGGTCAGCAGATAGTATTCATACTGTACCTTAATTTTTTTCTTATTTCATGGCCATATTAAAATAGTCAGTGTTGCTTTTTTGCAGCATGCTGTATTATTCTGCATGAAAGTAAATTAATATCAGAAGACATGATTCATTTTTTCCCATGCCCATCTTTAAGGTACTCTACATATCTTCCAGATGTCCTTTTGGCCCCCTCAAGGGACCTACTATCTTACTTCCCAATATTCCAGTCCAAACCAGCCTTGTTTGAACATGGTGGCTATTCACCAACAATCCAGAATATACTATTGAGTGTTTTATAGCATGTCAATGAATACAACTGTTTGAAAACTTTATGAAGCTCACAGTAAATGTAATATTTTTGGAAGCTTTAGTTTGGGGGTGGGGTTGAAATCCACTTGTATGCACTGAAGGATCCCATATTGAGGGCTTCTTGGTATTACAGAGACACCAGCATGTTTCCTTTTTAGCAGTGGCATTTTTATTGTTGCCTTTTCCTAATATTTTCCTTAAAAAATTCTTCATATGGTCAAATCCTGTACATAAATCTTATAATAATTAAATGATTTCTGTTTAGTTCCACCAAATATAAATTGTTATAGGAAATAAATGGCTTTTTTAAGATAATGCACACTTTTTTGCATCAAATACTGTAGATATATAGTAGTTTTTGTTGGGTAAATTACTGATCATATGCTGTATTAATATTATATTAGGCCTAAGGCCTGTTCTTTCTACACAAGGCTATAAGACACCCAGTTAAACTTTCGTTTTCTCAGTTAACTTTCGTTTCCTAATTAAAAGAGTCCTAATTAAAAGAGTGCGATCCTGCGACTATACCCCGATTGTTCTCGCCACGATTATCTTGAGAAGCAAGGTCGAAACAATTGATAAACAAGAGTACGTCATTTTAGATTAGAGATTTCGTCCAGCTGTACTTCGCTACATTAACAATAAGGTATCTGTGCAAGCTAGGCCAAGGCCATGAAAACCAATAAACAGAATATATCATTTTAGATATGAGGCAGGATGCAGCTGCCTTTTGCTACATCAAAACAAATAAAATTAATTGTGGCAGACCGAGACCAATGAGAAGAATATACGCCATCTCAGATAAGAAGTGTTTGATCTTACTGTATAAAAATGGAGTCAGATGTTGGGAGGGCAGATGATCTTTGAGCACCTCTATGAGGGGTATTGATTGTCTCACTTTGTTGGCTCGAGCGAATAAAGTAATTTTTGTTTGGCACCTGGAACCTTTGTCTCCTGAGTATTTTTCTTATGAAGATTCAAGCTAAGACTTTTTGCCACAACAGATACACATAGTAGTAGTTAAGTGTTTGCAGTTTCATGATGAATTTTTATGAGTTTTATCAATTTTTGCATCAGTGATTCTGTGATTGATCTCGTGGTCTGTTTAAGAATTCCGTGAACGTGCACTTATCCTAGCTAGCTACACCTGGCTTGACATAGCTGCACGTTCTCATCCTGGCTTAGCAATCGTGCAACAGACTTAGCCAGGATGGGCTGATTAAACTAGCCGTGTGTCTCAATCAGCTCCCTTGTTCAGTAGTCAGGGCACTGATCAGGGAGTCGGCCATTTTAAGGGCTGTCTCAATCGCAAAATCCGTTCAGTGCACTGGAACGTTCGTTCCCTAAAAATTCCCACAATGCAACGCAAAAACCAGTGAGCATCGATGTTCCCTATGTTCCCTAACCGGAAATCACGTGACCTTTTCTGACGCTCGCCAACCGAACATCACGTGATCCAACTCAATAAACTTTATGAAATGTTACAGAACCTTTATAAAGACAAACGTTTGTTTTAGTTGTAAATATAAACACACATTGCTACACAGTAAGGGACCACAATCTACTCAATATTTAAAAGAATAATATTTATTTAAAATTGTAAATATATTTATTACATGTAAAATGTAATTATATGCCTCCAATTTTATGCACAGATATGTAAGAGAATAATGACAGCATTTTTCACAATGTACTGTTTTTAAAATTAAGTCAGAGAGATGTTGGTTTTGCCGGTTGTTGATGAGTAACAGCTGTGAGTGATTACAACGCGCTTAAGCAGCCGTGACAGAAAAATAAGTGAACATCGTCCCAATGTGAAGTGAGCTAGGGTCCTTACAAGTGCCCGAACCTGTGTACACGATATACTGATTCACGACCTCGGGAGCTAGGGAACGAATTGAGACACACGGTAGGTCAAGCTGGGTCTTTTCTGTTATCCTGGCTTTCTTAATTCTACTTTTGTGCAATACCCCCCTGGTGGCCAATACACAAAATGAAAACATAAACATCAGTTGAGGGCTGCAACTCCACTTTTTAAATGACAATATCCTGGCCATACCACTGTTGTCAGTGATATAAGTATTTGAAAAGAAAATGATTTCTTAATGTCTAGTGACATATCAGGGCCATTTTATGATTAATTGATATAATTTTCTTACATACTGTTCCTTTAAGTTATGAAGGTTTTAAATCAAAACAAACCAACTGCAGTTGCATTAAAATTAATTGGAATGCACAACCAAAAAACGCGATTTCTGAACAATTTAAAAAATGGTGGTTATCTCGTTTTGCAACAAAACTCTTCATATATTATATACTCACTTTCAACATTTGATAGGTTATGAAAAAAATGATTCATTGAATTTAATCAATTTTTTTAAGGTAAGTGGTTGCAATCAATTTATTTAAGCTACATTTAAACAAAAGTTTTATATTTTATTTTACTTTACTAATCTTTTTTGTTTACAGTTTTTTTTTCAGTCGCTAACAAGCGTTTGTCCAAACAGTTGTCACATTTTCAAAACTCTAAACACCATTAGCACAGCATCGTTTTTTTGTGGCCATACCATTCACACATTTCATGTCGTTTTCACACAATATGGAGTCAGTGAACACATTTACTTACACTGAAAAAAATTATTCATTGAATTTAATTAATTTTTTTAAGGTAAGCGGTTGCAATCAATTTATTTAAGCTACATTTAAACAAAAAAGATTAGTAACGTAAAATTAAATATAAAACTTTTGTTTAAATGTAGCTTAAATAAATTGATTGCAACCACTTACCTTACAGTTTTTTCCAATTGCTAACACACAATTTTGCAAACTAGTGTGGTTTTATCAAAAAACTTAACACAATTTACAAAACCACACACCCAAATAGCAAAATACCACATATATCCTGCAAAATGAAGCACTCCAACCTAAACTACATATAACATTATCAAAATCAAACTTTGACACAAATTGGAACACACTTCATTCATATTACCAGATTTTTGTCTAACCAACTACACACAGTTGGGCATAATGAAAAGTGCACTTTTCTTTTGTATGCTTTGCCATAATACTAAAATATGTATTAGATTGTTCACATGCACAAAAATATTTGCAGATACACACACATGCTGTTGATTTTTTTTTTCACCAAACAAGTCACAACGCCACATCACAGGCAATATATTCCCTTGCCAGACATTGAGCGAAGAAGCAACTTGAGCGCCTTATCCATCCCTAAATTGCACCAACATCAATCCCATCACATGCCTCTTCCATAGCCTGCAAAAGAGGCATGCGCACAAAGGGCTGCTGGTCATATACCTTTCATATAACTCTTCTATGGGGTTCAAAAATGGCGAGTATGGTGGGAGGTATTGCACGATAAATGTTTGGTAGTCAGCAAACCAGTTTTGGACTGGGGCTGCACGATGAAAGCTCACGTTGTGCCATACTACAACATACCAGTTTCTTTGGTCTGCATCATTCATACACTCTGATGGTATGAGAATGTTGTGGAGTCTTTCTAGAAATGTGAGAATATGGGCTGTGTTGTATGGTCCAAGGTTGGCATGACGGTGGAGGACACCATCCATATTGGAGATGGCAGCACACAATGGCCCTCATTTATCAAAAGTGCGTACACCAAATTTCCAGCTTACACCTGGCGTACACCCAAAACCACGGTGACTTTGAGATTAATCAATATGGACGTTGGCGTATGGCACGCTCAAATCCTACGCCAGCTCAGGATGTGGTGTACGCACATTTTGAGTTAGTGCAGAAATGCGCAAACACTTCCTAACACCACAAAACGCAAAATATAAAATAAATATATGAATATATTATGACCCACTGTAAAAAAACTAAAACATAGTACTTATAAACTTCAGTGTTTATTTTTATGCAACATGAACTTCAATGTTTAATTTGTGTGACTTCACCAAAGCATTCGATTTGTATGCATATGTATTCCTTAAGTTGCGAGCCGTTTCAGGGCAGAGCACGTGAGCGGATTGGAGCGTTGAGCGGTGCGGTAATACCATCAGAGCGCCTTTTTCCGAAAACTCCGCTCGCTCAGGACCGCTCGTTGAACCCAGAACGCCCTTTGATAATTTGCTAGTTCGAGAATCTGTAGAAACGTCTAGCAATAAGTTATGGAATTCAAGCCTTATACATAAATGTAAATAAAAATCAAAGTTAAGATTGAACAGGAAGAAAACATTGAAAGGGACTGCGGAGAGACTGTAAAAGTTTAGCAATCCTGGAATCTGAAGCGGCACATTGCAAGAAAGCACAAGGATCTGCTACGAAAACAATAATGCATCAAAAGGTAAGCTAGTTACATACCATTCGATGATAAATAAATAGCTACACATGAATAGGTAATGTGAAATGCTTGTGTTGAAGCCATAAATCCGATCATGATGACATGCGGACAAAATCATGGCCACGAATTATCTTTTATGCTACATTATGGACACTTCCTTTTCTTATTTATAATATAAAATATGTTCCCAATATTCAACAGTTTGTTCCTTGGAATTAATTACTATAATATTTTGCAATTACTATTACAAGTATTATTACTTCAAATTATGAATTAGCCTAGTAAAACATGTGGATGTCGTTGAAACAAATTGTTAATTTGAATTATATCCGGAGCTCCGTATCAAACTGGATCTTAGCTAACAAACAACTGTATGTAAATACAGAAAAACACACTACAAAAGTTACTACATCATTTTAAAATATTATTAAAAAAAACTTAACCGAACCATTAAGCAGACATATAATTTAGATGTAGGCAACAGTAAATAATAATGATAATAATAATAATAATAAATAATTATTCTTCTAAATATCAATTAAGCGTCATTAATAATAAAAAATAATAATACAAATATTACAAAATGTAATGCAATTATTAATGTCTTTAATCCCGCTCTTTAAACTCCCAAATAAAACAATTTAGTTTCTTTCCACTTCCCTGGTTTGTCTTCTTTGCCATCTTCCATGTGTTAATGTCGTAAAATGAGGGCGTGGGGGAGGTGGAGACTTGAATTTATATGGGCGTGTTATTCTAATGACGATCGTTTTCAGCCGCGGCATTTATGAAGGGCAGATATTGCGTACACCTAAATATCAACGGTACGCACAGTTTCATAAATCAGGCGGTGAGAGGAGTGTAAGCATAATCTTACGCCAACATATACGCCCGTTTCTACGCAAGAATGATAAATGAGGGCCATTGTGATGTTCCCACCACGTTAGCCAGGAACATCTATAATGGCTCTGTGGCCAATGACGTTCCCGTTGGCTTTTTTTAGTGCTTACATCCTGATTGAAGTGTTAACAATTAACCACTCAGGTGGTTGGGCAGGTGGCACATATATTGGCCATTTAGCTCGCGTAGTGTCATTTTGAATGGTAGTGTTTTGAAAAGGCAAACATGTGACTTTATGTCAGATTGTTGTGTCTTGTGCAGAGAACCGTGTTCAGTGCATTTAAAAAGTGCCATTATGAATTGCAAAATGTGTGTAAAGCAGAAAATGTGTTTAGACTTTTGGAGACTTGAGAAGAGGTGTTGCTCCCTGTGTGTCAGTTTAAATAGTTGTGCTGTTCATGTCATTTTAGTGTGTTAGCAATTGGAAAAAACTGTAAAAAAAATGATTAAATTCAATGAATCATTTTTTTCAGTGTAGCTGATAATAAACAGAAAATTGTATAATTGTCACACAACTGATTTACGTTGGGTAAATTGGGCCAACCACAGCTGATTCCAGTCTGGCTTAGACTCAGTGGCAGGGGTTATTCCTATTACATTGACACTAAAAGGAGGACTTTAAGGACTGCAGGAGCAGTGAGAGGTGCAGGAGCAGTGAGAGATGCAGTGAGAGATGCATGACAGTGAGAGGTACAGTGAGAGGTGCATGATAGTGAGAGATGCAGTGAGAGATGCAGTGAGAGGTGCAGGACAGTGAGAAATACAGTGAGAGGTGCAGTGAGAGGTGCATGACAGTGAGAGGTACAGTGAGAGGTGCTGGAGCAGTGAGAGATGCAGTGAGAGATGCATGACAGTGAGAGGTACAGTGAGAGGTGCATGACAGTGAGAGGTACAGTGAGAGGTGCAGGAGCAGTGAGGGGAGGAGGGCCAGGGAGAAGAGCAGGCCCAAGGAGAGGGCAATGTAGAGAATGCATGGTGGTGGCACTCCAAGGGCTGCAAGAACAGTAGTCAGTGATGAAATTGACTGATTTCACTAAGAGAGGCTGGTGAAAGAGTGCAGCTCAATTGGAGGTGGTCAACAGTTGCCTCCATTATACGCATCTTTCAACAAACCAACTGGTTGCTTTTTACATGAATTGTTTCTATTCTCACTTGACCTGTCAATACTTTAAGTTCATACAGTATATGCATATGTAGAATTTTTTTGTCCCTCTAAAGATTGCAACGTCTTCCACCGTCTGGGGGAAGAGAAAAGCTCCACAAAAATGATCAAGATCAATACTGTAAACTTTTTCTGTTCTATCATATAGAACATAGAAACGTTACCTCCTGTAGTCAGGGAAAAACTGTGTTTTACTGAAATGCTTTTGAATGTGAACATTGCTGTACATGTGGACATACAGTTCCCAACTAAGACATTTAGTGTAAAAACGGTGGATTGAATGTTTTGCAAGCCAATACCTGTAAAACTGAAACATAAAAGTCTATGCAGTTTTGTAATGTCAACAATAGCCAGTATTTTGAAACCTGGTGAACTTTAATTGATTGCATGTACCTTGTGACGTGAAAATAAGTGTTATTCTTTGAAAGAATAATTTCATTTTGAGTCAGATTTCCAGTGTTTTGGTAAAGTTATTATGTGCAGAGAAAGATGTGTTCTGTTTTGAAATGAAGAGTTAGTATATATTTAACTAAATGTGTTTTTGAGAAGAAAATTTACCATTTGGCCAATTGTGTTTTGTAGGTGTGAGTCTGTGTTACGTGTTTAGAAAAAGTATGGGTAAGCGCTTGTTAGCGATTGAAAAAAACTGTAAATGTAGCTTAAATAAATTGATTGCAACCAGAGCCGGATTAAATAAATGGACTACACTAGGCAGGCTGCATTTTTTGGGCCCCCCCATCTAGGTTATTTATGAATTGAAATCTGAAACTTAAGTTACTAATAAAAGTGAATTCACATTTTACATAGCCTAGTCTTTGCTTACAAATTGGTTGTTTGTATACCAAATTAAGTCATGTGTTGTATATTAACCAGTCTATCAGACAATTTTTTGCTAAATTTATTATTTATACGTCATTACACGGCTCTATTACATGCTATTAAATTATCCTCACCTTATCCATTGGGAGTGTCATTATTAAGGCAGTAGTACCAGTAAATAACCAATAGGTGTCAGTAATCCGCGGGAGAGCTTCGCTGCATATTTCTCTTCAAGATTGAGAATCGCAACGAAATCCTCGTCGAACACGTCCACTGAGGTAAATGTCCTCAAAACACTGGTTATTTATGTTTCAGTTATATGAATTATATAATAACAGTTTTTATATTATGTATAACAGTTTTATCTCGAAGTAATGGTAGTGCTAAACTCTAATGTATCGTTTCTGAGGCTGCTAGATTTTTCTTTACGCTATTCACGTTTGTGAAGTGAATTTAAAGCACATATTGCTTGCATTTGACTTAGTTAGCCATTATCCATTGGTTTTGTTATCATGTTTGGTATCTAACGTGATTTTTGTGGGGCTTAAAGAAAAAAAATCTTGACCCCGCTAGTTCTGCCATTGCAGTCATGAATTATTATGCAAGGAACTGTTTTTTTTTGCCTCGTTATTATACGCAAACATGCCTTATATAACGTAGGGAAATGATCGTTTGTCCTTTATTTATTTATTTTTTGCAGCAACCATGTCTGTGTCCTTACAGATTAGAACTATGAACTTGAAAATCAACCATTCTGATGACTGGCGTCCCCATCCGAGTCACCACCTCAGTCCTCAGACAACAACAGTCATAAACTCACAAACACAAATACACTCAGTAATGGGCTTAATAAAGAAAGACTTAACTATGATTTTATCTGTGTTAACCTATGATATCAGTTATTGATGTATTTTAAATATTTACGTATTACTAGGCTCATACATGCATTGAAGTTTTAAAATGTATCTAATATATACTGTAATTAAATTGAATGTTTTGGATACCACCATTAAATTATTTTGTGCATGTAAAACACAAGTAGCAACGTTTTTATTGAATTCAATTTTGAATTAAATTGAATGTTTTGCATACCACCATTAAATTATTTTGTGAATGTTAAACACAAGTAAATGTTTTATTTATTGGAGATAAAATGGCTGTTTAATTAATATAATACTTCTGTTTGTTAGGCACTAACAAGTGAAAATAGTTAGGTTTAAGTACATTTATTAAAACTCGATAGCTGTAATGCTTCTGTGCAGAAGGAAGCCCGTTAGCCACGAAGGTAAGTTTGCGAGCAGATTCATTTCCACTTATTAGACAGCAGTCCGCTCATCGTGTTTTGTATTGCATCACTTAAAGATCGTAAACCTTTAAAATCGAGTTTAGTAAGATGTTTACTACAGTCAGCTTTGGTTAACTATTGTTGAAGCATCGTCTTTAAGGCTCAATGTGACCGCAGTATTTGTTGAACACTGCTGGCAGCGGCGACGTCTGTCCGTACCCTTTTATCAATGAGAGCATAAAAGTTCGTATCTCTCTGCTCCCGAGCCATAAAGCTCGTCTTTAATTGAAATAATGTTTAATAACTTAAAAAATACGGCGTTTTTTTAATTTCCTGAAAAATAATGGTTTTGGAGATACGGGGATCCCGCCCGACAGCGGCGAAATTGTAGATGGGACATTTGTAAAAAAAAAAAAAAATTCCCCCTCTGTCTGGGCCCCATCCCGCCAATCGGGCGCTAGGCACGTGCCTAGTTTGCCTTTGGGTTAATCCGGCTCTGATTGCAACCACTTACCTTAAAAAAATTGATTAAATTCAATTAATCATTTTTTTCAGTGTATATTCTACTATGAATAAAACATAAGTTTATAAGATTTGTAAATTATTCCATTCCTTTTTTACTCACAATTTCTGCAGTGTCCCAACTTTTTCTGATTTGAGGTTGTATATATATCTATATATATGGCTGAATCCCCTGAATATTAACTTTCATTCTGGACTCCATTTCCCATAATCCTGCCACCTGAAACTCATTGGACAGCCTATATAAACTCTCTGGAAACATTCAGGCAGTGCAAAGTCTTGATTTGTACCGGCTGTCATTGATGAGCGGTTTGCCTGCCTGCATATCTATCTGTATTTATTGATCTTTATCTGTTTTACCCGGTTTATGAGTATGTTTGTTGACTGCCCTGACCCTTTTGCCTGTTTCATGACTACGAGATTTGCCTGCCCTACATTGTTGTGTTTGCTGTTGTTTGACCTTGCCTGTTGGAATATGAGTGTGTTTAATAAAAACCTGCAGATGGATCCTCAGTGTCAAAGTGCTTTGTTACACAAGCAGTATACAATAAGTAACCTACTAGTTTACTAAGAGTACACTAACAGAACACTTGCCTGGACACTTTCAGTATATGACTAGTAAACTACTAGTTAACTAAAAGTATATTAAAAGAACACTTGGAAGTATACCTGCAGCACACAATAAGTAACCTTCTAGTTTAGTAAGAGTACATTAACAGAACACTTGCATGTACACTTTCAGTATATGACTAGTAAACTACTAGTTAACTAAAAGTATATTAAAAGAACATTTGGAAGTCTATCTGCAGCACAAAATTAGTAACCTTCTAGTTTACTAAGAGTAATCTAACAGAACATTTGCATGTACACTTGAAGTATAAGTCTAGAAAACTACTAGTATACTCATGAGTTCACTTGCAGTACAAATGAAGAACTAATTGTGCACTAGTTGTACACTTAAAGTTGACTATTACACTTATAGTACACTTAGAAGTATACTTTTATATACTAAAAGTGGGACAATTTAGTCCCAAGTGGTATTCAAGCAGTACACTTATATTACTAGAACATAAATGTGAGTATAATTACTATAAAGTATACTTAAAACTATACTCCGACATTACTTAAGTATACTTAATAAAATTAAAAAATAACTTCTAAGTGTACTTCTTTTTCGTAAGGGTCTTCACTGGTCGCTGTCCTCACCCTCCCTCTCCTGGCCACCGTCCTCACCCTACTGGCCATCCACACGCTGCTGTCTATCTGGCCACAGATTGTTGTCCACATCACAGCATTTATTTTACCTTGTGATGCAGCGAGGGAAGAAACTCCATGCATGTTGCAACCATCCCCTATGATCTCCTGTAATATCCTCACACACAGCGTTCATTGCATGTAGCAGGGACCTCTGATCTTGAGCCTGATGCTCATACACTCATCACCTCCATGGGGAGAAAAACACTCCGATAGGAATAAGGAAAGGAGAGTAAGGTGGTAGGAACACCATGACCATCTTTGGATGAGTAGTGAACCAGGCCCTGATGAGCGGGCCACAGTGGGAATTCACATTGTCCCATTCATTGACTTTTTGTGGTAGGTGAGGCCCTACGAGACCTTTCTCATTTTTAGGGATCAAATCAAAATGAAGGCGCTTCTAGAAGATGAGGAGCTTCTGTGTAAGACTGGGATGTGAGTGGCCACATCATTCTCAGATATGGCAGCACACATAGTTATATACTGGGACATCCACCGTGGCCCGGTGGCCAATAATATTATGGCCACGTCTTCGGCCCTTGGCCAGGTTGAAGCCAGCTTCATCCACAAATAACGAGTTAGTCCTTCGTTAGTCAAGTTCTAGTTCTACCTGACTGTCAATTGCTATAATAGATGTATCAAATGATTCATATATGGTATTCATGGTATTATGTTCTTGACTAATTTTGACAATTGAACAGACTTTTGTGCACCTGATGACTTATACAATGAAATGACTCTGACACGTTTTGGAGCGAACAACCATTCGACTTAGAATCAACAATCAGTTTAGATCAACAAGATCTATTCACTTGAAAATTACTAAATGTAGGCTACCTGTACTTAGACATTTGCAATTTGATGAAATGAATGAGAAATTCAATTTTGTTGTGAACAATTGCCAAGTGGTTTCGAGGAATGTCGTTATTGTTTTAAATGTGTATTTCTGTTTCAAAAAAGAGCCAAAGCAATTGAGAAAAACTGTATTGTAAATTGTAGGTTACACCTTAGTGTAAGTTATGTGCGAGTTAGATTGCAAGAGACCAGACAAGATTTACATTTAGGCTTTTACTGTTTGTATTGTAAATTGTTGACAGACAATGTCACTGCCATACAGAAAGAAAAACAAAAGTAGAAATGTGAACATAGGACAATTTCCTTAGGGAAAACATGCATTGCTTTAGGAATTACAGTGCAGTCTTCCAACACTTCTGTCTGTTAAAGAAAGTCAAGATTCACCTGGGAGCAATTTACCAATTCAGGACAGATTTAGAAAAAAAGTCTAATGGAAATGTATAGAAAAAATAAGTTTGACCAAACCCTGTATTATGACAACTTGTTCAACTGTTTTGCATGTAAAGACTTATGCTCTGAACTAATGCCTAAATGTTGTGGGGGGTGAGACTATTCAACAGAGACCCATTATAAGTAAGGGATAATGTAGAGGCAGCCGGTAGTTATTGGGAAATAAGCCCCGACAGTGTGATCAGGACCCGACGCGAAGCGGAGGGTCTTGTATCACACTGAAGGGGCTTATTTCCCAATAACTACCGGCTGCCTCTACATTATCCCGCTTATTACACGGCTACTTGCCACATAAGAAAAAAAACTGGACATGAATATGAATTTGAAACATTTTATTGGCATATTTGTTTTAAATTAACATTGTTATCCTTCCGCGAAACTTTGCACAGCATAAAATGATCGTAATACCTTATTAAGATCCTCTGCTTCATACTTGTCTGTCTCCATTTCTTCTCTTTTAGCCAGTCTTTGAGAAGTTTTAATCCCCATTCTGTATTTTTGTGTGTGTTGGCTTCGTAGCTGTCATGCTCTATTTTGTCAAGTTCAGTCTCAGTAAGCTGTCTGTCTCTTGTCGTGGTTGTCGAGTGTTTGTCACAAGATGACGCCAAACAGACAGTAATCTTTATTGATCTTTATTGGCGCGGAGCGATTTCACTCGTGCAAGTAGTCCGGCTATGCGTTATTAATTTGGAGCGGTTATTATTTGAAAAGAACGAACCTGCAAATGTCTCAACTGACCAATCAGAATCAAGCATTCCAGAGAGCCGTGTAATAATAGATTTTAATTAACATGACATAAGCAATTGATAATGTAGGAAAAAGCAGAGAATTGTACATAATCATTTGCATGGAGGTACCAAAGCATTTGCAACTGCTTCAAAAAAATGAGAAACTGCACAAGTGACACAATGATGTGAAGATTGAATATGTAGTTTTAAGACTTTTAATTCTGATTTGAGAAATGTACCAAGCAACAGAAAAACTGTAATATCTGACTTTAACGGGACTTTAGCTTAAGCTGGGTTGTTTCAATCCAAAATGCTGGGTTGTTTTAACATGTTGTTGGGTCATATATGAGCATTTACTGGGTTAATTTACCCAACAGCTAGGCTCAACCTTTTTGGACCCATCGCTGGGTTGAAAATAACCCAGCATTTTTAGAGTGTAGATGATTTATAGGTAGTAAGCGCTCATGCAACCAAAAAAAAAATCACTGGCAAGTAATACCTTAACATTTTCTAGTGTTAGTGTTATGTGTATTATAAATGTAGTTTATTATAAGGCAATATTTATAATTTCAGACAAGTAAGAAGGCACATGATAATTGTTATTGATCTTGTCGAGGAAGTTGCTGAGGTCCATAGGAGGGTGCTGAGGTTCTTGAGTACAATACTTAAGAAGGTTGTTGAGGACAGCTGATTGAGTGGAGTTTTATAGTGATCTTTAAAAGTTCTGAGATAAATGAGGAAATTTTGGAGGCAGCTAATTTCAATTCCATGGTTGTTGAGGAGGTTGCTGATGTGAGACTGGATAGATTAGTATTTATTGAATCAAGTTCTGAGGTGATTGATTCGAATGCTGAGGTTGTGCAGGAGGTTGCTGAGGTGATTAAGGAGGGTGCTGAGGTGATTGAGAAGAGTGCTGAGGTGACAAGGGTGAGTCTCAAGGTGATTGAGGCCAGTGGTGGTTCTAAAGGGACTGTTGAAGTTGCAGGGGAGTGTGCTGAGGTGATTGAAGAGAGAGCTAAGTTGATTTGGGTAAGTTTTGGGTTAAGTGAGTCAAAATTTAAAGTGAGTGATACATTTGTTGAGGCAGAAAGTTCTGAGGTGATTGAGGAGAGATTTAAGGTGATTAAGTAAAGTTCTGAGTTGATTAAACAAAATGGTGAGATTGATGTTGTTTCGTTTACAAGTCTTATCATTCCATTAGAGTATGCATTCCAGTCATTAGAATATCTGGATTCTTTCATTATGTTATAATTATTTTCAGCAATTTTTTCTGCCTTCTCTCGCAGTCCCTTCTCTGCTATGGATATTGCATGATCTTCATATAGGTTTTAATATTGATACTTGTAGGGATTCTTATCATTTCCAAAGCATTGATAAAGAGTATAAAAGCCCAAAATCACTGGTATAGCGAAGAGGAATGCCAATCCAATTATCTGTCAAATAACAATACTTCCATAAATACACACAGAATTACATTAAATTATAAGAAATATAAAATTAGAAGTTTTAGAAATAAAATGCTATTTTGTTGTTCATGTCTTATGTGAAAATTAATCATATTCATGTCAATACAGTATTTTGAAAAACTTTGCAAAAACTGTGAATGCTAAAATAATGTATCTTTTTTTTGGAAAACACCTTTTTACTACAGTTTAAATTATCATTTTGTTTATTTTATTGAATAAATAAAAACTTACCTGTGATATTGTCTGATAGTGTCTATAGGTAATAGATTCCTCACAAGTAAGTTTCTGCTTTTCTGTACATGGAATCTGATCATGCCGTGATGTAGCGTTAGCTTCTGTTAGAAGAAAACAAGCCAAGACGTCTCCATCAATTAAAACTGTAATCATCCATAGAGAAGAAAGAATTGTGTTTCTCATAATATGTTTGAAGATGTAGCAGCCAGAACGGGAGCGAGAGCAACAACAACAGTTACTTCTAAGGCAGCTATATTTCCAAGTCCCACAACAAAAAGTTGTAGCTGTATAAGTGGTTAAGGTTAGTATTAACAAAATTATTAAAAATGGGAAAACAAAATACATAATACAAAAAATCGTATTGTATAAAGGATCACATGGACATTGGAAGTCCAGTTTAAATGCATACTGAAAAACAAGAAATAAAAAAGTAAGTGCAAATGCACTTCCAGGAGAGGTGAGATTCCTCAGGAAAGTGGATTCAATGTTTAGATGCTCTGGCATGTTGACAGAAACTTGCAGCCCAGATTCATTTGATCACTGGAAATGTTCTGTATTTATAACCCACAGACAGGGCACTTCCTCTCAATTCACTCCTCCCCTCAGTGTAGAGTATATCAAGACATTTAATTCTGTACAGTCTGTTTAAAGTGTCTCTGTGTGTGTGTGTGTGCGTGTGTGTGCATGTGCACCTGGTAATTATCACGTTGTGGGGACCAATTGTCCCCACAAAGATAGGAATACCAGTATTTTTGTGACCTTGTGGGGACATTTTGATGTCCTCATGAGGAAACAAGCTTATAAATCAAACAGAATGATGTTTATTAAAAATCTAAGGTACAAGAACGTTTTCTGTGAATATACAGTTTCTATGGTATAAAATGCATTACGTCTATGGAATGTCCCCACAAAACATGGAAACCAGAATGTGTGTGTGTGTGTGTGTGTGTGTGTGTGTGTGTGTGTGTGTGTGTGTGTGTGTGTGTGTGCATGTAATTACACTGAAAAAATGATTCATTCAATTTACTAATTTTTTTTAAGGTAAGTGTTTGCAATCAATTTATTTAAGCTACATTTAAATAAACGTTTTTTGTTTTGTTTTTCTAATTTTTTTGTTTAAATGTAGCTTAAATAAATTGAATGACATTTTATTCAGTGTATTTTGACCACTTTTCTGTCAGGTTTGGTGCTGGTTTACATACGTTTCTTTTATTAGTTTATGGCAGGGCCAACACCTGGATGTCATAACTGAGCTGTGCTTTCACTTTTTGCATGTTATCTCTGTTGTTTTACTTGTTTTACATCTCAAAATTTACTTCTCATGTACATTTGTTTTACACTTACAATTTTACATAAACAATGACAAACCTACAACAACTCCAATGGGGAAAAGAGACAATGGCAGGCTCTAGCAGAACAGCAAACAGTCCAGCAGCGGGCGATGCCACAGAAATGTACTGTATACCTTGATGCTGTGTGTTTCATCTGAATGGAAGTCAGAACTCAGAACATACAGTACTTCAGTTGGTAAAGTTTCACATTCGCAGGGCACAGGTTTCACCCCAGGGATGGAAAGTATGCTTTAAATGCACTTTAAGCCGCTTAAGCATCTGTCAAATGCATAAATGTAAAAGCAAATTTTGTAAATTAAATATTGGGAAAATGGTGGGTATGGGAGCATGTATGAAGAGATTATTTTACCACTATTAGAGGGTACTTTAATAATTTAAATTTTTTGCTCAGTTCGGTAATTTAGGTAATTTTATCTGACACCTAATCAAAAGAATCAAAGAACTGAAGGACTATTGAACCTTCTTAGGTATGTTTTGCAAGGTCTTGAGGAATGGAAAATATAATGTTAGAGGAAACAATTACAACCACACAGAGAATGGCTGATAAAAAGATTACAAACATGTTTCAGTCTAAACAGACAAACAAACATCCCCAAAGAATAAATAGATAAGTCCAAAAAAAACATTATGTCAAAGATACAGGGAACAAGAAACTGTAAAAAACACAAAATATTTATTCTCTGTCGCACACGCTTGAGCTTGTAAAGAATCTGGAATCAAAACACATTAAGAGATTCTGCATGTGACATGCATTCTTACATTTTTTCCATTGTATATAAAATGCTTGTACATATACTGTCTATTGTGTATTTTTTTATTTTTACAACTTTTGTTTTTTATATCCTAATTTTTTCCGTATTATCTGCGCCTTATCACTGTCATTCTGTTTGTGCTGTGCAGCTTCTGTCACCAAAACAAATTCCTCTTATGTGCAAACATACCTGGCAATAAAAGCTCTTCTGATTCTGATGTGTTATACATTTAGCATATTTAGATAAATGGTAACTGGGGCTGTGAACTTTAAAATTGACAGAAAGCTCCACATAAGGGCCATTCATATATGTAAAGAATAAAAGTAGAGAAATAAAAAGAACTGTGAGCTCTGCGGTACATCCTTGGTCAAACTACATATCCATATGACATCACAAACATGACAGATACAGCAGATACATATACGCAATGATCGAGCATACTGTTTTTACTGTCGAGAATTGAATGCAATGTAAGCAGCTAGCCTAATGGACAGCACTGATTTATTAAAACGTCCCCCATGCCAAAATTATACATTATTAAAAATACATAATTAAAACATTTTTGTTACAAAACCATGTATGTAATGGTAATATTATTATCTACTATTTTTAGAAAGATTTTTTCAATACAATATTTTAGAATACATTTATCATACTGCACTATTTTTTATTATTCATTTTAAAACATACCTAGCTGTGATATTGTCTGATGATGTCTAAAAACATAAGTGTCCTTAAAGGAACAGTATGTAAAAAAATTATATCAATTAATCATAAAATGGCCCTGATATGTCACTAGACATTTAGAAATCTGTAACCCAGACTCAAAAACATTCGTAGTCTGAGGTAGTGATAAAATAAATGCAATTTTACAAAACAATAAATGAACATGAAGACATTTCTAAATGAAAAAATGAAGATAACATTTTCTATCAAAGATGATTTATTTACAATATAAATAAATAAAACATAAAATATATAGCACTAAAGGGAAAAAAACTAAAGAAAAAGTTTTTGCAGTAAACTTTATTCTGATTTGAGCTATTGATCTGCACTACACAACTGGGCAGCCAGTTGCGTGCAAGTAGGTCACGCTGACTCCGCCCTAGGCAGAAGCTGCTGGAAAGGGGAAAGATAGAGAGCATCAGAACTGAAGCATGAGCCACATGTTGCTCAAATCTTAGATAAAGTTTGGAGTTTTTGAAAGGTTTATTTGAGAAATACACTTGGAAGATAAAACTATAAGTTATTTTGTCATTATTTTGTTGAGAAATAAAATGTAACAGATCTTAGTAGAACTTACCTTTTGTTTTTGTATCCACGTGCTGTTTTCGTGTTGAAATCCTATGATGTAGGCCATCCGGTCATCATCCGGGGAAAATCTGAAAGAGTATAAAAAGATATTGTTGTTAAATGAGGGAATCGGTGAGTTTTGTGTGATTATTTTGAGTATATATGTGAAAATGTATGATTTAATACTATGTTCCCTTTCAGTCGTGCGTATAAAAGCCGCAGGTGCATAATACCAAATCAGCTTTATTGCTTCGAAGCCGGCAGACATCTGCTCTCGAGAAGCTGTTTAAACTGATCTTCGTAGATCCTGTCTCTAAAGAGGGAAAAGAAAAAATCTCAGCTTGCTGAAGTTGGTTGGGCAAAGACACCTCAGCGGAGGCTCGCAGTGTTTTCTCCAACCTTTTCTCTCTCTCTCTCTCTGTCTCTTTTTTTAGGACTTGAGTTCGAGTGAGTGCGTTTGCCTCTCCCTGTGTGTTTCACAAGCTCGCACAAAAGAGTGATTTCCCTAAAAGAGCAGCACGTTTGAGCCTTGTGTCTTTTTAAAGACAGCCACTCATTCGTGTCACGGTCGGGGTCGTCTTTTTAAAGATGGATTTCCGTCCGTGCGCTGTTTCTGGATGCGGTGTGTTCATCGCCCTCCGGGATGGCCACGAGCGTTGTCTTTCGCTGGGTCGGTCTGCTGGTTCATCCAGTAGCTCCCAGCGCCCTGATCCGTTGCCAGCGGAGGTCCCGATGGAGACGAGCGGCCCGTGTTCTACGGTGTCCTCGCGCTCTGTCGAGCCTCCACTTGACGCGATGTCCACCGTAACGTCGGAGGGGGGGTTGTCAGCCTCGGACGTCGATCCGGATTCGCTCCCGCCTTCGGGCCAGGTTGCGGGTTCTGCGTTCGACCCCGAGATGGCAGCCATGCTCGCTCGGGCGGCGGAGGCGGTCGGCTTGGAGTGGACTAAACCTCCCCCACCCGAACCGTCCCGCCTCGATGATTGGTTTTTCGGGGGTGCCAGGGCTTCTCAGTCCTCGCCCCCGGTGCCTTTCTTCCCCGAGGTGCATGAAGAGCTGATGCGGTCGTGGAAAACCCCGTTTACGCGGGAGGTAACGACTCGGCGGAGTTCTCTGAACTGCGTGCGGCTACGGATCTGGCGCTTCGTGCGACCAAGGTCACCGCACGCGCCATCGGTTGTGCGATGTCTACCCTGGTAGTCCAGGAACGCCATCTCTGGCTGTGTCTGACGGACATGAAGGATGCTGATAAGACCCGGCTCCTGAATGTTCCGGTTTCCCAGACCGGCCTGTTCGGCGAGACGGTCGAGGAGTTTGCGCAGCAATTCTCCGCGGCCAAGAAGCAGACTGAGGCCATCGCTCAAATCATGCCGCGTCGGAAGCGTCCTGCGCCTGCCCCGTCCACGTCGGCGCCTCAGCCTGCTCCTCGCCGAGGGCGTCCTGCGGCGGCCTCCTCTGTTCCTCCCCGGGGCTCTTCTAAGAAGCGAGGAACCGGTCGTCAGCAGCCCGCCCCGCCCGCTCAGCCCGCTTCAAAGGGTGGAAAAAGAAGATCAAAGCGGCCCTGAGACGGGCGACCTAGAGATGGAGGGGATCGCTCTTCGGGAGATGGTGAAGGCACCACTCCCACCACCGGAGAATGGGGGAATCTTTTGTTTCATTTTTCTGTTCTGCCGACTTTTCAGTCGGCACCCACAAATTCACAGAAAGAGCGAATTCCACTTTCATCTCTAGGTCTTCAGATGAGCACCGGAGACACGAGCGGGCTCATAACCCCCCCTCGTTCTCCGATTCATCAGAGGAGTACGAGAGCGACGCACGGGCTCATAACCCTTCCGCGCTCTCCAACTTCTCAGGTGGTAGGAGACAGTTTCGGGCTCATAACCCATCGTCTTCCTCCTCCTTCGCCAGAGGGTGCATCGAGTGGTGTGAGGTGTCTTCAGCAGAGCCTCCTTTACTCACACACCCAGCAACGGACTCAGGTGAGTGTTATCACACACAACACTGCTGTCGGTGCGGCCATTACGCACACACCGGTGATCACCTCCGTTACGCCCGCCGCGGGTACACCGATCGTGCCTTTAGTCCCCCTTGCACGGTATCTGGGGGCGTGGGAACAGCTTCCCAGCCCGTCACGTTGGCTTTTACGCACGATTCGTCTCGGCTATGCGATCCAATTTGCCCGGCGTCCACCCAAATTCTCCGGCGTTCGCTTCACTGCAGTGAGAGCTGCTGATGCGCATGTCCTCCGTGCGGAGAGCGCTGTCTTATTAGCGAAGGACGCGATTGAGCCGGTCCCTCCAGCCGAGATGAGGTCGGGGTTTTACAGCCCTTACTTTATTGTACCCAAGAAAAGCGGCGGCTTGCGACCGATCCTGGACCTGCGTTCGCTGAACCGTGCACTTCACAGAATGCCGTTCAAAATGCTGACGCCCAAACGCATATTTCCATGCATTCGTCCAAACGATTGGTTCGCATCTATCGACCTGAAGGACGCGTACTTCCACGTATCGATTCTCCCCCGGCACAGGCCGTTTCTCCGCTTTGCGTTCGAGGGGCGAGCATACCAGTACAAAGTCCTCCCATTCGGGCTCTCTCTGTCGCCCCGTGTATTCACCAAAGTAGTGGAGGGGGCTTTAAAACCCCTGAGAGAGAAAGGTGTGCGCATTCTCGCGTATCTGGACAATTGGCTAATAATAGCTCAAACACGTCAGACGCTGTGCGATCACAGAGATTTAATTTTAAAACACCTCGCTCGTTTGGGTCTTCGGGTCAACTGGGAAAAGAGCAAGCTTTGCCCCGTGCAGAGAATCTTTTTTCTCGGGATGGAACTGGACTCGATCGATTTGACAGCTCGTCTAACAGAAGCGCGTGTACAGTCGATTCTGACTTGCCTGAATACATTCAAGAGCAAGAGCGCGGTCCCGCTGAAACAATTTCAGAAGCTCCTGGGGCATATGGCAGCAGCTGCAGCTGTAACTCCGCTCGGACTGCTTCATATGCGACCGCTTCAGCATTGGCTTTACGATCGAGTCCCGAGGAGAGCGTGGCTGCACGGCATTCACCGTGTTATCATTACACCTGCGTGTCGTCGCACTTTTTTGCGTTTCTCCAAGCCGGTGTGCCTCTGAGACAGGTCTCCAGGCATGCGATAGTATGCACAGATGCTTCAGACACGGGGTGGGGGGCCACGTACGATGGGCTTGCGGCTTCGGGGGTCTGGACGACACTCCAGCTGCATTGGCACATAAACTGCCGGGAAATGTGGGCTGTATATCTTGCGCTCGTCCGTTTCAGCAACGAGTTACGGGGCAAAGATGTATTAGTTCGAACAGACAACAATGCGACCGTGGCGTACATCAATCGGCAAGGCGGTTTACGCTCGCGTCACCTGTCGCATCTCGCCCGTCACCTCCTTATTTGGAGTCAGAAAAAATTTGAGGTCTCTTCGTGCCATTTACATTCCGGGCTCGCTCAATGTAGAGGCGGATGCGCTCTCTCGGGCTGCGCGTCCCGGCGAATGGCGGCTCCACCCCATTGTGGTTCAGCAGATTTGGAGACGTTTCGGCAAAGCGCAGATAGATCTGTTTGCTTCCCCAGAGACGACCCATTGTCGCCTGTTCTATTCACTAGCCGACGACTCGCTCGGCGTGGATGCATTGGCACACAGCTGGCCGCGAAACATGCGCAAATACGCGTTCCCTCCGGTCAGCCTCATTGCGCAAACCTTATGCAAAATCCGGGAGGATGAGGAGAGCGTGCTGTTGGTGGCACCGTATTGGACAACCAGGAGTTGGTTTCCAGAACTCTCTCTCCTCGCGACAGCACCTCCGTGGAAGATTCCCCTGAGGAAGGACCTTCTTTCTCAACAAGAGGGCACATTATGGCACCCGCGCCCCGACCTGTGGAACCTCCATGTGTGGTCTCTGGACGGGGCACAGAGGATGTGAGTGATTTACCGCAAGAGGTATCTAACACTATTGCTGCTGCGCGAGCGCCGTCTACGAGACAGGCTTACGCGCTTAAATGGAACCTGTTTGTCGAATGGTGTTCTTCCCAAAGTGAAAACCCCCGAGAATGCCCGATTAGTGTTGTGCTTTTATATCTCCAGCGTTGTTTGGAGAATAGGCTGTCACCATCCACTATTAAGGTCGATATCGCTGCGATATCAACTCACCATTCACCCGTAAACGGTAGGACAGTGGGTCAGCACGACCTGGTCATTAGATTTCTCAGAGGCGCTCGAAGACTGAATCCTTCGCGTCCTCCCTCTATTCCTCCTTGGGACCTGTCCTTGGTGCTGAAATCACTCCAGGAAGCCCCATTTGAGCCTCTGCATAGTGTGAGTGTTAAATTTCTTACTATGAAGCATTAACTCTCCTTGCTTTGGCTTCTGTTAAGAGGATAGGGGATATTCATGCATTTTCGGTCGATGATTCGTGCCTTCAGTTCGGGCCGGCTGCATCCAGCGTAACACTGAGACCCCGGCCCGGCTTTACTTACTTATACTTACTTATTACTTTATTTGTCCCTGTTAAGGGAAATTTGTCTTGGGCAGTACAGGTAAAGGTAAAGTAGGGCTGCACAACAGAAAAACACCTTCATCAACATCGCTTTCACAATTATACAGTAATGTCCTTTGAATTTGAATTTAACAGCCTTATAGCCAGAGGAACAAAAGAATTCCTATAGCGGTTGTATCTGAACCTTGCCGTGCGGAACCGTCGACCAGATGGTAATAATTCAAATTCAGGATGAAGAACATGAGATGGATCCAGAGTCATTTTCCTTGCCTGTTTAAAAGCAGTTCTATCGAATAAGTTTGAAGATTGGGGTAAACCCCCAAACCAACCACCTTCATTGCCATACGCACCAGCCGAGTCAACTGTGCTCTCAAGGTAACTGTCAGATTACCAAACCAGGCGGTTATGCCATACAGTAAGATGGATTCAATGCAGGCATGATAAAACAACACCAGAACCCTTTGAGTGACACCAAAGAGTCTGAGTCTCCGTAGAAAGTACATTTTTTGTTGCACCCTTCGACACAGATTATCCACATGCACATCCCATGAAAGTTTATCATCGATAAGCAAGCCTAAGTATTTGTATGAAGCAACATGTCTAATAGGCTCATTGTTAATCATAATAGGTGAGTGATTGCCAACTGATCTGAAATCAATAATCATTTCTTGTGTTTTTCCCACATTAATTACAAGACTGTGTTCTGTACCCCATACAACAAACTTCGCTATCTCAGTAGTATAATGGTAAATGTCCTCATTTTCATACAGAAGACCAAGAATGACAGTATCATCTGAAAATTTTACAACAATATTCCTAGGATGGTGACTCCTGTAATCATTAGTATACAATGTAAATAAGAGTGGTGAACATACACATCCCTGGGGTAAACCAATACTGATGGACCTACACTCAGAGAGGGTCTGCTTGATTTTAACTTGCTGAGTCCTACCAGTAAGAAATGCATGAAACCATTTAATACTATATGGGTTTACAGCCATACTACTTAGTTTGGAAAGCATGAGGTGTGGCTGCACAGTATTAAAAGCAGAACTTAGATCAAGAAAGAACAACCTGGCATACGCCTTAGGATCCTCCAGATGTTTTAAAACATGATGCACCACAGTAAGGATAGCATCGTCAGTGCCTCTATTTGTTTGATAGGCGAACTGATAAGGATCAAGAAGGTCCTTAACCTCTTCCTTAAGCTTCCACACCATCATCCTCTCCAAACATTTCATCACAACACAGGTTAAAGCAACCGGGCGATAGTCATTGTGCTCTTGAGGACTGGGTTTTTTTGGGACTGGAATAATAATTGATTTCTTCCAAATATCTGGGATGATATGTAAATCAATAGACCTCTGAAAAATGTCCAGCCATGCAGGTGCTAGTTCCTCTGCAAAGGTTTTCAAGATAAATGCAGAAAGACCATCCGGCCCCGTTGCCTTCTTATTGTCAAGACCTTTAAAAACCTTGACCACATCCATCAATCTCATTTGAGGTTTAGATACAGAATCCTCAATCCCTATATCCACCAGTACATCACTACAATCATAAGAATCAACATTGAACCTACAAAAAAAATCATTTAATTCATTTGCCAGTATCTCATCATTTTCACCCTGCCTGCTTATCCTATTAGGTATTATATTAGTCATACACCTTAACTTAGACCACATCTTCCTTGGATTATTACTCAGATCACTTTCAATTGAATCTCTATAAGTCCTACGAGTTTCTCTTATTTTATGATTAAGCTTTTTCTGTGCCAATCTTAAAAGCTGAGGGTCACATTGTTTAAAAGCCAAATGTTTCAGATTTATACACTCTTTGACCTCCTTGGTGATGTAAGGCTTGTTATTTGAAAAATGTCTAACTTGTTTGACTGGAATCACAGAGTCTATGCAGAATTTAACATATGCAGACCTGATTTCATTATGCCTGTCGATATCTGGATCATACAGCACCTCCCAGTTGGTTCCTAAAAAGCAGCCTTTCAATATCTCCACTCTTTCCGGAGACCAAAGTCTCACCACCCTGTTGCTAGGCTTATTTGACTTCAACAATGTACGGTAAACAGGAATAAGATACACAGCATTATGGTCCGAGTTTGCTAACGGTGGATTAATTTTCACAGTATATGCATTTGATATATTCCCATAACACTTGTCCAAAATATTAACACCCCTTGTATTTGATGTAACATATTGTTGAAAACCAGGAAGAAATCTGTCAAGATGACAATGATTCATATCTCCCAAAACAAACAGAGGGGCATTTGGTGTACGTTGGAGCTGCTGTTGCACGCACTCAGAAACCTGCGTCGCAGCTTTTGCTGCGTTTCCATCCGGTGGCACATAAATAACGCAGATGACAACATTACCAAACTCACGTGGCAAATAAAAAGGTCGTAAACTAATGCACAGCAGTTCCAAGTCTCTGTCACTGATTATCTCCCTTGTAGTAATGCAGCTACACCACCGATCATTTATATAAACACAAACCCCACCTCCGCAGGATTTACCTGAGCTGCCCAGGTCTCTGTCCGCACGCACCAGTGTGAAGCCATCCACCTGAACATAGGCATCAGGGACGTCAGGTTGAAGCCACGTCTCAGTCACAGCCCAGATGCATGCGTCTCGGTACTCATGACGAAAAATAGAATTAATCCGAAGTTCATCCATTTTATTTCGTAAAGATCGGGCATTAAGCAAGATTATTGAAGGCAGGGCTGGACGGTTTCCT
The DNA here is from genome assembly GCF_027580225.2 of Misgurnus anguillicaudatus. Lineage (NCBI taxonomy): Eukaryota > Metazoa > Chordata > Actinopteri > Cypriniformes > Cobitidae > Misgurnus > Misgurnus anguillicaudatus. Next base: position 18,223,983 of record NC_073353.2, read on the forward strand.
CTCCTCCTCAAACGCTGTCGTACACCTCCCCGTTTACCTCTGCGCCTAACAATGCCTCTAGCTCGCGGCGAAGCAAGTAGCCGCTGTTGCGGTCGTCTCCGCAGCTCTTCGGGTAAGTTTGGCAGATTTGCGGGAGATTCAAAATTCGTACCAGTGAAGCGCAATGCCATAAGCGCCTCTCTGGTATAGGAGATGGCGTCCTCTTCATGTCCATGTGGCGCCAACATTGTACCCGTAACAAGGGAAACCAAAACAATTCCCATCAAAAGGACACGCATGGTTGCAGTCATCTTCCAATCCTCAAATTAAACAGTTCCAATAATTCGAAAAGTCGCAAAAAAAAACTCCTTTCAACTCAATTGAGCAGCTACCTGTACCTGTTACCTGTTGCCCAGGTCGCCTGCTGAGCAGCGCCCTCTGTGCCCAAAGTTCCCACCACTCCTTTCAGAGATCAAGTGGTGAATCTGCAAGCGCTGCCTTTGGAGGAAGCAGACCCAGCCATGGCTTTGTTATGCCCTCTTCGTGCACTACGTGTGTATATAGACAGGACGCAAAGTTTTAGGACCTCAGATCAGCTCTCTGTTTGTTACGGTGGTCAGCAGAAAGGAAAAGCTGTCACCAAGCAGAGGATGTCCCATTGGATTGTGGATACTATAGCCCTTGCATATCAAAAGCAGAATGTGCCTTGTCCATTTAATTTACGTGCTCACTCTACACGCAGTGTGGCATCATCTTGGGCACTGGCTCGCGATTCCTCGCTAACAGATATTTGTAGAGCTGCAGGCTGGGCGACACCTAATACGTTCACAAGATTCGTGTCGAACCGATTTCCACTCGGGTTCTTTCTACTAATTAGTTAAGAATGCCGAGGGTCGGCTCGTGTGTCGGCTTGGAGCCTCTATTTTGGTGCTGTACATTTGCACCAATATGGAAGGCCATCGGGGCAAAAACGTCACAAAAACTGTTTTTGCTTCTCCTCCACCGCCCTGATAGCTGGTGTTGCGGAGCATCCGCTGTCAACCTATCACTGATGTATTCTCTGTAAACCTGTGTAGGCTAGGCGTCCACATTTGTCCCCTACGTGGGGTTCATTTGTGTGTATAGTCCGTGGGGTTCTAATCCTCCACGTTTTTCCTTAGCAGAGCCTGCTCTGCATCTCTCGACATACCATGTATTGTTCAGAGACTTTTTTGAGCAACCTGTCGGTTGTTTCATATATTTTTATGTCATCCATTAACCTTCTTAGGGGATGGCTTCCGCAGTGTTCTAGCTCCGCTCAGTTTAGACGCTTCCCCAGTTCGCTGCTTCACTATCGTGGGTTAAGGAACAGGTAGTGACCGGCCTTCTGCATTTCGCCTTAGGTTCCGCCCCTTTATGTGGAGGGCGGAGGGCTTTTGCAGGCACTGGAAGGGTTCAGCTGCAGTGGCGTTTTGGTAGGGATTCCCAATTTGTTGGTCACGACGTGACTGCGTAGTGACCGACTGAAAGGGAACGTCTCGGTTACGTATGTAACCCTCGTTTCCTGAAGGAAGGGAACGGAGACGTCACGTCCCGTCGCCACAGTTTGCTGTTCCATTGCTGTTTTAAGGCCGGGCACTGTTGCTCGGCTTCTCAGCAATAATATAGCTGATTTGGTATTATGCACCTGCGGCTTATATACGCACCTGGCGGGGCGGCGCCGGCATTATGCAAATACCTGCATGCCAAGTTCATTGGCGTTTCTGATCGTTCTCGAAGTAGATAGGTCACCCGCGAAGCGGTTCCCAATTCGTCGGTCACGACTTGACGTCTCCGTTCCCTTCCTTCAGGGAACGAGGGTTACATACGTAACCGAGACGTTCATGGGTTAAAGGATAAATGTTCTGTTTATATTCTTACACCGTGAAGCTATTTTGGGGATTTTCGCCTTGAATTGGCCTACCCAATTTTAAAAGCTTCCCATACCCACATGCAGAGGTTTACATACAAAAGTTTGATATCATTTTACAGGTAACCCTTTGAAATTACATAAAACACTGTTGAAGTGCTAAACATGGTTGTATGTGATGTCAGTCCTCTAATAAACACAAAAATAAATAGGCGCTTTTTGATGTTTTTTTTTTCTAAAGTTTTTATTTGAAAGTGTATAACTCTGGCCCTGAGTGCCTCAGCTACCTAACGTTTTGTTTTATTCCAGCAATTGCCAGCTTACAGAGGAAAAGGGAATTTTTTCTCTATCAAAATCTAATCAAAAGTTATTTTACTCCAACTGAAGGGAGGAATAATACCCTTTTTGTATACAATGTCTGCCTAAAAACATTTGAAGTGTCCCCATTACCACATACAGTGGAATAAATGCAATTTCTTTATATCATTTTACAGAAAACCCTTTGAAGTTACAGAAAAAGCTGCTGTTTGTGACAAATATTGTTTCTTATGTTGTTTTTCATATGATGAAACACCAAATTGTCTTTTTTATGTTGTAAACACTGTCTTTGAAAGTGAATTGCTCTGGTTCTGTGTGCTCTAGCAGACTGCAGACAGTGAACACCCAAAAAAAGAAAGAACTCTTTAGCATGTCGCATTCAAAAGTTATTCTTATTTTACTGAAGGGTCCGAAAATACATTTTTCATATAAATATAATTTTTTTTGTTTTGCACATATAATAAATAGCAAGGGATTATTCATGCACACAACCAAAGAAAATGCTGTGAATGGACTCATTTTTTAGAGTAGGACATAAAATAAAAGATGGTGTATCATTTGTGGGTATCTGTGCTATCTGAGGCAGCTCACGCTCAAGTTTCACATAAATTTACAAAAGACCACTTTTTACCTTATCATTCATTCAACGATTGTTGGATAGGTGTATGATAATAGAACAAAAATAACGATGTAGCCTTAGGGGCTGGACACACCAAAACTTTTAAACGCGGCTGAAAACGCCTTGAGGACGCCGAATGCCAGCTGTTTCTCAGCTGAGTGCCAGCTTCCTTCAGCTGAGCGCGTTGGTAGCTGTGATACTTCAGCTGCGAGCCGGTTGGTTGCTGTGGTAATGTCCCGCCCCTCCTGACATTGACGAGCGGAGCTTTTCTTCCAAAGTTGAACATTTCTCACCTCTCGGTGCTCAGCGCTGAGCGCGGAAAAACCGCCGGGCGCTGGTTTTCGGCGCGGAAGAAAACCGCTGCTGGCTTATTTGAAAAACGCTGAGTTTCCATTGAAAACAATTGAAAACATGCGCCGGCTGCGGGCGTAAAAGCGTTGGTGTGCACGCCCCCTTATTCCTGAGAGTGAGAGCTTTCATTTGATATAAGACTCGCCCATGTTTGTCATATTTGAAAAATATGAAATATGTGAATATTAAATCATATAAAAAAATTGTGGGGGGGGGGTGATAGTGTAAATTAAGTGTAAATAACTTTCTTACAGTAAAAGATATGTCAAAGTGATGCATAAAGTAGAGACTCTAAGCTTTTAAACAGTATCTCATATGTGTTACTGGGGTCCATGACTGACCATTAAAGATTAAAAGAATATTTTATATTAAGTCAAAATACGAAATTTTGGCCCCGGGACAGGGTCTGCAGGGTTTAAGAGGTTATATTGAATAAATGTGTGTATTATATTGAAGTAGATATGTATAAAAGTTTAAAGTGTATGTATAATGAGAGATGCATGTGATGTATACATTGATTAAGTGTGTATCCTGTGTGTTGTGCACAGGCCAGTTTTGTTATCTGAGAAATCAGATTCTGGATCTCTTTACTGTGGACTGCATTAATCTGGAACTTCAAATGTGCATAGTGTGAGATGGCGAGCCACCATGAGACACCTACTTTTCTTCTGTTGATATCTGCGTTGCAATTTCTACAAATCGTTTCACTGGATTATTGAAGGTTTGATTATTGAAGCACTGGAACATTCATTCTAAGGAACTGAAGAAAGAGAATTATAAGACTCATTGATATACTGATATACTTGAATTTTGTGCCTTGTTGAACTATACACTCTAAGGAGTTTCTTGGTACTTGAGTTCATTTTGTTAATCATACAAATTGTTACTCTATTTTTAGAGTTGGTTTACATTATTTTCTATTCCTTTTGTTATAGTTTGTTTTATGTTGTGATATTGGCATACTCAAATTTGCTTTTCTTTGGTAACAATTATAAACACAACATACATAAATAATTACATTCAAACTATATATATATATATGTGGTAATGCGATCGACCAGTTGATTATTTGTGTGCAAATGGTATGTTCCACGGGTATAAAAGGGGATGAGATTGACAGGCAACCAAGCGCACGTCACCAAACGCGTCATCTGGGGTTTCGGAAGTGATGTAACTTCCTGTGGGTCGTGTTTATGTCTACGAGGTAAGCGCTATCACCAGTAGCTGCATTCTGAACTTTTTCTGTCAAACAGGGTAATTTGTGATTCGTTTAAATTTGCCGTGTGTGGCTGAGGAATATTGTGGATGTGTCGAGTGACACTTTGTCAGCTTTTCACTGATACACGTCAACTGTGCGGAGCGGTGTGAGCCCTATTTGGCAGGTATGTGATCAGTTTCACTTATGTGTAGCGAGGCGCATCCCTTATTTTCAATCTAAAATCTTGTAGACTTTATTAGTGTCACGGAGGTGTTGCAGCAGGCTTTTCGGGCGCTCTTGAGCCTTGCGTCCTTTCTGGACAATCAATACTGACTACTGAGTAGCTGCAGTAATGAACGCATGAAAAGCAGCACTATTATAAAGATTTTGGCGTTTATTTCTTCCTGTTGGTCCAGGCTTGACCCGCTCTTCACTGCCTCTTAACGGATGCATGTAAGATGAATTAACCGAATATCATATCTCCACGAAGGGAGAATTGCCTTTGTGGCTGGACTGATAGCGTTCCCGGCCAGTGAGAGCGCAGCTAAATTTAGCCGTGTTGATTACTTAAGGGTTTGACTAAGGTGGGGTATTTAAATCGTATGTCTCTGTATTGTCACCTGTGTGTTATTCTTTTGTTTGATTTTCTTTTCTTTAATTTTGTTGTGGTTTTGAAGCTCCTATTTGGCAGCGGGGTTCTTTTATAAATCATAGTGTATTGCTCTTATGCGTGTTGGTTGTGTGTTTGTCTAATTTTGTTCTTCTCCCTTCAGAATTGGGGTACCAGTGCGAGCCAGTGTCTGCGGTGTGTGGTGGTGGGACAGCTGTCAACTTGCAGTGATCACAATTTGGTGTGTGGTGTTGTGAGAGAACACGAGTGCTTGCTGTGTTTAACTAAAAGGCAGTACAAACTCCCCCAGTTCTGAAGTGGTAAAACAAGTGTGCATGGATGAATGATGTCGTGACTTATTGTACTCTTAACTTTTTGCATATTTAAATGAATTATGTATTTTCCATGTGTTTTGAATAAATTGTTTCAAATATTTCCTGTTGTCTGATATCTGTCTCAGCCACTGCGTATTTGTGTGCTTTTGGTACTTCCGGGGTGGCGTAGTCAATTTACTGCCATATTTGGTATTGGTTAAGTACTCTTACATGCCACATATATATATTTGTGTGTGTGTGTGTGTGTGTGTGTGTGTGTGTGTGTGTGCGTGTGCGTGTGTGTGTGCGTGTGCCATTGCCTCCTACGAACCATATTGTCTTCTGATCTATCTGGCCTAATACATTGTTACATTTCAGTGAGTAGTCATCCCTAAGAAGCCTAGTAGGGGCTACATATTCGTGGCGAGCCAGCCAGGAGGCAAAGGAAAACACACACACACTTACTAATGATTGTTTAAAGTTCCCATTTTTGGGAGGGAGTTAACCATTTTGAAAACAGTTGTAGAAGTAGTGAAAAAACAAAAAAACAAATGGAGGTTGTAGAGAAAGAGGGCGTGAAAGTTCCAAATGCTGTTTTAATTAGCGGCATAACCCCCCAGTCACATTAGCTACAAGCGACAGAGACAGAGCGACAGGCTCCCATTCATTTTCAATGGAAGTGGCCATTTGCCAGCGACAAGCGACGAGCTCGCCGCTGCGCGAGCAAGGCGGGGCCAAAATAGACAAAATAGAATTGATAGATCCATCCCGGTGATTGATCCTAGCTTAGAGTCAAAGAAGTCTTTAATATTTGAATTCAGCTCTGGACTAGCAGTTCAAACCCTCCAGGAAATGCTTCCCTATGTTTGGCAAGCAGAAGATAATCCTGACATCTCTTTTCATGTAACAGCTCTATCAGACACTTATATTCAGAAGCTGGGAAAAACCACAACCCAAAGTTATCTCAATGATCTGAAAGAATTAGCGAGTCGTAGTGGGGAAAGCTTTGAGGATGTTCTGAAGGGCATGCTAGATCAAATTCAGGAGACAATTATCCAAAAGCCATGTCTTGAACCTACCCTTGTGGGAGCTGACAAGATATTACCTGTTTATTCAGCAGATCCGCCCCAAACTGAGTTCACCTTTAAGCAGTCTCAAGTGCCAACAGATGCTGCACAACATCACACTGTTCCACCAGCATCTGCAGCTGCAAGCCCAAGGTCCCCATCATTCACTGTAAGTGACTTAAACCCACCTGCAGTGCAAAAAGTTGTAGTGGAGCACCTTGTACGCACAAGTGACTTTGCAATGTCTGGGAATTCACCATTGCGGCTCCGTGCTTTCTCCGGGCGAGTTCCCCACCCACCCAATGAGGTTGATTATGAAACTTGGCGCACCAGTGTTGAACTTCTCTTTCAAGACCCAACAGTATCTGATTTCCACAGAGTTCGTAGAATCTGTGAAAGTCTTTTGTGCCCAGCATCGGACATTGTGAAATCTCTTAGTCCCACAGCGACGCCTTCAGCTTACATTCAGCTACTTGACTCTGCTTTTGCTCCTATTGAGGATGGTGATTAATTATTCGCCAAATTCCTAAATACATTCCAGAACCCAGGTGAAAAGCCATCTGCGTACTTACAACGACTGCATGTGGCATTGCAGACCACCATGCGACGTGGTGGAGTACTTAGTTCAGAGGTCGACAAGCATCTACTTAAACAGTTTTGCAGGGGATGTTGGTTAAGCTCTTTGCTTCTAGAGTTGCAATTAGAGCAGAAAAAGTCGTCACCTCCGTCCTTTGCTGAGCTGATGACAATGTTACGTACTGAGGAGAGCAAACAAGCTTCAAAAAATGTACGGATGAAACAACACTTAGGTAATTCTAAGCCGCGTGTTGTAGTAAATTCTCAAACAGCCATTAGTGATGATGTGACCCAGTTACATTCCGTTACTGCTCAGTTAGCAAGCCAAATAACACAGCTCCAAAAGCAGCTCGCAGTGCTAACTTCAAAACAGTCCAAAGTGAAGCAAAACCCAAAGATGTGTGCTGTCAAACCTGAGAGTAGTCAGGACACTTGTAGTTCTAAGAGAAAAGACAAAATTTCAGACAAATCACAGCAAGCTAGGCCTAAGCCAGGTTACTGCTTTAGGTGTGGAGAGGAGGGGCATATTGCCAGCTCCTGCTCAAATGATCCTAATCCCATGTTTGTAGCAGAAAAAAGAGAACAACTCAAAAAGCGGCAAAGCAATTGGGATTTGCAGTATGGCAACCTTAAGCCGCAGTCAAATTAAAAGCAGTTCCTGCTGCGGGACAAACAGGAACTGGAACCAAATCAAAAAAAGTGTTGATAGCTCGAGCACAGATGAATTTACGACAACCAATGTTACCCAGAGGATTAATTGGAGCCAGATGCACCACCCAAGTGAACATATCAGGAGTAACGTGTGACTGTTTGCTCGATACTGGTTTACAAGTTACCACCATCACGCAGTCTTTCTACAATAGAAACCAAAAGTGACCAACAAATTCATTCTTTAGGTAATTTACTTGAGGTTGAGAGTGCCAACGGTCAAAATGTCCCCTTCCTTGGTTACGTCGAACTCACCATCACCTTTCCTAGAGAACTTGTTGGAGTCAACATGGATGTACCTACCTTAGCTCTCTTGTTATCCCTGATCTTCCATCTGCCTTTCAGCCATCTGTATTGATTGGCACAAATACCTTGGATGAGCTATATAAGGACTTTTCACATCAAAAACCTAGTTACTTTTCACCCTCTTATGGGTACAAGCAAGTTCTTAAAATCCTGGAGTTGCGCCAAAACCAGGCTGTGGAAGGAAATGTCTGGCTTGTGCGTTTACCTGAGAAGCAACCCCAAGTAATTCCAGCTGGTCAAAGCACAGTTCTTTGCGGTGCAGCCTCTGTTCAAAGAGTGTACCCTGACAAATGGGTAGTTGTTGAACACCCAACCTGTGGTGATTTCCAATCCCACCACTCATGACATCACCATTCCTTCCAGATGTATTGTGGCTAAACTAAAGGCTGTTCAGTCTGTGAATCCTAGTAAACAGTCGGCCAGTGAGGTTGATACAGAACCCACTCTGAAGTCTTCTCTTGAATTCAATTTTGGAGATTCGTCCATTCCGCCAGAATGGAAAGACAGGCTTACCAGTCGGTTAAGGGAAATGCCAGAAGTCTTTTCTTTATGTCACAGGGTGACTTCGGGCGGAACCAAAAATGGAGTGGAGAGGTTCCGCCCAGACATTTTTTTTAATGCACCAGTTTACTTCCTGGTTTCCAGGGCAACGCTATCAGGGCTTTACGAGCCACAGGTGTGAAGCATCAATGAAGCAAACTGTGATTGGAGGCTGGGGGTTGATGAGACACATAAATAGCTCTACAGGAACACAAGTAAAAAAAAAACGACTGACACGAGAGCGATTGACACGGGGAAGGCTCCTTTGCCAAAGGCAGAACAAAGACACGCACCTTTTGAAGAGCCCGAAGGCTCTGTTGATCCGGGGATCGCTGAAGCGAGCGGAAAGAGGACAGAGCCACAGGAGGCGAAAGGAAGGCAAGCTGTGGATCTTTTAAGGAGCACCCCGAGCAGTTGAAGCTTTTGTTCGTTGTTGGTGTGTATTGAAGTGGTGAGTTGTGCTCGCCTAATACGCTGATCGATCGCTGTACTTGTCTCTCTCTCGTCTTGTGTATGGATGTATGTTGATGGAGATATGGAAAACCTTGTAGGTTGAAGAACGAACGAACGCTGACATCTGGAGAAGAGAAACAAAGGAAGAAGACACGTATTGCTGTGAGTAAACACCCGTGGAAAAGTGTGTTTTTGGCGACTGAAAACCGCCCTGCCAGCGTATCTGAAATGTTTACGGCGTGGATTAACTTAGAGGAGCGTGGGACGAGGGAAGTACGGCAGCCGTGAGTAACCAAACTCATTTTTATTGGAACAAATTGTATATGCCTGACTTGTAAATCTTTCGAGTGCCTCCAAGAGAGGGAGGGTGGCCCTACCCTTGGTCAGCGTGGTGGGTGAGCCGAAGGATCCTTTTATGAAGCAGCTACAGTGACGAAACAAACACTAGGCCGTGTTATCATCGCCGTATTCCGCCCAGAGCGAAGTGGAGGAAGACGGGCGTCTTATTTGTGTGCACTGAGCGTGGTGGGTGAGTCTTTGGATGTAGAAATTTTCACTTTGAAGTGGTGCCGTGTAATGCTGTGTATTGCAGTGAAATTGCTGTGTCTTGTCAGACGTATCCCCGCCTCCACTCATTCGTTAAGGGAAGACGAAGAGGCAAGCGGTCCTAGAGCAAACTTGTAAATAATTATGCTGTGAGTGTGCTTCAGTTTTGAATAAACAGAGTGGCATCTTGGAGTGATTTCGCAGCCGAACGCTTGGCGGACTTTTTTTGGAGTGGCGGTGAAGAACTGTAGAGTTGGCGGTGTGTGAGTATTACCAATAATATTGCTACCTTACCTGTGTGATTTCATCGTCGCAGAGCTGGAGGCGAAGGAGATCCGCCGCCCCGAGGTCTCTACAAAAGGGCGCCCCTGTCCAGTGTTCGATCGCCCAACGGGTACCGAGGAAAGGACAGCGCTCGACCCGGTGTGACGGTGTGACGTTCTCGCCCCTCTGCAGACCAACGAGCTCGCCGAGAGGGTTTGTCCCCGGCGTCATATAGGAACCATTGTCCAGCTGACACACTGTGGACCCTGTAAAGTGTATACTAACCTGCTAAGTCTGTCGATCAACAGAGACGAAGAGTGTGCCGTGTATATCGACCTGAGAGGAGCCACCATTGAAGACCACGTGCTTACAGTACGACGCGAAGAGGTGAGAGAGCCCTTTGAGATAGTCCTTGTGTCCCAGCTGCCGTCTGTGGAGAGAGAGAGAGAATGTCACCGGGTGACTGTGATGGGGCGGAACCGAAAGTGGCGGAGAAAGGTTCCGCCTGAGGATGGTTTCCGCCCGGGCCCGATTTTTAACTGCACATTTTACTTCCTGGTCTCCCTGGCAACACAGATCACGGGCAGATGAGCCACAGGTGTTCCAGATTAAGCTGGCAACTCGTGATTGGAGGAGAGAAGAGACACACGACCCATAAAAGGTCCAAGGAAAGCACAAACAAAAGAGTTGTTTCGGGCACGAGCTCCTTTTACCGCCTAGGGCAGACTAAAGCACATGCCTCGTCCTTGGAAGAGCCGGAGGGCGCCGCTGATCCACGGAGCGCTTATAGCGAGAGGAAAGAGTGCGGCAGCTAAGAGAGGCAAAAAGGACGGGGCTGTGAGTTAAAGGAGCACTGCACCACGAGGGTGCTTTTGGTGCTTAGTGTGTGTGTTGAGGTGCGGAGCTGTGCTCATCCGGTACGCATTGGTGGCTGGCTATACTTTCTCTCTCTCTCTCTGTCGTAGTTCGCAGTGGATGCTGGAGTAAGAGAAAACCCTGTGGGTGGAAGAAACATCGGTATAAGTGACACATTTAGAGGAACAAAGGAAGAAGGAAACGTAACGGTTTTGCAAAACGTTAACCAAGAGGACCGCTGTGAGTATTAGCTTCTGGATTAAAACGAAGTTTAACAACTAACCTGTGCATTTACCGAATACCTCCAGGAAGAGGAGGGCGGCCCTACCCCTGATACAGCGCGGTAGGTGAGCCGCGGGAATATTTGGACTCAGCAGCCACAGCAGCATAATTAAACATCCCGGCCGTATTGTCATCGCCCCCATCCGACCTCAGCGAAGTGGAGGACGTCGGGTGTCTCTTGTGTACACCTGTAGTGTGGTGGGTGAGTCCATGTATTTTGAAAACCTTTCACGTTGAAGTGGTGCTGTGTATTTGCTGTGGGTTGCTGTGCAAGTGCTGTGTGTCTTGTCAGACGTCCCCGCATCATCCATTTTACTGAGGAAGAGACGGAGAGGCTAACGGTCGCAAGGAATATCATCTATTATACGCTGTGTGCGGTTTGAGTGAGAAGTGACGGTGTGGGCCTCCGGAAGCCGCCCCCGTCTGTAGGTCGACAGGTTTCGGAGCGCGGCGGTGAAGACTCGGAAGCTGGCGGTGTGTGAGTACAACTACGGGCCTTTGCATTGCTATTTTACCGTGTGTTTTCCCTTGTTGCAGAGTGAGAGGCGAAGGAGTTCCACCGCCCCGTGGTCTCTACAAAAGGGCGCCCCTGTCTGGTCTTCGATCGCCCTACGGGCATTGGGGATAGGGCAGCGCTCGGCCCGGCGAGACGGTGTGACATCCCACCCCCCTGCTGACCAGCGAACTCGCCGAGAGGGTTTTGCCCCCGGCGCCTTCTGGGGAAATCATCGCCCGTTCGACCTTCTGTGTAGGCCAGCCGTTGTAAGCCCGCCCCCGTACATTGTCGATCCGAACGCCGTACAGCGAGCTAAGGGAAAGCTGCACTTACTAGGAGCTGTATACAGCGGAGAGGTGAGAAGCATTCAAGTTGAATTAACCTTGTTGTTGTGCCCAAGCTTCCTGTGGAGAAAGAGAGAACAAGAGTGAACGTCAGGAGATCGAACTGCGGACAGTCATACGTACCCAGAGCTGTAAACAGCGGAGAGGTGAGAAGCATTCAAGTTGAATTAACCGTGTTGTTGTGCCCAAGCTGCCTGTGGAGAAAGAGAGAACGAGAGTGAACGTCAGGAGAACGAACTGTGGACAGTCATACATACCCAGAGCTGTAAGCAGCGGAGAGGTGAGCACCACCCAAGTCCAAATTAAACCGTGTCTTTGTGTCCCAGCTGCTGCCTGCGGAGGAAAAGAGAACAAGAGTGAATGCCAGGAGAGGCGAAAAAGGACGGAGCTTGTGTTCCCGTCTCCCCCCCCATTACCTTTGGTCACCAGTCCCCCTGGAGCCCCCGTTGCCCTCTTCCCCTTCTTGCCACCTCTCTGTGTCGTGGTCTGCCTGGAAGGCCGAGAGGAAGCTTAGTTTTAATTGCCCCTTCCCCATTTCCCAAGTTATTTTAAATATTTAAATAAAGTTTGTTTTAATACTTACCTGTTCTCGTGTTGTCTGGTCATTGGGTTTGGCTTTGGGGACCTCCTCGAGGTGGAAGTTGAGAAGGGGCGTGGCTTTAGCCATTAACAGCCAGCCCCTTGCCGTGACAATAACAAGCGTGAGCTCTAAGGAAACGAGCTGTGAAGGAAACCTACACTTACCAAGAGCTGTAGCCAGCGAAGAGGTGAGAGAGCCATTTGAGATCGATTCACTGTGTCCTTGTGTCCCAGCTGTCGTCTGTGGAGAGAGAGAAAACAAGCGTGAGCGCAAAGGAAACGAGCTGTGGAGGAACCTACACTTACCAAGAGCTGTAGCCAGCGAAGAGGTGAGAGAGCCAATTGAGATCGATTCACTGTGTCCTTTGTGTCCCAGCTGCCGTCTGTGGAGAGAGAGAAACCAAGCGTGAGCGCTAAGGAAACGAGCTGTGGAGGAACCTACACTTACCAAGAGCTGTAGCCAGCGAAGAGGTGAGAGAGCCATTTGAGATCGATTCACTGTGTCCTTGTGTCCCAGCTGCCGTCTGTGGAGAGGGAGAAAACCAGCGTGAGCGCTAAGAGAACGAGCTGTGAAGAAAACCTGCACTTACCAAGAGCTGTAGCCAGCGAAGAGGTGAGAGAGCCTTTTGAGTCAGATTCACTGTGTCCTTGTGTCCCAGCTGTCGTTTGTGGAGAGAGAGAGAACAGGAGTGAGCATTAAGAGAACGAGTCGTGAGAGAAACTGCATTCAACAGGGGTTGTAGCCAGTAAAGAGGTGAGAGCCATCCAGTCAGATTAAGCGGGTCCTCGGTGTCCCAGTCACTGCCTGTGGAGAGAGAAGGAAAGGAGAGTGGGTCGACGACAAGGAGTTGTGCGAATTCAAGCGGTGGAGTGCCGCGAGTACAATACAGGTACGCAGACAGGAAAAAAATCAATACCAACACTCATTGTACTTTTGTTCTGCCTCCAGGAAGGAAGAGGAGGGCGCCACGGGCAGAAGGAACCAGAGTCGGGAGCCTGTTCCTCGACGTTACCCCCCCCTGGTCACTCACTTGGCCATGGCCCCCTGGAGGGCAGAGCCCGATATTAGTTTTAATCCCCTTTCCCCATTTCCCCAGTATATTTTAAATATTTAAATAAAGATTGTTTTAATACTTACCTGTCCTCGTTGTTGTCTGGTCATTGGGTTGGCTTTGGGGACCTCCTCGAGGTGGAAGTTGAGAAGGGGCGTGGCTTTAGTTAAAGCACAGCCAGCCCCTGGTGGTGACATTTACATTCTCAAGATTTCGGGGTGCACTGACAAAGTTAAACATAAAATCAACCTTACGGACGAGACCCCTTTTAAACATCGGGCCAGGCCTATACATCCAGAGGATATGGAAGCTGTAAAGAAACATCTACAGGAGTTGCTCGATGCAGGAGTCATACAAGAATCTGTGTCCCCTTATTCCTCACCAATTGTCGTTGTTGTAAGGGTGGATTCACTACAGTGGTTCAGTCTGTAGGAACGCCGAAATGACTGAGAAATGTTAACAGCAAAATGGTCAATTATCACCCTTCTGCAACCTATACCAACGACAGAAATAAGTGCAGTTATAATAGCAAAATATGTGGGAGAGCATTGCTAGAATATAAATATATTGAATTGCAATATGTGGCGTTTAAGTATTAACACTAAATCAAAACTAAACAACAGATTGGTAAATGAAAAGGTTTAATAACAGCACTGACTTAAAGTTACAATTGAAATGGTTACACTATAAATGCATAAAATGGTACTTAATACAATAATTTAACTGTTTCCAATGTATGTGAGATATTACCTGATAAGATAGAGAAAGAAAGAAAGAAAGAAAGAAAGAAAGAAAGTTTAGAAGAAAGAGAATCACCATTAAGAACTGGAATCTAGGCCTAAAGGCCTAAACCCAAGAACTCAGGTAAAGAAGAAAAGCAGAGAGCAGAAAGCAAAAGGCCAATGCCAAAAGGCAAAAAGCCCAGAGCTCATGAAAATCAAGACCTTTATTCTCTATCCCTTGACCATGTGACTTAATGTAGCAGAGCCAGGAGAGGGCGTTCGTTTGAACTGAACGAGCCACTGCGAGGACGTTCTTGTTAGGGGTCATTCCCGCAAGCTTTCGGTACGTATTGTTTTAGTTGCGTCATGCGTCAGTTTCTTATTTATTTTATTAATACGCTGCTATGTGCTCGACAGGTTGATCTGGCCTTTCTGATTACCGTCCAGGAACAGAGAGGGTATTTGGCCCGAGTGTGTGATGGCGCTGCTGTTTTGCCTGTGGGGAAATTTTATGAGTGTTTTGCTCACCACCACTTGCCAGTTCGGTCGTCGACGGCAAGCTGTTTACCGTATTGCCAAGGGCGATTTAATTGCCGCTTTGCCTACGGCAGGTTAGCTTCTACAACTCTTGTCAGTGTGAGCTTTTATTAATGAAGACTTTACGTGCTGCTCGTTTACGGACAAATTTACCGTTACCCGCCTCAGGGGAAAGCCCTTTGGGCCACCGTGACTTCAGCTCGAGGTATCGGGTTTCATTTTACTAATGTTGTCGACGTGAATTGTCCCTGATTTTGTGTATTACATTGAGTCCCGTGATGCTGTGTTTTATGTGTGTTATGTATTTTCGTTTCTGATTTATTTCTTTGTTTTTGGTTTGTTTTCGTTATTTTTATTTATTCTCTTACCACCGGTGATTGTTACTGTTATGACCAGTATTAGTTCATTCTAACTACTGCTTGAACCGCACCTTTTTGTATAGCCATCATTCTGAGTTTACCTACGATCTGAACCGTACCTCTCGTATAGCCCTTGTCTATTGTGAACCACCATTGTATATCCGTATATGATGGTGGGTTGACCAACTATGTAAACACACTTCTGCTTAGTTATTTTTGCTACAAACTAACATTGCTACGAGTGTACGGAGGCAGAGTGTTGGCCCCGTAAGACCCTTATTAATGGGGTATTGTGTCCATGAGCAGTAGTGAGTGTATTGTCTCTTTACGAGAACACAAATACCTGTACTTCCGCTTTAAGCATTGGGTTCATCCCCGTGGTAACGGGACTTCTTTTGAGTTCTTTTGATTCAAGGGTTTTGTTATTTTTTCATTTGAGGTTTGTCATTTAAGAGTGTACTTTTCTTTAAAGGTTGAGTGTCTTCAGTGTTATTGTTATTTTGTTTCGGGTTATTTTGTGTGGGGTGGGTCATCCATTTTGGAGGGAGGTAACAACTTATTATTTTCTTTGTGTGGGTTTCTGACACTGTGTGCTTTGCTTACTTGATGATTTTCACCTGTGTGCCGTGTGCATGACCTTGGGTTTACAAATTGTATGTGTGCAGCGAGGGGTTATCTCCCGTTCCATTTGAATATTGATCCATTTCCAGTGAGTGTTAATGTGGCCACTTTAATAGCGACCTTTTACTCTGTGTTGTGCCAAAGATTTTAATTATAAATAAAAGTATATATTTTGCTATTATTCTGGTGCCTTCGTTCCTTGCTCCCCTCTCGGTAACGAACCTGTGTCCTTTGGATTGTTCCCCTGACAGTCAGGGGTGGCGTAGTCACAATTTGGCCCTTCGGGGTCTGGCTATTTACATCGTTAACCTTTTGATAGACGTATTCGCTGCCCACTCGACCGCTCTATTACCCTTTTGGGTTTAGGCCGGCCGCAGTGGAGTGTTTACATTGTGTTTGGCAGCGCACCGCTCCGCTACATAAACATAACATCATACATTCAACCTGACCAATCAGAAGACCACACCTTTAATCCCCACTGTATTGAATAAACAGCTGTGACAATAGTCTTTGATCACTATCAGTAAGCACAGGAATGCAGATGGTAGAGTATGGAAATGGGGGTTGTGACGAAGTAATAAATTCCTATATTTTTACTCCTACAAATCCGTCCTTTGGCAGCGTGGGCCACACGTAAGAAGACCCATGGTGACACAGTTCATAAGATTATGCTTTCAGTTGTGTGCAGTGGTCATCTTCAGACTTATTGTCCAAACTGGTTGCTGATGAGATTTGAAGACGTCCTTCTCCTTGCAGCCCTGCATGAAAGGCTTCATCGAATGGAATTGCACCTTTCATAGTCATGCAGATTTCCATCGATACTTCACACTTTCACAAGAACAGGCCCTGAAGGGAGTTTCACGTTTGTCCTTCTCTTTGAGGCAACACCCAAGATGTGAAACAGCAGGAATCCTGTGATTCAAGCAAATGGCACAACAAACAGCAAAGCATATGGCATTTGTCACTGAAGTTTTAAATGGTCAGATTGGTCTTCAGCCTTAAATCCCTGTCAAATACATTAAAACATGGTCAAGGTGAGAATAAAAAAATAAAAAATAAAAGCTCTCACAGTGGTTTTGGAAGTATGTAAATGAAATGCTTCTTTTAAAACTTAGCAAATGTTAGTTTTAACAACCCAGTTTGTCAGTAGGAGCAACAACAACAATATAGTGTAACCAAATGTATGGTATTTAAAAATCTTAATTTTCCAATATAACCATTATAAATTAAATGAACAAAATGAAAACAAAGAACATGATAGTTTTAAATGTCTTGCATAAAGAGCAAATGAAGTGTAAAACATAATAGCAAAATTAATGAAATTATTACACATAGAAAATAACTATTTATCAAGATTTTAGTATTTGAGACATAAAACTAATCAAACTTTTTGAAAAGAAACCAAAACAGATGCTTAAAATCAGACCGTTTGAAATAATGACTAAAGTGAGGCAAATTGTGTTTGCTATGTGATTGAATTTAACTGAGGCTATGTGTGAATACCATGCTGCAACAAAGGTGAGGAAGTTAAGATTGTGATGCAAATTTGGTCCTGTTGTTAAACAGGGAGCCATTTTGATATTATAATTATGAGATTGTAATCTGGCTCTGTAAATCTTCTCACACCCATGTTTTTAGTTAAGCATGGTAAAAGTGCTACTGGATCCTGTTGTGAGGTAAAACATTTTCATTAATGCAATTATATAACACAATGTAGCCACATGGCATTTTTGTGCTCCTCTTTAGGGTCTTACTGCAGCTATACAAGGAATAGCAGAGTTTACCACTTAGGAGACAAATCTTTCAACATAGAAACACATACAACTTGAAACTGGTAGAGAATTTCAAGAGCAAAAGTTATTCCCTTAACACAAGACAACTGGTCTAGAATACATGTAGCTTCAACAACCTCTCACTTAAATGTTTTGTCTAACACTTACAGTGGAAACAGTCAAGTGTTACAAGAAATTAACTTCATTAGCCTATGTGTACATGTAGTACAACAAACAACTAGAATTTGTGTTCTATAGAAACAACAATAGATTACGAACAATTACAAATCAGGAAATGCAAACAGGATCATCTATGAGAATGTTAAACAGATGCTAACTGGCTGCTAAGCCACTAGCAAGCGAGGTTAACAGCTGGAGTCCTTGCATGAACAATGCAGTCAACTCAGTAAGAGTTTTACCTGCAAAACCAGATTGCTTACATCTGTCATTAGAAAGTGATTTCCTACATTTCAAATAATAAGGTGGAGGTCTACCCCTGCCCAGTGACCAGCATTTCTCCTCTGTATGGCCTATTTTATGACAGGAACTACAAAGCCTGTTCATTTTGCCACCGGGTCTGTAGCTTGGTTCTACTGGAGCTTCAGGAGGTCTGTGACTCTCTAATGCTTCTTTCACATCATGCGGTTCTGTTCCAGCATGTTGATGCATCACCCCAATCAGATAGGAACACTTTTCTGGGTTCTGGAATAAACATTCTCTTTAGTACAAGTAGCGTCTTTTTTAGTCCCATCGCTGTTAAGCGTTTGGGGAGACCTAGTGTCTCGCACAATTAGTTTAGCCCTTACATCTGCAATAATGTCTTTATACTTCTCACACTGTTTAGCCAGGGCTAACTGCTCAGATGATTGTTGATCTATCTGAGTTTGAAGATTTTGGATCTTTGCCTCTGACTTTTGTAATTCAGAATTTTTGATATTCAATTCAATACACTTAGAATTCAGGATAGACTTAAAGGTATAGCGGAAGATTTTCCCGAATTATTTAAAAGAACCGCCCCTCGATATACACGCATCACTCTCCCTCCCTCCTCCCGAGAGGGAACGCCTGTTAAACGCGTGCACGAGACAGAGACAGAGAGACAGAGAGAGAGAGAGAGAGAGAGAGAGAGAGAGAGAGAGAGAGAGAGAGAGAGAGCGAGAGAGCGAGAGAGAGAGCATGCAGGAGCTCAGTTCTTCTCTTCGCTCTGTTTACAAGTTTCTGTCGGCATGTTTACCGTGTCTGTGCGGTTCGTGACTTGTGCCAGGGCTAGCATCGCTAATCATAGCTTACATCAACTTTTAGCAGTGATTTTAAATGGATTCTCCAAGCATGACAAAATGTACCTTTCCAGTAGAAACTTCGCGTGGGAAGCCCAACCTGTCCTATTAGCTCACGCCAGCGTGTGAAATAGTCTCCCATAAATATTCTGGTCTTGTTTCTTTCTTTATAGTCCTTTCTCTTCTTGTCATACAATTCGTTGACACTTTTTCTCTTGCGACCCTCAGACATTTAGAAAAAAAACACAGCGAGAACGTGAGCTTCAATGAATGGTTGAAACCGTAGCACAACACACATACATGTGAAAGTGCACATGTGCAGCAAGCGAACCTAGAGGCGAGCACCTAGGACGGTTATACGTCAACATATAATCAGAATGATTGACATCTGGGATGACCAATAGTCTTGATGATCCACCCGGAAAACGGAAATCTTCCGCTATACCTTTAACCTGTCCAGCCATTTTATGTAGCTCCAAGCACTTCGTGTAATTCAAAGCCTCAATGATTTCAGCATGTTTGGATTTTCTTTGTTCACTACCAACCATGTGCCACCATGTGAGAATATCATCAGTGGTAGCGTAGTAATCAAGACCCTTTCTATATAATTTAGAAAGTGTAGGTTCAACTTTCTCGCTCCATAAATCAAACAATATATCATTACTGGAGTTATTCCCTTCCATCCCCGAGGAGATAATCTGAAATAATCGCTAACTGTACAACAATGTTAGGACTATTTAAGGTCCTTCTAATTTCTGTTTCATACAATTCATGCAAATGGAGATTTAACTAACCATGCCATGAAACAATGAAAACAGACTTACCCACTGTGTGGTCAGAAGGCCTTTAACACATTCACAGGATTAACCGTGATAAAGTCCTTATTCAGTTGATCAATCAAAGTAAAACTCAGAAAACTCACCGCAAGGGATCCCCGTACGGGCCACCAAACTGTAAGGGATCTCAGGTTTCGGAAGGAAAACAAAACTGCAATCGTTCCCCGGTTTCAGACACAATATGTCTGAGAGCGTTGCTAGAGTACGAATATATTGTATTGCAATATGGAGCGTTTAAGTATTAACACTAAATCAAAACTAAACAACAGACTTGTAAATGAAAAGGTTTAATTACAGTACTGACTTAAAGTTACAGTTGAAATGGTTACACTATAAATGCATGAAATGGTAAATAATACAAACAATTGACTGTTTCCAATGTATGTGAGATATTACCTGATAAGATAGAGAACAGAGAAAAGAAAGTTTAGAAGAAAGAGATTCACACTTGAGAACTGAAATCTAGGCCTAATGGCCCGAACCCCAGAACTTAGGTGAAGAAAGAAAGGAAAGGGAAAAGTCAAATGCAAAGGCAAAAGCCAACATGCAAAAGCCCAGAGCTCATAAAAACATTGACCTTCATCCTCTATCTCTTGACCATGTGACTAACCCTAACTTGATACATTCAAATTGACCAATCAGAAGATCACCTTTAACCCCCACTTTACTTGACCAAACCCAACATAATACATTCAAACTGACCAATCAGAAGACCATCTTTAACCCCCACTGTATTGGATAAACAGCTGTGACAATAGTCTTTGGGGGTTGTGACCAAGTAATACATTCCTATATTTTTAAACTTACAGCGTCGACCTCCACCACGAACTGACATGAAAGATAAGGGGCGATTAGGATGGGGGCTGAAACAAAGCAGCCTGTCAGTTTGGTAAACACAGCCTCAGCTGTGTCTGACAACCTGAACGCAGTCTTGGGAGAGGTCAAGGCGGTCAGAGGCGCGGCTAGTTGGCTGAAATTACGAATTAAAGGTCGGTAAAATTGGCAAATCCCAGAAACCTCTGTAGGGACTTACGAGAATCTGGACTTGGCCGATCTACCACAGCCTTAACCCTTTCAGGATCCATACGCACCCCCTCAGTCGAAATGATGTACCCCAAAAAGGGATCGACTGTGTGTGAAAACCGCATTGCTCCACCTTGACAAAAAGCCCATTCTCTAGCAACCTCTGATGCACTCGTCTGACATGCTGCACATGTTCCTGGAGAGATGAAGAAAAAATCATCCAGGTAGACATATATGAACTGGTCAACCATATCTCGCAGCACATCATTGACGAGTGCTTGGAAAACTGCCGGCGAGTTAGATAATCCGGAAGGCATGACGCAGTACTCAAAATGGCCTCTAGGGGTGTTAAAAGCAGTTTTCCATGCACCCCCTCCCTGATGTAGACCAAATGATAAGCACAGTGATGGTACTAACGGCGTTATAAATAAACGGCGTTACTAACAGCGTTATTTTTTTCAGTAACGAGTAATCAAATAAATTACTGTTTCCCCCGTTATAACGCCGTTACCGTTATTGACAATAAATGCTGCGCGTTACTATAAATAATCTCACTAATGCGATTTTCACCAGAGTAGGTTCTCTCATGCAGACAGGCAATGTTTGTCTCTAGTGTGTAGGTGTGTTGGGGGCTGAGAGACACATAACTGATGCCGATTGGTGTGTGTGTGTTAGAGGGGGTGGGACAACCACATAAGCGGTGATGATTGGCTTAATTTCCATCGCTAGCCAACCAGAGGCAGGCAGAGATCATACACAAACACCTGCGCAGTCCGAGAAGTTCACTGCAGTGTTGCCAACTTGGTGACTTTGTTACTAGGTTTAGCAACTTTATAAACCCCTTTAGCGACTTTATTTACTAAAAGCGACTAGGACAAATTGAGTGATCTTTTCTGGCGTGGTCGGAGCAACCTGATCTCACGAATTTCCGTGGCATAGTCACAGAATTTTTTGCTAATTTTTCCGTGACATTCTCACGGATCTCCGCATATTTCCGTGGCCCTGCCACGGACTTTCTTTTCCGTGGCATTCTCACGGATTGGTTACTCAACTGTTTTGTCCTATTTTCTTACCATTGTCGCTTCGGTTTAGGGTTAGATTTACATAAAATGACATCCCTACCCAAACCCAACTCTAACCCCAATGCCAGGTGACAATTGATTAAAGTTTAGAAAATATAAAAGTATACATCAGAAAAAATTGTATAAACCAATACTTACAGTGACAAAGTAACGCAAGCACCAAATCTAACCCTAAACCGAAGCGACAATGGTTTGAAAATAGGAAAAAGCAGTTGAGTAACCAATCCGTGAGAATGCCATGGAAAAGAAAGTCCATGGCAGGGCCACGGAAATATGCGGAGATCCGTGAGAATGTCACGGAAAAATGAGCAAAAAATTCCGTGACTATCCCACGGAACTTTGTGAGATCATGTTGGTCGGAGACTGACGCGAGAGCATGTATCGCTCTCTCTTCTCAACGAGCAGCGGCTGATGCTGCTAGACACTCACCGGCAGCCTGGTCCTCGTGCTGCGCTGCAGTCTGTCCGAGTTCCTCACACCCGCCAGCACGATGACAAGTACAACAAACTCAAAGGTAGCAGTTGCCAACACAAAGTATAATAAGCACTACTTTTCCATCGTTGAGGTGAAACGCAAGAATGGTTATGTAATGTGCAACTTATGCAGAGTAAGAAAGAGCCTCTTCACGTCTGTAATTCTGATCTAATAAAGCACCCCACATCACATTCTGCCACCCCTTGCGAAAATTAACCAGGGGTTTTTGTGGTAAAAGTGCAGTAACCTTTTTTTTTGGCGTATTGATTGCTATCAGTAAAACCATGGTTTTACTACAGTAACCATGGTGAATTATGGTTTGTTGTCAAAACCATGGTTATTTTGGAGTAACCATGGTTTTACTGCAGTAACCATGTTTTTTGGTTTTAACTGTAGCAAAACAATGGTTAATTTTCGTAAGGGACAAAATTAGTGGTTTCTCTTTAGTGTCTAATTCATTCATTTAACAAATGTTATATTGGGGGCATCCAAGTTATTTGAAATATTTGAACTTTTTTAAAGTAACGCAATAGTTACTTTGCCTGGTAATTAGTTACTTTTATAATAATGTAACGCAGTTACTAACTCAGTTACTATTTTTGAGAAGTAACTAGTAACTATAACTAATTACTTTTTTAAAGTAACGTTGCCAACACTGGATAAGCATTACGTAAATCCAATTTGGTGAAGACGGACGGTCCCTGCAACCTGTCGAAGGCTGAAGGCATCAACGGCAAAGGATAAGTATTCTTTACCGTGATGCTGTTCAGTCCCCGGTAGTCAATACAAGGTCCCAGCGATCCGTCCTTCTTCCCTACAAAAAAGAACCCTGCCCCCGCTGGAGAAGAGGAAGGACGGATGAACCCCGTTGCTAGAGAATCAGAAATATATTTCTCCATAGCCTCCCTTTCTGGAGCAGAAAGCGAATATAACTTGCCTTTAGGTGGAGTCTTACCTGACATTAACTCTATTGCACAGTCATAGGGACGATCGGAGGGAGAGGAGCAGCACGAGACTTACTGAACGCTTCCTTCAGGTCGTGATACACCCCAGGCACGTTAGACAAATCCACTGCCCCCTCCTGAAACACAGACTGAGACACAGAAGAACAGGCAGACACAAGACAAGACTTATAACATTCATCACTCCATGACAGAACAGTCTTATGGCGCCAGTCCACTTCAGGGTTGTTATGGGTAAACCAAGGGTGTCCGAGAACTATGGGTGTGAGGGGTGAGTCCATGATGTAGAATGAGATGTTCTCGGAGTGGTTGCCAGATGTGACGAGTGTGATCTTTTCAGTGTTGAGTGAGATGTTGGGTAGTTCCTGGCCATTAAGTGCATGCACTGCGATCTTATGTGTGAGTGGTCTGAGGGAAATCTGAAGTCTGTGGGCTAGTGACTGATCCATGAAGTTACCTTCGGCCCCGGAGTCCAACAGTGCTTTGCAGTCATGGTTGTGAACTGACCATTTCAGCCTTACCGGAAGGAGCGTAGCATTGGATGAGGTCTTTTCGGCGGAAATCCCACCCGATAGTAGTCTCGCGTAGCCAGACCTTCAATACTGAAGGTCTGGTGTTTTTCGCTGCTTTTTCTGGACAAAGCCCGCCCACGAGCTGTTTGACCGACATGTCAAACAACCAATCACAGTTTGTTTCATCTAGCGTCACGTTTCGGACTCCCCACAATAACGAGCCGGCTGGCAACAAGTCAGTTATTGAAATAACCAGCCGCAACCAAATAGTATCTAAACAACATTACTCACCATAGGACAACGTTGAGCACTTCATCAACAGCCACACCAATGAGACGATCCTGTTAAACATCTGTTTGAAGCATATCTCTCCACTTTTTAACACATACAAGCAATTCAGGAGAACCAAACTTTTAAACTCCGCTAACTGCCTTAAAGAAAACTCTTGGACGCCTTTTAGAGAGTCGATGCCGCGAACTGTGCATATTTTTGAGAATCCAATGTTTAGCTGATCATGATAACTGCTCATTATTATCCACGTGAACACGACTGATTCTCTTCCTCAATGGAACGTCAGAGCTTTGTTTTCCAGGGACTGAAACTAATCGCGACACTCGCGTCTCCTGGAAATCCGTTTTTTTCCAACCAATCAAAGACGACTTTAACATTTTCACAGGGTTTCCAGAAAAGTGTACAAAAAACATCAGACGTTCAGCCAACAGTTTGTGGGCGTGACGTCTGAGGCTGAGACTAACCCGATAGTAGCCTCATGCTTATTATCGGCTTGGCCTTTTACCGGGCAGTTGTAAGCGAAGTGGCCAGCCTTCCCACAGTACAGGCAAAGGCCCTGGGATCTCAGCCTCTCCTTCTCCTCCCGGGAAAGCTGAGCTGCATGGGTTCGTGGTCGTGAGTGGGGCTTACCGTGTCTCCACCGTTGGTGCGTGGACCCTCCACTCCCACCACCGCGTGAGCGGACATGACTCGTCTCTCCACTCGGGCCAATCGTGCATCAACGTGTAGTGCCAGTTCGATCAGCCCATTCAGAGAAGTCGGAAGATCCATGGCGTAGATTTCCTGATGAACACGGTCAGCCAACCCATGCAGGAACATGTCCCATTGTGCCTCCTCGTTCCACTGACACTCTGCCCCCAGGGTCCGAAACTGAATAGAGTAGTCCGACACAGATCCGTCTCCTTGCTTTAGTTCGGCCAGTAGTCGAGCCGCTTCTCTACCCGCCGCGGCACGATCGAACACACATCTCATCTCGGTGGAGAGTGTCTGGAACGACGCGCAGCATGGATCCTGGTTCTCCCACACCGCTGTTCCCCAGAGTGCCGCTTTCCCAGTTAACAGAGTCAATACAAAAGCCACTTTGGACTGATCCGTGTTGAATGTCCTGGGCTGCAAAGAGAAATGCATAGAACATCGCGTCAGGAAAGCTCTGCAGAAATTTTGCTCACCAGAATATGACTCGGCCACAGGCAGACGAGGTCCGAACTGGGAAATGACTTCCGGTGGTGTGGGAGGAACCGTGGGCGCGGGCGGCGCAGCGGGAGTTAGCAGAAGTTGTAATTGCTGGGTGAGCTCAGACACCTGCACCACCAAAGCCTGCACAGCGCGACCCGTCTCGCTGAGATTTCTCTCCTGAGAGTCCATACGTTGAATATTGCTGCGAAGGAATTCCTCCAATGAAGACGGTTGATTACTCGCTGCTTCCATGACACGGTCAGATCGTTCTGTCATGAAAACACAAGCGGAAGCAAGTGCGAGTAATGATAGTTGTTTTAACACAAAATGAATGAAAATGAAAGTCAATAATCAGGCTGATGGTGCAGGGGCTTCAATGGTCAGCAGTGAAGAGATGAAAACAGCCAGACGGTGAAATATCCACAGAACAATGAGCCGGAACACGACACAAAGGAATCCAACACCGAACGGGAAACACAGCCTCAGCTCACCCACGGAGACACCAACACAACGATCTGACAATAGAGATGAAAAATTAGTGAGCTCATGAAGGAAGAGTTGATCGGCTGCAGGTGGTGATGATGAGTGGAATCAGCTGTGGCTGGTAAGCTGATGACAGCGTGGCTGACACACACGCCCACAAACACACACGCACATGTCACAACACAAACACTAGACGAGAAGGAAACAATGCATTTGTAAACCATGACAGTTAATTGTTGGATATAAATCAACAGTTACCTATCAGTCACAGATCATTTATTCTCAGGTTTTAGCAGAGGGTACAGTTGAATATCAGTGAACATCTGCCCATTTCTATCTCGCCTTGCAAACATATTACATCCGGGCTGTGGTTCAACAAACATCCTGTTTATTTTAAACTCATACAGATAATGATGATATTTGACCTTAAGCACAATATGATCATTGTAAAGAAATAATTTACATAACACCTCTGATGCAACAAAGTCACTTCTGGATCTCTCGCTGCAAAAATGATGCGTACTGCAATTACACTTTTAATTTAAAACATTCAGTCTGTTACCCACACACACATTTCTTTGCACAATTCTGATCGTGGGAAAAGACTGAAGAAGCAGTTTTTTTATATAATTTATAAAAATTTTTATGTAATTATGCAATAGCTGTAATCTGAAATTATTATGTTACCGAAAATCTATTTGATTATTTATGTATTTTATTGCTCATGTCTACTTCAACATGCCTACACTGAACCTACATTGAATGCAAATATATATTATTATATTATATTAAAAATATATTAAGATTTAGTAATTTAGTCTTTTGACTGGTTTGGATATAAAACTTTGTGCCGATGACCAATTCAGAGCTTCTCATTTTTTATAATTATTTAGCACAATGTTTCACATTATGAATATGTTTAGTGCAGTATCTTACATTGTGAATTGTTTAGCACAGTGTTTTTGTTCAGTGTTATTGCATATTGGGAATTATTTGGTAGAGTAATGCACATTATAAAATATTTAATGCATGTATTGCTTTTTTTCTAGGTAGTGGTGACAATCCTCTAGAGCACATTTCTCTCTGCCACTCTGCAGCTGGCAAATCACACACATTATGCTCAGAAGTCAGTATGCTCTCTTTTGAGACACAAGCAGTTTTTGTGTAATTTGTCCTTGTCAGGGAAACCACTTGTATTTCCGGTTAGTAAAAAACTTTCTATTTGGGACTATACTACTCTTCTAAAATTCATAATACATAGTTTAAGTACATAGTATTATTTGGGGCACAGCTAAGTGATCCTTTGTATTCATGCAAGCACCACTAAGGATAACTGTGACTTTGAAGCTCCAAAATAGACAAGAAGACTTGCATGGCTGCATGAAGAAACTATAGCTTTGATTTTACAAGTCAGTGGGTGCAAATTTTTAGTAGAGTTCTAAGCTTTCAAACAGTATCTCATATGTGGTACTGGGTTCCATGACAGACCATTACAAATTAAAGGAATATTTTATATTAAGTCATAATAAGTAATTTTGGACCCGGTACGGGGTCCATGTGCTTGGTTGTTTCAACCCAAAATTCTGGTTTGTTTTACAAAATTTTTTTTGGGGGGGGGATTTACTCTCCTCATCTATACGCTCTTTCTCCTTGGTTGGAATTTAACACATTTACACATAAAAAAACAGTTCACTAAACATTAGATACACAATATTGGATTACCCAATGCTTATACCGATAAACGGCAACAAAAACTGCAACTTGTTTCGTTAAAAGAGTTTCAGAGTTTTTTGTGTGTGTGTGTTTTTTTTTAAGAATAATCAAATAAAAATAAAACACTTCACAGTTCCTGCATTAAATAAATATAAAATTTTATTAAAGGCAGGCTACAAAAGCTCTTATGCTTTAAACAAAGGTTTAATAAGCCCACAGAGTTGCTTAACTGAAACAACATCATGATGTACTACTTCCGTATGCGCTGCTGAGCAGATTGTTGTTAGAGAGATTGTTACATTTATTTTATTTACTTGCCATTCAAATTTGGTTGGGCTTAGGTAGCAAGCGCTTATGCAACACAAAAATAATGCTTACACCCACTGGCAAGAAATATCTTAACATTTTCTAGCTAGTATCAATGTTATGTACATGTTAATGCAATTATTATAAATATAGTTTATTATAATCGAGGGAGGCCCCTCGATTGATGAAAGTTTTGAGGTTGTTAAGGGTAAATCCAGAGGTTGTTGACAAGGGTGCTAATGTGATTGAGGATGGGGTTGATGTTTTTGAAGAGGACGTTGAGGTTGTCGAGGAGCTTTCTGATACTGTTGAGAAAGTTGCTGAGGTTCTTAAGGAAGGGGCTGAGGTTCTTGAGTACAATACTTAAGAAGGTTGTTGAGGAAGGCCTTGACTGATTAAGTGGAGTTTTATAGTGATCCCTGAAATTTTGGAGGCAACTTTGGTCAATTCAGTGGTTGTTTAGGAGGTTGCTGATGTGACTGTGGATAGTTCAGTATTAATTGAATCAAGTTGTGAGGTGATTGATTCAAATGCTGAGGTTGTAAAGGAGGGTGCTGAGGTGATTATGGAGGGTGCTGAGATGATTGAGAAGGTTGTCTGAGGTGACAATGGTGAATTTTAAGGTGATTGAAGCCAGTGCTGAGGTTGTGAGGGAGACCGCAGAAGTTGCCGGGGAGGGGGCTGAGGTCCTTCAGGAGGCTGCGGAAGTTGATGGGCAGAGGACTGTGGTTGTTCGGGAGGCTTTGTGAAGTTGCTCGGAAGGGGGTTGAGGTGGTTCGGGCGGCGGCAGAAGTTGCTGGGGAGGGGGCTGAGGATCTTCAGGAGGCTGCGGAGGTTGATGGGGAGAGGACTGTGGTGGTTCGGGAGGCTGCAGAAGTTGCTGGGAAGGGGCCTGAGATTGTCTGGGAAGTTACAGAAGTTACTGGGAAGGGGGCTGAGGTGGTTCGGGACGCCGCGGAAGTGGCTGGGGAGGGGGCTGAGGTTGTTCAGGAGGCTGCGGAAGTAGTTGGGGAGGGATCTGTGGTTGTTTGGGAGGCTGCAGATGTTGCTGTGGAGGGTGCTGAGGTTGTTCGGGAGGCTGCAGAAGTTGCTGGGGAGAGGACTGAAGTTGTTCGGGAGACTGCGGAAGTTGCTGGGGAGGGAGCTGAGGTTGTTAGAGAGGCTGCAGAAGTTGCTGGGGAGGGGGCTAAGGTTATTTGGGAGGCTGCAGAAGTTGCTGGGGAGGGAGCTGAGGTTGTTAGAGAGGCTGCAGAAGTTGCTGGGGAGGGGGCTGAGTTTGTTGGGGAGGCTGCGGAAGTTGCTGGGAAGGGGGCTGAGGTTGTTGGGGAGGCTGTGGAAGTTGTTGGGGAGGAGGCTGAGGTTTTTAGGGAGGCTGCGGAAGTTGCTGGGGAGGAGGCTGAGGTTGTTTGTGAGGCTGCAAAAGTGCTGTGAAGGGGGCTAAGGTTGTAAGGGAGGCTGCAGAAGTTGCTGGGGAGGGGGTTGAGGTTGTTGGGGAGGCTGCAGAAGTTGCTGGGAAGGGGGCTGAGGTTGTTGGGGAGGCTGCGGAAGTTGCTGGGAAGGGGGCTGAGGTTTTAAGGGAGGCTGCGGAAGTTGCTGGGAAGGGGGCTGAGGTTCTTGGAGAGGCTGCAGAAGTTGTTGGAGAGGAGGCTGAGGTTTTTAGGGAGGCTGCAGTAGTTGCTGGGGAGGCGGCTGAGGTTTTTAGGGAGGCTGCAGAAGTTGCTGGGAAGGGGGCTGAGGTTGTTCGGGAGGCTGCGGAAGTTGTTGGGGAGGAGGCTGAGGTTTTTAGGGAGGCTGCAGAAGTTGTTGGGGAGGAGGCTGAGGTTTTTAGGGAGGCTGCAGAAGTTGCTGGGAAGGGGGCTGAGGATGTTTGTGAGGCTGCAGAAGTTGCTGGGGAGGGGGCTAAGGTTGTTTGGGAGGCTGCCAAAGTTGTTGGGGAGGGAGCTGAGGTTGTTAGGGAGGCTGCGGAAGTTGCTGGGGAGAGGGCTGGGGTTTGTTGGGGAGGCTGCAGAAGTTGCTGGGAAGGGGGCTGAGGTTGTTCGGGAGGCTGCGGAAGTTGCTGGGAAAGGGGCTGAGGTTGTTGGGGAGGCTGCAGAAGTTGCTGGGAAGGGGGCTGAGGTTGTTTGGGAGTCTGCGGAAGGTGCTGGGGAGGGGGGTGAGGGTGTTTGGGAGGTTTCGTTTACAAGACTTATCATTCCTTTAGAGTATGCATTCCATTCATCAGAAGATGTGAATTCCTCAGTTCTGTTATAATTATTTTCAGCATTTTTTTCTGCCTTCTTTAGCAGTTTCTCCTCTGCTATTATTATTGCATGATCTTCATATAGGTTTTCATATTGATACTTGTAGGGGTTCTTCCAAAGGCTTTGACATATAGTATTAATGAACCAAATCACTGGTATAGACAGGAGGAGAATCAATCCAATTATCTATTAAATAATAATACTTTCATAAATACACATACTATAGAATTACATAAAATTTTAAGCAATATAATAAAGTTATAGAAATATAATGCTTTTTGTCATATTTATGTCAATACAGTATTTTAAAAACATTTTGCTACAAAAATTGTGAATGCTAAAATAATGTATCTATTTTTGGGGAAAACATCTTTTCACTACAGTTTAAATGATCGTTTTGTCTACTTCATTGTATGAATAAAAACATACCTGTGATGTTGTCTGATGGTTTCTGTAGGTCATAGATTCCTCAGGATTACGTTTCTCTGCTATACATGGAATCTGATCATGCCGTGATGTAGCGTTAGCTTTTGTTAGAAAGAAACAAGCATAGACGTCTCCATCAATTAAAACTGTAATCATCCATAGAGAAGAAAGAATGATGTTCCTCATAATGTGTTTAAAGAGGTAGCAGCCAGAACGAGAGCAAGAGCAACAACAGCAACTACGGCAGCTATATTTCCAAGTCCCCAAACAAAAAGTTGTAGCTGTTTTGGTGGTTAAAGTTAGTATTAATAAAATTATTAAAAATGGGAAAAAAAAATACATCCCACAAAAAATCTTATTGTAAAAAGAATCACATGGACATTGAAAGTCCAGTTTGAAAGTGTACTGAAAAACAAGAAATAAAAAAGTAATTGCAAATGCACTTCCAGGAGAGGTGAGATTCCTCAGGAGAGTGGATTCAACGTTTAGATGCTCTGGCATGTTGACAGAAACTTGCAGCCTAAATTGATTTGATCACTCAAAATGTTTTGTATTTATAACCCACAGACAGGGCACGTCCTCTCAATTCACTCCTCCCCTCAGTGTAGAGCAGGGGTGGGCAACACCCCTGAGGGCCACAGTTACTTTTGCAAAGTGGAGGGCCACACTTGGGAAAACTGCAATTAAACGTATACATGATTAAATGGTAAAAATTAATTCAATGCAAATATGTATAAGGCTACTCTACATTGACTTTGTCAGCCTTGCAGTGTCAACATTTACCGAGCAACACAGAATAAAATCAAGCATAACAATTTATGGTAACAATTAATTTTACGTTGTCTTTGTTACACATGCTACATGTAATTATTTAGTAATAACAGTTAACTATGCACTATTACATGCAACTAACCCTAAACCAAACCCTAATGCTAACCCTATAGTAAACATGCTGTTAATAATTATTACTTAGCTTATATGTATAATTACACTCTAACAGTGATACCATAAAATAAAGTGCGACCCATTTTATTAACCAGGTAAGAAATCACAATTCAAAGCCAATTCACAGTTCAATTAAACTATAACACAATCAAATGAAAACCATTGCATACCTGGTATGTCACGGTTTATGAATGCATTGTTTCCTTCCTGATTCACATGGCTGTGTTGTGTATGTGTGTGTGTGTAGTGGGCGTGTTTGGCACTTACCTCCAGCCGCCTGATTGTCATTAACTCGCTCCAGCTGCAGCTCATTTACTTGCCTATATATACTCACCCAGTTCTCATGTCCTTTGTCAGATCGTTCGTGGAGTCTTGTGCTGTGTGTTCCAGTCTGGTGTGTTCCTGCTCTCGTGTTCGTGTTCCTTGGCTATTTATGTGGATTATATCACCGACCAACTTCACCTGTCTCTTCACACTGGCCATCTCTGGATCCTGTGTCACCCATTCTGCTGCCATCACATCTAACTCTCCAGTGTTTTCAATAAACATCTTAACTTGCATTTGCTTCCTCTCTTTCATTGTGACATGGTAAAGATGAAGATCTGATTACAGATTCCTCAAAAACAAAATAAAAATACATGATGCTGTGCCAAGACACAACATCATGGGGTTCATTTCTAAATACCGAAAATCCCCCAAAATAAAATAAAATACATCATGCTATATCAAAGATACAGCATCATGGGGTGAATTTTCAAGTACAGAAAGACCCGCTGAACCATTTTACATCATTTCCTTAAATATCCAGAGAGACAAAGCATGTAGGAATTTGGTACTGATTGGTTGTTGTTGTAAAACTCAGGGCTGTCCTTAATTTGCATACAGTAGGTGATTGGTTTATGTTTAGGATGGGAGGTGTCTATCAACATTGAATGAAGTTTTACTTATACTTTAACATTGAATTCTGTTATTATGTGAGACCATTAACCACTTGCATTGAGTGAAAACAAATAAGATCAGTTTAAGATTCTTTGTGCATGTAGCATTTCATATACAGTTTGCTTTGAGAGAATGAGAATACATATGTATGGTACCCTAAAGGTGTGATCTTTGAAAACCAAATGTGTCTCGGTAGGGAGTCCACTATGAATCGTAGAAAGTTGTTTTCCCGGGTCTGCATGGTGAACTTATGCTGTGCTCCCCGGGGAGGGGCTATCTTTATTCAGGAAAATGTCCTTACAATAGGATACATCAAATGTACTTGTAGTCAATAATTCAGAGTGATGCAAAATAAATCCAAACATAACAATTTACTTGCCAAGTATGTACATATGTACAATTTTCAAATTATTAGGCTATAAAAAACATCAAACACTCACGGAGCCAAGGTGCATACCTGACAATGAAACATATGGGTTGCATTATTGAGTGAAATTTGCTTAATTTATTGATACAGTTTATCATTGAATTCTGTTGTTATTTATCCGCATTCAGGATGAGAGCGTACGCAGCATACGGAGGTTACTCTGCTGTTGCTCTGTGCCCCCGCCCTCCGAATTTGTCATACGTCACTAAGAAAAGTGCGTACACTACGCTAATACTCTCTCCTGGATACAGAGGAGTCTAGGATGGCGGCGCTGCCGGAAGATAGTTATTTTGGTTTATAAAGTTTTAAATATGGATATTTCTACAACAGCACCATGCGGATTACCCTCAGAAGACCTTTATTTATCATCCTGGAGCCGTTTGGATTTGTTTTGTGAGGGATGGACGCACTTTTTTTGGGCTTGAGGGTCGTGGGCCCCGTAACTTCACATTTAATTAACTGAAAGATCTAAAACATTTTTTTAAATAACTGAAAATGTGTGTGTCTGATAAACGATGGACGTGTGCAACTCGGACGGCTTGGGGGTGGGTGAATCATGGGTTTGATATCATTTTTGGCCGAACTATCCCTTTAACTGGATAAATCCTATTACTGCAACATAAGCAGCCTACTAACGGCTACAACTGGTGCACCGCTACTTGCAGCCCCATGTGCTACCTTACCTGCTCGGTTGACACGAGCCGTTTCTCAATACCAAGTACGCCAAACTCGGACTTGTGTCCTTCGTAGTTCGAACTTGCAAGTTCAGACTCGGAAGAACGAACTTCTGACGCGAAATGCATTCTTGGAAACTTCGCTGTCATAAGTCCACACAAGTCTCCTCTGATGCATCCTCGATAAAATGGGCGGATCAAGAACACATCCGGGGATTTTATGTGAACTTGGGCTTGATGCGAACTTTGAATTGGAACAGTACTTGGGCCGCGACTGATGACGTTTCACAAGTCCACAAGAACGCAAGTACAGACAAGAACGCATATTGAGAAACGGCTACGGTTTCCAAATGACTTTCTGCATTCCGGTTCAGTCAATAAAACTCATGTGTATTGTCTTGGCCACGACAAGGCTACAACAACAGTTTTTACAACACTGGTAACAGACAATTGTGCTTTTAAACCACACGGGGGAGATGTAAGTCAGTCTTACATAGTGCCACTTTAAATACATTTTGTTCAAGAAAAATTACCGAGTATCCCAGTCACCACAATAGTCTTTTCACACTTATCTGATAGCATAATTTGAGCTCCAGCATAGAGAGGCTCAGACGTCACTAAAAGTCACACACATTACGTCAATGCTAGAGACGGCAAAAAATATAGAGTCGGATGAACTTAGACAAACTAGGTTAATTTTAAACTGGGCTTGTCAATTTCAGGTGCGTGCTCAGGTTCAGCGGGTGGAGTCTCCCGGCTGCAGATCAGTGGCAGTGAAATGGCAGCAATTTAATCCCACAGCGCCCCCTCCTGTTCAGGCCCCCTCACAGCTTCACGCTCTCTTCAGTGACTGTCACTCGTGTACGGCTTTGTGTAGTGTACTCATGTGATGATCTGATACTGAGCAGAACACACCGATATCTAATAAAAAGTACAGGTATTTGTACGTATACTTATCATTTTGGTTTATCTTTAGACCTTTTTATTAAAGAACAGACATTGCTTGACTTTTCACACCAAATAGTTTAGTTTTATGATTTATTACAGCTGTAAATGTATGTACAGCATCACTCGGATATGAAAATTATATATATATGTGGACATTTTACAGTTATCCCAAAAGGTTTATTTTTAAATCTGTTTAATACAATGTTCGAATTGATAGCCTTTGTGTGTTTATGAGACAGAAGATTCATCACAGATTGTCAGACATTTGTGATTCTATATTAATGGATGTTTTAAGTAATTTTATTCAACTCTTTATTCTTCCAATTCTTGTAATAACACGCGTGATAATAAGTACTTAAATAGCTGTAATCTTTGTTCTTCTAAAGGATGAGACATTTGTCATGTTTAGGAAGCTCTGACAAAAAAAAATGTGATTCAGATACTGTAGTCCAAGCTTTCTCTATATCTACTTCTGATCTTCCATCTTTATGAAGTTCATGCTGTTTAATATCTTCAATGTGCTGTTTACACAGCTTTTCTGCTTTGTTTTTGGCTATTTTTTCCAAATTTTTGACCAAATATTTATTTGTTTCTTGAGAGAGTATGATCTCATATTGTTTCTTGTAGTATGGCTTTATGTCCAAAAACATGCAACAGTAGTCTCTAAAAGATCTCTTGCCAAAACAATCACAGTGAATGCCAGCACTGGTAATCTTTGATATCAGCCACCATCCAAAGATACCAACAGCTATCACCAATATGCCGATTGCCTGCAAACAAAAAATGTCAATGAAATTTTTCACTGAAACATATCTGCTTGCAAGGTACAGTATATACTGTATTAGAAATGCATATGATATATAATTTTTGCACTGTTAGCTGATTATTCAGACTGATATCTGACAATACCGATGCCGATAGTTTGGTGGATATATTAAAGGGCACCCATTTCATTGCTAAAACAACATTATTTTGTGTATTTGGTAATACAA
Organism: Misgurnus anguillicaudatus; assembly: GCF_027580225.2. NCBI lineage: Eukaryota > Metazoa > Chordata > Actinopteri > Cypriniformes > Cobitidae > Misgurnus > Misgurnus anguillicaudatus. The sequence goes on from NC_073353.2 coordinate 18,259,065, forward strand.
TGTGTTTGCGTGGTTTATGGTTAAAAAAACACATAATTTTTCAAATACCATACTTTTTTGTAGCTTCAGATTTTCCCCTCTTCCTGAAACGCACAGTTTTGTACAAAACTCGTCGATTTAAAAAGCGTTATTTATTCATATAATGACCATTAATACTGAACATTAACTAGTAATGTTTATTTACAGTTTCTATACAGAGAGCTTAAATTCATTTCCTCTTCCTCTTTTGATTGACGGGATAAATTGGCCAATAGTGTAAAAATTGCTGTTATTGGCTTATTTATAGGTGCATCTCTAGCAGTGTTGGGAAAGTTACTTCCAAAGTGTAATACATTATATATAACAAATTACTGTCATTTGAAAGTAATTAGTTATATTACAATATTACTGTCTCTGAACTGTAATGAGTTACACTACTTTTGCGTTACTTTTGAGTTAATTTTCATCAAAATAACAGAAGTATGACTTGGCATTATAAAATGTTAAAATGTAGTTTATTGCTGCTTATAAATCTAGAAGTTATGTGTTGGCCCTCGAGCTTTGAATTGGCACAGTGAAGACTTATGGCAAAATACAGTAACAATCTGTCAGAATCATAAACATAGACAAATTATCTGGTAAAAGTCTGGTAAATTATGGTAGGCTACACATACACTGAAAAAAATGATTCATTGAATTTAATCTTTTTTTTTTAAGGTAAGTGGTTGCAATCAACTTATTTAAGCTACATTTAAACAAAAAAGATTAGTAACATAAAATGAAATATAAAACTTTTGTTTAAATGTAGCTTAAATAAATTGATTGCAACCACTTACCTTAAAAAAATGTATTAAATTTAATGAATCATTTTTTTCAGTGTACCAAACACAATAGAGCTAGAGCCCTATAATGCAACCTATAGCCTAATAACATGGCAAGACACGCAACCTCTTTTGATTTATTTTCTTTAATTCACTTTTAATTCAGATTCACAGCACAAACCTGACATGCACTGGGTTCACACAACTTATCAAAAAGTGCTATAGGAGGATCAGACCTCAAGGAATACAGCTCATTTCAGTACAATATAAAGAGTCCATGTAGGCTGACATATAATTGCTTATTATAAAACGGTTAGTTCCAATCCCTGATTCTGATTGGTCAATAGGTGTGCTTTATTCACAATAAAACACTACTATTTAATATCACTGCGCCCTTAGCAACACCCTTAGCAACACATAAACATATAATGAGACAAGTCTTTTGTTGTTTTTATTTGAGCTTATGTTGTTGTTCGCAGTCAGTCAGGGACTATTTTTTCTAGCGGAAGGAATGCTTTTATTGATTTAACTTCATGAAAGTTGCACTAATATTTTTTTTACTTTAATATTGTGTGGTAACCGTTTTATAAAAGCAATAAGGTACTCGAGGCAAGTGCTGTATCGTGAATAAGTAACGGCTGAAGGGGTTGCAGGCACTCCGCTTCGCGTCGTGCCTAACAACGCCCTTCAGCCGTTACTTATTCACGATACAGCACAGCCTCTCGTACCTTATTGCTTATACATAAAACACAGACAAACAGAGGAACACTGCTTTTTGCCAAACAACGAATATAGGTTCCCATACAAAGGCTGGTAAAAACTTTAAACAGTGATGTTTAAATCTACCATTTAGAAAACCATGTTTAAGTCTACACTAATGTTACGTTGTAGTTTAGGTTGCTGTTTGTAATAAAACTGTAGATAGCATAGGAATAGCCTAGCAATCTATTATGTATATGGCCTGTAACCTTAGCAACGTTAGCTTACCTTGTAATGCTGTTGTTAATATTGATTTTACTGGCAAGCTTTTTAAAAGTCTCTTTACCTCAGAGGTTCAAGCAGCACATGAGACCGATAGAAACTTTGGTAACACTTTACAATAAGGGTGCACTAATAATCATGAATTCATGCTTAACTAATGCACAGATAATACTGAATTAATGTATTACTAATGATTATCCAAGCTATTAATCATCCACTAATCAACGATTGCCTCACCAGCAACCAATGAAGAGTATGATCAATATATTAGTTCATATATGAATTGCTATTAACCAAATATGCAATTGTGGATTAATTCCATCATCACTTCTTTTATGAACTAATAGTGTTAATTCATTTGTTAATTACCACAATGATCCAAATCCTTATAATACAGGTAAACTAATATGCATTAATACACTATTAATTACAGCATTAGTAGTGTGTTAATTAATACTATTACTAAATAATGAGTTAATAATGATGTGCCTCAACAAGTAAAGTCACAACATAATGATATATTTGCAAACCATTAGCTAATGATTTATTAATAATTAATGACCATCACTAGAGTTTATAAAAGCTATTTATTAAACACTGTTTCCAAAAACATTGCCAAAACACATTTCCACAATAAACTACATTTAAACACAACATTAAAACATAAAAAATAATACAAAAATGAAATAATATAAAAAGAAGACTGATCAAAATTAGACAACACGTTCAGATACCTCACAGATATCTGTGTTAATCTGACACCCGTGCTAATACATAACACAAATGTACATTTTTAAGTTCAACCGTTTCAGTCTGTCAGTCGTAAAAATTGGATGGTAACAAACTCTGATAGAGAAAAAAAACATGAACAGACAAATCCAAATTAAATCCTGCGGCTCGTGATGACACATCAATGTCCTAAGACACTAAACGATCGGTTTGTGTGAAAAACCGAACAGTATTTATATAATTTTTTTACCTCAAATACAACACTAACCCCAGAACAACACGTGCGTTCACATCACCGTTTTGTTTATTTTTCACATCACCGTCTTATTCATCTAATGTTTAATGGCGGGTTGCAAAAACAACTTTATGTAAGCAATAAGGTACGAGAGGCTGTGCTGTATCGTGAATAAGTAACGGCTGAAGGGTGTTGTTAGTGCCTGCAACCCCTTCAGCCGTTACTTATTCAAGATACAGCACTTGCCTCGAGTACCTTATTGCTTTTATAAAACGGTTACCACACAATATTAAAGTAAAAAAAAATATTAGTGCAACTTTCATGAAGTTAAATCAATAAAAGCATTCCTTCCGCTAGAAAAAATAGTCCCTGACTGCGAACAACAACATGAAAGCTTAAATAAAAACAACAAACTGTTCTCAGACTTTGTCTCATTATATGTTTATGTGTTGCTAAGGGTGTTGCTAAGGGCGCAGTGATATTAAATAGAACTGTTGAGTGAAACGGTCATAGCAGTGTTTTATCGTGAATAAAGCACACCTATTGACCAATCAGAATCAAGGATTGGAACTAACCGTTTTATAAAGGTGCATACTGCCACCTACAGTATCGGAAGCCCCGTATAGTTTATAAGCGCCCTCATGCCGTGCACCCGATACAGTAGGGGACGGTATGCACCTATGAAGTTGTTTCGCAACCCGCCATTAAACATTAGATGAATAAGAAATTTGTGACAAAAAACTGTTCTAAAACTCAAAATGTTAATAAAAAAACTATATATATATTAAATTATACAAAAAAGTAGTGCTTTTGGTTAGTAGCCCTATTTTTTTTTAATTAAACTACACAGAATTCATGATAAATTAATGTATTTCATAAAATGTCATAAAACTGGGGCCCCCCTGGCACCATCTCGTGGCCCCCCTGGGGGCCCCGGCCCCCAGTTTGAAAACCACTGTCTTAGGACATTGATGTGTCGTCCCGAGCCGCAGGATTTAATTTGGATTTGTCTGTGCATGTTTTTTTTTTTGTCAATCAGAGTTTGTTACCATTCACTTGTATGACTGACAGACTGAAACGGTTGGACTTAAAAATTTACATTTGTGTTATGTATTAGCACGGGTGCCAGATTAATACGAATAACTGAGAGGTATCTGAACGTGTTGTTTCATTTTGATCAGTCTTCTTTTTGTATTATTTCATTTTATTATTTTTTATGTTTTAATGTTGTGTTTAAATGTAGTGTGTTATGAAAATGTGTTTTTGGCAATGTTTTGGCAGTGTTTAATAAATAGCTTTTATAAACTCTAGTGATGGTCATTAATTATTAATAAATCATTAGCTAATGGTTTGCAAATATATCATTATGTTGTGACTTTACTTGTTGAGGCACATCATTATTAACTCATTATTTAGTAATAGTATTACAGTTTTTTACAATCACTTTGCTACTATTTTCAGAACATTGATGTCATTTTTCACAACTCTAGACACAAAACTCACAACCAAAGATCAAAATGCACATTTTTCAAAACTCTTAACTCTTTTCTCAATTGCTTGGATACAATACACATAAAACTTGGATCATTTGTTCATTCAACCAAAATCACATGTTCAATATGACACAACTTAACATCAAAGTACTACTGTTTCAAAAGGCTATTCACACATCACATTTCAAATAAGTGTCTATTCATTTTCTTACAATGATCTAACTAACAATCAATACAACTGCCCAAAATGATAAGTAACTGTTGCATTATTCGTAATAGTTGTATGGAAACAGACAAAGAATCTTCCATGTTTACTGAAAATCATGAAAGTTTCAAGATAATGAGGTTCATTGTAACCAATAAGCATGGAGCATGAACCAATTATCACTGTACTGTATAGATGCAGGCCCTTGTAATTGCTTGTCCAATTCTGCCAACTTGTTACTGATGATTGAGTGCAGATTGTGAAATGATGTGACCTACTGTATGTTGTGATTGTACTGTAGTGTTTTCATCAATACATTACAAACTTTGTTCAATGATTCCAATGTGTCTGTCGTATTCTCTCTACTACTGCAGTACTTTTACAGATATGTATTTGCTCTACATGTACCATAATGAAATCTGTATCACCAATTTTGTTCTACAATATTTCATGATTGTACAAACAATGACTTAGTGAAACTATCAGTTGCTTGTGTGTGGGTGATTATGTTTCCATGGTATTTCACAGTAAATTTGTGTTTTGAAACAATGATTGTGCAAGTGCAAGATGTCTTTAAAGATGTGAATGCACAATGCAATGTTTTGAACACTAGACAGCCTGTGTTACAAGTGATTACCGTTTTGAGTTTTGTATCTAGAGTTGTGAAAAATGACATCAAGGTTCTGAAAATAGTAGCAAAGTGATTGTAAAAAACTGTAATTACAACACTACTAATGCTGTAATTAATAATGTATTAATGCATATTAGTTTACCTGTATTATAAGGATTTGGATCATTGTGGTAATTAACAAATGAATTAACACTATTAGTTCATAAAAGAAGTGATGATGGAATTGATCAGCAATTGCATGTTTGGTTAATAGCAATTCATATATGAACTAATATATTAGTCAGACTGACTCTTCATTAGTTGCTAATGAGGCAATCATTAATGAATAGCTATGAATAGCTTAGATAATCATTAGTAATACATTAATTCAGTATTATCTGTGCATTAGTTAAGCATGAATTCATGATTATAGTGCACCCTTATTGTAAAGTGTTACCGAAACTTTCTGTTGCTTTTACTTAGTGCTCTCATTCGTAGACTTATGCGTGGGCGGCGCTACCGGACCTGATTGCGACCACTTTAGTCAATGTTTATAAAGCCGCGGACTTCCCAGATTCGGCTTTTTTTTAAGAAACGCGTCTATATCTGACGCGCACCGCGTCCAAATCGCAGTTCAAATACAAAATTAAAGTAAAAATGAACATGCTGCAGACAGCACCCGCACTGTAAAAAGTAATACCTAGATCTAACTTATAAAAAGTGAGGCAAGTGACTGCATGGGAAGTTTTAGGTTGAGTCAACTTGCAACCTTTTTTAAGTATATTGAACACACTAACATTACTTAATATGAATGCAATAAAATTGAGTTGAGTTAACTAATTGTACTAGTATTACTCAGTTAGATAAACCTATTTTTCTTGGTACAGGTAACATCTATGGTTAGTTGTTTTTTTATGCTGTGAGATGAGGGCTAGAAACGTTTATTCAAACAACACACTCACTCAGTTTAGTTTTGGGCAGCTGTAAAGCGCAACATACTTCAGTATGCAGTCTATGCACAAGCACCAGTCTTCTGAACAATGGTAACTACAAAACTCAAAGAAGAAACAGAAACTCTTCCAAATATTGAAGATAAATGAACATTAAACACTAACAAGTCTTTCTTTTTAGTTAAAAACAAAACAAAAAAAGTTTCAATTCAAATTTCCCTCTCCAAATGCAGTCCCATGCAAAGCATGCTGGGAACTGCAAGTCCACTGCCTAGTTAGTTGTGTTTACTAAAATAATTCATGTAGTTTTAACACAAAATTATTAAGTTAATTTCTTTCTTACAAATTGAAATTGATTATACATAATAAAATTAAGTTGAATTTACTCAATAATGTGTTCATTTAGAATTAATCAATTTATTCCATATTTTATTTTAACTCATATTTTGATTAAAAAAACAAGAATTAAAATTTTTTAATACAGTTTACTCAATTCATTTTTTTAAAATCAACTAAGGCACAGAAACACTTTTTACTGTGCGGAAACAGAAATACGAACGTTATTTTACCCGCAGCTTTTTCCTGTGTGGATGCTGGTCGCGCGCATTGGTCAAAAATAAAAATAACACATTTTTGAAATGCATTGTTGTAACGGGCTCGTTACTAAGACTGTAACGAGTAAAATATTACCAATTTTTTATCAGTAATGCATTATATTACTGCGTTACAGCAAAAACAAATATATTACTGTAATATATTATATTTTGTAATGCGTTACTCCCAACACTGATCTCTAGTGTGTATATTCCATTATTTAGGCAAAAACAATAGTGAATATGTTTGCAATAACTATTTTTCATCCACAGTCAGTGCAGGTCATTCTCATACATACTGTAATATTGTGATAACATTGAAAAATCTAATATGCACTGTACTAAACAGTGACTTACAGTTTCTCTTTATCTCTTTAATGATCATTTACATACCATCTGTGAAAGTTTATTCATAATTTTACTATGCTAAATAAATGACTTACCCTGGAAGCGTTTTTATAATGTTTAATTGTCATGTCTTCTTCAAAGGTGGTATTCTTCTTGCATGGTAGGAGAAGGAGTGCGACATTAGATTTGGTCACATAACAGAGATACAAGTCACCGTCTAATAGAATAACTCCCCCCCAAAAAAAACCAATTCCAACCAGCTGAAAAATGTGAAGAAGTAAACAGTAGGATATCTCATTGCAGCTGCAGCGACAGATCCTGCATGAAGGCAACTTTCTTATGCTTGTTTTAACAAGCTTGAAAACAAAGAACATTATAAAAGGAATAACAACTATGTATAATATCCCCAAAGGTTTAACTTGAGGTGTGCATGAGCACGGAAATTCTGAATTTAAGATGTACTGGAAAAAGTAAAGCAAAGTAACAGTTAAAGTCAAATTTGCTGTTTGCAGTAGCAGGTTGTTAATATTTTGTGGAATTTCCATTTGATGTGGCATTGTTGAAAATCCGGATTAGCTGATGCTTAATTTAATAAGTAGATGCTCCGTCAAGTCCTCTATGTATCTGTATCCTAATGGTCAAAAATTTGACTCTTAAATAGCTCTACCACAAAACCCACAGATTCCCTGTGTTAGGTCACAATCTGTATACCAAAGTTTCATTATGAACATTTCAGGAATTTCAAAATGTATGTCTGTCTTTATTCCACTGTTTTCAAGATATTGACCTAAAAATACATTTTGTTCCTTTTGTACCCTTTTCTTTTGCTATTTTTTTTTGTTTATTTATATTTTTTGTTATTTCTCTTGTATATTTACATGTCATTAACAACATCACATGTTCGTGGCAGAAAAAAAAGTGGTATTAAAACTGCCCAGAAAGCAAAACATCCAGCATGACCACATTGCAGAATATGGGATTTTTTTACGTGTGAAAACCCTGAATATGCCCCTTTCATTTTCATAATAATAACATCACTGTTAGTTACTGTGTTAGTAAATTTAAGCTTTCGCCAATAAACTGTTTTCTCTACACAGCATTTCAAACATGCAGACATTTTCTAAAAGTTACAGACAGCTTTGGGAAACAAAAATTTTCAATTCTTTAGCAAATACACAATGATACAGGTTATGTGAAAGCATTGAAGAAACCAATGCTTTGTGCCACTGGTGAAAATGCAATGTTTTTCTAATTTAATGCTGACACATGCCGAAATGGCCCACATTGGGTCATTTGTTATTTGAGAAATACTTCTGATTACAAGAAATACAGAAGCCACAAACAAAACCGTGTGAACTTTAACTTAATTGTTGTTTGGAAAATCAGATGATTATCAAACTAAATAAAGGTGAAACAGTCAATTTACCACTAGTATTAAGTATTAAACTGCACCAGTCGCAAGACCTGGATGAACGTGCTATCAATTTTAACTGTTGTTACAGAGTGATAACAGAACTCAAAATTCATGATCAAAATCAAGTTTTTTAAAGAGTCGTTTAACACCAGTCAGAGCTGCCTCAGAATGTTAACACGTCATTTTTCAGAGTACTTTTATCTGAGTCATCTTAACAGTTGCCATTTTATACAAATAAATTCAATATAAATGCCTTTTTAATAAAATTTGATTTTATTTACAAATAATTAAAACAAACTGCATGTTTGTCTTTTTGTCTTGGCTTAAAGTCACTATAGACGGTTTCATCGGACGCACGTGACACACGTCTGGATCCGAACTTTACTTCCGGTTTCGTTTTTTTAATGGTCTGACTAGTTGCTAAAATGATCTCTTGAACAAATGCCTCGTCGAAAATAACAAATGTTTTGGTTTCCTAGGTAATCTATTTTATTTTCTTGTTATATAAATAAACTACGTTTAAAGAACTTTGTTGTTATTTTTTGGAGTTTACCGGAAGTTACGTGTGGACCACGACTGCCGCTTGTTTATGTTGTTACTGCTGAAACGGTCTATAGGAAACCTAATTTTTGCCATGTAGAATGTTTGCATTTTCTTTCAAATTAACTAATCAAATATTTGAAATAAATATTTGATGTGCATCTTTAATCTGTCTATAGAGGGGTTGCAAGTTTACAAACATTGCAGGGTGCGCGCGCATCCAGGCGGCAGAAAGCCAGATTGGTGAGCTGATCCGCTACTGCAGCAACCTTAATTATTGAAGCGTTCTTTATTGTTTGTATATAAATAAGACTTGATTTTAGTTGGATCTGTTTTTCTGTCTTTATTTTTGCAGTGTTACTGTGATACATGTATGAATTATAATGTTATAATTATTATGCTAGTAACGTAATAGTCGCTTCTACTGGTATGTTAACATCAGGCACCTAGCACTGACTCTGTTGGTACTATTTTCCACGCAACAATTCCTTGGCATTTTGACTTACAGACACAACTACTAGCGTACAACACAATGCACGTCGCTTCTTTCTGCCTCTCGGTTGCACCCACAACCAGTTAGTGATGTCGCCGTGCAACCCGTCTATTAACCAAATGTTCTCTAAAGCACATATATGTTCATATTTGCTTCAAATATGTTTAATCACGGCCTCAGGCCATTCATAAATACCAGTTTGTTGACAGAATCCACCACATCAAATTTGCCAAACAAATGTGGATATCATTAAAATGTGTGTCACTTCTGAGTACTTGGACCTCAATACAACCTGAATGAAAGAAGTGGAGGTTTTTGCGTGTACTTTTTGCGTGTACTTAGTAATTACTAAATTGACATTTGTGAAAGGCCTTTTTCATTTACTGACTAAATAAACTGCACATTTTTATTTTTGGGTGAATTAACTTAGCTTGACTAACTTAGCTTAGCTTTTATATGGTTTAATCAAGTAGTTTAAACACACTGAAAAAAACATTTTAACCCCTTTAACCTCTTGTCGAGTTTACTTAATTGAGACATGTTAGTACAACACAATTTTTTTCATCACATGTAATCAGCTTACTTGATAAATTCGAATTAGGACTACATGAATAATTTGATTTAACAATAAGAGTGTTATTTTATGCATTTGTAATCAAGATGAGAACAGGAGGAAACTTGGTAATGTATAGTTTTCTGCTCTTTAAAGAGTTTCTGTTTTGTTGGTGTTTCTAAACGATTACCATTGTGCTGAAACTACATTTGCTTATAGAGAACAGGCTTACTGGAATCTGTCATAACATACTGTTGTTTTGATCAAAAGACATTACATTAGAAAAGTTAAGTACCAGAATCAAGAAGGCATTGAAGATGTTACTGCCATGATCTGATAGCTTGAGCATTGTTTACAAATTTAACTTTTAAATTTTCTTGCTCATGTTTGCTCTTGATATGTTAATTTCATGTTAAGACAACATGTTCAAAACTTCTGGGACCATACATAATTGAATCCAATGAGTTTTTAGAATGTGTGTCAGTGTAAGTTTCCAAGGTTCTCTGGTTACCCCCACAGTCCAAAGACATGCAGATTAGGAATTACTAATGTACATTGTTCAGGTGTGTGAATGTATTTGTGTACATGTATGTGTGTGCATGTGTTTGTATTTGTGAGTGCCCTGCAGAGGACAATCAAGTTTAGAGAATGCATGGATAATACATTACACCGCGTTCCAAATTATTATGCACATGCCATTTTTGTTTATTTTTGCAATACAGTCTGTAAGTTTATTGATTTTATTTTACCCTCAACACTTATATGACAGTGTGGATGTTATTCTATTTAAATGAAATAAATATGTTAAAAGATACTTTAATACTTTGAAGAATATGCAAAATACGCTGTTCCAAATTATTATGCAGAATGCACTTTAACCAAATTTATAATGGATTATAATGATCCAAAAACAGATCTCTGTCAAATGCTGCATGGCCACAAAACAAACATTGTCCAAAAAACAAACACAATGTAAAATAAATAATGTATTTACACAAGTTACATAATAATGAGCATATCTTTGACATGACTTTAACTCTCATTAAACTTATACAAGTATAGGTTTTATCTTTATTTCACTTGAAGACGCTATTGCATCCCTAAGTTGATGTTTTGAATAGTGCCCTCCACCTCACAGATCTTTCCTATAATGATGCACCACAGGCTCTCAAATAGGAATAAGGTCAGAGATGGTGGTCACACCTTGATTTCTTTCTTATTTTATGCCCATATTAATAAAGATAGTCAGTGTTGCTCAGTGGTGTAGTGCAGGGTATATGCAGGTATACGGAGTATACCCACCTCTTTAATTGATCGCAGGGGGTATACCCACTTCTACTATGGGCATACATTAAGAGTATACCCACTTCTCCAGACACCACTACACCACTGGTGTTGCTTTTTGCAGCATGGGATGGTGTAAATTTAAAAAAAAATAAAAAAGTAAATTTATTTCAGAAGACATGATTCCTTTTATATCCCATTGTAAAAAACATATTTTTAGGAAGTCTACATACCTTCTAGATGCCCTTTTAACCCCCTCAGGGACCCTAAAGGGACCTACCATCTTACTTCCCAATATTCCAGTCAAAATCATTACTCTGCCACCTCTCCCTAATGCAGTGCTTCTCAATTATTTTCTGTCACGCCCCCCCCCCCCCAGGAAGAAGTATACATTTTGCGCCCCCCCAACTCTCCGCCGTGACTGTAAATAGTATAATTTGTCTGTAAAATTACACATCTGCATTAACATTAAAGAAAACACAAAAAAAAGAAATATCGATCAACTAACAACAAAGAATAACTTTATTAACATTGTTTTTTAGTCTGTAACGAACATTGTTTTTTTAGTCTGTAACGGAAAAGATTTAAAATGCATAAATTTGCCTGAAAAAAAAATCTATCCTTATTTAAAGTATAATATTTTTTGACCATTTGATACTGAATAATTTAATTAAATATAATCAATAAATAATAATAAAAAACTCAAGCGGCTTATCAGCGTGATTGGGGTGTAATGTCTTTAAGTGACGGTGAAAAAAAACACTTTCTGAAAAAGTATTTTCCCCGGGGTCTCGCGCGCCCCCCCCTGGTGTCGCTTCTAGCCCCCCCTGGGGGTCCCGCCCCACTATTTGAGAAGCACTGCCCTAATGTTACAGTCTTGTTTGAATATAGTGGCTATTCACCAACGATCCAGAATGACATTTATCCACATTATTCAGTGTATTATGGCATGTCAGTGAATAAAACTGTGTGAAAATAGTCTTGTATTCTGAGCTCACAGCAAATGTTTAATTTTTGAAAGTTTTGGTTTGGAGAGGGGTAGACATGTATGCACTAAAGTATCCGGTATTAAAGGGGTTCTTGGGATTCCAGAGACACCAGCAGGTTTAAATACATGTTTGCTTCTTAACTGTGGCTTTTTATTGATGCCTTTTCCTAATATTTTCCTTAAAAAATTAAAAAGCCTTTATATAGTCAAATCTTTCTGTACTGTTAACTCATAAATCTTAAAATTAGGGATGCACCGATAGGATTTTTTGTGCCGATACCGATTTCGATTTAAACAGACAACTTCTGGCCGATACCGATGCCGATACTGATATTAAACACTTGTATACAATACTATACAGTTGGTCTATTAGCTAGTTTATTTCTGCATCAAATTATTTTTACTGAACATGGATTGGATCTAATTAACATTCAACTGACCAACATAATAAGAGAGGCACAAATTAAGCTAAAACAAATATAATAAGACAGCATGACAACCTTCAAAGGTGGTTTTTGCTATTCAGCATTTATTTTATTAACAACATCAACTCATTTTTTACATATAATGGATTTCTTTATGCAGTTAATTAATAAACAATCGGTATCGGCCTTTCGTGCTATTGCCGATATGCCGATGGTTTCAAATTCATCTAAAATCGGCCGATAAATACATCGGTGCATCACTACTTAAAATAGTTCAATAATTTCTCTTTAGATCCAGCCAAATATAAATTGTTATAAGAAGTAATTTGCTTTTTTAAGATAAAAGCACACTTTTTGTCTTTAGAAAGATCTTTTTTTCATACCCATATTGTAGGAGAACTACAACTTGCTTAATAATTTGGAACAGCATATTTTTCATATTTTTCAAAGTATTAAGGTATCTTTTAACATTTTAATTTCATTTAAATATAATAACATCCACATTGTCATATAACTGTTGAGGGTAAAATCTAATTACTAAACTTTATGAAAAAAATGGCATGTGCATAATAATTTGGAACGCAGTGTATAATTTAAAAAAGATGCCCCCGACATCTTAAATTCTCATCACAGCTTTTTATGGGTTTAGACACGTGCAAACTTGTGTTTGAGTAATGTCTCTATCAATGAAGCAGAACAAAGATCGGGTTACGACTTTTTTGTAAAAAATTTTAAATTGCATTGACAAAACCTTATTGTCACTCCTATTAATGACTCAAACTGTCTTAGTTAACAGTCCAGCATCATGTTAAAGAAAACACCAGGCCCTAAAAGACTTAAAATGTTGTGTAAATGTATGTTATCAGGACACACCTCTCAGGGGCAATATTGACCGAGGGAGGAGATGCTGCATTTAGTAGTGTAAAGTTTAAAGTCTCAGGGGATTTAAATATGTGCTTCTAGCCAAACTTATTGATTTATCGCTGTCTACAGAGATGCAGAACACAGTGGCTGGTTGTTAAAACAGAAACAGACTGGAATGGCTTCATTTGGACAAATAATTTTTGGGACGTAAGGCAACATGGAGCTTTTTAATGATAATTCTACACATAACACAGTTTGGTTGATAAATTATTACAGTATTATAACATGTGTTGCTCCTCAAATATTGTGTATTTGCTTTATCCTTATTTTGCAGAATGGTTGTTCTCATCATTGTATTCGCTGGTCTCATCATTTTAATTTTGACTCTTGGATTTTCAGGTTAGTAAAATATTCTAATAAAAGTGATTACAGTATTTGCGATTACAAAATTCCTGTTGTGTGATATACTAAATGTATGTGTTTTTTTATAGTCCCACAAGGTACAGTTGAGACCGGCAGCCCCTCTATTGTGGGAAATCTTGGACAGGACGAGGTCATTGATTGTACGTTTAATACCAAGAGCAACAGTGGGTTGACTGAAGATGTATCAATCTCTTGGTTAAAAGATGGTCTTAGTGGGGTGGTATATGAATATAAGAATAAAGCAGCCCAACTTCAAATGCAGAATACACAGTTTAAAGAAAGAGCACAACTGTTCCCAGATGTTATTTCTACAGGCAATGCTTCTCTACTCCTGAGAAGTGTGAAATTGGAAGATGATGGTGTGTATCGCTGTAGTGTCAGTGCGGGAAAACTCTCAGGGACTACAAGCATTAATCTTAGAGTGGCTGGTAAGGAGACAATCTTATTTATTTATTTTAAAATAAAATACACATAAATGAAACATAACTAGTTGACAGCCACAGACACTTCTGTGTGCATTTTTTTTTTAGCTTTTACAGCCCCCACCTTTATCCAACAGACAAATACTTTGCTAACTGCGGAGGCCCAGAGATGGTTTCCCCAACCGGAGGTTACCTGGTTAAGTCAGAGTGGAGAACTTTTAAACAGCAGCAGCCAATTCAGCAACAATTCGGCTGGAATCACACAAGTTGTCAGTGTCCTGGAGTTCCCGGTAAAAGTCGATGAAACTTACACCTGCCTTATACAAAACAGCCTTGTGAAAGCTGTCTCAGAGGCAACTGTAACAGGTAAATCTTTATTATTGACTGAGAATTGTTGATACTAATTTTTATGGTGTGGAAGGACTCACCCACAGTCATAACATTTACTCAGAGCTAAGCATTGCATGTCAAAAAAACAACATTCCTTCACAACAAGGACACAATTAAAAACAAACATTAATGCATTAGGATCAAATACTTGTTATTGTTGTTGCTCTGTTTTTGTTTATATACTTATATCTATTCATTTTAATAAATACGTATCTATCTGAAGTATAGTCTAAAGCAGTATGTGTCATTTTAATTTATGTTTTTGTGTTCACTTTTTAGGCAATGAAGTGACGGGAAAGACATACTTCATTTTTAATGCTGCATCAACAATATTATCCTCACAACCCTTGTTTATAGTTATACTTCATTTCTTTCTCAAGTAGACTCCGGTGTCTGGTTGTTAGTAAGGTCAACAAATTATTTCTCTGTTGTGTACACATTCATCTATTCTGTTATCCAAATGTCATCTATTTATTGTAATATTATAATTAATAGAAGTGCTATTATTTATTCAAAACTGTAAATACTTCATACAAGTTGAAAAACTTTTTGTTAATATATTTAACACAAATGTAGCTTTTTACATTATGTGATCATAAAGATGCACAAGCATAAACCATCACTATGTGATACAGTACAATAATAAAAATATCTTTGACTTTATCACTGTACACTACTTCAGAGGATATTTGACTTTTAATGTTGTGTTCATTTAACAATGCAAATATAGTTTTATTAATTCACAAGATGCGTTTCTTTAAATTATTCTCTATTTTTCCAATTACTGTTTAAATTAAATATTTTACTATAAGTATTTATTGTATGTATGCATTTAATGGTGAGTTGTGAGTCATTTAAGGTCAAAGGTTGAATTTAATTATTTGTAGGCCCGCAGTTTGTACAATTTGTTGTGTTATGCTATATACAGTAGGCAGTGCTTTAAGTGGCCCAAAAGAGGTGCCGGTACTATATATATATATATATATATATATATATATATATAATCTTTTTTTTTTTTTGCTGACTCGACTCCTATATTGAAGGGGTTTTATATTCAGCAGTCAACAGACGACCTTGTAAAAAATAATAAATCCTTTTATAAGTTTCTGGATTTGCTTGAGCTAGAAATAGCCACTGAACATAAATAAAATGTGCAAAAGGATTTTGAAAAAATACCATTGGAAAGGAAAGAGCTACTGTAGAGCTTTTGAACATAAATAAAATGTGCAAAAGGATTTTGAAAAAATATACCATTAGAAAGAGCTACTGTAGAGCTTTTGAACATAAATAAAATGTGCAAAAGGTAGATATGTGAGTAACATTTTCAGCATGGTTAAATGCTAAAACTAGTTGTTCAGATAGAAAGAGCTTAACATTTTTTTTTTAAATGACACCAAGACCATGTCTATGGGTTCAAGAATAACAAAATACTGGCCATTTTAAACTCGAAAGTCATTTATTTTGTCCCATTGTTTTCCATTTTGCGGGTGGTAAAACTACTGTGTAGGTGGTTCAAATTCATTTAAATTTCGCTCACTTGTAGTTTAGCAATTAAACTAAATGTCTATTACAATTTCAAGAATGTTTTCTGCACATCGCCTGAGGAAATCCGAAGTTGCGTCGAGGGGAACCAAACTGACAGCCGCGACAGCGGAGATTATCACGTACCTAACGTTACAAGGCTTGCGTCTGACCTGCAGCTATCATTCTGGCTTGGTGGGATGTCAGCCAGCGAGTCCCCTGATTCTGACCGTGTTCTTTTACTACTCAGAGTCTAAAACAAGGAGGGCATATTAAGTGTTCATTGTATTTTCATTTTAACCGAGCAGCTATGGTTGCGCGCTTCACACACCTCTCCAGAGCACGTTGACACTGCTGACCGTCCGACGCATGCGCTTTTAACTTGTAAACGCAAGGGTGTATGGGTAATGTAGTCTCTGCTCTCGGTGGGACGAATTAGGAAGCGTACATTAAGGGCGCCCTGAAAAGCCGCAGCGCAGCAAAGGATTCAATTAAACCTCTGATTTTTAAACAGATGTGCAAATGAGCGTTCCGGTACGCTAAAAGCACGTTCTGGGCGCACGGAGAGGTGGTGGTACGCTCAAGAGCTATTTTTAGAAGTGGCGGTACTGAGTACCGGGGCGTTCCGGCCCACTTAAAGCACTGACAGTAGGTTAAAAGAAATGTCTTGGCAACTGAGGAAAAAAATTACATAAATGAAGGTAAAGCAAAAATGAAATAAATGTTTCTATTAGTAGCTAAATAAATCAATCGTTGAAAATATACAAAAATATATATTCATTTTAAGTACGAAAATTAATATAACTCTAAATGTGTTTGGCTGACGAATGTAAGTCATATGCACCATTATATTAGAGTGAGTAAATTATGGTGTAATTTTCATTTTTCGGAAAGCTATTTCTATAATATTATTGTTTGAGCTCGTGTCTTAATCTATTTTTACAGTCTATGGTCTTAATCTGTCGAGACAGCAGATGGCGACACTCGTGTTTTTCAATGCTGTCAAGGCGTGGGTTCATCTTTAAACTACTCGAGTAGGTCAGATTTCAAACCACGCCCCCAAACGTGTACGCGTATTTTGATTGGTCGGTGAGGCACATTCTCAAATAGCATGAACAAAAAGTTAACAAACTTTTAACTGTAGAGTTGATATTTATTCGTAAATAACAACAAAATCGTGCATGCACGGTTTAACAAAATAATATCAAGTCAGCGGTTTTCTAACAGGACGTTAGTGTTGTTTTTTTTTGCTTAGTAAATTGCAAGTTGTGAACATTTGCGTGTCGAGTCGGATGCGAGTTGGAGTAACATTTTCAGGGGGGAAAATACAATGTCACTTGATAAAAAACACTCGATTTATGAAGACAAGCACAAAGACGAGTTAAAAAAATATAAAAAGCAGCATAACTAATGGAGACGGTAGGCAGAAATCGAGAGCAGTCTGTCGGGTGTGTGATCGGATGTATCGCGACCCTAAATACAGAAGCCACACACAAAACCTTGTGAACTTTAACTTAATTGTTGTTTGGAAAACCAGATGATTAGCAAACTAAATAAAGGTGAAACAGTCAATTTACCACTTGATTCGTTTAACCCCAGTCAGAGCTGCCTCAGAATGTTAACACGTCATTTTTCCGAGTACTTTTATCTGAGTCATCTTAACAGTTGCCATTTTATACAAATAAATTCAATATAAATGCCTTTTTAATAGAATTTGATTTTATTTACAAATAATTAAAACAAACTGCATGTTTGTCTTTTTGTCTTGGCTTAAAGTCACTATAGACGGTTTCATCGGACGCACGTGACACACGTCTGGATCCGAACCGATAACACATTACACCGCGTTCCAAATTATTATGCACATGCCATTTTTGTTTATTTTTCCAATACAGCAAGTAAGTTTACACATTTTATTTTACCCTCAACACTTATATGACAGTGTGGATGTTATTCTATTTAAATGAAATAAATATGTCAAAAAATACTTTAATACTTTGAAGAATATGCAAAATACGCTGTTCCAAATTATTATGTAGAATGCACTTCACCAAATTTATATTGATATAATGATCCAAAAACAGATCTCTGTCAAATGCTGCATGGCCACAAAACAAATATTGTCCAAAAAACAAACACAATGTAAAATAAATAATGTATTTACACAAGTTACATAATAATGAGCATATCTTTGACATGACTTTAACTCTCATTAAACTTATACAAGTATAGGTTTTATCTTTATTTCACTTGAAGACGCTATTGCATCCCTAAGTTGATGTTTTGAATAGTGCCCTTCACCTCACAGATCTTTCCTATAATGATGCACCACAGGCTCTCAAATAGGAATAAGGTCAGAGATGGTGGTCACACCTTGATTTCTTTCTTATTTTATGCCCATATTAATTAAGATAGTCAGTGTTGCTCAGTGGTGTAGTGCAGGGTATACGCAGGTATACGGAGTATACCCACCTCTTTATTTGATAGCAGGGGGTATACCCACTTCTACTGGGGGCTTAAAGGGAAATTCCGCCTTGAAATGATCCTAGGGTTAATAACAAACGTGTACCGAGTTCGACCGTTCACTGGAGTTTGTTTTCATGCTAGTCTAACGTGACCAGTGTTATTGCTAAACGCAAATTAGCATGTTATGGTAGCCTTCGGGGCATCAGTGCATTAAAAACGAAATCGCTATGTCTATACTACTAATAATGCTCAAAATAACCCCACACTTACACTGTAGCACAATGAGGGTCTCTATATGTAAACCGAAGCATTGAGAACTTTGCAAGTGTACAGGCAGTTTATTAAAAAGAAACATTTACCGTTCACGTCTGGATCACATATCCATGCGGGCGCCATCTTGGGAAAACTGAACTCTCGCGTGAAAGCACAACACCTGTTCAGGGCAACAACGTTTCACGCGAGAGTTTAGTTTTCCCAAGATGGCGCCCGCATGGATATGTGATCCAGACGTGAACGGTAAATGTTTCTTTTTAATAAACTGCCTGTACACTTGCAAAGTTCTCAATGCTTCGGTTTACATATAGAGACCCTCATTGTGCTACAGTGTAAGTGTGGGGTTATTTTGAGCATTATTAGTAGTATAGACATAGCGATTTCGTTTTTAATGCACTGATGCCCCGAAGGCTACCATAACATGCTAATTTGCGTTTAGCAATAACACTGGTCACGTTAGACTAGCATGAAAACAAACTCCAGTGAACGGTCGAACTCGGTACACGTTTGTTATTAACCCTAGGATCATTTCAAGGCGGAATTTCCCTTTAAGAGTATACCCACTTCTCCAGACACCACTACACCACTGGTGTTGCTTTTTGCAGCATGGGATGGTGTAAATTAAAAAAAAAAATTAAAAAGTAAATTTATTTCAGAAGACATGATTCCTTTTATATCCCATTGTAAAAAACATATTTTTATGAAGTCTACATACCTTCTAGATGCCCTTTTAACCCCCTCAGGGACCCTAAAGGGACCTACCATCTCACTTCCCAATATTCCAGTCAAAATCATTACTCTGCCACCTCTCCCTAATGCAGTGCTTCTCAATTATTTTCTGTCACGCCCCCCCCCCCCCCCCTAGGAAGAAGTAAACATTTCGCCCCCCCAACTCTCCGCCGTGACGGTAAATAGTATAATTTGTCTGTAAAATTACACATCTGCAAAACATTGTATCCTTATTAACATTAAAGAAAACACAAAAAAAGAAATATCGATCAACTAACAACAAAGAATAACTTTATTAACATTGTTTTTTAGTCTGTAACGAACATTGTTTTTTAGTCTGTAACGGAAAAGACTTCAAATGCATAAATTTGCCTGAAAAAAAATCTATCCTTATTTAAAGTATAATATTTTTTGACCATTTGATACTGAAAAATTTAATTAAATATAATCAATAAATAATAATAAAAACTCAAGCGGCTTATCAGCGTGATTGGGGTGTAATGTCTTTAAGTGACAGTGAAAAAAAACACTTTCTGAAAAAGTATTTTCCCCGGGGTCTCTCGCGCGCCCCCCCTGGTGTCGCTTCTAGCCCCCCCTGGGGGTCCCGCCCCACTATTTGAGAAGCACTGCCCTAATGTTACAGTCTTGTTTGAATATAGTGGCTATCCACTAACAATCCAGAATGGCATTTATCCACATTATTATGTTGGCTTGACAAAGCCAACATACTGTTCTTCGATCTAAGCTTATTATTAGTGGTGCTTGCATTTATGCAAAGCATCACTATTACTATTGCTCAGGGATAGTATTAGTGGTGCTTGCATTTATGCAAGGCATCACTATTACTATTGCTCAGGGATATTATTATGTTGGCTTTGACAAAGCCAACATACTGATATTGTATTTAAACTTATTATTAGTGGTGCTTGCATTTATGCAAGGCATCACTATTACTATTCCTCAGGGATATTATTATGTTGGCTTTGAAAAAGCCAACATACTGATATTGTATTTAAACTTATTATTATTATTATTCTTCTTAGCACCCCAAAATTTCTGACACTAACTCGTCCTAGAGCTTTCAAGCTACATGCACCAAATTTTCCACGGACCTTAAGACTGGTCTGACTTAGTGTGCTATATCTTTTCTAACTGATGGGACCTTCCGAATTCCTAAACGGGGGGCTCAAACACCCCAAAACTCCCATTTACTTAACATGGAGACAAACTTTGACGGGTCCTAGCTGCGAGTGAGAAACTTGTAGAAACTTGTGGCTTACCACATTTAAGGAGGCTGACAGGCTGTATAAGAACATACATTAAAATGGGGTGTAAGCTGTACCCCTGGGGTGTAAGAGGCCCCCAAAATTTCCCATTGACTTATAATGGGGCAGGAAACATGCCCATATAAGGGAATAAAAGCGTCCCAGATGCAATATCTTCACTTTAGAGTGTCGTAGAGACATGGGGGTGGGCTCATCTTACTCAGTCATCCAATCAGTCTCTTAGGATCACCCCAGAGCTATTAAGCCACGCCCCTAGCAACAATTTTGGGTACCCTAGCAACATCTCCCATAGACTACCATTATAAAAAGCCCAGATGGATATCTTTACACCAGAGTGTCATAGAGACATAAGGGTGGGCTCATTTTACTCAGGCATCCAATCAGTCTTAATAGGATTCTTATTAAGGCATTAGGCCACGCCCCTAGCAACCAAATATGAGCACCCTAGCAACATAATAAACAAAGCCTTATATCTCTGGGTCTGAACATCATAGAGACATGGGGGTTGGGTCTTTGGGTCATGTTAGCTTCATGCTAGCGTCATGCTAAGTCATACTAGCCTCATGCTAGTTTCATGCTAGCTTTATGCTAATTTCATAATAAATCATGCTAACTTCATGTTAAATCTTGTTAGCTTCATGCTAACCTCATGTTTACTTCATACTAATCATGCTAGCCTCATGGTAGCTTCATGCTAATCATGCTAGCATCATGCTAATCATGCTAGCTTCATGTTAAATCATGGTAGCTTCACGCTAATCATGCTAACCTCATGTTTACTTCATGATAATCATGCTAGCCTCATGCTAGCTTCATGCTAATCATGCTAACATCATGGTAGCTTCATGCTAATCATGCTAGAATCATGCTAACTTCATGCTAATCATGCTAGAATCATGCTAGCTTCATGCTAATCATGCTAGAATCATGCTAACTTCATGCTAATCATGTTAGCATCATGCTAGCTTCATGCTAATCATGCTAGCATCATGTTAGCTTCATGCTAATCATGCTAACATCATGCTAGCTTCATGCTAATCATGCTAGCATCATGTTAGCATCATGCTAACTTCATGCTAATCATGCTAGAATCATGCTAACTTCATGCTAATCATGCTAGCTTCATGCTAGCCTCATGCTAATCATGTTAGCATCATGCTAGCTTCATGCTAATCATGTTAGCATCATGCTAGCTTCATGCTAATCATGCTAGCTTCATGCTAGCTTCATGCTAATCATGCTAGCATCGTGCTAGCTTCATGCTAATCATGCTAGCATCGTGCTAGCTTCATGCTAATCATGCTAACATCGTGCTAGCTTCATGTTAATCATGCTAGTATTGTGCTAGCTTCATGCTAATCATGCTAGCATCGTGCTAGCTTCATGCTAATCATGTTAGCTTCGTGCTAGCTTCATGCTAATATCATGCTAGCTTCATGCTAATCATGCTAGCATCATGCTATCTTCATGCTAATCATGCTAGCATCATGCTAGCTTCATGCTAATCATGCTAGCATCATGCTAGCTTCATGCTAATCATGCTAGCATCATGCTAGCTTCATGCTAATCATGCTAGCATCATGCTAGTTTCATGCTAATCATGCTAGCATCATGCTAGCTTCATGCTAATCATGCTAACATCATGCTAGCTTCATGCTAATCATGCTAAGATCATGCTAATCATGCTTACATCATGCTAGCTTCACGCTAATCATGCTAGCATCATGATAGCTCCATGCTTATCATGTTAACATCATGCTAAATCATGCTACCTTCATACTTAAACATACTAACAGCCAGCCTACTAAACTAAACTTCTGTCAAACTGTTTTAAACGTTCAGGCTACGCTTTTTCAAGCCAACATAAAGTTTGTCTTCAAACTTTAATATCTAGTTATTATTTTTATATCTTTATTCTTATGTCGCACAAATTTCGGCGCGTAACTCGTCCCACACGGTTTGTCGTAGACCCATAAAAGAGGGCCCAAATTGACCGGTTTATTGAGGAATGGTGTGCTATATCTTTTTTAAGGGATCGGGTGCAGGATTTTCGAAAGGGGGGCGAAAAACCACCCGAAAAATCCCATTGACTTAACATTGCGCCCAACTTTGACCAGTCATAGCTCCACTCGAGGATTTTGTAGAAACACGTGGGTTACAACATTTGAAGAGGGTGGTAGACTCTGTAAGAACATACATCACAATGGGGTGTAAGTTGTACCCCTGGGGTGTAAGAGGCACCCGAAATTGCCCATTGACTTATAATGGGGCAGGAAACATGCCCATATAAGGGAATAAAACAGTTCCAGATGGGATATCTTTGCTTTACAGTGTCGTAGAGATAAGTGGGTGGGCTCATTTCACTCGGGCATCCAATCAGTCTCTCAGGATCATCCCAGAGCTATTAAGCCACGCCCCTAGCAACAATTTTGGGCACCCTAGCAACATCTCCCATTGACTGCCATTATAAAATGCCCAGATGGATATCTTTGCATCACACTGTCATAGAGATATGGGGGTGGGCTCATTTTACTCAGGCATCCAATCAGTCTCTCAAGATCCTTACATAGGTATTAAGCCACGCCCCTAGCAACCAATTATGAGCCCCCTAGCAACATAAAATTCAAACAGTTATATCTCCGCATCAGAAGATCGTAGAGACACGGGGGTTGGACCGTTTGACTCATGACTCGGCGTGTAATCATTATGGGATGCCATTTTTTTCCCTAGCAACCAAATACAGTACCCTAGCAACAGAGTAAACAAAGCCTTATATCTCCGCATCAGAACATCGTAGAGACACGGGGGTTGGACCATTTGACTAGTGACTCAGAGTGTAATCATTATGGGATGCCAATTTTTTCCCTAGCAACCAAATACAGTACCCTAGCAACAGAGTAAACAAAGCCTTATATCTCCGCATCAGAACATCGTAGAGACACGGGGGTTGGACCGTTTGACTCGTGACTCGGAGTGTAATCATTATGGGATGCCAATTTTTTCCCTAGCAACCAAATACAGTACCCTAGCAACAGAGTAAACAAAGGCTTATATCTCCGCACCAGAACATCGTAGAGACACGGGGGTTGGACCGTTTGACTCGTGACTCAGAGTGTAATCATTATGGGATGCCATTTTTTTCCCTAGCAACCAAATACAGTACCCTAGCAACAGAGTAAACAAAGGCTTATATCTCCGCACCAGAACATCGTAGAGACACGGGGGTTGGACCGTTTGACTCGTGACTTGGCGTGTAATCATTATGGGATGCAAATTTTTTCCCTAGCAACCAAATACAGTACCCTAGCAACAGAGTAAACAAAGCCTTATATCTCCGCATCAGAACATCGTAGAGACACGGGGGTTGGACCGTTTGACTCGTGACTCGGAGTGTAATCATTATGGGATGCCATTTTTTTCCCTAGCAACCAAATACAGTACCCTAGCAACAGAGTAAACAAAGGCTTATATCTCCGCACCAGAACATCGTAGAGACACGGGGGTTGGACCGTTTGACTCGTGACTTGGCGTGTAATCATTATGGGATGCCAATTTTTTCCCTAGCAACCAAATACAGTACCCTAGCAACAGAGTAAACAAAGCCTTATATCTCCGCATCAGAACATCGTAGAGACACGGGGGTTGGGCCGTTTGACTCGTGACTCAGAGTGTAATCATTATGGGATGCCAATTTTTTACCATAGCAACCAAATACAGTACCCAAGCACCAGAGTAAACAAACCCTTATATCTCCGCATCAGAACATCGTAGAGACATGGGGGTTGGACCTTTTGACTCGTGACTCAGAGTGTAATCATTATGGGATGCCAATTTTTTCCCTAGCAACCAAATACAGTACCCTAGAAACAGAGTAAACAAAGCCTTATATCTCTGCATCAGAACATCGTAGAGACACGGGGGTTGGACCGTTTGACTCGTGAATCAGAGTGTAATCACTATTGGATGTCAAATTTTTCCCTAGCAACCAAATACAGTACCCTAGCAACCAAATAAACAAAGCCTTATATCTCCCCATCAGAACATCGTAGAGACATGGGGGTTGGACCATTAGACTTGTGACTCGGAGTGTAATCACTAGTGGATGGCAATTTTCTCCCTAGCAACCAAATACACTACCCTAGCAACTGAATAAACAAAGCTTTATATCTCAGCATCAGAACATCGTAGAGACATGGGGGTTGGACCGTTTGACTCGTGACCCAGAGTGTAATCACTTTTGGATGTCAAATTTTCCATAGCAACCAAATACAGCACCCTAGCAACCGAATAAACAAAGCCTTATATCTGGTCATCAGAACATCGTAGAGACACGGGGTTTGGATCGTTTTACTCGTGACTGGAAGTATAATCATATACTGTCCCCCGAAATTTGCCACGGCAAGCACCACTTCACATTTTCTTCAGGAAATGTACCTATCTAGTTATTATTCTTCTTCTGAGACTAAAATTTCTGCGGCTAACTCGTCCGACAGCTTTCAAGCTACATCCACGAAATTTTCCACGGACATTCTAACTGGTCTGAAGAAGTGTGCTATATCTTTTTGACGGGATCCGACTTACAGAATTCCTAAAACGGGACATAAAACTTCCGAAAAGTTCCATATACTTAACATCGCAACAAACTTTGACGGGTCATAGCTGCGAGCGAGAAATTTGTAGAAACGTGTGGGTCACCATAATTTGAAGAAGCTGGCAGGCACTGTAAGAACATACCTCACAATGGGGTGTAAGTTGTACCCCTGGGGTGTAAGAGGCCCCCAAAATTCCCCATTGACTTATAATGGGGCAGGAAACATGCCCATATAAGGGAATAAAAACGTTCCAGATGGAATATATTCGCTTTACAGTGTCATAGAGACATGGGGGTGGGCTCATTTTACTCAGGCATCCAATCAGTCTCTCAGGATCGTCCCATAGCTATTAAGCCACGCCCATAGCAACCATTTTTGGGCACCCTAGCAACATCTTCCATAGACTGCCATTATAAAATACCCAGATGAATATCTTTGCAGCACAGTGTCACAGAGACATGGGGGTAGGCTCATTTTACTAAGGCATCCAATCAGTCTCTAAGGATTCTTATTGAGGTATTAAGCCACGCCCCTAGTAACCAAATATGAGCACCCTAGCAACATTATAAACAAAGCCTTATATCTCTGGATCCGAACATCATAGAGACAGTGGGGTTGGGTCTTTTGGTCATGTTAGCCTTATGCTACCTTCATGCTAAGTCATACTAGCTTCATGCTAGTTTCATGCTAGCTTTATGCTAATTTCATAATATATCTTGCTAACTTCATGCTAAATCATGTTAACATCATGCTAGCTTCATGCTAATTCATGTTAACATCATGCTAGCTTCATGTTAATTCATGTTAGCATTATGCTAACTTCATGCTAATTCATTTTAGCATCATGATAGCTTCATGCTTATTCATATTAGCATCATGCTAGCTTCATGCTAATTCATGTTAACATCATGCTAGCTTCATGCTAATTCATGTTAGCATTATGCTAACTTCATGCTAATTCATTTAAGAATCATGCTAGCTTCATGCTTATTCATATTAGCATCATGTTAGCTTCATGCTAATTCATGTTAGCATCATGCTAATTCATGTTAGCATCATGCTAACTTCATGCTAATTCATGTTAGCATCATGCTAGCTTCATGCTAATTCATGTTAGCATCATGCTAGCTTCATGCTAATTCCTGTTAGCATCATGCTAGCTTCATGCTAATTCATGTTAGCATCATGCTAGCTTCATGCTAACTTCATGCTAATTCATGTTAGCATCATGCTAGCTTCATGCTAATTCATGTTAGCATCATGCTAGCTTCATGCTAATTCATGTTAGCATAATGCTAGCTTCATGCTAATTCTTGTTAGCATCATGCTAGCTTCATGCTAATTCATGTTAGCATCATGCTAGATTCATGCTAATTCATGTTAGCATCATGCTATCTTCATGTTAATTCATGTTAGCATCATGCTGGCTTCATGCTAATTCATGTTAGCATCATGCTAACTTCATGCTAATTCTTGTTAGCATCATGCTGGCTTCATGCTAATCATGCTAACTTGATGCTAGCTTCATGCTATTCATGTTAGCTTCATGCTAATTCATGTTAGCATCATGCTAGCTTCATGCTATTTCATGTTAGCATCATGCTAGCTTCATGCTAATCATACTAACTTGATGCTAACTTCATGCTAATCATGTTAGCTTCATGCTAGCTTCAGGCTAATCATGCTAGCTTCATGCTAAATCAGGCTAGCTTCATACTTAAACATACTAACAGCCAGATAGCCTACTAAACTAAACTTCTGTCAAACCGTTTTTAACGTTCAGGCCAGGCTTTGTCAAGCCAACATAAAGTTTGTCAACAAACTTTTCTATCTAGTTATTTTTCTTATATTCTGGACAAAATTTCGGCGCGTAACTCGTCCCGCACCGTTTGCCGTAGTCCCATGAAAGAGGGCTCAAATCGACCGGATTATTGAGGAATGGTGTGCTATGACTTTTATAAGTGATCGGGTGCAGGATTTCCGAAAGGGGGGCGAAAAACCACCCAAAAAATCCCATTGACTTAACATTGCGCCGAACTTTGACGGGTCATAACTCCGCTTGAAGATTTTGTAGAAACATGTGGGTTACAACATTTGAAGAGGGTGGTAGACTCTGTAAGAACAAACATCACATTGGGGTGTAAGTTGTACCCCTGGGGTGTAAGAGGCACCCAAAATTTCCCATTGACTTATAATGGGGCAGGAAACATGCCCATATAAGGGAATACAAACATTTCCAGTTGGGATATCTTCGCTTTACAATGTCGTAGATACAAGGGGGTGGGCTCATTTTACTCAGACATCCAATCAGTCTATCAGGATAGTCCCAGAGCTATTAAGCCACGCCCCTAGCAACCATTTTGGGAACCCTAGCAACATCTCCAATAGACTGCCATTATAAAATGCCCAGATGGATATCTTTGCAGCACAGTGTCATAGAGATAAGTGGGTGGGCTCATTTTACTCAGGCATCCAATCAGTCTCTCAGGATCCTTACATAGCTATTAAACCACACCCCTAGCAACCACTTTTGAGCACCCTAGCAACATAACATTCAAACGGTTATATCTCGGCATCAGAACATCATAAAGACACGGGGGTTGGACCGTTTGACTCATGACTCAGAGTGTAATCATTATGGGATGCCAATTTTTTCCCTAGCAACCAAATACAGTACCCTAGCAACAGAGTAAACAAAGCCTTATATCTCCGCATCAGAACATCGTAGAGACACGGGGGTTGGACCGTTTGACTCGTGACTCGCCGTGTAATCATTATGGGATGCCAATTTTTTCCCTAGCAACCAAATACAGTACCCTAGCAACAGAGTAAACAAAGCCTTATATCTCCGCATCAGAACATCTTAGAGACACGGGGGTTGGACCGTTTGACTTGTGACTCGGAGTGTAATCATTATGGGATGCCAATTTTTTCCCTAGCAACCAAATACAGTACCCTAGCAACAGAGTAAACAAAGCTTTATATCTCCGCATCAGAACATCGTAGAGACACGGGGGTTGGACCGTTTGACTCGTGACTCGGCGTGTAATCATTATGGGATGCCAATTTTTTCCCTAGCAACCAAATACAGTACCCTAGCAACAGAGTAAACAAAGCCTTATATCTCCGCATCAGAACATCTTAGAGACACGGGGGTTGGACCGTTTGACTTGTGACTCGGAGTGTAATCATTATGGGATGCCAATTTTTTCCCTAGCAACCAAATACAGTACCCTAGCAACAGAGTAAACAAAGCCTTATATCTCCGCATCAGAACATCGTAGAGACACGGGGGTTGGACCGTTTGACTCGTGACTCTGAGTGTAATCATTATGGGATGCCAATTTTTTCCCTAGCAACCAAATACAGTACCCTAGCAACAGAGTAAACAAAGCCTTATATCTCCGCATCAGAACATCGTAGAGAAATGGGGGTTGGACCATTTGACTCGTGA